>NW_024372923.1:225803-1585803 GCF_014805655.1 Passer montanus | reverse complement strand
GTCCCTGCCAATGGAAGGAGGTGGAACAAGATGGTCTTGAAGGTCCCTGCCAACCCAAACCATTCCAGGATTCTATTCCATTCTAATGACATTTCTGTCCCTTGCACTGTGCAGGGACAGAGCTGTCCCCAGCCCCAGTGAGAGGACACCCAGGTTCTCTCCACACCCCTCTCGAGGCAGTTGGAGCACGGGGTCCATCACAGCTCCTGCAACACCCAGAACACCCCTAGTGTCAAGTTTTATCTTCTTTTTGCCAAGGTCAGGATTAAATGCCTGAGAGGAGATTTCTTGTTGGGACTCAGATGTTTATTAGTTCTTATCCCTGTCACAGTTTCACAAACCATGAGTTCTACAGCATTTCACTCCAACAAACCAAAATGGAGGCCCATCTCTCTCTCTACAAGACCTTTTAAGGATAAACTGTCCAACTAAGAAATGACACCTGAATTATTTTTGCCTTTAACCCAATAACCAACCACCTGTGGCTGCAATGGGGACTTTTTTATCCAATTACACAAACCAAACCAAACCCATGGAGAGGAAGGTCAAGAAGGTGAAGAAGAAGGACCAGCCTCCACCCTAAAACCTCCATCTTGCTTTACATATATTACTGTATTCTAAACCCTTAAACCCTAAGTTTTCCACCCTGTGATATCACACACTTCTATCCAAACTCCACACCCACAATCCCAGTTCTGTCATTCCATTTTGGAAGCCTTCTCCATGGCCTCAGGTCAAGGCAGTGTTCTGCTGGGAATTGGTGCCCGTCAGCACAGAATGTCTGAAATTTCCAACAGCCAGGATTCCAACACCTGAGGTCATCACGTGTGGCACAGGACATGGCCACAGTGCTGCCACCACTGTGTGACAATCAGGGACATCCAGGAGCCCGGGATGAGGACCCAGCTGTGCCTGTGCCCGCCTGGCTCCCAGGGTGGAGGACAGGGAACCCCTGGAGCTGTGGCTCAGAGTGCCAGGACTAATGAGAAGCTGCTGCCACGCTGCTCCTGCAGCAGCGGGCAGAGATTAGGAGCCTGTCAGAAGCCATCACTGGTGGTTTGGGGAGCTCTTTCTGAAGTCAGTCTGAATTAATAAATAACGACAAGCTTCCTCTTACAGCTCTTTTATGATGGGGATGGGGCTGCATGAAAATCAGCCGAAAAGGGAACAACTTTGGATTATTAATGGTCACTTTTGTTTAACAAATGTTTTTTGTACAACCACCTTGTGCATCCTGGGAAGGAAGGGTGTTCAATTATTCAACTGAGCATTGAATTATTTGTCTCTTTCATTTGTTTTCCCAAACTAAACAGATTGTGTGTAGAAAATCACTGTTCCTAGGGTTTTTATTTTGGTTTTGCACACCCGTGCTGATTAAAATACTGCAACTGTCTGAGCTCTGTCACAGTGGATTGCTCTTTTTCCTTCCCAGAAAGGTGCCTTTTTCAACAAATCACGTGGAATTTACGCACGCCTTCGGATAATCCCAGAGTAATTAATATAAAATTATATTCCTGAGGAAAAAAGAACAAAACAACAACCCACACTGAAGTTTGGCTTAAACCAACAGAGGACTGGCAGTCTCTGCAAATTATCCGGGTAAATTAGAAAGTATTCCATTGTACCTCCACAGCTCCCCGTTGGTGCAGCTCCTGTCGGGTTGTATATGGCTGAGAGCAAGATATCTATTTAGTCATGTTCACAAAGTGCTGAAACCAAAAAGTGGCAAACTAAAAGGAAAAAATAAGAGGTGCTTCAAGAGATTTGCCCTGGAATGCTCCAGAGTAGAAGTGGCACAAGATTTTCCAAGGGAAGAAACAGAGAATAGGGGCAAGAGAAGAGGAGAGAGCCAACAATGCCCTCAGGAGAGGATGCCCTGACTTTGGGTCTGCCAGCCCTCACAAATAATAAAACAACTGCTACCTGTCACAATGGTGAAGAAAACCCTGAAAACGTGGCCCAGTGCAGTGATTTTTGTCCTGGCACAAGATGCTCTTCTTTGAGCCCTGCCAGCTCAAAGAAGAGCATCTTGTGCCAGGACAAGGCTTCAGACTAGGAGTGGGTTTAGATGGGATAGTAGGAAAAATTCGTTCCCTGGCAGGGTGGGCAGGGCTGGCACAGGGTGCCCAGAGCAGCTGGGGCTGCCCCTGGATCCCTGGCAGTGCCCAAGGCCAGGCTGGACACTGGGGCTGGGAGCACCTGGGACAGGGGAAGGTGTCCCTGCCTTGGCAGGGGTGGCACTGGGTGGGATTTAAAGTCCTTTCCAACCCAAACCATTCCATGATTTCTGTGTGCCTGGGTTTGCCTAAAATGAAACAGGGTGGCAGGCTGGATGCTGACCCAAGGAATCACATTTCAAATTTCTGAGTGGGAGGTTCTTCTCTGCTCATCAAAGCACAGGAGAGAAGGAGGAAATCCCGTCTTGTGGAAATCTAAAGCAAAATTTCCCAAAGCATGGAAATGGAGTAAACCACCAGGAATGAGGTGGAAGGTGCAACTTTGGGAGGTCAGGTCTTGGTGCACAGGATGCTGCAGAGTCACAGAGAGCAGTGCTGAGCTGAAATATCAGCAATATCTTCTTCTCTACAGGTGTTCAAAAGCCACTTGGCCACCATCCTGAGTGATGTGCTCTGGGGTGTCCCTGCTGGAGCAGGGAGGTTGGACTCGATAACCTCCAGTGGAGGTCCCAACCTGATCCATTCTCTGATTAACACAGTGAAAATACTTCCCAAAATTATGAATACATGAACACCAGGCATTCATCTCAGGGATTCCACACAGGAAGGTGACTGCACCCACAGCTTCTGATGTATAATTTTTTTCCCATCATTCCCACAAAGCTCAGGACAGCTGCACATTCCTGGTTTACCTCTGGCTGCTGCAGGACACTTGCTGTTCTGTGAGTCTCTCCAGCCCAGCTGAGCCCTCTTTCACTTGGATAATTAATTTGAAATTAAATATTAAATATTAATAAATATAGCTCAGGTAATAAATTGCATATACTAATTTAATTAAAAATAGATTATAGCATATTTTACAAATGGGACATTTTTGTAAGGAAATATAATGGACTTGTTATGTTTCTACTTTATCCTAAGAAGGAGCAAGCTTCTTGTGCATTTAGTCCTTATTGTGTCTCATTAAATTTTTAAAGACAGCTATTTTAATTGTCAAGTATTTGACAGACTGCTTGAAAAACCTGACACTTAAGTTTCAATTTTACAAAATGCATTTTTAATGAGGACTTTTGCATCCTACTTTATTATCTATAATCATTTTGAAGGTGAAAAAAAGGAGGGGAGAAAGGGGGAAAAACTCAATTATAATAGAACTTGCATACCTGGCCAAAGAATCTTTTTTAATTGAGAGGTTCATTTGGGGTACCCCAGGCAGGATCTGGGCTTTGCTGTGCCAAAAGTGAGTCTGATCAGCAAAACCCATAACTTGTCCCCAGAGTTGTGAGAGTTCACTGAGACAACCTCACACAGTGGGGTTGGTGGGTTCTGATCCTGAAAAAAGTTTGAGTCAAGGGTGCAAATCTCCCAGGAGGACTGAGAGTTGTGGAATCTCCTCTCTGGAGACATTCCCAATCCACCTGGACACATTCCTGTGTCACCAGCTCTGGGTGACCTTGTCTTGGCAGGGCTTTAGACTCCATCTCCAGAGGTCCCTTCCACCTCTAACAATCCCATGAGGGTCAAAGTGAACCTGAACCATCCTGTCCTCACCAGAAGCTGTGTTTGGGACAGAATGGGTGCAAAAATGTTGATTTCTGCAACATGCCCTCCACACCGAGCCCCGTGGCAGAGCAACGCCACCTCCTCTCTACCCATGCCAGCGAGGTCCTCCTCCATGAAAAAAAAAGAAAAACCAAAAAAAAAAAAAGAAAACAAAAAGCCAGGAGGATGGAGAGAGCTTTGAAGACAGGTGGTTTAGCCCAAGAAGCCAATTTTCCCCAGAGAAGAAGTGGCCATTCCTGGGAGCGACGCATCCCAGGGCGCAGGGAGCGCCAGAGCCGATCGCCAGCAGACAGCAAAGATAAAAAAGAAAGTAGCACAAGGAATGACCTGAGAATGCACAAAGCAGCTGTAATTCACCCAGCCAGGGGTGGAACTGGCCTGGTAGGGGGAGAAGCAATTAGCAGAGGGAGGCAGGGGCCAGCTTTGTGTTCCACCCTCCCCGCCGCTCTCCTGCCTTGCTATATCCAGCTGCTGGCCAAGCAGGATGGGATGAGCTGGCAGGGCTCAAAGTTGAGCCATTCTGTTCCCCTTCCTCACTTTCTTGAGCTTGTGCTGCTGTTTAACTCTTTCTGGGAAGTGCCTCTGCCATCAGAAGCTTCTGGGCTGTTAAAATTGACAGTGGGCTGGCAAATGGGGGCTTTCCCCTCAATGCAAGAACATTCACTGGCTGAATTCCCTCTGGGAAAAACCGACCTCACTGGCTTCCTGAAGAGCACGACAACTACGTGCTTCTCTTTGACCCTTCTTTCTCATAAGGAAATGTCTCCATGTGGGCAAAAGTCTCATTTTTCCCCCCAGTTTACCCAACTGAATGGAGTTCAACCAGGCTACGAGCCCGCAGAACTGCAGACAACAATTTGGAGGGAAAGGCTTTGCACATCACACAACCACCAGGGGAGATGCAATTGATTCACTAACAAGTTAAATGGATTTTATGTACCAATTTTCCATGTGTTAAATACCTGGCAACCCACGAGGACACTTCTCCTCCTTAAGGGAGGGAGAGTCACACCCTGAAGGAAGACACAAACACACCTACAAATATTTTATACTGTTTTAATGTGAAATACATGTTGTTCCAAGTTAACCACTGACCACTAATGTCAGCAGAGGACCTGTTGCCCTTCTTGGCAGTCTCTCTGATGGCCTGGCCTCATCCCCTGTTCCTGCTTTCCCTCCTCTCATCCCTCTTTCCTCCATTACCTGTGCCCTGCAGTGCTGAGGTCTGTGCTCCTGACACATGGCCAGTGTTTGAACTTTGGAGATCAAAACCAGGTCAGAGATTTCTACTTAAATTGAAAGTTCCCTAAAGATGTCACCTCGCACCAGTGACAAAAACCTCTCCTCACTACTGCACTGCTACCCAAATAGTGCTGGTAAAATTCCAAGCTTTGTGAAGACTGTCACAGAATCTCCTGTCCAGTTTGAAACCTGGAAAGTTTTCCCATCTCCTGCACCCTCTCTAGGCTCAGGTTGTCAGCGATGAGGATTCCCTCTCTGCAAACTCAGCAGGAACCGAGTCAGCACAGACTGAAGTGTTTTACAGCCCATCTGCACCTGGAGATGGTGTTCAAAAGGCAAACCCCAGAAATTAAGGGAGGGAGGGATTTATAGCAGTGCCTTACAGCCATGGAAAGGTTAAGGATTGCATCTCATCCCCAGGTTTCTGTTCTGAAGGGATTAAGAGAAGCAGTGGTGCCTGGAGTGCACAAACACACCACTGTAAGGCACAAAAGAAAATAAGTTTACTGATAAATTCCCACTGATTTAATCATAGTCTAATCCAGGCTATGGTGGAAACAGTTTGTCCCTTGTACATTCCACAGAAAGAAGGGAATGAAAGGGAAAGGAAAGCTCCTCTGTCCTGAGCTCTGTCTCTCCCTCATCAGAAGATGCTTCTGTGAAGGAGAACCACCAGGTCTCTTCTCCCCCATCCCAGGCACTCCAGTTACACCTTTACAGTCACCTTCCATTATGATTATTGTTATTACTACTATTTTTTTTTTAGTCTTATTGATAGATCTTTCCAACTGTATTGACATAATCTTTGTCCTTGCCAGGAATTTCCAAATGAAACCAGAGGCAGAGATGCCCCTGTCAGAGTGCAGACACCCCAAGAAGCCAAGGAGAGCAAACCCCTCAAACCTGTTCACACCACCTTCCTTTTCCCCAAGAATCACCATCTCCCAGAGAGCCCTTCATACCTGCAAACATTTCCACCTTGCAACCAAACCCCTCAAAAACCAATTCACCACTCTCTGTATTTGATTTCTACCTCTAACCACACATTTTGCTCAAGCCCTGGTCACATGCCAGCACCCATCTGTGTAAATACACAATTTTTCTAGCTGAATTGCACATCCACAGCCACGACTCAACCATAGAAAGATCATGTAAATAATGGAAGCTGACAGCATAAGTAATTTTTTTCATGTATCAGACGCCATGGTTGACTGCTGAACTGTGAGATCTGCTGTTTTTAGACTGTGCTAAGTTCTCCCCTTTCACCCCTGAAGATTCGAGACTAAAGGCTGGATCTTGAATCACAGGCTTCAGATGTTTTTCTTATCACACAGCTCAGTCAACACTTGCTCACATCCTGTGACCTTTTCCTGCAGCGAGCTGCATCTCTCTTCTGCCTTTCAGGGCTGCTGATGCAAACGGTCACTGGTGGAGCTGGGGACACAGGGAGTGACCAAGCCACGTGGCTCCTCAGTGTCCTAATGGACAGGGTGGCTGAGGAGTCACTAAGCCCTTAAAGAAGAAGTGAAAACGCTGTGGAGCTTTTAGTATTGGTAATAGTTCCCATTAAGTGGAGAAATCCATCTTGCAAATAGGAGAAATTAAAGACGGCGAGTCCAAACGCAGGGAGGAGCATGAGGCTTTGGGAAAAAAGTGTCAGGTCTCTAACACAATGGCCTGCGTAATTGGTTCTTTTGAAGTTTCTAATCACTTTTGGAAAGATCAAGTGGAAGTGACAAGTGAGGCTATCGGAACAGTGACTCTGTACAATGGTGGCACATGGGACTCGAACCGGTTTGTGTGGTAATTGTTAATTGTTTGGGGGCTTCCTCTAAGCACAAAACATATCTGAAGAGTTGCTGTTAGGAAAAAAAATTTCAGAAAAGTCCTCCCAGTATAAATTATGTGGTCAGTGTTTCAGATCTCATACAAATCATTTGCCTGTGAAAATGTTATCAAAATATGAGCTATCCCTTTCAAATATATTTTAAACAATGTTAATGTATTTTCACATGTCATCAGTTGACAGCTCCACCATCGTCGCTCGTCAGCCACCAGGGAAATTTGCATGCATTTGAATTCACCCTGCCAAGCACAGGCAGCCCAGACTGACAGCCGATTTAACTGGGTGATAAGTTAATCTGTACAACATTTGATAGATTTCTGTCTTTTACCTAAGCCAGAGTTGGTGGAAATTATTCAGCGAGGGGATTTGCAAACGGGTCGTGTCTCTGCTGAGTCTTGGTGGGAGGTGTTGTATTTCTTCATGGGTAGTGCTGGTCTCCACCTGAGCTGGCCACATCAAGCTGAACTAAATACCATCCCAAACCCACCAGGAATCACTGTTTCCAGGCTTTTCCTTCCACAAATCTGAATCTTCAGCTAAAACTCAAGTTAACGATGAACCCTGAGATGGTTTTACAGGGATGGCAAATGATCTCCACCTACCACCTGTCTGCTCCTGAGGTCTTCCTTGTTCCCTCAAGCAGCACGGCACATCCAAGGGTTGGATCAGACCCTGAGGTAGGTTCACCCCGTCCCAAGGCTCAACACAACGTGAGGAGGTCACTGCACACCACAGCATCTAAAATTCCAGCAGAAAACAACATCTGCCAAAGCTCTGCCGCAGCCCCCCAGAACCGCACATCCCTCAGATGCTGGCAGTCATCATTAAACCAGACAGCACCAGGTTTTAGACACGTCCCTTGCATTGCCAGAGTTTTTCATTAAAAAAATCCCCTACATCCAACAACACCTTCTGCTCCCTCACAGAAACCCTGATTACAGCAAAATCAGTGCTGTTCATTTGCAAGGCCACCCAAACAGGGGGCTCCAGGCTTCTGCTGGGGTTGTGTGTTTAACCACAACAAAACACAGAGGGCATTTTGATGTTTGGAAATGCCCAGAAGGAGATTTCTATTTACTTTCTCTTCCACAGTACATTACCAAAGCCAGGAGCCTCAGTAGTCAGCAAGCCATTATTTATTTATTCAAAACATCTTTCATTTCCTGAGATGCAGCGTGTTATTTACAGGGCACACACTGTGTTGTTACATGAAGTAAATTTCAACGGGCAGATTAAACTCGGGATACTTCACCCATAATGATATATCCTGATAATGGCCATTTTCAAAGAGTTGCTAAAATGTAAGTAAATATCTCACTGGTTTCAGGAGGAAATGCTCTGAAAGGGCAGGCAGGGTAACAGAGCTGCTGCTGCCATAGGCAGGAGAGTTTGATGAATGAAATTTAATGGATAGACCCTTTATTCCAAAGTTGATGGAGAGCTAGAGAAAGCTTTGGAAGCACAAGAGATAAATCTGTGCTGAGCCCTTTGCTCAGATGCAATTTCAAATAAAAGTAGTCCATTTGCAGCTTTTGGAAAGGAGCCTTTCCTCATCAAGGCAAAGGTGCAGGCTTAAAATATTAATTAAATAAAACTCAAGTCTACATAAGCCTTGAAAGCAGGTGCCAAGAAAAGGAATATATTGAACCTAAAGGTAGGTTAAAAAGTGGGAATACCTGTGGGCAAGTTCCAGTGGGGAAATGTAGGTCAGGATCCTGATCCTCAAAATGCATCACCATAATGTTCCCTATCTAACTACACAGAGTGTCAGTTTTAGAGACAATGAGGTTTTATACATTTTTTATGTGTAGAAACCCTTGATGTCAGCAACCAAACCCAGTTATCCCTCCCCAGTATTGTCATGAGTCTTTCCTGATCTTCATAAGTGATATGAAGGCTGATAAAACACCTCTTAAAAATCCAATAATTGCCTGAAAAATCAGCAAATGAACCACTTCATCCAAGACATATACATTGTGGACATTGAACTGTCACAACTCTCCACAAAAATCCCATCTCCATCTGTTTTTGTGCTGTAGCTGCTCACTGGGCAGAAAGCAGGCATGGGAATAACCTGTGAATTCACAACCAAAACAGCAAAAGAGGTATTTAACACCAAAGTGGAGGTAATTATGGTAAATTTAGGAAATCCTCTGTTCAGGGGCCACTCAAAATCACTCTGAGTAAGGGAGGTCAGGGACGGGGCTGGAGGGTGGGAAATCCTTAACTGTGAACCAGGAGAGAAATCCTCTGTTCAGGGGCCACTCAAAATCACTCTGAGTAAGGGAGGTCAGGGACGGGGCTGGAGGGTAGGAAATCCTTAACTGTGAACCCGGAGAGACAAAAGTCTTAAAGCAAATAACTCCTCTGTACTGGACTTTTATCCTTAACTGTGAACCAGGAGAGACAAAAGTCTTAAAGAAAATAACTCCTCTGTACTGGACTTTTGGAAGCACAGAGCAGGGAAAAGAAATATACATTGTTAAATAATAATAATGATAATGATGATAATGATAAAAACAACAACAATAATAATCCTCTAGGAGCAGCAAGGAGGTCCTGGGCTGCTCTGAACTCCACACATTGAAGCCTTTGTAGCAAACTCAGGAAAGTGTGTGTGCCCATCAGGCAGCCACTGATCTAAAACACTGAAACACTGCAAATCTGAGCCCTCTGGACTGCAAAAGTGATGCTGGACAACTCAATTCACACATTTGAGCCTTAATTTCTCCCCAAAACAGAGACAGGAACCCTACTTTTAGCTCTGATGGTTCACACAGACACGCAAGACCTTGTGCAACGGGACCCAGCTGCTGCTTTGACAAAAATAATTTGACAGGGGATAAATAGCCGTGGTATTAGGGATGTGAAAAGCCAGGAGGGGAGTGAACAGGGTGAGGGGAGGTGGTGTGAGGGGTAAGGAGGTTCCTACAGGGGAGGAAACAGGAGCAGGGCCAGGCAAAAGGCTCTGCCTGGAGCAGAGCAGGGAGGGAGGCAGAGGGTCCAGCACAGCTCGGGAGGTGCTGCCCTGGTGCTGAGCTGCTCTCCAGGGCTGGCATGTGCTGGCAGGTTCCATTTCCATGTCTTTGTCCTGGGAAAGCTCCTGGCACATGGCACAGGCAGCAGCAGGACCCCTGGTCCCTCCACTGCCCCCCCAGACAATGCACAAAGCAGGGAGCCCTCGGAGCAGCTCCTGCCTTTTATCCCTCACTGCAAACAGCACAGAGGGCAAAATGGAAATGCAACCCCTCCAAAAACCCCACAGAACTTTTGGTTCAATGGGAGATTTCACTGCTGTCAACTGCAAATCAAGAATTCGGATTTTTACTAAAACTGGTAAATTTCTTATGCTTATTTGCACTTACTTCACTCCTCTCTTCTTTAAGACAATGATAATTTATCAGCTTTTTGCTCCCTCAAAAAACCCACAGAAAGTTTGATTCAAGGGGAGGTTTCACTACTTGCAACTGCAAATCAAGAATTGATTTTTACATTAAAACTGGTAAATTTCTTTCTCTTGTTTTCACTTAATTCACTCCTCACTTCCTTAAGATAATGATCAATTTATCAACTTTTTGCTCCCATGGTGCACTGGAGACTGTTCTTGGGCATAGTCCATGTTTTCTGCACCCAGTATTCCATCTTGAGGCACAGATTTGTCTCTTCTGCAGCCAAAATTGCAACATTAAACATTATAATTGTAATCTCCTGGCCACAAGACCAGATTTTCCCCTTCTGCCTTGACCAGGGGTCAGCACTGATGTGCAACACTTCATCCAAAGTGTTTGGCAGCAGCTACTGCAGGCAAAAAAAATAAATTCCACTCTGCAGGATTTTCAGCCAGGACAGAAAAAAAAAAAATGCCAATATGTGAAAAAAAATTGAAGGCTGATTTTAGATAATTAAGACTTCAGTCCTCTCATCTCTTTGGAAGAAAGCAAAAGAGTTTCCGAATATTTTCTTCTCTTTTCGAGCCTATTAAAAGCACGCACGATGTAAAATTTGCACACACAATGGGTATTTAGGATATTTTTCAAATTAATATCTCAAAATTCAGAGGGAAAAGAGAGGGACAGAGAATCACAAAGCCTCTCTTTCCCACCCAAGAGAGCTCAGCAAATCAAGCAGCTTTCCCGAGAGCCAGGGAATGTGTGCTCCCCATGGATACCAGGGGCTGCCCCCCCAGCGTGGTCACCACGGGCAGGCACTCGCCTCCCTCTCCCATATGGCACAGCATCCCCAGCCAGCTCAGGTAGCAGAAGGCACTCCAAGAATCCAGCCTGACTTTCCAGCACATGAAGCATGGAAGGGTCGAGCTGTGCCTCATCTGTGTCCCTACAAAACCAGAAGCACTGGCATCTGCAATCCAGAGCATCATTTGGCACAGTGAAAAAATTTAAACTAATTTTCAGGTTTTTGTGTTGTTGGTTTGGGGTTGGTTTTTTTTTTGTTTTGTTTTGTTTTTTGGGTTTTTTTGGTTTTTGGGTTTTTTTTCCCATCCTCCCCCCCTGCCAGTGCCACATGGTGATTTTTGTCCTTCGGAGAGGCAAAGGCAAACACAGGCATGCTCACCCTCCATTGTCAAAGGGAGAGGTTTCCTAGCAACAATGCCGGTATGAATGGAGCCCAAGTTTCCTTCCCAATCCCTTATGTGGCATTAGAGCAATTTGTAACACACAGGGAAGGGGGAAAGAAGGATCTGGGAACCCTGACTATGCAGCGGCACCCCAATCTGCAAATCAGTTTGTCAAGTTTTGTTGGCACCACAACTGGCAAGTGCTTTTAAACACTTTGTTTTAAGGTACAGGCAGGAGGAAATCCTGGAGTCTGTTCCCATCCTCTGTCCCAGCACCACGTGCTGCCCTGAGCCCCAGGAGCAGGGAAAGGATGCTGTCCACAGCAAGGAGAGCAGCCAGCACCTCTGCTGCTGTGCTCTGCTTCTCAAACCACCACAAAAACTCTGCTTTGAGCAGATTGAGCTTCAGGCAAACACCACTCAGCCAAGGCTGCCAGGATATTTGGGTTGTTTTGGCAAGAGGCTGTGAAATGTGCACTCAGCATCTCCCAACTGCAGCCACGTTATTCCCTACAGAGCCCTCACATGCCAAATGGGAAGGTGTTGGAACAAGGGAAAATAACACTGCAGCAGTGGAGCCCAGAGGAAAAGACAGAGGAAAAGCAGCAGGAGCTCCTGGGGGCTCCCAGCAGTTGCTGCTCCTTGTTCCCTTCCTGCACAAACCCATCCACACTGCCCAGCACCACAGCAAATCCCTGCTTTGATGGCACCAGGCATTCCTTTTTTTTTTCACCCCTCAGCCAGTCAGGCTCCCCAGAGAGACAAAAAAGGTCCTCTCCAGGAAAGGAGCTGTAACAGAAATCAGAGATTTAAGGAGCCATGGAATGGTTTGGTTTGGAAGGGACCTTCAAACCCACCCAGTGCCACCCCTGCCATGGCAGGGACACCTTCCACTGTCCCAGGCTGCTCCAACCTGGCCTTGGGCACTGCCAGGGATGAGCCACAGGTGTCCCAGCTGCCCCCAGCCTCTGTTTTTAATTAGTGGTGTATGATAGGTTCCTAAATTAATCCTCTCTTCTGACTAGCCAGGAGCCAAAGTGCTTCCCTGAGCCACCAGTTGGAAATGCCCAAAGTTCCAGGGTTTGAGTGCTGCACATCATGTCTAACAAGGGAACAATGACCCCTCTTACCCAGAGTGGGCCCACGTTTCCCATATCCCAAATCCAATTGTGTGGTGCCAGCCACAACGCGGGGAGGGAGCACCCTGCACTTGTCACATCCATGAACAGCTTTTGGAGCCTGCAGCTCGTTGTGAGCTCCAGAGCTCCGGGATGTTTATTTACAGGGCACCAGGCAAGACATCTGTTCAGCCTGGCTTTTTAACTGGAAGGGAATTTATCCTTGGCAAATCAGTTTTGGGAGTCAGGAGCTGGTTTCATGGCAGGCCGAGGGCTTGGCCAACACTATCATTTAGTTTGATTTTTGTCCCTTCTCCCAAGCACTCTGCCACAAAGAGGCCACGCTCAATCACCCGAGATGTGCAGCTAGAAGTGATTAAATAAAATTAAAACACTTGTCTGAGCAGCAGTGATGCTTCTGACGGATGAGGTTTGAAATGCTTTCTATGAGTTTAACAGGGAGTAAGAAATCATGAGGAATATTGCAGGGCTGAGACCTGGCCAGGAGCCCCCTGAGCTTGGCAGGGTGGGTTATGGGGACACCACCCTCCCCTGCACATCACAGGGACCAGGCCAGCTGGGCCCAGCACAGCACCAGGCCACACTGAAACTGCTGCTAAACCACATGGAAATCTTCAAAAAGCCCCAGAAATAAATCTGGAGGATCTGCATTTTCTTTTGGCCATGCTCCTCTTGTTTTATTTTTTTTTTTTAGTTTTTTTGCACATATCTGGGGGGAAAGGGGAACAGCCCTGTGATGAAGATACCAAGTTTTCCTCACCATGGCAAGTACCAAACCCAGCCAGATGTGAGCCAATATCCCATGGCAGAACACAGCACAAGAACCCAAATAAAGGCCATCATCCATCAAGGCATGGCTATGCCTTTTCCACTTGAAAAAAAAATCTAAAAGCATTCAAGAGATATAAATATTTACTTTCATAAAACATTTACATTCATTACAGGCAAGACTTAACAAACAATCTAAGTGAATTTTAGCTGAACGTGGGAGCTGTGCAGGGTAATGACTGTGCTGACCAGCTTCAAAACCATATTAAGACTACTGATTATTTATTATAAAATGCCTGCACAGAGGGAGAGACCTAATTGTGTGATGAAGATCCCAACCCCTGTGGGTATCACAGCACACTGTACCTGTAAGAGTCAGGGCTCATTAGCCTAATCACAAAGAATAATACTGGGAGCAGAGCTCTGCAAAGCCACTGATTTTTTACTTCCTACGAGTTTCACAGAAACACCCTTTTTTCCCCCCCAGTTTGGTGGAGTCCTTTATCTTCTATCCCTATCTGGAAACTGAGAGCCTTCCCCCAAATCCTCACTGCAGACAGCAGCAACCCCAGGCTCTGCAGGGCCACAGACATTCAGCATCTCCTGCAGTCCCTGATTAATCATCTCCATCCTCTCACCACGTGTGGAGCCACGGAGCCCGAGCAGGGGAGGGTGGTCAGCAGATGTGTGGGTGGTGGGCTTGGACAGGGAGCTTTTCCTCTGCATTAATCTTGTGCATACAGGCACGGGTGCAGCAGGGATTTTTTTTTTGCAGTCTCTAATCTGTGTCACTGATGAGAGGCTTCCTTGTTATGTTGCTTTGGAATAGAGATACAAATTCGTTCAGTTGGAATCCCTGCGCCTTGCTGCAATGAGTTTTGAGTGTGAATGTATCCAGGATAGGATTCATACCTGCTTGTTTCATTTTCCTGCCCTTTTCCTCTGCCCTGTTCCTCTGCCCTGTTCCCTCTCCTGCACAAAGCAGCACTGAACAAAGTTAACACTGATTTTTCATAAGGAGAAATATTGCCAGGCTTGTCTAATCGGGCTGGTTATCTAGATCCATGTAGGAAACACCACACAGCTGCATTTTGCACCTTTTCCCTCCACCTTCCAAATAAAAAAACCTCCTATTTGCTCATCAAAACCATTTGGTCATCAGGGGAAGGTCTCATCCTTCCAGGAGGTTTTACTTTTACTTTGTTCACTTGTGTGACTGCCCCACAAGTGGCACAGGGACAGAGCAGAGCCCTGGACACGAGGTGGCTCCTCCAGGACAGCCCAGCACTGCCCCATCCTCCCAGCACAGAGAAGAGCTCTGGTTTTTGGGAGAACCACCATAAATACCCTGGATTATGGGTCCCCACTGAGTGCAGTGGGATTTCCAAGCAACGGGAAGAGCTGGTGTAGAGTATTTTGGACTCTGGTGCTGTCGTCACCCTCAGGGCACAAGTGCCAGGCCCGCAGGGACAGGCTGTGAACCCAGCCCCTGGAGACACCAGGAGTATTTCACTCCATATCCTCCCACCTCATAAATGCCTTTTTAACTCCGGGTTAATCCCCAACAGCACTGCTGGTGCACTTAAATCCCCAGAAATGAAGAGGTGTGAAGCCATAAACCCGCGGCTCCTTGGCCGGCGGCAGCGCTGGAAAGGCTTCAGAGGGACCATGTGCTTTTCCAGTCAGGAGCTGTTGGCCCCTGCTCTGGGTGTTCCCTGGAGCACAGAGGCAGCCTGACCTCCCTGGCAGCTCTGTGCACACCCCTGAGCTCCTGCCCCTCCGCTGAGAGCAGTTTGGCACCACGGGCCTGACGCCCAGCCAGCCAAACGCATCCCTAGATGTGTTCACAGCCACTGCTGCTTCCTTTGACTCGCTCCAGAGGTGTCCCAAGGGCTCTGTGCTGCTGCCAAGAAGCCATGACATCACTTACAGGATTAATAATTGCAATGTATTCACTGATATGTTCACAATACATTCACAGACACGTATGACAGAGTTTTGCTTAAAGCCAATGCCTTCCTCATCCTCCTTCCCACACCCCCAGTTTTCCCATTTGCTCATCCATTTCCTCCCAGGGAAGGAAGGTCAAAGTTTGGAGTAGGATTTAGGAGTATTTTTCCTCTTAAACCAACAAAACCCACATTACTGAAATGATTCCTCATTTTGAACTCCAAGCTCTCTGCACAGCCCTTACTGAGAGTGCAATTTATGAATTCCTAAAGAAAGAAATCACAAAAAACTTTGTTCCTTGTCCTGTTATACATGATTTAGAGAAGAAAGATTCTCCCACTGAAGTTTTGGACTGGGAAATGCAGAACAAGAGCTGCACAGAGCCAGCCCCTGTCACCCTCAGGTTGGTCTGAGTTATTTCACAGTGGCTAAAAGTCTGTGCAGAGCAAACAAGCAGAAAGACACAGCTCCTGCTGGGCTGTAAAGAGCCTGGCTCCTGATTTTATGGCATGGAAAAACCCAAGGAGAGGAGGGGAGGGTTGGAAGGAACAGGGGCTGATGGAGACAAAGGCCATGAGAGGGTGTGAGCTCACCCAGACAGTCACACTCTCTGTTTCCCACTTCTCAGGGCCTCCAGCAAAAAGACGGATTTTCAGGGGTGCAGTGTGTGCTTTCACACCCAGCTCAGAGGTTTTTTGCTGGATGGAATGGGGGAAAAGCACAGAAAAATTTGGAGACCATCACCCTCAGGCACATAAAGACCAAAGCATCACCTGCTCCAGGAGGAACAAATCTATCTCCCACTGCCCAAACACAGACTTGCTGCATCCTGGCTCCAGCTCAGAGGACTTTTGGGCTGAGCTCAGCTCCCCTGAGCAAGCCCAGCCCCATTGGTGCCAGGAATCAACCTGTACAAATTCCCATTATTGCCCCAGAGTCACAGAGGGGGAGCCAAACAAGGCCCTGCTCTGAGCAGAGACTCACTAAACGTGTCCTGACAAGTCCCAGCTTTGGTAGTCAACTTCACTCTGAGGAATTTAAATGGGTTTTTGTTAGAAATTACTTGGATGTGATTTCCCCCTCCCCTCCGCTCTGATGAGACCCCTCCTGATCCAGCTCTAGGGTCCACACATTCAGAAGGATGTGGAGATGCTGGAGCAAACCCAGGGGAGGCCACAAAGATTTTCCAAAGTCTGGACCATTTCTGTTTTGGAGCCAGGCTGGGAGAGCTGGGGGGCTCACCTGGAGAGGAGAAGGCTCCAGGAGAGCTCAGAGCCCTGCCAGGGCCTGAAGGGGCTCCAGGAGAGCTGGAGAGGGACTGGGGACAAGGCATGGAGGGAAGGACACAGGGAATGGCTTCCACTGCCAGAGAGCAGGGATGGATGGGAGATTGGGAAGGAATTTTTGGCTTTGAGGCCCTGGCACAGGGTGCCCAGAGCAGCTGTGGCTGCCTCTGGATCCCTGGCAGTGCCCAAGGCCAGGCTGGACACTGGGGCTGGGAGCACCTGGGACAGTGGGAGGGGTCCCTGCCATGGCAAGGGTAGAAGGGGATGCACCTTAAGGTCCCTTCCATCCCAAAGCCTTCTGGAATTCTATGAAATATCTGCAGCCGCCTCATTTCTGACCTGGCTGTGCTCTAACCCCTTCCCAGGGCACCCTGAAGGAATCTCCTCTGCACAGACCCACAGCAATGGCAGGTGCCCTTGGGTGTGTCCCTGCAGGTTGGGACCAAGGTTCCCAGAGCCCAAAGTCCTTCCAGCACTAAATGTTGGAGTGCTCCTTCAAAAGCACAAGAGTGAGAACATCTCAGGGAGATGATTAGAGAAAGCAGGCAAAGAATTAGATTACATCTTTGCTCATTAAAGAAAGAAAATTCCTGTAAACCGGCATGAGCTTATCATAAAAGTATTTTCTTTCCCTTGACAGTTTTTTTTTTCTGAAAAATAAAAAATAAAAAAAACAAACCAAAGAAAACATCTTGCAGACCTCAAAAGCAGACAAATAAACAAACATCCGAGTCACCTTGGGTTTTGGGGTGGTGGTTGTTTTTTCCTTTGCCTACTGCTCGCAGCATCACAATTTTCTGAGAGCGTGAAAATAAAAATAATATTTTACATTAAGAAAGGAGACAACTTCAGATTTGACAAAGCTCTTTTTCTTAGTATCGACAAGCAATCATCATCCATCTTACAAATGGGAACTTGCCTCAGAGCACATCCACACCATCACTGGATTTCTGGTCCTCGGAGGACTGGGATAACAAACGAATCTTCACCGGCTTCAATGATTTCAAAGCTAATCAGAAGATAAAAAGGCTGGCAGGACAGCTGACAATACATTACCAACCAACAACAGATCTGTGCAGGACATTTATGTATTTAAATTCCAGGCGTGGGGAAGCTTGGACACATTCCTTGAATACATGGATGCTGGAGTGAGACAAGACAAAGCAGGGACACCTCACTGGGATTGGGGTGCTCTGCCTGCTTCCCACAGGGCTGTGCCACCAGGATGGGACCCACACTGTCCATCATGACAACCCTCCAAGGTGCCCAAAGGTAGCCCTCTCCTCACTGCTTTATGCAGGAAAGCAAAACAAATCCCAGTGACCCCATCCAAAAACTTCCAGGATTTCCTGGGAGACAAGAAGAGTTTCAGGATGAACACATGAGATGGCACATCAGAAAAATAAACCACAGCCTTTCCCATGGTCTGAGCAACCAGAGAAGGAGGAAAACCTCTTAAATACTGTTAAAATTTGGGTAGTGTATCAAAAACTTCCCTGATTTTCCATGGGATTTTCCTGATATAGACCTTGCTTCCACGGATTCTTTTCCCGTGCCATCACCTGAAGCAATCACCTGTTCTTTCCATGGGGTGTGGATATTTTGAACAAGGACAATGGTTAAAATCCTGATTCTTAAATCAAGCAGAGCTGCCTGCCTCTCACAGAGGCCCCACATTTCTCTGCATTAAGGTCAGCAGCCAAATTCCCATAAAACAGGCTCTGTAGAGGGAAAATGTGCTGGATCCCAATCATCCTGACACTGTTTTCACTTGGGATTCAGTATTTGGTGGCCAAAAAGACCAATTTGAGTGTTTTTAACAGAGCAATGTTTGTGCAGTAATACTTGTTCAGAATCTGATGTTCTTTCTTGTGCCTTCATAACAACGAGTAGAAATCATGGAATGGTTAAGGTTGGAAAACCACTGGAGGTCATCCCATCCAACCCTTCACTCAAGCAGGGTCACCTGTAGAGGACATTACTCAGAACCGTGTCCAGGGACAACACCAGATCAGCCACAAATGCTGATGGAAAATGTAAATGCTCCTTCAATATTTACTGGGAAAACTCTTAAATCTATGGATAGATCCCTCTTCCAAGGAATCTGTTCTCCAAAGCAAATGCCTGCACCTGTCTGACCTAAAATAAGAGCAGGTATAGAGATCCCAGTGATCCAAAGGAGTTCCTCAAGTGGAGGAACTGCAGGAGGAGCAGCCTGTATTCCCAGTGCCAGGAGCTGATGAGAATCCTTGGAAGGGGAGCCCAGGGAGAGGCGGCTGGGGCATCTGAGTCAGCCTTTGATGACAGAACAGCTCCCAAAGAAGAGCTACAATAACCTCCTGCCTCTGGAAAAATGTTAAAACGTGGCTCAGCAAGAATTTCCCATTGTTCCCCTTCTCCTCCCAACTCTGGAGTCCAAAGCAGTGAAGCTGTTTCAAAGACAGAGGAATAAATTTAGATTTTGGTGGCTGATCCCAAGTTTCCCAAAAGCTTCTGACAGGAAAGGGATCACAGAGGGCAGCTGTAATTGGTGCAGGGGCATTTGGATTATCTGCAGATTCCCTGATTATTGATGCAAAGAAACCTCTGTCAGTTTGCTCGGTGGGGCTCAGGAGGAATTTTGGTGGGAGCCCAGAATTCCTGATGATCCTTTCTGGCACCAGAGCTCCCCCATCACATCCACTTAGAGCCACTCCATGGGGCTGGCTGGAGCTCTTCTGCCCTGACTAAACCCCAGCTCCTGAGACAAAAATAAACACCAGCCCTTTATCACCCACGGTTCCCCTCACATGGCTCCGAGGACCTGCCAAAAAAACATCTGGAAAAGCACCAGGATTGCAAGGGAAAGGGGCTGATGGGCTGAGGGAAGCAGCTCTATCCCCCCACACAACTGCTGCACTAATTTATTACATTTTAGTCTTCGGTCAACTTTGAGACAACAACTGAAGAGTGAGTTTCCATTACAACATCCATCATTGTATCAACCTTATTTTTTGTGATATTTTGTAAATTACAATAAATTTGCTTTCTTCTGAATATTCAGATGCTTCAAAAGGTACCCAAAGGATGCAATTAGACCCTAGGGAAATATGCTATTATGTGCACATATCATGTTTTGCATAGGCTTTCCAGCATCTACATAATTTATGTTTTTCTGCATAATTTCCCCTTTTTATGTTTCCTATGTGTTTGTGAGATAATGCAGGAGTCAGTTCTCTCCCACCAAAAAAAACACAGAGAGAACTTAAGTCTGTATTCTTACTTCACCCAATCTGCTTCACTTCCCACAAAACCCTTGGAGAAACCCCTGGAGAAATCCTTTCATGTGCACCAAACATCAATGCCCGAGGAAAAACCCAGAAGGTCGAGGCAGCTCTCTGAAAGGAACCAGAACCTTGTCCACTCCCATATTCATCTGGGCATTCCGAGGGGCCTCTAATGGATAACGTTGGGATGGGAAAGCTTTTAAACTGTTTCTAATCCTCGCCTGGCGTTTGAGCCGCGCGAAAATAATTCCCCCAAACTTTCAAGTTGCTTTTTAGCTTTCCGCGCCAGTCGCTCGCGGCCGGGCTGGCTTTTAATTAAAAATAAAATAGGAAGAACAATAAAATAAAAAAATTTAAAAAATAAAAAAAGAGGAGAGTTTTCAGGCAGGATGCAGGAAAAGGTGATGTCTACTCTTTCCTTTTTAACTCTGTTGGATGGAATTTCTAATTTGACGATTTAAAATTGATTTTTTTTAAAAATGCTTTAAAAAGGGAAAAAAAGTGGGGGTGATGGGGGATGACTTCATGCAGGTGATGGCCACAAGCTAAGACCCCCACTAAAGTACTTAAATGTGGATATTCCTCATTTTTAGGATTTGATAAACAACTCATGAATTGGAAATTGATATTTAATGTCTTTGGTTGGATTTTTTGTGCTCTCTCTCTCAGGTACTGCCCAGAGATTTCTCTTCCTCAGGAGGTCAGGGACAAGAAATAGGGAATTTTCTTGCACTCCCAAACCCCATCCTCAGTGCATCCCTCAGCCACAGTGGTTGCTCCACATGCCCCAGGTTCTAGAGTCATGGAGAGACTGAGAAAACCTCCTGAAAAGTCAATAAATACACTGAATAATAATTAATAATAATAACAATAATCGCCTCATCTTTGCATTCATGTACTTTATCAAGTGCTCACAAGATTGAACCCTTCAGCCTTAAAAATAAAAATCATTCCAGACAAACACATAATCCACCCATTCTCATTTAAAAAAAAAAAAAATCCTAATACAAGCAACCACTCCCAAACATGGTCCCTGCAAGTGAAATTAGGAGGGAAAAACCACATTTCCCTTTCCACCTTCCCCAGAATATTTTGGGCTAATCCACTTATTTAAAACTCACTCCTGAGTCTGTGTAAAATCAGTCATGGAGCAGCAAGGAGACATTATAAGAATGTTTTCTTCTCCACAAACCAGGACAGCCTTCAAATTGCCAACAGAAAAAAAAAAAAAAAAAAAGGACTCATGCGAATAAAAGAAAATATTTCTGTTGTGAAACCTGCAGCGTGAAGCAGCAGGAATAAAATAATCTGGTAAAATTTAAAGAATAAGATTCTTTGTAGAAGACATAAGAGAACACCTGCTGTTTTCCTTATTTTTTATTTATTCTAATTAATAACTTCAAACTAAGCAGTATGCAGATGTGTAAAAACAAACAGCCCCAAAAAATTTAAAAATGAATACTTGTCATTTAAAAAGTTCATTTGAAGCTGAGAAACTGTATGATTAATTAATCAGAACAGAATCTTCTTGCTTAAAAGCCTATTGACATATGTTTTAAAATCATTTGTGTAATTCAAGATAACGAAGAGCAAGGACCACGTGCTGGATTCTCTCCCAAAGCCACCACCCCATGAGTGTGAGAGAGATGATCACAGTCACTTGGTGCTATAAAGCTTATTTCTAAATTTAAAAACACAAAAGAGCAGGAAAATGCCTTTTAGAGAAGATTTCCATGTGCTCCAGCTCCTCTTTCTTCAGGAATCAAACCTAGTGGTGCTCACTCATCTTCTCCTTCTTTTCTATTTATTTATAAACAAGCTCAGACTCTCACACCTCCCACAAAACACTGATTGATTCCATATATCCAGCCTGTATTGATAATAAAATTCCCAAGGAGCTGAAGGACTTGGAAAAAGCTGAAGGTTTGGCCAGGGCAAAAGGCACTAAAAGGAATTATTTTATTCTAATGAAAGTAAACACAGCAGGTCAAGCCTGGGTTTGGAGTGGTGAGGGAAGTGAAATAGTAAAAGAAATTAATTCAGGAAGAAAATTCCAGGTAGAGAGGACAGTGATGGGTGGGAAACAGGGTTTGGGAATGGGTTCATGGTGTGCCCTCAGTCCCTGCCCTTAGACCTTTCTCCAAGCACTTCCCAAGAAAACCAAGGAGCAGTTTAAGATTCCTTTCCTCACACATTGTGTAGGGATCACCCTTCCTGCCAGCCGTGCTGGGACCTCAGCAGAGCAGAGAGCTGCTCATGCTGGAATTGTTTGGGCCCACCTTTGTCCCTCTAAGATGAGGAGCCAGTTCCTGAAAGCATCAATCCCCTCTTAACCCCATAAATGTTGCTCTAATTTAAAATTCTTTTCAAAATTAAGTGGCTCAGGAATCACCTCCAAGATCGAGTCCAAGCATTAGCCCAGCATGGCCAAGGCCAGCACTGGAGCTTGCAGCCCTTCCTCCAAAGGTCCAACTCTTATGTTTCTTTGTGGAATTGCAAAATTTAAAAAAGCCATGAGAGTTCTGAGGATAAATCCCACCTTTCTCTCCAGGGGCAGGGAGAGGAGGCTGCTCAGCCTCTCAGGGAACACCCAGGACATTCCCAGCACCCAGTGCTCCAGGGCTGGGATAATCCCCTGCTCACCAGCAGTCCCAGAGCAAACCTGGGACAACCCCCAGCTGCCCCTGAAGGGGCATAAATTAGAATTAGTCACTTAAAAATGGATTTATAGATGTAAACTACACCAGAGATGCTGGAAAGGATGAACTTCCTTCCACCTCTGCCCTTCCCAAAGCACTTCATTTCTGTTGCTCCTACTGCAGCATCAGCATCTAAACCAGAGCTCACCTAAATCATGGTCATGCCAGAAATAAAAATCCCTTGCAAATCTCTTTACACAAAGGAAAACAAATTTCAAACCAAATTCTTTTGAGCAGCAACCACCATCGAGATTATTTGGTGTAAAATCCCCACGGGAAAAAAAATAAATAAAAATCAAGGCAGGGAAAACAAAATACAGCTGAGTCCTTCAAACTTCCTGGTACTGCTTGATCATCTCAGATACATCAAAACGGGCTTTTTCTATTAAAAAAAAAATAAAATAAAATAAAAAAAAACACCTTCAATAAACTTTAAGTTTTCAGTCCAAAAGTGTTTATCACAAAATTCCCAGGCCACAATAGTTAAAAGCCCTAAGTCAGCACTAGGAAACAGTAGCCAAGGATAGATTTTCTACCTCTCTCTATATTTCTGTGGCACCTGTGTGGCATCTCCAGGTCACCAGGATTTACAATCCAAGGAGGACTAGCTATCCATGTTTTATGGAATGTACACAAAGATGTGTTCCTTGCTTTCAGAGGGGTGGGGGAGAGATCCCAGGCAGTTCTGACCTCTGCTATTTACAGAGACCTTTCCTGGCAGGGGCTGCGCTCCCAAGAACAGCCAAGAGATTATTTTCTCACTCAACTTTTTTATTTACAGTATTGTAAAAATAAACATGACATATTTAGGGGATGTGTCATATTTCATAAAAGCTCAACCAAGGCACATTTGGAACTTTTTATTTTTAAAGTTTGTCCTTTTTAAAGCATAATTTCCTGACTGGTTTTCTATTTTCTGTGATCAAAAATTTATCTCAATGCCCAGATTTTGTACCCCTTCAGTTACCATCTCAAAAAAGCAAATAAGCAGAGACCTTATGAATCTTACTGGACCAAGACAAATAATAAAATTCCATTTTATAGTAAAAAGGACCATCCTGAAATTTAAATCTGGCTCTAATAGGAGCTGAGCAAGTACACATTTTTTCAGGCTCCTACGCACAGTTGCATCCTAAGCAGCAAATTAAAAAGGAATATATAAAGCCCAGTTTTAAATCCAACTGAGGTGCAATGAGTTCCTCTGCTGGATAAAGTATCTGATCCAGGCTGAAGGGATCCAGCAGCTCTCTGAGTGCAATATCACCTTTTCATTTTGGTGGGTGCAGAAGAACCTCAGGGCAGCTCTGAGAGGGAGCAGATGGGATGCAGCCTTTGGAAATGGGATTTTGGGACATCACCAGGGTAAATTTCCCATGAAATGACAGCAGTAGGCTGGGATAGGACCATCCCTTTTGTCCCCAGCACACTCCCACCAGAACCTCTTATCTAATGGCACTTAAAATATGGTTATTTTTAAAATATTAATGTAAGAGGGGTCTGTGGCTGCAGTGCCATGAACCTCAGGAGTGTGAATGTCTGCTCCCCTCCCATCCCTGCCCTGTTTGCTCTGCTCTGCCTTTAAAAGTCCCCAGTGCTGATATTTTCCCTTTTCCCTGGCAATAAGAGTGGGTTAACAGCTCCTTATGCAGTGCTGGCACAGCCCCATGGGACAAACCAGGACACAGGGGTTTCTGCAGGGGTAAAACCCTGCTCAGGCCTCCCTAAGCCAGGTCTGAAATCATCAACATGGACCCTCACACACTGAAGAGATACTCCTTGTGAGAGAACCACCCCAAACCACTCAGGCAGCACTGGCACATCCCACAGACCTGAAACACCCAGAATGTTCTTTTAATAAATCCATCCAATGAAATGCACGCCTTGCTTTTCAAAGTGCAGATATTTTCCAAAGTTCACCTGGAAAATGTGGCACCACAGCTTTCTCCGCTCACTGTCTTTGACCAAATTTGCTCTGTTTCCTCCAAAATGTTTCCCCCTCAGCTTTTCCCACAAAACTCGAGCTGGGATGGGCCCTGTTTGGATCTTTCAGAGATGCTCCTTGCGTGTTACCAACACCCAGGGCTTCATTTTGGGACAGAAAATTGCAAAATCCGACATCTCCTGACTCAGTAAATTCTCATTCACGCACGTGGGATCATCTGGTTTTAATGTTAACAGAGAGCAGGTCCTGAAATTGGGAGCACAGGACTCCACAATGCCCATTCCAGTGCTCAAAAAGCCTGCACAAAGTTACCCACACCTCCTCACTGACATGAAAAAAAAAGTTCCTAATCAGAGCCGGTTGTAATAAAGCAGCGTGTGGAGGGGAGGAAAAAAAAAAAGTAGAATATTATAATTGATTATTTAGTGCAAAAAAAAAGGGAGGAAAATTATCACAGGTGGTGATGGCAGATGCGACAGCCCAGGAAACTTGGCAAAATATGGATTATATTTGATTACTGATATGGATACTTCTATGGTGAGGGTCCAACTTCTTCTAAACCCATCCAACAGCAAGGAGAGACAGATTACAACATAAAATTGGAGTTACAGAATTTTCTCCCTTTCTTTTTTAAATACCCAAATCAGTGCAATCAATACCAGCTGCTGTGAGATATTAACTGCCCCCAAGCAAGGCAATAAAATCCCTTCCCTAAAACAATGGCAGCACTTAAATGTTTAAAAACTGCTCATCATTGTCAGGTCTCAGAATGGATGTGTGACCACAGGAAAGGCTCCACCATGCAGAATTTACCATGCAGTGAATTAAATTATATTATTATAGTTAATTAGTGATGCTGATTGATTTTTATTTTTTTCAATTATAATTTCCTGTTCTGCAATATTTTAAGAATTTTGGCTGGTGGAGTTTTAGGGAGATGCTGGTGAGAAACCTCACCTGGGGACAGAGATTTCATCCTGATGGTTCAGGAATCTTCCACCATGTCCCATCCCTGGCAGTGCCCAAGGCCAGGTTGGACACTGGGGCTTGGAGCATCCCTGGGACAGTGGGATGTGTCCCTGCCATGGCAGGGGTGGCACTGGATGAGTTTAAGATCCCTTCCCACCCAAAATATTCCAGGATTCTTTGGTCCTCTGCACCTTTGATGAAATCCTTGTCCACTGTGTTGCACATTTAAGGGGAAAACCCCTATAAACATAAACTAAGGCTGCTGTTTAATCTTTCATGTGGTGTTTTAGAAGAGAAAACAATGACAAAAATTTCTTTCAGTGACAAACCTTTTCAAGGTCGGTTTGTCCAGTAAAGTTAGTTTGTCCTACACTTTTTATACACTAGAAAGTGAAGAGCAAAGGGTTTATGTCTGGAAAACACACATCACCAGTGCATTCATTATGTTTTTAGGAAGTTTTCCTGATCTGCAGACAGGGGGAAGTCTGGGAAGAACAAGAGCATCCTACAAGCAGTGAAGGGGACCTGAGCAAGGGCTGCAGGACAGGCAGGTGCTGAGCTCTGAAGAGAAATTACTCCAAGACCCCCAGGTTGTGCTCACCCACTTCATCTGTCTTTGCCTCTGTTCAGAGCAAACAAATTGTTCTTCACAGAGCTCCAGCTTCACCCCTAACCTCCTGAAGGATCACAGAAGAAATATGCCACTGGTGCCCAGCAGAACTCCCAGAGGTTTATCTGTAGGAGGTTCAGCATTTTATTTTACCTCTCTGAAATATAGACCAAATATGAGCCCTCGCCTCATACAAATCTTCTACAAATCTCCCTTTGTTCCGAGCCTTTAGGAAAAAAAACCCCGAAAATTTAATACAATAAATCTCCAGGGAGAAAGGGGAGGTGGAATGGCCCAAAACCAACAGAGAAAGGTAATTCCAGGCCACAATTCCAGAGCTGTGGCCATCCACAAAGAGCTGCCTACTCTTGGAGAAGGAGCAGACGGGGTGGGCTAATCAGCCTCACCCCATAAAATAAATAAAATAAACCCCACATTGGCCTGGACATGAGACAACCTCCATCTCCCATCACAAAGAGTAGAAATAAACTGCAATAATATTTCTATTTTAAAAAAACTGTGAAAGCCCTTGAGCCATCCCTCCCCTTGTGAGCAATCGGGATGTTTTTCTCTTTCATGCTCTGCTTTTCTTTTCTGTGCCATGAATTTGCATTTTCTCGCCTGCCTAATTCCAGCTACATTTTTTTGTTGTTGTTGTTATTTTAATATAAAATCTCTATGTTGGTGGAGGAGGCAGAAAGCAGAAAGAGGAGATGCACTTCAACTCCTCACGTGTTTTCAGCATCCTTGTGGTGGAATTGGCCCCTCAGAGAATCAACTTCTGACCTGCTCTAAGTTCCTCTTCACAGAGATACATTAAAAAGCCAAAATTCCTCGTTTTACAGCATCTCCTTTAACCCAAATTTTATTTAATTTTCTTGTTTACCAACAATCGGCCTCACTTCCACCCACACCCAGTAGGGAAACCCCTCCTTCATTTTTGCACCAACTTCCATTCAATTAAGCCATAAAATGTACTTTTAAACCCCAGAATTTTTGGACATCTCCTTTTTCAGACAGGGGTTAAATCCCTACAGCAGAGGGACACTGGAGGATCTTGTCCCCATCCTCACCTACATTCCATGAAAAAAAACCAAACAAACAAACAAACAAACAAAAAAAATAACACACACACACAAAAAAAAAAGAAGAAAAAAAAAGAAAAAAAAAAAGAAAAAAAAAAGAAAAAAAAAAAAAAAAAAAAAGAAAAAAAAAAGAAAAAAAAAAGAAAAAAAAAAGAAAAAAAGGAAAAAAAAGAAAAACACCCACCAAAATTGTGGTTTTTTCCCAAACTGAGAGCAGTGCAGGTGGAGGGAAAGGTACCTCCTGCAAGTCAGTAATTATCCCTTAATCCTCAGGCATCCTTTATCCAAGAAAATTGATGTAATGGATATGAAGGATTCACATGAGACAAATTTACAGAAAAACCATATCCAAATGAGGGCTACAATTGTGCATTTCCCATTATTTCCCCTTTATTCACGTCTGAAAACCCTGCCCAAAAATCAGCTGTGGATGTTTAACAAACCCCCAGTTCTCCCCTTGCTTTGTAGCATCCATCTCATTCCTGCCAATATCCCACTTGCAACTCCATCTGATCCGGGCACAGCCATTCATTCCCCTGAAAAAAAACATTTTTGGGATGTGAAAACAGACTGTGATTTTTAAGCAATTTGCTATTCAGTGTTTTCCTAGCTTTAAATGGAGTTCTTGTACATAGGAACAGTCACTGTTCCACCATTCACTGATAAATGATATTGCATTAACAGTAATCAAATCAGGGCTTCAGCTGGTACCAAACTGTGGATTAAACACCACTTCTGGACTTGCACTGGGCAGTGGCTGAGCAAAGGAAAGGCAGAAATAAAGAGAAAATAAAGAGGAAAAAGGATTTCTATGGATGGGGCTTGGAGCAACCCGGTCTATGGGAGGCGTCCCTGCCCATGGGATGAGGTTGGCTTTAAGGTCTCTTCCCTCCCAAACTTTCACCATTCTAAAATGAGCCCAACCTGCCACCACTCCCTGGTTTTGTCAGCTTTGCTTTCCCAAACATGATATTTTCAGCATCCAGAGGTTGTAACAACTCCTGGAGAAATCCAGGTAATAAGATGGTTTTAAAAAAACTCTTCTGCTCCCTGTTATACCTTTGATGCTGGAGGAGGGGAAAAAAAGGAAATTGAGAGGAAAAAAAACCCTTTTTTGCCTCATAATACAAACAAAGGATTTGCTGGCTCTGCCAAAGAGTTTAGGGAAAGGATTTTCTTGTTACTGCCCCATAACTCCAGCTGGCTGCTCCCCTGATTTTGGGGTACCTTTAGCAAGCCTTTGCGTGGATTAACTTCCATAACACACATCAACCTGGATGCTGCCACTTCCCAGGACAAATCCTGGTCTGCTCTGTCCCACGACCACTTCAGCTGATTCTTTCCCTGTGCATTGAGGAATTGAAATTCCCCAGAGCTGGGGCCATCAGTAAATCACTGCCAGGAAGCTTCCAAAAGGATTTAAAATCCTCAGAACAAGGCTCAAAATAACACAAAAATTAATTGTAGCCTTCCCATGCAAGAAATAAGGAATCTGTGTGTGCTTCCTGTATCCACAAAGCAGGAAATCCTTGGATTGCAGTACCTGGTGCCTTTCCTTCCCAGGGCAGGGTCTGTTCCCTTCCACCAAAGCCACCAGCTAGGAACAAGGAGCAATTTCTATCCTATTCCCAACCTGTCAGTCTCCAAAGCTTCCCAATGTCATATCTGTACCAATTGCAGGAGGTAGAGACAGAGACTGAATTTGGGAGGTGTTTTCAAAAATACAAGGCAAGATTTTCATTATAAAGTGCCCAAAATGAAGTCTTCCACCAGATAAATTTTGGTAAATTTCATTTTTCTTTTTAATGTATCCAAGAGCTTCAAAAATGGCGTTTTTCCCACTTAGAAAGGAGGGGAAACAGGTACATAAAAAGCTTAAAAAGCACAAAACAAAAATCAGTGGAATTTTTGATTGTTCTCCTTTAATTTCTAAGCCAGTGCAGTTGTGCTTGCACCCACCAGCTCTGAGCTGGGCTCAGGAAGATTCCATGTAGGGAGCAGTTATCCCTCAAAAGGTCCCCTGCTGATGGCTGCAAGCACAACTGAGGAAAATAAACTGGCAACAAAGATATTTGCAAATATTTTAATAGATGCCAATTTTCCTGATGTTACAGAGAGTGTGGCTGGGGCTGGAGATTTTCTTCAAGCCTCAGCTTTCACAGGCAGTGATTAAATGAGAATCAGAGCCTTCCTTCAGATAAGCAAGAAAATCACAAGTCCCCAAAGTTGCAAAAATTCTTGCAAATGTGTTCCAGTGACAACAGAGACTCTGAAATAAAAGGCCAATCTTAAAAAAAAAAATAAACAAACAAAAAAAAACACCCACGACCTAATTTTTTGTTATTAAGTAAAATCTATTTTTTTTAGAAGTTATTGTTGGCAGCTTTTCCACTTCATTCTTTTAAAAGAATTTTTGGGTTTTCTTGCAGCCTGCACGTATGAACATTCAAAAAAAATTAATAATTATCCGGCCAGAGAGAGTTTCTCAGTGAAGAAGCTTTTCCACAAGAACCAGAAATAAGGGATTTACATCCCTGGGTTTCTTCTTCTGTATACAAGGTTTGTCTTGGGGCTTCCACTGTCAGTGGGGAGATGGATTTCTCCAGAGGGAGAACCACAGCACCATTGGAAGGAGAAAACTCTGCCTAAAGCTGCTCCTTTCCTTCTCCCTGTTGAGTGCAGGAGAAGCTGAAATCCCATCCCCAATTCCCAGTTTTCCAAATCCAAGCTGCAGGGACCCTGCCTCAGCATCAGCTGGCACAAAACACAAGGCTCAAATTGTCCAATCTGGGACGGAAAAGTCACATTTTAAATAATCAAAGGTCATAAACAGTGACCACCAAACTGGGGTGGAGATGAGCCAAAACTGAAATCATCAATAGGGAGAAAAATCCCCTAAATTCATTCTTCAAGTGATTTCCTTGTACACAGCACTGTGCATAGCTGGGACAAATCCAGTGACAAATTTAAATGTCTTCCCCTTTTTTTCCTCCAAATCCCAGCAGCAGGGACCCTGCCTCAGCATCAGCTGGCACAAAACACAAGGCTCAAATTGTCCAATCTGGGACGGAAAAGTCACATTTTAAATAATCAAAGGTCATAAACAGTGACCACCAAACTGGGGTGGAGATGCACAATTAAACTGAAATCATCAATAGGGAGAAAAATCCCCTAAATTCATTCTTCAAGTGATTTCCTTGTACACAGCACTGTGCATAGCTGGGACAACTCCTGTGACAAATATAAATGTCTTCCCCTTTTTTTTCCCCCTATAATCTCATCTTTATCAGCTCAAAAAGTCCAAAGATGATAGGAATTTTCAAGACCCTGGTGACAGGAGTGCTCGGAGCGAGCTCTGCCAGCCCATCCCTGGCACAGGGGTGGGATTGCTGCGGGAATGTCGGGGGAGATGCCTGGAAGTCATCGCTCCTGGCTCACCTCCAGTCAGCCACTAAAGAACCAGTCCCAGTAAAGTTCACGCCATGAGCACCGAGATGTGAAGTGCAGGGGAAAAGCAGGGGAAATGTTACATCTGCAGGGAAGGAGTTTAATAAATGTTTAAGGAAATGGCTGCTCTCAAGACCCTGCTCTTCCCCATAAAATTAAGATATCGCTCAGATTGTGCCGTGGAGTTTGTTTTCTCTCAAACTCAGTTGTCTCAATGAATTTGTGGGGTCCTGGGTGATCCTCCCGTGTTTACCCACCCTTGAATCCTTTCCAAATCTTCCCCTGCTCCTCGGCAGCCAACACAGAAAACATCTTTAGAAGTGTCTTTATTTCCAACTCGATTTACGCTGACGACCCCATGCAAAATGCAAATGGAAGAGTCTTTCTGGAGACAGCTTTTGCAGCTTTTACCCCTTCCAGATGCATTTGTGTTGGGCTCCTCATTGTTAGGCAGAGCAGGGCATTTATGGGGAAAAAGCACATTTATGCTAAAAGCACAATCTGAACCCCTGAGAGCTCATTGGGACGAGCTGTGTGTCCCCAAGAAGTCACACTGCTGTCACACGGAGCCACAGCCAGGGTTGTGCCATCCAACCACTCATTTGTTAATTGTTCAGCCAGAGAGGGGCTTAGGAACAGCAGAATTCATCTAAAATTGCTAAAATCCTCATCCAAACCAGGCTGGACGGGGCTTGGATGGGATGGTGGAAGGTGTCCCTGCCCATGGCAGGGGTTGGAATGTGATGAGTTTTGAAGTCCCTTCCAACCCAAACGGTGGGATTGCTGCGGGAATGTCGGGGGAGATGCCTGGAAGTCATCGCTCCTGGCTCACCTCCAGTCAGCCACTAAAGAACCAGTCCCAGTAAAGTTCACGCCATGAGCACCGAGATGTGAAGTGCAGGGGAAAAGCAGGGGAAATGTTACATCTGCAGGGAAGGAGTTTAATAAATGTTTAAGGAAATGGCTGCTCTCAAGACCCTGCTCTTCCCCATAAAATTAAGATATCGCTCAGATTGTGCCGTGGAGTTTGTTTTCTCTCAAACTCAGTTGTCTCAATGAATTTGTGGGGTCCTGGGTGATCCTCCCGTGTTTACCCACCCTTGAATCCTTTCCAAATCTTCCCCTGCTCCTCGGCAGCCAACACAGAAAACATCTTTAGAAGTGTCTTTATTTCCAACTCGATTTACGCTGACGACCCCATGCAAAATGCAAATGGAAGAGTCTTTCTGGAGACAGCTTTTGCAGCTTTTACCCCTTCCAGATGCATTTGTGATGGGCTCCTCATTGTTAGGCAGAGCAGGGCATTTATGGGGAAAAAGCACATTTATGCTAAAAGCACAATCTGAACCCCTGAGAGCTCATTGGGACGAGCTGTGTGTCCCCAAGAAGTCACACTGCTGTCACACGGAGCCACAGCCAGGGTTGCAGGGTTGTGCCATCCAACCACTCATTTGTTAATTGTTCAGCCAGAGAGGGGCTTAGGAACAGCAGAATTCATCTAAAATTGCTAAAATCCTCATCCAAACCAGGCTGGACGGGGCTTGGATGGGATGGTGGAAGGTGTCCCTGCCCATGGCAGGGGTTGGAATGTGATGAGTTTTGAAGTCCCTTCCAACCCAAACCAGTCCAGGACTCCTTAATTCACAACAAGAACATTGAGGAGCTGGAAAATTCCTGAGGGAGCTGGGAAGGGGCTGAGCCTGGAGCAAAGGAGGCTCAGGGGCCCTTGTGGCTCTGCACAGCTCCTGCCAGGAGAGGACAGCCGGGGGGTCGGGCTGTGCTCCAGGGAACAGGGACAGGAGCAGAGGGAACGGCCTCAGGGCAGGCTCAGGGCAGCTCAGGGTGGACATTGGGGAAAATTCCTCCATGGAAAGGTTTGTCCAGGCCTGGCACAGCTGCCCAGGGCAGTGCTGGAGTCTTCATCCTTGGAGTGGTTTAAAATCTTTGTGGATGTGGCACTTGGGGACACGGGGCAGTGGTGGCCTTGGCAGTGCTGGGGGATGGTTGCATGAAATTAGAGAGAGCTTTTCCAGCCTCAGTGATTCTGGGATTCTGTCTTCTAAATCAAGGAGCGACACTATGCCAAGATATGAAAGTCAGACAGATTTAATTTCTGAATTCACTAAACCAGTACAAATCAGAAAATCTCCATCAGCAGATTCTGCCTAACAGGTACAAGCAGTGCATTCAACAGTTTCAGAACTGTGTCTGGACTACACATCCCTGTACCAAATCCTTGTCCTCCCTGATTTTATGGCTATATCTTTGAAGCTTTAGGACTTCATGAGCTCCTCAATCAGTAAAAGTTGCTTGCAACACCTTTACCTCATGTGCAAAAACAAAGCAATACTTGGAGAAGTTGTATCTGATACACACAACACAAAACTGCCAGCAGCCCAGGAATGTGCAATCAGCAATTAGGACTATTTAATACTCCCAGATAGAAAGGGGAAAAAAAACACACATGGAAAAGTGAGATTTATCAGGCAGTTAATTGCCAAGCATTTTAATTTAAGAGTTAGGAAAATGTAATTCTAATTATTACCGAATTATGCAGTCATACATTTTCATACTCATGTAATATAGGACCCTCGGAATGACATGACACATTTTAATTAAAACACAATTACTTATTGACGATTAGATCTGTTCAAACAGTGCCTCCCTTCCAGCACCTTTCCCTGTGTTTTTCACCAATGAGTGGCACAACAGAAATAGAAGAGCTCAGATGTGATGTAACAATTTTTTTGAGAGGTGTTAATTCCTTTTCTTTATAAGTTTATTTTTTTAAAGCTGTCTGTCTATATCTCTGGAATGACATAAAAAGCTATAAATAATATAGATTTCTCCTTTAGTTATGGTATAATTTGTGACTTTGTTTCTCCCTTCGCCAAAGAAAATTCACCCAGTCTTTGATTTGTTCATCACACTGAGCACATGAACCATCATAAACTTCCATTATTCTTTCCCAAGTTAAATTTTCTGTTCACCAGCAGCTCCTAAAACAAGCCAAGCTTTAGCAGGGGGAAGTTTTGAACCAAAACAAAAGAGCCAGGTGGGTTCTAGAAAGACATTTCTTCCCAGGAGCACACACAAACCACACCTTGGTCATCTTTCTTAGTGAAGTTTCCCTCTTTCCAGCCAAAAATCTATTTTAGATTTTCTTCATGAGCACATAAACCTTCAGATTTACCAGCAAAACTACCTGAAACAAATTTTTAAATATGTCCAAACCAACATAACTTGCTTTTTAGCTATAAGCAGGAAAAAAAAGGAGACATCAGAATTTTTACTGATTTTTTTTCTCACTTAGTGTGTCATAGAGCAATTATAATAGCTTCAAAACAGAAGAATAAATAAAAACCTTACAGCAAATTGACTCAAAATCCAACACACACATGCAGGAGACCACTCTGATTCCCAAGCAAGTAAAAATTTAACCTTAGTCGTCTCCTATTTTGTATAGCCACAACCCAAATGTTAATTTTTTGGTAGAAATCTCATATTCTTTCCCACTGAAATTCTGTTTTAGTTGTCAGCCAATGAAAAGAGCAAGAGAAGCAGCAAATATTTCCTTCCTTACCTCTGGCATTGAGGATTCTTTCTCCCTGACAACAACAGCTCTTCACACCCCATACTTGGGGGTGTTTTTCCTCTATTCAAGAGCTTGTTGTCACTAATTAAGGCAGATTCTACTTCACACTCCTAATCAGTTACGGTAATGAGAAGGTTCTACCCCTCTGCTTAAAGAGCTGTGCATTAGTTAGACTTTTCAGCAGTTTAAAATCCTGCTTTATTTTGCTTTGTTTCATTGGTTTTTAAGATGTTGACACCTCGGCCTGGTATGTTAAACATGTTACCAGTTTTCCCACCAAGTCATCCGCAGGAATTTCTGTTCTGTGTAATAAAACTCCAAAGAAAATCCACCTGAGGTTAAATGTATTTAGTTATTAATTAATGCTTTGGAAGCTCACACTGAAATTTTTTTTTAAAAATTGAAAAATCCCACACTTTACTATTTTTTGCAAAATGAGGGTTCTTTGTTTTGTTTTGTTGTTGTTGTTGTTGTTGTTGTTGGTTTTGGTTTTTTTGGGGTTTTTTTTATGGGTTTTTTTTTTTTTTTTTTAGTTGTTGTTGTTGTTGTTGTTTTTGGGTTTTTTGGGGTTTTTTTTACACATATTTCTCTTTTACCTGGTCATTTACCAGATGTTTTCGTGTCCAGTCCCTGGAAAACCACCCAATAAAACCCTCCCACCTCCTCTGTTCCTTCAGGAGTGGGAGTGATTTAACCTTCATCATAAATTCAAGGTTTAGTCTGCAGGGAAAACATTTATGGAACCACAGAGCTATTCTGGGCTAAACGACAGAACTAAACTTCCCAGTGACTCAGAGTCTCAGCCAAACTTGTCCTAATTACGGAAGAGATAATTGTAATTTCTTGGGAGATGACAGCTGTGCACCTTTCTGCCGCGGCTGCAAATAATCCTGCTCCTGCTCTTCCAGAGAAAACTTGGGAAGCCACAAAACAGGAGTGCAAGGGGAACATCCTGGAGGAGTTTTGTTCCAGAATGATCACGAGTCCATCGTGACAGGGAGCACAAGGCCCTGGAAGTCTCCCAAGGCAGCAAGGAGAAAGGGAGCAGTTTTCCAGGGTGATTTTGGCAAGAGGGAGGATGATATAAACCTGGGAGGAGATGTTGGCTCCCTGCAGGGCAGGGAGGTCCTGCAGAGAGACCTCAACAAATCAGAGGGATGAAAAATCACCGACCAGGTGAAGTTCAAAAAGGAAAAGTGCTGGATTCTGCACCCAGGGGGCACACGCCTGGATTTATGGATGGACTGGGAATGAGGGGCTGGAAAGCAGTGCCAGCTAAAAGGGACCTGGGGGTCCTGGCTGAAGGAAAGTTGGATCTGAGTTCAGCAGTGCCCTGGAGCAAGAGGGTGTGGAAGATGTCTCACAGCAATTTCTGTGAGCCAGGAGAAGTTTGATACGAGGATCCATGTTCACTCCTGAAAGAATGGTCATTGACATAGAAACCAAGGAATAAAGAAGGATAAATAAGAGAAACCCCCACCTGCCCGTTCCAATGAGCGCTTTGTCTTTCCTGACCAATAAGTAAAGCATAAATTTTTGTAAGAATGTATAAAAAGCATGCATGCCAGAATAAAACCAGTTTGAAGCCTTCTGAAAATGGAGTGTGTGACTGTCTCAATTACAACAAGAGGGGAGCTCCCTGTCCTGTGGCACCAGGCCCAGCAGCACGGGGGGACAGGGAGGGATTGTCCTGCTCTGCTCTGGACTGGGGCAGCCTCACCTCGAGTTCTGAGGTAGTTTTGGGTGCTATAATATAAAAAAGACATTAAACTGTTGGAGAGTGTCCAAAGGAGCTATGAGGATGGGGAAGGGCCTTGAAGAGAAGCCGTGTGAGGAGCAGCTGAGGGCACCTGGAATGTTCAGCTGGAGGAGAGGAGGCTGAGGGCAGAGCCCGGTGCAGTTACAATTTCTCCTGAGGAGAAGAGGAGGGGAAGACATGGATCTCTGCTGTCTGGTGATCCAAGGGAACAGCTAGAGCTGTGTCAGGGTGGGTTAGGTTGGATATCAGGAAAGGTTCATCCCCAGCGGGTGCTGGCACTGCCCAGGCTCCCCAGGGAATGGGCACGGCCCCAAGGCTCCAGAAGAATTTGGACAGCACTGCCAGGGATGCCCAGGGTGGATTTTGGGGGGTCTCTGCAGGGCCAGGAGCTGCTCTGACAATCCCTGTGGGTCCCTTCATACTCAGGATATTTTGTGATTCCTTGATCTTCAGGCTGGTGCCAAGGACTAGGACACAATGAGATGTCACAATGCAACAAGTGCCACCAGCTCCCTGCAGGACCTCCTGGCTGGGATCCTTAGGATCATCACCTGGACCTGGGGTGGGACATTCTCTGCCCATACGTGTGAATTTTAAACTTCTCTCACTAATCCCATATCCAGAGGGTAAGCACATGGAATTTAGGGCAAGGGGAAAAAATAATGAAAACGTGGAGAAGGGGAAGAGAGGGAAGCTTATGGAATATATTCATTTTTGAGATTCACAAAGGGGCAGTGAGAGCTGTACCCTGGCTGTTTTCAGCAGTGCAGCAATGCTTTATCGAGGTGGTTTTGCATTCTCCATGTGCAGAGAGCACCGAGGGATGATGTGTTTGCAGGGATTGCATTTCTTAAAGGAAGACAAAACCAATCAGCGATTAATATATAAAAGCCTGACACTTGATATAGGGATAAAAAAGAAATTACAGCTCCCACTATGCAAAACCTGTGGGGAAGCTCTTCAGTCTTCCCAGCACGAACAGGCTGGTGTTGAATATTCCCTAAAATCTGGTTATACATGTTTATTTCCAGCTCCTCTGAAAATGATGATGCAGGACATGCTCTTTCCCTGGTTTCTTTAATTTAAGTGTCTCTTCAGTCACTGATGCAGAATTTTCCCCCTTTATTTAAAGAGCTGAAGGGCTTGGTTGTGATCTGCAAGATTCCCCTGTATGAATTCCAGCTCTCAGCCATTTTCAGGAGGAAAGCCTTCCTATCAGGATATTTCCTAGTTTTCAGGCAATGAATCCAGTGCTCATGGAAAGAAATGGTCACACAAACATCCTTGAAGAGCTATGCCTGGTGGGAACATGTGCAAACCCTCTTTAGCTAACTGGAAATTTGATTTTAATTGATTTAGATTTAATGTGTGAGAGATGGAAAAATGAACTCAAAAACGAAATGAAAATATTGAAAATGAAATTAAAAATGGACTTTTGAATGTCTGAGGAGGAAACCAGTTGGAATAATTGGGATTTTACACACAGTTGTCTGGAAGGGATATGATGTCATATTTTGTCTCCATTACACCATAGCCTGCAAGGAGAGGGTCAACAGCACCAGTTGTTGCCAATACCCCACTGGGATTGGCTCCAAACCTCAGGAATTTTCACCTAAGCCATATGGATTCAATATTCAATACAGGAGCGGAGAGGTGAGAAAGCAGAGATGATTATAATAGTTTTTTTTAAAAAAAAAAATCAAAAGCCAAATGTACTAATTACTGACCAGGTTTGATTGAAAATGAGAAATATGTCCAAATAATCCCCCATCCCACCTCTCCATGGGATGGGGAATGGGAACACCATTCCCAGTTGATGGATAACTCTTGGGAATGTTTCACCTGAGGCTTGAAACAGCCTGGTGTGGTGGAAGATGCCCCTGCTCATGGCTGGGGAGTTGGAGCCAGATGGTCCTTGAGGTCCCTTCCAAAAATCAGCAATTTTCAGGTTTTCCACTCTGCAGCCATGGATTCCAGTGAAATCCTTCCTGTGGTTAAAAATGGTCTCTAAGCAACAAGCACTGAAATGTTTCCAAATCTTTTTTGCTTGACCCAGGATTTGTGCTGAGTTAGATGAGTAAACACTGGCATGACGTGACATTCCTGTTATTTATGTTCCATCCAAATAAGTGGAAGATAACCTAGGCAAATTTCCATTATCTAATTATAAAAACCTCCTCATATTCCCATGAAACTAATTTTAATTTGATGAAAAACAGACAACTTGGAAATGGATTTCCTACGATTCGAGCGATAAGATTCTTTCTCAGTGTGTTCTCAATTTACCAAAGACTCCAAAATTGGAGATCTCTATTAATAAACATTGCTGCTTGCTCATGCAGTGACTTTGTGTTATTACATGCACACAAAAATAAAAATAAAAGGAAAAGGCTCCTCTGCTGCATTCCAGGGAAGGAGGAAGGAACCACACTGTGCTTTATTTCCAAGAGGGAGCTGCAGCAGGTGAAGCTCCTGCTTTGTTCAAAGCCGTTCTCACCCTGTGATGGTCACAGGTGTTTAAAATGTCTGCCAGAATTCCACAAAAAATTGCCTTTGGAGAGCAGACCCCTCAGCAGGGGGATTGGAACTGGATGATCTTAATGTCTCTTCAACCCAAACCAATCTGCGGTTCTGTGAATTACAGGAAGTTCCTTATAACCACGCCATGCAGGGAATTACCTGCAGCAGAAACAAACTGTGTTTTGATAATTATTCTTTCTTAAAAGTCACAATCTCCTTTTCCTTACTCCTGGAAATTCCATAGTGGAATTCATTGCATGCGCACAAGTTAGTGGCACCTCTCCTGAAACTTGTGACGTTGTCCAATGTCTAAAACGTCCAGAAGAAAGGAGCAGCAGCAAAAACCTCCATTTTTGCTGCAGTCTGGACCCAGGTTTGACCACTTTTCCTGAAAACTAAGCCGCAAAACCCCCTGATTTCCTGCAAAATCTAAGAGGAAGATCAATTTAACTAATGATGTGGGGGTTCTGTGTCCCCGTGGACCTCACACATATTATTTATAGAGTGCATTAATATTTCATTTTTCCCATCCCTAAACAGTCTTTGAGGGCAAGCAAAAAAAGGAGATAGCTGGAGACAGGTAACATTTTAATTGAAATTAATGGGATTGGTTTGATTTCACCTCTGAGGATATAAAAATCATTCATTTTTTTGTCATGAAAAGGATCTTTATGTCTCACCAGTGCCCTGACAAGCATGACAAGCTGTAGATCACGCTGAGAATCCACCTCCCACCTCTCACTAACCTGGGCCATGTAGACCATCACCCTCCAGTGAGAAACCAGTGAGGAAAAAATGCAGAGATCATGAAAAGTTAGACCTAAAACTCCACTTTTCCTTGGTTTCTTTACTCCAGCACAAGGAAAAGCCATCCCTGGAATGGGTTGGTGCCCAGGCAGCTGCGCTGCCATTTTTCCATCAGCAGCTGTAACCCCTGCCCAGGAGCAGGCAGGGTGAGGAGCATTTTCTGCTCCCTCTGTGCTGGACCTGGGCTGCTGAATGTGCCAAACCCATGTGCTGAGCAATTTTTGTTCTCAAAGGCTTCTGTGGAGTGGCCTTGGAGCCTTTACAGGAGCTTTGCCGAACGGCTGAGGCAATGAAGCAGCACCAAAACTGGCTGTGCCAGCCAGAGGCAGGAGGAGTCAGCTCCCTGCAGCCCTTCAGCTCTCCTCTAAATAGTTCTGTGCTGCCAGAGTGGGTGCAGGAGCCTCGTAGCGGTGATTTATAGGATTAGTGTTTGTTTTTCCTAACGGGGTAGAATGAGGTTGTGTTTTCTGGAGCACCTGAGCTGCTCAGGAGGACAAAGAGACGAGATTTGGGCTTTGAGCTCCTCTCTGTGCTTGAAAAGCTGAGTCAATGGAGCTCATGCTCCTAAGTCACCCAAACCACTTTCGTAAATTACATTAAATGCAAATAAACTTAAAATGGAACACAAACAGATCACCACCCCAACCCCACGTTGTCTCTCATCTCAGCCCCAATTTTCCTCCAAGCACCCTCCTTCTCACTGTCCATTGTGGAATAATTTTCTTTTTTCTTTCATTAAAATCTCTTTTATAAAACTTTTTACTGTACATTTTCCAATGACTATCACAGTCCCAAAGGCCACTTGCACCTACATGAATTCAGTCCGAATGCAGAGGAAGGTCTTGAAATTATTTCTCTTCTGCTGTAATTCGCAAATTTTAAATGGGAAAATGAAACACAACTCACAGGCAAAAGTGAGGAGTGAGTAAAATCCCACAGAAGCTGAAAGAGAGTAAATGGATGAGTAAAATAATGCATTTACTCATTAGAAATTGTAAGGAGGGTTCAAAATTTACCTAAAATTTCTCTTTTTTGCCAGCAAACTACACTGAAGATAAAAAGAAATCCTATAGGATTTTGTGTTCGATTTTTAATTTTGGGGGTGGAAATACACATAAAACACCTCAGGAATTCTCTGTGAATATCAGGATTTCCTTCCTTCAGTTATCCTAACCTGGTTTATCAGAGTTGGGATCCAGAGTACACAGCACAGCTACTGAAATACCCCAGACCCCAGAAAACATGGAAAAATCTTACAAAACCCCCTCAGCAGACGGTTTTGGGTTTACTTTTTTTTATTTCAAGCCACAGACCAGGTTAGTCTAATTCCTTTCAAGGAATTAATAGATAATAATAACAACAGCTTCTTCCGAGAAAAAGTGACCTAAATTTCAGGTAAGGAAATATTCCTCCCAAAGAGGAATTTCACTGGCATGAAGTGCTCTGCTAATAGCTACACTTGTATTATTTTTCATCTGGGTGCCCCAAGGATCTTCCTCCCCTATCCCTATGCCCAGTGCAGGGCCACCCTTTGTTACAACATTAAAATCTACTTAATATTTTTTTATCATTTCACATCACAGCCCCGGTAATTGCACCCTCAGGAGCAAGGCTTCTTCCTGCGCCTGCTTTTCAATATTATTGGCATCTCCCTCATTTGGGGACCTGGAATGATCTTTTTTGCATTTTCCCCGTGAAATGACAAACACGGCTGGTTGTGGCTCAAGCACTATTTGGAGCATGACCCCCTTGGCTCCTGGTGTTATCCAAATTAGATTTTGATCTTTGTCAATTAGGCTTTGCCACTGTGGACCTGCTGTGCCATTATCAGGAGAATCCTTGTCAGGGTTGGGAAGTCAGTGAACTTTGGAAGCCTTTCTCCACCTTCTAGGGATGCACTTTTACAATTGGAGCTGTTTAAAAATATAATAATAGAATAAAAATTTCTGTCCACACCCCTATTTCTGGCAATCTTTGAATTTTTTGTCCTTAAACCAAGAATCACTTGCAGCATGGAAAGCTCTGCCTTCCCATGGCAAAAGAAAATGCAAGCAATCTTGATTTCCACAAGCAATTTGGCTTTCCTTTTGCTCCTTTCAATGTTCCTTGCTTTGGTATCCTGCCACAGATTTGTCTGGGGGCCAGTTTTGCTTCTGGGGACATAAAAAAGTAGTGGCCAACTGAAGAAAAAAGGTGAATGCCAGGAAATGTTCTCTGGGTGTCACAGCGGGGCTGGGATGCTGCTGCAGCCCAAGGGCTGTGTCAGCTGGGTTTAAACTGGGAGGTACTGGGGGAATGCTGGCCTGGCACAGCCCCTGGCCTTGCAGCCACTCACCTACCCACGTGCCTCCAGAGCCATCCCAAATCCTTTCATGTGGGGAGGCTGCCTGCCAAAAAAACTCCTTTTCATTCCCTCATTTCAGCTCTGGTGCACTTGCAGGGTTTGGTGCGGAGTTGCCCAGATGGGACACGGGAGTGGGCTGAGGGGAAGGAAGAACCCTCCTGGCATGAAGAAATAGTGCTGCACACCAGGATCTTCCAACAGGATAGGGTAGTCCATAGGTTTTAAGGCCAAGAATGATCATCAGGACTGACCCTGTGAGCACCAAAAATTATAAAGTTTTTCTGACTCAGTACCTGTTTGAATTACTGCAGCTATCAAAAATTAGTTATGAGTGAAATCTTCCCAGGATTTCATCATTTTAAAAAGTCTTTTATTAGCCAAGGGATGGAGGGACAGGACACAGGGGAATGGCTCCCACTGCCAGAGGTAGGTCTCGATGGGATATTGGGAATTAGGAGCTGTTCCCTGGCAGGGTGGGCAGCCCTGGCACAGGGTGCCCAGAGCAGCTGTGGCTGCCCCTGGATCCCTGGCAGTGCCCAAGGCCAGGCTGGACACTGGGGCTGGAGCACCTGGGACAGGGGAAGGTGTCCCTGCCATGGCAGGGGTGGCACTGGATGAGCTTTAAAATCCCTTCTAACCCAGAGTATTGCATGATTCCATCATCTCTTGTGTTTTGCAGTGCAGAGAGATGCAGGGCATTTAAAGGCTGCTCCTGTTTCCCTGAGGGCAGCAATTCCCTCCCCTTCACCCCAGCCTCTGGTGCAGACCCAGAGCTTGTTCTAACTTCAGAGGCTTCCAACCCAACCCATTCCAGGATTCTGGGATAACTCTGAGGGCCCTCCAGCACTTGCATTTCCAAGATCCAGGGGATGCACTTTTTGGCATTTTTCCCTCTGCAGCAATTTGGGGGTTAACCCAACATCAGCATTTTTCTTTCCCCACTACCAATTACTTCTTCCAAGCTGGATCCAAACCTTCCCCCGTGTTTTGTTGTTGAGTACATGAAGGAGGAGCAGAGCAGACGAACCACAGGGTGACTTCCTTGGGAATGCTGCTGGAATCCAGGAATGGCAAAACGAGCCCTCCAGACGTGGCTGGGTTTGGTCCCTCGCTGCCCCGTTAGCAGACAGCTCCTCTGACCAGAATACACAAAATTTGAGGACAGGAGAGTTTCTAATACCTGCCAGCAGGGAGCTAAATGTGGGAAGAGCACTGGGAGCCAGCCTTCCACAGAACACTCACACCCAGGGAGGCTTGGGATAAACAAGCAGATGAAACAACTGCTTGGGAAAAGGGTTTCCACAAACTGCCTTGGATGGACAGGATCGATTTTAACACGACTGGGAGGATGCATGGATGGTTTGCAATGGTTTGGGGCATTATCACCCCTTGTCACTCACTGAATTTTTTCAATTAAGCCAATTTAGCCTCAATTTTTTTCTATTTTTACTTCTATTTTTCAAATTTTTTTTCTATTTCTATTATATTCTATTTCATTTCTATTTTTTTTCTATTTTCATCAAACAAATCTTGTTAATTTTTCTGTAGGTACAGAGAAGAACATATTTTTTTTACTAGTTATTTTTGATAATAAAACCAAATAATGCATTCTGAAAGATCTTCTGAAAAATACAGATTTGGTATTACTCAAAACCATGCAAAAAGCAAAATAAGGCCAAATTTTGAAGAAACCTGGGTTTTAATTGATGAGCATGTTTGAGTTTGATCCAGTGCAGTTTGACATTGAAAGGATTTGGTCCAAGTCCTTAAAATACACACTGCTGATAATTTTTTACCTCTCAGCTTATTCAGCATTTCAAGAACATGAACTAAGCTCTCTTGACTACAAATTAGCTCAATAGAAAAAGCCAGGACTAGATTTTTAGGATATTTTATTGTATAGCCTGCCTAAGATGTGAGGCACAGATTGTAAAGTTCATATATCATTTTGCAGGATTTATTTATTCTTTCTTGCCAGCTCAGCTCCAAAGCCCAGAGGTCAAATCCTACAATTCTTGACATCCATACTTTTGCCACTGACTTCACTGATGGCACCATTTCAGGCATGAAGACAAAGTTCTTGGTTGAGGGTTTTTTTCCTTGTCATTTTAAAACCCTTCCAAAAAATCTCTATTCAAATTATAATGAGGATTTATAAAAATGGCTCTCCCAACTCAAACCCCAACTATCTAAAAATGCATTGAAGAAAATTAATGGAAAAATATCCAGGCTTGGCTTTGTCATGTCATGTTCAGGGCTTACAGCATGGTTTGGAACTACCATGAGCAAACTTTCGCAACAACTGCTGCACTTTATATTCTTGAGTGTTTTTAGCTGCTCTTGACAGGGTGAGATATCCAGAGTCATGGATATGAACAGTCCTGCTGGAAGATTATCTACGAGAAATTTGTATCTCGCCTTCCCAGCTCGCTCCAGCCCACACCAGCAATGGAACAGGATGTCCACACAAACCTTTTGTGCTGCTTAAATCTTTTTTATGCCTTGCATGACACTTGGAAATGACCACTGGACAGGGTAATTCCCACTCAAGATCCCAGCATTTAGGGGGTGAATTTCCAGATATAACCATGGACTGAGGAGAATAATGAATGTAAAGCTGATTTTCTCACACACCTGCAAATGCTTGTGTGGTTAAGTCCAAAAAAACAAAGCCAGGTCAACTTCTTAAAATCCAAGTGGAACTAATTAATGTGGAGGCCAAGACTTCTGCCTTTCTGAAGATACATTTGATTAATTTATATTAATAAATTTAATTAATGACTTTGAAGTTATCAATTTAGGAAAGGCAAAGTATTATAAATTTACTTAAATCTTTGGTATTATTAATATATTCCCTCATTACACAGAGCTTATGCACACACATACAATCACATCCATATTTATATGTTTTTATAGACATTATAAATATATATTTGTGTGCCTATAAAAGCATATTCAGACATTTATTAATTTAGGACCACACAAAAACACAGAATAAAGCTCCAATTCCAATGTTTTTTCCTGCATTTTGCTGATAAACAGGGCTGGATCCATTCATATCTGCTTGAACTCAACAGCAGCAAAACCAATTGAAGAAGTGCAACATCACAGCATAAAATAAAAATAAAATGACCTAATCTTATTGCCAATAACTTCAAAATATTGGATATTTATGGCAACATAATGATCCGTGCTGAGTGATCCTGATCCATTTGCCACTGGCCAACGAAACCAAGATTTTGGAGTGAGGATCTGATCCTGCAAGTGATTTGTGTGATCTACAGGAAAATCCTCCTCAGCAGATAAAAAAATGAGTGGACCTGGCTACAACTCAAATTCTGCTTAGTCTGCTCTGACAGCATAATCAAAGCTATGCTAGAAAGCATGGAATAATACACAAATATATATATATATATTTTCTCAAATGACTCTAAAAACCCACAGGAAATTTTTTTTTACTTAAATGGGAAGGAGAAAATCTATATCTCGGAGAGTGAAAAACAAATTAAAGGTTCTTGAAGGGTGTTTCTTAACATTTACCAGTGTTTTTCCCCATGGAAAAGATGAAAAATTAGCTTGAACCCTAGAGCTTTTGGTCTTTTGTAATATTTTCTTTTTTTTCCCCCCTCCACAATGAATATAGATTTTTTTAATCCTGTATGCAGCGATGTCACATATTTAGATTTGAAAGCTTTCTTATTGTTATATGAGACTATTTTAAATTAAAAATGCATTTGGGACTTACCTGTGCAAGGAGGATGGGGGAGCACACAGGCATCAGCAAACACATGGATCTGAGTTATTTTTGGAGTGTGGTTTTGTAGTCCATAACAAAATAATCCTGAAATCAAGAGAAATATTCTGCTGTCAGGATTCCCATGCTAAGATAAGGATCTTTGCTGTCTGCTCCGATTTGGCTCCATCCAGGAAAACATCAGCTGCCATTAAGGAGAGTTTTGCCTTCTCCCATCTGGGTCTCATCATGTACCCTAGATGAGGAATTAAAGCTGCAGCAGCTCTCTGGGCAGGGGGACAACCATATTTTTCTTTATCTGTATCAGCAAAATCACTTCTGAAGTGTGATATTAAGCTTAAAACAGTGAATAGGGGTTCAAATATCAGGGCTAATTTATATTTTTTACCTAAATTCATCTTTAAAACACTTAATTCTTTGCTGGTAAAACAGGCATAGTGTTGTTTCCTCGCTCTCCCATCCTTTCCCTTCACTCCTTGTTCAAATGTAAAAATCCTGAGGAAGAACTTCCTCAGTCTTTATGTTGGTGAGACCTCACACATAGTTAGATACTCATTTGAAGCCTAGAAATACAAGGCAAATAACATTAATAAGATAAATCTATGAATCCCTTGATTAAAAAAAATAGACTGGTCAAAACAATTTACATTTTCAAGTTGTAATTGCTAAATTAGCTAAAAACAAACTTATTAGTGAGATAATCACTATTGCTTTTTCACACACCTGTTTCAAATCCATATTTTGATGAGAATTCGTCTTAGAGGTTTCCTTCACAGGAATATCTGTGAAAAATGAAGACCAAAAAAGGTCTGCCCCGTCCCTGGAAGTGTCCAAGGCCAGGTTGGACGCTGGGACTTGGAGCAGCCTGGGACAGTGGAAGGTGTCCCTACCCACGGCAAGGGTGGAATTAAATGGTTTTTATGGTCTCTTCCAACCCAAACCAGGATTCTGAGATGGATGCCAAGATTTGGCACTGCTCACCTTGGTCTCCAGGAGCTCATCACTGCAGTTGGAATGACAGAGGGGATAGAAACTACTTTGGGAATATTTGGCAGTGGTGAAAGAGATGCAAGATGAGACCTGGATGGAAATGAAGCAGAGCTGCTCCACTTTTTCATGCATTATTAAAACTGAGATTTTAAAAATTCAGACTTTATTTTTACCTTTAAAAAATGCAACAGATGTGCATGAAGACAAAGCTGGTGCCTGCTCTGCCTCGTGGAAGGCATTTTATGGTTGTGGGGAGCAGATTCCAGAGGAGAGCATAGCGGAACAGCCACGAGTATCCATCATGTGTTAATTGGGGCAGTGGGTACAGAGCCAAGTTTTACAGCCCTGCTCCATTTTAAAAGGTTTTTACACTTACTGAATGCATTAAAACCCAGGAAATGCTGTGGGGACTGTCCCTTGAATTCTGCACACTGAAATCTCACTCGTGGGACCTACAGGGAGTGCTGATTTCATTTTGCTATTTGGCCATAGAAGGACAAGGGGCAAAACAAGGGATAAAACTGCAAAGCAGAGCTGGTGCAAACCACGAGACACTCAGCAATAAACCTTAATTTGATTGCAAAAAGCAATTTATAAGAGAGCTCTCTTGAACATCTCCGGTTCCCCTAATCAAACCTAATTGTGGATTGGTAAATTCTCCATGTGGAGCATCAGAAACGTGATGTGTCCAAGGCCAGGTTGGATGGGGCTTGGAGAGACCTGGTCTAGTGGAAAGTTCCCTGCCTGTGACAGGTGAATTTTAAGGTCCTTCCCAACCCAAATTAAGCTAAGATCCTATTATTCTATGATTATGTGAATTCTTGAGCTGCCATGGTGAAATCTTGAGCCCTCACTCTGGCAAAACCCCACTTTAAATCCAGCTTGTGTTATGCCTCAGGACCAGAGGTCAGATCCCAAGGAAAAAAGTGATTTTGGTGAAATGCCTTGGGTAAACAGAGGGGTTGCTCTGGGAGCACCAACAGCAGAGAATGAAATGCTGCAATTTTCAGGTTGTGATTACAGCAGAAATGACCATATCCACTTTTTTTTCCTCCTAGGAAGCATCCAATCAGCTCCAATGGGTTCTTGCATGTCTGCAGGGAGTGTAGAAAGCCTCCCTCTTCTGCCCAAGACCTTTCCCATGTGGATTGGAACTGCAGGGGGCAGAGAAGAGCTGCCACCACCCACTGTCCCACAGCATCCCTGGGTACCTCCCAAAATCATAACCACAGCAGCTGGAGAGGTTTCTCCTCTGCTTTTTCACCACCAGGTATCCAAAATGATCATGTAATTCCCAGCTGAAGCCTGTTTGGGATTTTGCAAGGAAGCTGGAGATGAGGACACAGACAGGACCTTCTCCCCCAATGGTGCAGGATGCACTGGAGACTGCAGAGAGGAACCTGCTGGGTCTTCAGGGCTGGAGAAGGCAAGAAGCAGCAGAAAGGAGAAAGTCAAACCTTGGCATGCTCCACCCACCCCTAAGGGTCACCCAGAAGGGTGGGATTGGTGGTGGCACAAACCACCAGGAAGGAAAGAAGTGACCACAGTGAGTTATCACTGCATAATTCCAGGATAAATTAAGTTAATAAAGCTGTGGCCTAATTAAACCCCATCCTTTGCACCCTCCCCTCTTCTCAGGACAGTGTGAATCATGCAGCATTTCCACCTCTGAGAAGGGAATCCTGGAGCTTTTTCCCAGAAAATAAATTCCCACTACAGCATTTCTGTGTATCTTCAAGCTGGGTCCTGCAAGACCTGCAGCTGAAATAGTCTGAGTATCAATACACAGTCAAAATTTTTTTGTCACAAGGTTACTTAATAATTATACAAAAATTCATATAATAAATATTATACTTAATAATTAAAATTGGGCCAGGTTGTCCAGGTAACTCTACCAAAAGTGTCCAGACCTGTGACAAGATTTGAATGAGCACAAATTTTTTAAAAAGTAGGGTTGAATAGACAAATAAGGAGAGTGCTATGCTATGGAAATTTCATATTGAAATTTACCTGATATAAATATTTCAGATTTATCTGAATATATATGAAATCTCATATATCTGCGAATAAGTCAGAAATGTATTCACACACACAAAAAAAATACAATTAAGATTTAGCACACAGCCCTTATTTCAGGAGATTTAAAATGTAACAGCAACAAAGAACATGTTTTCCACAAGAAAAATGTGAATCAGCAGCTTGATCTGTTCCCTGTTTTCACAAGCAAAGTCCTGTCTATTATAATCTTGTTTTTCTCAGCCATAAACACAGTGTGAAAAAAAAGAGAAATTTATGTTGAATATGGTTATAGTTATTATTTCCCTTCTGGGGAATTATTAAGCATGTGTTAGGAGTTTAGGTATAAAATGAAATTGTTTTTTCACTACATGGATGTCTTCCGTGACTATCTGTAAAATTTCATTAAGGTGTTAGACTTGATATTGCAGATCAAAGTAATCCCAAGAGATTAAGGAGACCCTGCTAATTGACTAAGGTCATGTACTGCACTTCCCACTGGCACTTTGGCCTACATTGACAACAGAGGAGCAGCCCCATCTCCAAGGACCAGTCTATAAAAATACCATTTTCTTTATCTCTAGTCCAGTTTTCACACCGCTACAATAACAAGGGATTTCATAAATCCAGGTGGACTGATTAGAGTTTTGAGTATGTAACTTTCTGAGTAAAAAATATACATGATACTTTTGAACAATTTTGACATTTTATCTTACCCTTTAAAACTCCCGGGAACAGATTGCACGTTAGGTGTTTAAGAATAAAAAGTGTCAGCACATATAGTGAGTTCCATCATTCAAACTTGGCACTAAAGAGGATATTGAAAGCCTTGTTGCAGACCATTAAAACCAGCTAATTTACAGCCAAAGACATTGTTGCTTGAAGTGCCAATTTGGTCAATAATTAAGGTTTGGAATATATATCCAGCTCTGACAAAGAGAAAATTCCTAAGAACCTTTCCCTGTTGATCCAAACATACAATATATTACTCTCAATTGGACAGTGGCTCTTGGTTCCGTGTTGTGATATTATTGAAAATAATGGATTATCCAGAGGCGTGGTGAGGAATTATTGCTGCTGTCAGCCAGATTTGTGAACCCAGTGCTGAAATATCTGCTCCCCCCTGGATCCCACACCTGGAAAAGTGAATGCTGGAAAAGTTGGAGGGAATTCGCAAGAAAGCTTTGGAAAATACGGCTCTTTTCTGTCCTCATCATGGGAGAAGTAAGAAACTCAAAGCCAGTTGACCAGAAGTTTAAGGACGAGATTTACAGGGAAATAAACAGGAGAACTGGGATCGTACAGCCGTTAATTTAGCGGAGTATGAATTAAGGGCACTGACAACAGCAAGCTGAGTGAGAAAGATGCAAATTAGAATTTACCTGCCATGATTTAACTGATCAAGTTATACTCCAAGAGATTTTGCCACTTTTCTTTCACTAAAAGTTTAAAAATCAAGTTCTTTGGGTGGTTTTCTTCTAAATGTTGTGCTGTTACAAAAAGCTTGTGGGTTCTTTTTAGGTTTCATTCACTGATTATTTTTCCTCAAGTTTATCCGAGTTCTTCCTGAAGGGAAAACTCCAGCTTGGGACAAAGTCATAAGCCGTGGGTTTACTGGGTACATTTTAGCAACATTAATGGATGTAACAACCACCCTCCCATTCACCAGATGAAATCCCCATCAAAGCAGAAGGATAGTAGGAGGCTTATGACATCCATAAAATGGGTGTCGTTTGCATGGAGATGAATTTCAGCCCCTAGAAGCCAACAGAATCACATTTTCCATTATGTTCAGCCAGCAGAACGGATTTCATTAATCAGCCTCTCATCAAGGGCTCAGTCCTACCACATTACTCAAACTAAGTAATACCTAAGATGCAAATAGGCCCACTAAAGCAAAGGAGGCATCTGGAGAAGTTGTGTCATTCTCCAACTAAAGGTGCTTTAATGGACTTTGAGAAATTCCATGTTCCACAAGTGAAATCCTCATACCCTTCCAGCTCTTCAGAAAAGTCCCAACTAAATAAGTCACTCAACAGAAATATTTAATCCCTCAAATAGTGGAGAACGATAGCAAAAGTTTAGTTTTTGAAGGCTGTTGAAGAAAACAGGTAAAATTTAACATTTACTGCTTTTTCAGCTCAAATAGAGAGCTCAGAATTCTTTTTCACTCAGCAAGTGACATTGATGTCTTTAAGACACCATTTTGAGTAAGATACAGGAGGCCTTAAGTCCTAGGAATAAGGAAAGACTTGGTATGGAAGAGGCTTTATTATCCTTGATTCACTGGAATTCAAAGTTCTGTCAGTATTTTTAATGTTCTCTATACCCATTTAAACATCCTATTTGATAGGGTGGCTGGATTTATCCATGATAAGGGATATTTGTCTTTATACTGAATAAAATCTTTGTTTTCTATCTTATTAATATTTCCCTGAAGTTGGTCAGATGCTGTATTTTCCTTGCTTTATATCTCAAGCAGAATCATAAAATTTGAATGACCGAAAGGACTAAACAAATCAGGAGAAATCTCAACTTTTATATTTGCATGGCGATGCGATTTGGCAAATCCAATTAAGATTTTTGATCTTCTTTTTGTCAAATGCAAATGAAAACTAAAAATATTTGGAATTCCCAATGAATTGAACACTTGTGAATTATTACCCATGAAATGTCTAATAAATGTTAGTTGATCTTTGTGACCCTTTTTGTACATTTAGTTTGTTTGTTGTTTCCTATCACAATCAGTGACAGAGACAGACTCTTTGGGTTAAAACATGGGAAAAGAATGATATATTTGTTAATTGTTGCTGTTCTTGCTATGATCTTTGGCAACACCTGCTGGTGGTACTCTGCAGTGCTGGAACCACTCTACATATATGCCTTCAACGTATAGACCTTCAACTGGCCACACAATCCCTGTCCACCTGTAAAGAGCACGGACGTGGCCAGTGGGCTTAAAAATACCAGCCCAAGTTCTTCAAAACACTTGCACAGGCTTTGCAGGCTCAGACACTTTCTTATAATAATATGTGCTTGGTTTTGATTGCCAGTCCAATTGCTGTGATTTTACAAAAGTTGTGATTTTATGGCAGCTTAATCCAAAGAGAATTTTGTGCAGAACATCTCCCATCCACTCTCTAGTAACGAGGTATTTTGAGCATCAGGATAAATAACATTTAGGCATCTAATAAAAACTGCTGGGTTTTTTGGTTTTTTTTAGGTTTCAAATCCTCTTTTTTACATAGCTCAGCAGCAAAGCCTTGTATTGTAGGTGAAAAGTCTGTAAATTTGCAGTAACTGAAAAATAACAGAAGGCGCAGCAGCATTCTTTATGTTAGTCTATATTGATCGGCTCTAATGAGCACCAGTGGAGCTGTAGCTAATGGTGGTATGTCTGGTGTTAAGGGCAAATGTGGGAGAAGATTATCAACCCAAGGGGTTTAACAGTTGCTGGACTGCCCTCAGCCCTCAGGGCAATGATGCACTTGAGAGGTCACTGTATCAAATGAGGGAAAAGATTCAGCTCGCGCTGCTGGAAGAAATGCAGCAGGAGCTGTGCTTTAGCCCAGACTACCGGCATCAATAAAACAGTTCTTCTCTGCCGGCTGTTTCTTCCCCTCTCCTTTCCCATCACCTACCTAGCACTGCATTGCTAATTAAGAACCCCAACACGGGGATCTGGGAAGGGATGGCACTGAACTGCTCTGAATTAGGTTGGGAAACGCGCCTTGGCGCCATCCGCGCAGAGAAGGACGAGTCATGGGACAGAACGGTTTTACCCCTGACGTCTGCTTGTTACCTGGGGGGGTCATGCTGCCATTTGATGGGAATTTGCTTGATATTTCATTCAGTGTGTTGCTGCCACCCCCTTCTGAGATCTGAGAGGGCCGAGATGAGTGACCACCAGAGCAGAGAAGGCCACCGGGCTTCAAGGGGAAGTTAACTGGCAGATCCGAGAGAACGCTCGCAGTAAAATGTTTGTGCAGAAAGGAAGCTACAGGTATCCAAAAAGATAAAAATGAGCAGAGAAATGCCTTGAGGTGGATGGCATGTTGCACATTCCATGCTTTAATAGCCTAATGGAATAATTTTAACTGTGTGAGGCTCTGAAACACACCAAGAAGCTCTGTTAAGAACTGAGCACTGAGATTTCAAATATTTCTCACAATAAACAGCAACATTTTTTTTTTTTTTAAATCAGAAATAGAATATTTTACTTGAAGTTGTAAATAAGCAAATTAAATATTACTCTGAAACACACCAAGAAGCTCTGTTGAGAACTGAGCACTGAGATTTCAAATATTTCTCACAATAAACAGCAACATATATTTTTTTTTTAATCAGAAATAGAATATTTTACTTGATGTTGTAAATAAGCAAATTAAATATTACCTTAGCTCCATTTTGCCAAAGTAAAATGCTGTGGTTATGGAAAATTATTTGTTTGGTCTTTAAAACTTCTAAGACATGGATTCCTCTTGTTCTTTAGAGGCTGATGATGGATCAGATTATTTAAAAAATCTTCACATCTCTAATTTTTTTGCAGTGTTCACATGAAGCAAGCTGGATATGCAATTCTTTGTTCCACTCAGAGATTTTACAACTGGTTTTGCCTGAACAAGAAGGAAGCGAGTCAGAATTTGGTCAAAGAAGAATATTTCCTACCACTGTCAGCAAAAAAAGAGACAGTTTCAGACCGTTACCAGGCTGTTGACACAAAAATACCTGAAATAAGTGGAGCAGGCACTAAAGCTGGCATGCACACTCAGTGGGAGCAACGGGGCTGGAGACGAGGAGAAACATTTTCCGCAAAGAAGCCGGAGTTGACACATCCGCCGCTCGCTGCCTGATGGGCTCCAGCTCAGGGGTTTGATGTCGGCAGCTCCCACCACTGTCCATTAGACAGGCGCCCGCACCAGGGACGCTGCAGCCACAAGTGACACTAATGTGCTCCACTGCTGACACTGGGGAACCCACAGGAAAATGTGCTCATCCCTTGGCTGCTCCACGGTTAAACAGGGAACCAGTCTGGCAAAACGGACTGAGGGAGTTTGCATCCCCAACGCTTCATCTGTCCCCGTTCTCGTGACTGGTGAATGCTGAAATTTCTGAGTATCCTAAGGAAAAAAATAACCCACATTATTTTTAAAGTGTGTCCTGGAAAGTCTGCTGACACTGGGGAACCCACAGGAAAATGTGCTCATCCCTTGGCTGCTCCACGGTTAAACAGGGAACCAGTCTGGCAAAACGGACTGAGGGAGTTTGCATCCCCAACACTTCATCTGTCCCCGTTCTCGTGACTTGTGAATGCTGAAATTTCTGAGTATCCTAGGGAAAAAATAGCCCACGTTATTTTTAAAGTGTGTCCTGGAAAGCATTTGTGCATTTCCTGCTGTAGTTTGAATTCCAGTTGGTTATGGAAAGCCAAGCGGCTTCTTCACAAAATGGTCCTGTGAGCAGACTGTGGCAAATTCTTGGCATTTATCTACAACTTAAGTTCATAAGTAGGACTGCAAATTTACACAATTATTGAGATTTCCTTCAGTCATAAATGCTCAGTTGCCATCGGATGTGAAGTATGAGCAGGAGAAAACCATTTTCATTCATGAACTTTTCTAATACTCTAAAACTCTTCTGTACTCTTTGTTATTTTAGATTTAGACATATTTGAGCTTAGGAAGGTCAGAGATTAACTTTCAGATGCTTTTACTCTTCTAATAACAGAGGTAACAATTAAATTCCTAACTCAGTAGCAAGAAGTTCCATAGTATAGAAGGATATTTATATAAATATTTTTTTAAAAAAATCTTTATGCACCTAATTGAAAGAATTTGATGAGATTATTATCATACATAATGTGAATAACAGAACAATGACCTGTTTCTTAAGGAGTCTTCACAATTTTTTTAATATTGTATAATTTATTTCATACCTCTTGTTCCATATGCTGGACTTTGGAGTGTGTGGTATTTGAAAGAATGTGTGAAATTCACAACACAGCACTGGCAGGACAGTGGGTCCGTACTTCGGACCTTGTCATATTTACCCAGCTCATGGATCTTAACTCCAAAATCAAATTAGTCCAAAATTCCCCAACCAAACTTCCTCAGAGTTTAATGATGTAGGAATCTAGCTAAGGAACCTATCTGGTGTTTTTTAATAGATGGTATTGACCAGTCATTTTGAACTGTTTGTTTTGAAAAGGACATGATATTTATTTTTTCTTTCCATTTAAATATCAAAAAGAAAGCATCTTGCTCTAGTTCCAAACAATAATCCATACAATGAATAACCACTCGCTGGCATAATAAATTTCTTCATTTAAATGAAGAAATATTTCCAGCTCTTGAGATTAAGTAGCTACAAAATCTATCCCCGGGCCCATCAGTCTCAAAAAATCCTATGAAGTCATTATAATATCAAAAATAATTTAATCAAATTTTGTGTATTTTTTTTCCACATCCATTTCTTGAATGATGTGCAGCTGGTTTAGGGGTTCATAAGAAATGAACCTTATTTTCCTTGCACTGGAGGTTTCCACTGTGCAGTATCCTAGCCTTCATCCCTTAAACACCACTAAATCCCACAAGTGATTCCAAGATGATGTTGTTTAGCACAGTAATATTGTTTTCAATGAAGCAGCAAGTAGGAGCACTTGGAAATGCAGGAATCCTGCCAGGTAGGGAGAGGAACCCAAAAGTTGACCTTTGTGCATTTTACAGGAAAAAAGAGAAGAAAAAAAATAGAGGGAAAAAGTTCCAAACCCCACAATTGTGTTAATTTAAAGACACTTTAGAAATTAGTCTGTATTGTCATTAAGTTTGTTTATAGCTACAAATCACACAGAAATCTTCAGGAAAATTCCCCTTTTCTACTTACTCATTGACCTTGTCTTGGATAACGTTCACTCTGCTCCTTGAATCCTGACATCTTCTGGGGGAATCCAGCCACAAGGATCTTCCCATTCTTCATGGAAATTCATCCACATTCCAGATCACCCACGGAAGAAGGAGAAGGCTTCCTGGCCTTGACTGTCCTTTTGGACCTTGCTGGTGATTTAAAACAGATAAAGTGTCAATTAAACTGTTCAAACTCAAACCAGCATAACTGGCCATGGCTTAGCAGCCTAGATGTTTTACCATTCGCCTCCAGAGGATCTTGGCTGAACTTCCAGCCTGTTCCCCCATCACAAAACTATCTGTGACATCTTTGGATGATGGAAATCTTCGAACCTTAAAAAGCTCTCACTAGTCATTTGAAGAATATTTAATAACAACATTCTTTGGATGTTATTTGGTTGGTGAAATAGCCAAAAAATGCTGAATTTCTCAGTGGAACATGACCCAACCTTTTTCCACTCATGGCTTCACGATTTGGCTTGATCCTCTTTCATTTTAATTCTTTGCATTTCTGTGGTTCAGACCCAGCTAAAAAGAATCCTCATCCTGTGGTATTCCCAATTCTATATTTATAAGAATTCAGCAAGGCGATGGTTTCAGGCCAGGTCTCAGTGGGTCACAGCAGTGGGTCTCAGCCCACTTCACTAAATTATTTGAGGTAAATCTTAGTCTTCTTATCTAAACAATGCTCCTTAATTTTTTGAGATAAATATAATTCCATAGTAGAAGGGATGGAATTTGGCTGTCGTGCATTGTGTGACCAGACTGTTTGGGAGAGGATGGGATACTCCCATTTTCAGGAGCTTTGTCCATTCTCACTTCTTATAGCCAGAAGGACAATGTTTGTTCATCTGTTAAAGCTCAGCATGAGGACTTCTGGTAATACCTGTTAAATAAAATTATTTCCACTGGCTCCCGCCATAAGTTTTGACCAAAAAACTTTCTGTCTTCAAGATTTATTCCTACATTTTTGCCTTTCAAATGGTTTCATATGGGTTTGTTTTGGTTTGGGTTTTTGTTGTTTTTGTTGTTTGGTTGTTCTTTTTGGTTGATTTATTTTTTGGTGGATCATCTCAGAGTTCTTTTCTCTCCATCCAAATCAATTCAGTTTCTGCTTTTACCTTCTCCCTTTGTCCTCTGCCACCAGCTTCTCAATTAATATCCTTCCAGCAACAATTCACCAGCATTTCTTGCAGATTTTTTAACATCTTCTCTGAAGGTTCTATATTTAAGCCCATTGCTACTTGGTTTGGTCACTGAGTTCAATAATCTTTAATTTACCTTTTTTTTCAGTTATTTCAGAGAAAGAGTAGACTCAAAAATATGTCTTTAAAAAATTCTCACAGCACCCATGCATAGGCTTGATGTCTCCCCAGAATATATTCCTGGTTCCTCATGTACAGAAATGCTGCCTAAAATTGAAGGGTGATTTTTCATATTTAAAGAATTATCAAGAGCAGTGTCACTAATAGTGCCTTGACACAAAAAATAGCAAAACCTAATTCAATATGGTGAAAACTTTGTTGATTGGAAAACAAAGAAATGTATCACTTCCCTCCCTGATCATTTAAAATCATTATAAATAAAAGGAGAGCAAGGGGAGAAAAATCAAGTGCTGAATCATGAAAAGAGTCAGCAGATCAAGGTCTTTCTTCTAAAAAATCTTTAGCAGGGAAAGGAAGAAACAGTAGATATTATTTCCAATTATCTCTCAAATTGGAACAGAGAAAGGAAAATAAAAAAATACACACACACACGAAAAAAAAAATCCCTGACTTGGTGCTACTGGAGTTTGTAGCTGGAAGGAAAGTCCTTGCTTATATTGAAGTAAAGTTCTGAAAATAAGCAAAGAACAGATTTATTGATTTTTGGTGAAGTCTGGGTGTAAAAAAGAGAAAGAATAAAGAAGTGCTCTTTGCCCGCTATGTCCAAATGACATCCCCAGTGGCCTTCTTAATGGTGGGGGAGGGGAGGGGGCAGGTGCCTACCCCGGCACACGGCCACAACTGCCCTTAGGCAAGGGCTAATGGTATTGGCTGAGCCTGCTCTAAGCCTCTCTTTTCTAATAGCCAACTTTCTCTGTGCGAGAAGACAGACAGATATTGATTGGTCCAAATGCCCTTGAGTTGACAACATCTGAAATGAAAATCCACAAGGCTAGCACAAACTTTCTGCAAGTTCAATTCCTTGGAATCTGATTAGGAGGCTGGCCGGCACGAGCGTTTTCATGGAAAAGGTCTCCTTTTGTCGCTGCCTCCACACGTGTAATTAGCGGCGCGGACGTGGCTCTGGCAGATTCATGGCACAAATGGCAATTTTGGGAAGCAGGTTAAGGATAGCAGGGGTTTGATTAAGGAAACAAAGCCAGCCCAGCCCGTCGTGAAGTTTAACAACAAATTCACAAAGATACAGGTGCTATTTCCCAGCTCTGAGCATTAATTAAGTATACAACAATAAAATACTCATTCTCTTTTTATCTGCTCTCAGAAGTTGTAGATAAAGTAAAAGAATTTAAAGAGTCCACCTTTCAGAGAAGTTACTTCATCCAGACTGAAGTTCTAACTCCCAACAAGTCTGGGTTTATTTTCTAATGATTTTGTTTTCCAGAATTAAAATACCAGAGTTACAGTTTGCAAATGTTACGGATGAGGAATGCAGAAGACTGGAGGAGTGTATTTGTACCTTATTAAGGATTCTTTTTTTATTCTACAAATTCCTCCTAAATCAATACATTGACTACTGTATAAAGCTTAAATAAAGCATTATTAAAGTGAAAGCAGTGTTCCTGTCCTACTGGGTTATTTAGAAGCATAAAAGATGCACTCGTAAGAATCAGGATCATGCCAGGTAAAGTACAGCTGGAATACACATTAAATTTATTCAGGCATTGATTTGTAATGTTGATCCTCCATGGCTTCATGTTTCTTTTCTCATTAATCTTAGTTAACCCTCTCAAAACAATGCCAACGTTGGCGTTTGATGTATTGAAGATCCAACCTGCAGAGGATGCTGCTTTCTGGACTGTGATCCCTGCCATCAGTGGGGATAAAGCCACAGAACCAGAGAATGTTCTTTGCTTGATTTTGTGTTAAGTATGAAAAAGAGAAGATTTTTTCTCAGAGGAAGAAGCAAACAAAGAAAGAAGATGCACAATTCCATCCCCCATGGTTGGAACGAGGTGATCTTTAAGGTCCTTTCCAGCCCAGACCATTCTAAGATTCTGTGCTGACCTAAGATAGGGAATGCGAATGTTTTGGCTTCAGAGAATTGATAGATCTGCTGGAGGTGTCCTGTGGGGCAAGGAACAAACTGCTGTGGTGTTTCCACTAACAAACACTCAGCTCAGGAGAAAGTCACTGCAGAGGAAGGCAAAGCACTGCAAAGAATCCATTTTAGAAATTAAGATCTCTGCCTCTAAAGCCAGTAACTATTTCAGTTGCAGGCTACTTACTAAGGCATTTCCGTTTTCCACCGGTCCCTCCCTCCCTCCCTACCTACCTGATAAAGGTGTTTTTGTAGAGAGGCTGGCTGAAGAGGAGGGGCAGGAGGTCATTTTTGGAGAAACCAGCAGCAAATACACACAAGTGTGCAGAGACTCAGGAGCCTGGGGCGTTTGCCATCCTGCTGGAGGTGAAGCCTGTCAATAAAGCCCAGTCCATTCCTCTGTGGGATGAACTGGGCTTAATCCATCATTCCTCTGGACTTGATGCTGCCTGTGCAGCACCTGCACTCTGGTGGCTACCAGCCACTTCTGAAAGTTTTACCTGATCTCCTTTTGGCAAATACTGATAACAAGTTTTTTATTTTATGTCATGACAGAGGTGTCAAATGTCAGTTGTTTAAAATAAATGGCCACTTCTATCTCATCCTGTGCTGCAAATCTATAAGTGGACTGTAGTCCTTCCTGAGAATGCCAGTGGCTTTCTTATGGAGCAGGTCCATGGACTTGGACTTTAGCACCCAGCTTGCCTTAAAATCTATTCATATTTTAATTATCAGGTCCACACCTCCTCATCTAACTTTTTAACAAGATTAGAATCCCAATGATACATTATCAATACAGGCCAAAAATAGATAGATAGATAGATAGATAGATAGATAGATAGATAGATAGATCACAAGCTACAATTCCCCTGTAAATATTTTTTGCCTGTAGGAGATCAAGACTGGGATGAAGAATGGCCACCCCCTTTCATATCCATAGAAGTTGCACCCAGCATCAAGGGGGTGATGGTTTAGCTGAAGACAGACTCTGGGGCACACATTAGCAGCAAATGTGAGTCTTGTTTGTGGTAAATCCATCCCTTGAAACTATTTCTTCCTTCAGCACCAAATAGTCTTTCTAATCTTTTGTCTTTTCAAATAGCTGTGATAATATTAAAACCATGCTTCACGGCAAACAGCATTTCTGGGATTTTCCTAAGAGATGTGGCTTCAGATAAGAAAGTGCAATTGAGTTAAAGCAGTAGGAGAGCCCGGAGTCAGTGGGGTTTGTTGTGATCCGTTGACCACTTCCCAGTAGGCATCTCTGCAGTCGCTGAGAATTACTAAACACCATTTCAAGGAATATAGGTAATTCAGTCAACCAAAAAACCAAACAAAATAAGCCCAGCATAAAATACATTTTAAAAAACCCTACTGGCATGTGAAAAGCAGGAATCTGTCGAGCTTGCTTTGGATCATTCCCGGTGTACTTAGCTAAGGAAAAATCAGACTGATGAAATTTCTCAGTGTGCACAAAGATTGGAAAATAGATATTTCTGCTAGCACAGAAATCTTTCTGAGGTAGAGAAATGACAAAGCTGGCTTCCTTTTTTGTCCCAATGCTTAGAAAGTGCACCAACGCTTAGAAAGTGCAATGCTTAGAAACCTTTCACCCAAATATGCCACAACAATTAAGGCAGTAAATAAGAATAAAGTAATAACAATATTCAAAAAAAATTACAACTGAAGAACTTCCTTGCTGTCAGATAGAAGCATGGCACAATTACACAATACCAGCCTGGCTCTCTGTGGCCAGGATTTCTGACGTATTTTCCTATAATTTTTCATGAGGAATTGAAGCTGATAACAGCCAGGACAAACAGCTGAGGAGCTTTCAGTACAGCTGCCCCAATTCTCAGCCTTTTCATTCAGAGCCCCTGATTTATCATCCAAAAAAAAAAAAAATCTGTAAAAAAATCCTCAGCTGGACTTTACAACCACTGTTGACAAGTAAATATTTATCTATATATTTGTCCCTCCAGATGTCATGGAGTTTACTAAAATACCTGTGCATGCAAAGTGGGAGGAAGAGCTTCTGCCCGTATTTTATCATTATTGCACTTCTAAGACAATACCCTGGCTCCCTCTCTAAAGAATGATAGGATGGGCAGGCTGGAGTAGCTGCAGGGGATCCTACGCCTGTTGCCTGCCAAAGCTGCTTACTACTTAACAACTGATCAACTGGCCCCCAAGGCAACAGCTTAACAAGCCCCAGTAGAAGTGGACTCAAGATTTTTTCCTCAGCAAAGAAAATGAAACCATTTACGAGGTATGACCAATATCCAGAAATCAAGGGGAGCAGCACCAGCAACACTTTATCTCCCCAGCTCTTCGGAAATAGCAAGGTGTTTTTAGGCTAGAGTCCTAAAGCTGAGCAGGGTTTAATAATATTGGACTAAGAGAGGGGAATGGGGTCCGGGTTTGCTTGGCAGGTTGGTTGTGCCTTGCACAATTCCTGCATCCCACACTGCCAGAGAGGAGGGATGCTCGTGGGTGCTCTGGGGCAGGGCTGTGCCCTGTGTGAGTGTGAAGGAGAGACAGAGAGAGATTCAGGAGTGAGCTGCAGCAATTCCTCTGGGGTGAGCTGTGGCAGCTGTTTACCAGCACAAAGCAATTCTGTGCCGCACTTTCGTGGAGGAAATGAGGAATCCTGGACTCGGCTGAAACTACAGGGGGGATTTTAGGAGAGCAGAATTTAATTACCCAAGCTGGAATTTGGCCAGGACACCAGGGCTCACACCTCTGCTCTTGTGAAAAGTGCCAAGAGGTCTTTAATAGTAACAAACAGTCAGGATTTAGGGTTAGGGTTTCACCTGAATGCCTCCGCCTTCAGTAACATTTTGTTCCTTACCAGTGTTATCAAATTTTATCCAAAAGTCCTTGGAATTACAGTGGGGTTACCATGAAGAAAAGCTTTTCTTATGAAGTTTCTGTTTATCTCAGGATCATCCAGAAAAAACCACCTCGTAACACGTCTTCAGATCTGCTGCAGGAAATGAAAGGAATATTTGCCATGCTCAGGTGGGGTAGATCAGGGAGATTTCCCCTAATACGTCCAGATTAGCTGAATCAGCTCCATAACCTCCCAAAAGCCTGACACATTTTCTAAAGCATCCATACCCCAATTCTTCCATCCCTCAAGTTACCAATGATCTCCTTGGGAGATTTTTTTTTAAAGCAGTATTTCAAAAGGAAACGTGAAGCTGGAGGGAGGGTTGGCATTTTCCAATTTGTTTCCATGACCTGCTTTTTTTTATAGTCTTAATCCTGCAGCCATCAGGAGAGGTGTGAAGAAAACCTGCAAGGACAAACCTCATTTGAAAATTGGAACGACCTGTTGACAACTGCCCTTCCTGCACACGGATTTATGAGCACAAGTTGCTGGGTGTATTTAGTGCAGGTTTACTTGGGTGACTGGGGGAATGTTCGCCAAATTTCTTTTTGTTTTCCCTGCTGCCATTTCTTCCTCAGCCGTATTCCCCAAATTAAACTTGTAGCTTTTTGAATGTTGTCTTATTCATGCCTCCAACTGTAGGTCATTATTTCCCTTCGCCCTCTATGAATATCCTAAAGAACTTCACAATAATGAGGCTACAGATTGCTGAAACTCCCCTGTATAAGGTTTGCCAGGGTCACATCATTTCCTTCTGTTTTCTACTTGTAACAAGGCTCTTTTTGCTTAGATTGCATTCTTCCCTGAAGAAGAGATCATAAACATTTTTGCAATGACCAGATTACTGTCATTTATGAACAAAGTATCAACTTTGGAAGTCTGTTAAACATCCAGCCATTTGCAAAAGCTTGGAAAAAGCTAAGTTTCAAAAGCTGTGTCTCGCTCTTAAATGCTTGTGATGACAACTAAAAGGGTGAGAGACCTCAAGAAGAGGATATTGAATAATTTTGAGGTTTTGGAAGAGCTGTCTGAGACCTTCAGAGGGTTTTATCAGGAAACACCAGACCCCTGAGCAACGTGGTCTAGTGGAAGATGTCCCTACCCATGGAAGGGGTTGGAACAAGGAGATCTCTAAGGCCCGTCCTGGCCCAGGCCATGCCATTCATAGAACCACATTCAACACAAGAAGAAAATATTACATCCCGTACGTAAAAACCATCAAATCATAGAACAGTTTAGCTTGGAAGGGACTTTCAAGCTCTTCTAGTCCCACCCCTTGCCTTGGGCAGGGACACCTTGCCCTAGACCAGCTTGCCAGGTGCACAACAGACCTCTGTAAAATAAGCTGGGTACAAGAGAAAGGAACAAAACAGAGCAGATCCACTCAAAAAAAAATATAAACAGAAACTTTCACTCGAAATTCCAGGCATGACTGCTCTTGTGCTGCTGCAACAGTATGTGAAATGTGAGCTCCAGGTCTGCCAGCACCAAGAGGATTTCAATATCACAAGCCCTAATGATTTCTATTGCCTCATTGCAGCATCCTCTGAAAGAAAACACAGCCCTGGATCAATGCAGTCATTGACTGACTCAGTGTATGGATAAGTGATGCACATTAATACAGCCTGCATTGAACTGGAGTGGCCCTCAGAATTACAACTAAAGGTAAAACAATGCAGTCTTCCCTTTAACCTGAGCAAGAGCTGCATTGACTTTTCCAGCTCTGTTTTCCAGCAGGCTCTGCCAGCTCTGTTGCAAGGCAGCCTGGCCAGCCCCCGAGCACCTCTGCACAAAACAGGGAGCAGCGTTAGGTGAACCAAGCCTTAAACACAGCCCAGCAGACAGCTGCACCATTTAAAAGCACTTTGCACTCTAAAACATCTCTGCAGAGCTCACTGATCTATAGGTGCTTCGTATATTCCCTTAAAAATCTCACTGGAGATTGTGAGAGATCACAATCGATATCCTCATTTGATAGATGAGCAACCAGATTAAACAGCAAACCAAAGGCTGCACAACTTTTTGTAACACGTGGTGCTAAACTTGAATCTTATTCCGGGGCTGGGATGGATACAGAATTTTCTCCTGAGCTATAAAACTCTTCTTTCTCTCCACCACACTGAACTTGCCTGTAGCACAGAACTGTTCTGCAACTGTACAGCTTCCTTTTTTTCTCATCTTTTTTTTAGAACTGACCCAGTATCACCTCTGGAACATGGAAACTCAGCCAGACAACCAAGTCCTGATTTCTGACACAGCAGAGCGAGGGGATTAGAGAATAACACTCAGGCTGTACAATTAAATTATAGATGCTGTCCATGCCATGCCCCGTTCCGTGTGCTGTGGGAGAGATCTGGTGCAGCTGAGGCCCTACATGTTCCACACTTCATTTCCAGGGAAAAGTGACCAGGAGGAGGAAATCCTAAGGCTTAATAAAATTAACACTGGAATTCACTAGTGCCCAGAGGCAACCCACAGGGCTTGGATGGATCCCTAGGAAGCAATAATTCATCCAGCCAGGATAATTATCCAGAATAAACAAATGGAGCACCAAAAATAATTTTTATAATAAATGAAGCCCTACATACCTACCTTCCAAATGTTCATCTTCAACTTTTATTAATTCGGTGTATGGTCCTGCTTTTTTACACAAAAACAAAGCAAAACCTAACTCTCATCCAGGGGATTATTATAAAGAGAAATATGAGGAAACTTACAGAGTTGAAGCTTTCAAGATGCAGATTTTCGGAAAACTGTGCTTCAGTGCAATTAAGCTGCATTTTTGGATGTTGGTTTGGTACATTTCAACACAGAAACTTTCTGTCTAATGAATTGAGAGAGCAAATTAGCAGGGTGAGAGCAAACATGACTACCCACTATACAAATACAAAAATATTTACTGTTGCAGAATTTCTTATTTGCTATATTTATCATCTGTATTTGTTGCTGATGCCATTTGAAAATAATTAATAGGTAAATTCCTCAAGTAGGGTTAAACTTTAGATATCAAAAAATACTTTTAAGTAATTTAGTAAAACAAAACCTTTTTTTTCTTTTCCTTGGTTCTAACACAGAAAACTGGTCAATCATGATTCGTTTCCACTGCTCAGTTGATTCAGCATGGACTGATTCAAAATTTCAAGCTGAAAGACCATTTTTTTTGATGCCACAAAAAGTCTACCAAGTTTAAGCAAAAAAATATAAGATGTAAAAGCGAATTAGAAATAATAAAACCTTTTTCCCTGTGTGAAATTCTTTAACATAGAGTCCTGACAAGTCTTTGGGGAGTCCTGTTTTCATGTAGGTACTGTGAGCTAGAAATTCATCAAGTAACACAATACACACAGTACAAACTTCAGCTCCATTATTCTTTCTAAGGAATGCTGAGAAATAATTTATCATGATCTCAGCTCTAAAAGCTTTCATTTCTTAGAAAAGTCTCCTCACATCCTTTAATTTTTTACTTGATGTCATTTCAGAAGTTCTCAGTAATCATTTCCTGGTTATTAGTAACTCTCAAGTGAGACAAAGTGTTACCTATAAGGCTAAAATACAGGTAAAAATCATACATTTAAAATCAAATATCTATTTTTCATGTTTACTTCTAAATCTTCCTTCACAGTGAAAATAAACCACAAAAACCTGTTTTTAAACACTCTGGACAGATGATAAGTTGAAAACTTTTTGAAGATTTTAAAAAAAAAAAGTTCATGAGCATTTTCATGTCTAGGACTACCAACATTTTTTTCTTTTCCAGTGCAAGAATTTCACTGAACATCACGGGTCAATCAAGTGTTTCAGTCTCTGGAGAAAGTGGAAGAAATCACTTGAAAATGGCTGGAAAAAATCTTGGTTCCAGAAGGAGTTTTGAAAAGGTGGACTCAAGGTCAGCAAAGTGCTAAACGCTGTTCCCGACTCCCGCGATCCCTTGGCGATCCCGCTCCTGCAGAAGTTGATTGGAACAAGCCAGGCTCAGGATGCCTTGTCATTGACCATGGTGTGCCTGTTGGACTTTGAAAAAAAGGGATATTTTAGAGGAAGCCAAAGAACTCTTGTTTGCACAGCCTGGAAGAAGAAGAACAGATGCTCGATGCTTTAAAAGTTATAAATATGTTTGCTGTGATTTAAGTCATAAAGATGCATCAACACATAATTTTTTTAATCATTCCCAATGTCCCTTGGAAAGCTGAAGAGCTGAGCAATTTTTCTGTCTAATTGGAGGAAATAGAAGACTTTATATTATAAAACTATTTAAAAACAGGAGTTAACCATAGAACAAAAGCATTTCTGAGTTGGGTTAGTCCAATTTTCTTATGAATTAAGCACAATGATCAAATTACTGAATGCTGGAGGTGACTCTTCTGACAAGAAAATAAATACAATTATTGACCTGAATCCCAATAAAATGACATTCTCATGTTCCAACTGGTCATTTTTATATTAAGAGTAAGTTCGTGCAGGTAGAATTGATTATAAAAGAGAAAAGCTCTTGGGATCCCCTGCACTGAAATTAAGCTCCACAAGCTCCTAGGAAAGCTGAACAAACTGTCCAGGCTTGGGAGGCTTTGTGCAGGATGGGGACGCCAGGAAAAAGGGAAAAGAGGAAAGATATTTCGAAAAATATCTTTCCAAAGGATCAGGTCTCTTTTTAAAGCACCTGTTGGATTTCTTAGCTAGAAAAAGGTTAATTTTCACTTTTTTCCCTCTATGAATATATTTATTAATTTGATATATTCAGAACTAGTTCAGAATATTTTAGACTGCAGTAGTTGACCTTGCAAATATTTAATTGCACTAAAACTCTGATTTTAACACCAACTTACCTTCTTTTTAAATTTCAAGGGTGTTTTTACTTCTGTAGATGATCAAAGGTGAAGTCATGTACATGAGATCATTTGAAGACAAAAGATTAAATTTTTAAACTACAGAAACGTAATGTATAACAGCATAATTATAATCAGGGTACAATCAATACACTTATTTTTACATAGATTTACTATCTCTTTTCTAGACCCACACTGTAGCATTCAATAATAATTTCAGAGTTTTTGTCCCTAAGAATCTCAGGCAAAGTTCCAAAACATATTGAAAGAATGGAATACAAGAAAATTAATATTTGACCAAAATTTATCCTACACAAATATATTTATGGTTTAATTAATTAGAGTCTCTGGGATTTACCACATGAAAATTCACAAACTGATACAAATTTAGGGATTCTACAAACGCTAAATTCTGAATTATCCAAAAGGAATTCCTCAAAGAATTTATAGACCAACAAAGACCAACAACCTCCAAGGAGCTGCCTCAAAGTGTGAACATTCATGTGCTGAAGAAGAGTCAACTCTTGACCTATCAAATAACCTAAGATAAGGAGGTTTAATGGTTGGACTCGATCTTAGACGTCTGTTCCAATCTAAAAGATTCAGTGATTCTAAGAATGAGAGTTAATTAAGCTCATTTATACCTGTGTAGAACTGAACAAAATTAAAGGTAAGCATTTTAGGATTGTAGAAAAATATAGGAAAGTTGTATTTGTCCAAACTAAATATGAGAAAGCTTATTTAGGGGTTTTACACGTATATTAAAATGTATCTAATTTAGAATTTTACAAACATATTAGAGTGTTAAGGGCAGAGTTAAGGTTGCCGATACCACATTGCTTTGAGAACTTCTCTCAGTGGAGATTTGAGCAGAAGCTGCTCCTGAGACCTCATATTTGTTTTCTTCTAGAACAATACACACACACTGGTAGAAAGGTGTACTCAAATGCAAAATTCACTCCAGGCTGATAGTTCTGATCTCCTTTAATCTTCCTCTCTTGATTAACAGTAAGGGCTTCTGTGAAGGACAATTGATGTGGTGCAATAGGTCGCCTTCTGGTCTCAACCTTGGCAGAGTAATCAGATACCTGGCAAGCTTAATAGAGGTCACTTAATGCAAAGATTAAAATTAACTGGAAGTCAATAAGGGAATAATAAAGGAAAATGATCACCCTGTTGCTCCTACTTTGTAAAAGTAAACCTCACATTGCAGGCCAGGAGTAAAAAAATATGGAGTGGCAGGGGATCCAACAGGCCTTTAAAAGCCCTCCAGCAAACAATTTAATGATTTCAGGTACCCTTTAAACTAAGTGGCCAATCACTGTTAAATCCTTTGGTATTCATTGTAATAACACTGATCACGATGAACTCTTTTGGTATTAATGTGGATGTAATATATACGTTTTTAATTATAGAACAAGAAAATCCAATTACCCCTTTGCCTCATCAAAGTTCTTTGCTAGCTGCGACTGTTTAAACATACATTATGAAACATTCAAACTGAGGGAGGTTTTTGTGCAAAGCAAAGGCCAAATCCTGCTGGGTGCTGACCACTCCTAACTGGCAGGAATTCTGGGAAAAGGTCACTGAGCCAAGCACCTCCTGCTCTTAGCAGGATCAGGCCTCGACAGAGCATGGAAAAAAGCAGGGAATGCACTGATCAGCTTTGGAAAGAGCCTTTTTGAAAGGCAGAAAGAATTCATTTCTATGATGAAGCAGAACCTGCTCTGAACAGTTAAAATTATCATCAGATGGGACAAAATTCACTCTGTAGAAGGGGGAGGAAAAAACAATGGGCTGAGCAAATTGCTTTGGTTTTATTCCATGTTCCACAGGCTGAAATCTCCACATTCAGTTCCTGTTCTCTGGGAAAACTTTGAATATAGGCTGGATATAGTGTTTAAAACTAAACTATTGGGAGATAGAAGCAGAAAAATTCAATATCGAGAGTGAAGTCCTTTTTGAGCTAATATTCTCCTGTAAATAAAGCCAACTTCAGAAGTGTGTAGCCATGGGGTGTATCAGTCAGGCCCCATAATCAGTGAGAGTCAATCTTTCAGAGGATGAGATCAGCTCATATTCAATGATGCCACTTCATTCGTTAATCAAAAATAGGGAGGTTTGCTCAAATACATTTGTGGTTGTCCCTTCCTAGAAATTGCCCAAGCAGGAATTATGTTAAAGTAGTTCATTTCTTAATTTTTTTTGGCCACCCTGTCAGTTCAGTGCCCAAAAAAAAAAATTTGCCAGAACACTTTCAGAACTTCAGAAATTCACAAAGAATCCAAAATATTGCAGACCACTGCTGTTGTAGGGAACATATGAGGTATCCTCTCCTATTCCAGTTGAAAACTACCACAAAATCACACTCAAAAGAAAACTTTTATGACACCTCCAGCAGATTAATCTCAGCACAGCTGTCCCAAAGGTGAGCTATAGAAGGGGTAGCAAAGCTCAGTGCTTGCACATAGGAGTAGTGTCTGAGTAGGGACATGGGGAAATACAGACCACTGTGGTATATAAATATACTTAAACAACAAATGCTTTTACAGCAAAATGGCTCTGTAATCATGTCAGACTGTAATTTGTAAGATATCACTGAACATTTACGAGATAATTGCCCAATTTCTATAGCTCCATTGCTACTACAACCAGTTCTTCACAAAAGGAACATTCAGAAGGAACAAAACCAAATATTCACAATGCTTTAATGCTACATGAGGCAGTATAGGATTAATAAAGATATTTTAAATGCATTAAATGTTGCTCTTTCTTTAAAAAAATTACATTATAAAAACCTTTCTTAAACATTATTTGAATAAAGCCTCATTACTCACAGTCCAGAGAAGTTCATTAGGAAAAGATCACTTTGGAAAGCATTCAACTAACTAGCCTTTCTTCTCAGCAGTGAATTACATTAGCTACTTCCTAGTTATTTAAATCTTGAAATAAAAGATGTAAACGCTACAGTGACATCTTAAGATCATTGGTAAGGCAGGTCTTGCATGCACAAAAATGCCCAGCTGGTCCGGAGATAAAACAGATTGATAATTAGTTGCAAAATGTAACATTTCATCAGGAATATTTTGAATAATCCAATTTATCTTTGTCAGATATGCGGCACATATTTTTCCTTTGGAGACTCTTTGTTCTTTAACACAACATTATAATTTCAGCCTCCTAATTAACGTGCTCGTCGGTCGGCCCTGCCTTGATGTCCCGCCGCCGAGCGGGGGCTGGCGGGCCTGTGTGGAGAGAAGGTGGCTGCCCTGAGCCACAGGCCACCAGTGGCTCCCGCTGCTCCCACCACCCTACTGGGGCCCAACTGGTTTGATACTGGCGAGATCAAAGCCCGCGGCTGCGAGGGAGGAGGGCCTGGCTCTGCCACGCCAGCGGGGCCCGCGGAGCAGCTGGGATTGCTCAGCGCTCTCCAACAGGCTCCCAGAGCCTCGGCTTCCTAATTAACTCCTGGAAAATCGTCCTGGCCACGCTCATGGTTCGGTGGTGTGGGGGTCCCACAGCTGCCCTCCCGCCTCAGCGCGCTCGGCCCTGCGGCCGTGGGTGGTTGGGTGAGGGATGGCCGGCCTTGCCGGGCGGTGGAGAGCGGCCTGAGGGGCACAGGAGGGTGTGAGCACTGCTCCAGTGCCATCTCCAGTGGTTGGCACGAGGCAGTTCCAGCCTCACCTCTCTGGTAACCTCACAAAAGGGTTACCAGTGTCTGGAGACCTTTTTGTGACCCGATTCTGAGTTTGTACAGCTTGGAGAAGCTCCTTACCACTTGTGGTGGGAACGGTGATGCTCCGCACAGGAGCACAGCATCTTCCACACCTCCAGCTGGATGGGGCAGAGCTGATGCAAAACCAGCTGGAACCTCCGGGAACCAGGGCAGGAACCTCCTACCCCTCCTTCAGTGGTTCCTCTGCCTCAGGGAGGGGTGCCATGCCACAAACACCAGTGCAGAGTTCACCCTGAGCCCACTGCAGCCCCAGTTAAACCCTCGCTGTCTTCCACCGTTCCAAACATCAGCCCTGACATATCTCAGGGTATTTTTTAAGGAAACACTTCTTCCAGACGCAACCAACATGAAGGTCAGGTTTACTTCAGAGGTACCAAAGATTTGCTGTTGCAGCTCTTGGGGCAATCCTGCCCACCACAGCCTGATTCCCCAGCCCAGACCTGCAAATGCTGCCCCATCAAAAAACAGCTTAGAAACACAAGGAAGTTTCCAGCCACATTTTAACAAAGTGGTTGTCTTAGAAGCAATAAAATAACCAAACATCTCACCTGGCAGAGAGAAGGCTGGAAGGTTTTCCATCGGCTTTTGTAATAAAACATTAGCTTTTGTAATTCCTTCTCTGCCTTGGGATTCAAGTCCTCACTGACATTGTGGAAGGAGGTGCAAAGTGCCTCTGGCTCAGCGTGGCTGTGCCTGGGCTGACCAAGCATTTGTGACCTGCAACAACAACAATTTGTCCCCACCCCAGGTGCTTTAAGTGTTCACCACCCTGTTGGCTTTACCTCATTCACTTAATTCGATACATGTATCTTCACATGCAATGCTTTGACTTTTCAAATTTCAGCTGGTGTTTAGGAAAATAAAATAGTTTGGAGAGCTAGATTAAAGTTCTGTGTGAGTTTTATCAAACTCTCTTCAATAAGAGATGGAAGTCATATAGCCTTATCAGCCTGCACCTCTGATATGATAATGATATCTGCACCACCCAGAAAGTAGGTCACTAATTCTTCATAGCAGTTTTTGTAACTTACTCAGGGACTACAAGGCCAGCTATTCTAAAGATAATTCTGAATTTCTTTAATAAGATTTTATTGGATTCAGATAATTGATCCGATTATTGAAACCTGGGGAAAGTGCTATTGACCTGAATATATACATCAGTAATTCTTTTTTAAATGAATTTAGGTCATCACAAAGTTATTGCCTCTGCTTAATATCAGGCAAGGTGCTCACTACAGGCCTGGCAAACAGACACAGTTCCCATGGTCCTGCCCTTCCCAAAATACGTGGGAAGCTTCTTCCTTCACACTCAAGAGGGGCTGAGGGACTTGAAACCTGAGTTAAGCACTTTGAGACTGGTCTGACTTTCACAACCAGGATCATTTCTTTTGACTTCTTGATATTTTTTCCCCTTGTCTCTCTTTTTAGTCAGCATCAGGAGATGTCCAGAGTTTGGCAGGTGTCTGTCATCCTCCCCATCCATTGCAAGGGGTTGGAACAAAGTGGTCTTCAAGGTCCCTTCCAACCCAAACCAGTCTGCGATTCTCCAGTTTCATTTCTGATAGTGCAACTATTTCTGATCATCCAGTTCCAGACAATTCCAATTCATTTTCCACCTGACTCTTTGCTTACTTTCCATACCATCATCTACACAACGATATTTATTCCCACAGCACCGAGCCCAACCAGCCCTTCCACGATGGTGTTGGAGGAGAAACTACTTGGAAATAATGTTTAATCACATTTCCTTTAATCACACCTGTTACTCACCTTGCTCCCAGCCTGTTCAGTGTGGAGACACCAGTTCCACCTTTTTCAGACCCAGCAGATGTCCCTGGGAGTTGACAGGGAGAGTTTCAGAGCAGAGGATCCGTGGCCATCCTGTCCTGGGTGGGTAGAAGAGCTCTGGCTGTGCCTCCTCTCCCACCTCGCTGCTTCTCACACAAGCACACATGGATAAAAGCTGTTTCTAGGAAGGAAAAAAAATTACATTTCCCCACTTCTTGCAGTTTATAAGTCTCAGCTGAGGGTGGCTGGGCTGCTCTGATTGCCTGGAGTGCCCCGCTGGCCGGGCAATTGCTGCCCCTATTTCCTTGCTCTAATACAATGTGCGTGATGTGATCTCCCACGGCAGAGCTGGCAGTGCTGGGTGTGATGGAAATGCACCTGGAGACAAAGCTGGGACAGCCTCATTCCACTGCCCACACAGAATGGGACTGAAATTATCTGTACAGCTGAGCTGGGAACCTGCCTCTATCATCCCTCATCAGTTCCCAGTGACTGACCTTCCACAAAATGCTGTGTTTCATTCAGGAGGAGATAGGAAAAAAGGCACATTTTTCTTATTTGTTATTCTTTGCACTCCTCAGCAGCACAGTTCTCAAAACAAAACTTATCCTTGACCTTACTAACCTCCCTTTTAACATGACTATGCAGAGTATTTCTTTCGACTTGGATTTTGCTTTTTACAAGTATTTTATTCTTTCTTTTGTACAAAGTCCAAGCCACACTCTTGCTACTTTAAGCATTTTTTTTTTCAGATACTTTCTGTCCTGAAGCAAAAATTTTCTCCAAATAGCACACTTTTAGCCTGTTACCAGCTCCAGGTTAGTGGTGGAATTACTCTTACCTCCTCTATGAACCTCTTGGAACTGCTTGAAACTCTGAAACCATAGGAAGACTTGTCTAAGTGGGTGTGAACACCAAGCTGTAATGTACAAAATAATTACCAAATTTAAATGAAAGGGAATTATCAAGCCTTACATTGCAAATCTTTCGATGTCACTCTCTAAAGCATGGTCCTCAAAGGTTGCACAGACTGCTCAGGAGCTTCTCCCTCAGCAGCACGTGGTACTGGAGGAAATCTCTGCACAGGATCTGGGTGATGACAAGTGATGGAATTGGGATTGCTCAGCATGGAAAAGACTCCAGGGAGAGCTCAGAGCCCCTGCCAGGGCCTGAAGGGGCTCCAGGAGAGCTGGAGAGGGACTGGGGACAAGGCATGGAGGGACAGGACACAGGGAATGTTTACAAGCTGGGAGAGGTTAATTTTAGATGGGATATTGGGAAAGAATTGTTCCTGGGAGGGTGGGGAGGAGCTGGGATGGAATTCCCAGAGCAGCTGTGGCAGCCCCTGGATCCCTGGCAGTGCCCAAGGCCAGGTTGGACATTGGGGTTTGGAACAGCCTGGGACAGGGGAAGGTGTCCCTGCCATGGCAGGGGTGGCACTGGAGGGACTTTAGGGTCCCTTCCCACCCAAACCATTCCATGATTTCATTAAATCCCACCCATGCTGGAGACCAGCTGGTGACCACCACCTGCAGAGCCAAAGCCAACCGTGAAATTCCACCAGAGCCTTATTCCAGTCCTGCATAACCAAATGATTCTTGCCTGTGCTTTCCCATGATTTCTTTTGTTGCTGCTTCTTCTTCCCTTTGCCTTGTGTGGAATTACGAGCTCTAATTACGTAAATAAACAGCCAGGAAACAAACCAAACCTCCGGGATTCCTGAGGGGATTCCCTTCCCTGCAGACACACTGGCCATTTGCAGGTTCCCACTATCTTTGCTTTCCTTTTTTTTTTTTTTTTCCTTGTGCTGCCTAGAGGGGAGGATTTGTCACTAAGCAAAGCAAGTCTCTCAAACTTCTGAGAAAATCATAAACAGGCTGCAGTCCCTCATGAAAGCAAAGAAAACAAATGTGTGAACGGCAAAATCAACTATCTCTAATTTATTTATCATTGAAAAGCTAATTGCATCCTCCTTAGAAGCATCAAAAAAGCCTCAAAGTGCTGCAAAACACACGAGCGTTTAGGGCATCCTCTGGGATTATCCCAGGCAGCTCCTGCTATCCTCCCTCTGATGCTGAACGAGGTGCCTCAACCCTACAGGCTCCATCCTCCCAAAAATTCCTAGATGAGGGTGGAGTTTCCCAAAAATCCCTGGATGGGGTGCAGCTTCCCACCCTCCCGTAGAAGTTGTGTATCCCTCACCAAGTTCCTGTAAAATATAATTTCTTCTCTTTTTTTCCCCAAGACACTCTTAGATGTGAAAATAGTCTTCAACATCAGGAGAAAGGTTGGGATTTTTCCAAACCTCTGAGGCATTAACCTTACCCTATGAAGAGTCCTGTGTCATTCAACAGGTGCAGCTTCTGGAAGTATCTAAATAAAAAAGGAGTCAATTCTGCAGCCATTCCTTAGAAAAAGGACTGAACAGAAATAATAATGTTTTCTAGGATTTTTATTAAAAAAAAAAAAAAACAAATTTCAATGGCAAGATAAAACCCTCGATTAAATTTTACAGTCTGGTATAAAAAGTGCTGTCTAAAGGTTGTTATTTTCTATTGTCAGTGAGAGTTTTCTTGAAAACACTGAGATAACTCAATGGGCTTTTCCTTTGCTCTGTTTTAAGACAGCTGGTACTGAGGAAAATTTTCCTGGAAGTGAAACATCAGAACAGAAGAGCACTGACATGGCAGGGATGATAATTTTCCCTTTCCCTGTCTTCTATCAATATCCAACTACGAATATTTAGGGATTTACTGCAAGTTCATAGAATTTTAATTTTCCCTCAGACCATTTGATAGTGAAAAAAAATGTTAAATATAAGCTGTTCCAAAATAACATCTTTTAAACTTATCACCATTTTTTCTGTTTTATCTGTAAATCATCTTGCTGGAGACTCACCAAAACAATATCTACAGACCTCTAAATTTTTAATTTTTTCTTTAGTTTCTTCTGGTTGCTCCTTTGCAGTGATATAATTGCAAGTAGAGTTTGTTTGTGGTTAATCAATATCCTGCTGCCAGTGTTAATGGGACATGTGACAACATAAGGACAGTCCCCTCCAAAACAAATTCCTGACAATTACTGTTCATCATTTCTGAAGGGTTTGGGTTTTCTTTTTTTCCAAATCAAAAATGAGCCAGGAGTTTGGTTTTTGTGTGCACAGTCATAAAGTGATCGTTTGGGAGAGCTGTAGATTATCTGTGAATAATCCAATCTTTCATCACAGGTTTATTTTGGATTTCTAGAAAGTGTAAATGGTGAATAACTCAGCTGTGTGTTCAGATGTGTTGGTGAGTTTGCAGATTAACAATGTAAATGTGTGAATAGAGGAAAATACCTCTTTTTTCACCAGATAGAAACTATCAGCTGTTCATGCTCTCAATAAATTTCCAACCTGAAAAACTCCTCTTCAGTAAATCCTCAGAGCACAAATAACAACAGTGAATCACAGAATCAAAGAATGGTTTGAGCTGGAAGGGACCTTAAAGATCATTTCATTCCAAACCCCTGCCATGGGGAGTGACACCTTCAAAAGAGTCCTTAAAAATAATTATCTGCAATGATTTAGCAATCCTCTTTGAAAAATCCCATTTTTTTAATAAATAAAAAGCTTCATTACTCCAATAAAATCCTATTTTAATCCATTCATTTAACAAACAGGAACACAAATATTATTTATGCCAAGTGGAGCTGACATCACCCTGTGATACCTCCTAAACTTGTGACCTTGAGTTAATTGTGAAGCAACAGCAAGTGAAAATCAGTGGGAAAAGGAACAAGTATGAAAGAAAACAACCCCTAAATTAAAGACCTTTTCCTCTCCAGCAGTTTGGGCAGCAGCTCAGACTGTCATCAGCAGATAAATCAGTTTGCAGGGCTGTGGACAGCTCGTTAATATGAGTTCTGAATGGTTTAATTGGGGAAGTGTGGGAGAAGCTGGAGGTGCAGAGTCAGGCTGAGCTCAGGGCACGTGGGGCTGGGTGTGCTCCTCCAGAATTTCTCTGCCTAGAATTCCTGGACTCTGGATTCACCTCACCCCTGGCTCTGCTCATCAGTGAAGCTTCCAGGTATTGCTCCTACCTGACTTCTCAAATAACAGGGAAAGAAATTACTATGTGGGTTAGTAAACTGATTTAAAAGTTAAATTTTACTTTTTTAGCAGAGCTTGGGCCTGTTTTCTCCTTTGAGGATGGTGCTGCTGGACGTGGGAGGGCTGGAGACAGGGCACAACTTCCAAAGGCCTTGGAAAGGATTCAGGAGGCACAGCAAAGAGATGAGGCAGCCCTAGGGAAACACCTCCCTCTGTCCCAGGACCTGATGTGGAATGAGATCCCAGCTCAAGCTGCACCAGGGGAGATTCAGGTTGGATATCAGGAAAGATTTTTTATAGAAAAAGTGGTTAAGCAGTGGGACAGGCTGCCCAGGGCAGCGGTGGAGTCACATTCCTGGAAGTGCCCAAAAACTGAGTGATTTTGTGATGTGGCTCAGTGGGCACTGGTGGGATGAGATCAAAGCCGATGATCTTGGAGGTCTTTTCCAGCCTTAATGACTCCATGAGCCTATCCCTTAGTTTTACCTGATCTAATGTAAATAGTGCTACCCAAATCTCTGATTCCTCATTCTTTAAACACTCCTGATGTCTCAGATTCCTGTGGCAATGATCCCACATCCCAGCCCAAAGCCCTGTCTCTCGTCACCAGCCTGTGCCGTGGATCCTGCCACATCTTTTGGCTGTTCCAGGATTCTTGTGTCAGCAGAAAGTGGAGGAAAAAAGGTATCCTCAACAACCTCCTGAGATATTCCCTATCAACTATTCCTTATCTGATACATTTTTGCCATTTTCATCCTTGTTAGCCAGGAAATTCATGTTCCAAACTTGACAGGCTCTCGTCACAAGCACATCTCACCCTCTGTCTAATCATTTCCATCAGCCCTCTCTGAACTTTTTACACTTCAGCTGTACCTTTTTTGAAATGGAAATGAAAGCAGCGTTCAAGGCAAAGGCTCATCGCCCCTTTATGTAACAGCATTCAAATATTTCAGCACAGTTTTCTCTCACACATCCTGTGCTGGGGTTTGCTTTTTATCAGGGAAAAATGGGATCAGTGAAGGGACAGCAAAGTGGTGCCCATGAGCTGGAATTGGTGGAGAGCAAATATCTGCTTGTCCCTGCTGTTGACCAAGGCTGGGTTATTAATTTCTCCAAACAGCAATTTTATCCACAAAGCTGACAGTGAAATAAAGATTAAATCTTCTTGGTGAACTGCTCTGGACCATCTCATATTGAGACGGTAGGATGCATTTATCGCAGAAATATAAATTCATGGAGTGACTTGGGTGGGAAGGGACCTTAAAGCTCATTCTATTCCACCCATCTCATCCCATTCCCACCCCTGCCAAGGCAGGGACACCTTCCCCTGTCCCAGGAGCTCCCAGCCCCAGTGTCCAGCCTGGCCTTGGGCACTGCCAGGGATCCAGGGGCAGCCCCAGCTGCTCTGGGAATTCCATCCCAGCTGCTCCCCAGCCTCCCAGGGAACAATTCCTTCCCAATATCCCCTCTAACCCCAATGGTTTGAAACCATTCCTCCTCTTCTGGGCACTCCAAGCTCTTGTCTCTGCATCCTTCCTGACACACATCCTCCAAGGAGTAAGTGACTCTGTGCAACCAGTGCTTACCTTTGCCCAGGGAAGGAGGACAAGCAAGGGCTGGGTTATTCCTGGATTCAAACTCACATCTCCAGTATCCAAATTCTTGTGATCCCCTGGACCCTGCAAGAAATAAACCCCTTTATTCTGCTCTAAAATATTGACTTTATCCTACAAATAACTCTCTGCTACTTGGGAGATCATGCTCTGTCAAAATCCATTTTCCATTGTTTAATGGAGGGATTTCAAAAGCTGCTCCTTTCCTCATCAATGGAAGTGACAAAACAATATTATTTTTCCCAAATATTGGAAGCTCAGTAATACATCCCACTAATCTCCCAGCCACAAAGGTATTTTATAAGTAAAGCAGGGTGTTTTTTATGGGTCAGATGTTGCTGTCCTACTGCACTGGAGCTGGTATCCTCCTGATACCACACATGTTTGTTCTCTACTTAATTTTTAATGCATGAATTTGTTTTTATATTAAAATTCAATAAAAATTTAATTATAAAACACAATATATCACACTGAAGTATATATATCTACAGAGAGGCACATCTGTGGTTTTACAACAGATGTGAGGAACTCTGCAAATATTTAAGATGCAGATTTTACCACTAAAACGAGCTCAAACCCAGCTTGCCTGCAGATGAAAAACTCAGGTAGGCCCAGGCTGAGTGCACCTAAATGGGTCCCTGATCTCAGTGAAAGCAGAAAGTTGACGAGGAGTTACTGAATATCACCAGGGAGCAGGAGCAAGATCAGAATTAGAGTCACAAGAAGCAGAAAGAAAGGGAGAACCTCTGAGGTGCAGAACCAGTCTTTCCATAAATATGTTTTTATAGTTCTGAATCCTTTTTAATTTATACCTTTTCTGACCTGTAGATCTCCCTAACATTCACTGGCAAAAGAATCCTCTTTCTGCACTCATGTAAGGTCTGCACAGCACCTTTTGTGCAATTTACCTGTTGCCAGTTGCCATTCAGGACTTTCAATATGAAGAAATTCTGTATTTATTTTTAATTTTTAAATCAGAATTTATTCTGCTGCACTTGCCGTGTCTGTTGTGCTCTAGAAGTTATTCCCATGAATGCTTCAACAAGAGTAAAGTCAAACTAAAAATTCAGGAGAAACCTGGGGTGAGAAGAAGGACATTCAATAATAACGAATTATGAAAATTAAATCTGGGTTTGGTGCTTATTCAAAGTAGTCCAAAGTGAAATTCTCATGTAGATATAAATCAAGAGTGAACAAACAAAAGGGATGGGAAGAGAAATAGGAATGCAGAATTTATTAGAGAAAAAAAAAATATCAGGAAGGGTTTTTTCATTTTAAACACCAACTTTCCAGTTTTGGTGCAATTTTGGGGTGGCTCCTCTCACCCAGCCTCAAGGTTCACAAAAAGCCATCACGGGTTTGGGGCTTAGCCAGCACAGAGAAGCCACTGGCAGTTCTTCTTCAGCTCCTTTATCTCTCTTTTCTCACAAAAACTCTCAGTTTCTCATCTTAAAATTGCACACAAGAATGTGGAATATTGAATTCTAAATCTGAATAATAAATAAAACCAAATCTCCATGAATTATCCAGAGGAGCTGAACTGCACACTGTAACTTCCTTTGCCCTACCTTGAGCACACATAAACCCCTAAACTGGCATCCTAGAGGTTGTTGCACTAAACATCACCAGCATTTTCTTTAAAGACATGGAAAATTCAGTGCCTGAAATGCAGCAGATTTTCCTATTCACTGCCCACATCATAAGGCTGACCCACATAATTTTAAGCAAGGAGCTGAAATCTCAGCCAAACTCCACAGAGATTCCACGTGATATTGTTTTAACTGTTTGCTGAACTCTTTCTAGAATTATTTGTCCTGAATTTTGGTGACATGAAGTGAATAAATAATCACGTCTCACCTGGGAGTAGGAAATCTGAACAATGAGTTTAAAGCAGCAAAACCATTTTTGGGGAGGGGAGAAAGGAGAAATCTGAGTCGAAGAGCAAGGTCTGCAGGTTGTCTACATGCTTAAAATATTAATCAGTTGGCAACATTTCTCCTCTGGAACAGAAAAAAAGCAGAAAAAAAAGACATTTCATAGAGCCAATAACACAACTTGAGAAAGCGTAAGATGATCCTTTCCTTAGAAAAATCCATCAGCAGCTAAACTCCTAAAGCAGGGGAGTTCTCAGGATTGCTTTAAAAAAAAAAAAAAACAAAAAAAAAAACCCCCACAAATGAAAAAGCTGCTGGTTCTCCTAAAAGTAAGGAAGGGCTGATGCTAATGATTGCTTTCTGTCATAATTGCAGCAAGCTGTCATCAACCAGGAATTGCAGCTCAGAACTCCTGGGAAGTACAGCAAGAGAGGCAAATCTGTGTCAAACTTCTGCAGATGGTGCAGATTTATGCTCTCTATTAGACTCCAGTGGAACATGCTGTCTCTCACCTTTTGTTTTTTTTAATTAAAATTTTAAAAAAGGAAGAAAAAGGGGGAAAAGAAGTGCCATTATTAGTAATCTCCTTGGCATTTTTCACTCTGCGGTTTGCTTTTTAAAATGATGACTCTGCCTGAAGTTTTTAACACCATAAATAAACTGAAACCTTTCTGCTTCCAGAATGTCACTGCTGTTTGTGAGCAGCTTTCCCTTTCTTCTTTCCTTTTGCTTCTTGCAGAGAAACCTTAAACTCCATCTCCTTGGACTTTCAAAGGTGCCACACAGATCTATTTTTAAGCATCTATTTTCAGATGCAGAAATCAACTTCTTATTCATTGCTCTTTTTTGTTTAATATTATGAGGAAAATGTTCTCTCCATCTTCAGCACTCAGTGCAGTGCTGCAGACACAGAAATTCTGGATGTGGGATGAGACCAAAGCCCAGAGTTCAGTGTCCCTCTGCAGAATAGGATGAAGGGGAATGGTTTTAGCTGGAAGAGGGTAAATTTGGATGGGATATTGGGAATTAGGAATTGTTCCCAGGAGGCTGGGGAGGAGCTGGGATGGAATTCCCAGAGCAGCTGGGGCTGCCCCTGGATCCCTGGCAGTGCCCGAGGCCAGGCTGGACACTGGGGCTGGAGCACCTGGGACAGGGGAAGTGTCCCTGATGGAATGGGATGAGCTTTAAATTCCCTTCAACCCAAACCAGCCTGGGGTTCTGTGACAACAAATTGGGTTTTGCCACAACCCTTTGTCCCTTGGCAATCTCTGTGTCTCAGGTGCCACTTTTTCCTAAACCATCATTTTCCTGTTTCTTTTCTTCCAAGACTGAAGACTGGACCCTCAAACCCCTTTGTAATTCAGTCTAGCAGCCATGCAAATACAAATATTTCCATAATCCAAGTATGAATTAAAAGTCAAATTACTTTATGGATTTATTTATATTTGCACACGAGGGACTTCATCAAAACAGACCTCAAGAGTTGAAAAACAATTTTATTTTTTTTTAAGTACAGCTTTTCTCTTTCAGTGTTAGGTTAACAGGTTCAGCTCTGTGATATTGTAAAGCCAAGAGGGGAAAAGGAACTGTGCTCTGTGAATTTAATGAATTTTCTACTTGTGGTACAAGGCATCTAAATGGCTGTGAAGGAAGCATGAACATGTTACGAGAGTGTTTTAGCAGAATTGCTCTTCTTGGAGTGGTTTGGACAAGGCTGGAGGTTGGATTTGCATGTGGCTGTGCCATTCCAGCTCTGGAAAACCCCACAGTGATGCTCCTAAACCAGCCTGGGCCCAGGGCCTGAACTTACTCCACACCTGCACACAAAATTATTTCACTCTTGGTTTTGTGGTGATTTGCTTCTTCTTTTTTTCTTTATTTTTTTCTTCATAGCTCTCCTTCCGCATTTGGGGGAATTTAGTCTTTTTCGCTGATTAAAATTTGGAATTCTGGAGAAAAAAAATAAAAATAGTGACCTTTTGATGGAGTCTACAAAGTACTCCCACTAAACAGGCAATAAGTGAATCTAATAGACACCCCAACCCACGCCAAGTCCCATAAAATCAGGGTGTGAAGCATAAGGGAGAGAGGGATTCATATTAATAATTCATTCCAAGCAACCCCCTGGAGCAGTTTTACTATGATACGCTATGCAGAATGCTTCAACACACTAATTAATATTTTCAAAGTGTTCCATGAGCCCCTTTTAAAAGCACTTTTGCCATTCACTGAGCATTCTGCATTTCAGAAGGGGAAGCTCAGACCTGCCCCCAAAACCCAGGGCTGGGCTGCAGGATTGGGGTGCAGAGGAGGAGCCAGCACCCCCCAAAGCTGCTGCAGCCCCCACGTGAATGGCCTGGGCCTTTTGCTCCCCAAATCCAGAATGAAGTGGAATAAATTCCCCTCCCCTGTAGCCCAAAATGCAGGTGGCCTCCAGAGAGATCTCGTAATTGCACTGAGGAGTCCCTGCCGCGTTCCCCTGCACAGATTTTTCCAGGGAAAACCTCTGCCAATAACTTGAGACAACACCAAGTTTTTCTTCTTAGGCACAGATCTATTGTTTTTAAGCATATTTACAAACCAACCCAATTTCCTGCTTCAGTTAGCAAGAAAACACAGCAAGGATGTGCTCAGCAATGAAAAAAAAATGGAGTTTTAGGACTAATGAACTTAACCCAGTGTTGGAATCTCAGTACAAAATTCTATCTCCAGCAATAAATCCCTCCATTATATTTCTATTAAATAGAGAAGAGAAGAGAAGAGAAGAGAAGAGAAGAGAAGAGAAGAGAAGAGAAGAGAAGAGAAGAGAAGAGAAGAGAATAGAGAAAAGAAAAGAAAAGAAAAGAAAAGAAAAGAAAAGAAAAGAAAAGAAAAGAAAAGAAAAGAAAAGAAAAGAAAAGAAAAGAAAAGAAAAGAAAAGAAAAGAAAAGAAAAGAAAAGAAAAGAAAAGAAAAGAAAAGAAAAGAAAAGAAAAGAAAAGAAAAGAAAAGAAAAGAAAAGAAAAGAAAAAGAGCCAGGGATGACATTTGACCTGCTCATGCTCCAAAAATAAAACAAAAGGATCTCTTTAGGAAAAATAAGGCAGAACATACCCAGAGAGTGATCCCTGCCCAAATCATTGTTTCCTGGTTAGTTCAAATAATCTCTTGTCTAATTAAGAGCTGAAAAATCCAAGGAGTGAATTATTTTTAACCCCTGGAATGCCAGGAATTGTTTTGTAAAGGTTGGGGGTGTTTCTTAAAAAGTGACACTGGACTAAGTTTCAGCAAAAATTGACTGATTTTAGAGGGATAATACAGAGAATTAAGGTGCCTGGGATACATAGGAATGCTGGAAAAATATGCCCAAATTTCCCACACCAATGTAAAATACAGGTCCCAGCAATCCTTTAAAGATCCAGGAGATCTACACCAGGCTCAGTGCATCACACCCTGGGGCCAGTGTCAGGATTTGCTCCAAAGGAGGTGCCACTAACACGGATTGCACCATAAACCCTCCTGACATTTAGGAAAACACCAAAAAAATGGGATTGTCCACTCTGGAGCTGGACCAGCTGCTGCTCCACAGGCTCAGCAGCCGTGCAGCACCGAGCAGGGGAGGGACTGTGCTTCTCCACACAAACCCACAGCAGTCCTGCCAATGCAAATATTCATAATCAAGATAATCGTGTTGGTTTTGGGCACTCCCTGGAGGATGCCCTCTAACCCCAGCTTGGCAGCTCTCGAGAGATGTGATCCAGCCCAGCTCAGGAGCCTCTCTCCCCGCTCTCAGGAGAGCCCCTGTGGGTGCTGGGTGACAGCAAGAACACGACCCCAAGCCCACACGCACCCAGAAAGCAGCAGGAAGAGTCACCAGGAAGGAATCTTCATTCCCAACTCCTGCCCTGCCCCTGCCCAACCCACCCTGCTTCCCCCTGACACCCCAAAACTCACCAGGACTGGGCACATCCCATTGTGGAGGAAGAGCTCTTTCATCTGCAGAGCCCTCAAACTGGTACCAGCCCCTCTCCCAGTGTGCTGAGCCTTTAGGATGTGCATTGCACTGGGATCTTTAGGATATACATTATACTGGGATCTTTAGGATGTGCATTATATTGGAACCTTTATGATATACATTATATTGGGATCTTTAGGATATACATTATACTGGGATCTTTAGGATGTGCATTATATTGGGATCTCTAGGATATGCATTACAGTGGGATCTTTAGGATATGCATTACATTGGGACCTTTAGGATATACATTATATTGGGACCTTTAGGATGTGCAGTTTTGTACCTTTAGGATGTGCATTATACTGGGATCTTTAGGACGTGCATTATATTGGGACCTTTGGGATCTTCATTATTTTTGTACCTTTAGGATGTGGGTTACCCTGGCACCTGGAGATCATCCCCACAAAGGGCTCATTTGGTGTAAAAGTCAGAAATTTGTCTATTTTTTTCTAGGATTTTGTGCTCTGGCTGCCCCTGATTTGGTGTTGCAGTGACCCTTTGCCACTGAGTTTTTAATAAGGGGTTGTGCCCACTTTTTCAGGATTAATTCCCACTCCTGCAGCAAGGATATGAGGACAGGTGACACAGGGGCTCTGCTGGAACCTTCCGAACTTCACTCCTGCTCCAGCTGCTGATGAAATGCCCTTTTCTTTTGGATCAGTGCAAGGGTGAGGAGAAACTCTTCCCTGAGCAGCAGCTTGGCACAGGCTGCCCCAGCAGGAGCAGTGGCTTCAATGCTGGTGGTCAAGACCTGGTGGAGAATTTGGAGCTCTGTAGCCAAAGGTAGAGGATCCTTTCAGGTGAAGGAGGAAACAAAGGAGCAAGGTCTTGTTTTTTCCCCTGCCAGGAAAACACAGGAGGTCAGCAACCTGTACCCAACCCCAGGCTGAGCTTTGTGAGAGGGCTCGAGCTGCTGCCTGGGCAACCACGGCGGACAGGGAAGCTGGAAAATCCTCCCTGAGCACAAAGCCCAAACCTGCCTGGCAGGAGGGCAGAGGGGAGAAAAGAGCAGGAATTGCTTCCATGGCTGTGCTGCTGTGCAGTGATTTGCTGGATTTTCCACCATCCCTCCCAGCCAGGGTGATGCAGCCTTGGAATGAGAGTGCTGGGAAGGGCAGGATCTGCCTCAACACCTTCCCTTCCCTTCCCTTCCCTTCCCTTCCCTTCCCTTCCCTTCCCTTCCCTTCGGAATTTAGCGCTCCAGAAGGACCTGCAGGACTCTTGTTTATAAAACACCCTCAAAAGCAAACACTGTTGAAGGGAGCAGCCCACACTCCTGACTTTTGTACAGCTCAGGCTGTGCAGAAAAGCTCCAAAACAACAACTCTGACCTTTTTCCCCCATCAATGTCCCGGCACGAGCTCGCTCTCGGGCCGGGGGCTCTGTGGCCCCCTTGCCATGCAGAAGGGCTTTTAAACTGATTTTTTGGGTGCCTCTAGAGCAGTATTTTCAGGTGCCCTTTCCTCCAGACAGCCCAGGGCCGGAGCCCTGTCCTCCCTGCCCTGCAGGGTGTCCTGACCATCCCCAAATCCTTTGGGATGCAGCTCCCGGGGGCACGGCAGGGGTGGGATGGGGACAGCTCGGGACTTTGGGATTTCAAGGGGGACTCCAAGTTCTGTGCGTTTTGTTCCCCCCCCGCCAGCTCCTCCTTGGCTTTTGGCAGGAGAAAAAAATAGGTTTGGGTGAAATGCTGGGAGCTGGGGATGGAATTGTTTGAAAGCTTAAGAGTGCCATCGTGTGGATCTGGGATTGGTGCTCGCGCTCCATGGAGCTCTGAACCCTCCTCTTTCCCCCAAAAAACACAGTTATTTTAATTCCCTAATAAATCTGTTGTTTGGGGTCCCACTGTCTCACCCACTCTGTATTTGTAACTCCTCACCCTTCTTTTCTTTTTGTTAACCATCTTTTTTTCTTTTTTATTTTATTATCATTATTTTTTATTATCATTGCACTTCATTACTGGTTTAACCTTTTCCCTTTTTTTGTTTATAGAACACACTTTGTCCTGGCACAAATCACATGAAACTAAATAAACCATGGGACAAGAAAGCAAGAAGAAAATAAATGTCTTCATTCTGAAGCCATTTCCTTTGTGCTTTTGGACTCTGGGGCTCTTTCCATTTCAGAGTTTCATGTTATGCTGGCTATTAATCGCCAAACTTAAAAATAAAAAGATAAAATGCTCTTTCTGCCTGTGGTTTAGGAACACACAAAATACTATATTTTGAACATTACAAATCTGTAAGGATTTAAATTTCTTACATCTCTTAGTTTAAAAAAAATTGAATAACTGAGATTTCCCAAAGCGAGTTACATTCTCACAAAATAAAAACACAGGTAAGGAGTTTTTTATGTTCAGATTTCAATGGGCAAGCAAAGACATTTTCCTTTTCATGAATGCAATGGATATTAATTAACAAAATAGTGTTAATAAAGAATTTAAGGGCATGGGACTGATCCTGTTCTAAACTTGATGGCCTCACTTCCACCCAATGCAGCAAGTCTGGGCTAAAATCTGTGTGGATTTTTTGTCATAAAGTTTTTAATCCAGGTTATTGAAGTCAGGAATGATTCCCACTGCCTTGACCAGGGTGCTTTGGAGACTCTCAAAAACATCTTCCCCCTAAATATCCATTTTTAAACAATTCAGCCCCAGATCTGACCTTGACACTGTTGTTTGCTAAAAAACAGTATCTGGATCCTAAGGATTTGCTCCCTTTTTAAAGAGCATTCAAACACCATGGGGGCGTATCAAAAACACCCAAAGCCACACTCAGGAAAAGAAAAAATTTAAAAAGCAGATTTTTACCCAAAATGTTGATGAAGTTTTGTGTTCCAGGTGTGAAAGAGCAGCTCCAGCACCAGGGCAGGTGAGGCTTGTGTGGATCTGGGGCCTAAAACAACAGAAAGTGAGAATATCAGGGCAGAAAATTGCATCTAATTTGGTTAAAATTCACAGAAGTCTCAGTCTTTTGGGACGTATTTTTACTTTACATATTTGTTAATGTAAAATGTTCTCGTCACCAAACCTGCTTTAATATTCAAGGGGAAACTGATTCTGCTTTTGCCTCCTTACTCTTCCCAAACCAAAAATAAAAATAAAGCTGCTTTTGCATCACCCAGGCTTCCCCTCCTCCCCCATCCTTCAACATTTCAGCTGAGAAAGTAAAAGCACGAATAACACTGGGAAGTTGGGATTTTTCTTTGTTAAAAAATGTGCCAGAAAATTCCTGCTTTCCTCACCAGATCTCATTGTGGATCTGGGAGAAAGAATCCAAAGCTTTCAAGGCAGGGCACATTTATTTCCAGTGTTAAATCTCAGCCCCTGCAAGTGGCTCTTATAAACTTCATTTTAAAAGCAGGCTGGAGGCGGGCTCTTGCAGCCCTGTGGTTGAATAATTCATATTATTTGCCATCATTTAGGGAAGCTGCCGACTGCCAGGGAATAAATATTTGGAAAAGAAGGGAAATCTGTCCTTCAACAACAGGGGAAGGGAGAAGTGCCAGCAGCAGGGACCAGCCAAACCTGCACCTTCTGCTGGGTGGGGTTTGAAGGACCAGTTTAAGGGAGCAGTTTGAAGGACCAAATTTAAATACAAGTAAAGAACCAGTTTAAAGGACCTGTTTAAAGGACCAGTTTAAAGCTCATCCACCCAGCTCTGCCAAATAAAAGTTCAGCAGAAAATCCTCCCTGGACAAGCCCAAATAAGCCAGGCTTGAATGAAGCAGCAAAAAGCCCAACTGAGGGAAAATCCTTCCCCAGGAAAAGCAATCTGCTTAAAACATCCCCCCACCAGTAAAGCTTTCCCTTCCAAAGCTTTTGGGGTCTGAAACAGCCTGGGTGAGGGTTTAAAGGACCAGTTTAAGGGACTGGTTTGGAGGACATGTTTAAAGGATCAGTTTTAAAGCCAAGTTTAGAGGACAAGTTTAAGGGACTACTTTAAAGGACCGGTTTAAGGGACCTGTTTAAAACTCATCCACCAGCTCTACCAAATAAAAATCGAGTAGAAAAGTCTCAGTAGACAGGTCTCTGGACAATCCCAAATGAGCCAGGCCTGAACCAAGAAAAAAAGCCCAAATCAGAGAAAATCCTTCCCCTGAAAAAGCCTAAAATGTGCCCCCACCAGTGAAGCTCTCCCGTCCAAAGCTTTTGGGGTCTGGAACAGGCTGGGTGAGGGTTTAAAGGATCTGTTTGGAGGACATGTTTAAAGGATCAATTTAAAAACCCAGTTAAGAGGACAAGTTTAAGGGACTGTTTTCAAGGACCAGTTTAAGGGACTACTTTAAAGGACCGGTTTAAGGGACCTGTTTAAAACTCATCTACCAGCTCTATCAAACAAAACTCAGTAGCAAATTCTCCCTGAACAATTCCAAATAAGCCACACCTGAACCAAGCAAGAAAAGCCCAAATCAGGGAAAGTCCTTCCCCAGGAAAATCCTAAAATGTGCCCCCAGCAGCGAAGCTCTCCCATCCAAAGCGTTTGGGGTGTGGAGCAAGCCCCTCTAAAGGAATGACTTCCCCTGCTGCCTTTGCCATCAGTCACAGGATGGCAATAAAATCTGGAGCTGTTTCCTTACACCAGCACGGCGATTTACCTACTCTAATAGACAATGCAAATGCTAAAAGGCACATATACATCTTCATTATATAAGCTGGTGCCTGAGTCATTTTCCTCCAGAGACAGTTTTATTCATTTTTATACAATTTGCCTACTGTACAGTGCAGATGGTTTCTATTAAGTAAAATATCTGTTTGCTTCCAAATTTTTAGTTTTCGTGATTAAATTACTTGAAAATGATGGTACATTGTATTACCCTCCTTCATGACTTAATGCAGTTGCAATTGCACGAGGCTGAACTGGAAAGCCCAGTTTCATCCACTCCGAAAATGGGAGTTTGGCCACATGCTGGGAATTTCGGAGGTCTGTTTTATATGTGCTCTAACAGAAGTCAGAACTATGGGAATTATTTACTAAATGTATACATCTCAACTAGGAGTTTAAACAAAAATGTTGGACAACATGATGAGTTAAAAAAAAAGTTCATTTTTTTAAATTTCTTTGGATTTTTTTGTTGGGTTGCTGTCAGGTTTTGGGGGGGTGGGGACAGCTATTTATTTGTTTGTTGAGGTTTTTGTGCTTTTTTGGTTTTTTGGTAGTTTTGGGGTGTTTTTTGATTATTTTTTTTTTTTTGGTTTTGGTTTTTGTTTTGGGTGGGGGTTTTTTGGGGGTTTTTTTTTTGTGGGTTTGTTTTTTGGGGTTTTTTTTGTTTGGTTGGTTGCTTGCTTGCTTGCTTTTTAGATTGTGAAAAACCTGCTGCTTCTGTGGGAGCGAGGGTTGGGAGGGAAGGCCTGGAGTGTGACATCCATCGCTGTGCTGCCATCGGGTGGATGGCTGGGAAAGCTGCACATTCCCAGAGAGCTGCAGGAGCAGGGAATGAGGAGCAGCAGCTCGCAAAAACTGCCCCCAGCCTGGGAACAGGGATGTTTCCTGCAGCAAGGACGGGATTGAGCTCAGCTCACCTGTCTGCCCACCTGGTAATCATGGCCTGGAGTTGCAGCAAGGCAAAGAATCCTAAAATAAAAATGGTTTGGGTTGGAAAGAAACTTTAAAGGATGTCTAGCCCACCTCTGCCACGGCAGGGACACCTTCCCCTGTCCCAGGAGCTCCAAACCCCAGTGTCCAGCCTGGCCTTGGGCACTGCCAGGGATCCAGGGGCAGCCACAGCTGCTGTGAGAATTCCAGCTCTGCCCCTGCCCACCCTCTCAGAGAACAATTCCTGTCCAAAATCCCATCTAAATCTACCCCTTGTCATCTTAAAGTCATTCCCTGCGTCCTGTCCCTCCATGCCTTGTCCCCAGTCCCTCTCCAGCTCTCCTGGAGCCCCTCCAGGCCCTGGCAGGGCTCTGAGCTCTCCCTGGAGCCTCTCCTCTCCAGGCTGAACAATCCCAACCCTCTCAGCCTCTCCTCACTGGGGAGCTGCTCCAGCCCTCAGGATCCCCAGGTCCTGCTGAACCTTCACCAAAAAGGAGCCAATCCCTCTGCCCCAGGGACTGCCACACCTGGGCAGACCCCAAAGCCAGTCCCAAGCCCCCTCTGCTCCCCCACAAACACCAAATGAGGCTCAGGTGTCCATAGGTGTCCCAGGACCGCCTCACACCTGGGGTTTACCCCGATCCCTTGAATGGACAAATCCTGTGGAATGCACAGAAGTGAAGAACCAGCATTCCATAAAAAGCAACTCTGGGCCATAAATCCACCATGTTTCACTGCTTCTGAAATTCCCAGAAGTGGGAAGAGGTGCAGGAACATGATGGGGATGGGGAGAGCTGTCCCCTGGCAACTGACTTTGGGAACAGGCAAAAACCCCCTGGCATCAAAGGCTGGAACAAAGAAATAAGTTAAGACAAACTAAGGGGAGTTGATCAGCCAATGTTTGGTGCCAAACACCTGAAAATGAAGTGAAAAAATATTCAGATCTCTACTAAACATTATCAGTGCAAACTGGGAAGGAATAAAATTTCCATCCCAGGGACTGGAGAAGCGAAGCAAATCCTCAGGAAGTGGCAAGCCCAAGGAAAGCTGCTCCAGCTCTCGTGGCTCCTGCAAACAGTAGCATAAACCCTTTCTGTGCTCTTCCCAACTCAAAACAAAAGCTTGTGGTGTCTGCCAGGACGTGCAAATCTTCTGGAGGAACAGAGGAGAGAGAAATAAATGTACATCTGTAACGAGTCTCCACAATCTCAAGTGAAAATCCATTTCATCTGCTGGCATTGGCAAGGCACACCCATAAATCAGAGAAAGCAAAATATTGCCTTCATATCCATCAGGGAAATAAGGATCTCATCTCTTGGGCTGCCACAAAAATTATCTGTGCCATCAGAAAAGGCAGATTTTGAATGTCAGCAAAGCAACAAGAACATCTGTTCCGTTCAGCTTGTCCACTGCTTTGGGCCTGGAGAGCCACCATGGAACAAAACTCTCCTGCAGCAGCTTCTGCTGGGCACAGGGTGGACAACAGACCCCAAAGCCCACCCTGAGGACACAGGAACCCCTGACAGCACCAGCAGTGACCACAAAGTGCCACAAAAGAGCAAAACTAGGAGTCAAACCTTCTCTGGGTATCCAAACTGGGGGGGCAAAGGAGCAGTGGATGAGTCAGGGAGTCGTAGTCACACACACAAAGAGCAGAAAGCAGCCCCAAACAGCCATCAGGGAACAGGTTCTAATCTTTCCACTGTCTCATCCCCAAATTTAGAGATTTGTTGAAGATGGGAAGCAGGACATTAACATGTACAACATGCCAGCTATCACTGCAACATAAAATTCCTGTTTTTCCATCTGCCATCTCTCAACAGGGTAAAGGAATTCCTCCTGCAACATATGAGCAGTTGTCTCTTTTATGGCTTTTTAATGGAAAGCAAATAAAAACTCTCCAACTTCGAGTTTATCAGAACCATCTTGAAGAGTCTTTCAGAAGAGTTTTTCAGCCTTTCCGAGAGCTGCAGCAGCTGCATCCAATCATGGCCAATAATTCCTTCCCAGCAATCCAGTGAGCCTGGAAGGAACCGGAGCCTGCAGCTCAAATCTATGGGATGTTTGGTAACCCAGGGAAATGGGATTTCCCACTGGAATAATGCTGCAAACAAATTGCAGGTGACCGTATTGATAAGGACAAGGTTTTTAAAGAATTCAGTTCTATCAGGTAACAACAACAAAATAAAATAATTTCCAGACTCTAGCACAGACCTCATTCTCTGACTACACTTCTTTTTGCAAGTCCAGAACCCAAAATCTGAATTGGGAGGGTGATGTCACCTCTTCAGCCAAAGCCCAGTGTGAGCCCCATCTCTGAGGAGGAGAGGGAAGTGCTGAGTTTATACAAAACCAGCACCAAAAAAAAGTTTTGGCCTCAAACTCTGAAAACACCACTCCAAAATTGTTCATTTCTGAGCCTCTGTGCTCTCAAGACACAACTCTGAGAATTTAAGGCACTCCCAGGACTCCCAGAACTGCAACATTTTGGAAGTCTCCAATCCCTGGAGTTTGCAGCAGTTTGGGTTCTAAATTCACCATAAGTTCTGAATGTACTAAAGAAATGGATCCTGCAGAATAAATGGAAAATACTGAGATGTCACCACAAAAACTTTAAAATAAATTAAGTGTTGACAAAACAACACAAAGCACAAATACAAAGTCTTAATGCACAGAGCTCTCAGAGAAATCTCCAATAATTCCTTGGGGCAAGTGAAAGGGAAAGAAAGCAACAGAGAAGTTTTACACTGATTTTCAGATTACAAGGAAAATTATGATGAAGAAAGGAATTAGGATTATAAAGAGATGTGGAAGGTGATTATCCAAAGGGTCTCAGCTCCTCCCCCAGAGTCGCTGGATAAGAAAAAACACAGAAATGAGGCCCATGAGTAAAAACATTGTCAGGCTTTCTGGAAAAGAAAGGCCATGTCTGTCCTGGAATCAATTTATCTATTTAATCTAAGAGTTATATAAGTATAGAGAATGAAAATATAAGAATATAAAAATATACAGAACAAAACTCATAGCAAAGGAAACAGTGCTATCAAACCATCCAACCACACTCCTCTCGCTCTCCTTCCATAAAACCCTGAAAGAGTCAGAGAATGGATTCATGGGTCAGAAGGGACCTTAAAGGTTGTGTTGTTCCAATCCCCAAGAGGACAGAAAGCCAACACTGGGATGAAACAAGTCCTGACCTGAGAATGTGGGGACTTCTGAGCATCTCTGAGCCCAGAAAGAGCAGAACAGAACCCAGTGGAGCTTTGAGTGAATCCAAAGCAGCAAAGTTCTCCCTGCTCAGCTCAAAGAGCAGAGAACACAACCATTGGTGAAGTGCTGGGGATAGAAACCACAGTCACACCATAAAACCCTTCCCCAGCAGAAACATAGAACAAAGAGGTGCCTTCGTGGCTGCTGTCATTGCATTTGGAGTGTTTTAAGGCACAATGGTTTGTACTTGGATGGAATAGGAAAGGGAAGGAGTGTTGGGATTTGGTGCTGTTAGTTTTCAGCCCTGTCTGGGTAAAAGTCCATCTGCCAGTGAAGAATGGACACTGGCTGGAGAAAAAAAAAACAATATTTCACTGCACAGACTTCTTCTGGTGCTATCTCATGGTGAGGATTTGGGGCAATAATGCACAAATTGGAATGTAAATGCAATATTTCAGAGATGGAGGAGAAAAACTGAAGAAGAGAGGGAAAAAGGAAAAAGTTTAACATCATTTTATCAGTGCACTCATAACTCTACAATAGCAATGTCCAACAACCTGCACCACTGCCACTGGCCAGGGAGGGAATTCATTCCCAACTCAGAACAATCCTGGAATGTGAGCAGGACCATCCCTGTGCCTTTGGGGTCAGGATCCTCAAGGGAAATTAAGTTGTGATCTTCAAGGAGTGGAGCTTGAGACCAGAAACATTTCCAGGCTCTGATCCAACACAAGCAAGTCCCACAGTCTGCAGATCAATGAGAGCCTTGTCAAACCTTATCCCCGCTGTGTTTGGAGACAGAACCTTAAACACTGAGGTGCTCAGGAGGCTTTTAAGGTACCTCATATATGGAGATCCAGTTTGGGGTGGAACTAAAATATAAAGAGCTGCCCAAAAATATTCCTGGACCAAGATTAGAAGAGTTCTGCTGTCCCATCACAAAGGTAAATACACACCCTTGTTCACTGAATTAATCCAGATTGAAGAATAATTTTATGTAGAGCAGATTTTATATTTTATAATTATCCACATTTTATCCTATAAATAAACCCATGATTTTTAGCTTCAGGCTGTCCTGTCTTCTGTACCTTGGACTGACAATTCCAGCAGCTGGGAGCTTCCCCATCTGCTGAATATCCCAGGTTCCAGCAGAACAAGTGGATCCGTGCTGGCTGCAGGCCAGCTGAGAAGGAGGAAGATTTATGCAAACTCTCAGGAAAACATTTCCAACAGCTGGAATAGAAAGGAAATCCAGGCAGCATCTGAATCACAGAGTTATTACTCTGCCACTCCACACAGAATCACCAGGGTCCCTCCAGCAACTGCATTATTTCATAGACCATTTAATAGACTATCAAAAATCCAGTTGTCTTCATTACAGCAAACAGGAAACTGTGGGATAATGGAGTGATTTTGTGAGTGGAAGAACTGCTGAGAACCGAAGGTGAAACAACACAGAGAAGTTTCACACTGACAGAAATAAGGATGCTCCACACGGGCTGAAAATTGGGAAATTTCAAGTCCTGAACAGCTTAAATCTTACTCTGGGTTAGCATGAATAAATAAATGAGTAAGTATAAATGGGAGGGGGGATGTGCAGCCATGGGTCACATTTTGAAGTGCTTGCACAGATATTGAATGTTTTTTGGGATGAGTTGAGGCACCGTTCCTTCAGGACAAGCCCAACATCTGCAAGCAATGGAGGTGGAGCCAAGGCCCAGCACTGCTCCCTGCTCCTACAGAACCCAGTGAGTTCACATTTGTAGGGTCACAACCGAATTCCTACCTGATCCCAGGAGATCCCAGACAGAAACCAGGGAAAAGCAGCTCCGAGGCCATGCAGGAGTGCTCAGCTCAGTTCCTAAATCACCCCAAATCTCCCAACCCTGCTGAGGAATCCCTGGGTTCAGTGGCTGCAGATGACCATGGAGACTCCTGGTCCAGACTTACTTGTGGAGGAAAGTAGGATTCTTTTGTTGTTGTCTTTAAAAGCAATATTTCAAAAGAATTCCAAAATTCAAAGTATTGTTGGAGTAAAATTAGCTACTGATTTTGGGTTTACACTCTCCCTGGTGTAAAATAAAGCTGCTCTAGGAGTGTTTCCTCCAGGTGATCCTATACAGCCTCAAACATGGAATAAAAAATTGGGATTTTGGGGGGAAAGGAAGGGAAAAGGAAAAGGAAAAGGAAAAGGAAAAGGAATCATGTGGGGCTACAGCTCTGCCCATGTTCAAATGATTTCAGAGACAATTAACCTTCAGTTTTAAGTCTAAAGCAAAGCACATCTCATGCCTGCCTTTAGGATGCTCCACATCCAGTAGCTCTCACTTCTGGAATTAGGTAAAAAACAACTCCACTTACCCAGTGTGGCTTGAAACAATCAGGAATCCACCATTATTCCCATTAAATAGATGAATATAACCTGAACAGAGAATGGGATCACTAGGAAACTGCATCCCAAGATGGAAATTTTCCCAGAGCCACCATTAACAGGGATCAGGATCTCTGGTGCAAAGTGTGTGTGCTCCAGTGTCTTAAACACCTTAAACAAAAGGAGGTCCTGGCAAATGAGTTCTCTGGAGGCCAAAGCTGAGAATGGGAGAAGAGCAGATCCTCATTTTCAACAAACATCAATTCTTTCTCATGGCAATGCCATTGAACAATCCTGTCAGGGCAAAATTTCCCTGAGAGCGTTCCAGACCAAAGTACTCTTTTTCCTGCAGGATTTTCCTCCTGCCAAATGGTCAATATTTTAGCAATGTTTCATCCATTTAAGTGCAGCAGGAACAGGGGAATGGATTCATCCCTGAGAAATTCCAAGGCATTTCCAAGGTGGTTGTTGTCACCTGCTGGATCACCACGATGGGGATGTGGGGTTTAGTTTTAACTTGGTCTCTGGGACTTAGCACAGGGTAGGATGGCAGAACTGGAGAGATAATGGGATTTTTCTTTGGATTATGGAAAATTTCAGTCCCATCAACTTCCTTGGAAGGACTGGGCTTGGTGGTCGGGTTCTGCTGAGGATTAGTGGGTATGGAGCAACCACATCCACTAGAAAAGTGGAAAATAGGGTTGGAGATCTCACCATCAAACCAGGAAGGTGTATTTGTATCTGGATGTTAAATAGGGAGACAGAACTCCGTTCTGAATTGAAACAACATCCACTTATTACTGCACTATCCACCAAACTTTGCTATTTCTAATGTTGCAGAACATCAAACCAGACAAAAAAAAATGACCTAAATTATCAACAGAAAAATGCAACCTGCCCTAGAGCTGGTGCCAAAGCCCTCTAATATCCTGGGGAAAAAAGTGCTAAATTTGTACCAGTATTTGCACCAGCACTCCAAGTGCAGGTGATGATTTGAGAAGAAAAGGAGAAAAGATGAGAGGAGAAAATGGAAAAGTTTCTTATATTACTAGGCTAGGATTCAACCTTCAGTTAAAAATTTGTCCCCGATTTTTCCAAAAGAAAACAATTTCAAGAGATGGGCTTGGAAAAAAATTAATTAAATTGTGTCACTACCTCCACATAAAAAGTACTTGCTTACCTTGTAGTGCCCAAAAAACACCAAAATCTTGGGGTTTATTTGTCCCAGCTGTGATCCATGAAGTGCTGCCATGTTTCTCCAACATCTGGGGTTCCTCCTGTCTCTCCTAATGACTCCCTGGAGTGCAGGGCAGGTGGGTGAGGTGCAGATTTGGGGGGTCACAGATCTATTGCCACACCAAGGGAGCAGATAAAGGTGTGTGTTAATGACTGGGGGAGTCAAGGCAGGCCCTTCCCAAAATGGATTTACCTGGATTTACCTCAGGAGCACGGGGACAGCCACGCTGCTGTAACAAAGAGCATGAAACCCTATTGAGCATAGAAAATACTAATCACTCCACAACCAAAGAAGGAAACACACATAGGTGAATCACACAGACATTCCAACTTACGCCTAACATCTCGTATTTCACCCACACAAAACTGTGAACTTTAGATTTCTTTATAAGTGTAAGAATCAGTAGTGCTCTAGAATTTTTTGTTAGAAAAATATAGAGCTCAATCAAATGTTATGCTTCTACTTTTTTACTTTACTAACTTTTAATAATACAAATTTACCAGTTAGCCAACCTAGGACCAATCTTTAGGTGACTTTAGCTAATATACCAAGTTTAGATACCATGTGTCTGTCCAACATAACCCCAGAAAAAAGACATTTTCCACCTGTCTAGTTGGTGTACCAGTAGATGCTTAACCAATTCCAAAAGAAATTGATGAAGCCATACAAAGTACACTCACAAGATCATCAGCTGCTGGTTTTTGGCTTCTTTTTTCTACCTCTGTGGAGGCTGGGATTGAAGTCATTTGAGAGGACAGTTCACGTCCAGACGAGGGTGTTTATTATTTCTTATCTATGTTACAGACTCACAGCAGTGAGCTGTGCAATCTTTTATTAACAAGGCACAAAATGGCCAATGATCTCTTGTTACAGGGCCTTTTAAGGATAAACTGCCCAATTAAGAAATGACACCTAAATTATTTTCACTTTTAACCCAATAACTGATCCCTCAAAATCCGCACTGTGGGCTTTTCTGTCCAATTACAGAATACCACCCAAACCCATGGAGAAAAAGGAAGAACAACAACCAGTGTCCACCCTAAACCTCCACATTCCTTCATATATATTACTGTATTCTGAAACCCCAAACTCCAAGTTTTCCACCCCTGTGATATCACACACTTCTATCCAAACTCCACACCCACAATCCCAGTGCTGTCATTCCATTTTGGCAGCTTCTCCACGGCCTCAGGTCAATGCAGAGTTCTCCTGGGGGTCAGTGCCTGGCAGCACAGAAAGTCTGAAACTCTCAGCATCCAGAACTCCAAGAATCCATGTGAGATCTTTGGTCCCCAGACCATAACCAAGAGCAAACAGGCCTGGCTTTGTCACTTAGGCAGGGCTGTTAGGCTGGGTCCTGCAGGTTTCACAGGGAGAGGAGCAGCTCAAGTTCTCCCAGGGCTCACCCTCCTCAGCCCTGCCAGCGTTGCACACAGGGTGAGGAGGATGCTTGGCAGATATTTCTCATTAAGAACACATCAGTCACATCCTCTTGCTGCCCAAAGAACAGGAAAGCTTCTCCTAAAGTGGTTTGCTGACAGGAATTTGGGTTTGTTGAAGACATGTGCCTTTAAACCAGGCCGCCGGAGGAAAGCTGCTTCAACAAGTACATCTTTTATAATAAATACAAGGAGATTCACAGTCAGGAAGGAAATTGTGTTTAGGAATAAATTTGTGTTCAGATTTTATTACTAATTCATTACATTCTTAATCTGAAAAATCCTGAAGCAGCACAACTGCTTGAGAATTATCATTAATAATTACATTGATACTGAATTCTTTTATGCAAATAGTACAGTAGACTTAGAGATAGGACTCTTTGTAAACCTCCTGAGTGTTTGCAGGAAGTTTAATTCATTCCCTATCTCCTTTAGTTTGCAAATGAGGTGTGAAACAATTGTCTGTTCCTGGAAGGTAGCAGCATTCAAGTGCCACAAGCAGGACGTTGATGGGTCGGGTTGTCCCCAATGTCATGGAGTGAGGTCACCCAGATATCATTAATTATTACAATTTATTGAGTGCTGGCAGTGCAGGGATGGTCTGGGTGGCTTTGGAGCATGCCCAGGTCTGTAACTCACCTTTGGATCGAGAGGAGGCAAATCCAGGATTGCTCTGGGGCCAGGGATGGCTGTGGCTGAGCAGCACCCTCCTGATAAGACAGGGAACATTTTTGGCCCATCATTAGGTCTTCTCCTTCCCCAAGGGGGGAACAGCTCCCAGGCAGGTAAACATGATTAACTAGATGCCATAACCTCCCAGACACCTCTAGGTTTTTTATTAAAAAAAGGGCAATACATGCTGCTGCTAAATATTTTGGAGAAAGAAACAAAACTATTCTGCGAAAGAGATTTCATTTGAATATGTTGTGCCTGAGCCTCATCCTGGAGTTTCTCAGCTTTCCTATCAGTTTCTGCTAATGAGTTTAGCTCCCTGGGTAGAATGTGTCTGGTAAATTTTTCAAGAACTGATCATTAGCAATGTTTTGTATATTTTATTTTCTTGTTTTCACCGTATATAGAGTTGTCATTTTTAATTCATTGCCCACTGGAATTTTACGAAGGAAAACTCAGATTCACTTAAAAATGAGATGAGGAGGTTGGCACGGATTTTAATAGATGCATGTTGTGCTGCAGGTGAAATTTTCCAATTCTAATTCAAGTGGGTGTGAAACAAGGAAACACTGAGAAAGCAAAGTGGTTCTGGAGATGAGAAACTCACCCTTCCCATGGCAGGGGGAGTGGAGCACTGATAGTTTAAGGAAAAATTCCTAATTTTTCCAAATACACAACAGGGTCGTTGCACTTTCCAAAGTGCATCCCCTCTTCTGGCCTCTGGCTTCAGATTAAAGAATTTGAGCTCAGCAAATTGGGGATTTTGTTGGCACAAAACCCTGAAAACACCAGTTTAATCCTGATTTATGGGGAAGGGGGTAACATAATCTTCTTACTTTACAGCATTTAAAAGGGCAGAGCAGAATCAAGTGGTTTAGCCTAATTTAGCTGGTTTTTTTTTCTATTAGATTTGTAAAACAAGATGAAATAAAACAAGCATGTCCACGCACAGAGCTTCTTATAATGAACTGAGAAACTCTACTGGCAAAGAATTCTAATTGCAAAGCAGGGCTACAATGCAATGAAATGCAGTTTTGACTCATTTTACTTTTGGGTATTCTGTGACATCACAGCCCTGACATTTTTCTACGTGACATCATAGAGATGCATCTCTGAAATGTGCTCACCTGTGGTGCTAAAGGTGCTCCCCCTGCAGTTCAATCCTTTTATAAAATTAACCCCATTTAACCATAAAATTAACCCTTTCCAGCCAATTTTCCATGACCAAGGAGGAGGATCCTCCTCCTGCAGATCTGACCTCCTACAGATCAGTCAGGGTTAAAACCAGACACAGTTCTCCAAAGCTGTTGTTGTCTATAACAGGAAACTTTCCCCTCTCCTCCACTTTCTCCACTCATTTTACCTTCAAAGAAATGTTGAGGCTCATGGAAGTGTGAAGGATCCCAATCCCACTCCTTTCTATGCCATGGGAGACCAAGGAGGAGTCCTGCTGATGCACCCCAGGCCTGGAAAACAGAATCTGGAGGGACTTGATTGTTTCTTACTCCTCCTGAACTAAATCACATAAAAACACTGGGGCTCCTCACAGAGAAAACAGCTCCCTGAATGGAGAGTGAAAATTCACATTCATGGAATTGTGGAAAGGTTTGGGCTGGAAGTGACCTCAAAAATCATCCCCTTCCACCCCTGCCATGGCAGGGACACGTTTCCCTGTCCCAGGTGCTCCCAGCCCCAGTGTCCAGCCTGGCCTTGGGCACTGCCAGGGATCCAGGGGCAGCCACAGCTGCTCTGGGAATTCTATTCCAGCTCCTCCTCATCCTTCCAGGAAACAATTCCTTCCCAAAATCCAATCCAAATCTATTCTCTTTCAGCTTAAAGCCATTCTCTGTGTCCTGTCCCTCCATCCCTTGTCCCCAGTCCCTCTGCAGCTCTCCTGGACCCTCTTTAGGTCCTGCAAGGGGCTCTGAGCTCTCCCTGGAGCCTTCTCCTCTCCAGGATGAACATCCTGGCTCTCCCAGCCTGTTAAATTCCTACCAGACCTCAGAAACGCTGACAGGATTTAGTCACTGTGCCTATCACTGAATTAGAAATTCAATGTAAAACCTATTTTTCTCTCTCCACACATCCAAGGAAAGCCCAGACTGGCCTGGAGATGCTGGTACCCAAACCATTCTCATTATCCAGTGAAAATCTGCTCCCATCCCATCCCATCCCATCCCATCCCATCCCATCCCATCCCATCCCATCCCATCCCATCCCATCCCATCCCATCATGTTCTCAGCAAAAGGATCCAGATCTCACATCTCTCAGCGTGTCACAAATGAAAGGAAAAGCACTCAGGATCTCGTGCAGAACATTTCCTGACTTCCCACTTGAAATCAGGAATGCATTTGATAAGATGCATTGAAAATATTGCAGCAAAACCTCCTGACAGCTCCAGTGTCTCTCAAGGAACATCCAGAGCAGAACCGTATGGACATTTTGCAGGAAATTGTGCATTTTAAATGACAACATATTTATCTGCTTTTGTTCCCCCTTTACTTGTGCCTGTTGAAGATGGATATGTGGGATCAGTTATGGGGTAACTAAGCCCAGATATCAGGAGGACAAGGAAATATTTGACATGCTCGTGGTCATTTTTAATCAAAAAACCTGCACCAAAAAGAAAGGAATACATAATAAAATGATTCCACAGGAGAAAAATGCCTGACTTCAGCCTTACCCACAGCATTACAAATGGATTTTGTCAGCCCGCAGCCTTACAAGGCTCGTTGATAGTAAATTAAATTTGGTCAGTTTATAAAGGTATTTGCTTTCATGTTTCTCTCCCAAGATCTTCCATCCCTCAGAGGGTTGGAATCACCTTGCTTCTCCTCGCTTGTCTTCTATTCTTCATTACACAACAGATGACCTATCAGATATTCCTCTTCTACTCCAACAGCTTTCCCGTTGCCAACCTTCAATGAGAATAAAGCCTGCAACCCTTTTTATCTTCATTCCACTGCTGCCTCCATCGGGGGTTTTATTTTTTTTCTCTTCCTAAAGATCGTTTGCCGACGTTGCTTCCTCGGCTTTTACCCAGTGGAACAAGCAGTGTCTTCTGAACTGACAATTCTGACTTTTTGCTGCTTGTGATTTTTCTAAAGCATGACAAGTGCTGGCATGAAGACATGGCAAACCTTTTCAGATAAGGAGCTGGGAAAAAAAAGCACGGCCTTTCAAGGAGCAGTGGTAGTTACTGCACAACAAAACAACTCTCCCATGGATTAATTTAATTCAGCTGCACCTTTTCCATGGCAGCAACAATTAGAACTAGCACTTTTTAACACGTTGTATTAATTTTTTTAAAGTGTATTCTAGGACAAAACAAAAGTTTGGTTTTTTTTTCCTGTGACAACATAATAAATATTTGATATATTTTAGCCTGGATGAGAAATAGAAACAGATATAGACAGGAAATGGCAACCCAAATGCAGGTCTGGGGTGAGATTTTTTTTAAAAAAATTCCAATACTTTGCACATTCATTAGAAGATCATCCCAAACTGAGAATTAATAAAATATCACTGATTTGTGAATGAAATAAAAGGGTTCTTGAGTACCTGCCCAGGATTTAAATTTCTCCCAGAGAGGCTGAGGCTGCCCTGGATCCCTGGCAGTGCCCAAGGCCAGGTTGGACATTGGGGTTGGAGCCCCTGGGACAGTGGAAGGTGTCCCTGCCATGGAACTGGATGGGATTTAAGGTCTCTTCCCCCCAAACCATTCTGTGATTCCATGACTTTGGGAGCTTGTAGGATCCTGAGACAGCAGCTGTGTGTGGGTGAGACAAGGCAGGCTGACACTGACAAATAAACAAAGATGAAAATGGGGAAAAAAATATAAATAAAATTTTTTTAAAAGTAAAAACAAAACAAATAATAATAAATAAATAAATGAGCAGTTCTCAGTCCTCAGATCAGTGGGGATGGTCTGTGCACACAGAGAGCTGGGCTGGAGCTTGGATGTGGCTAAAGGACCAGCTCAGGATCCCTGGTGGATGCTGATGGAGGGAGGGACCCAGCCAGCACAAACCTTCCTGGGGCTTGCAGCCTGGGAAATGGAAAAGGATGAGGGATGGTGATGCCAAAGATGGAGTTTATTTTCCTCAAGCCTTAGTACACTCCATGGAAGTTCCAGGCAGAGGGCTGGGTGTCTTTCCAGGGCAAAAGGCTTCAGAGCAGCCTCCATCCGTGCCCCAGCTGGTGAGAGCCACTGAGACACCCAGGAGTGGGGACAGCGAGTGCTGTGAGGGCAGCACAGGGAGTCGATAGCTCCTCGCACACAGAAACAAAACTATTGTATCCCTGCTCCATAATGGATCAGGAGAGCAGCTATCAGGGTGTATTATCTCAGTGCAGTGTGAATGGAGGCTAATGGCCTGCTCCAGTGCTGAATTAAAAGGAGGATTGAATCAATAGATGGGAGAAGATGAATCAAGTGTCCATTTCCTCGAGCTGATAGCAAAAATAATGTGATAATGCATGAGGAGCTCTCCTCTGACATTCCTGGGCTGTAACTGGAGAGTTCTCACTCAGTGCCAGCCAGAGATGAGGCTCCTCTGAGTCAGGAAGTCAAAAACAGGACAATGCAGAAAGAAAGGAGAGCTGTGAATTCAGCCACTCACCAATAACTTCTGCTCAGCACCAGCTCTGCCAGCTCGTTTGCTTTTCTCTCCTCCTGGACTGGGAGCAGTGCAAAACAGATGCTCTGGAATGATTCATTTTCAGATCTGCTGTTGTTCAGTGGCTCTGGCAGCACCTCCACCACAAGCAATGGTCCTGGAGCAGCTCCAAATTGGCTTTAGGAGCTGTTTTGCCAAGCTAAAAGGCAGCAATCAGAAATACATCACTGCTCCCTGCCTTTCCAGGGCTGGCCAGGACAGTTTAAAGGTGAGAGAGCAGAAAATACAGCTCGACCCACCATAGCTCTTCCTGAGGAGCATCTTCCTGATGCTTTAATCATCCTCTTTAATTTGAGAGAGGACAGCAATGATTTCAGAGCAGGAGCCTCGTGCCCTGTGCTGTTCCCAGCAGCCCTGATTAATCACACAAGGTTTTTAGCAGTGAGATCCTCACTGAGGTAATGCTGCAGGAGGTGAGGTGTCATTGATTGTTAATTAATACTTTGACTGGGGGAAAGAGCCTGGCTTCTGCTTCCAGCTCTGTCCCAGCTCCTGATGTCACCTTGAGCTTCTCCCTTTCTCCATCCCATTTCCCCACCTGCACAGCTGCAGTGACAACCCCTCACCTTTTTGCTGTGAGGGGCCACACAGATTCACTTTGGACAGGACACTGAAGGGTTTGTCCTGCATCCATTTCTGGTGTAACACAGATATCACATCTCTGCTCTGAAAGAGAAATAAATAATAAATAAATAAACCCAATAAAATAATAATAAATAAAACCCAACCAAACAAGCAAATAAATAAACAAAATTCTGTAGGAGAATGGCTCAGTAGCTGCTGAGTACTCCAAATGCCCTCCCCATGCACTGATATTTTTGGTATCTGTGAGAGCCATGCAATAACTGAGCTGGCTGAGGTTGAATAACCCACCCAGAGCAGCAGCTGGAAGCTCCTATTCCCACATTATAGAAATGCACCATTTGCCTGTGGGTTAACCTGAAAAAGGGCCCAGAATGGCTCAGGAAGGCAATGCTGAGATTCAGCCCTGAGAAAAGCTCATTTCTCAGGGGAATCAAGGGCAGCTCTCCAGTTCTGTCCATCTTCATCTGAATTCCAGCCCAATTCCAGCAGCCTTTACTCCTCCTTTGACCAAGGATTCACGAGCTGCTCTGGAAATTTCTGCATCTGTTTCTCTTCCCCTTCAATTTTATTTTCCTCTTCAACTTCTTCTCCAGAATATTCCATGAAAGACCTCCTGCTTCTCCTGGCAGTGAGCTTATTCACACAGATATTTAATGTCTGTTTTTACAGACATGACTCTCAGATCCACCCTCCTGCTCCCAGTTTGTCTCCTTTCATTCAGCCTTGCCTTTCTCTCTCTCTGCTGACACCTCTTCCTGCAAATTCTAATTTAAAGTGACCAAAATTGGAGTCTTGCTCTTTCCTCTTAAGCATCCTTCCTTCCCAAATTTGCTGTCTGTCAGCCTTGTCAATACTCTCATTTTCCTGTCATCCAGGGCCATAAATGAGGTGGTCACAGGTGATGACAACACATCTTTAATATTTAGCCAATTAACGGTGACTTGGCTGACAGAGATGTGAAGATAACGAGGATCTGTGCTATTATCTGTAAATGTAACCATGAAACTTTGATTTTTATCAGTAAAAAATGTTACGTCAATAGGAACTTCTGCCTGGATGTGCTAGTTCCAAAATCTGGGAATAAGTCCTATTACCCTTCTCCCACACACAACTCCCATGTTCCTGGTTATTAATTCAGGATAAAGAGCAGAAAATCTTGTGAAAAATTCCAATTTAAGCATATTTAGATTAAGCCACGTATCTCCAAGATTTTCTGGGGAAAAAAAACCCAAAAAGAACCCAAAAAAAACAAAACAAAACAAAAAATAAAAAAGAAAAGTATTTGGAAAAATATTACAAGTATTAGCAAGATATGCTTTTTTTAACTCCCTAACAAGGAGAGGATGCCAATGGATGATTTATAAGATGAAATAGGAAAGTTTATGGGTTAAGTTTGGACTTCAGGAAGGCAATGCATTCCCAATTCCCAGGTGCATCCCTCTCCTCCTTTCCCAGCCCCAGGAAGGTGGGACAGAGGAAATAAAAATAAAAACCCCACAAAAAAATATGGACAAGAACAAAACAGTAAATTCACACAGCCCCAGTAACAGGAACCTAACCCAGCATATCAAATGAACAGGAATTCTGTCCCCGTGAGCTGCCTGGCTTGCTGGGAGCAGCATCAGGAGCTCAGAGGGCAGCTCAGCCTCACATCCACGCTGCAGCATCTGTTCCTGCTCCTCAGCAGCCCAGCAGGAGCCTTGTTCTTCCCTGCTCCCTGCCCAGGTGCTGTTGTCAGGCACAGGAAGGGAAAAGGACAGCTCATAAATCAGCCAGGAGCAGGAGAAGGAACATCAGCCAGTGTGAGACCCAAACTTGGCTCTGCCCACGTTGGAAAGGACACCCCAGGACACTCCTGGTTATCAGTGCAGGGCAAAGAGCAGAAATTCCTGGGAAAACTCCCATTTCAATAGATTTGTTTGTAAACCACAGCTGCTGTCAGATCTCCAGGTTTTCTGCCTCCCTTCCTGCTTGCTACAGCAGTTTTTTAAAGATGATAATTCCTGACTTGCCCGCCAGGCTGTGTCTGTGGAGGGGCTCCTGCTGCCCTCTCACATCCCTTCTGGCTGGAGATGCTTTCAGGATCTCCAAGGCCTCTCCACTCTGTCAGGAAATAAGAGAGCATCTCTTTTTATCTGTACAAGGTGCTGGTTTCCACACCTTTCTTTTTAATTCAAGTCCTGGAAAGAAGGAAGGCATTGTCTGGAAGAAAGCATCCACTGCTGTCTGCCAGGTCTTGAGGAGCATCAGCTGGACTTTGGTTTAAAAAGAGCTCAAAATTCATGATAACCATGAAATCACTACTGGCAGCTTTGCAGAGGTTGTTTCAGTCCTGCAAAGATATTTAACATAGATGAGCCAATTAAAATTCGGAGCTGGCCAATTTCAATCCCAATACCTTCAAAAAGTTGGGTGGTGCTGGGTGCTGGCAGGAAGAGAAAGGAGCTCTTCCCAGGAAACACAGCTGGGAATCAGGAATCAGAAAAAGAAAGCACACCCTGGCACTGCCACAGGATGTTCGTTTGGTGGCAGAGACTTGAGTCCCTCCTGTGATCTCCTGGTGTCCCCTCTGCAGAGTTTCAGGTGTTACTGCTCATATGTCCTTGAGGGCCTCATCCAGAGGTGTTTGAGCACTTCCAGGGATGGTGAACCCTTGATTTATGTGAGAATGCTCAGGCAGTGGCTTCTCCTTTAACAGCAACAACAAAAATCATTATTATCACTATTATTGTTGTTATTATTATTATTTTACATCAATATCACAAATACTACTACTAATATTATTATTTTAATGATAGTAATAGTATTTGTGACATTGAAACATAATAATAATTATTACTAATAAATAATAATAGTAATAGTAGTAGTAGCCATGATGATGGTGATGATGATGACAATGATGATAATAATAACAATAACAATAATAATAATAATAATAATAATAATAATAATAATAATATAGACGTTACAAGGAGAGGGAGAAAGAGTAACAAAATCCAACAGGAACAAGCGATGCCCAATCTCTCAGCACTCACTGACCAATCCCCAGCCCATCTCCCAGCCACAAGTGGTGTCTGCCAGCCAGTCCCCCCAGTTTACATACTGGGCATGTTGTTCTGGGGTGTGGGACATCCCTTTCAGCCACTTTGTGTCAGTGGAAGGCCTGTCTGTCACCTTTCCATGAATCCAGAGCTGTGGCATCACTCATAAATCCCGTGAGATCAGCTGAGGAAACAGCTTGGGAAGCACTGGCAGGTCCCTCATCACCACCCACCCTGATGCTTCAGGCCTGGAACTCTGCCCAGCCTCTGCTCTAGGGCAGCCTTCTCAAGGGATCAACCCCAAATCAAAGAAACCCTTGGACTTTAGGGCTGCTGCTGGTGGCTGCTCTGCCCTGGAGTGGGTGTGAGGCCCTGGAGCCTATAAATACACTCCTGCAGTTTATTCCATATCAGAGCACTTTGATTTACACAGGAAATAAACTATCTCCTCCTGCTGCATTCAAATGTTATATACAGATTTAATCACAAGCCCCGTGATACTTCATATTACTCACAAAGCTGAGCTTTTGTACTTCTCACATTCCTTCCTTCCCTTTGCCTGTTTTTTTTTTTCTTTTTCTTTAAGTACCCATAAGATTAAGCTAAAAAAAACAAAAAAACAACAAACACACACACACAAAAAAAAAAAACAAAGACAAAAAAAACTAAAAAAAACCCCAAACTTTAAAAAAAGGCAGCAGCCAAATACAGGGCTGCAAATGACATTTTTCTTTTAAGAATCTTAATTTTTAGACATGATCTGGGAGACTCACCTTGATTCCTGAGTGCTTGGCACTGCTTGTGCATTTTGAGACATTCTCTGTCATTGGCATAAAGAACACTCTAATGAAGGACGGAATTCCACGAGTGACTCAATAATGCAGCAACAAAAAGGTGCAGTGCCTGCTGGGGGGGAAAATGGGCAAAACATGCAGGAAGGGAACAGAAGGAAGACCTGGGCTCAATTTAGGAGAAGAATGGGGTCCCCTGGAAGCAATAAAAGCTTAGGAAAAGAGTAGAGAAAGGTGGGGGGAGAGAGGAGAAGGCTGAAACAAAGATTTGAAAGGGTCACACCTTTCTAAAGATACCAATCTGAAGCACCAAAGCTTTGCCAGGGTTGCACTTCTGGACTTTCTGAGGTGCCAGATGAATCAGCCCCTTCCCTGGGCTGCAGCACCCTCCTCTCCCATCCTTCCTCCCTGGTCTGAGCTGTGACTCAGCTCCTGGAGCTCTCCTGGAGAGCCCTGTGGAGCAGGAGGGAGGCAGCAGAAGGAAAAGCAGGAGCAGCAGCTGAGCTCAGCCCTGGCTGCCCCAGCAGCTGCAGGGACTGAGCTGCTCCTGCTGCCAGCACAGTTTGTGCACTCACAGCTCTCCTGGAAGCCTGGGGATTGCACAAGGCACAATCCCAGGAAAAGTTCTCCTGTGCCTTTATGGAGGTGTTGGCAGGATGAAGAGACTGAGGGAGGATGTTGAGAAATGCCTCAGCTGTTTTCTAATTTATTTCCTATAATTACAGAATCCCAGACTGGCTGGGGCTGGAAGAGACCTTAAACCCATCTTGTTCCACACCTTCCCCTGTCCCAGGTGCTCCCAGCCCCAGTGTCCAGCCTGGCCTTGGGCACTGCCAGGGATCCAGGGGCAGCCCCAGCTGCTCTGGGAATTTCATCCCAGCCCCTCCCCATCCTCCCAGGGAACAATTCCTGATTCCCAGTATCCCATCCATCCTTGCCTCAGGCAGTGGGAAGCCATTCCCCCTTTTTATGGCACTCCAGGTTCTTGCAAATCCATTTGGTGCTCATCACCCTCATTTCTCCTGTGCTGACCTGGAGACGAGCTCTGCTGCAAGGCCACAATCACCCTGTGAAAAATGAGCATTAAACTATGGCAGCACTCCTCAGCTAAGGCACTGCAGGAACAAAATACTCTTTTGGCAACAAATATGCCCAAAAATCCCCCATAGGAAAGACTCCAAACTTGGGCTGGGATGGTTTATTTCTCTTCCCTGGAACCTTGGATAGATCCCACCACACACCCCCCTGGAGCAGAACAGGGGAAAAGCCTCAGTGGAAGGCTCTGGGCTGGCAAAGGTGCCTGGTTAGAAGATGGCCACGCCACAGAGCCAGGTTCAAGGTATGAAAAAGAGGCAAGGATTTCAAACTTTGCTCATAGATATTCTTCAAGTGGTGTTTCATACCGCTCCTTTTGTTTGTTTTGACAATGGATCTTATCTTTTGCTAAGGGCTGTGTTCAGGACTATTATTACCCTCTATAAAAGCCTCACAGTCTTTCTTTCCACTTGTTCAGCACACCAAAGTGGCATAGCAAATTTAATCGAAGAACGCAGCTCCAGGGAGAGCCTTTGGAGACTCTCCCCTTTTTCATAATGCCGTTATCTCCCTTTCCTTGTGTTGGGGATGCATAAAAATCACAAAAAAGTCATTCTGAGTATATTCTTCCTGATAATTATTGTCAGACTCCGAGATAAGTACCCTACGTGATGTAATGTGTGTTAGACCCGGCTCTCTGAATGCAAATCCTGCCACCTTCCAGGCCCAAACAATGGGAGCCCTAAACACCAGGGCCTGGTATTTTGCCACAGACAAGAGAGAGCTTTGATTTTTTGTGTTTCGATAAGGCGCAATCTGGGTGCCTTTATCTCAGCTGTTATATTTAAAGATGACATTCTAGCCTTGCAGCCTTGCCTATTGTCTTGACCCTGATTATCTCCAAATGTTGTTGTTTAGTCAAACTCGCCGCTTTAATGAAAGGCCTGCTCCCAATTTAAGGAAAATTATTTAAATGCAGAGTATCCTATACACTGCGGTTTCCAAAAGAACTAGGCGGTTAATCAAAAGTTAATTGTATAATTCTCATGCAGATTAGGGCCTCTTGCAAATGAATCCCAGGTTGTGATTATTAAAAAAAGGGAAAGTGCTGGAGTAATGCACAAGGGTCTTCAGCCTGGTAAACAATCAGCTAAGGTTTAATTTGTGGTAAACAAAGTGCTGATACACCAGGGGTCTCCAAAGGAGACAAAAAGGTGAAAATAAATTAAAAAACAACATACAGATATGATCTTTTTGTTTTTAGGCATCTTTCAAAAACACAGGCTAAATGAACAAAAAGTAATCCATTAATATTTACTGGCAGCATCCTGGCAATATGCAAATGAGAGCAGTCCCATAATTACGCTGCAGCCCTTGGACAGGGATCCTGCTCAGGCAGTGTCACTGCCACCACCTCCAGTCACCACCCCTGTGCTGCTCCCGTGGAAAATAAACGGCTCTAATGAACACTTTGATTAATCACAAACTGCTGCTCCCCGTGCCAGCCAACAACCTTGGCAGAAAAGGGCACCAGTGGTAGGGTCAGAGCTTATCTGTGTGCTTTGGAGTTATCCAAGGCAAGGAATAAACCAGCAGTGATGTCTCCATGCCAAAATAGTCATGGATCAGCTGAAAAAAATAAAGAGGAAGTGGCTGGATAAACAACTCCGGGTTTTTAACCAACAGCCTCAAAAACTGAGTTTTCTTACCTGGATAACAGCCCAAGGGGGAAAATATTTATGTCATCAAACTTTCAAAGGAAGTTCCTTGTTGGAGCTCTGGATGCTGAGAATTTTAGACATTCTGTGCTGACAAACTCTGATCCCCAAGAGAAGACTGCATTTGACCTGAAGCTGTAGAGAAAGCTTCCAAAATTGATTTATAGCACTGGGATTATGGGTGTGTAGTTTGATTAGAAATGTGTAATATCACAGGGTGGAAAATAGAGAGTTTGGGGTTTTAGAATATAGTGATAGATATATAGCAAGACAGAGGGTTTAGGGCAAAGGCTGGTCTTTCTTTTTCACCCTCTTCTTCATAGGTTTGAGTAGTATTTTGTAATTAGACAGAAAAGTCTGCATTGTGGACTTTGTGTGATTAGTTATCGGGTTAAAAGTGAAAACAATTTAAGTGTCATTTCTTACTTAGTTTAGCTTTAAAAGACCTTGTAAAGAAAGATATTGACAGAGGAGAAAAGAAGCCAAGAACCGGCAGCTCCTGACCCAAATTGTGGCCAGAATGGAAGCCAGGAGGGTTAAAGGAAACTCTCTGGTGACCCTTCAAAGTGGGACCCAAAGGGAGAGCCCTGGAGTGTCCTGGGATGAGTGGGAAGCTCAGGGCTGCTGAAGAGGGTGGTTCCAGTCTCCACTGAAAGCCTTTTCCACAGAAATGGTGCAAGTGGCACTGGCTGGGCTGTTCTGCCTGTGATGAGCAGTACAAGTGACACCAGCACAGCCAGTGGAGCTGTGACTGTAGAGCTCCTGCTGCCACGTGGGATGCAGGACTGGAAATCCCTGTCTGCCTGCCCAGGAAAAACCTGTTATCAGCTTATTTATTTCCTGATGACAGCATGCTGGGTCCTGGACGGAGCAAACAAAAATAAATCTTGGAACTAAGACATGAGCTCCACCCTGGGATGCAGGTGTTTGCTACTCACCTTCCTGCTTTTCTCTTTTTAAAGGCAATCTGAGCTGTGATTTTCTTCTGCCATGAAAAGATTTATCCTTTAAATTTAAATTAAGAACAGGATCTTCAGCAAGGTATGGGTGATTCAAGGCAAACTTCATAGCTGGCCACAACTGGGCAGGCATAGCAGGGTTAGATGGGATTTTGGGAAAGAATTCCTGGCTGTGAGGATGAGGAGGGGCTGGGATGGAATTCCCAGAGCAGCTGGGGCTGATCCTGGATCCCTGGCAGTGCCCAAGGCCAGGCTGGACACTGGGGCTGGAGCACTTGGGACAGGGGAAGGTGTCCCTGCCATGGCAGGGGTGGCACTGGGTGAGGTTTAAGGTCCTTTCCCACCCAAACCATCCCAGGATTCTAGGGTTCCATAATTATAAACATAAATTAAACCAAAATAATCATTTAGGCTGCTCTAGACAAACGCTGTCAGACCCTCAAAGAGGACTTTGGCAAAACTGGCTCAGGCTGTGCTGGAATTTGGCTCCGTTTCTGAAGGCATGAAATGAAATGGGAGAGAAGGGATGGAAACAGGGACCAGCTGCAAGTCTCTGTCATTCTACACTGTCAGAAGCTCCACTTTCAAGTGGAAATTAACAGAAAACACCCCTAAATATTCTGAAATGGAAAAATTGCAATAATCTGCCACTTCCTAGGATTCAACAGTAACTATTGTGATGTTTTAAAGGGATTATTTGTGTAAAAGATGACCACCAAAACATCCAATCCTCAATTAGTGTAAGCCATCACCTGGAGGTGAAGGGAATGCTATTTGGCATAAATTAGGAATTAAGGGTAATTAAGGACACTCATGTTTATTTGCCATCAATTGAAAAAAAATACTAAGAATGAGCAAATTTGTCTCTAAAGGATATTGGGTTTTTTCATTTTCACTTTATTATCATTCTTACTTAGAACATTTTGTTTCAAAGGAAAAGGAGTGGAAATGTTGCCTTAGAAATAAAAACCTAGAAGTCTTTAATTATTTGTTTATTACTACTACTACTATTTATTTTTTTTCCCAGGGGTTTGCTCTGCGTTCCCAAGAGCAGAACCAAGAGAATTTCCCTGGCAAAGCTGAAAACCTGGAGTGCTGAGAGCAGCTCCCGGGGCAGCAGCAGCAGCAGGAGCCCCGGGGTTGTGCCAGGGGGAAGTTTTAAAGGATCAGGGAATATCATCCCATTTCTCCACTACTCATTCCTTCAGAGTTTGGAATTATTATTCCTTTTAACTCAGGAACCCCAGAAGAGCAGAGACCTTCCAGCTGCCCTGCCCAGGGTGCAGGTGAGGGCAACATTGACTTTTCCCACGTTTCAATCAGCCCCTGGCAGATCCCAAATAAATCTTTCCATCAGAGACAGACTTTAGGAACTAAACTGTTCAGTAATATGCATTTTCGATCAAAACACAGGGGAGGCTTAAAAAATTTACTGTGCATAAATAAAAGATTTGATCACTCTGATTCCCATTTTCCAAACCCTCACAGACACTTCATACCAATATTGACATTAAACTTCAATATTGATGTAGGGATGAGAAAACAGAACTGCCATAAATACTTGAACAGGATGCAGGAAGAAGTTTTGACAAAAATAGGGGTTTTCCAGGAGGTTCTTGGGATTATTTCTCCTGTTGGGAGATAGAAGGAGTCCCAGGAGGCTGTTCCACACCTGAACAGGACACTGGGCTGGGGCTACAAGAGCCAGGTGGGCTTCCCTCTACCATGGAATCATGGAATGGCTTGGGTTGGAGGGACCTTAAAGATGATTCTTGCCATGGCAGGGACACCTTCCCCTGTCCCAGGTGCTCCCAGCCCCAGTGTCCAGCCTGGCCTTGGGCACTGCCAGGGATCCAGGGGCAGCCACAGCTGCTCTGGGAATTCCATTCCAGCTCCTCCCCACCCTCTCAGGAACAATTCCTTCCCAAAATCCCATCTAAATCTACCCCCTGTGAGCTTAAATCCATTCCCTGTGTCCTGTCCCTCCACGCCTTGTCCCCAGTCCCTCTCCAGCTCTCCTGGAGCCCCTCCAGGCCCTGGCAGGGCTCTGAGCTCTCCCTGGAGCTGTTCCTCTCCAGGTGAGCCCCCCCAGGTGTGCCAGCCCTGGAGCATCTCCTCATTTGCTCCACACCCCAGTTTGGTGCCTGTGTCCCAGCCTGTCCCTCCGAGCACCTCCAGGAGCTTTTCTGCCCAGAGCAGCCCGGGAGGGTCTCAATGAGCCCAAAGCAGCAAAAAGCCTCATCTGGAGACCGACCTCAGGCTTCAGGAAACGTTTGCCAAACCCCAAGGGAGGGCTCCTACCTTGAGAGTCCTGGTGCTGCTCCCCAGCTCCAGGTGGGACTGGAGAATCCAGGGGCTGCAGCCGCACCCCCGAGTCAGCCCTGGGAGCAGCCCCAGAACCTGAAGGTCGCGAGTTCGATCCCCACACGGGGCAGCAGTTCTGGGCATTCCAGCTGTTGGTTTCTCTGGGTCTGGATTGGAGGCACTTGAGACTCTAGTTCATGTTCAGACTTAGGTGTTTATTATTTCTTATCAGTAAAACAGCAGCACAACTGAGTTTGGCAGCTTTTCATTAGAAGGCACAAAATGGCCAACAACCTTTTGTTACAGGGACTTTTAAGACTAAACTATCCAATTAAGAACTGACGCCTGGATTATTTTTGTTTTAAACCCAATAACTGATCCCAAAAAGCTGCAATGCAGAATTTTCTGCTCAGTTACCAAATCCCACCCAAAGCCAAGAAGAAGAAGGAAGAAGAAGCATGAAGAAGGACAGCACCCTGTGCCCTCCACCTTGCTTCCATCCACAACATACTAAAAATCCCAGAACCTAAATTTCTCACCAAGTGACACACCTACACTACTCTCTATAATCTATTGCACACTTTAGTGGATTCCAGTCTCTCTTGAAGTCTAGGAAACTTTCTCCTAAATTTCTCACCTACGCTACTCTCTATAATCTATTGCACACTTTAGTGGATTCCAGTCTATCTTGAAGTCTAGGAAACTTTCTCCATGAATGAGGGTCAAAGTCAGAGCTCCCCTGGGGGTCAGGGCACCCCAGAGCAGACACAGAAATATTCCCTGTGCCCTGGGTTTCCACAGCCTGGGAGCACAGGAACATTGTCACCCTGTGGAGATCTGTCCACACCATGCCCTCACTCATCAGATGAGCTAAGAAATTTCCTGGAAGCCACAATTTCCATAAAACACATCAGGTGCCTGCTCAACACAACAATAAAATAAAATAAAATAAAATAAAATAAAATAAAATAAAATAAAATATTAAAAATAAAATTAAATAAAATATTTTATAATAAAATAGTAAAATATTAACTATTTTTAAAATAAAATAAAAAATTTAAAAGTATATAAAATATTCTTATAAAAATAAAATAAAGTAAAATAAAATAAAACCACATCTCCATAGTATGGCAAGAACATGACAAAGTTTGGAGTTTCTTTGAGAAAAATGTAACTGAAGAGCACAGTTATTTCATTTTAGGCATGGTTCATTTTTGCTGTGGAGGAAAAAGCAAATCACCAGAGCCAACATCAAAAAGAGGATCTAATTTACTTTAAAACCAGTAAAAATTGCAAATAATTAGAGCTGGGTTGCCCAGGAATCGTTAGAGAAATCAATATCCAGCACCAGTGAAGTGTCTGCAAAATACCAGATGGTCACGAGTAAAATCCAGAATGTGAGAACTCAAATACTGCCTGTAAAGGGGAAAAAAAAGGTAAGTGTGAATTTTCCCTGGGGGAAGACAAAACTGATCAAAATTAAATTCGGCAAATTCGTGATGAGCTTGTTTTGCTAATCAATATCTGAGCAGAAGGGCCGGGCTGGGGGTGGGCATTGCCCTGGCTGGCAGGAATCCAGTGGGAATGGCCAATCCCGAAAATCCTGTGCCAAGGGCTCCTCCTGCCTTCGCGGGACTGCAGAGACCAGGTCTGAGCCAGAGAGAGGGAGTTTAAGGCAGAAATTCCTCAAAATTGCAAAAGAAAGGAAAGAGAAGGGAAAGGGAAAGGGAAAGGGAAAGGGAAAGGGAAAGGGAAAGGGAAAGGGAAAGGGAAAGGGAAAGGAAAAGGAAAAGGAAAAGGGAAAAGGGAAAAAGGAAAAGGGAAAAGGGAAAAGGGAAAAGGGAAAAGGGAAAAGGGAAAAAGGAAAAAGGAAAAAGGAAAAAGGAAAAAGGAAAAAGGAAAAAGGAAAAAGGAAAGAGGGACCATCCAGTCCCAGCTATGCCTGGTCCCCACCTTGTCCCCAGCCCAGAGCTGTGAGTGCCACCTCCAGGAATTCCTTGGTCACCTCCAGGAGTGGTGACTCCAAACCTCTTGGGCAGCCCCTGCCAAGGCCTGAGCATCCTTTCTGTGACAAAATTCCTCCTGAAATCATTCCTAAGCCAGGGCCCAGCCAGCACTGTCCCTCGGTTCTGTGCTGTCACTGCACTCCTGGAGGTCCAGCTGAGGGAACAAGCTCAGAATTCCATCCTCCTCACCACATCCCAGGGTGAGACACAGTCCAGGGGTTTCCTTCTTGGAGCAGCATGGCCAGGAGACCTTTGTCAGAACTCTCTCTGATTTTCCCACTTGGTCACGGCTGAAACAACCACTTAGGGCAGCTTTTGGCTTCAGTCCAGTGATAGGAAACTATGTACAGATAAACATATTTTTAAAATATTAACTCAGGGTCTTCTTCCGATTTTAACTTCCTAAACCCTCCAGTTTTAGTTATTGCAAGTGAAGCTCAGGGACTTTGTTCCCCAATTAACCTTGGAGAATAAATTAAATTGGAGAACTCTTCTTTCTGCTGACAACTCATTGTTCATATGATGCTGGTTGGTATCCTACAACATCTCCCTGAAGAGCTGTCTTTGACCAGGCTTACAAAATGGGGATCTGGCTCCTTTTCCAGCCTTTCTGATGGTTATGGAAGTGTGTCCATTTGGCCTCTGCTTCTATCTAATTAAATCTCCACTAAATAAGTGATTGCACCCTCTATAAATGACAGAGTGCATCCCTCTGGATATTTCATCCATAGCAACTGCTGTGACTGTCCCAGGCTGTTTTAAATGGACTTTTAAGGAAAGTCAAGGAATTTGCTGTGCTTCAGTCATTGCAGGCTTGTTTCTTTGGAGCCCATGGAATTAGGACATGGAAATAAACAAGAGACTTGGAGCCCTGAGCTTGGATAAAACTCCTCAGAGCTGGGGCTGTGGGAGGTGGCCAAAAGGAAGGAAAATGGCAAAATTAGAAATCACAGCTCTGGCCTTAACAGATATTTTAGGGGGAAATTTAAAATTGAAATTTTATTGAAATGTACTGAAATTTAAATTGTAGGGGAATTTTTAAATGGAAGCAGATTTTTGGCTCCATAAGGAGGAGATCACATGCAAACAGCATCAGTTGGGCAGGAATTCTTGGTTGGTTTTGTTTGTACCTGGATATCACTCTGAGGGGTCTGAACCAGCCAAAATCGCTGTTATTCCCGCCAAGGAATAACTCCCTTCCCTGGAAATTCAGAGCTGGACAGAGAGAGAGATGCCAAGCACACTCCCAACATGAATTGGGCTGATCTATGAAGAAGTGAGATAATTTTCATGATTTTACATTTCTGTCAGGTTTCAAGGCACTGAGGATTGCACATTCCCCTACTCTTGGCTTAAGTGCAGAGAAGATGCAGAGCCATTAATTAATTTATCCTCCTCCCTGAATCAGTCAGAGAAACAGCCCATGGCTGCACTTGTGACTGTCAGCACTGGAGAAAACCAGGTTAGACAGCAAATAAAAACTGAAATTTCAAAGTATAGAAGGATAAATATTCTGAAGAAGAGCCTGGTTTGGGCTGGATTTTATCTCTCCCATCTATTGGACACCAGATCAGAATTTCTGCTGTTGCAACAAAACTTGAAATACTTTAAAGCTGATAGTAAATGAATGTGGTGTGCAGCTTTAATACAGCACAACAACCTACAGAGGGGTCATATTTCATATTTAATTCATTTAAAATCAAGAGGCTGCATGACATCACTCTGACATTCCCTAGGATAGCAGCAGCCAGCTGATGTCACACACATTCTAAGGAAATATGTCAAAATATATTAGCTCATATTTTTATCTGGGCAGCTATCAAATGAAGTCAACAGAAAACAAGCTCTGCTGAAAGCAAACATTTCCATTTTCACAGTCTCAGAAGGGACAGAACAAATTATTTATAACACTGCAGTTCTTACACACAGGCACGACTTCCTCTTCAGACTTTAGGAAAAAGAAAACGAGGAGAGCATTAAAAGCCAGCTTATTTTCGAGCCTGCACTAATTCCAGTTTCACAGGTGTACAGACCAGCCCTCCCAGAAGACTGTGATTCACAATTCAGCCTGGAGATGGGCTGAGAGTACCACTTGTTTAAATGTGTACATTGTGAGAGCTGGGGAAAAACCACCAGATTCCTTTTTTGGGGGATGTTTTCCCAGAGCCAGAGGCTGTTTCCATCCCTCTTTTCCCAGTCCCTCTGGGAATCACACACACAAATACTGGCACATCTCAGATTTACATTTCACCCAAGCCCAAGGGGCTGAAGGCCGGGCCTTTTCTCTTTTGGAGAGGCTGATTGAGAAGTGTTTGATCCTGTGAAACTGGAAACAATAAATTGTTTCTCGTGAAGAAATGTATTGGAAGCAATACATTTAATGGTTTTTATATTATTGACACATTTGTCTTGATGGGGCATCCCTGCAGCCCTCCTTGGCCACTCTGTGATCACAGAAATGCTCCTCAGCTTTGATAAACAGCACCTGAATGAAGCTCTGACTTACCAGAAACTCCATTTCCTCCCAGGAATTTGGCCTGTTAGGAATTCCCCTAGAAAACTTCTTTTTCTCGCCTGAATAACCCAAAGGGAACATTCTTTTTATCCTCAAACTTTCCAGGAAAGCCACTGGTCATGATGGAAGATTATGAGGACTCAAATCAACTCTCTTGTCAACCCTGCAAAAATTCCTCTGTGGATTTTGGGGAGAAAACGTTAAAAATGTTTAAAATCCTAAAAATGTTGAAGTGTTTGTTGGGGCTGTGCGAAAAAACCTTTCAGGATTTGATGCATTTTGTGGGCAAATCTGGGAAGCCTCGGGTGGGACTGAGGAGTTCCACTGGGCAGCTGGGGACACAAATAAAACCTGAAAGAATTTCAGGTTTTATTTGTGAATTTCAGGGGTGAATCAGAATTTATCAACATTTTAGAGACCCAACCCAGCCTAAAATTCCTCCTGGAAAGCAGCACCCCGCGACTGACAGGACTTTGGAATAAAAAGCATCACTGAAAGAACTCATTCACCTGATAATTCCCCAGTGTGGCCAGTAAAAAAAAAAAAAAAAAAAAAAAAAGGCAACTGGGTGGTGGCGCTTTATGCTTAATTACCAACAATTAAATGCTAATTCTGCTTTTTGTCTGCTGCTGTTCCAAGCATTGCCCAGGTGGTGACCCTGATCCAGAGGCTGCACCTGCCCTGGATTTTCAGGACAGATTTCCTGATCTCTCGCTGCCCCCAGAGTGTGAAACTGTGCTGATATAGATAATAATAAACAAATCAATTCAAAATAAAGAGATAAAAAACAACAGTAATAATTGTAATAGCAATAGAAGTAATAATAATAATAAATAATATTAAAATATAATAATAATAATAATAATAATAATAATAATAATAATAATAATAATAATAATAATAATAATAGTTCCTAACAGCAGAGGAGTCCCACAAAAACATGCGGAAAGAATTTTGTGAAGCAGAAGTTGAAATTCCACCTGAAAAGTGTCAAGGATGAGGAAAAGAAGTGAAATCTTTGGGTCTTTTGTGCATCACAGGTAGCACAGGAGCTTCTTGAGACACTTTATGAAAAATAGAACAAATAAAGACGCCCCAATCAAAGAAAGAATTACAGCAATTAACGGGAATTGCAGGGCATGGGAGGAAAGTGTACCCAGATTTTCTGTCATTTCTCACCCACCTTGGTCAGTTCACAGAAGGGGGAGCAGTGGGAACAGAACTCAAACAGGAGGAGGCAGAGAACCCCTGATAATGGGAACTACAGCTTCAGAGAGGAAGACAGGAAAAACATTTTCGGATCCCAAGCTCTGTTTCCAAGCTGCAGTTAAAAAGTCAGGATGAGCAATGATTCTCCCAGAGATGTACATTTACACAGGATTTGGGGGATTTCTCCATAGTCCACCACTACAAAGTCTGCTTAGATGTGATACTCAGTAACTGAAAAGTTTCTAAGTTCTTACAGTTATACCTAATTATAAAGGCAAAACCTTTGATCAACACCTTATCTTTCATTTGGGTAATGCAAAGACTTTTTACATTTTTAAGTCTAATTCTCATTTTCCTTAAAGGGATTTATTTTTAATTGACAATGCTCTTTGAAACATAAGCCAAAACAGTTTTTAAGATTTCCACTTGGTACAGACACTCACAGACAACAACTCTGTTTAAATGTTTACAGAAATGAAGCTTGCAGATAAAGCACACTGATCAAAAATGAAGTTCTGGCCCAGAAAGTGCCACAGCTCACTTTTGGTTTTGGGCAAGCACCAAGTGCACCTCTCTGGAGAGAGGGATTCCAGCCCTTTGTGTCACCATGGATTTTTAGCACCTTTAATCTGAGGAGCCACTTGAGTGTGTGAACTATTGACATCACTAAATTTGTGATGTTTTTATAAAGTATATTAACTCCCCATGCACAGCAGCCACTTTTCAGTACTCTGACTTGATTATCTTTTTTTTTTTTTTAACAGCAAAGAATGCACAGTTTGCAACGGTGACAATATTCAGTTGTGGTGGTGGAGGGCTGATCCTGGCTGGTGCCACCAAAGCCACTCCACCAGCTGAGCAGGGGGGAGAAAATACAACCAAAATCTCAAGGGTGGAGATAAGGGCAGGGAGAGATCCCTCACCCCTCACCCTCATGGACAAAACAGCTTTGACTTGGGGAAATTAATTTAACTTACCACCAATCAAATTAGAGCAGGATAATGAGAAATACAAACCAAATGTTAAAACACATCTCCCCCTCCCCTCTCTTCTACCTGGCTCAGCTTCATTCCCCCTTTTCTCTCCCTCCCCATTCCCAGAGGCACAGGGGATGGGGAATGGGGCTGGGGTCACTTTACCCCCCTCACCCCCTTCCCCTGCTCAGCCTGGTCCCTTTCCATGGGTGCAGGGACAGCTCCTGCCCCTCCTTCCTCACTGCAGCCTGGGGCTGCATCCTCCTGCCCATCCTCACTCCCCTGTCCAGCTGGGCTTGTGCAGGGTTTTTATTCCCTTCCCAACCCTGTTATCCCAGAGCTGCTGCCCCGGGGCAGCTGGGCTCAGCTTGGCCAGCCGTGGCTCCCTCCTGGAGCTGTTTATCGAGGTGCTGCTGGGTTATAAAGGTGGGAAACAGGCTCATTTTATCAGGAAAAACAATCCTGTTTTCATTTGTCCCTTGTCCTGTACATAATTAGGGGCCTAGAGCTGGAATTGGCTCTGTGGGAAATGGGGAAAACTTCCAGCAGCTTCTGCCAGAAACCACCAAAACCTTGTCAAGCAAACCCAAAACAGTTGTAGGGAATAAATTCTTTTGGAATGAATGAGCCACTGGGTTAATTTATTCCCCACTTGAGGAAAGCTGAGGAAGGGAGCCCAACCACGTGGATGTCCCATGGTTTGGCTGTTTCTTCTCTCTCCTGGAGGATCCCTGGAAAAGCTTCAAGCTGAGCATCTAAAAATGGGCTTCAGGGAGTAAAATCTGCCTGCAGTGCTGCCATGGGAGTGTGGAAGGGAAGGGAAGGGAAGGATGCTGAGTTGATTGTAGGGAAAATTTGTCCTTTTTGGAGTCAGCGCTGCTCGTCCTGAGCTGGGTCATCAAAATGAGGCAGCCCCAAGACCTCGGGAGGCTCCAGGAGTCCTGGAGTTGGTGAGAACTGGAAAAAAGACATCAAACAATGCCTAAGACAAGGTCAGAGCACTTTGGCAGCAAGCCTGGAGCTGCTTTCTCCCTGCAGGACATCCTTTGGCATTTCAGTGGGAAGTGATGAGCCAAAATCTCAGCTTGGGCAGCACCTCCAGCCCAGAGGATGGAGAAACCACCCTGAGGAACACATTTCCAGCAGGAAAGTCCTGGAGATCCAGAAAGGGCAGCATTTTTCAGAGAGAAACCACCCTGAGGAACAAATTTCCAGCAGAGTCCTGAGGTCCAGGAAAGGCAGCACTGAGCATTTGCCAGGCAATTGGACAAATCAAATCCACATCCTGGCAGCAAAGTGGCAAATGTGTTCCCTCCTTTTCTCCTCGTGGTGAATCACCCACACACAGCCTGTGGTTCTGAGGATCTTTCTAAAAAATTAGAAATCCTTAGTTCTGTAAAAAGAGATTTTTGCAGCAAATTCAGCATTTTTAAACTTAAACAAAGACAAAACTTCAAGTGTCACTCCCTATCACCCTGTGTATAAAAATACAGATTTTCAGTGTAATTCTACCTCAGTTCTGTTTCCATATCCTGGGAATAATTCCTGAGGACCCCCAGTTACCAAACCTGCACAGAACTCCTGCATTTCCAGTTGTGCCTTATGGCTGGCAGGAAACATTTGTCATTTTCTTCCCAGGATATTTTACCTGGGATAAATGACAGGGAAAGTGGAGAAAAAGTTTCTCTTGTTTGCAGGCTGATCCCAGCAAGAGCAGGATTTGGGGAGGGCAGAAAGCAGCTGCAGCTGGGCTGGTTTTAATCTGTTTGGGTTCCATTAATGTGACAGTGCCTGGAACAACCAAGGACTTCCTACAACTCCTACAAGATTCAAAATCCTATTACAAATACTTCATTCACATTTAACTGCTTTGGCTTTTCTGAAGACAAATCCATTCATTTAAACAACAACAAAAAATCCATATAATTCATACCAAATTCTTGAAATCCTACATTCCATCACACTACTTTAAAAATATTTATACCTGTGCATTGAACAGAATTTTATACCTGCCAAGAGTAAAAGCTTCCATAATTAATTGTAGCAGGAAGACTTTTCCCTGTGCCATCCATAGAAATCCCAGATTCAACTACAGGCATTTTAAATTAGTGCTCCTTGAAAGCACAGGTGAAACAAGGCCACCTCAATATTTTCAAAGCAAATTTTTTAATGAATTAATAATGATGAAAATAAATAATAATAACAACAATTGTAGCAGGAAGACTTTTCCCTGTGCCATCCATAGAAATCCCAGATTCAACTACAGGCATTTTAAATTAGTGCTCCTTGAAAGCACAGGTGAAACAAGGCCACCTCAATATTTTCAAAGCAAATTTTTAAATGAATTAATAATGATGAAAATATTATTATTATTATTATTATTATTATTATTATTATTATTATTATTATTATTATTATATTTCTGCCCAGACTGAGCACCTGGGTGCTGGGTGTCTCCTGACACCAAATCCATGTGAAGCCAGGTGGGAAATGTCAGGAGAAAACAGGAATAAAGTCACAAGAAATATTTGTAATATTTGTGTGTGGCTTTTTGGCCACTCCATCAATGCCTCAAGCAAAACAAAAACCTTGATTGAGTTTTGGCTTTCATTTTTAAATCTTTAATTCTGAATTTCTCTTACACTTTGTGGGGGTTTTTGGGTTTAACGAGTTGGGTTTACTCCTAATTTACAGCAGGAAAGTTTTCCTGTGTGTCTCTTTTGATTTCTAAAGCATTTCTTTTGTTTCTAAATCTCTTTCTGTTTCTAAATTAAACTGCCCATGGGCATTTACTGAATCAGGGGCAGATCCAGAGCTGCTGCTGCTGCCAGGAATTAACCTGAAGCAGGAGGATGAGCCCTGAAAAGCAAAGGCTGCTCCAGACATTCCTCTAAAAGTACCACTCAAATCTAAGGCTAAATTTTCTTTTCAAGATTTTCCACTAGGACAAAAATAAGACCTAATTTTTTTTTTTCACTTTTCCCTTACATTGTCAGATTTGTTCCCAGGTCAGTATTCACTTACCTAGCTTAACATGACTTTTTTCCCATTCTGAAAAGGCATCGGTGCAAACCATTCAAAGCAAGCCATGCCCCTGCAGAAAATTAAAATAAAATAGAATAAAATAGAATAAAATAAAATAAAGGAAAATAAGTAAAATAAAGTAAAAAATAAATAAAATAAAGAGAATAAAGTAAAATGAAGTGAATTAAAATAAAGTAAAACAAAGTAAAATTAAATTTAAAAAATAAAAATAAAAAAATAAATTAAAAATCTTTTCACTCTGGACAACCAGTTAAAACCAAACTTTGCAGTGGGCAATGAGAGTGTGAAGCATCTTGTTTTTTCCACCACAGCCCTTTTCTCTGAGCAGTAAAGCCCCTCATTATGTACAGGACAAGGAGTTCCCCCAGCAAAAGACACAAATAAAAACAGGAATATTTTCCTGATAAAATGCACCTGTGATCAGGTGTTTCCCACAGCAGCACCTTAATAAATATAAATATATTAATAATATATTGAAAATATATAAATATAGCCAAAGTAGTTAAATGTGAATGAAGTATTTGCATAGAGAGAATATACTTATATTATCAATAATAAGATAATAAATATCTTGTCTTATGGATTTGTCTTCAGAAAAGCCAAAGTAGTTAAATGTGAATGAAGTATTTGCGTAGAGATAATATACTTACATTATCAATAGTAAGATAATAAATATCTTATTGGTAATTGTTGCAGTGTATAAGGATATTATATATTATATTGATAATAAGTCTATTATATTTATAATATAAATATCAATAAATTGCTATTTAGTCCTCAGCAGCAGCCTGCCTTGCTGCCTGATAATATATAAATATAGACAAGTATATAAATATAGCCAATATATTGATAATATATAAATATAGCCAAAGCCAAAATATATTTATAAATATATAAATGTGAATGAAGTATTTGCATAGAGATAATATACTTATATTATCAATAATAAGATAATAAATATCTTGTCTTATGGATTTGTCTTCAATATAAATATATTAATAATATATTGAAAATATATAAATATAGCCAAAGTAGTTAAATGTGAATGAAGTATTTGCATAGAGAGAATATACTTATATTATCAATAATAAGATAATAAATATCTTGTCTTATGGATTTGTCTTCAGAAAAGCCAAAGTAGTTAAATGTGAATGAAGTATTTGCGTAGAGATAATATACTTACATTATCAATAGTAAGATAATAAATATCTTATTGGTAATTGTTGCAGTGTATAAGGATATTATATTTATATTATATTGATAATAAGTCTATTATATTTATAATATAAATATCAATAAATTGCTATTTAGTCCTCAGCAGCAGCCTGCCTTGCTGCCAGACTCAAGACAGATTTAAACACACATATTTTGAGCGGGTACCATTAAAAAACAACCTTTTTTTTTGTGCCTTCTCCAGTTCCTGTGCTGGTTGTCAGAGCTGAGGAATCAGCCCGGCCTGGGAAGGCTCCTCTGGCAGCACATCCCAGCCCTGCACTGCAGCCTTTGCCCTCTCCGGAGCAGCCAGGCTAAATTGGGTAGTGCTTCTGGAAGCGAACAAATTGGGACTAGGAAAAGACCCCAAGCTCATTTTCAATTTTGTTCCGAGCTCCTGTTTGAAGTGGAGTAGTCAGGAAAGCAATAAATAGGCCAGGGCCATGGGGGAACAGCTCTTGATGTACATTTGGGTCAGGGGCTACCACTAGGATTTCTTGAGGAAGCCAGATGATATTCCATTAGAAAGGAGAAAAAAAAAATCCCAACTGCAAAAAAGTTTTGTGTGGAGCATTTTTGGGAAGTCATGGATACAACAATAATAATTAGCACTGCAAATTAGAGCTGGATGAGATTTAGAACCAAGTTTATTTTACCCTGTCACTTACACGTTGCAAATTTACCTCCCCAAAATGTCTCAGCTTGCTGTTTAAAACAGGCATTCCACACACTTATGATTAATTACTATGCAAAAATATTAATTGAATCAATCCGTGCACTTAAACTTATTTTTAGTGAATTCACTAGTTTAACAATCTTAGATGTATTAACTTTATATTAATATAAACAATTTAAGTAATATAAATCTTATTAGGAATAAGTCAATAATAAAACCCAAAATTTCAGACTTTATCATTTTTATATAGATCCTTTAACTGCAGTCAGTGTTTATTGCCCAAGTTTATGAGAGTTGCATAAATAAAATAGAAAAGTAAACAAAATAACAAATCTCTCTGCCTTTTTTGAGTTCTTCTGTCTTGTCCTTCAGATGATTAACACAGAACATGCATACTGCAATTTGAGTTTTTAAATGGAGATTATTAATCATTTGCATTTTGGTGGGTTTTTAATGAAGTTTGCTCTGCTTTTCTCATTCATGGGCTGTAAATTTATATTAAAATGGGCAAGGCTTAAGAAAGAGGAGAAATTTGGATGGAATATTGGGAAGGAATTGTTCCCAGGAGGGTGAGAAGGAGCTGGGATGGAATTCCCAGAGCAGCTGTGGCTGCCCCTGGATCCCTGGCAGTGCCCAAGGCCAGGCTGGACACTGGGGCTGGAGCACCTGGGACAGGGGAAGGTGTCCCTGCCATGGCAGGGGGGGAATGGGTGGGATTTGGGGTCCTTTTCATCCCAAACCTTCCTGGGATTCTGTGAGGAAATGATTCCTGTCCTTGGACTGGAAGCTGTCCAGTTTAACCTGTAAACACTCCCTGGCATCAGGGCACACTGGGAAGTGTTCAGCCCATGGGCACCAACTCAGGGGATTTGCTCCCACAGAAACATCCTTGCTGAATCTTAGTGAAAAATATTAAAAACATCACCTTGGCACCATCAGCTGCCTCGCCTGGAGCAGGCAGAGCAGGACTGGAGCTCCTGTTCAGCTGGGCCATGAAGGGTGGCCCTCACACTCCCAGGATGTTCTGTAGGACACATTGCATGTTCTGGGGCTGTTGCAGAGCCCAGCTGTGCTGCTCTGCCCCAGGGATCCCCAGAGCTGCTCCATCCCCTGAGCTGGGCAGGGGGACAGGAGGAGGTCAGAGGCAAGGTCAGCTGCTCAGTTCTCCACCCTCTGCTCCTTCTCCTCAGGGACTGGAGCCCTTCCCTGCTCCAGTTCTCCACGGACCTCTCCTGCCATCTATTTTTGCAGATAGATTCTATTATTTTTATTTACAAGGGTTCCCTTGCTTCTTTTTTAAGGAATTGTAATGATCATTCATAATTAGTGGAGCACCTTTCTGATGATTCCTGCCCTGCCTTTTTATACAACCAAGGGCACTTTGGTATTCTTGGCAATAAATTAATGATTTGTTTGATTTTATTAACATAACATTTTAAATAATTTTAAAAATTGTAATAATTTTATTTTATTAATATTTTGATTTCTTTTTTCATTCCTCCACAGTTGGACACTGTTTATCACCACTCTGGAGTGAAAAATAGTTATCATGGAATGAATAATTTAAGAGATGTCAGAAAAAAACCAAAAACCCCATGAAATTTTAAGGTCCTTCGTTTTCAAGGCCTTTCTTTAAAAGTGGAGGAGAAAATTTGGAAGAGCCTGCCAATATCTGCTTTGATATTAATTAGAATTAATAGATCAGAATTCTATGAAATATTATTTGCTGGCTAGAGCACACACACTTTGGGAGATCACACCTTTGAATAATTATGGGTGCAAGGGGAAAGATTAAGGTTTTTAAAGTAATTCCATCCAGTTGTAATAATAGATAACCAAAAGTTTGGATAAGAGGAGAAATGAAGTCTTTGCTAATTGTTATTACAGTTGTTTTCTGTGGCTGAGGTCACGTCAGAATTCCAATAAATTTGATTATTTCAGATGGACGAATCACTGCCCAGACAGCCTAAAGTAAATATTGCATGACTGGTTGCCCACTGTATCTCTTAATGAATTAAATCTCATTATTAACCAAAATAATTTCTAGTAAAGGCCACTCAGCCAGCACAATAGAAATTTATTTTGCATAGAATCACAGAATCGTTGAGGTTGGAAAAGACCTCAAAGATCATCAAATCCTACCATCAACACCTTGAAATAGTTCCTGAAAAAAAGACTGATTTTCACTGAAAAAGACTTTTCTGTCTTCATTCCCTAAGGCAAACTTGTTTCCTCTTCCCTCCCTGCTTCTCACAAGGGAATTGGTCCTTGGAAAACAAAAAAAAAGGACTTAGGAAAAGGGTTTTACTTTCAGAGAAAGTTCTTAACGTGCACTCAAATGACTTTTCTCTATTCCTACCTCACCTAGATCAACCCCCTGTGTTTATGGACAGGTGTGAGAGGGAGGAAAAGGCAATAAAATCCCAACAAACGTGGGTTTTGGGGATGGAGTTTGGCAGGGACACGGGGAGGGGAGGCACACGGGTAAACAAAGCAAGCCCAGGCTTTGCTTTTCACCCAGCAGCAGCAGCATTTAACCCCGGGCTTGAAAAGGAGGATGCTCACAAATACAGTGAAGTCATGTATTCAATTTTGCTCAACTACTGGTGTGAAATTTTAATCAAAAAAAAAACTAGAGAGCTCATTCAAAAAAGAAATTAGTGAAGAAAAAAAAATTAAAAAAAAAAAAAACTTTGGTCGTCTCTCATCAGTGAAAACTGATTTAGTTATGCAAATTACTGCTATGAATATTAAACCACTGATGAAAGGTTTTTAATGAAGGGATCTTTTGTTTTGGAAATGCAAGGGTATATGCTTTAATTTCTTGCTAATTTACTGTTCTTTGATAATGTTCGCATTTTCCCCAAAGTGACTGCACTGATGGGTTTAATACTGTGAATAGAACTACAGGCCAACAATACTGGTTTTGACAAGCCTTCCCCTGTGTAACTATAGATCATGATTTGCAGCCCCTTATGCACAATTCTATTAGGGTGAATTTTGTCTACAGGGCTTTCCATGAAATGAATTCTCATTTTAATGTTAGCCTCCTGCAGTTTTTAATTTTTAATCTGTAATATGAAATTGCAAATTTTACAAACATCATTTGAAAAAGCCACTAGGACAGAACCGAATGCCAAAGTTTACATATTGCCTAATTAGACTGTTATGAGAAGCAGCTTATCAATGTCAAGCCAAAGATCATCAAAAAATCCAATTACTAATTTGAAAAACACATATATTTATAGGTTCATTTTGTTTAATTTGCATCCGATTAGCTTAATAATTGTTTAAAAATTGTATTAAGGTTAATAATTTGGGTTCAGTTAGCAACGCACCTGGGCTGCCCAAGTGGGTACCCCACCAAAAATAAAGCTCCATGGTGATCTTTTCCAGCAGAAAGCACAGAGAGCTCATTACTCAAATGACAAGGTAATTTTAAATATGAAAAGTTATTAAATCCACTCACAAGGCTGCTCTTTTTTCAGCTGGTACTGGTCAGGATTGCTCAGGGTGGGTTCTCCCAAACTTCCAGGAGGATTCACCTCTTTTGGATTTCAGTCCTGTCTCACCAGCCGAGGTCTGCTCCGAGATCCTAACAGGGAATTTGGACTTTTAAAAGTTGGCATTAGAGGGGAGCAGTGGTGGGCAAGGCAAAGGGGTTGATTCTCTTTAGGGTCAGTTTTAGTGCAAGCTCAGAGTGGACATTGCTAATCACAGCAAGGGACAGGTCTGGGAAACTCGTCTCTTGGCTGGACTCAAAGGTATTTTCCAACCTAAATGACTTTTTCCGACCCAAATTGGATCCTAAAAGACCTAAAGATCTTTCCCAACCTAAATGACTCCAGAATTCCATCAAACAGGTGTCACAGCCAACATCACTTCAGAATTTTTTCTCCTGGGAAGGTTCATCCCTCCCTGATGCTGTGTTGGTGGGGGCAGTGGTGTCCTGAGGAAACACGGGAGCTGTCCAAGGGGGGACAGCTGTGCCCATGGCCAGAAGTGATCCTAGGGCCAGAACTGATCCTAGGGAGCAGCACAGCCACGGGCAGAGCCTGGGAAAGCTGTGCCAGCTGGGCAGGTGGGATGGGATGGTGGTGTCCATGCTCCTGCTCGCTCAGAAGCCACCTCAGCCTTGGAACTCCCCAGCCAAAGCCTGCCTGGGGTTCCTTCATTAAACCAGGCGTGGGGCTGAGCTTTGCCTGAGGACCAAGGCTTTCCCTTTAGTTAATGGGAAGGGGAGGCTTCTCCAGAGGGGGAACGGGAGCACCAAGCCGAGCTGGAGCGCCCTGGAGGAACAACGGCGGGATCTTGGGAGGCAACTCTCCAGATGATCAAATTAGTGCCTCTGCTGCCTAATTGGCACGGGGTGCACCAGCTAATGAACAAGGAGCAGTGCAACAAAGGAGGCACACGCTGGAAAGGGAGGAAAAGGAGCCGGTGCTAATTGGTGGGCTTGACTTGGCTGGGATTAATCACACATTTTAACGGGAGGGCTACAAAGTGATGCCCACACCCCAAAACGCACTGCAGGGCTGATTTGCATATCTGTAATGAGCTGGGTTTTGGTAAGTTGACAGGATTTGGCTTCAAAATCAAAAAAAGCTGGTGGGTTTTCATCTGGTCCAGCACCTAAAAGTCTCAGCTTTGGTTTTAAACTTAGTTTCAGGCGTTGACTGAGGAGATGCTCTCAGTGGGTTCAATTAAAATGGATTTGGCCCTTTGCTTGCCTCATGGATGATTTCTGATCTGCCTGACCCTCCTAGAGGGGTTTCTCATTTCCCATTATTTAAAAATAGGTCATTGAGAGTTTTAGGAACACATGCAAAATATTAATTACAAAGTTCAGCAGCACAGCTTTGGTCAGCTGCTGGGGTGTCTCCCCTCAAAGAAAAACAAGGATTTATGGCAGTGGGTTCTTGGGAGATTTGCAGGATAAATGCTCATAGGTGGTTGAGAAGAGCCCTGTCTAATCTAATTTACAGCTCTAATTAGCTGGTTTTTAGAAAAATCTGTTTGACCTTCTTGAGGGCAATGGAAGCTGCATCTTTACCTGGTATTCACAAACATTGCAATTTAAAATACCTCCAGAGCCACAAAACTGAGAGCATCAGATCAGATGGAGATGCAGCTCGCTCTGGAAGGAGCAGAGGGGAAAATCAGGAGTTCATCCCTGTGCCACGCAGTAGCCACTAAGAATTCCTTACATTCTTCCACCATGCAGCCTGGAAAACTCTCTAAATTGCACAAAATCCCAATTTTCCTTCCACATGTCCTAGAAAATGGGATCCTCTCACTGAAGGAAATTATCTTTTTTTTTTTTTTTTTAGCTGAATATTAAGTATAAAAAGGTTCTACAAAAATTTCATGCTGACATAACTTACTTTATAATACTATTTCTATTAAAAAGCTAAATATTAACATTAAATTCATTTTTGAAATAAACATTTACTTAGAATTAAACAGAGAAAATTAGAAATAAGTTTCTACTTTTCAGATGGCTGCAAAGCTGTGCAGTCCTCTGATCTACCACAAATAGCAAAAATTAGTATTTTTCTGGAAATCATAAGTTTTTTTGTTTAATGAAAGACCTGCAATTTATTGTTAAGACGTTTCATATTCCACCAGAACACAAAACAACTCCAATCCAAAAATTATTGTGTCTGTCCAGGTTGAAATTTGAGTTTAAATTTGGGTTAAACTGGATTAAACTCTTCTTTCAAAGTGCTGCAGTTCACTTAGTCCAGGTCTCCTGGAGCTGGGAAATTTGTGTTGAGGGATTTGCATCAGCAGATTTTAAACTGCTTAAGTCAAAATAGAATTTTTTAATTCCTAAATGAACACTGAAGAGTGAAACTCCTCTCACACAGGTTTTGTTTCAAATATCCATCCAGTTTTAGGAGGGAAAACAAGCCATGAGGAATTTTCTGGCAAGATTCTTGTAACTTAATATGATAAATTTTAAAATGTAGTAACTTTGTTCAGATAATTCTAATAGCAGCACTAAAAGTAGTGCTAAAAACACTGATTTGTTGCCAGTGTCTCTTCCCAATACACAGAGAGACAGGAATATTTGCCTCAAAGTGCTTTGATTTCTTCTGGCTTTGGCTAAAAATATTTCCTGAGCAAGGTGATGCTGAATGATGCTGCTCAGAGTGGGTATTGAAGCATTTCTTTCATGGTTTTATGGCATCCCACCCTTAATTCCAAACTCTGGCTGCAGGTCTCTTGATAAAACTGATATTTTCAATGAAATACAATAGAAAATTTTACTCTGCCATATGTTCTATAAAAGTTGTGGTTATCAAACTTTGGGATTACAAGGGTATATTTTAGCCATGCCCAATCCTGTATTCTACTGGAATTTAAAAAGCCCTCCCAGAGAAAAAAATAATCTGGAGAATTTTCTTAAATTCATTAAATAAAAAAGGGAAATTTGTAATGCTGAAGATCAGAACAGGATTGGGATTTTAGCTTTCAAATACACTGATTTTTCCCAATTTTTAGTGTTAATTGCTTGTCACAGACTGACAAGTCCTAACCTACCTGCCACTCACAGAGCCACAAAAACATCAATATCTGCCCTGAGCACCATCACAAGTTCCCAGATGATCCCACACCCTGATATTTAATTTATAGTTGTTTTCATTACCTTTTTTAGTACTACAGAAGGGAAATTTACTTCAGGAGATGTTCCTCAAGTTTAATTTATCCACAAATTCCAGCCTCTGCTGGCAAACCTGAGAATATTCACTAATTACGACTTTTGGAGTGGCAGGGAACCTCACATGGAATTTTTTCAAAAGGGTGGCAGCTCCCACTTGTCTCCACGATGTTTTTTTTGTGACCTCCTCTGAGTACCAGCCATAAATTATATTCCAAAGGAGCAGGGAAGGAAGCTGGAGCTGGAATCTATGGAGACAACGTCCTCAAAGATCATCAATTACCTGCTCTCTGCTAATCTCTGAGAATTGCCTCCATCAGAGCCCAGCCTCTGGGAAATTACAGAAAATCCCAAAATTCTGGGGGTGTTTACAGCTCGGCTCCAAGGTTAACAACTGCTCTCGCAAAACAGAATCACACCTCTGGGTCAGGGCAGGGGAGAATGCCATGGAAAGAGACAAATTAAAAGGTGCCACATTCAAGGCAATGCGAGTTTTCTTTCCATGTTTCAGGTAATTAAGCAGCTTGTCTTGCTGTCAAGGAACTCTTTCAAGCCAAGAAGTCTGGAAGGAAATTGGATATGAAAGAGACTGTCAGGAACAGGCAGGGCCGTGGCATTGATGGCAAGGCAGGGCTGAAATATTAAAATCCAGTTTTGCTGTCAGGAAGTTTTGAAGGTTTTGAAACTCTCCGTGACAATCAAGTTGATTTTTCAACCTTATGTAGATAGAGGAAGCAGGAAGTCCATCTATTTTTAATAAGTGTGGGGATGAAATTTAGAGGATAGATGGAGGTCCCCACAGGGATCGATGACAATTGACAGCACAGCAGTGACAATGCCATCAAAAGGAGGATCAAACCAAAACCTCTGGAAAAATAATGCTCCTGCTTAAATAATAAATACTCTGCAGGGATTTAAATGCCATGAGGAGGTGGCACTTGGGGACATGGGACAGTGGTGGCCTCGGAAGTGCTGGGGTTGGACTTGATGGTTTTGGAGAGCTTTTCCAACTTAAATGAAGTAAATATCATTATCAGGCAGCGCTCTATATTTACACAACATTTAAAATGCTCATTCTTCTTTACTACTCCCTCAAAGTGTGTGGAGATGAAATTTAAAGGATAGATGGAGGTCCCCACAGGGATCGATGACAATTGACAGCACAGCAGTGACAATGCCACCAAAAGGAGGATCAAACCAAAACCTCTGGAAAAATAATGCTCCTGCTTAAATAATAAATACTCTGCAGGGATTTAAATGCCATGAGGAGGTGGCACTTGGGGACATGGGACAGTGGTGGCCTCGGAAGTGCTGGGGTTGGACTTGATGGTTTTGGAGAGCTTTTCCAACTTAAATGAGGTAAATATCATTATCAGGCAGCACTCTATATTTACACAAAATTTAAAATACTCATTCTTCTTTACTACTCCCTCAAAGTCACTGGAGAAATTAGCTTCAAATAAATTCATAGACATAAAAACATATACATATATCTATACCCAGCAACTTGTAAATGCAAGAAACAATCATGGATAACTAAGAGAAACCTCTGCTTCCTGATGTTGTGTCCCACTCCTTTTCTTCCTTCCTTAAGAAAATCATCTGCCCAGACTAAAAATCAAAGATTGACAATGCAGAAAGTTTGTGATGAAGTTTTCCTACCATTTCCTTTTTTTCTTAAATTTGCACTGCTACACAACCAACAATGTAGGTAACACTAGAGAAATCACAAAGATCATTTGGAAATTTTCCTCCAGGAAAGAGATTTGTTTCTTTGGCTGACCTCTCAGGTAAAAGATTTGTCTCAGCTCTCCTTCAGAATTATCTACCTTGAGGTAGAGTTGCAGTTTCAAATTTTCTGAGTGGAAATGGAGCTGCCCATAAAACAAAACGCATCTTTACCAAATTTGAATCAACAGGAATTCATGTTAAATATCAGTTTAAAGAGCGCAGAGTAGATCTCTGGAAATGTCCTGGAGGGTGAGCAAAGCCCTGGTCTGGGTGGCTGCAGGGTCCCCACAACCAAATAAATACAATAAAATGCATCAGCCACCTACCTTCAACTCCTGATTTCCTGGCTGGCTGTAGAACATTCCCAAAAATGAAACATCACCTTCTGTGAGACTTCCACAAATGAGCCTTTGCTTTGGGAATTCCCATCCTACCTGGTCCATTTCTTCACCAAACACATCTGGCCTTGCACACACCTCCACAGGAGATTACAGAAACTGGATCTTACTCTGGACATTTCTCCAATTCCTACAAAAGCAGTGGGATAAATTCCTTAAGGAGAGATTGCCCAGGATTCCTTCTCAGACTCAAGACCAACTCCAGTGAGGCACCTGGGAAAGTGGCAATGAGAGGAGACAATTCCTGATTTTTTAGTGCTAGAGAAGAATTTACTTCAGGAGATGTTCCTCAAGTTTAGTTTATCCACAAATTCCATCTAGGGGAGAAACTCCAGCTCTGGAAGAGAACTGAGGCATTTAATCTGAGCTGAGCTTTTGTTAGATTTGAACTAGGACCAAACCCAAAAGTGACAGATCTGAGTGACTGGAGGAAAAAAACCCAAACAACTCCTGAGAACCAGAAAAATATTCCTGTGGATCCCTGCATTTCCCAACCATGGCATTGCTAACACAGAGGAGGCAGTTTTCATTTTAGGGGAGATGGTAAAATTTTGCTTTCCTCTGAGATTTCAGGGTTAAAGTTTTAGGAATCTCATGATTGGGAAACAGGATTGAAAAAAAAAACCCAAAAAAACCAAAAAAAAAAACCACCCAAATTAAACCTAAAGACCCCTCACCATAATATATTCCACTTCTCATTTAACCATGTGAAGTTCAAGGGAAAATACCAGATTCTGCACCTGGGATGGAGCAACCCTGGATGTATGGACAGACTGGAATTTTCACACTAGGATGAAGTAATTAAATTTTAAAAAGTGCATTATAATTCAATAAAAACCCTCTGTGGATATGGGTACAGCACGTTCCACATGATAAAAAACAAACAAACAAAAAATCCAGCCTAAATTTAAAAAAACCCCATAATTTTATATCAGATCTGAGGTTTGGAGTCTTGGGGGTCTTTTCCAACCTGAACAATCCCAATTCCAAGTGCTCTGCTGCAGAAACATCCCCAACTCCTCACACACCACATAAACAGAGGATTTTAATTCAGGTCCAAAAACTGCACACAAGTTTGATGCCCAGGCTGAATTTTCAGTTTCTGCATTTAAGAAGCCCCCAGCTTACAAATTGAAGACAAATTATCTGTAAAAAATCCTAAAAACTCTGTCTGCAAAGCACATTAACCAGAGAGGATCAACCTTAGAAATGAACTTGTAAGTCAGCAGCAATTACATACTTAAGGATTCTTAAAACCAAAAAACCACACAAGTCCCAAATTGTTTACAAGTTTAATGACTTCAAAAGCTGCACTTTTCAATACAAATTTAATTCTCTTTTAAAAAACTTATTAAAAATTTAGCATAATATTTCTGCTAATACAACTATTTTTTTAAAAAAGAGAATATTTACAGAACTCCAACAAAAAATAAAACTTAAGCGTAGGGAAATTTCAGCAGAAAATAGCTTTAGCTGGCAGTAATATGGCTTCCTGATTGCTGTACTGATCAACAAGAAAAAGGGAGAAACACTGGTAAAACAAAATGTAATTTATGTTTGCAGCTTTACACAAGCACCCCATGGTTTAGGAACCACCACACGTTGGCAAAGCTACTAAAGAAATATCTACTTCCTATCTTATCTACATTAAGAAGTATATTTTGTGAAGTAACCATGTAATTACCAGAAATCTTAGCTTAAAATCAGAGTGCAAATCTGTGGGGGGATGGAATATAAGGTCATGTTACCCCTGAGGAGTTGCAGCTGTACCAACTACCAAAGATTAAGAACAAGCCACAGCTGCAACCAAGAAGAGAGAGGTTGGCTGGGCTGAGGAGGAAATTGGAGTTTGTTGGCTGTGCTGAAGAGCTGCCTATGAGAAATCACCCAGGAAAGAAAGCTTTACAATAAGATAGCAACACAAATCAATTCACATTAAAAAAAACCTGCAATTGGAATTACTGAACTGATTTAAAAACTTGTTCTGGGACTCTTAAGGCTATTTCCTTGTTCTTGTGCTGGATCTTGTCCTCCTCTCCATCCCTCCAGTGGTCGGAGCTGCCCTTGCATCCTCTTCTCCAAGTTTAGTTTTGTTTCTTCTTCCTCTTTGGACAGACCCATTTTCATCATTCCCTAATTGCACATGGAAAAAATGTCAATTTGTATCATCAATCAAACATTTCCCACAAAATTCCATCCTCACCTACATTGTTTTGAAAGGAAATGTCCCCCATGACAACATTTCAAAGATTACATCTGAATTCAACAAACCAGATACCAACCCCACAATTCTGCACATGCAATATCCTTTAAGTTGGATCCCTGAGGATTTACAGCTATTTCTGAAAGTAGGTTAACATTAATGAGAGCACCAAAACCAATTAGCTGCCATTTTAGCTAAAATTCCTTCCACTGATATGTAAAACTAAAACAGAACCAACACCAAAGTCCTGCAAAAATGAAAACAGAGCAGGTTTTATGGCAGGAAATTCCTTCCTGTAGCACTAAAAACTTGCTGCCATTTCTATCTCAAAGTATTCATTTGATAATATTTTCTAATTGGGAGTTTCTAAGTCAAGCTGAAAACTCCAGGGAATATTTTAGGAGGCAGCAGTGATTGTCCCCCTGCACTGGGCACTGGGGAGGCACCTCCAGTGCTGTGCCCAGTTTGGGTCCCTCAGCTCAGGAGGGACGTGGAGGGGCTGGGATCTTGGATCTTTTCCATCAGCAGCCCCAGAGCTCTGCACACAATTGTTGTGGAGAAAGCCAAGCCTTGCCTCACCTGATCTGAATCTTTTGGGTGCCACGTCCTCTGCTGGCAGCTGGCACTTCCTTCTGCGAGAGGAGGGGGCTGCCTGCGGAGCAGGGTCACCCTCCTGGCCCTCTCCAGACTGATTCTCTTCAGAACCAGGGGGTGCTCCACTCAAATCCTGAGCTCCCAGAGTGTGGCCATTTCCTGGCAAGTCACTGCTTTCATGGGGAGAAGAAGTAGCTGCCTCTGACACCTCCACCTTCCTCCTATTGTTTCTCAACTGCCTTGTTCTCCCCTGGCATGGATTATTTTCTGGAGATGCATCTTCACTTTCTTTAAGAATCCTCTTTTGACCTCTGCCTCTGGGCAGGTTGGGTTTTCCCCTGAGAGAAGTGGAAATTGTTTCTTCAGAAGTGGAAGAAGTTGTTTTCTTCCTGCTCACTCTTGATGGAATTTCATTTGCAGGTGGAGCTATGTCCAAAAGTTTACTTTTTTCTTCAGGAATTCTGTCTTTACCATCTTCTGGCAAACCCTGAAGTGAGGTGGGACTAAGAGCCACTGAAGTGGTTGCTTGCTTTGCGCTCCCTTTTACAAGCTCTGTATTTTCTTGGGAAGAATTGTCCAAATTCTGTTTAGCTTCCATATTGTTATTTTTTCTACCACTTTGCTTTGACAGGATCTGGTTTCCCTGAATAGAACTTTTGGCTTCTACCAAGGGGGTAATTTCCTTCCTCCTGCCTCTTCTCAGTTGATTTTCTTTTCCAGATGAATCACAAGTTTCTACGGGAACATTCTGCTTTTCTTTGGGAGCTTCTTCTCCATCACCTGCCGGCAACCTGCGCTTCCCTCGAAGAGAGATGGAATTGGTTGTGTGTGATGCCAGAGCAGTTTCTTTCCTCCTGCTCCTTCCTGCTGGCTTCTCCTTTGCACAGGACACTGCTTCCAAAGGCACACTTTGTTCTTCCTGAGTACCCTCATCTTTAGTCTCTGACAAGCCACATTTTCCCTGGAGAGGACTTGAACTTCTTGCCTCTGCTGCCGGATCCATCTTTTTCCTTCTGTCCCTTGCTGGTGCATTCACTTTTGGCTGTAAAGTTTTATTACCCAGAGCTGGATTTTCCTCTTCTCTCTCTGCCATCTGTCTAGCACCACCTTCCAGCAGCCTACGTCTCGTTCTGACAGAAGGAGATCTGCTCTGTGATGCTGCGGCCACCTCGCGTCTCCTGCCCCGCCTCGGTGGATTGTCCCCTGCTGAAGAGGGAGCAGCTTCCAAAGCTGATCCTGGTTCTTGTACAACAGCCTCATCTTTCCTGTGATCTGCACTTAACGTTTGTTTTTCCACCAAGGCAGGACTAGCTTTCTGTGGGGTGGAATCAAGTTGCTTTCTCCTGCCCCTCCTTCCCTGTGAAGGAGGATTTTCGGAACTCTCATGTTGGTTATCTTTGGCAGTCATCCCTTCATCACCCTCAGCTAAACTTTTTCCTTCTACTGCTTTGGAACTGCCTTCTTCAAGCTGAAAATTAACTTTTTTACCTCTTCCTCTTCTACGCATCCCTGCATTTCTTTGTGCTGGATTGCCCTGCAGGATTCCAGTTTGCTGTTCTTGAAGTATTCCCCGTTCATTTCTCGTCCTCCTCTGACTGCCCTGAGCAGGACTGGCACCGTCTGCAGCAGGGACTGATGGGGCACCTGGGCTGGCCTGCTCCTTCCTGCCTGGGGCTGCACTGACACACACAGAGCCCATGGAATCCTGGAGAGAAGATTCATCCACTTCTGTTTCTGAATTAAGTTTGGGAGCAGTTGGTTTTTGGCTGTTCACATTTTCAGTGAATTCCTCAGCTTCTTGCTCCAAAGAGTCTTTTTTGCCTCTCCTGTTTCTAGTCCTCTTTGCTTCCATGTTCTGAGCACTGACTGGCATTTTGTTTGTCTCTGCAGAAGGTGACTCTGCCTTTAATCTTCGAGCTGCCTCTGTTGTATTTTCCTGAGCATTTTCTGTTTCACATCCCTGAGATCCTTTCATCTCATTTTTCACGTGGGATTGCATTTCAGCATCAGTTTCTGTTGATGTTTCCTCAGTTTGCTGAATGTTTTGTGTATTTTCAAGCACGACCCCACAAGTGTCTGCTTTTATTTCAGCTGAGTGCTTTCTGTTTCTAGTACTTCTAAGAGATTTAACTCTTCTCTCTGCTGCCTTTAGTTCAAGTTTAGTGCCATTTTCAGATTCTTGTGCTGTGGCAGCCTCAGGAGCTTTGTCACAAGCCTGTTCCTGTCTTTGTGAAACCTTTGGGGATGGGTCTTTACGAAGCTTTTTGGCTGCTCTGTGAAGGTCTCCTGGAGAAGCTGCTTCACCTTGGTCATTCCTTGCTCGTCTCCCTCTTCTGGGGAGAATCACTGGTTCTGTGTTCTCCACTCCTCTGCGCCTCCTCCTTGGTGACAGGAGCACTTCTTCACAGTCCTCTATCCCACTGTCAGTACCTTTGCTATCAGGATTATTTGAACCTGTTTGCAGCTGACAGATTTCACTCTGAATGTTTCCCAGTCCTGTTTTTGTGCCTGGATCATCTTCAGTTTCACTGATGCCACAGTCCTGCAAACTCTGTTTGGTATTTGCAGGTGCTTTTTGTAGCACTGAGGAATCTTCAACACGAGACTCCAGATTTTCATTTTGATGTTTTAACTCCCTCAGCTCTTTCCTTTTACCTCTCCCTGGTCTCTGGGTAGCTCCAGGTGGTTTCACAATGTCAAGCCCTTCCTGATCAGGACACTTTGGAACAACTTCTTGTATGCAACGCTTTGTCCTCCTTCCTCTTCCCTTGTTTTCAGGTGTGATCACTCCCATCTCCTCTTGGGTGTCAGGACTCTGCAAATCCTTTAAACTCACACCATTTTCACTTGGTTTTGTTGCAGCAGGAGGTACAGCTCTCCTGCCCCTTCTGGGTCTCTGGGTAGGCTGCTCTTCCCCAGATGAGTCCTTCTGTTGGGAATCTTCACCTTGGGAAACTTTTCCTTTCTCTTCTAGAACAGGGTAAAGAGCACAAACAAAAATTAGACATTGCTGTGCCTGATCAAAGTATCTGTGTATTTCCATTTTCCTCACAGAGGCATCTTGCTCAAACAAATCATAGAATAAATAAAGAAATATTTAACCAATCCCTACCATTTAAGGCCAGGCCTCTGACTGAAGTTGCTTAATTTATTTGGATAGGTCAAATGGCAAAAATGATCTTAGCTCAGGAAATAGCTGGGCTCAATGAGAGAGGTTTAAACAACATTTGAACTTCATGGTAACATTTATGATTTTATACATTCACTACTCCTCTAAGCAAAATACTTGTTCTTACCATGTTTATGACTGGAATTAGAACCAGGAGGTGCAATTTCTCCCTGAGAATCCATAACATATACTGATCTGACCTAAAGGAATAAAAAATACTGAATAAATGCATGTCTGACAGGATAAGAACTTATGGAGCCAACCAATACCAGATGAATGTACAGCAATGTTTATAAAAAAGCTTGTGAAACTATTTTCTGTACAAATTAAATCACTTAGTCTTATACATACATCCATTTATCTGATATAAACCCACCAACACAGCAAATTCAATTCTTGCCATCTAAAGTGAAAGACAACATTGCAGAGAGGTTGAGGAGTGCCTAAATGAGTGCTGAAAGGGAATTTGGGGTATTGAAGAGAAATTGAGTGTTCTGTAGTGTTTTATTGTGTTCTAAGCACTAAGCCCAGGGATACTCAGAATTTAACATATAGAATATCAGAATAAAAATATTTTTTTCAGGAAATGATACTGGCAGTGATGTCAGCACATCTCCACTGAAGATCAAGATTCTTCACACAAAAAGCAGCACCAGAACAAACCAGGCTGGGCACAGACCTCACCAAACCTGACCCACTGACTGCAGAACTTCACTTCTCCTACCTGTAATGGTCAGTGTGGAATGGTGAGTGAGAGGTGCTGGGAATGTCACTTTTATATTAACCTAACCACTTTTATATTAAGCCTGTTTTTATGATACCTAAACAACCTTCAAACACTCGTTTGTGACAGGTCCTTTCAAATAAATACATTTTAACACACACAAATGTAGCTTTCCCTATAAAATGTTGCAAGATACAAAGTGTCATACAAGAAAGTCTATATGAATTTAAACCACAGGTTTCAAAGTCTAAAAACACCCTTTTCAAAAGTTGAAGTATTTACCTTCATTTCCTCTGGGGTACCAAACATTTCAGTCACTCCAGCATAGTCCACTTCAGAATCAGAAGATTTCTGCCTGGGTTCTGCCATGAGCCTTTGCAGCCCCACAAAATCCTCAACTGGCTGATATTTCTCTTTAGGAGATTTCATCAATCTGCTAATTCCAAACATGTTTTCCACAGGCTCAACCTTTTCCTTTGGTGTCCGGAAAATGCGGCTGATCCCAACCATGTCTTCCATGGGTTGGGATTTCAGCTTTGGGGTTTTCTTGGTTGAAGTCACACCTGGCACAGCTTTTACTGCTTCCCTGCTCTCTACTGGAGTCTCTAGCAACCTTTTCAAGGCAACTTCATCTGTGAGTGGTTCCAGCTCTTGCTGTGGGGTCTTCAGGAGCTGCTTAATGCCCGACAGGTCCTCCACTGGCTCTGGCTTCCGCCGTGGGGTCCTCATGAGCTGTCTGATGCCTGACAAAGCCTCCACAGGCTCCAGTTTCTGTTTTGGGGTCTTCATGAGCTGTTTGATGCCTGACAAAGTCTCTACAGGCTCCAGTTTCTGCTTTAGGGTCTTCATGAGCTCTCTGATGCCTGACAGAACCTGTCCAGGCTCCAGTTTCTGCTTTGGGGTCTTCATGAGCTGTCTGATGCCTGACAAAGCCTCCACAGGCTCCAGTTTCTGCTTTAGGGTCTTCATGAGCTCTCTGATGCCTGACAGAACCTGTCCAGGCTCCAGTTTCTGCTTTGGGGTCTTCATGAGCTGTTTGATGCCTGGCAAAGCCTCTACAGGCTCCAATTTCTGATCTGGGGTCTTCAAGAGCTGTTTGATACCTGACAGAACCTCCTCAGGCTCCAGTTTCTGCTTTGGGGTCTTCAAGAGCTGTTTGATACCTGACAGAACCTCCTCAGGCTCCAGTTTCTGCTTTGGGGTCTTCAAGAGCTGTTTGATACCTGACAGAACCTCTACAGGCTCCAATTTCTGATTTGGGGTCTTCATGAGCTGTTTGATGCCTGACAGAACCTCTACAGGCTCCAACTTCTGATCTGGGGTCTTCAAGAGGTGCTTGGTGCCTGACAAAACTTCTGTAGGCTCCAAGTTCTGATTTGGGGTCTTCATGAGCTGTTTGATGCCTGACAAAACCTCTGTAGGCTCAGGCCTCTGCCTTGGGGTCTTCATGAGCCTCTTGATACCTGACAAAGCCTCTCCTGGTTCTGACTTTTGCTCAGGGGTCCTTAAAATCTTCCTTTTGCTTGACATGACCTCAGCTGGCTCCAGCTTCTGCTTTGGAGTCCTCCTTTTACTTCCTGATTTCACCTGAGATGCTGGTTTTTCCGAAATTACTGCTAAACTATCCACAGCATCCTTGTGCACAGCTTTTCTTTTTACAGGAGTTTTTGTGGCTATTTCATCAAACATAGATGGAGATGACTCCTCTCTCAGAAGGTGGAATATGCCTGGACTCTCTTGCTTCTGCTCTGAAGCATCTGAATTATTTAATGGTGACACCATCATCTCTCCTGAAATAAGCAGTAGACTTATGTCATTTGGAAAACAAATTAAGCAGAAAATCAAAGCATTTTAATTGCTGCATAATAAAAAAATTAAATTCAAATATACCCTTCTTGAAATCAAAATCCAAACACGAGCATTGGGCATTCAGTGTCTGAAACAACACATCAGCAGCTTGAAGTTCCATACCAAATGGAATGAATAATAAAATATCCTACTCAGAAATTAACTGGAACTACATTTTCTTTCAATACCTGATAAATCTCAATGGTTCCTTTCACAGTTGCTGGATGCTTCACCTCAGTTAAGTCCGCCTAGGCTGAGACTGCTGCTAACCCATAATATACCTAAATATTCTTTTTTAAAATACCAAACCTACCAGATTCCTCAGGAGTGTGCAAGTCAGAAATGTCTCCTGCAGCCCATGGTGGTGTAACATCAGCATTCTGAGCAGCAGCCAAAGGAAATGTTCTTCCTCCCTGGTCTTCTGGAGTTTGGAACATTTCAGGCACCCCTAGAAATGATATTTGGAGAAATGAGATGTTCTGACAGAAGAACTGCACAGCAGGCAGATGAAGCAACAGACTTTGAAATCTCACCTGTGAAACTTTCATCCATTTCCATGTTGAGCTTCAGCTTGGGATTTTTCACCACTTTAGGGACGTGTCCAGCTGACCTGACTGTGGTGGAATAAGCTCTACCTACAACTATGGTAGCAGGTGACTCTGCATGACCTGTGCTGAAGTGACCTTTTATTTTCTTCTCTGGAGTCTGCAGAGGGAAAAGAAAAAAAAAAAAGTTAAAGAGTTCTTAAACAAAGATTGATGGTGGAAGAGGTGGCCAAGCTCCTTCCATAATTTATCATCAGCCATGGTTAACTGGGAGGCTCCAGAAGGCTGGAGGATGTCCAGTGCCAGCAAGGGTTGGAAGGCCTAGCCAGCCTGAGTTTAGGAAAGGCAGGTCCTGCCTGATTTTTAGAATCAGAGGTTGGATTCCAAGATCTTGGAGGTCTTTTCCAACCCTAATAATTCTGTGATTCTTTTTATACAAATCTCCATTTCCCATATGCTGTGGGAGACATCAACTCCCATTTTACATCACACCAAGAGCTCAGCTACTCAATCAAAATCCATCCAAGCTTCCTGGTGGATATGCAGGAAAACAAAGCAACACAAAAAAAAGAAAAGGATACCTTTGGGGGGTGGTTTAGTTTCTTCAGGGCTCTTCCTTTACGGACACTTTTTTTAGCAGTCTTTGGCTGTGGTCTTGCAACCCCCAATTTTACCACTTCTGCCCAAGATTTTGCAACTAGAAGAAAAGGAGAGAAAACCAATTTAACTCTCAGCTGCATAAATAGAAGTTCACAATTATTTCGTTATGATTCCAATACATTTTCTGCAGTCTGGCAGAGGAAAGTGGTTGTTATGACCTGGTAACACCTGAAGTGTTCTCTGAAATATTCTCAATTTGAAAACCCCATTTCAGCTGAAGACTCCAAGTACCCAGTGTGGCTTTCCACACCAAAACAATGAGCTTCACACAGTGTCAAACACAGCTCAGATCCTACAGCTGAACACTGACCCAATTCCTTCCTCTCTCTTTTGGAAGGAACTCATTTTTCCCAACAGAAACTTGCCATGAGCTTTTCAGCCTCGTTCATTATAGATGAGCTTTACTCTGGTGAGATTTAACAGAAGAGAAATTGTTTCTAAGTGAAGTTTATTTCACCACCTTCCTGAGGAATTTCAGTTATTTATCCTGAATTTAGATTTACAGACTTCCCATAATCTTTCTTGTATCACCTTCTCCTTGTGACACACTCCCAAAATTCCCAAAGCAAGGTTCCCTTCATCACAGCATCATTCTGTACACAGCAGTGGGAGCAGGGAATTACAGCTGTGGAATAAATGAAGCTGGAAGTTGTAGGACACCTGCCTTGTTTACTTCAGGAAAAAAAGCTACCAGAACAGAGGGATCATATAAAAGAAAATACTTTTTAAAGCAGAGATAAAAAGGGGAATGCTGTTCCTTTTCCATCCAAGAAAAGGATGTTGTTATTCTCTTTGTCAGAATTGCTATGTCAGTCTGTAAATAAAAAGAACTTTGAAAAGCTGACATTGGCAGGGTGTGCAGGATGCAGAGGAAAATACCAAGCATCCAGGAAATTATCTGAACTAGCACTGGAAACAGTTTTATTTTGGAGCTGAAATTTTTAAGAGCTGTGATGTTCTTTTCCAATTACAGAAGGAATTGATGCAGTGATATTAAAAAGCACATTACAGAGGTGGTGAGAAATGGAATGCCACTGGTATTTGTCAAGAGCTCTCCTGCCATTAAAATGGACAGAATAATAAAGTAATAAAAAATCCTGGGTGAATGGGGAATTTGACTTTGTCAAACTGATTTAACTGATGAAAACAGGTGACAAATACACCCTACTTCAAAGTTTATTCAAAAGTCAAAACCTGCACAACCAGAACTCCCCTATTAGTTTCCAATGCTGTCAAAACTGTTTGAAATCATGTTCAACACAGGGAATTCTGAGGATTTGAAAGTAACACCCAGTTATGATCCTATTTTTTATTTCTATCAGTTATGTACCACTTTGAGTAGTGAAATGTGGCCCAGTTCCTGCACAAAGTTTGTGAGCCTTGTGAGTATAAAAAGAAGGCACAGAATAACCAAAGTGAAACTGCATTGCTATAAAATGTTAAGTTTTTCAAAACAAAACTGATGTGATAAACATGGTTTAGTTTAACGCTACTTGACAGATTTTAAAGATCATGACTCTAACCTTGCAAAAAGAATGTTAATTTTACCATTTTTTAACTTCTGAGCATTAGTATTTGTCTTTAAATGAGTTGATAGATGTTTTAATACATTTGCTGAATGAATGAGAAAATACAACACTTTTCACTTCCACTAAGGCCAGCAGATTTCAGAAGATTCACCAATTATTTGGTGGCATCTGCATAACAAAACAAACTTTTTCCATTGTGGTTCCTGTATTTTAAAAGCATGAAAAGTGAGTATTAAAAATTAACTGTTGAAACCAACCTAATAAATTGGCACTGGAGGCACCACTTCTCCTCTTGGCACTGATAACAGCCACAGCCCCACCTCTGCTCTTCCTGGAGGAGCCCTTCCAGCGCAGCTGGGCACCTCTGGCTGACTTGGCAGGTGTCCCTGTCACCAAGGCTTTGGCGTCTTGGGCAGCAGGGGAAGATTTTGGGGTTTTCCCCTGGACACCACTCTTCCCCTCTGGATCCATGTCTTCTGTGCCAGCATCCTTCTCCTCTGCAATGGGGAATGGTGTGGGGGGCTGGGAGATGGAGAAACGCCCTTTCCTGAAGGGGGCTGGGGAGCCTGAAGGGATTTTGGGTGTTGAGACAGGGGATGAGGCATCTGGGGGCTGCTGGGCTGGGGAACTTTTGGGTGACTTTTTTTCTTCCTAGAAAAAAAAAATAATTAATGAATGGAGGATATTTCCTTCTTTTTAATGAAGTGATCAGTTCAGGCAAACCCTGCCTGAGACTTGGATTTTACTTTTTCAGGAATGATAAATGATTCCTAAACTGTTGATCAAGTCTGGGCTAAGTTGGGCAGGAGGGTTTACCTTACTTTTGATCCTCACCCTTCATCCATCCCCAGCCACCAATGAAATAATTTTATGTCAACTATAGTTTCAAATTGACTGATTTTAAACTTTTAGCCTGATTTTCCCTTGTGTGTTTTACTCATCCAGTAAGTAGCAGAGTGACCTTGCCAATGAACTTGGTTGTACTTTCACTTTATTATAAACCTGTTTTAGCTGATGATTCTCTGAGCATCCCAAACCACTCATGAGTGACACCAGCATGCAACACACACAGGTTACTACTAATTTTGAATTAATAAATAATAAATACATATACAATAGAATTTATAAATTCTGATTGCAGTAATGGACTCAGCAACTTGATTACTCTGAACATTTACCTGATCTATCCAATGCTTCAAGCCCTGAGCCTTTTTGAGCACAGCCCGAGGAGAGTTTCCATGGGGTAAACTCCTCCTGGCAGGGAGAGCTCCTCTTTTCAGGGGAGAGTTGGGAGGCAAGCTTTTATCGAAGAGTTCTGGGCTCAGATGACCACCAAAGGACACTCTCTTTCTTTTGCCCAGAGTCTGAGGGAGCGTTTCACCACTTTTCCTCTTCTGAGAGATTCTTTTTGTCTTGCCTGAAGATAACAATTGAAACGATTTTTAGATCTCCAAGAATACAAGGCAGCATTTTAATCTTTCCTTGTGCATTTCAAAGTTGGAAACAAACCCAGAGAAACTTACCTCAAAGGGAAATAGATTAAATTCAGGATATTTTATACATATTATGTATTGTTAAGGTCAAATGTAACTCCATGATAAATATTTTACTATTACTGTCAGTAATTTGTTCCACATTTTACCCAAGTGGAGGAATTCTTACAAAAGTGCTACAGAGTTTCTCAAATACAAAAAAAAAAAGGCAGGGAATTCAAAGTACTTACCTGAGTCTTCTCCTTGCAAGAGGCCAACAGTTTTGGTTTCTGAGCCAGGCTCAGTGTCTCTCAGCTCAGCAGCATTTCCAGAAGATCTTCTCTTGACTGATGGTCTCCGAGGTCTTGGATCATCTTCCAAATCCTGGTTTTGGTGACATGTGTTCATGGTCAGTTCTGTTGGAGTTGCACTGACTTTTCTGTCTGAATCATGCTGGTCCTGAGCAGTGTTTGTCTCCGGTGCTGTTTCAGCCAGCACTCCAGAGCTCCTTGGCCTTCCCCTTTTCCTTCCAGGTGTCTGACCAGCAGGAGATGCCAACATTCCTTCTGCAGCCAATGCCTCTAAATGGGCACTTTTGTCCAAGAATTCTTTACTTTCCCTGCTGCTTCTTCTGGGACTCTTGGAATTAGAGAGAGAGGCAGGGGTTTCACAGTGTCCCACCTTTGAGTTATCCAGGTTTGCCTGATCCCAGATTTCTTTCAGCACCTCTTGGGCAGGTTTTCCTGGTGTTCGTTGTTTGCTGTTTCGTCGCTGCTTTAAGCTTTTGTCTTCTGGCAAAGGCAGTTGTGTGTTCTCGATTCTGCACCCTGCATCTTCACTTGGAACTTCAGCTGGGATCTCTGGAAGTGACTTCAGTTTCAACAACCCACGCCGTGGTGTCCTTGAAGCGTCAGGATTTCCAGGATTCACTTCAGTGGTTTCTCTGGGAGGTGACACAAAAAGAGACCGAGGACTCTTCCTCCTGGGCCTTGGTGTGCTCAGCACACACGGAGATCCTTCAGCAGCACTGCAGTTGGTGGGACTGCACACTGCCCCTTGAACTGGACACTCAAACCTTTCTATGGAGCACTGCTCCAGCAAAACCAGAGAGTTCCTGTGGTTCCCCTTGCTGGATCTGGGTGTAACTGCAGCACTTCTGGATCTGCCTGGTGTCCTTAATTCCTTGGGATCCGGCACTGGACTCTGACTGGCATCTCCTGACATCTCCTTTGAAATGGGAGCTCGAGGACTCCTGGTAAAACTCCTCCTGGGGGTTCTCCCTGCAGCTGACAGCTGGTTAAACCCTGGGCTGTTTTCTTCTTCTCGTCTCACAATTACACATTTTTCAATATTTTCCACACTGCCTGTTTCCTTGCCTTTAGGCAGGCTGCCCAGATCAAAAGGACAGCTCTGGGATGAAATGGGAGCACCTGGTTCTGGCAGAACACTCCCAGGGTCTCCTTTTGCAGCTTGCTGAGAGGAACTTCTCCTGTGCAGAGCTTTTTTCACTTTCAGCTCATTTTTCACACTTTCATAGAGTTTACTAAAGGGAGACATTTCATTTTGCTTTTTAAGAACACAATGTATTCTCTGTGAAGATTTGGGTGTTTGGAGTTTGACGGGGAAAGCTTCAGGAAGATTTTCCTCTGGAGTTTGTTTATTTTCATTGGCATTTTTTTCTTTACATTCAGCATTATCTACAAAGAAAGCAAAGTGAAACAAAAATACAGATGCAGAGTTACTTGAAAATTGCAGAGCTACAAACAAAAGTTCCATAAATACAGATTAAAAATTCCTTATTTTCCCTCCCAAGGGGGAAGATCCAGGTCAGCAAAGATCTTCCTGGTCAGCGAGGATCTACTGAAATGGAACACTTGAAAGTAAGCTGGGCTTTCTGAATTGGGACAAAAATCTGCCAGAAATGACAATAAAAAACCTTCTCTGAAAATCTGGATTATTTAAGACAAGAAGGATGGGAAGATGAAATCCTAGCATTTCCCCAGTCTATGGGTTATAATTACCCAGAATCAGCAGCTCTGGATTTTTCTGGTTCTACAGGAAACAGTTCCTGTAAACAATTATTTCAATATATACCATGTACCCCCAGAATTATACTTGTTCCAATTTTTTTTATTAGCAAAGAATGCATGAGATAATGCAATATTTGCAAAAAGAAAAAGGTGTAGCTGTGGGTCAGCAGAGCAGTTCAAGTAAAATTTTAATGTCGAAGGTGAATTCACAGCATTTAAACATGATGAGATAACCACTGACACAGCAAGGTGCACTCACATTGGAAAAATGCCTTTTCCCTCCTCTTTTAACTTTAATTCTAATACCAATAATAAATGCAGTTAAGGGGACAAAAGCAAACAAAGCCCTCATAAAACAGGTACCAACCTGAAGCATCAAGACTTTTAGCTCCTTGAGGCTGTTTGTGTAATAATTCCACTTCTGCCACCTGCTGAACATGAAGAACCTGTAAATTTGTACAACATTACAGCAGAGCAACAAATATTTTGTACTTCAACTTTCAACTCTACATTGAAAAAACCCTATTTATAAGGGAATATGCACTGTCCCTAAACAAGCTTTAAAGTATTCAAATTAAATCCTTAAACTTTTCAATATTTAACATTGGCCAATATATTTGAGGCCCTAGAGAACAGAAATTGATCTTGTTTTATCATTTAAATTCTGAGCTGTCAAAGCAGCTGTAAAATAAGAATGAAAACACTTGAACCTCCCTTTCTTACCAAATCCAGTGGAAGATTTATAGCTCTGTCTTAGTAACATAATGAATTATTAATTCTCTATTACCAAAAGGTGACAAATTTTTGACTAAAATTTAGACTCAAAATTACTAAGTCCTTCAAAGCATTTATCTGAAAGAGTTTATTTGTATTTTAACACAGAACAGCAGTTTAGGGCTGAAAAGTTACTTTTAATAAGAAAAGTATAACTTATTTTAAGAAGAAAACAGAATAAGGAAATAGAAAACCATGCTACTACTACCAATATATTTGTAAAGGAAAATCCCCAGCCACAAAGTTACCTGCAGAGTTTCATCTTTTGGAGACCTGGAACGCCTCTTTTTCGGTGTTGATTGCAGAGGATATTCAAACCTGAAAAAAGATTTTAAAATACCATTTTTTGTCAAATAATTGATGACTCAATTCTGTATTAAGAGGAATGACTTGGGAATAGTTACCCTCTCCCAAAAGTGCACACATCTCCATTTAAAAGGCTTTAACACAGCTCTTGAAACAAAATCAGAATGATGTCTAGACAATTCTATCTTTACTGATTTAGCTTAACGTAATACAAGCGATAAAAAGATAACTTCAAGCAATGTTGCCTTTGACAAAATCCTGCAAGATTTTATAGAGAAATATGAACTAAACACTATTTCCACTCTAGAATGAAACAATTGAAGAGCCTGTGCCTGGCACGCACCTGAAAGAACGATCAATAATGGTTAACACATCTCCGTGCTTCAGGGGAACAGGCTGCTCAAAGCAAGCCCCGTTCAGCTGCGTGGGGTTCACGGAGCTCAAATTGGTCAGGACTGCCTGAAAAGCAAACAAAAACGTGAGACACCTGCAGAGATGCAGCGAGGCAATGCGTGCTGCAGTGAAACATCACAGCTCACCTCCTTGTTCTCATTGATCTCGATTTTGCAGTGCTCGTTGGACACCCAGGGCAGCCGCATGCGGATGTCACATTCTGTTTTCCTGGGGGCAAAGCACAGGTTCAGTTCCACACAAAACACTGGGAGATCTGCTGGAGAATTAGGGCATTTCCCAACGTTTTAGTTAGTAATGGTACAGCAGCGTGATGTCTCTAATTTGAAGAAAATTAATTACCAAAGTCTTTTTAAACTGGTAAAAAAGCAGTTCACTCTTCCAGCATCAGAGAACTGAGATCAGGAAACAGAGAAACAGCCAAACTGCAAAAAGCAGATCACAACAAGCTGAGACACGGCTACAGCACAGCTGGTGCTGTGGGATTAACTTGCTCCAGAGCTTGCTGAGACTTGGGGAATATTTTTAGACAAAATGAGCTGTTAAAGTCCTTCTCAGGCTTACATTTCTGACCTGAGACTGCAAACAGGTAACTGGACTTTGGTCTCGCCTGCATAACCATTTCCACCTTCTTAAAATTAGTGAGTAAAAATATGTTTATAAATGTACAGACTTTTCCTTTCTGTCCTTTTCTTAAGCTAATCTCTAATGCTTTTGACTTGATTTTGGTCTTATCACCTTTAATTCCCCCCCCTGAATTCCTGTGACCACAAATTTAAAATCAACCAATCAATAAAAGCAGTTCAGGCAAGGAAAGGACAAAAAGCAGTAATAAAATGAAGTTTAACTTTCTACTCTTCCATTAACCTCAGTCCAGTACCACCTTCCCTCCTCTGTACACCATTCCTAAATGCATGTTTATTTTTGTAAAAAAGCATTAAAATACATGATCTGCAGGAAACACTCATGATTTCAATGTATGCAAGCAAATTCTCACCTTCCAAATAAACAAGAAGTTGAGGTGAGTGGAAAAACAATTCCATCAGTCCCATTCCTTTTAATGACAACGACTGTTCCATAGCGTGGCATCTTCAAACATAAGGAACCTTACCTATAAAAAACACCCAGGTTACTCATGCTAATTATGATTTACATGTTTATGAGAGCACATGGATGTAAACCTTTATGCTTTATTTTGTTCCAGAGATTAGATATTTTCCAATAGACAGCAGAAGGATGTCAGTGCTGTTTATATGTGTTTCTCTGTGTAAAAGATTAGGAATGTGTTTATATAAATCGTCAGACTAATGTTGGTATTCAGGTAGTTTTTATTACCCATCAGGACCTTGGAAAGGTTCAGGAGCAATACAGATTTTGTCCCATAAACAATTTAAGAACTTCACATAAATCTAAATCTTTCAATCTCTTACCCAAAGGGAAATTCTCAGATTTGGATTTAAAATAAAGAGCTGGTGATTGTAGTTGTATCCTGGTGGAAAAGGAGGGGAGAGGGGCAGCAGGAACAGCTGGAAGGGGCTGGAACTTGGGCTCTGTCGCGATGGTGCACACACGACAGAGGAGGAAACAGCACTGAACTGGCATAAAAACCCCAAACCCACAGCGCAAAAAGATACCCTTTCACGTATTTTCACATAATTCGTAATTTAATATATATGTACGATTACCACATGCAATCGTCAAAGAAGCATCTTTATTAACACTCTATTTGAAGGCAGCAAGGTAAAACAAGGCAATTAAAAGCAGTTGAGAGAGGCTCTCATGGAGTGTTTAGGTGGGTTTTATGCGATAAAACACCTGCTGACAAGCAGACAGTTTGGAAGGGAAGCCGGCAGTCCCTCAGGCTTCAGGGCACGCAAACACTCGGTGTCTGCACCGGGAGCGCCCTGCCCACGGCAGCCACCAGCTCCCACAGGCCAAAAAAGCTACAAAAGCAGAAATCGATATTCAGGTAGCGACCCCAGCAGCCCGGGCTTCAGGCGGGACAGGACAGGCAAACACCGGGGGAGAAGGGGCAACAGCCACCATGGCAGAGCGCCAGAGCCACCATGGCGGGGTAGGTGGCCACCGCAGCGGGGTGTCAGGCAGCCCAGCTCCTCCTCGCGGCAGCCGGCACCCCACAGCCGCGTCCCCCCGGCCGTACTGCCCTCCCCGCTGGCCCACCCGTACCTGTGTCAGCCGGAGCGCTGGCGGCCGCTGAGGGGCCCCGTGTGGCGGCGTCCGACGCGCGCTCCCGGCACGGCGCGGCGCCCACTGAGCCCTTCCCGCGCGCGCGCGCCGGCCCCCGAGTCCTCGCACTGCGCCCCCCCCTTCCGCCCCTCTGTATCCCTCCGCCAGGCACCAAAACAGAGCCCCCGGGAGCCGCGCAAACGGACGGACCGGGAGCCGCCGCCACCTCCGGCGCCTGCCGGCAGCAGCCACGGCGGCGGGACATCATCGATCCCGCGCGAACGCGACAAGCGGCACCGGGCAGAGGGACTCTTTTAGCTTTACCCCATACCGGATAAGCGGAGGCAGAAACGAACGCACCGCGCGGACCGTTGAACATTCGAAAAGGAGCGCGGTGGCCTCTAATTGGCGGAGGGGGCGGCGCGCGACGCGCAGCGGAGCCAATGGGGAGCGGCGAGGGTGGTTTGAGTTCAAACGGAGGCGCCGCCTCGCGGAGCCGCTCGCGCCTCAGGCGCTGCTCGGGAAGTGCTGCGGGAGCGGCCGGTCCCTCACGGCGGGACGGGCCCCGCACGGAGCTGTGACCGAGCCTGTGCTTGGACCTGGGCATGGGTCTGTGCCTGTGACCGAGCCTGTGCTTGGACCTGGGCATGGGTCTGTGCCTGTGACCGAGCCTGGGCTTGGACCTGGGCATGGTTCTGTGCCTGGATCTGTACCTGTGCCCCTCCTGAACCTGTATCTGTGCCCCATCCTAAACCTTTTCCTGAACCTGTACCTGTGACCAAGCCTGTGCTTTTACCTCTGCTTCTATCTCTACATTAACTGTACCTCTTACCACACCTGAATCTGAACCTGTACCTGAATTTGAACCTGTACCTGTGTGTGAAGCAGTACATGAACTCGTGCTTGTACCTGCACCTGTGTCTACACCTGTACACGAATCTGTACCTGGATCTGTACCCATAACAGTACCTGTGCTCATAGCTGCACCTGTACACGAATCTGTACCTGGATCTGTACCCATAACAGTACCTGTGCTCATAGCTGCTCATAGCTGTACATGAATTCTGCCTGAATCTGTACCTGAGCCTTTATCTAGATCTGTATCTGAACCTGTACCTAAACCTGTACCTGTCCAGCCTTATCGAGCCCCTCTCTGAGGGAGGGGGACTTGCAGTGGTTCCAGATTTTCACTTCTTCAAATCAGCAAAACACAGAATCACTTTATATCAATTCAGCTTCAATTAAGCTTTATAAAGTGATTTCAGCATCTGTGTTTGATCAGATTAAAATACTGCTAGCCACAAAAATATTATTTATCACAACAGTAAGGGGGAGAAGAATAAAGGGAGCAAGGATGGGAGGGGATGAGCAGAAGTAAAAGATAAATTAGTATTTTAAGTCCATTTTAATCAGCAAATTAGTTACCTTCATTTAGAAATAAGGCTGATCCCTATCTCTGCTCTCAAACAGAAATTTGTTACTATGACTAGAATTTGAGGATCTGTGAGGCCAAGAATTAACATGAACACTGTGTTGTTCTGTGATTGAAGACAGAAGAAAATATTAACAACAACGCATTATTGAGATCTGAAATGTGACCTTCATTCCAAGTTGGATGCTTGGGAAGGGGATACAGGACAAGGTCATCCAGCCTTTTGTGCTTTAGGGAATAAAATTCCACTATTCAGATCTTTTACAAAGCAGAACTTTTGATTTTACTCCTATTTTATTATCTAGCTTTCCTCAAAGACTATTTTATGTGCTGTGATGACTTTACATGTGATACAGTTAGATGTAAGCAGCTTTTGAAATGTTATTTTTTTCAAATAAATTACTTTGAAGTCTATTTCATAAGCTTTGGTAGGCCTTCAACTTAGCTCAGATTTTTTTTTTTATTTTACAATAGCTGTGTGCTACTGAACAATCTTTAATTTAGATATAAACCACACCAAAATCAGGATTCTATTTAGTATCTAATTGGGTATCATTGCTAATTAACAGGTATTAAAAAATGCTTCCTGGGGGTCCTGAATGATGTATCTAAAATCAATTTATAGCAGGAAAACTCTTAGAAATGGAATTTCTTGCAGTCTGTGCCAGCCCACATGTGATCAAACAGCACAAATAAATAAACACACCTGCACTGTGGCAATAATTGTATTTTCTGGCATGATTTACAGTGGTGCCACAGCTTTTGTGCAATATTTAGAGGAAAACACAAATTATAACAAAGGTTTTCAGTGTCTCCAAGAGCAGCAGAGCTCTCTGGAACAGCATCTGTACAAATATTTACCAAAGTAGATTTACAGGAGGGAAAAAACCAAAAAAAAAGACATTTTCTCCAAGGTTTAAATTTGCTGGTAGGAACATTTAATTTAGACAAATACACCTGAATCCACCGTGAAGTAAAACTGTCAACTGTCAAAAATGAGGAGAAAAATAAAGATAAAGAATTTAAAAAATCAGCATTTTAATTTCTCACGTCAGGATCCTCATACAGAGTTATTTATCCAAGTGTTGAACAGGTGCTTTGGGAGCACTGAATGAAGCTCATTTCTCACAGATTTGTACCATCAGTGGTTTTTACTTGAAAAGGCAGAAATTCTGGTGAAAGCTTTCCCTAAATTAGGACTTTTATAAGGTATAAAGTAAATAAATATTCAGGCTACTCACATTGTGTAAAGCCAAGTCCAGTGATGAGAAGTCTCATTATTAACCCTGAAATTTTAAGGTTTAGCACCAAATCTCTCTCTTAAAATCATGATTTTTTTCACTGACACATTATTGCACCCAGGATTTTTGGAGTGCTGCTATTCATGCACAGAACCTGATTTTGACAAAGGATTTTATGAGGGAATCTGCATAAATTTAGGAACAAATGGGATGTTTCCAAATTTTATCAACTACTTTGAAGTTATTAATTTACCTTAAATGGTGTTAACGAATACTTTGAAATAATTAATTATTATTAGGTCTGTGGAACAGACCTGCCAATTCCAAAAATGACAAACCCACCTCTGAGGATGATGGGATCCAACTCCTGGCCCCAACAATCCCGCCCTGTGCCTGATCTGGGAATGAATTCCTTAACCCAGGAATTGTTGCCATCAACTTCAGCAGATCACTTTTAACCCCAAAGGTTAAAATCCCATAAGGGGGATTTTGCATCTCCCAGAGAGTCCTTTGGCACAGTTGAGTGAAAATTTGTGCATTTTATTGGGACTGGGGCGAGATTCCACTGGATTCAGCAAATTTGCTCAACCTCTACGAAATTCTAGAGTTCCGTAATTTCCATGAAATTAACTCAGCCTCTATGAAATTCTGGAGTTCCATAACTCCCATGAAATTAACTCAGCCTCTATAAAATTCTGGAGTTTTGTAATTTCCATGAAATTAACTCAGCCTCTATGAAATTCTGGAGTTCCATAATTTCCATGAAATTTACTCAGCCTCTATGAAATTCTGGAGTTCCGTAATTTCCATGAAATTAACTCAGCCTCTATGAAATACTGGCGTTCCATAACTCCCATGAAATTTACTCAACCTCTACGAAATTCTGGAGTTCCACAATTTCCATGAAATTAACTCAGCCTCTACGAAATTCTGGAGTTCCGTAATTTCCATGAAATTAACTCAGCCTCTATGAAATACTGGCGTTCCATAACTCCCATGAAATTTACTCAACCTCTACGAAATTCTGGAGTTCCGTAATTTCCATGAAATTAACTCAGCCTCTATGAAATTCTGGAGTTCCGTAATTTCCATGCACACCTACAAACAAGGGAGGAGAGCAATTCCATGGGTTGCTCCCTTGGAAACAGCTTCTGCTCCATCCATAGGCAGCCACATGAATCATAAAACCATGGAATGGTTTGGGTTGGACTGGACCTCATCCAGTTCCATCTCCCACTGTCCCAGGTGCTCCCAGCCCCAATGTCCAACCTGGCCTTGGGCACTTCCAGGGATCCAGGGCCTGCCCACCCTCCCAGCCAAAAATTCCTTCCCAATATCCCATTTATCTCTGGCACTCCATGCTCTCATAAAAATTCCCTCTCCATCTTTTCCACAGTTTCCCTTCAGGTTTTGGAAGGACAAATTTCTATAAAAACCTCAACTAGAAAATCCAAATAATTCCTCCTCAAGCTCTTCCCACCTGGGAGAGTTTTCCTTGCTTTTTGTCCACCCAGCTGGTGAGAAGTCCCAGCTTGGATCTTCTGTTCCGTATTTATAGCTGGAGTTCAGGAAAATTCAGGAAAATGCTGGAGCTGTTTCTCTTGAATGGAAACAGGTGAAAAGGATTCTTTGCACAAAGAACTTCCTTGGCAAGGTGTCAGCTTGATTAATAACTGAATAATTCCCCTCCTCTGCGCAAAGCAGCACAGAAAATGGATAAAAGTCATTAGAAGGAAGCTCTCACCAGAAGATCTAAATTACATCCTAATCCTTTAATTCCTCAGATGAAGAACACTCCCCGGGAAGTTCAGTGGCCCGGAAAATTCTCAATTCAACAATTTCTGCATTAGGCAAAACAGAGCTTGACATTTGTGCAGAGCAAACACCTCTTTGATCTGCTTTAGTTTATCCTGTTTAAATATCCCGTCCAACTAAATATATTTCATGGACAGTTTACAATTAAGTTGTATTTTTTTCCTAAATTTGAGTTTCTAAAAACAGAACCAGGTAAGAAACCTGAGGGTCTTTATGGTATCTTTTTTGTAATGTTTAAAAGTAGGAAAAAAACAAGTGTATCACCATTAGAGTACAGAAATATCCATGTTTGCTGTGTGACCAACAATTACAATTATCACTATTTATTTAAATTACCAAGAATTAATTAATAACTGATAAATATTTGTGATTCTTCTCTTTTCTGAGAGCACACCAAGGCACCTGCCTGTCCTCACACACAGTTACCTCCCAGTGGTCGCACAAGCTGCATAAAAGTACATCATCCAATCACACAAAGTATTTACACACAGTTACCTCCCAGTGGTCGCACAATCACCCAATCACACAAAGTATTTTATCAACTCCTCTGGAATAATTTAAAAGATTAATTGCTTTTACGTGCAGTGGCAAATTAGAATCATATTTGTTAGGTTTGGAAAAGATCAAATCCAACTACTAACCAGTTCACCACTAACCCATGTCCTCCATGCCACATCCACAGTCTTTGAACACTTCCGGCAATGGGGGCTCCACCACTGCCACAGGCATTTTCCCAGCCCTTTAAAACCCTTTCCATGAAGAAATTTTAATTTCCAAACTTCTCCTGGCACAATTTAAGGCCATTTCCTCTCATCCTGCCAATGTTAGAGCAATGCCCAGGAAGGACATGCAGAAAAGTTCTTCCCAACAACTGTGGGGGAAAAAAAATCCTAAAATGACCTGCCCTGAAGAGGCATCTCCCAAATGGGAGGTGTGGGGTGGACCAGGGGAAACAGAAAGAAACAGAAATCAGGCTGCTGAAATCCTGTTTGATTTGACATTAGCACGGAACCCCTGAGCAGCTACTCCTGCTTTACACACACCTCTCCCCCTTGTTACAACAGTGGGGCCCTCTGGGTTAATTTTAGCAAATGTCCAATGCAAAACTTGTCAAAATGAATTAAGAAATTGCTGTTAATTAGAGTGAATTTTCAATTCATGACTGGTGACGCAGATGGAAGTTTAGATCCTATTTTTATCTTGGTATTACACCACAGTTTACCACAGGATTATTTTACTATATTTACTTAATTTTACTGTACTTATTTAATCAGCTCTTACTTACCCAGACAGTTTGGAGTTTGGGAAGACCTGGATTCCAACTGCTTCCATGAGTTTCCACACCCTTTATATGCACAACGTTCAGTCCCAAAATAAATCAGAATTTTACTCCCAAACAACTGCAGATAAGCACTGAAAAATTACTTAACTAGATAATGGATTCAACTCTTTGAGAGTGCTTAATTCAAATGAACACACAACACAGGAATGAAATTAAAAGATTTAAAGGAAATAATGCAGGTGGAGAATAAAAAGGAAGCTTTGTTCTTGCATCAGAATGTATTAGATCTTGCAATTTGCATATACAAATAATTCAGCCACATTCACCGGCATTAAAAACACAGCAAGATCAAATTAGAAACGTAAGAAAAGAAAATAATAAGAGCTGAAACTGTATAATACATACATATATTATAAAGATTTGACAAATTAAATACATTTAGGTTATACAGAAAAGTTCCAGTAACTTTACATGAAAAATGGGACGAGGGAAACGCAAACATTTCAAAAGACTGAACACAGGGCGGTCAGGCTCATTTCAAAAGTTTAAAAAATACATAAAAATAGCCTAAAAAACACTGCTAATTACAGTATGCATTCTTCATTAAGGCCCAAGTCAGCCAAGCACTTTTAAGGGATTGCTTCGGGGACAGGGAATCCATGGCATCCATGGACTGTGGGATGAGGGCGTTGGGAAGCGAACGCCTCAATGCTGAGCTGAGCTGGGACCTTCTGAACACATGAACAGTCCAAGTCACACAGTGACCAAAACCACAGACAGATCAGAAGGACACTTCCAATCCAACTATTTGGCCTTTTGAAGGAATTCCATGCAACGGACGGAGATTCAAAGGAAAAGTCCAGTCCACCAAGACCCTTCCCAGAGCTCCAGCCAGCGAGCACACACAGTGACTGCCAAGGGAGCTCTTCAAATTCCACAAAAACCTTCATGGAGCTACAGCTGGGAGCTCTGAATTCTATTTCAGGCATTTCTCTTTCCTCCCCCATTTCTCAATCTGGTTATCAACTAAAATTCGAGTACCCACCGAGGATTTGGTGTTCCAGCTGAACTCCATCCCGCTCCTGGCTGGAAGGAGGATTTTAGGGAACCCCGTGGGCAGCTGGAGTTGTGCTGCAGCTCCTGGGGGCTGTGGGACCCCCACACCCTCACACCCCATCACTGCTGCACTGAGATCGACCTCGTGGCCAACTCAACCCGAGGTTTTACCTCAGGGGCCCCAAAATCTGCCCAAAACACAAATTATTATTGTTCAGATGCTGGCTAAAGGGTCAGAAAGATCCTGACGTCAGGATCATAAGACGGGAATTCCTTTATTTTCCAACCTTTTGGATCTCTCTGCACTGAGACTTACTTCAGGAGACAACCCCAGTTTTCACCAAAGGGACCCACAAATCTGCCCAACAGACAAATTATTATTATTATTATTATTCTTACTATAATGGCTCCTAAATGGTTGGAAAGATCCTGACATCAGGACCTTAAAATAGGAATTCCTTTGCATTATTTTCCAATCTTCTGGAGTGTCCCTGCACTGCGATTGACTTCATGGACAACTCACCCCAAGTTTTTACCTCAGGGACCCCAAATTGTGACAAATTATTATTCAAATGTGGGCTAAATGGTTGGAAAGATCCCGACACCAGGATCAAAAAATGGGAATTCCTCTGCATTATTCTCCAGCCTCTGGGAGCCTGTGCTATAAATGAGACTGAAACCCCTTGTATCATTTCCAGACTGAATTCGTTCTGGCTCTTTCCATTTGGATGGAATTTCAGGAACATGCCCTTCCTCAGCTCCACTTTCAGTACCCAACCCTGTGGCTTGAGTGTTTCTTCTCATAGAGACTCACGAGCGAGTTTAGTCTTTAACCAATCTCGTGTTTGGAGTGCATAATTTACTGTACAAATAAATACAGCAGTGCAGCGATGGGAAGACAGGAAGAGCCAATGGCACTGTGGGGATTGGGGGCTCAGGAATTCCTATCCCAAACCTTCTCCAGCCAGGCTGGAATGGAAGGAGGCCTAGAGACACCTTCCCATCCCCTTGCACTGCTCCAAGGTGCAAGGAGATTCTATTGGAATGGGATAAAATAGTGCAAGAACAGCAGGGAAAAGCTCAGTTGAAGCTGCTTGTTTGAAATTAGGCTTTGATGCTGCATGGCCAAAGCCCAGCTGCACGAGACAGAACTGTTGCATATTTGTTATCTAATTAATGACAGATTCACCCCTTTGTGCTCATTAAGTCAGAGATGCTTTTGGAAGAGTGGGAGAGATAAATTTGGTAATTATTCAACATTTGGGTGCCCTGTGATTTTGGGGATTTCCCAGCCCCTGGTCAGGGCTGTAATAAAAACTTTTATAGTTTCTGTCACCAATTCTATTCTGAGTAGTACTTTCAATAAAAATATCTCTCTGTACACAACCCTAAACCCCTTATGGAAAGTCCTTTTTTGATAACATTTGTGGGAGGGTAAGAACCTGGAGGAACTTTAGCTACAATACTCAATGTTTCTGGCATTAAACTGTTCATTAAATGTTTTTTTTTTTTTCCAATTTTTACCTCTTAACTATCCTGCTGAGTCAAATCAAGGAATAAGAGTTCATCTCCTATTTTAAAGGAGTGGGAGATTATGCAGGTGTTTATAGAGAAGAGATGCTTTTAACTTCATTTCTGGCTTTTCTCTTCAACTCGACAAGTTCAGGTGCTGAAAAATATACTTTTCAAATATGCAAAATATTCTAAAAATCACGTTATTGCCTTTCTAAGTTGACTTAAACAATATTTGTGAAAAAAAAATGAACGGGGCTTTGAAAGTTCTGTTAATTCAAAAATTCAAATCTGTATTTCTACTGATTTTTCCTATGGACAGTAAGACTTAAAATCCAATAAAGTCTGGAGGTTCTTTAAAACAGCTTGGAAAAATAAATATCTATTTTCATGGTGAACATATTTTCCTGCTGAACAAAACATGTTTAAACATGTGCACCCAAATTCACTTTTTTTTAGGATGAACTGTAAATCACCTGTCAAAAAATTCAAGAATTAGGAGATAATGTTTTTGATAAATATTTATGAGTGACAAAATCCAAAGGAAAAAAAACCCCGAGAATTAATTTTTTGTTATTTAGAATAAAGATTTCTATCCCATCTTACAGTGCTATACAGTATAGGAACATTATACTTTGCTTTAGAAGATATTTATATTTAAGAAACAACTTTATACAGCAAATGCAACTTTCAGAGCCAGCACATCGTTGTATTTACAGTTCAGTCAACAATCCAAGTGACACAGAATAAATTAACATAATATACAACTATTTATACAGACAAATTAAAAAATAAGGCAGAATTCTCATTTGAAATTAGCATAATCTGAAAAGATGTCAATGAAGTCTTGTACCACTCTGTAGCAGAATTCATACTGTTCCTGGAAAACAAGGAAAAGAGATCAAAATGTGCTTTTGGTTACACTAAAAACCTGAATTCTGCCAATCCCAGTGATAAATTCAATATATCCTAACAGGGATTGGTCTGTTCTGATTTCTGGTGATTATTTTAGATAAAACCAGTGGTTCCACTTTCTATACAGGCTGATCCTTGCTCTTTGCTTCAAATGATTTCTGGAGCTTTTTCAGAGATGCTTCTTAAACTGAATCAGTTCTTAAGCCTGGCTTTTGATTTAAACCCAGCTGCTCACAGCAGAAACTCCTGAGCACTGGCCAGGGATAATCAGGGAATCAGAATATCCCAGGATGGTTTGGGTGGGAAGAGTCTTTAAATCCCAGCCAGTTCCACCCCTGCCATGGCAGGGACACCTTCCCCTGTCCCAGGTGCTCCAGCCCCAGTGTCCAGCCTGGCCTTGGGCACTGCCAGGGATCCAGGGGCAGCCCCAGCTGCTCTGGGCACCCCGTACCAGCCCAGCACCCTCCCTGGGAAGGATTTCTTTAGCAAATAATATAAAACATGATAATCATGCTTATTCCAGAGCCTAAGAATTAATTTGAAGTCAGTTCTTCTCATTCTGGATACCAGCCCGACAGAACCAGTGGGGGATGTGGGAAAACCCAGATTAGATTATTGATAGAGCATCAGTTTCCTTCAGCAGCTGTGGAAGGAAACTCCACAGCTGCTCTGGAATTCCATCCCAGCTCCTCCCCACCCTCCCAGGGAGGAATTCCTTCCCAATATCCCATCCATCCCTGACCCAGCCTGAGCATGGATAATGCAATTCCATTTCTTCATCCCCGTTCTTCCTATCTGTGGGATGGAGAAAACATCTCCCTGGAAAAAGGGTTTGAGGTAATTGTTTCCAAAAAGGCTTCAGATTGCTGAATGGAAGCTGCTATGGAAATCAAAAATGTCAATATTTTATTGTATTTTCAAGTTCAGAAAAGTCTCAAAAAACTTTTTTATGGTTACTCAACAGGGAAAAGCATCTGGAATAAGCTTCAAATAGTAGCTGTAGATTACTTGAAGGAAAACTGTAAAGATTTTAATCAAGTCAGAGACATTTCCAAAGATTTTCACATCCCTGGGAGTGTCCAAGGTCAGGCTGGACAGGGCTTGGAGGAGCCTGGGACAGGGGAAGGTGTCCCTGCCATGGCAGGGGTGGAATGGGATGAGCTTTAAGGTCCCTTCCAACCCCAGCCATTCCATGATTCCAATTTATGCCCAGACATTTTAAGGTAAGAAAGAACAACTGATAAACAGCTTGAAAGCCATTTCCTTAATATATTTTATCACCTGCAACACTCAGAAGACATTTAGTTTCACTGCCTCAAGTTCCTAAAAGACAGAGAATATTTAACCAAACTGTATTTTGAGACATGCTCCAAAACCCCTGTAAAACCCTGACTATGCCTTGTACACACATATCCACCATGCATCATCTATGGAAACCTGCAAAAAGCCCTTTTATTCTCCTTTCCCAGGGATATTTACACACAGAACTCCCTTCCAAAGGCCTGGCAAATCCCTTACCAGTGTTTGCACCATGTGTGGCCTCTGCAGCCTCAGGCTCTTCACAGCCTGGAACACGTCCAGGAGCCCCTCAGCCTTGACCCGTTCCAGGATGTTGCTCAGGGCTATGAAGGTTCCTGTTCTCCCTGCTCCAGCACTGCAATGGAAACACATTTGTTTGGCATCAACTGGGATAAAAATGGGAAAAGAGCGTTGGAATCTGAAATGCAGGGAATTCTCAGAAGTTTGGGCCTGGAAGCCAAAGCTTAGCATTAAACCCAGGATTTGATCTGAGACCTTAGAAAAGGCTCCCAGACTCAGGTGCCAGAAGTGAGAATGTGGATTTTATAGTTTAAAGCAGAGACATGTTAAACTAAGTAAAAGAAAGTTTAGCGTTTAAGATATAGAAAAAATAGAAGTAGTTACAGAGGTGAACAAGGAGTTTGGAATGCAGTACTCTGGGTTTGTGTCTCATAACATGATTCACTAACAAAGCTCACACTGTAGCATGGATCCATAAGATGAAATATTTAAGGATTAGGTCAGAAACATAAATATCCTTGTTGGTAGTGTTTTATTGGTCAATAAATTCTTAAAAGGTCTTGTAACTAAAGGTCTTGTGACCTTCTGAGCCATGCAGTGAAGATGTGAGCCAAACTCACCCTTCCTACCTATGTAGAAGATAAGAAAAATAAACCACATAATCTAAAACAATTCAGAGGTCCTGTCTGTAACTCATTCACAATTCCTTCCAAAATCCCCCCGGAAGAGGAATGCCAGGGGCACAGAAGAGCCAGGCTGAGGTGCAGAGGGGGCTCACCTGCAGTGCACAGTGATGGGGTGGTTCCCTGTCTGCTGCTGCTGCTTCTGCACAGCCGCAATGAGGTCGATCATGCCCTTCCCTTCGGCAGGAATCCCGATCTCCGGCCACCCGTGGAAGTGGAACTGCCTGACCAGCCTGCTCTGCTTCTCCTGGTTGCTCTGCCAGCAGGAAAACACCCTTCAGCCACTCGTCACTCCCAGGTGCAAACACAATTCCTGCCTGGAACATCTGCAGCAGCAATTCTGCACTGCAAAATTTGCAGCCTGGTTTGTACCATATTAAGGACCTTGGTGATTTTATTTCCAGTGATATTCCACGATTCTATGCTGGCAGCTCTGTTTCTAAATCCCCCACCCACTGCTAATTTTCCCCTACAATTTTCCTTTGGTTTGCACAGCTGTTTCCTCTGGGAAGGACTTAGGATACACTGGAAGTGCCCAAAGCCAGGCTGGACAGGGCTTGGAGCACCCTGGGACAGTGGGAGGTGTCCCTGCGCAGGGCAGGGAGTGGAGATGAGTTTTAAGGCCCCTCCCAACCCGAACCCAAATTTTGTGATGAATCTTAAATCAAATTTTCTTTGATACCTATGTGGGAGATGGCAGAAAGATCTAGGAATAACAGCAACAACAAAACAGGCTAAAAACCCCAAAACCCTTCCCCCATTTTGCAACTACCTGTTTCACTGATCAGAATTTTCAGTATTTTCAGGGACTTTAAGCAAAATTATTTCATATAAGCTTCCTCTTAATGCCAGCTTTTGATTAACCACATTTAAGTTTAGACAGAAATCCCAGAATTTAAGATACATAACCAGATTTGTAAATGCCTTCTGATGGAAAAAAAACCCAAAAACGACAAAAAACTGCTGGAATTGAAAGAATTACCGGATTATATGTAACCAGGAAGTCCCTCACACTGATGGCATCCATCAGGCTGTCACTCTTGATTTCCACCGTGATCTCTCCGTGAGTCACAGAGCCCTCTGATGGCCAGTACTGGCAGCATTTTTCCTGCAGAATCCAGAGAATTGCAAATATTCCTTGATTTATTTTTCCCAGTTATCTACATTGTCATGAATCTCTGGCATAAGAAGTGACATCCAGCATAATAAGCGTGCTCTAAACACTAAGAATACAGTGATAAAATATTTCTTGAATGGAAACCATCATGATGAAAAAGGCTCAGGAGGCCCAGATAGCAAATATTGCTTTAAAACAGAGCAGAATAATAAATGGAATTCCTGAGAGCAAGGTAATGTTGTTAAAAACCTCCCAAAACCATCAAGAAAAAGCTTTTCCCAACACCCTTGTTGAACCCAGAATTTTCAAGCTGCAGCACAGGACTCTTTAATTAATTAATGACATTAATTCTCATATTTAAATCAAATAATGAATTAATTCTTGTATTTTAATCAAATCAGGACAGGCTCAGAATGAGCAATTGGAGCTTTTACTGGGACAAACGGGATAAAAGTTTACACAAAAGTTTGTTCCCAAATTCCAAAACTCTGTCCCCTGTCAGGCATCCCTTGATGCCAACTGGAAGCTTTCAAAAATCACAATATTCCACAGTTTTTTTTTGTTTCCTGACAATTCCAGAAAAGCAGCAATGCTGCCTCACACCAATGAGTGAAGAAAGTGCTCATTTTAGGAAAAGCCAAAAAAAAATTCAGATTGCTGTGATTTTTAGGCAAAAAAAATTGTTTCTGCAGTATCGATACTCGTGGTTTGCAGGTGGGAAGGGGCAGTGTGGGGCTGCAGGGTGGGCACGTGTCAGATCAGCCCTTTTCTGACCCAGACACGGGGCAGCTGGGATGCCTTTTAAAAATTTTTTTTCCATTTTCAGTCTCTTGTGAAGGGTGAGACAATACACATGTTATAATTCGCACCATCACAATCAGAAGCTATTTCCTAATTACAATGCATTATAAGGGTTTCTTGGCCTATCAGCTTTTGCCACACCATGCTGTAGATGCCTTAAAGACAATCATCCAAAAACCCCTTTTGGTTTGTGGAAGAGGTTTTACAGTGACTTCTGTGAGCCAGAGAGAAGTTTGATCCTTGTGTACCCCTGAAAGCATTTCCTACCAAGGTTGTTGACACAGAAACCAAGAAAGAAAGACAAATAAGGGAAACGTGCAACTCCCTATTCCATTTTGTTTGTCTTTCCTGACTAATGAGTAGAGTGTAAATTTATGAGTTTTGTAAGAATGCATAAAAAGCACGCATGGCACACTATAAACAGTTTGAAGCCTTCTGAAAATGGAGTGTGTTGTTTTGTATTGTCTCTGTCTCAGCTACAACAGTGGCTCCTACCACAACGCATCCTCCATGGTTCTATTTCTCCAAAGTATCCAGTCTTATTGCAAGGCCACTCTTTGAAACTTATTTCTATTTCCATTTCTCCCTTAACAATGTCAGTGCTATTCCCTGGCATTTCTATGTCAGCATTTCTCATCTCCAGGTTTGCACACTGTGTGAGCCTTGTGCCAGGCTCTGAGAGCTCTCCCCAAAGCCATGCCCCACGTACCTGCTCCCTCTCCTGGACCTCGGTGAGCATCACGATGGTGTGGCACTTCCACTCCCACACCATCCTCCAGAAATCCTCCACCGTGTGAGGCAGGGGGCCCTGGGTGGCAATGAAATAATCCTTCTGCCGGTAGCCCTGCGGGAAGAGAGGGGGTCACACGGGGACAGGGACACCTCACGGGGACAGCTCAGCTTAAACGGGGGCTTCTCTCCCAGGGAACGAGAGGGAACGGCCTCAGGCTGCACCAGGGAAGGTGGAAGTTGAATATTAGGGGAAATTTCCCCACAGAAAGTGCCAGTGCCCAGGGCAGTGGCGAGTCCCCATCCCTGGAGGGATTTAAAGCCATGTGGAGGTGGCACTTGGGGACACGGGGCAGTGGTGGCCTTGGCAGTGCTGAGGATGGTTGGACTCGATAGTCTGAGAGAGCTTTTCCAAGGTTCTAAAATCTCCCCCAAATTCACAATGCTCAGGTGGATTTCTCCAGTCATCATGGCTGAGGGGATGAGATTCTGCCGGACCACATTTCACAACATCATCACAACAGCAGCTCCCAGCTTTTCTCTAGAATGAATTTCTGCCTTGAGTTTTGAGGTCCAGCTTTATTTCACAGAATCAATGAGGTTGGAAAAGACCTCTGAGACCATCGAGTCCCACCTGGACCCAAGCCCAAGGCTCTGAGGGCCACATCCAGCCCCTCCTTATTCCCATGCAGGTGTGATCGGTGTGGAATCCACAGCCCTCAGTCACTAACGTGGCTTCACTGCTTAAGGACATGATTAATTCTCCTATTTCAACAAAAACAAGACACAATCCTGTGTTCAGCTTCCAACAGGAAGCTGGGAAGAAAGCCTGGAATTCATCCAGCTCTGCCCAAGTGAAGCCTGGCTGCCAAACACTGTCACAGCTTTCCCTGTGCTCAACACTGACTTCTCTATTTCTCAGAAAAGCAAACATTTACACCTGTTAACCTAACCCAGATAGTGGAATCACTGGCTGTAATTATGCAGCTGATTTGCTTGATCAGAATTTAATAAAAGGTTTGGTTTATAAATCTAACAACAAGGTTTAAATTGCACAACCATTTAAACTGAAATTAAAAACACCAGATAAGAAATACATTTGGAAACTCCCATAAACAAAGCTCATGTTCTCTGCAAGCCAAGCTGACTGTGCCTCTTTAAAAAGACCTATCAGCAGCAGCAAAATCTTGGATTTGAAAAGGAAATGCATGAAAACGTTGTATACTTACATCTATGAAGGAAGCATTGATGTAATCTGTGTACTCCTGCCCTCTTTTCATGGACAGAATCACTCTGTTAAAATCATCTGGGGAAAAAAAAAAAAAAAAGAAGAGCCTGGGCTTAGTTTTGAGTCCAATAAAAGAAGTCTAGTCTTAATTTTGAGTCCAGTGTTACTTTTGCCAGCTGCCCATGGAAGAACAAACCCCACCCAATCTTTTCTCTGAAATGTTCATTTTCAGGTGCCAACATCACAGTGCTGCTCAGGCTGTGCATGGAATCACACAGAAAAGGGGTGGTTTAACAGGGAAACTGCTGAGTTATTTAATTCAGAATCCCTGACTGTAACAGATTTTAGGGTGACTCAGTAAAACCCAATTCATGGAATCTTTTAGAGATGACAATTTGTAAGGGGAGCTGTGCCCTGCCAGCACGCAGACCCAGCGTGTGCTCCCAGCCAGGGATTCCTGGCACTGTCCTGCAGGTGAGGAGCTGGGCTCTTACAGGGGATGATCTGGATGACTCGTGCTTTCTTCATGTTGGCTGGGAGGTTGCCAGTCCTCATGTTCTCCTTCATGATGCGCACGTTGGTCAGCTTCTGCAGAGAGCACAGGCGGTGAGCACGGGGCAGGAGAGGGGCCAGCACATCCTGCACTGCCTGGGCTCTCCAGGGCCTTTGTGGGGTAAAAAATCCCTGCCACACTCCCAGGGAGCCTGCAGCCACTTCACTGTCCTGGCTATAGAAATTAAAAGGAATAACAGTCACAGCATCCCAGAGTGGTTTGGGCTGGAAGGGACTTTAAATCCCATCCAGTGCCATGGCAGGGACACCTCCCACTGTCCCAGGCTGCTCTCGGACACCTCCAGGGATCCAGGGGCAGCCACAGCTGCTCTGGGCATCCTGTGCCAGGGCCTGCCAACCCTCACAGCCAAAATTTCCTTCCCAATATCCCATCTAATCTTCCTTCCCTCAATACCGCTGGTTTCAGAACTTGCTGCTCTATCATCAAACTTATTTTTACATCATTTTGTTTACCCAGTTCCCAATTTCTGGTTAAATTAGTCCTTTAAAGCAAAGGGACAACTCCAGCTAACACCCAGATGGCAATTAATACTTTAAACCTATATAGAAAATAAATATTTTACCATAAGGAAAAGACTAAAAAAATTCTAACTATTACCTCAGGGAACTAAAGTAATTTAAACAATGATCACACACAGCCAGTGTGGTTTTCTTCATCTGGGGTTTCTCCACTGATAAGAAATGGGGGGTTTTTGGATGTTTTTGAGGTTTTTCTCCAGCCCTGTACATTCCCTGCTGGCAGTCACCTCAGAGTTAACAATCCCACTGGGATGCAGATTAGGAGCACCTAACCCAGTTTCCTCTTCCAGCATTATCTGATCTGGCACCCTGCACCAGACCCAGAGAATCAATCCACTTTTTTTTATAAACAAACAAAAAGCATTTAGGGAAAGGCCACAGAATGACACAGCTCTGAATGAGGGAATGAGATTAAAATCTGAATTTAGGGAACAGGATGTTCAGCAAGGCCCCATTCACAACAAAAACCAAATAAAACAACTCCTTCCCTTTTATACACCTTTAAGGTTCCACTTTTATCTTGGAAATCCTATGGGGAAAATTTCCATACTTACTTTAAATTCCTCTTCCAGGCCTATTTTGACCAGGTTTGGGGCTGCATTGTGGGAAGTCTGGAGGTGTTTTTCCAGGGATGACACATCCAGCTCTGTGTCACCGTAGAGGTAGTACTCGAGTAAGGCTTGGTAAATGAAGGAATATTGCATCTGGAAGGGACACAGAGGAGGAGGAAGGGAGGAAAATGAGGAATTCTGGGACTTATTTAAAAACACAGAATGGTTTGGCTTGGAAGGGACCTTAAAGCCCATCCAGTGCCATGGCAGGGACCCGTTCCACTGTGCCAGGTGCTCCCAGCCCCAGTGTCCAGCCTGGCCTTGGGCACTGCCAGGGATCCAGGGGCAGCCACAGCTGCTCTGGGAATTTCATCCCAGCTCCTCCTCACCCTCACAGGGAACAATTCCTTCCCACTATCCCATCTAACTTCAAAACCACTGCTCCTTGTAACTGTTTGGTGACCATCTTCTAATTATTGACATAATAGTAATAATAACAACAATAATAATAATGAATTATTATGCTAAACCAGAGTTTTCCTGTTTGCTCGCATTTCCACTCATATTCTCTGACATTCCACTCTCGTGTGCATGGGAAAACCTGGAAATGGCTCCTAAAAAGTAAAATTAAGTGTTTCACAGTGGTCTTCTCCACCTTTATCTTCTCCCTCACCTCACATCCGTCACTGAGCTTTGTGCATTTTTGAATTAGAGAATCCCAGAATCATTTGGGTTGGAAGTGACCTTTAAACTCATCCATCCCACCCCTACCACGGGCAGGGACACCTCCCATTAATCCCAGGCTGCTCCAAGCCCCAATTGTCCAACAGCACAAGACACCCTGAGCTGCACAACGGAGCGGGAATACAGCAGCGTTTCCTCCTGTGCCCAGGGAAAGCTGGAATTCCGGGTGGCTGAGGTGCACTCACATCAGTCTGGACCATCTGGGGCCGCTGGTTGCGGATCCTGCAGACGAAGTCGAAGACGTCCACCTTGTGCTCGGCGTGCATCATGTCGATGATGGCGTCGATGACGATGAAGGTGCCCGTGCGCCCCACGCCCGCGCTTGGGAGGGAACAAACACGGTCACCACGGAGCCCTGGGCACTGAGGGACAGGGCTCTCTCGCACGATTTCCCTGGGGAGCTCCGAGAAGCTCAGAGAAAAGAATTAGAACAGTTCTTGTCCCCACCTGTCGTTGGGGACACGCGGAATGCGTTATGGAGATTGTTCACCAGAGGGTGGTTTGTTAATTGGACACTGGATGGTGTTTGGAGGGACTGACCAATTAGGCCAAAGCTGTATGGGACAGTCAGTAAGGGTTATGAGTTTCTTAATAGTATAATATAGTACAGCTTAATAAAGCAATTGATCAGCCTTCTGCAATCAGGGAGTCAGTGCTAATTACTCCCCGTTCAGGGGATTGTTGCCACGATACAAACACACAAAAATCTCCCTGGAATCACCCAAATCTGCAGGAACTGCTGCAGCAGTGAGCCTCGTGCTCAGACTGGACTGAAATACTGGCTGGGAAACATTAAATCTCAGATCCTTTAGTCCAGCTTTTCCCCAAATGCCACATCCACAGGGCTTTAAAATCCCTCCAGGGATGGGGTTCCACCCCTGTGGGCTGTCCCAGTGCCTGGGCACCCTTTCAGTGAAGAAATTCACAGAATCATCACCGGGTTGGAAGAGACCTTCAAGATCACCAAGTCCAGCCCAGCCCCAACCCCTCAACTAAACCCTGGCCCCCAGTGCCACATCCAGGCTTTGTTAAACACACCCAGGGATGGTGACTGCACCACCTCCCTGGGCAGCCATTCCAGAGCTTTATCACCCTTGCTATGAAAAACTTTTTCCTATTATCCAATCTAAACCTCCCCCTTTTTTCATTTTAACAAGGCCAGCAAAAAAAGAGGGATGTTTTTAGCATAAAAACCCAGCTCTCCCCAGCTGATGGCATCAGAATTAAATTTCAAAAGACATTTGAAAATAAAATCTGCTTGACCATCTCTAATAATTCTATAATAGCTCTGTAAGGCTGAGATAAAATAAATAACTATAATAATAACTCTAAAGGTTAAGATAAAATTTCAATTATTCTTTTAGGAATTTTTAGCTCCACATTTCCCAACCTTGCCATCCCTAAACAGTTTCTGGTTTTTACATCCTTAAAAGCCACAAGAGGGAGCACGACTGTTAGAAATGACAAAATTCCAGCGACTTTCAGCTCTTCCTTCCAGAGGAAAAGGGCATGGCATCCTGTACTAGTCATGAGCAGCTCTCCTTTAAGCTCTGGGCAGTTTGCTTGGCTGCAATGGCCACAAACACCTCCAGGAACATGATAAAAACGTCTCCCCTCCCCTCACAGGCTCAAAAATACAAAGCAATTCTCAGCAAGGCAATACCAGGTTTACAATAAGACCAGAAAAATAAAATGATTGTATTTGTAGTACAATTATTTCATTTCCACACACACTTCACCAGCCAAAAACCCATGAGCTCCGCTGTTCCAGAGGTCTGGAGGGATGGTGGAGATTCCCTTCAGTCTCCCTTCCATGCACCCATGGTGGCCCTCTGGCACCACAAGGAATGCCCCTCATGCCCTAATGCCCTAATTCCCACTCCAAAGAGATTGTTCTCCTCCTGACAGCCCTGGAAGCCACCTCTGAGCACTGACCTCCCCTCCCCAGCTCCCACTGGTCCCTCACTGCTCTTTCCTGGAGGTTTCAGCCCAGCTCAGCTTCCTCACTCCCTTTCCAGCCACAATCCCTTTTGCACATCCCTGTTCCCTCCCAGAGTTCCCAGATCAGCTCTGGATTCCATCCCTGCACGTTTCTGCTGAAGCTGGTGACTTCCCCACCCTGGGCATCCACCTCCCGAGTGTCTCCATCCTTAGCCTGCCTCGTGGCATCCCTTACTCAGCCATTCCTCAAAGTCCCTCTCCACCCACTGAAAAAATTCTACTTCTAAAAAAACCTATTTCTAAAACCTTACAGAACACAGGAATCAGCAGAAAATCCTGCCACTCCTCATTTGCACTCCTTGACTTCCAAATGCTAAGTCATTGTTTCATTCACTTCCCAAACCTGACTGGAGAGCTTTTGGCCAGGGTGGCTGGGGCAGACTTCCCTACAGGCTCCCTAAAAATGGATGGTTACTCACTGCTGATGGGCTTCCCTTTCCTTTTCCCAACAATTCAGTGGTGTCACATCCTGAAGTGGGACGGAAGCTCAGTGTCACCTCTGTCCTCCTCATTTCTCACCCTGACACACCACGGCCTCGCCGTGCTCTGCTGGCCCTTTAGATTGAAATCTCTGCAGGTATTGATGAAATTATTTTGTATTTTCCTTGCTTTTGGCTTTCCTTCTGCTGGGTAAACCAAGCACAGCATTTCCTGCTGCTGCCAGATAAAGCTCAAGCCCAGAAAGAGGTTCCACATACAGCAAAGGGCTATAAAAATATTCTCAACTGAGACAACTCAAATCTACTTTTCCCATCTAAATGGTGTTTTTATTCATGACACCTGGGTGAGAAGGTGAATCCCAGCAGGACAAACACTTTCTTTTTCTCTATCACACATTTCCAGGGAGTATTTCTAGCAAGTAAAAAGACAAACACAAGAATTTACATCTTTTTTTCCTTAAAAACAAGAAGAGCAGACAAAGCTGCTCTTCTTTTCTTTTCATTCTGCTCTTGTGCTCTTTTTTCTAACCTTGCAATGAAAATTGCTCCTGAAAAGCCACTTCCTGCTCAGGGGTGAGCTTACAGCTGCTACAGAGGTTGCAATTATTCACTTCAAACTGTTTGGGAGTTTGGTTTAAGTTTCATTAAAGATTTCAACAGTTTAGCAGCAGGATGTGCCTGTGTGAGTGACCAACGAGTGGGAATTGCTTCTGGATTGGGATGAAGCACATTTTTTAAATTGCAGCATTTAAGTCTCTTGAATTCAAGTCTTTCTTCCAAACTTTTCAGGCATTTCATGGCTAATTTCCATTAAAAAACTGCAATTTGACTGTGGGAGAAGTGGGGGATGAATTCCCAGAGCAGCATTGAGTGGCAAAGGCCACAGATTTCTATCACCAGTCTGTTTTTCTGACAAAGAACAGATTTATACCAAACAATGGAGATCCCTCATAACAAAAACCCCAAAGAGCAGAACAACAACTTCTGTTTGAGTATTAAACTGACAGCAAAGACAGAGCTTTGGAGATTGTTTTCACTCTCAGTTCTGAAAAACTTATCAGATTATTACCCTTGAATGGAAATATGTGATTAAATATATCTATAATATAAATATATATATATATAAAAATAAAGTCTTTAAAATATATAAAAATATGTTAAAAAATCTAAATATGACTTATCAGATTATTACCCTTGAATGGAAATATGTGAGTAAATATATCTATAATATAAATATATATATATATATATATATATATATATATATAAAGTCTTTAAAATCTAAATATCTACAAATAACTCCAGGCCAAGCCACAAGAATGGCCTGAGGAGCACATACATACCTACAGTGAACCACGATTGGTCCAGCATGGGCAGGATTCAAGGTCTTGACTTTTTTCAGGAATTTCAGCATGCCAATAGGTGTGAAAGGCACCCCAAAATCCGGCCAGCTGGTGAAGTGGAGCTGGGTGACGAGCCTTGGAGCTTTGCATCCCTCCTGGAGCTGCAGGAACACCCAGACTCTGAGTGTGACATCTCATTTTTCATGTTGGTTTTGTGGTTTTAGTAGTTGATAATGATTGATTTTTTATTTTTTAATATTATCTAAGTATATAGATTATATTAGTTATTTTACAGATATGTTTCAGTTGTTTTTATTGTTAGTTAGTTACAAAACCAAAAATGTTAGTTATTATATGATATTATAGTTATTTTTGTAGACGTTAAATGTGTAACACATATTCTAATATTTTGCAAAAGTTAAAACCATAATATATTTATTACACTGGTCATAAATGAAAATATTATTAATATATGATGTTTTGAGAATCTAAGTTCCACAGGGGCCAGATCACAATTATATTAAAAGTAGTAAAGAGTGATTATAAATATATCAAAATCCTTGCGATTAACAACTGGTAAAAGTTAATTTACAATAGCAAAAGCCAACAACCACACAGTTATTTAGCCTAAATCACTATGCGTCACTGTCATATTTTCTGGAAGAATCCCTTTGCCAGGATTCTTCTCCTGGGAAGCTGAGAAGCCTCAGAGAAAAATGAAAACAATAATTATCTGATTTGCTTCTCCTGTGCTTTGCTGCTTTGGAATGTGTTTGGACACTGTTTACCAACAGGTGATTGTTTCATTGGTTTATGTGAATTGTTTTTACTTATTGGTTCTTTGCTGCTTGGGAATGTGTTTGGACACTGTTTAATAACAGGTGATTGTTTTATTGGTTTCATGTGAATTGTTTTTTACTTATTTGGCCAATTGCAGCCCAGCTGTGTCAAGGCTCTGGAGAGATAATGAGTTTTTCACTATTATCTTTAGCCTTCTGTCTGTATCCCTTCTGTACTCTTTAGTATAGTTTAGTACAGCATTCTTTAATATAATATAGATCATAAAATAACAAATTATCCTTCTAAGAACATGGAGTCAGATTCATCATTTCCCTTCTTCGTCTGGGAACCTCAAAAATAAAATACACTGTGTGGTTGTTGGCTAGAATCAGCCACATTTCTCAAATTCTGATTTCTCAAACAGCAAACATTTGGGATTATCCCAGCTTTGCCCCAGGAGCGAGGGAAGCCCCGGGAGCAGCTCCGGCCTCACCGAGTGCACGCAGAACTTGCGGATGGTGTAATCCACCAGCACCATGGAATCCTCCACGGACACACGGACACTGCCGTACGTCCAGCAGCCCTGGTCAGGCCAGTACTGGAAACACTTCTCCTGCACAAAAACAGGGAATTTCAGGGCCAAACATGGGGAATTTCAGAGCCAAACTCAGGGAACTTCAGAGACAAGTACACAGAATTTTAGAGCCCAGCACAGGGAATCTTAGAACAAAACCTAGGGAATTTCAGAGCCAAACCCATGGAAATTTAGAACCAAACCCATGGAATCTCAGAGCCAAACCCATGGAATCTCAGAATGAAACCCAGAGAATTTCACAACCAAACCCATGGAATCTCAGAGCCAAACCCAGGGAACTTTCACAACCAAACCCAGGGAATTTTCACAACCAAACCCAGGGAATTTTATCACCCTGACTTTGCTTTCACTGCCACGCTCTCCTAGTTGCATCAGGGAAGCTGTGAGTGTGCAGAGCTCCTCAGCTGGCACAACTTCAGCACCCTGCTACTGCTTCTTAAATTGATGCAGAGAAGGTGAGAACAGCTTTGAATTGTTTTTTAACCAACTCAGCCCCCACAGCTTTTGTTTCAGTTTGGCAGCTTTGTTACATGGTGTCCAACTGTGGGGACTGCGAGGTTTTTACTCTGATCTCGAGCTTTAGCTGCAGCCAGGGAGAAATTCAAAGCAGTTCTGCTTTGGAGCCATCAGGAATATCCAGATTTAGCAGTTCTGGCTGCTCCCACTGGGAATTGGCCCTCATGGCCTGGCTTTGCTGTTTGAGCTTCATCAAGCTGCAGTGCAAGTGCAGGAAAATCAAGTCCAGGAGGAAAACAAGGAATGCCCATCCTCAGGAGAGGAGTGGGGGACAGGAAGGAACAGCAGCACCCTCACAACACAGCAGCCTTCATTTCTCTTTGTTTAGCTGACAAACTGTGCATTTTGAAACCTAATACTCAGAAAAATGGGCAAAGTTTTTAATCTTCCTTCCTAATCAATCCCATCCACAAGTGCAGCCTTACACAGGGATAAAACCACGGGAGTTTTCCTTTGGCCCTGGGCTATGCAGGACACAATTGGCCATCAGAATTTTCTCCTTGAGATCACCTAATATAAATGGGTATTTCAGAAATGAAAACTGTATTTTGGAGCAGGAACTCAGCTGTGCTGACAGGGGCCAGGGCAGGAAGTGGTGAGAAATGCACTGGTCAGCCCCTGAGCACAGGGGACATCCCAGAGCAGGCTGAAAGCTCCTTACCTCTTTTCTTTCTTTCAGGTTGGTTAACATGACAATAATGGCCGATTTCTGCTCCCAGATCATCCTCCAGAAGTCATTGACTGTTTCCTGCTTGGGTCCTGCAGACAGAACAGGGAAATGCTCAGGAGAGGGATGGGGCAGATCCCAGAGCAGTCCCACACCCTGCCTGGGCACCCACCCACAGCTGTGCTTGCTACACCTGCACACCTTTGGAATCTACCAAATTTCTGTATTTATTTATTAAATAACATCCCCCTCATGTTTTCTTTTACATAATCATGCACCCAAATCTACATTTTTAGAAGGAATCTCCTCTCTTGAAATATCACTCATAGAATCACAGAATGGTCTGAGTTGGAAAGGACTTTAAAGCTCATTTAAATAATTTACTTCCTCCTCCCTGCCATGGCAGGGACACCTTCCCCTGTCCCAGGTGCTCCAGCCCCAGTGTCCAGCCTGGCTTTGGGCACTGCCAGGGATCCAGGGGCTGCCAGGGCTGCCCACCCTCACAGGGAACAATTCCTTCCCAAAATCCCATCTAAATCCACCCACTTTCAGTTTGAAGCCATTCCCTGTGTCCTGTCCCTCCATGCCTTGTCCCCAGTCCCTCTCCAGCCCTCCTGGAGCCCCTTCAGGGACTGGAAGATTCTGTAACACATTAACTCTTAAATATTATTTAATCTTAATTGTGGCAGGAGCAACATTTAGAATTCCCACTTTGCAGCTCTTCCCCATGCCAAGGTCCAAGGTTCTCTTGGAATGGATCATCAGGAGACACCAATTTCCAGCAAAGAGGGTCAGGAGAGGGAAATGAGTCTGTGCCAGAGCAAAACCTACAGAACTGCCTAGAGGCAGCTGCTCACCTCACACACCTCCAGCTCCTTCCAGCTGTAACCTCTGAACCCAGCCTCACCCCTGACCACCACCTGCAGCTAAAAATAACCTTTCAAACACATCTCCAATTAAATGTGCTCAGCCCTAAGCTACAGAGAAGAGAGAAATGAGAAGGAGTTACCTTGTGCTGCTATGAATTTATTCTTTTCTTTATAACCCTGTGGAAATAAATGCCACAGCAGTTAAAAGGTGAAAGGCCAAGGTGTGCTAGCAGAGAATTGCTTCTTTAATGCCCAAAGTTTGGCCAGCTGTGGGCAACTCTCAACTCACATCTATATATGATGCATTGATGTAGTCTGAAGGTGGGACTCCATCAATTTGGGTCAAAACCACTCTGGAGTGATCATCTGAAAGAAAAGAAGGGCATTGGCAAGTTATTAAATCTGGAATATTGTATTTCCCTGCAAGCAGGAGAGCTGGAAAAGCACAGAGTTCCCAAACCACAGACAACACAAATACAGCATTTCTGACCAGTGAAGTTGTTATTATTTGGGTATTTTCAGCACTAGCAGCAGCCTGCTCAGTGCCAAAATGAATTGTCTGCTTTAAAAGAAAAGTGAATGCTTACATGGCAGGATGTTGGGATATCTGTTCTTCTCCCTGTTCTCCTCGTTATTTGCCATTTCAAACGTTCCCTGCACATATCCAGATGTTAATGACTGAAAAAAAAAAGAAGATATAGAGTCAATGTGTTAGAAAACAAATAATTTTGACTGCACATGGCTTAGGGAAAATTTTCATCCACCAGAACTAAATACATTTCAACTTTTTCCCCCCCAGTAACTTTAATTCCTCTCCAGCAGACAACTACATCCTGGCAGATTTGACTCCAGACAACGAGTTCAGCAGCTGGGGAGAGAGGAGGAATCTTTTCCCTCCGAGATCACAGTTATTTAGCAAATTGTTCAACTCTGAGCTGCTGCCTGGAGCTGCCATCTGCCACAGAGACTCAGAGCCACTGATGGCAGCCACAGGAACAGGGCTGAGCCTCTCAGTCACTGCTGAGGACATCACATATCCAACATCCTGCTCAGCTCTGCAGGTGAGGGCCCAGCCCTGGGTGAAAAGGAGGAAGGGAAAATAATTTATATAATAAATTTATATAAATGTAGTATATTTCTTTTTATAATATAACAATACAATTGTTTATTATATAATATAATAATATAATTTTAACTATATAATATATAATATAACAATATATAATAATATAATATAATTATTTTATTATTGCATTATTTATAATATAATTGAAAATATATAATTATAATATTATTTATTATATATAATTATATATAATATATATGTATATGTATTATTGCCACAAGACCTCAGTATATATATATGTATATAAAACCATATAGTATATACTATATGTAATATATTATATATAATATATATGTATTATATATAATATATAACATATATCTATTACATGACTATACATGTTATATATATATTATACATGTTCATATATAATATATTATTATATAATTATTATTACAACATTATTTATTATTATATTATTGTATTGTTATTAAATTATTGTATTATTTATTATTAATAAAGTAATTTTATGGGTTACAATTATTTTAAGCATAAAATTATGGTTAAAACAATTCTAACTCATAAAAAATAAAGGGTTTTTATGCAGCGTGAGTCGAGTTCTGAGTCATCAGCAAGAGCTGAGTGCAGGTAAATTTAGTCTGGCTTAAAAATAACCCAAACAGCCATGGAGGGCAACAAACCAAAGGAAAAAGCAGAGAAGAGGGTGAAGATGAAAGCAAGGAGGTGCCCAGGGTGGAGCCCCTCCACAGCTGAGATGCTGCCCCTGCAGAGGGACCAAAGCAGAACCAGATTTGGAGAAGTTCTTGAGGTGGATTTCATCAAGTTCCTTAAACTGAGCCCCAAATCCCGCAGTGCCAGCAGGGTGGATCCCTGAGGTAAAACCCAGCCTGAGTCACAGGGCCAGGAAAAACAGGGTCTGGGATTCCCCCAGAGCTGCAGGGTGACACGGGAGGAGAGGGGCACGGGCAGCCTGACACACAGGACACAGCACCCTGCACTCTGGGTTTGGTTTTGGGGCTTTTGGGGCACGTGAAGCTGTGAATGGAAAGGAGAGAAGGATGAAAGAGGGCTGAGGAAGAAAGCTGCTGTCAGCAGACTGCTTAATTCCTGAAGTGAATGAAGGTTATGGCTCTTTATCAGCCCATTTTGCTGATTAAAGTACATTTATGAAACACAAAAATGAAATTTTTGTGTAAAAAGAAATAGAGGAAGGTGTCCCTGCCCATGGCAAGGGGTCAGAACTGGATGAAATTTAAGCTCCTTCCAACCCAAACCATTCTGTGACTTTATGAAATAATTATCTTTTCAAACACAATCAAGTCAGGCACCCAATTTCCAGTTAACAGCCAGAGAAATTCCGGATTTTCCCGTGAAAAACGCATGAAAAGGAATTGACTCTGGCCAGAGCCCCTGTGCATGCCCTGCCCCAGGGCCCTGCTCCTCCCCAGGCAGCTCCAGTGCCACAGGGCGGGTGCTGGGGCAGAGCAGAGCCCAGCTCCTGCTCCCACCCACGCCAGGATGTGAATCACCCGCCTGCTCCCCAGCACATCCTCCCAGCTCCCCAAACCACGAGGAGCTGACGGGTCCTGCTGGCCCTGCCCCATCTGCTGCCACCCCACCCTGACCTGTCCCCCCCCAAAATCCCACTGGAGCTTTGAGAGGCTCAGCCCGCCCAGGATCATTTTCTCCTTTTTTAGCACTCAACAAGCACAGCGATGTCTTAATCAAGCCAGAATTCAAATTTCCAAAGAAAACTCTTCGGGGAAGCTTTTCAGTAATTAATCTGAAAATCAAGGCAATAACCCCAAACTTCCAGGGATGATCAGCAGAGGTGGGGCTTTACAGAAAGAAATCAATTTTTTTTTCTTTTTTTCTTCCTGTGAAGAAAGAACACACTCTTCCAGTGCTCAATGTTCACAAAGGAATCACATGAAAAAAGAAGGAGCCTCTGCTATTCTGGTGAGTGTCCACGGGGTGCAATGGACCTCTGGAGGGTCATGCAGGCTTTCAGGACAAAATCAAAGGTGCTGGAGAACACCATTAGGCACATAAATCCAAGAGAACTGTCCTCAAAGTCAGGAACTGTCCTCAAAACTCTTTTCTCCCTGCTGGGTGTCATCTTTTAATGTCTGGTTTCTTTTTATCCAAAAACTCCCTTGGGACCAAACCCCTCAGGTTGGTGCATGTGCCTGGCTCCCAGAACTCACTGTTTTCAGCCCAAATTTGTCCCTAATTCCCACTGGCGCTCCTGCATCTGCATTTCCAGGGATGCCTGGCCCCTGACATGTGGGATGGGGAGTGGGCAGAGATCCCTGGAGCATCCCCAGGGCAGGGCTGAGGCACAGACCCAGAGAATCATGGAATGGTTTGGGTTGGGAGGATCTTTTAAATCCCACCCAGTGCCACCCTGCCATGGCAGGGACACCTCCCCTGTCCCAGGCTGCTCCAAACCCCAATGTCCAACCTGGCCTGGGGCACTGCCAGCCCTCCCAGGCTGGAGCAGACAGCTCATCCAGGCACAGGAAAAAAACCACACTGAGCATCAACCCCGTCCAACCCCATCCCTGCTCATTTTTGGGGATCAGACCCCAGGTTTTTGGGTGTGGACAGAATCCCACATGCTCACAGCATGGGGCAGAAAATTACCAAAGCAAAGAGGGGTTTAAAAATGAAAACAGATGGTTTGTTTCACTCTGAACCTCAGAGCAAATTCATCAGGAGAGTCAAAATTCACCAGCGCACACCGTGTCAGGCTGGTCCTCACTTTCATTTTCAGCTTTGAGAAGGATTTCCACAATGCTCTCTGTCTGATAAGGCAAAAGTCTGTGGTTTAAATTTATCATCAACCAAACTGCAGCTCTAAATATGCTCCCAATTAAGAAGGTAGCTCAACAGCCTGCCTGATCAACACGTGCCTTGGCTCTCACAAATCCACGCCTGACATTTAAGCTCCTGCTTTGCTTCTGCTGTGGAGGGAAGTGAAGTCATAAAAAGTCTGGAAAAAGCCCCAAACTCAGGCTCCTGGTGCTGTGTTTGTCCCCAGGAATCCTGCAGGAGCTCAGCACAGACTCCAGGTGCAGCTCATCCCTACAACCACAAAATCCTGCCCAAGGCCATGTTCAACAGGAAAACCCTGAGAGCTGAGACAACTCAGGAACTCTGTGCTCAAAGAGGGGAGTGCTGGGATGGCAACCAACAGCAAAAAGTCAAATTATCAGGAAAAAAGAAGCCAAACCCCACCAGGGCAGTGTTAAGGCCACCCTGTGTCCTCTCCTCTAAGTACTTCCCATGGAGGTGAAACACCCAGATCCCCAAAACCCTCCACCACCATCATGAAAGTCAGTGCTGAAGAGGTTCATATTCAATGTTCCTCTCCTCCAGCTTCAGGCAAACACTAAAGACCTTCTTTAAATGTTAGCAAGAGGCAAACAGCTCATATAGCACCAATTCAGCATCACAAATCAGTAAAAATTCCAGGTTTTATCCAGATAAAAGGTCCCCACACATGACAGAGCCTGTAAGAACAGCACCAATCCTGCACCCAACACAAGAATTATTAATACTCACAGATATTTTTGTTTTCCCCCGTTTTCAGCCACCCATGTGTAAAAACTTACATTAAACTCCTCCCTGAAGAGCTTCCCCTCATCGGCCGAGCGTATCCGGATTTCCTCCTCCAGGTTTTCCACAGGGATGGGGAAATACTTCTTGGGGCCCGAGGGAGACCTGCTGAGCAGCATGACCCGCTGCTGTTCTGTCAGCACAAGGGCAGGATGTGTTAAAGGCATGGCCAGAGCCAGGGACTCCCAACTACAAATTCATCTGGGTGCTGAAAGATGCCAAAGCAAACTGCTGCCATGACACTCTGAGGTGCTAAAGGGGATTTAAAGGAAATTAAAACACGGAATCATAGGCCAAGTGCCTGCTTTGGGAACATAATGGCATCAAGAAGAGCCACTGCTGGTGAAATGAGTGATTTCTTTATTTACATTTGATTTAAAAGTGATCAAGTTGTATTCAGAAAAGGAGAAGGTTCTTTCTGCTGACAAGGCAAGGACAGCTTTTGGCACTTACCACCAAGGAGATGCTGCCAGATTATTTCATTTCAAGGGGAAATAATGCTAATAATAATAATAAATTTATCTTTAATTTGGCAGCCAACAGAAGCTGTGCCCCAAGAGGAGCTGCTGCCCTGTGCACAAGAACACCCCAGCAGGAAGCTGATGGGTATTTTTAGGGTTTTGACTTTCCCTCCGCCTGCCACCCTCTTCGGCTCACTCATCCCTTCACACATGGCCAAGTGGGACTGACACAAACCACAGACAGATTATTTTATCTTTAACTTGATCGTTTTTCTCTGGGTTGTGATTAAAACAACTTGCTCATCCCTTCCAGGTTTGAGCTGGGCCCCCTGAGGAGCCAGCCCGGGGCTCCCCACGGGCAGAAACAAACCCAGCACAACTCAAACCTGGGGGAAACATTCTGAACTCCCCAGAGTGTTTTATTTCAGTGCCTCTGGCTTCAAACTGCCCCACGTTCAGAAACCACCTACTGTATTCACAAAGTGTTAAGGACTTTCCACCCCATTTTAAGAAGAAATACTGCAGTTCCTGCCCCAGATATAAGCATCACAATGTCACAAACATGGATCTCAGCTGCTATCTCTGGTAAAACACCTCCAAAGAGCCCAGGAAACTTTTACACAGAAACATTTGCTGCAACACAACTTAAAGTGAAACCTATTTCAAACCGGCAACTGAAAGTTAAGATTTTCCGCAGACTGCTGGAGTATGGATTTCTAAATATGGATCTCCAGTCCAAGGCCAGCTTGGAGGGGACAGCCAGGGGCTGGAAGATGTCCCTGCACATGGCACAGGGTTGGAGCTGGATGAGTTTAAGATCCTTTCCAACTCAAACCATTTGTGACTGTATTTTTTCAGACTATTTTCTCTTTAGTAACAACTTAGATTAGAAATAAAAGCAAACACTGAGTAATTTTGAGTTAAAGACAGAAATAAAAATGAGAGTCTGAAAGCAAATCTCCCCATACCTTGTTCTTCCAAGATCCCATTTGGCATCTTCTTGTCTCCGGAGTTGACCACAGCTTTCCTGTGTCTCCTGAACCTGGAACAGAGGCACCACATCAATCCACAACCGTGGCAAGAGGAAAGCAGCATTTCCCCCCCAGACCCTTTTTTTACAGACCACGTAATCCTGGAGAAGCTCTTTCTGTTCATGCTGGCAGGGCGGGCACGGCCGCGGCTCTGCCTCGCGTCTGCTTCCGTGGGAGGGCACAAGGAAAGGATGGGCTGAGCCCACCCACACCCACCTGAAAAAATACCCCACCAGCACCACGAAAATGACCACCACCAGCACCAGGATCAGCAGGGAGGTCAGCAGCTCCTTGTGCAAGGTGTTCTCCTCGGTGGAGTCTGGGGATGGAAGAAGAAATGTGGAATATCAGACGTGGATTGTCTCATCTGGCACAAAAACTGTGCTGAAGGCACCAAAAATTCTGTCCTATTATCTGCCTCTGCTACTAAAAGCTTCATCATACTTGACACAGGCAAAGCTAAAATTTTTAATTATTTTTAATTTTTTTTTTAATTTTTAATTTTTTTTCCCTTGTCAAAAGCACAATCAAACAACTGCTGCTGAGAAAATCCAAGATATTTTTCAGTTTCCCTGTAATCAGAGAAAGTTGAACAGCTAGAAAGTACCAATCTGAATCTGAAGCCCATTAAAAGGTTTGCTGCAGTGCCCTTATACACATCAGCTGCTTCTCAACCACCTCTCATATAAATACAGAAAATGCCACCTTTCACAGGGATTTTAGTCACTGAAATTCTAAGAGATTTTATTCACTGAAATTCTATATACATATAAGAACAAGCAGAAATAATGACATTTTTCTCAGAACGGAGATTAAAGAACATCTTTGTTATATCTGGTACAAGCCTTGAGTCTCACCCTTCTGTTCACAGTGTTTTGTGGAAGTGTCTCTTTACCTTTCACTTTCATTATGCTTCTGTAACCTTTTAGTTCTGCTGAATAATTCAATACGGAACAGATTAAAATCATTAAAAACCCAAGCTGTTTTATTTAAGGAAGCCAAACTCCCAGTCTGAACCTTCAGCAAGCAAAACACAACCCTACAACCACTCTTTCAAAATTAGGGCAATTTCTGTTGCTGCTGGTATTTCAGATTTTCTCTTTTAAACTACATTTACACACTTTAAAGAGTTTTTTTTTACCATTCCTACAGTGGCCTTTGAGAGCTGACAGACAGAAGGGTTGGATGGGATGTTGGGGAGGAATTCCTGGCTGGGAGGGTGGGGAGGGCTGGGATGGAATTCCCAGAGCAGCTGGGGCTGCCCCTGCATCCCTGGCAGTGCCCAAGGCCAGGCTGGACAGGACTTGGAGCACCTGGGACAGGGGAAGGTGTCCCTGCCATGGCGGGGAGGGTGGAATGATTTTTAAATTCCCTTCCACCCCAAATAATCCTGTGATTAAAAAAAAAAAAAAAAATTAGGAGTAGGTAACACCTGCAATAATCCAGGAAGGATTCCTGTGGATCAGACAAATACCCAAATTGATGGCTACAAAACTCATCTGAGTGTTGGGAGCAGCTGGAAACTCTCTGGGTGCTCCACAGGGTCTGAGGGCATGGGAAACAATTCCTGGAGAGGCACAGGTGAGCTCAGGACACACAGGGAAAAAGGGCTCATAAATCAACACCGTAATTCCCAGACAGGGAAGGCAATAAAAGGCATGAGGGATGAGTTTTAGGGGGTGTGTAAAGATAAAAGTGACAGGCATGACAAAACTGCAGTCAGGAGCCATGGCTTGGCAGGGGTTCAGGAAACCACTCTTGGAAGGAGTGGCTGGATGAGGATGAACAACCACCCAACGCTTTCTGAGGGGTGCTTTGCAGCTCTGTCTGGGAGCCAAGGCTGGCAAGGAAACAAACACCAAAAAAATTCCCTGCTTTTGTCCCTCACAGACAAGATGCAGCCATTCCCATGGAGTTAGAAATGTCACCCTCAGGGTGCCAGATTTGGGGGTTGTGTTGGTTCTCTTCAGCTCTGAGACAAGACCCATGACAGGAGAGGGGAAACAACAAGTTTGCACCATGAGGGAATTAAAACTTCCCCCAGACAATTACACAATAAAAGAAAATCACCCCTCTCTTCCTTTCACAGAACTGCTGCACCATTTTTGGGGTGTCTGTGGAGAACTGATTCCCAGGCAAACACTGAAAACTCAATCCCAGCCAGGAAAAGAGAAGCTGAACCTTCTGCCAGACAACTGCCCTCACTTCTTCAGTCAAGGACAGAGCACCCCCACCACGACTGATTTAATTCTCTGTCCCAAGATCTCACCTCTCCTCCTACCATTTCACAAGGAAATTGGGTCAAAAGTCACTAGAAGTCCCTTTTTCTTTATAGCTGGGCACATCTGTTCCCAGATCCTTGTAGCTGCTCCCCAATGGCTTCATCCCTGCAGAGCCTGGGAGTAAGGCACACTGTGGTTTCATTTTTTACCTCTATTTTCTTTAATATCAGTCAATTTATAAATGTAGCCCAGAAATTGCATGAGAAAGTTAAAACTGAGGCCAGTGCAGGCTCAGAGGCTGAAACACCTCTGGCCAACACAACTGTCTCCAGACCAAGAGGGATTTCAAGGGGAACAAAGGCCTGAAATCACTTTTCAATCACTGCTGCTACAAAAATTTATGACTGGAGCAAACAGATGCAGGAGAGGCAAATCCTCCAAAGCAGGGAAACTTTCCCTCTGCACTCACTCCAGGAGCTGGGGCCCAAAACCACCAGGACTTCTGTTCACAGCCAGCCAAAGATCCTCCCAAGGGTATTTTTTTAAAGATAAAAATGGAGAAGTGGCTTTAGTATTCCCCAGAGAGGGGGATAATCACCAGGAGGACATGATCAAAAGTGTGTGATTAAAATACTTTTTCCCCCTCTAGAAAAGCAAGCTGGCAGGGCAAAGTTTGCCCTAAACCTGAAATTATTCTGGTGAGTGACACGAAACAAAATCTTCTTTTATCTGAGCACAGGAGAAATCCCACAAGAACCAACTCTATTTCTGCACAGGTCTGATCTTCTTTTCAAAACCCAGAGATATCACAAACAAATGTCCAACAGGAAATATGACAAAACCCACACTAAACCCTCTCAGGCTATTTTTGGAAGAGAAAACCCCAACCGTGCCATGGCTGCAGAAGGGAAGCAGCTGATGGGCAGCTGATAACCAGGAGATTTGTTTGGGATGTGTGAAGTAAAACCCAAATCAGAAATAAATGTGAAATAAAGGAAGGGCAAAGGAAAACAAACAGGTAGAAGAGAGAAATCAGTACCCACAGCCAGCAGGTACTGATGCCTCAGCTTTGGCTTTTCTATTTTCCACATTCTGAGCTGCTTTAGTGTGTGGGGCTGGGTTCACATCAGGGGATGCTGAGCTCTGTGCACAGAGCAGGGAGACAAAACAATTCCTGCTCCAGCTGGGCACCAAGGACAAATGATCCCAATCCCAGCCCAGGAGCACAAACCCCGTGGGCTGCAGAGAGAAAAACAAGCAGGGTGGGACTGCAGGGGCTGCAGTGGGATTGGACACTGAACTGCAATGTGCACATGGAGCAGAGCTGAGCCCAGGGAGAGACCCCGGCAGCGCTCGTGCATTTTGGGGCCATTTGGGTTCATCCTGGGGGCAGCCCTGGCTGGGCTCTGGTGCTGCCCAAGGGGCATCCATGGAGGAGATCCTTTGAGTAAATCCCTGCTTTATTCTGGAGCTCCATGCAGTCTCTGTTCTAAGTCAGCCTTCACAAGGCATCAGTACCAGTCAATGTGAGTTTAACATCTCAGAGCTGAACCCCACTGGGCAAAGCCAGCCCAGCCCACCTGGCACTGCAGCCACACAATCTGAGTCTGACCTGGAGGGACCTTTAAATGTCACCCAGTCCTACCCCCGATCTGAAACCACCTATTTCTGAAGTTCTGCTTTGCAAACTAATTCTTGGAATTGAGTGTCTGCAGAGAATCCCTCTGGCATTTAAATACCAAATAAAATGAGCCAGACTCCTCCTCCATAACTCAGTTTTCTGACGCTGCCTCATTTTCTCCATGAAACCACCACCAAAAGCCTCATAGGGAAGTCCCGCCTCTGGACTACAGAGTCACACAATGGTTTGGGCTGGAAGGGACCTCAAAAATCCCACCCAGTGCCACCCCTGCCATGGCAGGGACACCTTCCCCTGTCCCAGGTGCTCCAGCCCCAGTGTCCAGCCTGGCCTTGGGCACTGCCAGGGATCCAGGGGCAGCCCCAGCTGCTCTGGGCACCCTGTGCCAGGGCCTGCCCACCCTGCCAGGGAACAATTCCCAATTCCCAATCTCCCATCCAGCCCTGCCCTCTGGCAGTGGGAGCCATTCCCTGTGTCCTGGCCCTCCATGTCTTGTCCCCAGCCCCTCTCCAGCTCTCCTGAAGCCCCTTCAGGCTCTGGAAAGCCACACTGAGGTCACCCCAAAGCTTCTCTTCCCCAGCCTGAACAATCCCAGCCCTCCCAGCCTTTCCTCCATCCCACTGAACGTTTTGGTTCATTCCCACAGTTCCAGGTCCTCCCCATGCAGGGACCCCAGGGTTGGACACGGTGTCTCCAGAGTGGAGAGACACAAAATCTCATTTTCACATTCCCACTGACTTGTTGGAAGCTGAAACCAGCACCAAAGAGGAGCCCCAGATCTGCTCCATTTTCCTGCCTCTGAACCTGCAGCTCCTCTGATAACTTCATTGCCTCTGAAGGTTCAGACAGCAGGGATGGGAAGGAATTGTGAGGATTCAAAGGCACCAGGAACCCTCATGGAGTAAATACCACTGGAATGTAAACATTTGGAAAGGTTTTTGAAGGTTTATAATTGCAGCTCCCAGGCTGCTTGCACATTTCAACAACTCCACAAGTAAAAATGCAAGAGGAAGTAAAACAATCCAGACTATGATTAATCCTGGGGAACTTACAAATATTTGAATTACCAGGAGTTACGGGATGGTCACGGGCAATATCATGAATAAACAGTCTGCAACAAGGATCTGGGAGCATGAAGATATCCCCACTGCAAATATACATTTATTTATGCAAACCTAATAAATATTAGCTTGGAAGCCAGAATTAGATGCTCCCTTCCAACCCAAACCATTCTGTGGTTTGATGGTTTATATTTATTTAATGGAGTTGAATACCTGGAGTAAAGATCAGGGCAAATTTCCAGTAAATGGCAGTGCAATAAACCCCAGAATATTCTCATTTTCTAAAAGGGAAATTTCAAGGTAGCAATTTCATGGCTGCAATTTCAGGGTGTTCTAGCAGGAGGTAAAATGGCAGCAGTGCTAAAAATCGACCCATCCAGACAAGGTAACCATGTTTTAAATAAGAATAAAGCTGACATTGTAATTCAGCAAATCTTTAAAAAATCAAGGCAGCTCAAATGATGACATGGAATCATTGCTATCTATTCCTTTCAGAATCAAAAGTATCTTTTGGGATCACACATCAAATTAGCATGCAAAAGGAAAGCTGATTTTTTTTAGGCTCTTTTAGTTCTTTCCATAGTCTGTTAAATGAAGTTTTCTTTATGCTTCAATCAAAAGTCTTTATTTTTGTATTTTAAAATGCCGTATTAATTCAATGGCTAAATTTATTAGATAATCCAATTATCTTGGTTCTCTTTCTGCACCAATGTAATTTTCAGGGTGCACCTACTTCTCTGTCAGAAAAAACTCTTCCTCACTGCAAAGCCAGGAAGGCTTTGATAATTAGGAAAGAAAATTTTAGTCACACCAATCATTTCTGAATCATATCACTGAAATTAAGATTTAATTAAAATAGGAATGATCAGATCCATATCATCAGACCTAAATCCAACACAATTTGGAATTAAGCTCTGAAGATGAACAACACTGATAGCAAAACTCCCTTTGTACTCATGTTATTAAAATTCTGGGAAGTGATAAAAACAACAAGTGACTTCCCCTTCTCAATTCCCATATCCTGACATATTCAGCCCAATATTAGTAACTTGTTTTTCTACAGCTGCAGGTGCCAGACAAGAAGCAGGGACCAAAAACTACTTGACAATACTTCAAACTGATTAATTAGCAAATTCACACTCGGCTAAAGCTTCATTTCTGTGAATAATTTGGGTTTTTTTGGGAGCACTAAGCACAGCCACGCTCAGATTGTCACTGCTGATGGTGGAGCCCCTTGTCCCCCAAGCTCCACTCCCCCTGCAGAGCCCTGGAGTGCCCAGCCAGGGCTGCACCCAGCCTGCAGTCAGACTCTGCAGAGGAAAATGCTCACACCTCACTTAGCAGCAAATCCCAGACCGGTCTGGGATGAGAAGACCCTCAAAATTATCCAATTCCACCCCTGCCATGGCAGGGACACCTTCCCCTGTCCCAGGTGCTCCAGCCCCAGTGTCCAGCCTGGCCTTGGGCACTGCCAGGGATCCAGGGGCACCCTGTGCCAGGGTTGCCCACCCTCATTTTATTCCCAATTTCCCATCTAAATCTCCCCTATTTCCATTTAAATGACTACAACCAAGAACAAAACAATCCCAGGGGCCATGAGCCCAGCCTGGCATTTGATTCCTCTCCTTCCCCAGGGGTGTAAAGTTCACAAACAGATTAAAAGCAAATAAAGCAATAAATCAGCCTTCTATGAAACACTGGGTGTCAACAACAGCGACCTGAACAGTCATCAAAACGTGGTCACATTGCTCATATGGGACATCAGCAGCTCCATCACCCTGCTTTGGGCTGGAAGGGGCCTCTGAGAGGATCCCATCCCACCCCTGCCAGGGACACCTTGCACCATCCCAGGCTGCTCCAAGCCCTGTCCAACCTGGCCTTGGGCACTTCCTCAAACCCCCCAAATTCCCCTGAACATGCCCCTCCCCAGGACTGCCACGTGTCAGGACATGGTTCTGGGAGGGTTTGAGGAGGAGGAAATTCTGCAAACATAAATGAGGATGAATATGAGGTGCTGTGGTGGCCAAGAGTGATGCCTCAGGTTTGGCTTTTCTATTTTCCACATTCTGTGCTGCTTTAGTGTGTGGGTCTGGGTTCACATCAGGGATGCTGAGCTCTGTGCACAGAGCAGGGAGACAAAACAATTCCTGCTCCAGCTGGGCACCAAGGACAAGTGATCCCAATCCCAGCCCAGGAGCACAAACCCCGTGGGCTGCAGAGAGAAAAACAAGCAGGATGGGACTGCAGGGGCTGCAGTGGGATTGGACACTGAACTGCAATGTGCACATGGAGCAGAGCTGAGCCCAGGGAGAGACCCCGGCAGCGCTCGTGCATTTTGGGGCCATTTGGGTTCATCCTGGGGGCAGCCCTGGCTGGGCTCTGGTGCTGCCCAAGGGGCATCCATGGAGGAGATCCTTTGAGTAAATCCCTGCTTTATTCTTTAGCTCTGCCCAGCCTCTGCTCTGGGTCAGCCTTCACAAGGTTAACACGAGAGGAGATCTCTCTCAGCTCCTGGAACAGCTCTCCTGTTTCTCACCTGGCAGGACCCTCCACAGGACACCTCACACCCTTCTTGAGTGTTTGCATGAAAACCCAGAACTTGTGTCCAGGCTCCTCACAGTCTTTCCATCTATTCATCCTGCTGCCTAATGAAAGCACCCTTCTTGAGTGTTTGCATGAAAACCCAGAACTTGTGTCCAGGCTCCTCACAGTGTCCAACCTATTCATCCTGCTGCCTAATGAAAATTTATTTCCTGTTATCTGTGCCCACATCCCCTGAGATCCCCCTGGCAGCTCCTGGCCCCTGCAGCTCCTCCAGCTCTGCCGTGGTTCTCCTTCCCATGGCAAAGAGAAAGTGAAACCCCAACAGCACCCACGTGCAGAGCAAACCCAGAGGACACCTGGCACCACCAGAACTGTGTCAGGGGGGCCAAAGTCCTGCAAAACCACCCTGGACTGTGCCACCAGGGACACCCCCCGAGGTCCATGCCATCCTGCCCCACAGGGCACTCCTTACTGGTTGTTGTGGTTGTTTTGGGCAGTTCTGTTCCATTGGGTGGCAGAGCTCGTGCAAAAATGAAACTAACACAGAGCAGCAGGAGCGAGCAGGAATGTTCCATCCTGGACCTGCAAGGAAGCAAAGCAGAAGATAAATTTTCAGGTCAAACTGATATGGCAGAAGGAAGCCAAAGTAAAAGCAATGTCTGCTTGAAATTTAAATTTATTTAAACCCTGTTTTATTCTCTCCCATCACCTCGGCATTGAATGTTCAGTTTTGATGCAAAAAGGAAAAGAAAATACAACTTGTTCACTCCAAAAATTCATTCAGGAGATTTTAAATCCAGCAACAGAATGGCTGAACATGAACACTCAGCCATGGTTCACAGACAACACCAGAAATCAGGGCAAAAATGCTCCCTCCATAAAAAAAAAGCCATGTGAGGACACTGAGGAAACAATCCTGGGAGTCATTCCCAGAGATAAGAGGAAAATTCATAACAAAGAGGAAAAGTTTTTTACCACAAGGAGCCAAATAACACCAGAAAGCTTCGAGTCCCTTTAACACACACTTCTAGAGTTTCCTGATCCCACTTGACTCCTTTAGCCACAGATGGGGGGCTCCATGGATAAATTCCATGGGGGAATGCTTGCCACAGCAATTCTCCTTTCTCAACTCAGAATTTCAGCATTGGTGAGACCAGAATATAATTCCCAGTGTGAAGAAAATTGGAGGAAAAGCGTGATGAGAATGTGCTGTCTCTTGATTCAGGGAAATTCATAGATAGAGACAAATAAACAGGTCCAGAAATACTCCAATCCCTCTAAACAGAGGTGGAAAATGAATGTTGTTATTAATTTGTTGTGATTTATCCAATCACTAATGAACAGATGAATTAGCAGAGGCTCCCATCTCAGCCATTAGACAGTCCTGCTTGATTTAGAAATAATTTCCCACAACCTCTGCTTTGTGGCAGGATTTATCCAGATGGTGGCTCTGCAGCCACTGCTAAAATTCTGTCCCTGGAAATGCTGCTCCCCAGAGCTCCCTGTTTCAGGGTAATACACTGAATTTAACAGTACAACTTCCACAGGGCATTACACAGCCCTGCCTCACAACACACTAAAAAACCCAGGAATTTGGCAGTCATTAGAATAACCATTAGAAAATCCTGCCTTTCTGTGTAAAGTGGGATAATCCACCAGAAATAATCCCTGGATAAGCTCAAATATAGAAAAATCTCCCGTGACAACAACTTTCACACTACCTTGCACTGCTCTCACAGCTGTTACTCAGAAGTGAAATATTCCCAGCCCCTCCAAAGCCTGGTCCTACACCCAGGAGTAAATTCAAGCTCAGCACACAGCTGCTATTCCTTGGATACACAATTGGGAAGCTCAATGTTTTGGGTTGTTTTTTTTTCCCTAATACAATGAGTGAAAAAAATAATAGTAATAAAAAATATTATTAGCATCAAACTTAATTTTCTTAATTTTTTTCCCCCAGTCCAGCTTGCTACTAATTTACTCCTTCAATTCCTTCTACTACTATTTCTAATTTAAGCAGCCTAAATGTCTTACAATCTAATCCCATTCTTGGGGTTTTACAATCCCATTCTTTCCCAATCCCATTCTTGGGATTAGACAGTTAATTGTGTTCAACACCCCCCTGCAAACTGGGCCTGCATCATTTTGAGCATTATATAAATGTCCCAAATTAACTATTTATAATTATATTATATTTATAATTAGAAACCTTGGGGCACACAGCAGCACTTAATGGAACAGAAGGGAAGGGAAAGGAAGGAGGACTTGGAAATGTGGAATAAAGCCAGAATAAAAGTGGAATTAACAGGGAAGAGGTGCTGAGTGTTGGGATGCTTTCCACCCTCAGCAAAGGCTACTGAAATCCACTGGAATTTTAGGTAATCAATCCTGGCAGGGGCTGATTTTCCAAGGCAGAGCTGAGTTCACTTTCTCATCCTTAAAATTCATCCAGCTACTTAAAAAAAAAATAAAAAAAAATCCCACAGAATAATTGAAGTTGCTGGAAGGTTTCCAGGAGAGCAGAAAGTGAAAGGAACATCCGTGCTTCTCTCCAAATCTCTGTCAGGAGCATTTTCCAGATGCCAATTCCCTGCCAGACCCCTGGAATCTGTTCTCTGGGATGTGATAAAAAAAAAATAAAAATTCTCTGGGATGTGATAAAGCGTGGCTGGAACACGCTGTGGTGTCCCTCAATTTATCAGAAATAAACACATCCACAAAGATTATGCAAATCCTGAGATTTTGGGTTTGGCCAAAGCCCTTTGCATTTCCAGTCCTGAAGAAAGGAGAGGGAAACCTCCAAGGGAATGCAAGAGCTGCAGCTGAGATGGATGCAAAGGGCTGGGCTCAGCAGGACCAAGCAGAAAATCATGGAATTAAGGTTAGAAAAAACCTTTAAGATCATAAAATCCAACCATTCCCAGCACTGCCAAGGCCACCACTGCCCCATGTCCCAAGTGCCACATCTACATGGATTTTAAATCCCTCCAGGGATGGAGACTCCAGCCCTGCCTGGGGCAGCTGTGCCAGGGCTGGACAAACCTTTCCATAAAGGAAATTTCCCTAATTTCCAATCTAAACCTCCCCTGGCACAGCTTGAGGCTGTTTCCCCTCATGCTGTCCCTTCTCTTCCCACTGGGGTGGATGGGGAGGTACCCAAGCTGCAATCCCACAAAAAATCCCATAAAAACACCATGAATTTTATTCTGTATTTGTATTTATGGCGTTCACGTACAGGCCTGCAACGATACCGTTTTCTAAACAAAACAAAAAAATAGCAAAAACCCACTGCTGCAGGCACAGCAGCATTTCCCACATTTTCCTTACTCACAAAGGCACCAAGTCATGATACAGCCTGGTAAAACAAGAAGGAAAATATAGTAACAACTCTCCTGAGAGAGCAGGCAGGGAGAAAAGCACGGCTGAGCAAGGAAGGACAGCCACGTGCTACAGAAGAAGCCTCTTGTTGATGAAAGGGGAAAGGAAAAGATCCAGGGAGAGACAAACTGGTATTATTACACAGCTCTGCTGTAGGGCAACTGCTGTCCCTGCTGAAAAAAGAAATAGGAACTGCCTTTAAAACATAAAAAAGTGAATTTATCAACTCATATCCTACTGCATCCAGCCTTTATTCCCTGGAATAAAAAGCTCTGCTCCCAGGGAAATAGCAAAGGGACATGAGGGTTGGCCTCAGACTGTGCCAGGGGAGGCTCAGGGTGCACATCAGGAGGAATTCTGTCACAGAAAGGGTGCTCAGGCCCTGGCACTGCCTGGGGAGGGTTGGAGTGCCCATCCCTGGAGGTGTCCAGGGAATTCCTGGAGGTGGCACTCAGGGCTCTGGGCTGGGGACAAGGTGGGGATGGGGCACAGCTGGGACTGGATGATCCTGGAGACCTTTTCCATCTGGAATGATTCCATGATTCTATTCTGAATGGCTCAGGCACCTCAGGTTTAACCCCATGGATCTATTTTTTCTGTACTTTACCATTGCTCTGGGACACCCTCCACCATCCCAGGCTGCTCCAAGCCCCATTCAGCCTGGCCTTGGGCATCCCAGGGACCTCTGGGACACCCTCCACCATCCCAGGCTGCTCCAAGCCCCATCCAGCCTGGCCTTGGGCATCCCAGGGATGGGCAGCCACAGCTTCCCTGTCCAAGGAGTCAGAGCAGCTGGAATGTAGGAGCAATGGCTCAGGGCAGCCTGGGACACCTCTGGCCAGCTCCTCCTGCAGCCCAAGGAGGCGTCGTGAGGACAGCCCAGCTCCCCAAAACGTGAATAAATGGCATTATTTCCAGGGATTAATGGATTACCACACATGGCTAATTTCTATTTTGGCCGCAGAACTGAATCCTCATCTGACCTGACAGCTCAAGAGTAAAACCTGGGCTTTGAGAAAATAGGCCAGCAAAACCTCCGTGGTGTCACGTGGCCCTGCACAGATCTGGAGTCCTGCTCCTTTTCCCAAGGATGCACCAGCTGCTGCAGAGCAGGTTAAATTGATACCCATTCCCTTGCATCCTCCTAAAGCAGGAAAAAAAAAAAAAATCAAAGAAACACTCCAGGTAACACAGAGGAGAGTGGAGAAACTGGTGGGATTTGTGTTTTCCTCCCAACTCAGGTCCTGCCCTCCCAGTGCTACAACAGTCACATTTGCAAGGATAAGCACCATCAATTCAGAAAACAGAATTAAAAATGAGAGACACAAAGCCTGGTCACTGCAGGCTGACAAAGCCACAGGCCACACTAAGAGCAAGTGCCAACCCCAAAAATCTGGTAGTTTTAAAAAACCAACAAAAACACCAAAAAGGGAAAGAGGAGACAACAGTCACTCTCTCTTTGCTCTTCCTGCTTTCCACTCATAAACCCCAACACCCTGCTGGTCCCTGTAAAGATTCCCCAGAGCAGCTGGGGCTGCCCCTGGATCCCTGGAAGTGTCCAAGGCCAGGCTAGATGGAACCTGGAGCACCCTGGGATGGTGGAAGTTGTCCCTGCCCAGGGATGGAATGGGCTGGGCTTTAAGGTCCTTTCCAAGCCAAACCATTCTGGCATTCCATGACAAGAATCTCAAGCGCCAGTGCCTGTTTTTCCAGCTGCCTGAGGGTTCTCCTACCTGGAGCAGGTGAGCTGGCACAGCAGCTCCTTCTTGGCTGGAATCCAAGGCACCAGGAGCTGCTCCCACTTCCAGTTGGGATGATTGCAGCTGTTTTCTTTTTCCTGAAGCCCTGGCTTCAAAATAGTCAGGGACTGTGTCTGCTGACCCATCCCAGGCAGTGCCAGGTTACAGTTTAACTGGAATTGCTCTCTCATGACCTCATTTGTGGTGAGGGCTTTATTGCCCCATTATGTCATCAGGGCAAGCAATCAATGCTGCAGCATTCCCAAAACTGTTCCCTTAATTGTTTACAAAACACCTGGGAAGAGAAGGGCTCCTCCCTTTTCCAAAGTAAGGGGAGAAATCAGGAACTCGCATCAAGATGGAACCATGAATGGTTTGGGATGGAAGGGAGCTTAAAGCCCACCCCACCCCTGCCTTGGGCAGGGTCACCTTCCACCAGCCCAGAGTGCTCCAAGCCCCGTCCAGCTGGAGTTAAACCCTTCATTCCTGGTGTTTCCAAGGAAAATGAACAAACAGCTCTGGGAAGTGCCGTCCCACAGACCCCTGTGAGCACAGCCAGCCCCTCCATCCCCATCCCCACCTTGGCCAGCGAGCAGCAGGACTCAGATTCCTGCCCTCAGCTCACAGGGACACCCCACCCTCCACGGCCACCAGCTGGAACCAGCTTTTCAGAATTCCTCCTCTCGGGGTAACCATTCCATGACCATCTGTTACTTGGAGTTAGACACTGAGCCCCAAATCCAACTTCCAGAAGTTTGATCAAGTCCCATGTTTTGATATCGCTCTAACATTCAGGAGCTTTAAAAAATTCAAACAAATCAAGTTTTCATTTTCATATTTTTGAATCCTTGTAATTCTTCCTCAAGACTCAGGATATCCTGAAGTCCAGAGGAAAAAAAAGGAATGGAGTTTGTGGAGATGTTTGTGCACATGGTCCATGCAAGAAACTCAAGAAGGGATCTCTCTGCTTGGGAAATGTTCCTCTAAGTTCAGCCACTGATAAATTAGAAAATTATTTTCATGATGAACATTAAATTTTTACCATAAATCCCATAATTTTTTAATGGAACTCTTTACAGCACACTCAACATTGCTGTAAACGTATTTGCAACATTGCAAATAAAAAACAGGCAAGCTTTGTTTCCAACCCCTTCAGAAAGAACAGGGGAATTTAAGGGACAAATATATAATTTTATAATGATCTGTAATTTCATATAACAGCCCACAAAATTATATCTGACTGTAAAAATTCCTCATGTATTCTATACAAATAGCCTCAGTAAAGATCATTTCAAAGAGATGGCAATAATTAGATTAAAAAATTACAAATCAAAATAATCATTTACACGTAAGAGACCGAGTGAGGCAAAGCACCCAATTAACTGAGTAAAATCAATTTCCATTTGGAATAATCAAGCTTGATAGACTGTCTTGCTCATTTAGTCACTTTGTGTCTAATTCAGGTGGACAAATTATTATATTTGCTTTGATTTCCATAGAAGAGGAGGTCAGCAGATGTGGCAAATCCATTATTTGTTCCAAAAAGCGGTATTTAAAGAGAAATACCTGAATGCAGACAAAAATTACCACTTTTGTAACACTAATTCTTAAATTCCACCCAGTTCAGCTATTTCAGTGTGTCTTTCCTGAGTCTCCAAACCCAGCCCATCATGGAGAACACGAGTTCCAATCCATTTCAATTAGCAAGGCTGGGATCTCCCGGGAATATAAATCACAGGTTGTCACCAGCAGATTAAGCACTGCATTAACGGGGCTGCTGCAGCCAGGATTAGCTGACACTGGTGGTGACATGCCACCCTTACAGAGTGACTTTGCCACTTGAAAAGCACTGGGGGAATTTTTCAATCAATGGGATTTCTACAAATGCACCCAGGAGTGGATGGGCTGGAGCTTCAAAGGTCCCCTCCAACCCCAATTACTCCACGGTCACCAGGAGGCAGCAGCACTGAGTGCGACAGGAATCCCTTTTCTCTTATTTCCTTTGCTCACCAGGATTACTCAAAACAGTTGTGTTGATATTCTGTGACATAAAGTGAATTAAAACCAGGAGCATAATGAACTCTGCAGCCTTAATTTGGGAAAAAATATACATTGCCTGCTCATGTGTTGCACGGCTGGCTTATCTGCAGCCCCACAGATCTGGAAATGAAGGGGGGGAAAAAGGAGAGATTTCTTTTCCATGCCCGAGCAGCTTTGAATAAAGCAATGCAAGGGCTGTCGTATCTAAAACTACCCAGGTCAGCTTGGAATAGGCAGCTGTCAGATCAAAAAACTCCATCACAGAATCAAGGAAGTTTTTAGGTTGGAAAAGCTCTCTGAGACACAGTCCAGCTGTTCCCCAGCACTGCCAAGGTCACCACTGTCCTGTGTCCCCAAGTGCCACATCCACATGGATTTTAAATCCCTCCAGGGATGGGGACTCCACCACTGCCCTGGGCAGCTGTGCCAGGCCTGGACAAACCTTTCCATGGAGGAATTTTCCCAAAATCCACCCTGGCCCAGCCTGAGGCCGTTCCCTCTGCTCCTGTCCCTGTTCCCTGGAGCACAGCCCGACCCCCCGGCTGTCCCCTCCTGGCAGGAGCTGTGCAGAGCCACAAGGGCCCCTGAGCCTCCTTGGCTCCAGGCTCAGCCCCTTCCCAGCTCCCTCAGCCCCTCCTGGGACTCTGCTCCCTTCCCCTGGACGTGCTCAATGTCACAAGGGGTCCAAAGTGCCCCCAGAATTCCAGGCTGGCCTCCCCAGTGTCCAGCACAGGGTGACCACATTAGGAAAAGTGCACACAAAAAAAATGGAAGGAACTACTTCAAGAGAGCGAGAGAGAGATGAGAAGTGTTTTCAAATTCAAAGCTGTTTTTATGCTGCAATAAAAGAGGTCAGGATGACTAATGCATTCTCTCACAGATGCACATTTACCCTCAAACACTTTTTGAAGTATTCTTTTGCCATTTTTTTGCACTTTCCTGACCAGCTTTTGCAGGAAATATCCTGCAAAACTCAGCAGGTGCATTTCTGAAGTGGTCATACATTCATCACATGATTCCAAAGTCAGCACAGTGAGGACACTGTTTCACTATTTCCTACCTAATGTACAGAAAATGGTTTAAATATTCCCAAAAATCTCAACAAATTTCCAGTAGCTCCTTTTAGTTATAAAAAAACCCAAAAAACAAACCCAAACACAAAATAGTAGGTTAGAGTCCCCTTACCATATATTTTTTAAAGTTTAATTTGTGTCATGAACTGATGCTTTAATCATTAGAGGAGATAAAATAACTCCTACCTGAAGTGAAGTTGTACAGTCCCATGATTTCAGTGTAATTAATTAAATGAGTCATGTTTTATTTAGGTGCTTACACAAGTGCAAGAGGATTAATTCTAAATAAAACCAACAGAGCTGTAAAATGCTCATTTGGAAAAGGTCCTTGACAAGTCCCCAAGGCCAATCCCTCACCACAGGCTGGACCTGTCCCATTCCTGGTGATCTGGTGTGAGCTGCTCATCCCAATCTCCAGCTCTCCAGCATCCCTGGCACGGGCTGCCCTCTGCCCCCTCACACATCATCTCCTGCCCCTCACACCCTCCCAAAGGCAGGGATGAGAAGCACAGAGCTTCAGAGGCCAGCCCAGTTGGAAAACAGCTGGAAACCCAACTCCATCTGAAACCCAGTTTGTCCTTCCCTTGTCACAGCCCAGGTCCCATCCCTGCAGCCACGTCACCACACGGCTCTGGCAGCTGTGGTTGCCCATTCCCTGCTCCCCGCAGGAGCCTTTCCATCACCTTTGCTGCTGAGCAGAGCAAATCCAGCAGTTTTCCATCTGTTCCCTCACCCACCTTCGGCGTTCTCAGCAGCAGGAACGTTCCCCTCGGGGACACAGACCCCACCACACCTGGCCACCTCGTGAAGGTGCAGCTGCACAGCAGCACAACCCCAACTCCACACACCCAGAAGTCTTTTCAGGAACCACAAAATTCACGAGAAGCTGGTTCTTCTCTTTTCAGTGCTGGAGAGAGTTTGCTTGTGCCTTTACTGCAGTGCCCAGCTGTGCCCAGCAGCTCTGAGGGGACAGCTCCTCCCTGCAGTGACAGCCTTGCTCTGAAATGCCAGCTCTGATGGAAAACTGCTGGATTTGCTCTCCTCAGCAGCAGAGGGTGATGGAAAGGCTCCTGCAGGGAGCAGGGAATGGGCAGCCAAAGCTGCCAGAGCCGTGTGGTGATGTGGCTACAGGGATGGGACCTGGGCTGTGACAAGGGAAGGACAAACTGGCTTTCAGATGGAGTTGGATGTTTTGCAGCTGGGCTGAAGTTCTGATCTGGGAGGAGGCTGGAGCCATCCCTGCCTTTGGGAGGTTGTGAGAGGCAGCAGATGATGTGCGAGGGGGCAGAGGGCAGCCCGTGCCTGCTGGAGAACTGGAGATTGGGATGAGCAGCTCACACCAAATCCCACTGCACGACAGCTTCAGCTAGAGCAGAGCAGCCACAAACTGGGAAGCAGGACAGCAAATCCCAGAGCTGGATGCCACCATCCCTCCACCAGGTCTCCTTCCAGCAGCCCACCCCCCTCACCTCACCTTGGCCCCCATCCACGCTCGGTGTCACACGCCAGCTGCCAGCAGGTGACTCCACACACAGGTGCCATTCTCAGCCAGCTGCTCCCATGCAAAGCAAAGCCTCCTCCAAAAGTATTCCTGCAGCTAAAGAACGTTCCTTCAGCTGCAGGAAGAGCTGAATTAGCTGCCTGCAGTATTTAAATCCCCATATTTCCGCAGGTTCGTGCAATCAATCCCCTGAGGTGAATCTCTGTTGTATGAAATTTTTGCAGGAAGAACTGACTCTTTTCAGTTTGTGGGTTTTTTTTTACTTCTCCCCTGCAGTTGGGCTTGGACTTATTCCCTTTTTTTCAGGCTGTTTCACCATTTCCTCATCGCTGACAGTCGGGGTTGTGGCAGCAGTGGTTCTGCAATGCAGGGCTGAGTGCCTGCAATTAAGAACTTGCCCTCAATTAGCAAAACGACTTGGGGAGAGCCAGTGGCACCTGCTGTACCTGCTGCTGGTGGGTGAAGGAGTTAACAGAGGGTTTCATTAGCACTACCAGCAGCCAGCCACGCAGTTTTATATATAGAAAAGCTTCTCATGAGCAAGGAGCCAGCCCGCCCTGGCCCCCCTTCCCCAGCAGCTTTGAGGAACATCTGACTAAGCCCAGCTTTGGAGCCCACAAAGAGGAGCCAACCCATTCAAAAGGAGTGTGGGAGAAAAGGCCTGGGCTGGTTTTGGGCACAGGAGGTTTAGGAATTGCCTGGGCTCTCGCTGCTCACCCCGGCTCGCTCTGGCAATCTCCAATCACTGGGAATTCTAGATCAGAGGCAAAAGCCTAAAAGACACTTGAAAGGTTCGAGACAGAGGCTCAGCACAGACAAAATTAAATCGAGATAATGAGCTGCAGCTTGAAAGGGGTGACAGGGACAGCGGTGGCACAGCAGGATGTCAGCGCTGAGTCAGCAGGAAACCCCAGCCTCTGGCCACTGTCACTGTCCCCAAGCCAAAGGAAATGGCTGTGACACCCAACCACGGCTGTCACCGTCCCCACGCGCCTCACCCACCCCAGTTCAGGGAGGATCCAGCTGTGAGAGACTGAGCCAAGGTGAAGGCATGCAGGGATTTTGTGTGGAAAATGAAGGAAAAAACCACTGGATTATTTTCTAAGCACTGCCAGGTCTGTGCCACAGCCATTTCACACTCCTGTTCCACATCCAATTGTGTCTCTTGCTGTGCATTCACAGTCCATCCTTCATGGTCTCATTTTAGTTAAGAAAGGTCTCTGCAGCAAGGCTCTGCTTTGAATTATTTACTGTTTCTCCTGCAAGCTCAGCAAAGGACTGAGGCTATCAACACAAACACGGAGAAGGAAAAGAGACTCATCAGACTAATCAGGGCACTAATGAAATAATTCAACATTGGCCAGCAACAAAGCTCCAGGATTTGCTTAAAAAATCTTAGAGCAACAAACATTTCAGATAAAAAACACTTTGACTGGTTTTAACATCTCATTAATATATTTTATAATACTGAAGAGCTACTATAGCCCAAATTAATGGCATTTTACTGAACAGGGATGGTGTACCTTTCAAGCCAAAGCAAAAACTTGCAGTTCATTTTCCAAAGTTTCCAGCACCCCCTGTCCCAGCAGGCCTGCTGAAGTCACAAATTAGGGTCACCTTTTCCCATGCACTGTCAGCAAATCAATCTGGGCTGCTTTTCAAGCAGGGCTCACACATAAATTAGGCAGTCTGCCATTGATTCACATGAGAAACCCTTGAGCAGTGGAGTGAAACACCAATAAAATCTTACAATTAACTTGAGAAGTTGCCTTTGGTTCCGTCCCAGCGGCCCTTCTGCTCCTCAGCTGCACAAAATATGTCCTCACACAGATGCTCCCTTGTAATGGCTCTGGATGAATGTTTAAAATTGCTCCTTGAACACAAAACCTAATCACAGCCAAGGGGAAATACTCACAGAAGAGTTTTATGCTGCATCATGGCCAGCCTGAACGCTTGTGTTTCAGCTGCAGTTTCATTTTGGAGGAGAGAGGGGGAGGAAGGGAAAAAGGAAAAGCAGAAGTGTGCCTTGCCTGACTCTGTAGAGTCAGAAAAGGAGAACACACAACTGCATGTGTGAGAAATCACTCCAACACATCGAGAGGTGCAACACAGGAAGGAAGGAAGGAGGCAGCAGTGCTGTGGCGTAAAGATTTTCAGCACAGCAGGCTGGAACCCTCACAGGTGTACCCAAAGTCTGGCAGAGCTCTGCCCTGCCAAAATCTAAATCCAAGCAGTGAAAGGAGTGCTCGGGTTGAATGAGGGATTTCAGTGTGCACGGGGAGCTGGTGCCAGCAGCAGTCACTGCACCCATGCAGAGGCACCAGCTCACTCCTGGCTCCCTGAGCTCCTCCACACCAGGGCCCTGCAGAGGCTGAACCCCACAGCCCCTCCAGGCAGGAGCCAGCCCCAGGGACACCCCTCAGGGCTGAACCCCACAGCCCCTCCAGGCAGGAGCCAGCCCCAGGGACACCCCTCAGGGCTGACACCTGGACAGCAAGTTCAGCAGCATCTGGCACATCTTTCAGAGTCAAATCCATTGGCCAAATTTAAAGACAGAAGGATCTTTCCAGTGCTGAAGATGGAAATGGAGACTGACAACATGGAAGTTAACAGCAAAGGTTTTCCTTGGCTGGGCAGCTCGCTGGTGGGATGGGTCAGGAATTCCAGCCCCAGCACAGAGCTGCTCAGATCTGCTGCTTCAGGGAACCCAGCCATGCCCTTCTCCTCCTCCAGGTGTCCTTCAAGGAGTTAACAGGTCTCAAGTGTGCCTTGAGTTGCAAAAGTTCTTGCTTTAAAGCCTTCAGCTCCTTCCCAAGCACAGCAATGCAGATTTTTAGCTGTGTAACTGGAGAAGTGGTGATGGCACCACTGTTTCCAGGTTTCTAATCCCTCTCCTCACCTCTGCAGTGGCTGAGACTCCCCTCCAGCAGTTCCCTGGCCATGGAGCTGCCAAGACTGAAAGGAAAAAGCTTTTGATGATAAGGTGCTGAGGCCCTGGCACAGGTTGCCCAGAGAGGCTGTGACTGCCCAAGGCAGGCTTGGACAGGTTTGGAGCAGGATTATCATTTTGATGATCTCAAAGCTCTTCCCGATTTAAATGATTCTGTGATTCCATGTCCCTGCTCATCAGGGGGCTGGATTAGGTGGCCTTTAAAGGTCCCTTCCAAGCCAAACTGTTACAGGTTTCTGTGGCTCCTGCTGCTCCCAGCACTCAGGGATCAGCAGCTCTGGAGCACAAAGGGTTCGCTGGCACAGCCTTTGCACATTCTCATTCCTTTTGTCTCCTACGCCAACACACCCTCACATCACCCTGCACCCTGCAAACGAGGACAAGGAAAATTCACTTTTCCCTGAAATCTGAACCAGTTTAATGATCAAACCCACAGGCACGGCCCAACCCATGGCTGAGCCAGCAAAACTGGGTGCCAAAACAGGGATGGGCAGGGGACAGCAGAGCAGCAGCAGTGACAACAGGGCACGACCCTCCCGGGGGTCTGCAGTGCCACACCTCTGCTTCCAGGGACTGTCCTTGCACTGCCTCCTTGTGGGTCTGATGACATCTTATTGATGTCAGACACACAGACAGACAGACAGGATCTCCTCTTCCAGCTGAAGTAATGCCTTACAGACCTTATTCCTTAAGGCCTCCACCCCAGCTTCTCCCTTTCTTTAGGCTCAGAGTATTTTCCACAGCCCTGCTCAATCTTTTTCTCAGCTCTTGTCATGACATGGCCCACGTGGCCCATCCACATCCCGAGCCGGCAGCCAGGCAGGAGTGACTGTCACCAAACATTCCCCTAAAGCATCCCAGGAAAGTCCCCCTCTCTGGAGGAGTTTGGACACAGCTCCCTCCTGCTGAGCCAGCTGCATCCACACACTGACAAAACCACGAACCAGAATCCTTCCAAACACGATAAAAGGCACTTTGGGGGTTATTTTTCAAGCCAAACAACAGTTCTTGATGTTCAGACTCAACCACTGATCTCGTGAGGTGAGCACAGGACCCTGCTCACTCAGGTCTCAGGAAGCATCAGCTTCAAACCAGCACACGCTGCAGTTTACACCAGGGAAAAATCCATAGCCTTTGTAGCCTTTTCCCCTGCAGCTTCCACTCAGGATTGTCTATTTATTCCTGTGTATTTCTATACATGTACAACTCTCTCTCCAATTTTTCACAAAGCAACACTAAAACTCCAGCTAACAAAAGCTACCCCAGAACATTTATCCTTCCCCAAGTCCCCTGAGAGCAGCAGCAGTCACAGCAAAAAGGTTCCTGACACCACGGCCACGAGCTCCTGGTGCAAACCTGGCTTTTCCAAGCCCTTCCCACTGACCAGCAGGGAAATTAAAGGAGTACAAAACAATTACAGAGCTAATGAAGCAAATGCTGCCAGATGTTGAACTGATGCCCCAGATAATTCCAGGGAACACCTGTTCCCTGCCTGGGGCTGGATCCCAACAGCAGCGTCTGCAAGTGTGAGCAGGGATTCAGGGGAACATCTGTTTTTCCATGAGTCGCTGGCTGAGCATTCATCAAAAGGTTGATATTCCAATTATTTATTTGGAATGGCTGCTCTGGGCACAGACAGCAGCTCCCTGCTCCTGCAGCACCAGGAACTGAAGGAACAACCTGGCCCGTGGTACAGATTTAGCACCTGCCACCAGTGCTTGCTGTTCCTCTTTTCCTCTGACATTCCCAAAGTTAGCAGATATATATTTACTCCCCAGAACTAAACTTATGGCATCAACAGCACCAGCTTTAATTCTAAATCTGGCTCTGGGACACGAAATGCATCTGATTTGCTCATCCATTATTAAGTCCCAGGCATGTTAATAAGGCATTTATCTCCAAAAAAGATCATTACCCATGCGGATTTCTAGGGATAGTCAAGTTCTTTACAGCCTGGAGTCTCAGGACATAAATAGAAACTGCATTTACTATTAAAATTAAAACAGTAAGCCTGGGAGTTATTAGAAAAGTAAAAGCCAAGGCTGCGGCGTGGTTGCGCAGGCAGCTCTGGGAGCCTGCATCAAATCCTAGGGATGCAGGCACTGCATTTCCTGCACAGAAACTGCAGGAATGCTGAGTGCCTGCATCCCTGGAATTTCCCCCACCCCAGCTTCACAAACAGTGCTGAAAGCATGAACAGGAGCCCCCGGTCTGCAGTGAGAAAATCAAATCCCCCCTGAATAAACCATCTGCAAATTTTCATGCATAACACGGGGTTAGGGTTTCCCAACAGTGGGGGAGATTTTGCTTTGCTCAAGTCTGGAAAAGAATTCCTATCATAAAAGAGGAACAGCATCAACAACAAAAGCCCAAGAGGAAAATGCTGACACATGCTGGAAAAGTCACTGGAGAGAAAAATTACTTCAGTAATGATGTTTCTGTAGCAGCTGGGGGAGAATAAATGCAGCAAGAACTGCCACCCTCTCCTGTAATTTAGATTTTGAGGGCATTCACCACACCTCTAGGGGACTGCATTAAATTTTCCATCATTTTGGCTCAGACCACTCTTGGGCTGAGAAAATTCAAGAAAACCCAATAAAACAGTGTCAGCCTGAGCTGAGTTTTTGGAGCATCTTTTAAAGTCTGAAGAATTCTCAAACTTCTGGCTTGCCCTGGATTTGGAGAAGTGGAAATATATTGAAAGAGAAAAACCAAATTACTGTCATCATTTCGGAGATGAATCCTCCCTGAGATGTGGGGGGTTCAGAAACCAGGCAGCCAGAAATCAGCTGGAAAATGAAGAAGTGAGGGGCAGGCCTGGAAGACACGACTTAAATGTTGGAATCTCCATTTAGAACACCTGTATTTCATTCAAAATTATGTATGGTGGCCACATGCTCCAACTTAAATGGTGGGAATGCCTATTAATATAATCTGTATTCCATTCAAAATTAATTATGGTGGCCATATTCTCCAACTTAAATGTTGGGAATCCCCATTAAGATCACCTGTATTCCATTCAAAATTCATTATGGTGGCCATATTCTCCAACTTAAATGTTGGGATCTCCATTTAAAACACCTGCACTCCATTCACTCTTTAGCATCAGCTGCATGATATAAACAATAAGCTTTAAATATAGTTTTATATTCAACTCAGAAAAATCAATAAAGCATTTCTCAAGTTGGTGCCACTTCTGGTAAAATTAAGCTTAAAAAAGGAGCTGAAAATTTAAAAATGTTGCTCGGTATCACCTGCAAATCACACGACAGCTGAAGACCATTTCAGATAAATGATTCTGACACCAAAGACAGAGCTGGGCTAAAATCTCCCCAAAAAGATAACGATCCCTGATGGCTGCCCTGATAACAGACACGGAGCTGCACAAAGCACTGACAGCTCCACCACCAGAGATGTCCTTCCCCTGTGCCCACCTCACCTCCCATCCATCATCAGCAACATCTCACTTTTACAGCCCTGGGAAGTGACAGATTCACGTCCGTTCCTTGAAGCAATGACATTCACAGAGCAAAGGCTCCCGGTGAGTCTGAAAAAATTGATTTGTCACCCCTTCAGGTCCCAGCTGGAAGTGGGGGCTCTTCCCACAGTTCCCACCAAAGCCAAATCAGGTTTGCACTTGGGGGAATGGTTTCCCACTGCCAGAGGGCGGGGATGGATGGGATTTTGGGAAGGAATTGTGAGGGTGAGCATGCCCTGGCACAGAATTCCCAGAGCAGCTGTGGCAGCTCCATCCCTGGCAGTGTCCAAGGCCAGGCTGGAGCAGCCTGGGACAGTGGAAGGTGTCCCTGCCATAGCAGGGGTGGCACTGGATGGCATCTAAAGCTCTTTCCAACCCAAATAATCCTAGGATTATTCTCTGAGGTGAAATCCAAAATCTGAGCATCTCTCATGCTCTGTCCCCCGCCCCACTCTGTGTGCACATCCCTGGATTATGCCTCAGCCTGAAGATGCCCTGATCAAAGAGGAAGAATTCATGTGGGAGATAAAAAAACCTAAAAGCAAACAGGTGAAACTCCCCAATAAAAGAACACACACACCCCCAACAAGTCATTAACCACCTCCCTTCTTCTTTGTTTGGGACCACATAACTAATCCAGATAGAAATCCAATAAATTACAGCAGCAGCATGTCCAAAACACAGAATGAAAGTTTGAGAAATGTGGCAAAACCCATCAAAATGAGATTTTAAAAACAAACAAAACCTGGAAAAAAATTACTGTCCAGTGGTTCCTCTTGCCCCAGTGAGTTTCTTGGTGTTAATTCCCAACTCCTCTCCAGGTCTGCCCTTTCCCCTCCCAGGCTCCCCCGTGCAAACCTCATCTCCGTCACTCCAGGGCTGTGCTCTCTAAGCCTCTGGCCTTGCAAGGCAGCAATTTTCTCACAAATAATCCTTCCAGTTTCATGCTTTTTCATTATTCTAGTACAGGAAATGGCTCAGAACAAAACTGAAGGCTTCCAGTTCGATATTTTTTGTTTCATTCACCACCAAGCACAGCATTCGGCTGGCTGGGTAATGGAACTGTTGTAATATCCACCAGAAGTTTCTAAAAGCCTTTAAACCTTCTAAAATACTGCAAAACTGCCATTTTTCCCTATTAAAAGGGCATTACATGATTATATTTGATACAGAGATATGACAGATATCCCATTATTTTTCTGATTCCAAGAGGTTCTGGAGCAACAGCTTGTGGGGCTCTCCAACAACAGCAGCTGAAAAAATCCTTTCATTTCCACCTCGAGCCCCTGCTGAGGAATCTGGTGTTGCACATCCACTCTCACCAGAGACACAGCCATCCTTCTCAAAGACTAGGCTGGGGAAAAAGGGAATTTCCAAGGGGGTGGCATTTCCATCACCCTGTTGTCACAGAAAGCAGGATCAAAGTGATGGAACACAACCAGAGCCACACGTCACACAGAGACCCTGAGCAGAGCTAAGGTGCCATCTGTTTTAATGTTATTTTGGAAATAATAACCCAAACTTATTTTCTTAGGAATTAAAAAAGTTGGAAGATCAATGATTTTGTGCTATTGTTCTCAAGCAAGACCCATCTGATCAATAAATACCAAATTACAGGATTTTAATGGGTTTTTTAAAATGTATTTTGAGGAAAAAGTGTCCCAGGCCAGGCTGGATGGGGCTTGGAGCAGCCTGGGATAGAGGAAGATGTCCCTTCCCATGGCAGGGGGTGGGAATAGAAGACTTTAAGGTTCCTTCCCACCCAAACTATTCCATTATTTATTGTAGAAATTCCAAGTGTGTAATGATGCCCCTGCCCATCTTACACTTAATATTAAACTCTTTTATTTAGAAAAATATTTCCATTCTCAGCTGTGAGACAAACTCAGAGAGATCATTTGCCTCCAATAATTAAATTGCCCCAATGCTGCACACTTCAGGCAGATAAAGGTTGAAGCACCAAGAAACACACATGGAATTCTTCCCTAATTCCTATATAATGTAAACATAAATTTCATTACTGGGACACGATGAAACTTTGGGTTTTTTCCGATCTGAAAACCCAGTAATCAGCACCTGAGCATCCCAGCTGTCAATGACAACAGCCTCAGGCTCTGATCTGCAGGAACTGAACAATTAGTAATTAATTAGAACAAAGCTGAGTAGTACAACACAAGCTGTATTGGCAGCTAGAGTTATTAGAGAAGCAAAAATTGGGGTTGGGCCTCCTGTGTGAGCACAGCAAGCTCATGGTTTCTTCAGCAAGTTCACAGAAAACTTCCCTTAAAAATGTGATTTTTTTTTTTTCCTTTTCTCCTTGACTTGACAGCAAAAAACTTCTGTCCTCAAAAATACCCCTGTCCTCCACACCTCTGCAGGATGACAGGATGCCTTGTGACAGGCAGACTTTCTGCCTTGCCCAGTCCTCTGCTCCTTTCCACTCAGTTCTCTCTCTGAAAAAAGAGTTCTTGTGCCTCCAGAATAAACCTGTGACCATCCTTGATATCTGGAAAATTCTTCACAGAGAGTAAAATTTGATGAAATTGTTCTTTAATTTACTTTTTATCCTTTGTTCACAGAGAGTAAAATTTGACAAAACTGTCCTTGAATTTGATTTTTATCCTCATAAATTCTTTACTAACAACACCCTGTGTGACAAAGAGCTCAGGGAAGGAGCAGCAAGGATGGAGTCCCCGGCTGATATCCCAGTTTTCGGCTGCTGTGACTGTGCAGAAGAAGCAAGGATTTGCACACACACCAATCATCATTTCTTGTCCAAAGCACAAGCAGCAGCCTCAGGGGTCTCTGGGGATGGGCAGGTAACAGGAGCAGTGCAGAGAGAGGCTGGCAGGCAGCTGCAAGGGAGTTCAAGTGGAAAAAAACTAAAATACACCCCAGAGAGGACCTTTGCAGCCACTTTTGTGCATTAGAGATGCCACTTACCAACGTGAGAACAGCAGAAAACAAGAAGTCTCTGTTCACAGCGTGGAGAAATTATTGACAGAGTGGCATGAGTAATGAAAAATGTTTCTGTATGTGGTGCTCTTGAGTGTTAAGGAAATCTCAATTGTTACAGCCAAAAACCCACCAAAATATTAATGCAAAACTAATGAAAATTATATGATACGTTGGACTGATATGGTATCAGTCCAACATCAGATCTGCTCCATACCTTCACACTAATTCCCATTAAAATATATAAACAATCAAACCAGTGAGAAGCTGAAACTGTGCCATAAACACAGAATAAAGCACAAAAAATCCCTGCTAATTAATTGGGTCCTGCAACCTTGGAGATCTCCAAACCTGCTGCTGATTGAGAGGACGAAGATTAAGATTAAACCCCTCCTTTAAAGGAGTAGTTCTCAGATAAACACGTATTTAGGTCAATGACTTCCACTCCTTCCCCAAAATCTGTGCCACTGACTCCAAAGCCAGGAATCTCTCTGGGGTGGAGCTGCTGCATCTTTGGAGAATGTGGATCATCAGATCAGGCAGCCAAGGGCAGGATTGATTTGGTTCTGGTGGCTCTGCTGAAGAACTGCAGCAGGGTTTTTCTTTCTTCACTCACACAGAAATATAAACAGCAACCTTCAATATTGAAACAGGTTTTCTGGTCAGCAGCTTTGAGATTTGAAAACATGAAGGGAAATAGAATCATAAGATGGCTTGGGCTGGAGGGTGTTAAGGATTCCTGGTTCCACCCCAGCCATGGCAGGGACACCTTCCCCTGTCCCAGGTGCTCCAGCCCCAGTGCCCAGCCTGGCCTTGGGCACTGCCAGGGATCCAGGGGCAGCCCCAGCTGCTCTGGGCACCCTGTGCCAGGGCCTGCCCATAATCTCACCTAAATTTCCCCTCTTCCACCTTGAGCCCATTACTCCTTGTCCCATCACTACAGTCCCTGATGCAAAGTCTCTCCCTGATTCCTGGTGCTCCCTTCAGCTCCTGGCAGGTGCTGGGAGGGCTCCACAGAACCTTCTCCTCTCCAGGCTGACCACCACAATCCACATTACTCACTGCTGCTCAAAACCACCTTGGTGCCATAAATGTTGTGTTTGAGAGACCTGATGTGGCACCAGGGACCTCACAGCTGTGGAAATACTCCCATAGAACCACGAGATAACTGCACAACCTTTTGCAGGTTCATATTCTCTGCATAATCAGAGAAGTTTCATCTATTTTAGGCCTCTTTCCAAAATGTTCATTTTTCACTTCTTACTTTTAACCATTCTATGTTTATCCTATGAGGTTACATCTCCCTACAGCATAAAATTATGCCAAAGGATGCAAATTGTCTGAAATGCATCAATCTATGGACAAGAAAGCCAGGAAGAGCCACCAGAAATATCTGCATACACACAGCCAAATTTGAAATGCCAAATAATTTCTGCAAGAGCTCCTGCTAAAAAAAAAAAAAAAAAAGAGGTTTGAGGTTTAAAGTAGGACACAGGGCTAAAGCCAAATCTCCATAAAGTCAAGTTGTGCTTTCCCAAGCCAGGTCCTAGAGATCCAAAAAAAAAAAAAAAAAAAGAGGTTTGAGGTTTAAAGTAGGACACAGGGCTAAAGCCAAATCTCCACCAGCTGCTCTTGTGCTTTCCCAAGCCAGGTCCTAGAGCAGATTTCAATGTGAAGGGACATCCCTGCAGGCAGGATTCCTCCCAAAAGCAGGATTTAGCACATTCCCATGGGGATCCTCCAGATTCCTGCAGGTCTACCAGATTTACCAGCATCCTCCCAGTTTGCTGCTGGGGCCCTGCTCCTCTGGCCAGGCTCAGGATCCCACAGGATTTGAGCAGGGTAGGAGAACAGCTTGGAAAACTTATGTACAACCTCCAAACCTCCAAATGACTTCCACTGCTGCCCACACACTCCGTAGCCAGATTCAGCAGCTCAGAAATTCGATGAGAGGGAGCTTTTCTTGCCCCAAAGAAGAGGAGAGAATGATAAATGAAATGCCAGCACTATATTTAGAAAATAAACTCTTTCCGCTGCAGTTCTAATTCGCCGAGTGTCACAACATTTTGAGTTTCCTTGGAAATATTATCTGCAGGGGAAAAAAAACACATTTAAACACAGCACATTCTGGCTCACATTTCCAGCTGCAGCAGAGGACAGCTCAAAAACACTTCCCAGGAAAACGTGGCACAAGGATTCAGTGTCAGTCACTGCTCCTGCCCCTGGGCTGCACCAGCCCTGCATCCCTGACACTCCATCCACACATTTCCCAACTCCCACCCTTTACTATTCCTAGCCCCACTAAACTGACAGATTTTGGGTTTAGGTTGGTTTATTTGCATTACGAAAGGAAAAAAGGAATGTTTTTCTCTTCGGAGAGCAGCAGAGTGAAGGTTGGAAGATGCTGAATGGCCTCCTTTGATGTGAGAGGTTTACACTTGACCTTCTGTTTTCCTTCCTGGATATTTATATCCCGTTGGCTCCCACAGCTGAATAACAATGAGATGCACACACTGACCTGCTCGAGTGAAGCTTCGATCCCTCTCCTAAAAGTGGATCCATGGCACTTGGTTCCAACAGTTTTGGGGAGATAAATGACTAATTTTCAGCTGAATTTAGCTCTTTTGGCATTTGAGCAGCTAAATAGATTATTCCAAGCAAAAAATTATCACTTCAGTAATTCCAACGCATCGCCTCAGAAGGCAGGGATTAGTGGTTCAAAGCAACAAAATTAATCCCAAAAAATTCTTCCCTGTGAGGGTGGGCAGGCCCTGGCACAGGGTGCCCAGAGCAGCTGAGGCTGCCCCTGGATCCCTGGCAGTGCCCTGGGACAGTGGGAGGTGTCCCTGCCATGGCAGGGGTGGAATGGGAGGGGGTTTAAGGTCCCTTCCAACCCAAACCAGGCTGGGATTCCAAGATTCCATCCAGAGCACCAATGTTTTGACCCAACATCAAAACAAAACCGTGAAAAGACATCAAAACAACCCCTGGAAACGGAGAACATTCCAGTGTCGCTCCTAAAACACACGAATGGATCTGAAAGTAGAACTTTGTGCTCAATTCTTCCCCAAAAGGAAAACTACTTAGAAAACAGCAAATTTTCCATGTAAATAACTGTCAAAGCACACTGTCGTGATGCCTCCACACTCGTTTCTGAGACATTCCCAGGGTTTTTAGCTGTCTTTCTACTGCTGTAATCTTTAATTCCTTTTAATCAACATGAAGTATATTGTTTAGCTGAAAGAAAGCCCATTTTTATTTGGTAATAAAGCAGAATACAGACAAGAGTAGCAAGGCACCAATGAAAGATGGGGAAGAGGAAGAGATTACATTTGAAACAAGGACAAAAACTTTGATTCAGGGAATCTGTTGCTTTCAAAGGAAAGTGAACCCATGTGGTCATTTGGAACAGGAAAAACCAATATTTCCTATCCATTTGCATTACAGAGCAGCTCTGCAGCCCACACAGGGTAAATATCCTCCACTCAAATTATTTCAATGCAACCACATTGAAATTGCTTCATTATATTATTTTAATTGAACTTCACGGCAATCTGTAAAACAGAAGATAAAATAAAAATATAAAATATAAAATTCTGCAGCAGGGCAGAATTTTTGAATGGATCTGCTGAAATGCCTGAAAAAATAGCAAAAAAATAATAGTGATTTCCTACATTCCACATTTACATCAACTTTAAGAAAAGACTGGAGCCCCTGGCAATGGAAGAGCTAAGCCTGTAATACTTTTCTCTTCTTGTAAACCCAAGGATTACAATCCCTTCCCATGCCTGTGTTTAATGCAGCTAATACAGCCAATACATATTTATTGGAATTCTCCATGCAAACCCAGCAAAGCCCTCAGAAATTGAAGCCAAAAAGCATTAAAATGATCTTTAAGTCTTCTTTAGGGCTGATTGAGACATGTGTTTTATAGGGGCATCACTAATGTGATAATCCCAGATTCTGGGGACTCCCCTGCAAACTCACAGAGAATTCCCAGAAATGCTGAGGATCAGCTGGGAATGGTCTGGTTTGATGTTAACTTGGGGAAAAATGTCAATTCAAAGCCTGTTCATACTGGAAAGTGTCCCTGGGGAGCTGCTCATTCCAGTGTGCCACAAGCTCAGGTCACACACAGCACCCAGGGACTCCCCCTGCAAGTGTGGCCAGGCATCTTCTCCATGCCCTGGGGAAGGGAATTACCCTGCACTGCAGTGGGAATGCTGGGCAGAGCCACAGGGACTGCTGGTGCAAAACTAGAGGGGCTTTAGTTCAAGGCCGTTCCCTCTGCTCCTGTCCCTGTTCCCTGGAGCACAGCCCGACCCCCCGGCTGTCCCCTCCTGGCAGGAGCTGTGCAGAGCCACAAGGTCCCCCCTGAGCCTCCAGGTCACTGAGGAACATCCCAAAATTCCTGTTCTGAGCAGGAAAAGGAGGTTTTCTGAGGTTGGAAAAGCCCTCCAAGATCACCAAGTTCAACCCCAGCACAGCCAAGGCCACCAGTGCCCCATGTCCTCAAGTGCCACCTCCACACATCTTTTGAATCCAATCCCTCCTGGGACGGAAACTCCACCACTGCCATCTAGCAACTTCTTTTAAAAGAAGAGCTTTGAATGATCAAAATGATGAAATTCAATACTCCTTTTATCTACAGATTCATACAAAAAAAACCCAACCAAATTCTCCACTTTGTCAGGAAGGAAAGGCCTAGGGAGCTGATTGATCCCTCTGTCAGGTTTTTGCCATGGATAAATAAACAGAGGAAAACCACCACCGGTTTCAAAAGTTAATCATGGGAGGAAAGGGGTAGAGGTCAGGGCTTTGTTGCCAAGTCCAACTTCTTCACCTTATGAAAGACAGGTTAAACTAAATGTATGTAATTTAAATACAGTTCTTGAAAAAAGCCCAATGCTAAGGTTACACTCAAGAAAAATGTTCATGTGTTTTCCTGAGTCATGATTGTTCCTTACCTTCCTGAACTCACAGAAAATCTTGGAAACTCTTTTTAGACTGCACAGCGAAAGCAGAACTTCCCAAATCATGTCGAGGGCTAAAAATATTTCAGGAAGTTCCCTCAAAGTCCAAAGTGTCTGTGAGAAAAGTACTTTTCCCACAGATAAATTCACAATATCTACCATTCAGAGCTAGTTCATAGTTACTTCTAGACAGCACAGGTGGGAAACACCACATCAAGTCCTAAAATAAAGTATAAACGCAGTTGTGGAAGGGTAAAAATCATGGAATGGGTTGGGTTGGGAGGGATCTTAGAGCTCTTGATGCCATGGGCAGGGATGATTCCACCATCCCAGGGTGCTCCAAGCCCCAGTGTCCAACCTGGCCATGGACAATTCTCTTAGATTTGCATTCTGGTGCTTTGATACTTTGGAAAGTTTCATTGGAGCTTTAAGGGTCTTTAATACCTAAAAAGGTTTGGATGTGGGTTTGAATAACCACAATAATTCACCCCTCTTAAAATAAATAGAACAACAATAAAACAAATTAAGTAAATCAAAATCATGATCTAGCTTACCAAGCAAACTTGACTTTCCACTAGAAATTCTAGTACATCTCCCCAGCTCTCCATTTCACACTGCTGGGCTTGGCTAAGCAGAAGCCATGTGAAATAGGTGTTATTAAAATGCCATATGCAGCATCAGATGGTATTTCCTTACACAGTTCAGTTTCTCAGCTCTGGAGGAAAAGAAATGGTAATTCTATGCAAAATAAGCTGTGAGTCACCAGCACGCTGCTTTTGCAATTATCAAACTCCTCATTTTTATTTACATGGGTTTGAATTCCCTTAGATAGTTTAAAAACGTCCTGAATTAAAGGAAGACCAAAACCAATTTCAGAGATCTCTAATAAAGAAATAGAGAGAACTGGTACCATGAGGACAACAAGCCATGGGTTTGGTTTTGTTCTCTTTCTTTCATAAAAATGAGAAATCAGGACCCCAGGGAAGTCCTGACGGTCAGGGCAGTGCTGGGCACTGAAAAGACATCTCCAGTCCTGGGGGCAGCTTTGGGTCACAAAAAAAAAAGGACCTTGAGGGGCTGGAGCACATCCAGGGAAGTCTCTGTTCTAGGTCAGCTTTCAGAAGGCATCAGGAGGGGCCTGGAGAATTCCTTAGGAGCTGGGAAGGGGCTCAGCCTGGAGCAAAGGAGGCTCAGGGGGCCCTTGTGGCTCTGCTCCCAGGGAACAGGGACAGGAGCAGAGGGAACAGCCTCAGGCTGGGCCAGGGTGGGGCCAGGGTGGGCACCAGCAGGAATTTCCCCATGGAAAGAGTTGTTGAACCCTGGATTTCTCCACAGAAAATGATGAACCCTGGAAGGAGCTGCCCAGGCAGGTTTGGAGTCCCCATCCCTGGAGGTGTCCAAGGAACCACTGGAGGTGGCACTTGGATGGTTGAGTTGGCATGGTGGGATTCAGCTGAAAGCTGGATTTGGTGGTTTTGGAGGTCTTTTCCCACTTAATGATTGTTGAAAGCCAATTATAAATCCCTAATGAAGTGGTTTGCAGCATCCCCCTGCCCCAGCATGACAGAGGCCTCCTCACCATGGTGCCCTGCAAACACAACCCTGAGGGGGCCCGGCAGCCTGAAAACAGGAATCACCAAAGCAAGCTGCCTCCTCGCCTTGTACTGATCACAGAGAGAAGAAAAGAGGTCACGTCAATTCAGCTGAAGCTGGTTAAAAGTGTGTTTTTAGGTTATCCTGCACATCAGCACTGTCAGCACGATGAGCAGACGCCTGGCTGGGCTCTGGCATTACCCCCCCTTTGCTCCTGACTCCTGCACCTCAGAGACATCATTAAACATCAGCCAGGTAGCACAGCAGTAATCCAAATAATCCAGTCATAAATTAGAAATTTACTATATAAGCTGATAATCACGGGGTGTAACAAATGGTATTGAAAAAATCCTGAAGGAGAAGCAGGGAAACAGGAATTCTGCCTGCAGACAAAGCTCTCGGGGCTGCTGCAGCCCCTCCTGGATACACAGAGCCCACAGGAGTTGGTTGGTTTGGAACATGAAGGTTTTCCTCTGCAAGCCAAGCTGACAGCAAACATATGCTCAAGTGCTGCTGCAGCAACCAGTGAAGCCTGGTTACTTTGTAGCAATAAATATTAAATAACTACATATGTTAAATAAATATTTTTAAATTATATCACCAGAATTATTATACTAACATTTCATAACATCATATTATTAAATAATAATAAATAATGAAGAAATATTCTGATTTTTGTGTTTCAATTGGGCACAGACTGGGTTTGAGTGCCTACATCCATGAGCATCACATGGATATCACAGCTGCTTTTCGGAAGGAGACATATGCTGTACAAGGTTATCATCATCAATAAACCACCTGAAAGGTCAATATTCCCTGATTTACAATGCCAAGGTTTTTTCCTGACCCCACAGAGCGAGAGCAAATAAAAATGAAAGGTTCTCTTCCTGCAGCCCTTGTTTGTACCATTCCACCACACCTGGGCCATTCCTGAGCATGACATTCCCCTTTCCATCCCAAATTCACCCATCAGCTGCAAACCTTGCAGGTCTACGGCTGAATACACTCAATTATTGCTGCAGCTCCTGGCAAACCAACAGGAATGGCTTTCCTTTCTTTTCCTGCTCCATTCCAGCCCGGGCTCAGCTGGGGCTGATATTTGCTGCCCTCATTTCTGTTGTATCAGTCTGGGCTTCCCAACCTCAAGCCGTTCTGAAAAGTTTTACCTGGACAAAACCAGCAAAATTCCTTAAACCAGGAATAATTTGTGGATGAACCATAGTACAACAAGGAAAAGCTTCAGCCCAGCCAGGACGGTTTGGGCAGAAAGGGATGTTAAAGACCAACCAGTCTGCCCATTTTGCAGTTCAGACACAAGAGAATTCATCAGGGAAAATATTCAGCTGCTTATCATGAGTGATGGTTTCTCGTTTCAACTCAGACCTTGCCACCTCGGCAGTAATCCTTCAAAAGCTGCCACTTAGAGAGAGAAACATCTCAGTTTTGGGATGGGAGGAAATATTCACCAGAATAGCCGCAAGAGCTCAAAAACACTGTGTTCTCCATTTATGTGGAAAAAAAATCAAGAAGTGAAGAAAAACCTCCTCAGAACAGCGTGACCCTGCTGGAGAAAAGGGCTGCTGTGTTTTCCCACCGGTGCCTGGAACAGACAAAAGTGGAAGCTGATGACTAAAGGAACAGCTAAAAATACCGCAAGTAGTCTGGATCTGAGAGTTGTGTGCCCTCACTGCAATTAGCAAATTGCATATTCAGTTTCACTGACACTAATGAGTGCAGCCGAGTTCATCTACACCTCAATTAACTTCAAGAGACGCTTCTTTTGCACAAATAATGGCAATTCCTCCTTGCCTTTGCACAGTCCCTCTTTCTGCCTGACCCCCCGGGCAGTAAATCACTGCCTGGTTTGCTTCAAATAGGGTTTGGAGGGATTAAATGGCTGAAAGAAAAGAGAAAAATGCACTTCTAACACAGGGAGGAAGGGAGAAGGAAATCTTGCACTGGATGGGAGCAGATGGATGCCAGCAGGTTTTGGGATACAGCCCTAATTGTGTGTATTAAAGGAAAACCAGGAAGATTCATTGAAGGAAATGCCCAGGCACCTCTGGTATTCACTAGGACCTTTCCAGGTCTGACCACCACGTTATATCAGAGGTTAAAAATCAGTTTTCAACTCAAGTTGGAAGAGAAATTCCAGCCTGTGCAAGAACTGCCCACAGCAGGATTAGCGGGTGGGGTCAGGAGGCTGCAGTTTGCCACTGCTTGTGCTGAACAAAGTCCTTGTAGGTCCCTCTCTGCTTGTCTCCTTGAGGGAGACAAGAAGTCCCCTTGGTGGAGACTGGACTTTAAAAATGGCAATGTAGTGTTGGATCAGATCATTTTAAGCATCACATTTAAAGCAATGAAAGAAAGGCATCATTCAGAGGGGAGGAAGAGGAACTGGATTGATGGTACCTGGGAAAATAAGATGAGAAACAAATCAAGAGATGAGATTTCAAGCCCAGACCACCAGTGAGGATGATGCTGAGGATCACCTGGGTACCCATGGGAGCAGCAGGCTGGGGAGGACACAGGGATGGGCCCCAACCCTGCCACCACCAGAGCTCACTGCTGGATTTGCTCTTTATCCCACCTGCTCCTAACACACAGTCACAGAATCATGGAATGTTTGGGTTGGAAAGGACCTCAAAGCCCAGCCAGTGCCACCCCTGCCATGGCAGGGACACCTTCCCCTGTCCCAGGTGCTCCCAGCCCCAGTGTCCAGCCTGGCCTTGGGCACTGCCCGGGATCCAGGGGCAGCCCCAGCTGCTCTGGGCACCTGTGCCAGGGCCTGCCCACCCTCACAATCAACTTTCCCTTTTGTTCAGAGCTGACAGCACTAATTAGCAGAGAAGTGTGCAAACAGATGCTAATTTGAGGCAGTATCACTGGGTTTGGCAAGAGGCAGTGGCTGATGGAAAATCCAGCTATTGATTTTCCTATCGGCTGCTGTCATCGCTGCTGCTGCTGCCTGTGAATAAACAACCCCCAGAATATTTGCTTTCCAATGACAGCTGGTGTCAGCATCAGTGTGCGTTTGCTGTCATGCTTCCTGCAGAATAAACTGATATTTTGCTATTTAATGTGTTTCAAAATCATCACTGGGATTCCTGATGGCATCGTGGTATGGAATGTACATGGATCTTCAAGCCCTGGCAAAGCACTGAGCATCCACAGCCAGCTCCCATTCAAATCCTTAAAAACTCTTTCAAGACATGGCATTAAGAAGAATTGTTCCTTTTGAACATATTTACAAAGGGACAGAAGAAACTCTGTGAATACCAGCACAATAATCACAGCAGTAACACAGAAACATCCTCTTGGGAAATATTTAGCACAAGTGAGTTTTGAGTGCTGCTCAGAATATTTACAGCTCACAAAAACCCAATTTTGGACTTGTAAGGGATTTCTATAATTATTTCTTTTTCCTCCTTACTTTGCAAGTTAGATTTTTGCATAAAGGGTTGGAGTTTTTTTGAGGATGGGGATAAATAAAAGCAGAGTGTTTTCCCTTGACAGCTGCCTCAAAGGAACCATGAAAAATAGAGGACAGTCCCACTTGGAACCTCCTTGGAGTGAAACTCATAACAAAACTGGGAATTTGACCATCACAGTCAGAGATACTGAAATTCCATCCAAAAATATTTGTGGGTGGAAAATACCCCTTGGTAAAGTGTGGCTTGTTACCATGGGAATAATTCTTTGGACTGAGCTGCATCCTGGACCTAAGATCAAAGAGAATTATATTTCTATTTTGGAAATAAGAAGTGGATTAAAAATAAAAGAGAAATGGAGCACTTGTGTAGGACACGGAGTCCCAAATGTGCAGGTTTTATTTTCCTAAATAAACCAGCAGCTGAGCCAGGGCAGAGCCCACAGCCTGGGCCAAGCACCAGCAGCATCCACTGAAATCCTGCCCTTGGAAAGCTCCTGGTGTAAACCCAGTTATATTTTATATATAAAATCAGCTGTGTTCTCAGAGTGCATTTTTGCTTTTTGGTTTCAATTAGAAACGAGCCTTTTATCGGCCCAGTGTTTACTCTGATCCCAGAGAGCTGGCAGGGCTCTGTCTCTGCCCGGGCCATCTGGCTGTGCTCCCTGGGACCTGCTGGTGGCCCCAGTGCCACAGAGGAGGCACAAACACCCGGGGCTGTGCTCCAGACAGGGCTGGTGGCCACTCAGACCCTGATGTGGCATTTGGGACGCTCATTTCCCATCACACACGGAGGGCACAACAACAGCAGGGGAAGCAGGGGTGCCAGGTGGAAAGGACATTTCACACCACAGCAGGAGCAGCAGCCAAGGCACCACGGGGACTCTGGGAATGGCTCTGTCCCCTGCCAAGGGATTCCAGGGACACTGAGGTGTCCCTGGGGAGCTGCTCATTCCAGTGTGCCACAAGCTCAGGTCACACACAGCACCCAGGGACTCCCCCTGCAAGTGTGGCCAGGCATCTTCTCCATGCCCTGGGGAAGGGAATTACCCTGCACTGCAGTGGGAATGCTGGGCAGAGCCACAGGGACTGCTGGTGCAAAACCAGAGGGGCTTTAGTTCATGGAACCATGAGGGCTGGAAAAGCCCTCTGAGATCATCAAACCCAACCTCACCCCTGCCCCGTGTCCCCAAGTGCCACATCCAGACAGATTTCAAATTCCACCAGGGACGAGGACTCCAAACTGCCCTGGGCAGCCATGCCAGGCCTGGACAAACCTTTCCAGATATTTGTTCCCAAATATCCACCCTGAGCTGCCCTGGCCCAGCCTGAGGCCGTTCCCTCTGCTCCTGTCCCTGTTCCCTGGAGCACAGCCCGACCCCCCGGCTGTCCCCTCCTGGCAGGAGCTGTGCAGAGCCACAACTCCCTGAGCCTCCAGGTCACTGAGGAACACCCAAAAATTCCTGTTCTGAGCATTGCTTAGGTTGGAAAAGCCCTCCAAGATGACCAAGTTCAACCCCAGCACTGCCAAGGCCACCAGTGCCCCATGTCCCCAAGTGCCACCTCCTCACTTCTTCTGAATCCCTCCTGGGATGGAAACTCCACCACTGCCATCTAGCAAATTTTAAAAGAAGAGCTTTGAGTGGTCAAAATGATGAAATTCAATACTCATTTTATCTAGAGATTCATGCAAAGAAACCCTGCCCTGGGAGGATGGGCAGGCCCTGGCACAGAGAAGCTGCCCCATCCCTGGAAGTGTCCTCAGCCAGGCTGGAGCAACCTGGGATTGTGGAATGGAATGGAACTGGGTGAGCTTTAAGGTCCCTTCCAACCAAAACCACACAGAAAGGCTCTGAAATTCCTTACATGACACTTTCAGCCTCAGAGACATGAAATTAAAGCAGCCAACTTGACTTTCTTCTGAATAACCCTTCCAGATGAAACACAGCATCACCAGAATCTCCAGCAGGATCATTTATAAACACAAACCCCCCAATATTGTCACTGCTTCTGTTTGTTTTACATTCCCATCCCATGTTTTGACTAATCCTTCCCACACCCTAACAAATTAATTTCTCTAAAACATGGAAATTTTCAAAGCAAGTCTCTTTCTGTGGTTCTTAAAAGACAGCTCAAACTCTATTTCCAGCATCTCTCCAGCACTTTGTGTTCTTTGCTCTGGGAATTTTGGGGATTTTCCCCCTGGTATGTCTGCACCACAATCTCCAAAGCACAAACACATTCCCATACTTTTAAGCCCAAACCACAGTCCCAGTTTCACAGAAACAAATCACAGCCAGGTACATTTTAGAGTAAAAAAAAATACAAACCCAGGAGACTAAGGAAGGTGATACTCCAAATTATATTTCCCCCAAATTATCCATATTTTGCTGTTCTACAGTTCTCCTCTATTATTTTTAATTTTTATTTCATATTCCTGGAGCACCTATTCCAAATCAATCAACAGACAGCTTATCAAGGTAATTTTGATTAATTTTCAGTCCTTCAACCTAACTAGATGAGCTACATTTCAACAAGATTAAAACATTACTTTTCTTCCCTTTATTTACCTCCTTTCCAGCTGGTGCAGAGGCGCCCCAGAGCTGCTGCCCCACAGGACCCATTTTTTCGGATCAGTTGAATTCTGCTGCCTGTCAGACTGGTTTTTGAGGATAGAGTGGCCCAAATAAAACGGGAGAGCTTTTTATAGAATAAATTCAGATAGTGCAGTCCCACACTGAGGATGGAAAACTTGATTGCTGAATATTTTGCTTGTGGCTTTAACATGTGATAGAAGCTCACCCCACAGATTCAGTGGAATAACCTGACAGGCTCTGGCCAAGCTAAAACAAATTTTCCTCCTGTGACTGGAAAATAAATATTCAGGCTGATCAATGATTGGCTGAAGCTGCAACAAAGTGAAATCCCCTTTTTTACTCACCAGAGGACCTGGCCACGTATTTATATCCTAGGAAATATCAGAGAAAATCTACCTGTGGTATATTTATATAAATATTAAAAATAATAACTATAAAGATAAATTTATAAATATAATATAAATATAGACAGATATAAATATAGATATAAAGATAAATATATATAAATATTCAGGTTGATCAATGACTGGCTGAACTTGCAACAAAGTGAAATCTCCTCTCTTATTGACCAGAGGATCTGGCCAGTATTTATATACCAGGAAATATCTGAGAAAATCTACTTGTGGTATTTTTATATAAATATTAAAAAAATAACTATAACTATAAAATATAAATATAATATAGATATAGACATATATATAAATATAGATAGATATAAATATTCAGGCTGATCAATGACTGGCTGAAGCTGCAACAAAGTGAAATCCCCTTTTTTATTCACCAGAGGACCTGGCCACATATTTGTATTCCAGGAAATATCTGAGAAAATCTACCTGTGATATTTTTATATAAATATTTTAAATTAATAAATATAAATATCTGAGAAAATCTACCTGTGATATTTTTATATAAATATTTTAAATTAATAAATATAAATATCTGAGAAAATCTACCTGTGATATTTTTATATAAATATTTTAAATTAATAAATATAAATATAACATAAATATTCAGGGTGATCAATGACTGGCTGAAGCTGCAACAAAATGAAATCCCCTCTCTTATTCACCAGAGGACCAGGCCACGTATTTGTATCCCAGGAAATATCAGAGCAGAGCTGCTCGTGGTACAGTTAAATAAAATATTCCATGGACAGCCCTGAGCCTCATCACACCCTCCCTGCAAACACTGGGGGAGGATGGAAGGGGAAGTCACAGGAATTCTTTTTCCTGCAATTCTCCCTCTTCCCTCCCAGTGCTCCATCAGCAGAGTCCCACGCCAGCCTCCGTGGGCAGCCTGGGCAGCTGAGGCTCAGCTCTTTCCCTCTCCCCAAAAGCTGTTTGGACACCTTGTTTGCAGGAAATTAAATCCCAATCCCATCTCCACATCTTCAGATACGATGGGCAAGGGAGGAAGAACAGAAATTCAGAGATTGGAGAAGATGCACAAAGCTGAGACAGCAGTCCCCCTGCAAAAAGCAATCAGGTTTTTACCTCCCAGGCAGAATAATTTTAATTATTTTACATTTTCAGGCTCTGGAGAACAATTTCCAGGCATTTGAATAGACCAAAATCACGCTCTGAGAGATGGCAAAGGCTTTTAAAACCTTTTGTATGCACAAAAGCAAGGAGCCCACACCCCGGGAAGGCACAGCAGCTGATTTTGAGCAGGGTGATGGGAAAGGAGAGGCGAGAGGTCAGCCCTGAGCTCTGTGCCTTTAACAACCACAAGGCCTTTCCTCTGGCAATTGCTAATTGAGGAAAATTCGGGAAAACAGCCGATAAATGTGATGTCTCAGGAAGATTTCTGAACCCAAAGCCTCAGTAGATGGAAGAGCTGAGCTGATGTGCTGGCCAGGAATCGTCCTGGCAGCTGCAGAGCCGTGCTCTGCACTGGTGGCTCTGATTTTGTGAGCTCCAAGTCAAGCTCTGCCCACCAAGAGAGGAAAATGAGAATAATTTGCTCCCACAGCTCTGAGATCGGCATGTCTGAGAGATATCCCAAATTTTATTTTATGGAAAATTGTTCAGTGTTACCATCCACTGATCCTGGAAATGTTGGTTTCCCTCTCACACACCCAGATCTCTGATTCTTTCAGGAAACCAACTAAAGGCATTAACTAAAAATAAAAAGCAAACGAAATCAGCTTAAGCAGCTTCCTTAAAAAACATATCCTATCTCACAGCACGCTCATTAATGGAACAGAAGTGATATTTTGATATCATGATTAAGAACAGTTCATTTTGAGCATCTTGCTCACCAGCAGATCAAGGCAATTAACTGGCAATTTGCTCACTAAATGACTTCCCAAGATGTGCTACTGAGATAAGGCAAAGCCCTTTTTAAAGTGACTTTGAGCCAGCAAAAGATGGACCTGCAGGGAGTGTTTTTGTAAACAATGTACAAGTCAATTCTTCAGTAGTCAAGGAAAGCTTCTGCTTCAGGAGTAATGACGAGAAAATATTAATTTATGTGGAACAGCAAGGCACTGGGGGGTTTTCTCCTTATTTCCCAAACTCTAACCACTATAAATAATGCTATGGTGGAGAACACATCCAAAACATCTTTTTTAGAAAATATAAAACTGAAGTTCTTGATTTCCTTGTATTTTAACCATGGGACACAAGTGGGAGCTGAGAGCAGATAAATCCCTTTTCCTGCCCTGTAATCCTTCTGCCCCAGCACTCTGCTTTTCCCAGTGCTGCTTCAGGAGCTGTGCTGGCTCCTGGGTGACAGAAATAAAAGAAATGCCATCTGCAGGGGCTGGGAGAACAGTGACCAGGGAGGTTTAATGACACTCAGCTTGGCCACAGTGAACATTTCCTGGTGACATCCCAGGGAAGGATCTCACACCCCTCAATCCCAACCAGTACAAACTGGTGAAAGAGGGGAGGATGCAGCAGAATGAGAATTCACTCTCTCACTTCATGAGAATTAACTGAAAATATAACATTGTAACCACGGGATGTTTTAAGGCAGTGAACTCCCCCAGAACAGCACAAACCCTTCCACAGAGACTGAAGGATTTGATCTGCAGCTTTGGGAGAAGCTTGGATTGATGTAAAAATACAGTACACAGACATTAAGCAGAAATATCATAAACTTATGTTTCTATAGTTATAAGTAGGAATATACTTTAAGTAAGTAAAAAAACTATTAATAAGATAGTAAAAAGTTTATAATGTAAGAGTGTAGGTCTATAAAGTAAGCTATGAATTTAGAAGTTATAATCAAAACATATGTGTACATGTGAGTTAAAAGCCCATTAGACAAAAGTATCAATAATACAACAGAAGTAAAAGTAGTAAGTTAAAGATAAAATAAACCCTATAGCAACTGTCTATTATTTTAGAAAGTTATAACAAAAAACCTCATAACTACTCTTGAACTACAACCAGTTATTTAGCACTTTAAAATCTCACAACCTCTAAAACTAATATTAATCTGAACAATAAATCATTCTTAACCCAAAAATAATCCCATCCCTTTATTATAAGCAACAATGATAATATTTCTCCCCATAAATCCAGCTGCAATTTGCCCTCCCAGAACCAGTTTTTTGTTCTGCACTTTGGGCTCGAGCTCAGTTTGGTGTTCTCCATGACATTCCTCCCCAGCTCAGCCCTTCTCCTCCAGGTTGCTCTTCACATCCTCACCTTGAATTTGGCTCTGGCCAGCCCCAGAGGCTTCTGGATGTCCCTGTGCAGAGCATCCCTGCCCTGCAGCACAGCAACTGCTCCCAGACAGAGCCATCTGGCACCGTGCTGAGCGAGCACTTCATCCCCCAGCCACAGGGGCTGCTCTGCTCCAAAACGATGAGCAAAGACCTCCTGGCATGTCTGTCTGCATTCAGGGAGGCCAATCTGCCTGCAGAGCTTGCCCCCTGCTGCAGCACAGATTTGGTCTGGAGCGCCCTTGCTGGCAGGGATGAGGTGATATGTGATGGTTTCAGATGGAAACTGGGTAGAATTACTGATTTCAGGTAGTGGTTTTGGTTTGTTAATTTGAAATTTGGCTCATTTTGAGATTTCTCGGTTAACGCACTAAGGAGTGTGGTGGGTTTGGTGTTGGCTAATCACCAATGCACTCACTTCCTGCTGGAGGTAGGATTAGGAGAAAGACAAAGCAGGTTCAAAACTTTTAAAGGGTATAAAGAAAAATTTATTACCAGTAACTAAAGGAAAGAGAAATAAGAATTAGAACAAAACCTTTAGAACACCTCTCCTCCCCCTACAACGTTTTTTTCTCACCGACAATGTAAAGAAACAAAACTTAAATTTTTTTTTAGTTTATTACCTCTAGAGGTTTATTACCTCTAGAATAGTCTTTGATGTTATCATCCCAAAGTCCTGAATGAGCTCCTGCAAGGTCAGGAACCTGCAGAACTGTGCCAAGTTTCAATATCTACCTCACACAAGCTTCCACAGATGTGAACTTATTTGGTAATCGTCTGCACAACAAAATAAATCATTTTTTAAGGGCCCGGGCCAACGTAAACAGGAAGAAAACATTGTGTTCAGAGGTCAGGCTCTGCATGTTTTCCAGGGTTTTGATGTCCTAAGGATGTTTGTTAGGATGTTTTGGATGCACACAGAATACAAAATCAGGACTCTGTTAACCAACATCCAGCCCTTGTACTGAATCTTTAAAATACCCCAACAGAAATTGCTTTTTGATGAATATAAAAAGCTTTACAAGCCTCAGTTATTCCAGCAGACTGCAATTGCTGATGTTCTGACCATTTGCCTCAAGCACTCCAGGGAGATGGACTTGCAAATGCCTCCACAAGTCAGTGCAGCAGAAATGCAAACAGCCCAGCCCGGATGCTCCCGACAGGAGTGCAATTACATCCCAAAGAGTCCACAGCCTCTCCTCAAAATATCAAAATAATAAATACATAAATTATTGGACCCAGTCTGTTTGTGCCCCTAAAGGTTTTTTTAAGTCCCCTTTCCACCTGACACAAATTAATTGCTTCTACCATAAGGGCTGTCCAAGTCATTTAAAAACTGATCACAGCAAAACTGAGCTTGGCAACGAGCTCTGGACACCACTCAGGCCAATCTTCCGTGGAAAGCTGGGCTTTACTTTAGGTTTTCCAGGAACTGCCAAGCAAATTCATCAGTATTTCATGAGTGCCTTTTAGAACAGTAATTATGAAAATGACTTTTGCTCCGTGCTCATTAAGGAACTTCCTGTCACGCCCGACTGAAATGACAACACTGAGGCACTCACTGCTCCTCCAGCTTTGGGTAAACCCACAGAGGAGCTGCCAGAGGTGAGGCTGCTCCAGACCTGAGCTGGCCAAACCTTCCCTGGGTTATCCTGGGAATCTCCTCGCCATGGAACTCCCCCTCACCTTTAAACCTCCAGGGAAAACTGGTTTGGGGAAGCCTGGCAGGATTTTATCAAGCCTGGATAATTTACAGAACTTCTCTTGCCCTGAAGCTGTGCAGGAGGTGACTCATCAATGGGATTTCCACAACACTCATCTGATGCTGACACCCTTCCCTGGGCAGCCACACACCAGAAACCCCATTTTCCTGGAGATCCTAATTCACTCTGACACCACAGGGTGGTAGCACCAGTCAGGGATGGAGAGCAGAGGGCTCTCACACAGCATTTGGGGTCCCTCAGCTGCCAGCTGGGGTGTCTGATGCTCCTCTAGGAACATCCAACCTTTCATCCATTCCTCCATTTCACCCAACCTCCCCAGAGGCAGAAGTTACAAAATCCTCATTTCCAGGACAAGAACAATTTGTGCTGCAGCTCCAACTCCTTTCAGTCATTTCCCAGCATCTGGGCCGGATGAAACAATGGAACACAGAGATGCCACACAGATGGCTTAAAAGTCATTTCAAACACCCAACTGTTGTGGGTTTTCACCACAAAGGCAGAAATTGGCTTAAAGCTGGGTGTGGATGGCTGCCGCCAACTCCATCATCCCAACAGCCTAAAATTCCAAAATAATCACCCCAAACACAGCCCCAAACTGGTCACTTATTATTATTTACAGAGCAACAGAACGCAGTGGCTCCAGAAGATGGTTATAACCATCTTTTTAAATTTTACTCAGTGTAAGAGTCTATTAAAAATAAGAAAGAAGAAAAAAAAATTAAAGGCCTGCCCAGCTCTACTTTCTAAGTGTCATTTGTACTTGGAATATACAGTTTTGCTACAGCCTAATGTATTTCTACAGAACAGAAATCCATGGATTCTCAGGTCAAAGACTGCAAGCAACTTCTCCTTGGAAAAAATCCACTCCAGACCTGAAGAAAGATTCAACCATCAGGAATCTGTTCCAGGAGAGGACACAGCAGGGAGAAGAAGGAAAGAGACACTTTGCTTTGTGTGTCTCACTGAGGTTGTTCCAAACACCAGCTTTCAGCTGATCACCTTTTTTGATCAGTTTTGGCAGAAAAGAACATTGAGAATTCATGAGTTTGACTGCAGAGCAGGAGATGAGCATGAGCTTTGGGAAACAAGGGTGGAACAAAAACAAACCAACCCCAAAGCCTCAAATTGAAACACTCAAGTGCTGCCCCTCCCTGGAAGTGCCCAAGGCCAGGTTGGGCAGGGCTTGGAGCAAGCTGGGGTGGTGGAAGGTGTCCCTGCCCATGCAAAGATTTCAAAGTTAAATCCCAAAAAACCCAAAATCTCAAGCTCTGCAAGTGCTGAGCACAGCCCCGTGCCCCCCTCCAAGGATCTGAGCAACCTCTGTGACCTCCTCATGAGCAGCTCCTCCATAGGAGCAAACACTGCTGCATTCATTTAGGGAACAAAAGGATTATTATGGGAAAATCTGCTGCTCACAGTTCTGGTGTGACATCCTCAAAAAGGGCCTTTTGCTTCCCCAAACTTCAACAGGGGAATTTTGGACACAGCAAGCAAAAGTTTCAGGTTTTCTTCTTTGAGAGCAGAAGAGGCATTTTTTACAAGACAACTTTTTTAGGAATAACCATCTTTATATTGTGCTTAAGGACTTCATTCTGGTTTTCCCTCTTGAATATCAGATATTAAAAACTCATGGTATAGTCCCTGAATTTCTACAACTGCCTGAAAACACACGGAGAAATTCTGCCTCCAGCAGACTGGGGAGAGGCCTTTCAAAATGTGCCAGCCCTAAATCAGAACTGTCCAAACTCACAGCAGCATGGAATTCTAGAGGTTGGAAAAACCCTCCAAGATCATCAAGTCCAACCATGGCCCCCAAGGCCACCCCTGCCCCATGTCCCCAAGTGCCACATCCACAGGAGTTTTAAATCCCTCCAGGGATGGGGACTCCACCACTGCTAGGGTTAGATTTCCTTTCCATAAAGGAATTTTCCCAAATATCCACCCTAAACTTCCCCTGGCACAACCTGAGGTCATTTCCTCTTGTGCTGTTTCTTGGGAGAAGAGAGCAACTCCCACCTCACAAGAGTAAGAAAAAAAAAAATCTCAGAATCTTCTCTACTCCAATTTGTTCTTCTCCCAAAACAAGAATGCAGCAACTTTTCAAGGCTCTGGAAAAATTCCCTGCTCCTGCCAGCCTCCCCCTCTCTGTTGTTCTGGGACATCAAATTCATCCCTGAAACTCCATTTTCCATAATATTCCTTGGATTTCCTCAGGTTTCTGTGCTGATCCAGGGTTTATGCCTCCGCAAGAAACCACCACAAAAGTAATTTTTAAAAAGTAAAAAAAAAGCTGCATTTCCTCTCCTCCTTGGCAGTGGAGTACACAAATAAATTGTAGCACAGTCTTCTTTAGGAAAGGGTTCTCATTTTTTAATCTCTACACTGTATTAAGATCAACTATTTAGAAGATAATTAACATAACTCTTTACAAGCTATGCTACACTTTCCATTTTAATCCATCATTTCCTTTGGGAATTTCTGCAATAGGTGCATTTCCTTTTTGAAAAAAAAAAAGAAGAAAAAGAAAAAGGTATTTGCGTGACTTTTTTTTTCTTTTCCAGCTGAATGACGTTGCAAAAACAATGCCCTGGCTATTTAAATATAGCAACCAGATAAGCTATTTATGGAAGGGCAGTGTTTATACTTTGGAGTACAACTCATTCAGAAGATGTACAGCAGCAGTGCTTGAAAAGCTGCTCTGTAATTGGGATCTGAGGCTCTAAAACAACCAAAAAAAGGTAAAACTCTCCTTCATCCTCAGCTTCCAGGTGAAATCTCAGCACCACATGAACATGCATTTTCTACTTTATACACAGCATCATCACAAGTTTGTGAGGCGCCTCGGGAGCTCTGAAGAAGGCACAGAATAAATGAAAATCATTTTAATTAAAAGCAAATTAAAGGGTCCTCTAATCCAGGCAGCGGCAGCAAATCCGTGGAGAGTTTTTAGGATGAGGCTCCTTGAAGTTCCCTCGCTTCCACCCCTCCCTAATTCCAGTTTCCTTCCCTGATTCTCCCCAAAGGAGGCTCGCAAGCAGCACGAGATCAGGTTTATTATGAAAATTCTGCTCTAGTTGCTAAAAAAAGCTTTTGCTCCACTTTCTCAGTGGCCAGGGGCGCTCGCACCCTCGCAGAGCAAATAATAAAAGGAACGACAAAAGCAACGTTTGTGCTCTCTGCAGGGGCAAAGAAGAGATAAGATTCCATTTCAGCCTTTGAAGGAGTCGTTCCAGCACTGATTAGGAAAGTTGGAGTTCTCCTCCTTTAGAGGAGGCTTTGGAAATGCACCTCAGAAAATCAACTAAATAACCACGAAGGGAAATGTTACCACAGGAATGGCTCCAGATTAGAGAAGTTACAAGGAAGGAGAATGTGGACAAGGAAAATGAAATTATTCCTGTGCTCTTTTTCACTGCTGTTCCTGCGGCAGGAGGATGTTGCTGGGAAAATCTCCCTGGTTTCCCCCTGCCTGTCCCCAGTTCACCGTTGCCAATCCAATAAATTCCAGAATGAATTTACAAACGCTCCCAAAAATAAACAGGAAGCTAAACCCAGTCACAGTGTTTATTTCTGTCTAAAAGGCATTTTAATATGTATTTATCTCCTTAAATAACTGAACTCCTCTGCTACAAGGGAAAAAAAAAAACCCACAAAAATCTCAACCTTGAGGGAAAGAATCCAAACAACTGAACAAGAAGAACAGGAAAAAAAAGAGAAAAAAATGGGCAAAACGCCTGGAGAAACTCTGCTTTGATTTTGACACATGGGAATAAATGGGAAAAAAATATTCAGCTAACCCTTCTTTTAATCAAAACATCTTCCATCTCGTGTGCAAATTTCAACAGCTGAGAAAGCATCCTACTCAATCTCCCCAAAGTGGTGTCAGCATGTTTTATGTAAATACTGCTTAACAAGGGATGGGTGTTTGCAGCAAACATTCTGACTTCTGCTTTAGGAGCTCTGGGTGCACCTCTGGATCAGAGGAACTGGAATTCTGGAGAGGATAACAGGAGATGTGCACAGAGAAAAGAGGTTTTTTTTTCCTTTAAACAGTCAGGGTGTATTTGTTAATGAAGAGTTTTCAGTGGTTATTTAATAAATCAAGAGGAGGAAAACTCAGTGACTCAGCTCAGCGCCAATCTGTGGCACAGAACATATTGGAAAGAACTTTAAATGTCTGGAAATAAATCAGGGTTCAGTGACATTGTCACCCTGAAAGGGCCCTGGCACAGTCAGAGCTGGGACACAAGGAGCACAAACAGGACCAGCTCCTGCTCTCCAACGGGACATCCAGGGAAAGCAGCACATTCCTGTCAGAATTTGGGGTTTGGGCAATGCCCCACCTGCCCAAGGGCACTGCTGGCACTGCTCCCCCCAGCCCCTGTGCCCTCTCAGGCACAGCCCTCCTCTGGGTCCACAATGACCCAGCAAAAATGGGAATTTATTCTTCCTGCTCTGCTTCTGAGCTTTTGTCTTCATGGGTACCTACAGACACACGGCCACCACTTGGGATGTGGCCATATGAACCACCCCACAACCATCTAAACCACCCCATGGTAATCCCATAACCATCTAAATCACCCCACAGCCATCTAAATCACCCCACAGCCCTCTACAGCACCTCATGGCAATCCCATGACCATCTAAATCACCTCATGACCATTTAACCCACCCCTGGGCAATCCCATAACCACTGAAACCACCCCACAGCCATCTAAACCACTCCATGGTAATCCCATGACCATCTAAACCACCCCACAGCCATCTGAAAGATCCCACAGCCACCTTAAACACCCAATAGCCACCCCATAACCATCTGAAACACCTCATAATGATCTAAAAACATCCCACGACCACCTAAAACACCCCATGACCACCCCACAGACAGCCCATAACCATCTCAACCACCTCACAGCAATCTACAACACCCAGCAGCCACCTCATAAGGATCTAAACCACCCCAAAGCCATGTAAAGCACCCCAGAGCCACCCAAGAGGCATCTAAAACACTCCATAAACATCATTAAACATGCCACAGCCACAGAAAAGCAATCTAAAATACCCCATAGTCACTCCACAGCCATCTAGAACATCCTAAAAGCCACCTAAACCACCTCATAGTCCCCTAAAATACCCCACAATCATCCCACAGCCCTCTAAAGCATCCCACAGGCACCTAAAACACCCCATAAGCACCCCAAAGCCACCTGAACACCCCAAAGCATTAGGGAAATATTCTTTTCACCATCTCACAAAGCAGACACAGCTCCCAGCCCTGGAAAAACCAGCGTGCAGCACGTGCAGGAATACAAACAGCACAAAAACAACCACTAAGATCAAAGGATTTCTGTTTTCCAGCGTTCCTCTCCCATCCCCTCCCTTCCCTCTGTAGCTCAGAACTCCCTCAGCCACCCTGCACCAGTGTTTGCTGTGCTAGGCCAGGAGAATATCTGGGTTAAAAGAAATAAATTCATTTTAAAGTTAGGATGGCAAAAGCCCTGCAGAAGGAAACATTTCCCTGATGGGATTTACAGCCCCAAAAAAATGTTCTACATCCTCAGAGAGCAGCAGCTCAGGGCATGAATAAGTAGCTGAGAACAGGCAAAAACCTGTTAACAATTTTTGGAAGACAGAATTCTTCTCGAAAAAGACACTGACATAACCACAACATCCTTCACTCAGACAGAGCAGCAGCAGTTCATTTATTTTAGCTCTGTCTGTCTCCTCTGGTTAGTTTTTAACTTCTGCCCAAAAATCTCTGTCCCATCCTGGCTCAAGGGGACACAAGGGAAGGTAAACAGAGCAGGCAGACTGGGGTGGGTGAGGCAGCCCCTGATGGAGCCAGGCAAGGGCAGGTCCTGCTCCCATCCCCACCTGCAGCTCAAGGAGGGTACAGACTTCCCCAAAATTTTGCCCAGTGTGATGGAACAGAAGCACAAACCCCCCCCACCCTGCTGCAGCCTGGGATCCACATCAGATCCCTACTAAGAGTGAATTTCCTTCAATTCTCCCTTCCACATCCCACACCATGCAACTCCACCAACACCAGAACTTGTTCAATATGATGAAAGGAATGCATTTTTCCATCAGCTGGAGCGATAGAAAAGCTGTTTCCAAAGCGATAACACGAGGCTGGGGATGGCAATTCCTATTTTCCTCTCCTCAGAATGTTATCAGCCTGGAGGAAAGGGAACTTCCAGATAAGCACACACAATCTCTCCTGTCTGAGGCACTGAGTTTTACCCCGGGGGTTTCTCACAATCACACACCTCAGTGCAGGAAATGTCTGAGGATCGCCCTCATCTCCATCCTGCCAGCCCCTCCTCAGCCACAGCCATTCCAGGATCCACCAGCAGGACCCAAGGAGCTGTTTTGTCATTTTGTCATGTGCAGGAGATGTGACTTCCCCTCCCACAATTGTCAATTTTCACTACCCAAGTTCACCCACAGCCTTTTCTTCCTTGAGTTTTCAGGATTAACATGATGTGAATAAAGGGTTTCTATGTGAATAAAGGGTTTCTCTGCCTTTCAATTTCCCATATTGAGCCCAATGGAGAGGACTTTTCCTTGGAGAAGTGCACAAGAACGAGGACAGCTTCCTCCAGAGATGCTTCGAGGAGCAGAAATTGGTTCCAAGTTTGTTTTTTTTAACACTGAGGAGATAAATTAAAAGTTGCTGCCCTCAGGGAGCATTTCTTGTTTGCATTTACATAAAATTTCCTTCATTTGAAGATTTGGGGTATGTCCTACAGGGATTTGACCTTTTTGCTTGGATGCTGCTATCCTAAAACCTTCCTGCAGAAGCCAGCCCAACTATTTGTCCAATGTGGGAGATGAAAACTCAGATTTGTATCAATTTTTGCTTATTTCAGCCATTCTTCAGTACAATGACCCAAAAAGAAATGGTCAACTCCATTCTTCCTTAAGTCCTTATTCCTGCTGGCTCCAGGAGCACTCAGATGTTCCTGTTCAAAGGCTGGATAAACAGCCAGAAATCCAGATGCAAAACAAAAACTACCCGTGGGAGGCTGAAACAAAAATGGATAAAGCTCCTCACAAAAACACAAGACTCTCACTGTTCTGCAAATTCTGAGGGGGAAGGAGCTGTACAACTCCAAGCTGAAACACAAAACCTGCTGGATGCTGAGAACTTTGGACTTTCTGTGCTGAAGGGCACAGACCCACAAGAAAATACTACATCTGACCTGAGGCTGTAGAGAAGGCTTCCAAAATTGAATGACAGCACTGGGATTGTGGGTGTGGAGTTGAGTAGAAATGTGTAATGTCACAGGGTGGAAAACTTAGACTTTAAGGGTTTAGCAATACATATGGGGCAAGATGGAGGTTTTAGGGGGGTGGATGGTCCTTCTTTTTCTCCTTCTTCTCAGGTTTGGGTGGTATTTTGTAATTGGACAGAAAAGTCTGCATTGCAGACTCTGAGTGATTAGTTATTGGGTTAAAAGTGAAAATAATTTAGGTGTCATTTGGTGGATAGTTGAGCCTTGTCCCTCCATGCCTTGTCCCCAGTCCCTCTCCAGCTCTCCCTGGAGCCTTCTCCAGGTGAGCAGCCCCAGCTCTCCAGGCTGGCTCCAGCCCTCAGAGCATCTCCAAGGCCTCCTCTGGATCCCTCCAGTAGCTCCACGTCCTTACACATAACCACTTCATTCCCAACTCCATGAATTATTTCACAATTAAAACAACCCAGAGTAAATATTTCATCCCAAGATGAGCGCAAGTCTTGCTGAAACCGAGCCTGCACAGCCTCAGTTGGCTCCTGGCAGGTCCTCGTGGGCCACGGGCAGCTGAGGTCAACTCAGCGAGAAAATACAACACATTTGTTCCATTTGTTCTGCAGAAACGCCAGGCCAGGACAGCAAAATGAAAACCAGCAGAATTTTCCTTTCAAATGCTCACAGTAAAAATGTTATTGAAGACATCAGCGGCCAGGAGGTCTCTCCCAGAGAGGGGAGCAGAAAATGAGGCGTGACAAGGCCCAGGCACAGCCCACCCACAGGCAGGAACCACCGCTCGGCATTCCCAGCAAGAATGCTCCTTCTCCTGGAAAAACAGCCTCGGAAAACACCCCAAATCTGCTCAATTTAACCAGGCTGGAGTGAAATTCAAGTGCTTTCCTTGAGGCTGCAGCGAGGGATCCCTGCCTGCTCCAGGGCATCCAGCTAACAGCAAACTGCATTTAAAATAAAGGTCTGCCAGGAACCTGCAGGATAAATTTGCTGATGTTATGAGAGAGCAAAAGGAGAAATAATTCGGATTTGGATCTCTGGATCACAAAGCCAGGATCTAATTATAGGCCCTTCTAGGATCCAGGATTTTGAAGATTCCTCTTCCATTCAGATCCAAGTGGAAGATCTGAAAGAGGTTTTAAAGACTTCATCCTACCTGGCCAAAAGCTCATGGGCAGACACTCAAGACAGTCTCAAACAACACCAGGAGAGACATTCCCAAAATAAGCAAAGCTAGCAATCCACATGGAATTTTCTTATCCTGCCCAGGGCATCAGGTCAGATATATTAAAGGCTATTCCAAAATAAAATGCAATAGGAGCATCCCAGAGGCCCAATAACAATATCCTTTCCCCATTGTCCAGACTTTGCTTGCTTGGGAACAAAGCACACAGATGATTTTAGCATTCCAGAAATGTATGAACAGGGGATGCCTTGTTTGCCTTTTCCTACAGGGAGCCACGTCAGCAGAAACGTGTTTCATACCTGCTTGCACAATTTGGGCAAAATGAGATAAATAAAGAGCTCTCAAAGAATCCAGGAGCAAAATGGGCTGTGGGGATTCTGTATGGAGAAATCCTCTTTTTGGGACCTAACAACACCAGGGCATTGCTGTCATAAACACAAATCTTGCTCAATTATGTAAATTTGATCATAATTAAAATATTTTTTTTAAATCCAGCTGAAGAAATGCACCAACACCGCTGCCCCAATGACCCCAAAATTCATTTTACTACAACAATTACGGATTGCCACTATTTACTATCCTGATACAACCAGAATTAATTCTGTATTTACCATGCCTCAGGCATGAAGCTATTTTAAGGAGCCGTTATTTCCCAAATTCCAACTGCAAAACATCCCGTGTTGCAATTAGACAAGAGTTACAGCTTTTAAAGACTCTGATCAAAGAGCAGCGACATGATGCAATTGTTTAGATGTTTCCAGGGAGACTTAAAAAGCCAGAAAACACCTGGTGGTTTTAAGAGGTCCTCATGGGAGTTCTTAAACACAGAGCTGGAAATTACACAAATGCCTCTGTGGTTTCTGAGTGTTTTCAGCCTTGCAAATTAACAGAATCTCTTTAATACCTTTGATAATTTATTAGCTCCTGCTGCAAACCCCTAAGCAGCAAATCCCTGATGCCACCAGTTCTGCAAATGCATTGCTGCCTGTAGTATTTCTGTGCTGCATCACTCTAATTATTGATCTGAGGCGCTGAAAGCAGCTTGAAAAGTTCCTCTTCTGCCCGAAATCACAATACTTTGCCACGTTTACATCCCACAGACATGATTCATCAACGCATACAGAACTATATAAAATATAATAATTATAATATATAATAACTATATTAGATATAGCTAGTATACTATATAATTGCTAGGATATAAAATAACTATAATATAATATATAATAACTGTAATATAATATAAAATAACTATACTATAAAATAACTATACTATAATACTATATATACTATAATATAGAATAACTATAATAGTTACATATATATCTGTATAAAACAATAATAAAAACACTAATACTACACGGAATTTTTAAGAAAAGCATCTTGCCCTCCTGACCTAGTAAGATTAAGAAAAAAAATAAACCTCAAATCCATAAAACACAACCACAAGCCCCAAAAACCAAGAAATATCATCACCTGCCTTGGGCTGAGGGAAGAGGGGACTTCCCTACGCTCCTGCCCTGCCCGTTCCAGGATGGAACAAATCCCTGCTGAAGGGGCTCATTTCCCCCTTGGGCTTTGTTGCTTCTGTCCCCGAGGAAAATTCCAGTTTCCCTGCGGGGATAAAGGTTCCTGTGAGCCCAGAGCAGCGCCCATGAATGGCTGCAGTGTTCAGTGCCAGAGCCAGGCAAGCTCCCCCAGACAATTGGTGTTTGTGGGCCTCAGGCAGCAGCCCACTGGGCATCCACAAAGGGCTGGTATCACCTCGGGGAGAAAAGTTCAACAGAAATACAATATTTTCCCCAAACATCCACCTTTTTAGTTTCGTATTTTCTCAAAAAAAAAACTCCTTTTTCTGTTTCCTACTTTCTCCAAAACTCCACCTTTTTTTAAAATTTCATATTTTCTCAAAAAATCCCCTTTTTTATTTCATACTTTCTTGAAAAATCCACATTTTTTATTTCATACTTTCTCTAAAAACCCACTTTTTTTTTCGTATTTTCTCTAAAAATCCCCCTTTTTTATTTCATCAAAGCAACCCTCAACAACCATTTTTTTTTTTCGTATTTTCTTTAAAAATCCCCCTTTTTTATTTCATCCTCACACATCAAAGCAACCCTCAACAACCACCACCAAAGCCATGGCGGGTCTCAAAATGAAAAGCAGGTGGGAAATGAGCTGAACTAAGTGAAAGCTACAGCTCAGCCACACTCAAGTCATTAAAAAACGAGGGCAGGTCTTGCTCTGAAAATCAATTTTTATGGCAAAGTCTTTTATGCACGTGAAGTCAAACATGCAAGGTGTTTTCTGTGTTCAGGCTCTGATTATTCAAAGCAGAATTCAGAGCCCATTGCCCTCTGAATTCTTCCCTGGAGCTGGTTATCCTGGGAAGGGAAGAGCAGAGGTGGATCCTCCAAACCCTGTCCTTCAGGTGGGATTTTCATCCCCATTCGCCCTGGGTGTCCCTCAGCACTCACTTGAATTCCTGCTTCTCCTCATCTGCCTTTCCCAAAACCTCTGCTCCCCCACTAAGCCACTTCCTCCCCTGGGAACTAAAAACCAACTGGCTGAATAAAATCCCCAAATCCCACCTTGCCTTATTCCCATTCAGACCATCCACGGACTCTCTGTAACCGTTGTTATTTATACAGAAATCACACCTTGAAAAGATTTTCCTCTATTTTGTCTTGTTCTGTTTGCTTTGATTAATTTCTTTTGGTGGTAAGAATCAATTTCTTCGTGTAGACATAAATGTGGGAAATGGACATTACCCAACACTGAAAGGTAAACTGGTAGAGTTTCAAACTCCTTTCCCTCATCAGAGAGAAAGTGAATCAAATCACTTCAAATAATAAAAAGGTCATTTAAGATGGATAAAGGTGTCCTAAGCACTGCTTGCTGGACACAAAACAGCCCAAGACATGGTTTCTGCTCAGCTTCAGGAGAGCTGATAGAAGGCACTGCATTTAAGAGTTTCAAATCCATCTAAATTCAGGAAAAATTAAAAATTGTTAAAAACCATTAACCATATTTCTGAAAAACAATAATACCCAGCTGTGACTGCTGTGTCCGTCCCCCAGCCCTGCACAGCTGGGCACAGCTCTGCAAACGCTGTCTGGCAGGACAGTTCCTGCCTCTGCTCCTTTCCCACGCTCCCGAGCTGGTTCCCACTGCAGCTCCCAGTGCAGCCTTTGGAATGAGGGGAAAACCCCTCAGGGATGGCCTGGCCGGCCTTAAATCCCATCCCAGTGAAAGTGCACAGAGCAAAACTGCCCTGGAAGAGCCCGGTCAGCAGCAGCATCCTGCAGGGATTAACTCCTGAAAACAGGAATGCACAACTCTGCTCACAGAGAAAGGGCTCCGTGATCTTCCAAGGAAATTATTCAACTTTCTTCCTTGGGAAATTCTGGTAAATGAGGCTAAATTTCAAGGGCAAATAGTTTGATGCAGTGCAGCAGCTCTGGAGCTTCTTCGGGACAAATTACAGCTTGAGTTACACGTGCACAAAACTGAAAAATAACTTGGGCAGTTCACAGTCAAAGACACTGTCTTGAGGGGCCCAAAACTGACCCCAGGATTTGAAGTTCCTCCTTGAAAAATGCCCCATTATGACAGAACCAATTATGTCACCATCACAAGCTCCTAAGTCTATTTCTAATAGTTCAAACTATGAAATGTAAACAGGTCATTATTTAAATATAGTTCCCTGTTTCCACCTTTTCCTTTCCTCTCTGCCTTCCCAGAAATAAGTCTCTACAACTTCCTCTCCCCCCCATTTCTGCCAGGAACCAGAGCTGGAGTGGGAGGTTTGCCTGTGGAAAACAGATTAGAATTAAGTGTTGGATCTGTGGCCTTGAAATGTGCCCTCAGCTGAGTTTTTAATTTGGGCTTTTCAAGATTGATCAGCACACATGTAATTTAAAAGCAATTTGAAGCAGCAAGGTAGGGAGTTTGACTTAAAATTAATGAGCTTTTGACATCTGCAAACAAAATGATAACGTGAACCCATTTAAACTCAGGCTTGTGTTTAACAGGGAAAGCATCTATCATTTTAACATGGTTACACAAAGGCTTTTCTGCTGCTATCCAAAAGCTGTTCCACACAATCCTGCTCTCAGCAGCAATTTGCAAACTTTGTTGTATCACATTAGTAGAAAGACAGGCTGCAGATCAATTAATATCATTGGATAATTAAATGTTTTAAGTGACATTCTGCAGCATGATTGAAGACATTCATGAAACCCAAGTTTAAATTAACCAGACTCAGTCCCTGAGACATCTAAACCCACAGAACACAGGGTGGAAACATTATTTATGGCTTGTTTAAATCAGGATTTTACTGCTCAGGAAAGGCCCAGCACTGCAGCTCTAGTAGCAATCCACAGCATATTCCAGCAGAAACCAAGACTAGGAATGCCAAGGAAAATAAATCCTCCAAGTACAACCAGCAAAGATGACAAGATTAAAGGGCAAAAGACAATCAAGATGGAATTCACCAAAAAGAAACAGTGCACAGGGTGAGGGAAGGGTTAGGAGTGAAAACTGCAGCTGAGGAATTACAGCTCTTGCTAAAGAAATATTTACAGCTCCTTTATCAAATATCCTGCAAACCAGAGGTTCTGGAAGCAGGAATTTTCATCGCTGGCTTCAAGGTGTGATCACGCTGCCTTTCATTTACTAGAGTTAGATTTTCTTTTGGGCAAAAAATTCTGTTCAAAAAACCAAGGGAGGTAAGAAATTACAGGAGCAAATGCCAAGATCAAAGCAGGCGTGGTGTGAACCTCATGGAGCTTGATCCCAGCTTTGGGAATTCACAGACAGGACAGCAGCAGCCCCTGGGGCACCTGTGGGATTCAGGACCTCAGACAGGGAAGCATCAACATTTAAAACCCACCCAAATTCAATCCGTCCATCCTCACCCCAACCCAATCACCCCACAGCCTTGTAGAAGATAAGAGATTTCAGGATTACAAATTTCCCCAGGTGGCTGCTATTCATAAGAGCCAGGAAAGAACTGATTTTTCTTATAGCGAAGTCTCCATAACATTAACAATAAGGACTTCTCTCCCTAAGTAAACTGAAGAAAGACTATTCTAGAAGTAATAAACTGACTAAAATTTTAAGTTTTGTTTCTTTACATTGTCAGTGAGAAAGAAAGTTGTGGGGGGAAAGAAGCATTCTGAAAGTTTTGTTCTGATTCTTATTACTCTTTAATTACTGTTTAAAAAAAATCTTTATATTCTTTTAAAATTTTGAGCCTACTTCGCCTTTCTCCTAATCCCTCACACCAAAAGGTGAGTACACAAATGATTAACCAGCACTGAACCCACTCATTGCTGTGCTGGAAAGGGGGATTGGAACCATGGAGTTCCCACTTCATCCAAGTCTGGCTCAACCAAAATTGCTCTGCTGGTCCCAAGGGGCTCTGGGATGAACCACAGGAGCTCCAGTCCAGCTCCCTCCAGAAGTTATTCCAGGGAAAAGAGACTGATTTGGTGGAAGGGAAGAAAACTCAAACCCACAGCAATTAAGGAAACTCCCAACCAGCAGCAAACCTGGAACCGATGGAGCTCAGGAGGGGGAGATCTTGCCATGGAGGTGCAGTTGGGTATTTCATTCTAAATTATTTTCTCCAGGGCAACAAAACTTTCCAGTTAGAGGTTTACCCTCCAGCTGCCCTGATATTGTGTCCTGATCTTTTAGAAGTGACATGAGTAACACACTTTTCACTTCTTCCCTTCCAAATCTGTTATTTGCTCTCTCTTTAAAATTCATTGTCCTACTAAACCAAAGCCTTTCCAAGTCCTCATTCTTCCCGGTGATTCCTGCTGCTGCATCCCTGTTTGGGTGTTATCTTCAGGGAACAGCTGCTCTTGGCACAGCTCCTTCCAGCTGCTGGGGCATCCTCACACTCCTGTGGGAGCTGCTCTTCCCAACACAGAAAACCCAAAATTGTCACTTCTATCGCTCAGATTTTTTTTTTTTTAGTTTGTCTCATCTCACTTCTGCCTGTTTTACAGTTTTGTTTTTTTACTCAGCCCTCTCATTCTTACCAAAAAAATTCTTGCTGTACATTAGAAAAAGGAAATCTCGAATAAGACAAGCTTTCAGGACTGAGAACTTATTCCTTTTTACAGAGGGGATAAAAGTGATAGAAAACCCCAGAAGTGAGTTGTTGTACATTTCCCAGTGACAATCCACCATCACTGCAAGCAACAAACGAATCCAGCACATTTCTTCCCAGTTTTATTTCTCCCCTCAGCCAGGAAACACCTTTGAACACAGACAGATCTCTGTGAGCAATTTCACTTTGCCATTTCAGCACTGAGTCAGTGCCAGCAGCCAAAGGGGAAAGGGCATTTTTGGGGCAGGGGATGTCACTGGTGAGGCATCCTCTGCAGGAAACACAGAGCATTTGGGCAGGCAGAGGGCTATCAGGGATGGAATTATTATTATTATTATTATACCTGCAGCAAGTCAGCTGAACAAGCCTTAAAAATACACTCCATGATGTGAATAACTCAAAATTAAATCCTGTACAAACACTTCAACAAAATGCTGCTGCTGAGCTCCTCCTCATCGCTGCCTTATCAGCATCTCATTTCAGCTCTGGCTTACACAAGTATTAAATGTATTTGTACAACACACCTAAAGAGATATCAACATTTCAGCAAGAAGTTTGGAATAAATACTGGCAGGTTTTTCTTACTGTTAACACTTAGAGCATTTAGGATTGCGCAATTCAGTTCAGACAGGACAAAAACAACACCAGGATGAAACCCTGTGCAGAACTGCACAACGAGTAAAATCCACAAGATTAGAGTTTAAAAAGATGCAGAAATCCTGCACAGAGCATCCACGCCTCATTCAGCCCAAATTCTGCTGCATCACATCACAAATCAGCTCAAGCAACACCCAAATCATTCCCTGAGACAGCTCTGAGCCCAGAAAACCAGAGCCACATCCAGGGGAGCCATAAATGCTCCACCAAGACCATGCAATTCCAAACTCCTTCATAATTCATGGAGCCAATTCTCAGCACTTCCCATGCTGGGCACAGAACGATATTGCAGCTTACAGAGGGATTCTGCTGCCATTAATATTGCAGCAGGAGATCAATAATGAAATGCCCAGCAAGGAGCAGAGAGGTGCTCACTGCGGGCATCCAAACAGCATCCCTCAGGTCTGCCTGCTCTGCTGCTGCTTCCCAAACTGCAGGGATGATGGAAAAATGCAGCCTCCCCAAAAAACTGCAGCCTCCCCCCCAAAAAAGCTGTGGCCTCCCCCACAAAAAAGCTGTGGCCTCCCCCCCAAAAAAATGCAGCCTCTCCAGAACAACTGCAGCCTCCCCAAAAAAACTGCAGCCTCCCCCCTCCAAAAAAAAGCTGCAGCCTCCCCCAAAAAACTGCAGCCTGCTCCTCCCAAAAAGACTGTGGCCTCTCCCTGGGAAAAATGCAGGCTCCCCCAAAAAACTGCAGCCTCCCTGGGAAAAATGCAGCCTCCCCAAAAAAACCTGCAGCCTCCCCCCAAATAAACCTCCCCAGGGGTGCTGGATGAGGAGCAAGTGACAGAGCTGGAGTCAGATTCACCAAACCCAGCCCATTGTGCTGTTTAGAAAGGAAATGTGGTCCCTTCCTGCCAGCCCCCCTGGAATAAGGATGGAATTGCAGCTTTTACCCAAAACATCTGTTTCCAACCTCTTCTCCTGAGAAAAATTCATTGCATGTCCACACACAGAATAATTCACTTTAAAAGCCCATGTAAAGGCAGGTTTTTTCCACCAAAACATCACCACTCGTTGATGACACCACATGCGGGATCTCCAGCCCAGCCATAAATCCACACTGAGGAATATTTTGGGAACAGAGATTGAAACACATCACATTTACAAAATGCCAACATCATTCCCAGCAGGGACCAGCACAATGCTCAGGTTCCCTAGAATTGAACCATTTTCCTGCAGAAGCTCCCACTCCTCCAGCAAGGGCTCTGTGTGCTCCCAGCAGCTCGACAAACAATTCATTATTCCTTGGGATCTTCCTGCTTTTCCTCCTCCACAGCATTCCGTGCTTGCTCTTTTTTATTTTCCACTGCAGCTGACCTGCTCCAAAACCTTGAACAAATTTTCCTGGCATCAGCAAGCATGAAGAACATGAACACTTTGCTGATAACAAGAGCTGGAGAGGGGCTTTTGATAAGGGCATGGAGTGACAGGACATGGGGGAATGGTTTAAACTTAAGGAGGGGACATTTAGATGGGATTTTGGGAAGGAATTGTTCCCTGGGAGGGTGGGAGGCCCTGGCACGGGGTGCCCAGAGCAGCTGGGGCTGCCCCTGGATCCCTGGCAGTGCCCAAGGCCAGGCTGGAGCAGCCTGGGACAGTGGAAGTGTCCCTGCCATGGCAGGGGTGGGATGGGATGGGCTTTGGGGTCTCTTCCAAGCCAAACCCTTCTGTGTTTCTGTGACACGTGGATTGGCTCTCAGAAAACACCAAGGGCATCTGTGACAGGGCAGAATCGTGCTGACTTCCTCCAGCTCTATTTCACAGTTCTGGCAGTTTGTCAACCCCTGTCCACTCGTTTTTCTTCACAAAACCTCTCAAAAGAGTGAGAGAAAGGTCACCCAGTCACCAGCCAGAGCTCTGCTGGATCACACTGAAATGAACCCAGTTAATAACACAGCTCTGCAGCTTTGGGCATGACACCACCAGCTCCAGAAACCCAACAAACTCCAAAACCCCCCTCCACTGCTGCCAGAGCTCTGCGCCTTCCAGCTGGGAACTGCAGGAGCCCACTGTGTGCAAGGCAAGGAGCAGCTCTGCCCTCGGCCCCAGCCCCACGGGAACCTGTGTGGGACAGGGGGGTTTTACACAGCCATTGAACCTGCTGGGTGTCCCAGCAATCCTCTTCCAGCTTTCCCATCATTTCAGCCCCCACAGCACACTCCTGACACCACACAGGAGCTGGGAATGCCATGGAGGGTGAGGGAAGAGAATAAGACTAAGAAAATTCAGGGATTTTAGACAGCTCTTTATGGAAAGCCAGCCCTTACTCAGAGATGAAAAACCTCGACTGAGTTTGTTAACAGATAAATAACCATAAACATCTGAGGTGGAAAGCAAGAAAAAAATTCAAAATACAAACACAACCCAGGACCAAAATGTGCTAAAATTCCCCACGTAGCACCTGAGGAGAAATTCCTGCAGCACAAACAGCTCCAGCACCTTGCTTTAGGTACATAAAGAAGTCTGGGTTTATTAAAGGTGCCAGCAAAGCTTTCAAAGCAGGAATTCAGTTTTCCTCTGTGCTTGGGAGAATCCCTGCATTTCAGGAATACCAAGCACAGCAATCCCTTTCTTTGGGAGCACAGCAAAGCAAGCAAACACTACGCCCACACCATTTTGTTTCTCACATAATTTTCCTTCCCTTCTTCTCGCACATTTCTGAGCTCTCTCCACACATTTCAACTCGTCCTGGCACTTGAGAAAAGAAATGTTTTCAGCTGAATTCGCTGTGCTGGGCGGATCCATCACCCCACAGGGGATGTTTGCATCCACACCAGCCCAGGACCCTCCTCCTGGGGACCTCACCCTGCTTGTCCCTCCCTCTCCATCCCCACCCTGTTCTCCCCAGTGCCACCACCCCAAGTCCCACAGATTGCCCCATAAACACCTCCTTACCCCTATTAAGGCTCCTCTCCAAGCCCAAATTCCACCTGATCAAGACCAAGCCGGTCACCCCAAACCACCTAAAATTTCCCACTCTGAGCTTAATTGGTTTCATTTATCCCCCAGCAACTCCAGCTGGGGGATAATGCCCTCCAGGATGAGGAAAGCACATTTTATCCACATTTAAATCTCTTCTAAACTACACCCAGCTTCCAGCTGAACGTCATTAGTTTTCATCAGAAGTTACTTATTCTATTTATTTATTTATTTACAAACCCCAAACACAGCATGGACAGACAGTGCAACTGTGATGCACCTAAAAATATCTTTTTTCAATTCCCTGCATCCTTGTTTCTACTTTCCATGGATTATAACATCTAAGAGGAAAAAAACTCAAAAAAAAAAAAGCTTGATAAGCACTGTCTTTCCTTTCAGCTTAGCAGAGTCTACCCCATCCAAATCAGACACAGACAGCTACACAGCTGAACACACAGAAAATCACTTCACGCTATGGAAATAAGCCACATGGAGAGAAACCTCACAGAAAAATTGGAAATAAAGCAGGAGACAGCCTTTCACAATCAGAAAACACTGTTCCATCCCACAGCAAGTACCCATTAACCCTTTCCACAAAGCCGCGAGTAAAGAGAAAAATAAAATCCCGTGATGGGAAGCAGTGAAAAGCCACGTGAAAGCCAATTAACAAATGGAACAAATGGAAATAGAGGGAGTTTAAACAACACCAGCCTTGACCGTGGGAGACCACAAGAGTTCCTCCGCAGCCACCGGCGCCGCTCACTTCAGGAGGGGCTGGGTGGGAACCGAGGGCAGAAAATCGCTTTTAAAGGCGCAGCTCAGGCTCAGCCCCATCCCGGGAGCGGGGCAGAGCCCGGGGCAGCACACCTGGGGTGGATGCGCGGGGATGTCCAGGGATGCGTGAGGATACCCAGGGATACCTATGGATGCGCGAGGATGTCCAAGGATGCCCAGGGATGTCCAGGGATGCGCGGGGATACCAGGGATGTCCAGGGATGGGCAGGGATGTCCAAGGATACCCAGGGTTGCGCGGGGATACCCAGGGATGCGCAGGGATGTCCAAGGACGCCCAGGGATGTCCAGGGATACCCAGGGACGGGCGGGGAGCCGGCCGTGCCCTTGGCGCTGCCGCTGCCGGCGCGTCCCGCATCTCCGGGGCGCCGCGCGGTCCCAGCCCCGCCGAGGAGCGCGGCCCCGCTGCCCCCGCGGCCGTGCCGCTGCCGGGATGTCGCTGCCGGGATGTCGCTGCCGGGATGTGGCTGCCGGGATGTGGCCGCGTTGTCGCGCCGGCTCCCAGGGCCGGCCCCGGGCAGCTCTCCCCGTCCGTGCCCGGCTCGGAGCCGCCGGAGCCGCCCGGCCGCTGCCGGCACCTGCGGGCGGCGGCATCGGCCGCCGCGCCGCCTGGCGGGCACGGCCCGCACTGCAGCGGGAGCGGCCCGCCCGGGACGCGCGGCCTCGGGGCTGCGACAGCGACAGCAACAGGGACAGCGACAGCGACAGGGATAGGGACAGCGACAGGGACTGTGACCGTGACAGCGACAGCGACAGGGACAGCGACAGGGACAGGGACAGCGACAGCGACAGGGACGGAGACAGGGACAGGGACTGTGACCGTGACAGCGACAGCGACAGGGACAGCGACAGTGACAGCGACAGCGACAGTGACCGTGACAGGGACAGAGACAGTGACACCGACAGTGACAGTGACCGTGACAGCGACAGGGACAGCGACAGGGACAGCGACAGGGACAGTGACCGCGACAGGGACAGTGACCGCGACAGGGACAGCGACAGCGACGGCGACAGCGACGGTGACCGCGACAGGGACAGTGACAGCGACAGGGACAGTGACAGCGACAGTGACAATGACCGCGACCGCCGCCCCCCGACGCACCGGCTGAGCTGCGGGCGCCCGGCTCCCTCCCGAGCTCCCCCCGAGCTCCAGCGGTGCCGCACCTGCCCGCGTCCCCTTCCACCGTGGGATGTCCCCGGCAGTGCCCCTGGGCTCCGTCCCCTCGCTGCCCAGCCCGCCCGGGATGTGTCGCTGCCTGCGCCGGGAGGTTCGCGCCCGGGGCTGGCTGTCCCCGGGTCCCCTCGAGGGACAGCGAGGCGGGACGGGACACCCGAAACAGCAGCGGCAGGTGGGGAAGTAGGGCAGGAGGAGGGGATCGGGAGCCAGCGCGGCTCAAGGCACATCCTGGCTCCAGTCCCTGCTACACACCTTTCCCAGAGCCAGAGGAGCCTCCCAGCAGGAGAAATCCCCGCTCCAGGCGAGATCCAAGGCAAAGATCTGAAAAGTCTTTCCCAACGATTTTCTGTGTCACTTTCAGACACCCCCATACCCGTGCACACCGTGTTTAAGTTTTCCACAAGATGTCCCAGAGCAAGAAGAGCATCCCAGCAGGAGAAATCCTTCCTCCAGGAGAGATCCTAAAAGTCTTTCCTAAAATTAATTAAACTCTGGATTACGTTCAAACCCCTCAATGCCCATGCACACCTTTTCCTAAGGATGTCCCAGAGCAAGAAGAGCATCCCAGCAGGAAAAATCCCTCCTCCATGAGAGATCCTAAAACTATTTCCCAACCTTAACGATTCTGTATTTCACTTTCAACCTCTCCCATATCAATGCACACTGTATTTAATTTTCCAGAAGATGTCCCAGAGCAAGAAGAGCATCCCAGCAGGAAAAATCCCTCCTCCATGAGAGATCCTAAAACTATTTCCCAACCTTAACGATTCTGTATTTCACTTTCAACCTCTCCCATATCAATGCACACTGTATTTAATTTTCCAGAAGATGTCCCAGAGCAAGAAGAGGATCCCAGCAGTAGAAATCCCTCCTCCAGGAGAGATCCAAATGATCCTAAAAGTCTTTCCTGACCTTAAGAAAACTCTGGGTTACTTTCAAACCCCCAATGCTCATGCACACTGTATTTAAGTTTTCCAAAGGACATCCCAGAGCAAGGAGAGCATCCCAGCAGTAGAAATCCCAATTCCAGGAGAGATCCAAGTGATTTTAATAAACTTTCCCAACCTTAATGACTCTCTGTGTTGTTTTCCAAACCCCCACACCCACAGAGGCAACATTTAGGTGCTCCAAAGGATGTCAGACAATTGGGGGGTGTAAAGAAAGACCCGCCAGAAGAAAAAAAAAAATAAATCAGAACATCTGTGAATGTTTGTGTCTTCTGCAGGAAACTTCATCAGGGCCTAATTACATCCCTTTGGCATCGTGTTGACAAGGAAACAGCAATTTAGTGGGGGCTGAAATCCCGTGAGCAGTGCAAGCGGGCACAGCACCAGGGAGGAGCGGGATTTTAATGAACATTTTTTGCAGATAAATGGCTATAAGTCAGCGATTTTCTCACTGGGAACCATTCGCAAGGAATTGGTTATTAATTTAAATGAGTGCTTATAGCTAGGAGATAAAATAAATAGAATTATTATATGTGTTGGACAAAATGACTGTATTTTCTACTAGTGCAGGAATTAAAGATACTATTAGGCTGTGTGGTCCCGAAATTAATTAGTCATGAGACAGAAATGGGAAGCCAAGTTGTACAATAAAATTTTAATGCATTATTTGGTGTGAAGGGATTTGCTGGAGAGAAGGGGAACATCTAAATAATATCTAAATAAACTGTGCAGTTGTGAACTAAAGCTGTAAAAAGAACATCCAGTCTTCCCCACTCACGTCCATAACTGATGATTATATTGATAATTTAGCCTCGTTAGTCCCCAGCTCTGTGTCCTCCCAGTCTCATCCAGGATGCTCCAAGCCAGGTTTATGCCACTTGTGTTTTCCAGGATACATCAACGAGCTGGAACCAAGAGCCTGAGGCTGATTTTTTGTTGGCTGCAGAAAAACAACCCAGGGTGATGCTCCCTGATAGAGAGCTTCAGCCAGAAATCCAGATTTAAAGTCCAGGAGTGGGGATCTGAAGGATGAAATGTCTTGAAAGCCAATTTCAGATCTCTCCAGACAAGGTCTAAAGGGAATTGCTGAGATGGGGGAGAGGATGACAAACAAGGTTGCTCTGAGATTTGTAGCCATTTAATGGAAGACAGAAGCTGAACCAAAAAATAAATTTAAGAAAGTGGAAGGCTGAAATATTGTGCAAAAATAAGACAACAACGAGCAGCTGATCCCACATTTATCCCAGTTCTGGGATAATCCAATACCCCACAGGGACTTTCCTTCCTCCCCTCCCAGCCCAGGTGTCTTTTCCTCTCTTTCCATCACAAACCAAACCCCTCTCAGCAGTGGCAGCTTTTTGGCAGCCCTTTCACCTTTGCTTCCAATTTTCCAGAGATGCTGCAGGGCCTCCCACGGCTCCTGGCTGGCCCCAGCCCCTGCATCCCTTCCTTGGGAGGAACATTATTCCAGCAGAATTGCTGGGAGCCTCACCCAGAGCAATTCCTGGTGCTCTCTGGTACTCTCTTCCTCAAGTTCAGGGAATAAATGGTAGGAAAAAGGCAATATTTGAACACCAGCATTTTATTTTGGATATTCCAACATGCTAACCTTGGTGGCAGCGCAGTTAATTTGTCTCCTTGCTGATATAGTGGAAGAAAAATAAGGTTTCTTCTTATTTTATACAAGGTAAAAAATTTCCCTTTATTCCTCAGTGCTTAAACCAAATCCTGGCTGATTTCCACTATGTTAATGAAGCATTTTGATTATTTAGGAATAAACCTTAAATCATTTTTTAAATTATATTGATATATTCCTGTAAATAGTGACCTCAAAGACATCATCAAAGACTATTATTAATATAATAAATTAATGAAAACATAGTAAGAAAAGTCAGGAGAGAAGAAATCAGGAGATGGAATTGTGCAAATCCACCCCATGGGCAGGGATCCATAAAAATGCTGCTCACACCCTTCTCTTCCAAGGAGTTCCAAAGTTTTCCAAGGAATTGTTGCAATCATTTTGCAGATCAGTGCAGCTTCACATTTCTCAAGCCCAGCTCCCACGAAATCATGATGCTTTATCCCATTTCCCTCTTCCAGACCAAAGGCACAAACAAATCCCTGTTTCCATCTGAATACTGGCTGCAAAGTGACTGAGGAAAACACCTGGATTTTATTCTTTATATTCCATAATTTGCTTTAATTCCAATTTATCCATCCCAGAGGAGGGAGACAACACTGGCAACACATGGCTGGATCCTGAGTGGAGTCCGTGGACTGATCCTGCACGTCCTGGAAGTTTCTGGAATCTTTTTGGAGCCCAAAGCAGCTGAGGGATGAAGCAGCAGAGATGGGGAATGGAAATGCAGAAGGGTCTCAGGGTTTGTGGGATGCATGAGGTCAGGCCCATGGAAAATCCCAAATATCAGCAGCACCTCCTGCCAACCCTGCTGCCAAGTCACCCTGCCAGCAGCCCGTTGTTTTAAATGAAATGTTTCATTGAAATGTTTAAATGTTTCATTGAGAACGTTTTTAAAGCAGCAGCAGGGAAGCACTGCAGCTGCAGCAGCGCTGACAATCATTTGCAGTGGCTTCACCTCGAATTTCCCTGGCTGCTGCTGAGCACAGCTCAGAGCTTTGACCTGGGAGCCAAACCTTGATCTCACCCTGCTGGCACTTTATGGTTTCTTTATCCCACCCTACATCCTAATTCCAACAACATATTTAAAAAAATTATTAGTAATTACACTCAATTTGTTTAAAAAAACCCCAAAAATGAGGCTTTTCAACCTTTCCTTCTTTTTCTTTAAATCTATTAAATCATGTTAAAAAATATTCAATTTCCACTAAATTTAAAAAATAATATTTTAAATCCTAATATGTAATCTAATAGATAAATAAATAAAAATAAATAATACTAAGATAATAAATAATAATAAATACATAATATAATAAATTAAAATAGAAATAATATATGAAAATAAATAAAAATAAACAGTAAATAAAAATAATAAATAAACAAACAAATCTAAATAAATCCTAATATTTAATTCATCCTAATATTTAATCTAATAAACTTCCTTTATATAATCTGCAACTTATCTAAAATAAAAACTAAAATATCCAAAGGATGTTCTCAGGACAACATCCCAGAATCCCAGGATGGTTTGGGTTGGGAAGGACCTTAAATCCCACTCAGTGCCACCCCTGCCAGGGACAGGGACACTTCCACTGTCCCAGGTGTCCAGCCTGGCCTTGGGCACTGCCAGGGGCAGCCACAGCTGCTCTGGGCACCCTCACAGGGAAGAATTCCTCCCTAATCTCTGCTCCTTCCATAAGATTATTTTTTTTTCCCCATGTAAGAATGTGTTTGCAACATCAAAGAATTGATGTGCGTAAAAAGTTTGCATTTTAAAACTTCCCTTTTGTATTTTTGGCTTAAAGGAAACTGATTTAAACAGAAGGGAAATACTCATGCAAGATTTAAAAACGAGGGGTAATTTTATGTAGCAAAGGATTGCAGCTCTCTCTGCTGCCCCCCTGGTTCATGACAAATAATCTGATTTTTCTCTTGGGTTGCTGTGCAGGGCTGAGTCAGGGGCAGTGGGGGCAGAGTTGAGAAGGTGTTGATCAGGAAATATTTTCTCTGAGTCAGAGGAAGCCAATCTCTTCTCCTTTCTCTCTCAAGATGAGGTGTGTCCTGCCAAACTGCAGCTTTAATTCCAGGGTTTATGATGTTTTTACATGTAGCTGTGAGGAAAAAAAAAAAGACAAAAAAAGACAAGGAATCAGACCTACTACAGCTGGGCAGAGAATGAACCTCAAGGTGACAAGCAAGACAAAAGCAAATTATGATCTCATTTCCAGAGCAATTCCCTGAGCCACAGGAGAGTTTCAATGATTTGAGCCGTAACAATTTGAGCTGAGTCACCAAAAACTAGACATAATCGAGTCAGATTGCAAGGAAGGAACTCCAGGCTATTCACATGCCCTGATTCTCTGCTATTCAGGATTTTTAAAGGGCTGCATGCTCAATTCAAAAGCATTGAAGGAGCTGAAAAAGAATTCCTGGGAAGTTTTTACCAAGACAAATATCAGTTCTTAAATATTGAATTTTTTAAGCCATATTTCAGAGGGAACATGTGGCACTGCTGATGGCAGAAGGGCAGGCTTCAGCTCAGTTTATTAGAAAACATGGATTATAAAGTCTTGGACTATGTCCTGTGGAGAATGGAACTGTTGGATTAATGAACCTGGAGAGGTGGATCAGCCAAACAGAGCCTCCCCATATTGCTGGGGTTAAACTTTAACTGGGTGCTGGGCAGAAAGTGAGGCAGGTTTTTTATTATTTTATACAGGGTAAGAAATTTCCCTTTATTCCTCAGAGCTTCAATCAATCCTGGCTGATTTCCACTACGTTAATGAAGCACTTAGATGATTTAGGAATAAAACTTAATTTAAAAAAAATTCTATTTAAATATTCTTATAAATAATGACCTCAAAAATATCATCAAATCTCAAGCAGTTTGAAAAATAAAATAAAAGTCACAAGACTACAGAAATAAAATCCATGGATTTCAAATCTAATTACTGCTTAAAAGTTTGGGATCAAAAAATCTTAAAACCAGAAAAATCTCAGCTCAGTAACACTCATTTCAGAATAAGTATTCTCCCAGGTATTTACTCCTCCTGAGAAATTCCTGGCTATTTCAAACCCATAAAAAATTCAGGAATCTCTCCCTGTCATCACAGGACACAGCAGGGAAGCTTCAGGACAAGAACTCCACAGATTGTGCCCTAAAGGTTAATTCAAAAGCTCTGGATGATCCAGGAGCAGGGCTTCAGCATAAAGTGGGATAATGACATTACAATTAATAGAAATAAAAGCTAATGGAATCTCTGTTACTCTACACTGACAATAAATTATTAATTTATGTTCCAGGTTTCAGGCCAAAATGATGAGGACTTAGTTTATCTGAAATTCTTTGAATTTGGCTCCAGTCTTTTCATTAAGCAATGAAGGTTCTATTTGAAACTGTGTTTTCTGGTCACTGTTTAGGTCAGCTGAGGATCAAAAAAATGAATATATTCCCTTGGTTTCTAGTTCAGAACAGATTTTTTCCAGAATTTCTCCCTGTACATATCCATTGCTTCCCTGAAATGAAGCCCTGCTCCAGGTATTTGTTTCCTCTCTGAAAAGGGCAAAAAGCAAAAGGGAAGGAACTATTCTCTAAAAATATATGGAATTTAATTAGGAATCAGAGGTATTTCCTAGAAAATGACCTATTGACAGTAGACAGAACCTCCTCACCTCACCAAAAGCCAAGACCAACACGATGTTTTCTGACCTTTAAAGAATTTAAGAGGTTTCCCAAAGAGGTGGTTGGGTAGCTGCTTAGGCAATTTGAAGGGAGAAGGAACATTTTACAACTTTATCATAACACATTAGAGAGAGATTAGATAGAGATTGGCAGATTCCAGCCTGGCTGTCAGGATTTGAAGAGGAAGAAGCAGGGATTTCAGAACTGTCCAGGAGGAGCTGGGAACGTGCCAGAGCCAGGCTCTGGATGAACCCAGAGCTGGGATCTGGGAAGCGACGCTTTGGCAAGCAGCATAAATCACCCATGGACAATTCCAGCGGCCTTTGCCAGGCTGCTTTGGTTGTCACCATGGCAACACCTTTTCCCCAGGGCAAAGTTCAATTATTTTACATTTTTATTGCCACTGCTGTTTGCTTAAAGTTTACCAGAGCGACTTGGTGCTCGGACAGCGCCAAGGAGGAATCACCCCCATGGTACACGGGACTAAAGGGAACCAAATCTTCTGAACTGGGGGAAAAATCTGGGGAAAGATGCCGTCCAGGAAGAAAACCTCCATGTTTGCCTCTTCCTTTTGTACCTGTGTGTGCTCCTTCGTGGTGATCTGCGTGGTGCTGGCCACCCAGCAGTGGGTGAGCAGCGAGGTGCGGTTCTCGCGCACCGGCTCCACCGTCACCGTCAGCCTCACCTACGGCCTCTTCAGTGGCACCTGCCAGCAGTTCGTGGATGCAGGGCTCCAGGTGTCCAAAACCAACTTCCAAGGTAAGTGATGGCACAGCTGGAAGTGGATCAGAGCATCCCCGACTGGTTTGGGTTTGGAGAGAGCTTAAATCCCATCCATTCCCACTCCTGCCATGGCAGGGACACCTCCCACTGTGCCAGGCTGCTCCAGCCTGGCCTTGGACACATCCAGGGGGATCCAGGGGCAGCCACAGCTGCTCTGGGCACCCTGTGCCAGTCCTTACATCTAATTTAAATCCATATCTCATATTTCAAAATTACTTAAACTGTTGTAAGGTGGATACATCCCTCAGCGGCACGAGTAAGATCTCAGGTTTGGATTGGATACTGGGAAGGAATTGGACTGGCCTTGGACAGTTCCAGGGATCCAGGAGCAGCCACAACCTCCCCTGGAAACCCATTCCAGGGCATCACCATCCTCACAGGGAGGAATTCCTTCCCAGTATCCAACCCAAGCCCAAGATCTTCTTACTCGTACCACTGATGGTACAATATTTGAAGTGAGAACAAGAATTTAAATGGGTGATTTAAGTGGTATAAAATAAGACCCCCAAAAAATCATAGAAATTCAACAATAACAACTTACCACCAGTGATCTTGGCCTGCACCTTGGAATAAGGGGAAAAAAACACAAAATGGGAATTTTCTGTCAAATTGACTTTGATTTTTGGAAGTTCAGTGAGGAACAGAAAAGCAACACTCATCCCTTAATTAAGGGATTCACAAACCTAATTCACCTTCCAATTTCATGATGTTAATTTATTGTTTTGACTTGAAACATTTTGCTACCTCCTACTGAATTAGCACTGTTTTGATAAAGGTTTGAAGGCTGCTGTAGGAAAAAGAATAAAGCACACAAAACAACACCCAAGGGCAAATAAACCTGAAAGCTACTGCAAGGATCAAGGGTTTGCACTTACTTTATCTGCCTTGCTGCCTTATCATGTTCAGAGCAATAATGCTGGTTACACACAGGAAAGGGAGAAAAGCCACTCAAAAAAAAAAAGCTACCAAGAATATGAGCAGGTCAAGTAATTTAAAATATGAGATATGGATTTAAATGAGATATAAAGACTTGCACAGGGTGCCCAGAGCAGCTGGGGCTGCCCCTGGATCCCTGGCAGTGCCCAAGGCCAGGCTGGACACTGGGGCTGGAGCACCTGGGACAGGGGAAGGTGTCCCTGCCATGGCAGGGGTGGCTCTGGATGTTCTCTAAAGTCCCTTCCCACCCAAACCAATCTGGGATTTTATGATTCTTTAGGAAATAATTTCATTTTTTGGTAGGCTGTTGTGAGATGTCCCAGCACAGCAGATCCAAACCTCCAGCCTAATAAATTATCCTCTTCCCCAGCCTAATTTATTCCTGAAATTGCACCTGAATTCCCACGGTGGCAGAGCTGTGTTGCTCAAACCAGTCCCCACGTTTGACTGGATTCCATTTCATTCCTGTTCTCACGAAACCCTGAGCACAGCAGCATTCCCAGCAAGAGGTGGAGCATGGATCGCTATTGTTACGTAACAAGTACAAAATCCCAAGTCATTCCATCTTCTTTTATTACAGCCACAGCAGAATGAGGAAAGTTATTTTTAGAAGAGTAAAAAATAATAAATAAATAAAATCTTTTCTATGTGGTTGCAGTTGGCTGAGGCCCCAAACCTTGAGCTGTGTGGGCAGCTCTGGCTGATCTCAGCTGGGCTCTGTGGGAAAGGTGGAATCCTGCCCCGGGGAGCTGATGGCAGAGGAGGTTCCAGGCTGGCTGCAGTCCAGGGATTGTGCCCTGCCTTTGTCTAAAGCAGCTCCCACAGCCCAGTGCCAGGGCCTGGGTGTTGCCACCAGATCGATTTTAATTAAAATTAATGAAATGAACTCACAACACTCTGGTATCAGTGAAGGGTTTCAGTTTTCTGCCTGGTCTGCATTGGTGGTGTTGGGTTTTCCCTCACCAGATTTGGAGTTTTGTGCTTATTGTTTATCAAATGCTGAGAGAATATTCACAGAAAGGATCTCAACTCTCCCCATCAGTTATTTAGGGATGAACAAAATGAGTGAGCTTCTGGATTTGTGAGTTTCCTTCCACAGCAGCTGCTGGAAAGTGATGCTTTATCAATAATCTAATCTGGGTTTTCCCATATCCCTCACTGGTTCTGTTGGGCAGGTATCCAGAATGAGAAGAACTGACTTGAAATGAATTCCTAGGCTCTGGAATAAGAATTATTATCATGTTTTGTATTAATTGCTAAAGAAATCCTTCCCTGGGAGGGTGCTGGGCTGGCACAGGGTGCCCAGAGCAGCTGGGGCTGCCCCTGGATCCCTGGCAGTGCCCAAGGCCAGGCTGGACACTGGGGCTGGAGCACCTGGGACAGGGGAAGGTGTCCCTGCCATGGCAGGGATGGCACTGGATGCTCCTTAAAGTCCCTTCCCCCCCAAACCAGTCTGTTCATTCATTCTATTACATTTATAATTGAAATAGGAAAAATGCTTCCTAGGATTCCTTACGTTCTCTCTTCATATCCAAAATCATTTATATTCCTGTCCTCCTAAGAGAGAAGATGCATTTCCTTAGCTGGTATCCTTAAATAAATGGTTTTCCAATGCTATGGAGGAACAAAGTGCTGGGATTTCTCTATTCCAGCATTTCAGACATCAACAAGAGGAGTTCTAAACATCCCTTAAAATCACAGCACGATTTAAAAGCAGCTGTGCCCTGCCTGGGGGCTCTGCTGTGCACCCCACATGCATTTCTCAACTGGCATTGTCATATTTGGGTGTGGGAAAAGAAGGACAGTCCCTGAAGGGTAAATCAAAGTCAAGCAGATCATCAACAGCCTTTATTAAAAAAAAAAAAACCAAACCAAAAAAAAAAAAAAAACCAAAAAAAAAAACAAAAAAAAACCCCAAAAAAAAAACCAAAAAAAAACCAAAACAACTTATTTCTCTAGAAACCACAACATTCAAAGAAATTTCCAAGCATAAAGATGAAAGACAAAGGAATGTCATTTCTGGCAGTGCCCTGTGCATGGAGTGCCCAGCCAGGCTGGCTCTTTCCCAGCCTTAATAGAGCAATAAATCACTGCAGCCACTCCTCAGGCTCTGGGGATGGCAGAATGCAAAAGTTATTTAATAACCAGACTCCTCAGAGCCTTCCTGAGCTGTTTGAATGATTTGTCTTACAGAGGAACCAGCTAGGAGTAAAATGTCTGTCAGAGGAGGTTTGGGCACAGCTTTGACTGGTCCAAGGCAAACACGTAGAGGTTGAGCCAGGCTCAGGAAGAACCACGCCCAGGGAGTCTGGAATGTCAGGATTTATCCAACTGCTGGCAGCCAGCAAGGCCAGCAACACCCAAGGAAGGCTTTCCAAATTTACCACAGCACAGAGCAATCATTTCACTTTCTAACTTAAATATATTCTAAAATACATGACAAAACTTAAATATATTCTAAAATACATTAAAAAAGCTTGGAAACTGCTGGAATTAATTTGTATTCTCATGTTTCCAGGGATCTCCTGAAAAATGGGAAGCTCTGTTGAACTCTCTCCTCAGGAGTTTTTGTTTGTTTGGGCTTTTTTCAGTGATTAATCCCTGATGTGTCATGGGTGATTGCAGAGCTGTAAAAGCTGCTGGGAAGGCTGAGTAAACTCAGTGAAAGTCTGGAAAATCCTACCCAAACATGTAAGAATAAAGGATGAAAACCAGAAGAAGATACAGGAAATTAAGGAGAAATCTGACCAAACCCTGTTTTCATTCTAGAATTGTTGTTTCACACAGACCCAGAGGTTATCCAGCTGCAGGATACCACTCAAAATATTTGAGTTTGATCCCACTCAAATAGATCAGCTGCAGGAGATTCCTTCTGTTTGCACAGACTGCTTTATCTGGGGATTTACAAAAGAATCAGCTGCCATGAAAGGAGCATTTTCTTTCCAGCCCTCAGCCCTGTGCTGTTGCAGATAGAGCTATGACAGCTGGAGGCTGCCAAAATGCCACCCCCTAAACTGCAGCTCAGTGGCAGACATAAACAAGATCAATTAGGGGGTGCAAGAGGTGTAGCCAAGCAGTTCTGGAGAAGTTCTGAGAGATAAAATTAAGTGAGGCTGCCAGAGGGAAATTACACAAGCCTGTCTGGTTTGGCTCCAGACTTATTTCTTCTTCAAGAAATAGATCACAGGTGATGGCCAGGCTGCTTCAGCCCGAGAGCAGGGTACAACCTGCTCACTTCCATTCCATTGAGTGATATCCCCTGGATGCCCTGCTTTCCTTTCTTCCAGGAAAATTGCTTAAATTTACAGCTGATTTCCATAACACAGCCTTAGCTGCCAGTGCCTCGAGCAGAAATTAACTTGTACTGCAGTATTAGATAAAATGTGAGAGGAATTCTCCTTTTCATTCCTTGCCAACAGCTCTTTTTATTATGTTTATTCCTCTTTATGGGGTTTTAACTCCTTTTTTTTTTCTGCTGTGATTCCTCTTAGTTATGCACTCACTACCTGAATATTTTGCCATAATGGCTCTGTTCAAGAACAGCACAGAAAGGGAATTTTCCTACTGAAGTCTGTCTCACAACATCTATTTGAACAAAGCTCCAAAACATTGTCACTGTATTTGTTACAACATAAAGCACATTATAGCTGCCTTTTCAATCTTTAAATTGAGAGGAGGAAAATAATTCACCTCAACAAAATAACACTTTGATGGTATTGCATTTGGGGCTGAGTCTCTTGTTACCAGCACCTTAATGAGGAACTGGAAGGATTTAGCAAAAATTGGTGACAGTTGTGACAAGTTTGACCCCAGGAGCCATGGAACTACAGCAGGGAATGATCTGGGAACAAGCTGGGAAAAGGAGAGGGAGCAGGATCTGGGATCAGGGCCACATACTCACAAAGCTCAGCCCTGTGGGAACCAAACCCTCCAGGAACCCCGTCCTGTCCTGGTGGAAAACAGCAGGAGCTGCTCCTTTATTTGAAAAGGAAGGAGCCAGTCCTGCCTGCACCAAGATTTTCCTGCAGGGCACGGAGACAGATCCAGGCAGGAGATGAGCTCAACCATCCTCATCTGCCCATGCATGACCACACTGAGATTTATCTGTCCTGCAAATGCACCTGACCCATCCAGGCAGCAGCTTCAGTGGGCTCTGGGAAGGTTTTCCCTCTCAAATTTATTGCACGTGAGGGACTGCTGCTATTTCTAAAGGAAATACAACTGGAGCAGTGTTTTAAATTGGAGCAGAGCTTTGAATAGGCATTTGTGGAGGTGACCAGACACTGGCAGAGGAACACCCAATTTTCTGATCCAGTTTAGGCAGAAAATTCCTGTCTGGCCTCATTCAGAGGAAATTTTTACAGAAGTATTAAGGAACAGAAGTTTATTACGCAGTTAACTGCAGGATTAGCAGACAAGAATTTATTTCAGCCCAGGTACCTTCAGCCCATGTTGGATTTGGGTTCACTGCTGGGTCCAAACCTCCTGAACTTTCTCCATCCCAATCCCTTCACATCAGCCAAACCTCTGCTCATTAGCTTTTAATTACAGAGGTTTGGCTAGCCCTGGCAAGAGGTCACAAAATTTTCCAAACCCTCCAGACTGGGCAGGGCAGGTTATGACAGAATCATGGAATATTACTGTTGGAAAAGCTCTCCAGGACAATTGAGTCCATGAAGTAATTTACCCCCAGTTTGCTCCCCTCCAGCTCACTTTTATTTGTCCTTTTCAGGCTCTGAGGCTGTAGTGATGCCTGGAGAGGCTGCCTAGAGCAGAGGCTGGACAGAGATAAAGTAATAAAGCAGGGATTTATTAAACAGCCTCAAAGGACACACCTTGGGCAGTGCAAGAGCCTGGCCATGGCTCCACCCAAGAGAGACAATGAGTCACAAGTTTTCGCACTTTTATAAGTTTTGGTCCATCTCCATGTGGGGTTCACTGTCCAATTCCAGCTGCAGGTGATGCAGTCCCACCCTCCCAGGCTGCTCTCCTCAATTCCCTGTTGTTTGCTCTTTTTGGGGCTGAAGCTGCAGCGGTGTCCTTGGTCCTGGGGCTGGAAAAGGATTGTTGTGTGTGCCTGAGCTGTGAGGAGAGCTGCTGACATTTTATATGGAGTTATAAAACTTCATATATACCATACTATATAGTGTGTATGTTTACTATATATAGTATATGTATAGTATATAGCATCTATATATACACTATACTATATATAGTATATATATAGTGTGTATATATATATTTTAATATATACTATAGTATATATACACTATATACACTATATATAGTCTTACTACTGTAGTATGTGGTAAATAGTATATATAGTCTTACTAATACATATATACACTATACTATATATAGTATATATATAGTGTGTATATATATATATATTTTAATATATACTGTAGTATATATATACACTATATATACTATATATAGTCTTACTACTGTAGTATATGGTAAATAGTATATATAGTCTTACATATATATATATATACATACTATATATAGACTGTATATAGTATATAACTATAACAAGTTCAGGGTTATATACTAATGCAGCACAGAATCTGGAAAATATCAAAGCTAAAACTCAAAGCATCATTTGGTGCCCTTGAGTTTCAGGCCTAGAGGAATTGGTTTTTCTGACCAAAACAGGAAGACAGTTAACGACACTTTCTATGGAGTTTAGATTATCCCCTAAAGCACTGCAGGATTTGAAGAACAGAAAAGCCAAAACCCCGAGGCATCACCCTGTCCTCTGCCCCTGCTGTGTTGCAGTGTCAGAGGCCCTGAGCAGCAGCAGCAGCAGGGGCCTGATCGTGGCCACCATCGTGATGCTGGTGCTGGCCCTGCTGAGCTCCCTGCTCAGCGCTGGCTTCACCTGCACCAACGTTGTCAGCAACCCCTACCAGACCTTCCTGGGCCCCATCGGAGTCTACACCTGGAATTCCGTCTGTGGTGAGTGGCATTCTAGTCCTTATATACATTATATATGTGTGTGTATATATATATATATACACACACAATCTATTCCTTATATCCATTATCTATATATATTCTTTATATATCTAAAATATATAATATTTATATATATAATAGATAAAATATATAATTTATATAATTTTATATATTACATAGTATACATTATGTATATTATATGCAATATATTCTATATAATATATACATTCATTATATACTATTATATATTATACATATCTAATATATATAATATTTTAGTTTATTATATAGCATATAGCATATCTATTAGTACATAGTGTATATATTATTATATACAACAGTATAGTATATATAGTATATCGTATACTATTTATACTATAATATAGTATATATACTATATATACACAATATATATAATATGTTATATATGATGCATTATATATTATATCTATAATATAGTATGTATATTATTATATAATATAAAATATGTATAATATATAACATATTATGTATATATTTTTTATATATCTATATAAAATATATATTGTGTCATTAAGGAATACAGAGATGCAAGAAGAAACACCCGGAAAACTCATTCTGCTCTCTGGGTTTGGTTTTTAACTGTGCCTGCTGGCATGGCTGCAAACCACCTTTTAAATATGATTAAAATACATTATATAGCAATAAAATAATATTTATATGATAGTATTTATAGGCAGGCAGCAGTTTGGAGGAGTGAGCCAAGGCAAAAATAATTTAGCTCTTTAAAAAAGTAAAAAAAAAATCACAGGTGAAAATAAGTTTAAACTTATTTAAGCATTAAAAACAGGGTGGAGATGCTGAGTCATTAGAGCTGTGACGGTGTCCCAGAGGCTGGAGGTGGAACCCACATTCCTGCTGAGATTGAGCCTGGCTGCTCCCAGCCCTCCCTGTGCTGCTCTGGCCACCACTCAGCTCTCACACTCAATTAGTCTCCAGAGGATTAGGTGTTCCTCTAAGAATAGGTTTGCACTTGAATAATTTCCTTTTAAGTCATCTGATTACAGAATATCTCAGCAAGGGTATTTTGGCCTTCAAACCCTCTTCAGGTCCAGGGAAAATGTGTCCCCAGCAGCATCCCCCTGTCCAGGGACAAAACCAGACCTTGGTGGGAAGGGAACAGTGCAGATAATCTTAATTACTACAAGTACAGGTGGAGGAGTGAAATTCACACATTTTTAACACAGATGCTGAAACAGCTGTGAAGCACAGTAAGAAAAGTGAACAAAACTTAATTAGTTAATTATTCAATTCTGAGACAAGCAGATCATTGCCTCATCCCACAGGAAGGTTTTTCCTGAGCCCAGTCCCTGAACCTGCAAGCTCTGACTGAAATGAAAGAACCATGGGCTGGCCAAAATTAAAATTGGGTAGAAAACAAATTTTTGTGTTGGCTGAGGGCTGTGGTTACTTTTAGCAGCCCTGCAAGTGCTGTGAGCTGGAAGATCATTTTGCTGTGGGTGCATTTTTATGGGAAATCACGCCTCATTTAATGTGGGAGGTCATCTTGGAGGTGCCTGATTCTCCTACCAGTGCTCTCCTGAATAAAAAATGAAATTGTTTCAGCATGAGCTGGGTTTGGATGAGGTGCCTGGAGAGGAGGAATGGAGCTGTTCCACCAAAGTTCAGAGATTACAGCTCTGTTGGCACGAGGAAAGCAGAGATGCAACAGCAATATTTAGATAAATGTCAGAGCAGCTGAACTTTTACATCTGGGAGGCTGTAAGAAATAAACCCAGATCTAATAAGACATCACATTTTGGCTTCACCCAGACTCTTCCAATAATTCAGGTTGTAAAGAACAGGAGGTCTCCAAGTCTATGCTCTTGGGCCAATCCTGAGCACAGACCAGGCTGCTCAAGGCTTTATCCAGCTGTGACATTTTATCCAGCTGTGGTATCTATCCAGCTGTGATATCTACCCAGCTGTTTTGATTTTATCCAGCTGTGACATTTTATCCAGCTGTGATACCTACCCAGCTGTTTTGATTTTATCCAGCTGTGAGACTGCCCACCCATGAATTTGGGCTCGTATCAAACAGACATTTACAAATCACCAAAGAGGTGAATACACAATACTTGTCAGCACTAAATTAAATGAAAAAAAAGGCTTTATGCAAGAATAATCAGTAAGAATCTAATAATTTTAGATTATATCATTGCCTATATCAAAACACCTATCAGATACTATTGGGTGGGGCAAAAATTCTTCAAATGCCCCCATAGAATTGCTAATATTAGATAAATTGATTAAAATCTCTGGACTAGGACAAGGATTAAAACAGACTATAAATCCCTACACAAATAGTACTACAGTTTCCCCTCTAAAATTCGCATTTCTGTTTCCAGGAATCCTCATCCTCATAGCCATGATCCTTTTCCCTGTGAACGTGGAAGGAAACAGCCTGTCTGAAGAGCTGGCCCACAGCTGTTCCAGCTCCCTGCAGGCACACCTTGGATCCAAACACAACTATGGATACTCCTACTGGATCATGCTGCTCATCCTTTTCCTGAACATTGCTTCTCTCATCATCATCTATTTCTACGACCACGCCAGATATTCCAAGAAGAAAGAGCAGGAAAGACCCATAGAAAATGCACCAAAGGATGTTATTCTGTTTTAAGGACACCGTGGAGAAGGGGGTGTGAAGGGAGATGACTTTAATGCGGACAGCAAATTTCCATTTGCTCTGAACTGTGTGCACACTTCAATTCCCAGATTGTTTTGAGGACACAAAAGCCTGGTTTGGTTTCAGCTGCCTGCCGGCCTGAGCAGGAAGATCAAAGCCAATGTTTTAGTCAAGACTGCAAACACCAGGATCCCTTGGGATGAGGAGAAATGGTCACTGAGGTGCTGCTGCTCCATTTTCTCCTTGCTCTGCTCAGGGATCTCCTGCAGGTCTGGAGGCTCCTGGGCATGGGAGCACTTGTGGCCAAAATCCACAGGACACAGAGGTGGAGTCCCCATCCCTGCAGTCTCCATCCCCAGCCCTGTGGAGGTGGCACCTGGGGACACGAGGCACTGGTGGCCTTGGCAGTGCTGGGGAATGCTGGGACTCCATGGATTTTCCAACCTAAATGATTCAACCATTCCATGACAGCAGAGAAGCCCAGTACCTGCAGGTTATTAATGCACAGAAACGCCAGCAAATCCTGCTTGAGCCCTGCCAAGGGCAAAGCCACACCTGGGCAGGTGAGCCCAGCCCCTCTCCACACGTCCCTGCCTGTACAAAGTCCCCCAGGTGATGATTTCAGAGATGATTTCTGGCCAGGGCCATCCCTTTGCCCAGTCTGAGGAGTATTTATTGTGCTCACAACGACACACAGCTGCAGGATGCCCAGGAGTGGGGAGCTCCCTTCTCACTCCTCCCAGGAATGAGCACTGGGACCTTGGGACAGATCCAAAGTGCAAAATCCTGCTCAGAGCACGTGTTCAGCACTTCTGCCCCTTTGTCCCTCACCTCTGCAGCCAGGAGAGACTTTTTTTATTCCTTTAAAAAGAAAAAAAAGCCTCCTTCTCCTTTCCAGTGTGAATTTCAGTCACACTCCATATCTGTCCTGTGATGCTCATGGAGATAAAACAGCATTTTGAAGGGGGGATGAGGAGATACAAGAGGTGAATCCTCACTATTTATGTCACAAAAATAAAGTCTGGAGATGAAAGCAGCCAGCACTTTGTGCAGCTGAGCTCTTTCAAAGGAAACAAAGCAGAGGGATTTCCCATCCCGCTTAAAAGGGTGCTGAGGGCAGAGTGGGGAATAAAATAAAAATAAAAGAAGGTTTCTGAAACTTGAGGGGTGGCACAGGTCAATAAAACCAGGGCTGATCTTTGCCCTGCATGCCTGGAAGTGCTGGGGAGGGCTGGAAATGCTATGGTGGAGCCAAACATTTGCCAGTTCTGCTTTGGCTGCAAAAGATTTTCAGTTTCAGAGCTCATCTGTCAGTGTTGGGCCCAGGCAGCATCTGTCACACACCACAGCTCTGCTCAGAGGGCCTTGGTGGAGGATGGAGTCAGAATAATGCAGGAGGAGCAAGAATTCCAGCTCTGGAGAGCAGGAGCTTCCCCTTGCCTGGGAGTTTCTGCTGTACCTAAGCACTGGTTTGGGAAATCACATAAACCCTGCTTTTGGATGCCTGCTGGGAGCACGTGGCTCTGTTAAACCTGACTGGAGGTCTCTTGTTTGCCTGCAGACACCACAGAGTCGCTGTGTAACAAATCTCACCTGCTTTGATGTGAGTGCCAGATCAAAGCCAGCACAGCACTACAAAAACCTGATTTAAACAGGAGTTCAAGTTGCAGCTGACTAGCAAAGCTACCTCGGGGTTCTTCCTCTGCAGGTTTTATTTCCATTTGAGGGCAGAAATTCTCTTCCCAGCACAAAGAGCTGCTCAGGGATGGAGCAGGGGGATGGGGCCGAGGAGCACCCACACATCCCTGCCCCAGCCCCATTGATTTGGGGCAATAAACTGCAGAGTACAATATTTGCAGGCAGAATTTTAAATACAGAAAGTTTTCATTCTCACTTTGCTCCAAAAGCAGGCACCCAGGACAAGCTCAAATTCAGAAGTTTTCTGTGAGCTGCTGGTAATTTCTCCTGAATTAGGGACCAACCAACCACAGCAGGAGGGAACACACACAGAGCTGGCATCAAATTTTCATCCTACAATTCCCTCAAACATCTCCCTAAAATTCCTTGCCAGTGCTGGAAGTGGCAGCAGAGCACTGTGTGCAGAGGGGAGTTAGAATTTATAGGGTGCCCCTGGATCCCTGATGTTTACAAATAAAATATATACCATATAAAACCACACACAAACACACACCAATACCACAAATACATACCACATAAACCTTCTGTTAAACTCTAAAAATTCTCTACAAATCCATTTCCCACACCTGGAAGTGTCCCTGAGGCACCCTGGAGCACCCTGGGATGATGGGAGGTCACACCAATACCACAAATACATACCACATAAACCTTCTGTTAAACTCTAAAAATTCTCTACAAATCCATTTCCCACACCTGGAAGTGTCCCTGAGGCACCCTGGGATGATGGGAGGGGTCCCTGCCCCTGGAATTGGGTGAGTTTAGGGCTCCATCCAACCCCAAACCGTTCTGTGATTTATCTGATCCTGGTTTCAGGCTCTCCTGCCTTTCAGCCCCAGCCCAGTCTCCCCCGGGGCAGCCAGAGGAATATTTCTGTCAGACAGCCCTGTAACAGAGACCATGAGCTGTGTCTGAGATGCTGTGCTTGATTGGGAGCATCGATTGTCAATGCCAGCAGGGAGTTGTGAGCAGCAGGAGCTGCTGCCTCTGCAGTGGAGCAGCTCCTGGGGACAGGGATTGCTTTATTGACTCTGGCTAACAGCAAGGCTGCACTGCCTCTTTTTCCCTGTAATTGTGAATTAACCAGCTCTGCATGCTGTCAAGGAGCTGTGCGCGCATTAGAAATTTTTGGATTTGCCTGCCTGCAGCTTTGCAATGTTTTTTTATTAAATGTTTTCAGCTGCTCCTAACTTTAGTTGACTGCTAATTTACCAGGTGTTGAGGATCCTGTGTGGTTTTTTTCCCCCTTTTCCCACTTCCCCCCTTCCTTGAGCCTAGAAGTAGCTGTAATGGGGATGTACAATCCCTTGGTTCCTGGGCAGTTTGAATTCCTGTTGCTCATCCCTGCCCTGGAAAAGGCTCCTGAGCAGCCTTTTCCCTTCAGGACATGGGGAATTCCAGAATTTCTTATTTTGTAATTCAATTTAGAGCAGGAGCTCCCAAATCCAGGCAGTTCCTGATAACTGACTTTGTTATCTCATTATCCAATCCAGCCCTGGACACTTCCAGAATCCTGAATGACCCAATTATCCCAGGGAATTAATGGGATTTCCAGGAATTAAGGAGATTTCTGCTAGAGGAGCAGTGGTGTGGTGCCCAAACCACACCAAAACATCCTCTTGGAAGAGAAGGGACTGAAAAATCAGGAAATCAAATCCCACCAAACAGCATTCCCTGGAATAACCCAGGACATGGAGTCAGCCCAGCCTGTCCTGGCTCTGCTCCTGTGCCTGGAAAGGGAATTTTGCTGGATTCTCGCAGCTCTTTATTCGCATTTTCCTCCCGGCTGTTTGCTCCGGGAGCCATGAGAGGGCAGCAGGCTCCTTCCTAGGATCCCTTGGCTTTGCATTCCTGGTTTATTTTTGATGGAAAGGGGACGGAGAAAAAGGCAGGGAGGGACAGGGGGAACTTCCCTAACTCCACATGGCATGGAATATTCGATTTCACGTCCTTAAGACTACAAAAAGAAAAGGTATTTTCCAAATTAAATTAATTTTTAAGGCTCTGACTGACATCCCAGCTCTGTGGGAAAGAGCACAGGGGGATGGAATGCAGGGGTGGGTTCCTGGGAAAAGTTTTTGGCTCATTCCCAATATTATGTTATATATATAAATAAGAGGAAATTTGCCCCAAAAAAGCCCAGAGAAAAGTGAAAATACAATATTTAAAAAAAACCCCAAAACTTAATCAGAATTGACAAAGTCATTGATTAATGGTCAGAAATATAGATTCCAAAAGAAAATGGGATTTTATACAGCACAGATCTGACAAACAAGGATAAAAATACTGAGTTTTGCAAAGGTAACCAAGGCAACATTCCCTTACATTTCTTGATCAATATGAGTGTGTGCAAAACCATCACCTCAAATAAGAATAGAACTGTATCACCCAAAAAACATTTTATAAACATGATTATTTCTTCCCTGGGTGTAAGAAACAGAATCTATCCGTGGGAGACACCATCAGTTATGTGCTGCCTTTGTTAAATCTCCAAGAAAATAAACCAGAACTCCTCCAAGTGCCCACAAGAAGGAACCTGGGGCTGTCTGAAAGTCAAAAATTCATTTATAAAGGAGGTTTGTCAGCACATAAATTGTTCTTTTCCAGTCCTGGCACTTGGGCTGCAATAGAGGGAAGAAAGCTGAGGATCCATCAGCATCCATCTCCATCTGTCATTCCTGGCTGGATTTTGTTCTCTGATTCCACCTCGGGAGTCACTCATCCCCTCCTCTCCTGCCCTCACAAGCTGGGACTTGCTCAAGTGCCCACACTTCCTGCATTTTGAAATAAACTGGACTGATTTTTCCAGCACTTTGCTGGAAATGAAACTTGGCACAGGTGAGAAAACAAAAAAATGCAATTCAAAGCCACGTTGAAATGGCCACACCAATGAATTTTTAAATGTTATTTTCAGCCTCTTCTCTTACAACTATCACAGAGCTCCCTGCAGATCTGAAATTATACTGGATTTTAATAACACCTCTGGGTTTAATACGAGATAATGAATGAAAGCTGCCCACAGATGGGAAAGGATCCTGCCAGTGAGGGGGAATTCAAATTATTTCTCTGCAGCCAGAGGGTGACTCCTTCTAATCTGGAAAAAACTTCCATTACTGGAAACAAAGGAGAAGGAGCTGCAGCTTCTGGTTAATTCTGGGGGGACTACTCAGCTATTTTTTAATGAAATGCAGGTTGAGGGCAGATTTTGGGCAATTTATTGCACGAGTAAGGCTGATGGGAAAATACAAGATGCAGGAGAGAATCCAAGCCCTTCATCAGAGAGGGAGCAGCAGGTAAACAGAGCCAGGTGTAAGGAAGGACTTGAAAAGGGCAGCACGGTTTGGTTTTCCTCAGAAAGATTTGTAAAGGAGAGCCAGGGAACAGAGCCTTGACCTTTTCTGTAGATAATTCACTTCATCCCTCTTTTCTCTAAGGAAGATGTCATCACTTATTCCCTGAAATGTTCCCTGGCATGGGTTTGCAAGGATAAAGCCCAGAGGTTTACTCCATCATTTATATTGATTTATTACACCTGTCCAAAACAATTTCAAGAGGAATTTTTTTTTTTTCTCTGGGAAGCTCTGAAGTCCCAACCGTGCCCTGGTGAGGTCGCAGGAAGCCTCTGGATCACACAGAAAATACTGAACAGAAAAAATTCCCTGGCAATTCTGAAGCCCAAAAAAGGAGAGACCAACACACTTTTTGTACACAGACCCGTGCCTGAGGTGAATTTTGATGCAAACATGAAAATATATGAAATATGACTTTCATCTGAAAGCCATAAAGCAGCTTGGAGAAGGGTTTAGTTTGGATTTCCCTCTCCTGGAAACCACAAGCAGCTGGAGCTTTTTGTTAGTGTTTATTCATGTTGAGAGCACTCTCATTTCTCATCTGGGGTTGGGAGAAAAGATCCCTCAGATGTGAAAACAGAGGAGAGAAATAATTTCAGTGATTTAATTACAGCTGGAGAAATGAAACCCCTGCATTTTCAACACTTAAAAGTTCATTTTCATGGCACACCAGCCTAAAACCTCCATAAATAAACGTGGGACGATGTGGGAAATGGATTTGCAGAAAATGTTTAAAACTTGATAGAAGGCTCACAAAGTATACGTTTGTATGCAAACTTTGAGATAAGAAATGCTGATTTAGAAATGTTACAGAGTAAGACAGACATTGTTGAGAGAGAAATGGAGCTAGAGACAAGTTTCAAAAATGGCCTTGCAAATAGGACTGGATACTTTGGAGAAATAGAACTGTGAAAGATGAAACCATTGTAGTAGGAGCACGAGGGGTAATTTCAGATGATTGGCTTTAAAGCATTTAAAATAAGGTTGGCAAAAGCTGATAGGCCAAGAAAACCTTATAATGTATTGTAATTAAAAACTAATTAGCTTCTGATTGTGATGGTGTGAATTATAACATCTGTATTGTCTCACCCTTCCCACGAGACTGAAAATGGAATAAAAGTTTTTTAAAAGCCTCTCAGTTACCCCCGTGCCTGGGTCAGAAAAGGGCTTAGTCTGACAGGACACATTTTGGAATAGAAATGTTTAACTGGTGCTTTGTGAGGGGGCTGAGCCTCTTCTCCCCTGGGACAGGGAAGGAATGGGAATTTGCCTGCAGGGATTCTGCTTCCTCCAAACCCTTTTTCAGAGGGCAATATTGAACATCCCTCCCTGGAAGTGCAGCAAATGAGAGGGCTCAGTTTGGCAGAGTCAGGATGGGACAGGGATCTCTTTATCCTCCAAGCAGTAAAAACCTCCCAGCATCCAAAGGTGCTGAAATCCAAGACAGGACCAGATGGGAAGAGTCTCTCCAACAATTAAAAAAGCATCCACTCTCAAAGAAGAGGCTTTAGGGTAAGAAAAAGTTTTAGGGAAAGATAAGGGTTTAGGGCAAGGTGAGAAAATATATTCTGAATAATGTGATAGACCTTACTTAAATTATTATAATTTAAATATTCCCTATGGGTTAATGAATCCTGAATGGCAAACAATTCCAAGGAAATATGTACAACTCCAACAGAGTTGTGTTTCATTGTGTTTTTCCAAAAATTCCAAGTTTAAGGGAGGTAAAATCAGAACTGTTTGGCCTGGAGAGGAGCAGCTCCAGGGAGAGCTCAGAGCCCTGCCAGGACCTGAAGGAGCTCCAGGAGAGCTGGAGAGGGACTGGGGACAAGGCATGGAGGGTTCCAGGAAAGGAACCCTGCTCTTGCACAAATTAGGAGGAAATTTTAGGTACATTTTCCCATTCCTTGAGAATTTTAGGTGCATTTTTGCATTCTTGGAAATTTCAGGTGCACTTTCCCATTCCCTGGAAATTTTAGGTATATTTTCTCTTTCCCTGGGAATTTCAGGTGCAGTTTCCCATTCCCTGCAGGGATCTGTGCAGGCTCCTCCTGATTTGTGCAAGACCAGGGTTCCTTTCCCTGCTCCAAACCCAGCTTTGCAGAGCAGCTTTGGTTCCCATCAAACCCAGATTTCCCTGTGGGATTCTTTGTTTTGGGCAGTGGAGCAGAGACATTTCCAAGCAGAAACCTCTCCAAAAAGTGCTTTATCCTCTGTGCCAGGGGTGAAATTCTGCCTCTGCCTGTAAAAAATCCAGAATTTCAGCCCACGTGGGAAACATTTGGACAAGTGTCCTTTCTGCAAGCAAAAGAAAACATTTTGCCTGGGGAAATCTCCTCTCCATCTTGGCACTGACACCTCTCACATATTTCTCAGCACTTCAAACCATGCAAGGGCCAGCAGCAGATATTCCCAAGGGATTTGGTTTCTCCCCACAGGATTTGGCAGCAATTAAGTGACCTCAGATCTGCTGCTCTTCCCCTGGAGTGACAGGGATGGAACAGGAGGGGCTGGACAAAGGTGCTCCCTCCAGGGCAGCTCCCTTCCCCTGCCAAAGGGAATTCAAACTGAATTCCCTTCAGAATTATTCAAATGCTCATTTTCCAATTCAGAATTATTCAAACTCTCATTTTCAAACCTGAAAATGGGGTCAAAATCTCCTAATGATAACAATAATATTTCACAATAAAGGAGTTTGTTAAACACCTTTTGTGTGCTCACCTTTTGAAGTGTTCTGACAGGACTGAGAACTCCAGTTTGCTGCTCCTGGCTGGAAGGTTGAAATAAGGATAATTCCTGGTTTATCTTGTACCAGGGATTACACACTGAATATTCCAAGGAGTGGATTCATTTTCCTTTAGCCACTGGGTTTTTCTCATCACTCCTTAATAATAAACTTTTCAAGCAGGGAAAGAAGTGCAATGCAAATGCAGTAAAGTAAAATATAAATGCATTAAAGGACAAATATTTCTAGTCACTGGGCTCTCACCTAAAATAAACTGCTTTTCTGAAAAAAAACTTCTTCAAAGGAACCTTGGGAGCTGAAAAAGAGGGATTTGCCATGGCTGGAGTTGCTCTGAGGGAGGAGCAGGAAGCACAAGGAGGGCATTTAACACTTTTAATTATTTAATTGACAAAGGCAGAGGTGGGGAGGGGATTGGAGCTGCTCTCCAGCAGGTGATTCCAGGCCTGGTTACAGGAGCACAGGGTACAAAGGAAAGCAAAGAATAAATTCCAGCTGGGCCTGTGGTTAGGGCTGATTTTTATACATCAGCAGGTGAATCCTTTGCCAGCTAATTTCAAAAAAATTAAAATTCAAAACCAGCCCCACTTTGATTTTTCCATATAAAGAAAGCCAAAATGTTGATAAAATTAAAATATAAATATTTGTATTTAATAAAATTTGAAGCACAGATTTTACACCCCACAGCCAGTGGGATCACTGCTAACAGATTTTTAATATAATATTCTGAGCTGAAATTTGACTTCACATTCTTTTTAGGACATTTAAATTTTGATCAATTATTCCAGAATTCAGACAGTGCTGGACACCTACAAAATAAAATAAATTATTCAGAAAAGCAAGTGAGAGGTGCCAAGTCCAGATCTGAGGAGTCTTTAATGCACATCTATAGTTGGACTCTGCCAAATTCTCTTTACATTGTGGGGTGTGAGGTGTCAAATAGCTGTGGCTGTAGCTGAAATATTTGCCACTCCAGATTTTAATTGCTGCAGGGACAAATCCTTGCCTGGGTGGATGTCACATCATCTGTGCAGCCTCCTGCTCCAAAAGGATTAGGGAGGACTTTTCTTTCTAGAAATAATTTGCACCACTCTGCTTTAATTTGCTTTATTGCTGCTGCCTTCTCATCTCCATTGTGCCTTGGTTTTGTTTCTTTCCACCCAAATGCTCTCAGCAGCCTCTGGAATTTGGGAAGCAGCTTTGGGGATGGGGTTGTAATTGAAAGGAAATGTTTTTGCCTTGTGATCTGTAAGATCCACTGATGCCTTGTGCAGGCTGCCCTACAGCAGAGGCTGGACAGAATTCCAGAATAAAGCAGGGATTTACTCAAAGGATCTCCTCCATGGATGCCCCTTGGGCAGCAGCAGAGCCCAGCCAGGGCTGCCCCCAGGATGAACCCAAATGGTCCCAAAATGCACGAGCGCTGCCGGGGTCTCTCCCTGGGCTCAGCTCTGCTCCATGTGCACATTGCAGTTCAGTGTCCAATCCCACTGCAGCCCCTGCAGTCCCACCCTGCTTGTTTTTCTCTCTGCAGCCCACGGGCTTTGTGCTCCTGGGCTGAGATTGGGATCATTTGTCCTTGGTGCCCAGCTGGAGCAGGAATTGTTTTGTCTCCCTGCTCTGTGCACAGAGCTCAGCATCCCCTGATGTGAACCCAGCCCCACACACTAAAGCAGCACAGAATGTGGAAAATAGAAAAGCCAAACCTGAGGCATCACCACTTCTTCATTTTTTAAAAAGTTTTAAATTATCTATTTATTTAAGATTTGTTGCAGACTCAGCTTTTTCATCCCACTGCTTCCTTGCAAGGAAATGGACACAATTTTTGCCCTTGGCTGTGACTTGGTTTTCCTTCTTCAAGGGACAACAGGCCCCACCCTCAGAGTTATGGAATTATGGAATTGCTTGGGTTGGGAGGGAATTAAAATCACCCAGTGCCACCCTGCCATGGCAGGGACACCTTCCACTGTCCCAGGCTGCTCCAAGCCCTGTCCTACATAGCCTTGGACACTTCCAGGGGAACAATTCCTTCCCAAAATCCCTCTAAATCTCCCCTCTTTCCATGTGAAGCCATTCCCCCTGAGCAGACGGAAATAATTCCACTCAAAGCCAGCAGAGGCTAGCAGGGAAAGCAGAATATGAGCAAGGGTGGTGTTGGCCTAATTAATAATGCCCACAGCAGGAGCTAATTTTACCCCCAGTCTGATCATTAAAATGCAATTTATCCCCAGCAGCTGCTGGTGGAGATAACTCAGTGCAGCAGCTTTTCCTCAGTGGCTCTGGAGGACAATGTTGGCTTTGAAATGAGAGGCTGCAGCCCTGGTAGAAAACAATGGTCCTGAAATGCAGGGGGTTGCAAATATCTCTGGAAATGAGGTGAAAACAGGAACTGGAATTGTCCTTTGGCATCCCCAGCCAGGTGCCAGGGAAATCTGGGATTTCACAGGGCCCATCAGGGAGGAACAGGAAACTGCAAACCCAAGAGGTGCCCAAGCATCTCCTGTCAGCCTCAGCAACAAATCTAATTCAGCTGTGGAGATGAACCCTGTCCAAAGCATGGGCCGAGAAGGATTTCTCCTTCAAATCCATGTCAAATGTGGAATTATGTGTGGTGTACTTAAAAAAAACCAAAACAAAACAACAACAAAACAAAACAGAAAAGTGTTTCCAGCAGAAAAGGAAATGTGAAATGGTGAGACCCAGGGCTCAGCCTTGATCACTCCCCATACCAAGTATTCCCAAAATTTGTTCCTCAAAAAAGCCTTCAGCATCACTTAGAGAAACCCCAATCCAGCCAAGGACAATAAAAATATAAAATTCAAAGGGATGTGAATCTTCTGTGCTACCAGACTTTTGTTTTGAGTGACTTCAGAGCAGCACAAACTCCATTTTATTCCCAGAAATTCCCTTACAACCAACTCAGGCTGGAGAGAAATCCCAGGATCCTCCCTCACCTCCCACTCCTGACTTTAAACCCAGGAAAGAGAATTAAACCCCATTTTCTCGGTAGGTCTAAAAGCAACTGGACGCCGAGATCCTCTGGGGAAAGGGAAAGTTAATTAACAGTGAATTATCTTGAGAGAGTGCTCTGAGGGCCCGGAGGCAGCAGGCAGAGCTATTATTGCCTCATTTCAGCTGCCACCTCCTCATTTCCAGGGCAGCACTCAGCTCCTCAGCATTTATTTTTATTTCTTCACTGTTTTTTTGTTGTTTTATTTTTGTTTGTTTGTTTGGTTGGTTTGTTTGTTTGTTTGGTTTTTTATATTGTTGTTCCCCCCTTCCATTAGGACTTGATGAAATTCTTCTTTCATTCAGAATTCCATCCTTGTGCTGGATGATTTTCCTTCCACAAAAATCTGTCCAGCTCCAAACAACATCACCTCCCCTAATGGGATCCCCCCAGCTGCAAATCAGCCTTTGGCTCTTGATTTTTTATTTCTTGGTTATTATTTCTTGATTTTTATTCCCCAGCCAGATCTTTCAGCGGGATTTTTCTTTCTTTATCTCTGTTCTCTGCTCTGGGTGATGAGGTGGGGATGGATTTGGTGATCCTGGAGGACTTTTCCAATCTCAGAGATTCTGGGATTGTGAGAAGAACCCCTTTGCCTTGAAGGATGGGACAGAAAAGCCCTAAATCCCCCTTGGCTGTGCTGTGGGCACAGGGAAACTCAGCTGAGCAGCTGAAACTGGGGCAGTAAAATAAAAATTCACCAAATCCATCTTGGATTTTAAGAGTCATTCCAGCTGGAGCAGGAGGAGTGGATATGATTTTATGATTTTGATGGTTTTATTTTACGATTTTATCTAATTTCTTGACGAGGTGAATTAATGACTTTGTGCTGTCGTTTGCAGTGAGAAACGTGGAGAGTGAGGATTCTTGTCAGGATCTCAGCAGGGGGAGAAAATTCCAGGAGGATGAAATATAAATATCCCCCCTTTTGTTGGGCAGTTTTCCATCCAGCAGGAGAAAACTGTTGGAAGTTGCTGTGAGAACTGATGAGCACTGGTAGAAGATATCCCCAAAAAACAATTTGGGTCACTCTGAATCACAAAAGCCATTGAGATCTGACAAGGCAGATTATGTTCCATATTCTTGAGATTAAAAAAAAAAATTTAAAAAAAAAAGGAAACAGCAAATAACAGAATTTGTGTGGAGCTCGAAGAAGTGAAAAATTCCACACTCATGGAAATCTCTCCTCCTGCAGCCCCAGAGAGGCTGTGGCTGCCCCTGGCAGTGCCCAAGGCCAGGCTGGATGGGGCTTGGAGCAGCCTGGGATGGTGGAAGGTGTCCCTGGAATGATATTTTTTTAAGGTCCCCTCCACCCAAACCAGTCTGGGATTCTGTGATTCATTCCACATAGACCAGTTCTGGTGTCTTGAACTATATTTAATCTTATAGACATATTCCATGGGTGCTGCAGGCTTTGTATGCTTTAATTCCCACTTGTTTTTTTGGATAGCTCCAGTATTATTTTATATGAAAATATAAATATCCAGTATTATTATTATATGAAAGGCAGAAGAGTTATTACATGAAAAATTATAAGTCAGAATAAACAAATGAGGATAAATGGAAACTGGGAGGTGATACCAGACTAATTTGTCTTTATTTGACAACTTATTCCTCCAAGAGAAACACAAGAGATCCACCTGGCCTTCATCTGAGAGCATCAGAGTGAAAAATGACTGCAGAAAAAAATGAAAAAAAATGCAAAAAAAAAAACAAACCGAGAGCAAGAGTGGGAAGGAGTTTCCAAAGGGCTGAAAGGATCACAAACTTCCCTGGCACTGAGGGGAGGAGGAGGCAGCCAGGACCCCAGCCCTGCCCTGGGGAGGAGCATCACTGGCTCCTCACACACCCTCCAGAGGGGAAAAAGGACTGGATATCAACCCAAAAAGGGATGAAACATACTTTAAAATGATTTTATTTTCAGCACAGCACCATAGTTTTGGTACCCAAACCCCGAGGGAGGCAGGTGAGAACTCACACTGAAAATGTCCCTGGGGAAACAGCAAGTTTGGGGCAGGAGAATAAAACTGGAATTTTGGTGAAAACTGAAATGCAGCAGGAGGAGAACAGTGGAAGGGGCAGGGAAACCATCAGATGCTCCAGGCTGTTCAGCAAGAACAGCAGAAATCACCCCAGAATAAAAAACTCTTCCCTTTCTCTCTGTGGTTATCCAGGTGATAAAGAAATGTTTTCCTTAAAAGAAAGGCAAACCCAGCTAAGCCACGTGCTGTCATATTGACTGAAAATTCAGGGAGAAGAAGAGATTAATCCTGGTTTATAGACATGAGCTGGGCTTTTGAATGTCACTGCTCAGGCAGGAGCAGAGTTTCAGTCCCTGCTGCAGCCAGATGATCTCAGAGCCAACAGTAGAGGAGTTCTGATAACTCAATTTTCCCCTCTTGAAGACACCATTTCCCCCCTTCTGCAATTCCTTATTCAGCTGGCTGGAATTGTTCCCCTCCAGGAGTGTCTCAGGACATTCCCAGAAAAATCCAGCATTTCCAAAGGCTCCCAAAGAGTGGGACAGGGCTGGCAAATCCAGGTGCCTAAATTCCAGGATGGGTTAAAATCCATCCCACCCCTGCCATGGCAGGGACACCTTCCCCTGTCCCAGGTGCTCCAAAGCCCAATGTCCAACCTGGCTTTGCTCTTCCAGGGCTCCAGGGGCAGCCACAGCTGCTCTGGGCAAGAAGGAATCCCAGAGATGAGCGTTGGGAGCTGGACAAAAATCCCAAATTCTCACAGAGTTTTGTTTGTCTGGCCCCAGTTCCATCCCAAAAGCAACAAATCCAGCTCTTCACCAGGAGCTGCCCAGGGCCTGGATGCCCTGGCGGCAGGGGGAGAGGAGCTGGAGTCCTGCAGGAGCAGGATTTGGGCCTCCCAGGGAATGCCACAATCCCAAAAAGCCCAGACACCACACTGAGCTGGGTTCTGCAGGTTCCAAGGTGAATCATTCACATCCAACCTGCTCCCACCACGGATTTTACCACCGATTTTCCTCCAGGACTTGAGTTTCCATCTCCTGCAGCATGGAATTCCAGACAACCCATAGAAAAGGGCATTTTATTTCCTGATATTTTCCTTCCTGATAGTTTTAGGTAATAACAACTACTTACAACGTCCTTTTCCTTCAGCCCTGATGACTCCCAAGAACCTGGAAACTTGGTTTTGTCTTGATTTTCCTCCCACAACAAAAAATTTAATATTCCCTGTTCTGTTTTCCAGAAAAAAAAAAAAAATCTGGGAAGCTGTGTTATCCCACAGTAAAGCCCAGGGAAATCCTAGTGCTTAACAAGGATTTATCACAGGCAAGTGCTGGAGCAGAGGGAAGATTGAAAAGAAAAAACGGAGAAGTAAGTCTGATTTATCACATCCTGTTTGCATTTGTGATGGGCTCCTCCTGAGTGATAATCACGCTGAAAATAGAGATTTATTGCTTTTGCAACTGGATTAAAATAGAACTGAGACTACAATAACAGCAATTAAAGCCAGGAAAATAATTCATGCTCAGTGCTGAAGAAGTCAAACCTCTCCAGCTCTGCTCTCCAGCCCCTGCCTGCCTTTCCCTGCCCAGCCAGGGGCATTCCCTGGGTTTTTTTGGGAATTTTCCATTCCTCCAGGTGAATCCAGAGGACACCCCACAGGCACTGCCTGCACACCACCAAAATCCCTGTGAGCAGAGGTCACCCTGCACTGCCAGGCTCTGTCCAGCCCTTTTTGGGAGGGAAGGCTGCCAGGGATGAGGAGGGATGGGGTTGTTTTTTGGGAACCTGCAGCCCTGAGCTGGGCTCAAAGCACAGCCCCAAAACCAAATGTTCCAAAGTGCAAACTCTCCTTTCACGCCCTGCACCGCTGCCTGTTCCCAAAATCCTGATTTATGAGGCTTTGACAGCCCCTTCTCATCTTTATTTAGGCCAACCCTTTGTTCCAGAGCACAGAAATCCTGGATATTTATCCCGCTGGATAAGGAACAGCCCAGATCCCCATTTCCATTCCTGGAATAATGAACCAAGGATGTTGTTTCCATGCTGCCCCTTCCCTGTGGAAAGCACAGCTCAGAGTGGAGCTTCCTGAGCTCTGTCATTTCCCAAGCTTCTCCATAACTCACTGATGTCATTCCAATTCTCCTGGCTGAAATGAACCATGGATTTCTGGCTCTTTTTGGGAACAGGCTGGAAATGGGGCTGTGTGATCTATCCCCATCTGTCAGAGCTGGGGCAGTTCTCTCTGTTCATGGGGAAGTTTTTCTTTTTCTCTCCCACAGCCAGTCCTCCCTCCAGGAGATCTCTGCTGTTCATGGGCCATTAATTATTAATTATCTTCTGTAACTGGCAGTGAGTGTCCCTGCATGGCTGATCAAATGCCATCATCCCATGGGGAGATGCTCCGCCCAGGGGAGGAGCCAAGCATTCCTACCTGGATACAATCTGAGCCTGGAACAGCACAGCAGCCTTTGCCCCCTGCATTCCCAGAGGAGCAGCTTTCTCCTGCCCTGCATTCCCAGAGGGAGAGCAGGCCCATCTCCAGCAGCCCTGGAGCTGCAGAGGAAAACTGCAGCCTTGTGCAGGATCCCTGCTCCAGCAGAAGCACAGCTGGAGCAGTCTGAAGCACCTGCAGCCTCCTGGGCTTCTGCTTTCCTGCGTTTCCAGGGTCCTGCAGGGGAATTTTGTCCTGAGGGAGAACAATCCCAAGGGGAAAATCAGGAATTCAGCCCTTTCAGTCAGATCTGGAGCTTTGTATCGTGGAGCAGAAAGAAATGAGGGTTCAGTGAAATTGTTTCTTGCCCAGCTCGGAGGTTCAGTGTTTTCACAAGGATCCTCCAGCTCTGCCAGGCAGGAGTTTCTCCATCCTTCCCGTGAATATCCCGCTCCAGACACTCGGACAGGATTCCACCCGCTTGGAAAAAGAAGCAGAGGTTATTTGAATGCCTTCTTCCTTCAAAACCCTGCACAATAATAATGGGAACAAAGAGATTCGGGTCCTCCAGCTCTGCCAGGCAGGAGTTTCTCCATCCTTCCCATGAATATCCCGCTCCAGACCCTCAGACAGGATCCCACCTGCTTGGAAAAGGAAACAGAGGTTATTTGAATGCCTTCTTCCTTGAAAATCCTGCATAAATAATAATGGGAACAAAGAGATTATGTCTGAAATATTTAAAATTCCATTCCAGAAATTTCATTTCCCCTTTCTGTGTAAATTTTCTTGGATAAGGCTTTTTTTTTCAAATAGGGAATTAATAAAAAATAAATGTATCCACATAGACCCTCACGGGGTATTGGCTGACAAATTCATTTTGCTCTTTCCTTCACTTTAAACCTACTCAAGCTGGGTATTTGTAAAGAGGATCTTTTTTTTTAAATTAACTATTACATTTGTAATTTTTAAATTTACTATTATGTTACTATTGTAGTCATTTACAATTTACTACATTTTAGGCCAAGAGAAACTTATTTTGTACAGTTGATTCTTCCCTCTCACCAAGGACTTAAATCTCTGATACTTTTTAGATTCCCAGACAGTTTTTGTAGTTGGGTTTTGGTTTTTTTTGGTACAAATTTGCTTTATAGCCCTGTTATATTACACACAAAATTTGAATTATCAGCTTTTTTGTTTTGGATGCTGGATTAAATCTGAAATTCCTTGTGCAAGTTCTGGTCAGCTCCACAGGCTGGCATGGAGATGGGTTTGTGTTTGAAGGAAAATTGAGGGGATTTGGTTCAAAATGCTGCAGAAGAGGACAGAGAGGCTGGGTGTCCTCTGTGCCAGCCTGGTGTTCCTTGGGAGTGAGGGCACATCCCTCTGCCTTTCTCATAAAATTGATGGTTTGGGCTGCAAGGGGCCTTAAATCCCACCCCTGCCATGGCAGGGACACCTTCCCCTGTCCCAGGTGCTCCAGCCCCAGTGTCCAGCCTGGCCTTGGGCACTGCCAGGGATCCAGGGGCAGCCCCAGCTGCTCTGGGCACCCTGTGCCACCCTCAGCACTTTCTGAGTAAACAATTTCTTCCTGACATCCAAATCTCCCCTCTTGTAGATTAAAACCATGGCCCCTTGGTATAAGAATTCATTCTCCCTCCTTGATAAGCTGATTTTAAATACTGGGAAGGGCTCTGGGGTCTCCCTGGACCCTTCTCCAGGGGAGCACCCCCAGCTCATCTCCAGAGCACCCCGAGCATCTCTGGGCCACCAAACCCTCCCCTTCCCTCCCCAAACAGCCAGGAGGGCTGGCAGGGAGCTCTGCTTCTCTCCTGGCCATGGAAAGCTGCCCAGGCCCGCTGTCCATAGCAGGGGGTGACAGCCTTTCCAGCCTTCTGGTGGGACGGGACAGGGAGAGGAGGGACAGGGAGAGAAGGAGGGACAGCGGCAGCGCTCAGCACACCCGTCCCGTGCAGTTACCAATTCTGTATCAAACTCACATTTCTGCGGTATAAACCATCCCTCTCTCGTGCCGGGTTTCAGCGGGGGCTGAGCGCGGTCCCGCAGCGGGCAGTGGCCTCGGGCGGGGCTGGCCGTGCCACCCGCTGCTCCCCGCCGCTGTCCCCGGCCGCCCCCGCTCGCCGCTTCCTCCTCCTCCTCCTGAAATTCCCGTTCTCGAGCATCTTCTCGCTCTTGGGATCCAGCGTCCGGGAGCTGCCTCTGCCTGCGGACAGAGCCAGCGCGGCGGTGGCGGCTCCGCACCTCTCCGCACATCGCTGAGCATCAACCCGCGCATCGCTCCGCATCGCTGAGCATCAGCCCGCGCATCGCTCCGCATCGCTGAGCATCAACCCGCGCATCGCTCCACGTATCGATGAGCATCAACCCGCGCATCGCTCCGAGCATCGCTCCGAGCATCGCTCCGAGCATCGCTCCGCGCATCGCTCCGCGCCTCACCCGGCCGCGCTGGCGAAGCGCTCGCTGAGGGACGGACGGGCTGTGGCGGATGGAGCTCTGCCAGGGGAACTTCTCGGCCCTGGCAGATCCGGCCGAGTGTGAGCGCTGTGCACGGCCGCGGCGATCAGCGCAGTACGACAGGGCGGCCGCGCTGGCCAGCCCCGCTCCCGGCTCCTGCGCGGCCCCGGAGGCGGGCACGGAGCGGCGGGGATGGGCTGGCTGCGGGGCCGGGGCGAGCCCAGCATCCCGCGGAGGGAGCCCAGCATCCCGCAGCATCCCGCGGCACCAAGCGGGGCAGGGTCCGGGCAGCGCTCGGTGAAATAGCGGGGACGCCCGGAGCGTTCCCTTCGCCCCCCCAGGGTGAGCGGGAGAGGGTCCCGGACAAACCGGGGGGATTTGGGAATGGGAAGAGGGGGGGGGATGAACACAGAATGCAGAGGATGGAGCAGCACTGCTGGGAGAGGTGGGATTAGTCACCTGGAGAGGAGAAGTTTGGGGTGACCTCAGTGTGGCAGAGCCCGAAGGAGCTACAAGAAAACCAGAGGGGAACGTATTTGCAAGGGATGGAGCAGCAGGAAAAGGGGGGATGGTTTTAAAATTACAGAGAGAAGGCTTAGATGGGTTATTAGGAAAAAAAAAATGTTTACTCAAAGGGTGGGCAGGCCCTGGCACAGGGTGCCCAGAGCAGCTGGGGCTGCCCCTGGATCCCTGGCAGTGCCCAAGGCCAGGCTGGACACTGGGGCTGGAGCCCCTGGGACAGGGGAAGGTGTCCCTGCCATGGCAGGGGACAGAACTGGATGAGCTTTAAGGTTCTCACCAACCCAAACCACTCTGGGATTTCATAATTCTTTCAACTTGGGAAAACCAGACCTGGCTGATGCCACCTTCTGTGTCCTTCCAACAAAGAGAGCAAAATCTCACAGCCACAAGAGCCGCATCCTGAAGTGAGGAAATGACCAGGAAGTCAGGAAAAGGGATAAAGAGGGGTAAACATCTTTTGCACATTGCAAAATTAGAAATAACCAATTTTTATCACGAGGTTTATCTGAGTATCAGTTACTTCAGGCATAATTTTAGAAGATCTGCCTTAAATCTCAAAAGTGTGAGGGGAGATGTTCCATCCATTTCAGTGAAACAAGTTCAGGAAAGTATTTGATCCCAAATATTATTTAATTTCCCTGCTCTCAGTGATTACCTGGAGATCTCCAGCAGTAAAATTGACCCCAGGTATCACAGGCATGGCTGCTCTGGGAGCTGCTGGTTTATTTTCCGTGGCATTGCTTGTCTGTGATATTATTTATTTTAGCTGTTGCCTCATGGCAAACTTGACATAGGTTTGGCTGAACTTTTCTGGAAGTTGGAGACATCTCCCATGCAAACAAGAGAATTTAATTTGTGTGTTTTCTAAACATCCCCATTTACAAGCCTACAGAGAGCTCATTAAATTGTCCCCTTCTCAGCTGAGCTGACACCCGAGGACACAAAAATTCACATGTTAATGCTGACTTGCTTTTGCTTTACAGAAACTGTTTTCCCAGGAAGCAACAATCCCTGGGAAACACCCAAACACAATTTAACCCCTTGAGGAACTTTCCACAACTTTTTTCTCCTCATTTTTGCATTTCACCTGGCTCCACCACGTGAGCAATGTCACCATCAGGTGGCTCTCGTGGGCCCCATGGATGTTTTGAACCCTGTGGTTGCTCCACAGGAGCTTTTCCAGTGGCTTCTCCATCCACTCCTGCTCCATCCACTCAGCTGGGAACGTGTAGGAGGGTGGGAGGGCCCTGCAGGGAGACCTGGAAGGGATGGATGGATGGATGGATGGATGGATGGATGGATGGATGGATGGATGGATGGATGGATGGATGGGCAGAGTTTAAAGATGGAGTTTAATGAGTCCAAGTGCCCAGTCCTGCATTTTGGCCACAACAACCCCTGCAATTCTCAGGGCTGGGGATGGTGTGGCTGGACAGTGCCCAGGCAGAAAGCCATCCCTGGGTGTGTTTAACAAAGCCTGGATGTGGCACTGGGGGCCAGGGTTGAGTTGGGGTGCTGGGGCTGGGCTGGACTTGATGATCTTTAAGGTCTCTTTCAGCCTGGTCATTCTGGGATCCCCCAGTCTCGGGGGATGCTCCCGCTCAGAACGCGACTCACCTGAAGAGAGAACCTGGAGTTATCCCGGCGTCATTCCAGGGCAGAGCAGGGATGGTGAATCGTGGGCTGGCGATGCCATCTAGTGGCACCGATCCCTGCCACAAACCCCCCAAAACGGGGCTGGGAGCGAGCCAGCAGGAAATTCCCAGGCGTATTTCCAGCCAGGAATGGCCCGGGAGGGAGCTGAAAGCTCATCCCAATTCCACTATCCCACCTTGCTCCAAGCCCTGTCCAGACTTAAAACTTTCTCCCGCTTTACTATTGTGACCTCCAAAAAGAAAACAAACCCCAATTATAATTATTGCCTTTCAGAAATATCTAAACCCACCTAAAAATTTTTTTTCAGGTGTAACAAAATTCCATTTTTTACCTCCCCTATTTCCTGATCTGCCAGGCTTAGAGGATATATGGTATAAAAACAAATGTTGTATAAAAGAGGACAAAATTGTAAAATTCTGTACATTGCATTTCTATTTCCCATTTTACTTCCTATTTTACTTCAGGGAATTTGGGTACGAGATATTTAAGTTTTCTAGTGTTCAAACCTGTTGGTATGAAGTCTTCAATTTGTGGAATTCTGGGGGTGCAACGTCTGCTTTTAACTGAGTAAAAATGCAAATAATATTTTATTAATTCTATGAAACGGTTTTGATTAATTATATGCAAACGAAATTCTTGTTTAGGATAATGTGACCCAAAAAATAGCAGGAATCTCCCACAAGACAATTCATGTAAAGAACCTCAGTGGTGGGGTTTGTGTGGCTGCAGAGCAGGAAACTCTTTGTGTTTGTGAGGACAGAATGGAGAAACTGAAGGGTTTCTTCTCCATAATTATTAAAAACACCACATTTGTCCCAAAATTCCCAACTATTTCTCATTATGTCCCTGGGAGTCCTGCAGCAGTTTCCCTGCAGAGAGAAAAGTGCTCGAGGAGCATCCCTTGGTCCTAAAAAAACCCATTACTGATTTGGGAGCACTGGAATTTCCCATCCGTTATTAATAATCCATCAATCCACAATTCATCCATAATTATAATCCATGAACTCCTGCAAAATGCACTTTTAATGGGAAGGCAGTGCAGGGAATGTCTCTGGGGGTCTGAAGTCCCTGTGTTTCCCTCAGGCTCTGGGATTTATTCCCAGATTTCCTGTGCTGGCACAGGACAAGCCCCATTTGTGTCTCCTTGGATCACAGAAGATGCAGGCAGGGATCCTGGCAGCTGGGTGTCTGCTCAGCCAGGGATGCCAGCTTGATTTCCACCCAAACTTCATCAAAATATTGAAAGAACCTCCTGCTGGTGGTGCTGGGACACGATAGCAGCCTGCTCCTGCGAGGATTCCCAAATCCCACTGGGTTGTCCTGGGCTCTCCTGAGGGACATCAGGGATCATCTTCACCTCTGCTGCCATCATTTGGGATCCCCCTCTGCTCACCTGGAGGAGAAGGTGACAGTGGGTGAGCACTGGAGGCTCTCTGATCTCTTTTCGGGAGCTGGAAAATGGGAGCGTTTAATTTCCTGCTGATTTATGGCTCTTTGGGGTCCCCTTCTGTGGAATTGTATTTGAATTTACAACCTCTGGCAGTTGTTTCGAGCCCAAACCAAGCGATTTGACCCAGCCTGGGTTAGATTTTATTAGGATTTTACTGATCAGCTGAGATCTTCCCTAAAAACCTCCTTGCCAGTATTTGTACTTCCAGTTATTCACCTTTAACTCTTCGTTTGACTCTGCCTTGGACAGTCTGAGCTCTTAATGAACTCTGTCCCTTCTAATCCAAACCATTCTATGATTCTATGATATTTTAAGTGGTCTAAAAATAAATCAACAGCTAAAAGAAAATCTGACTTCACTAAGACCAAATATTGCTAATATTGGTCAGTTCCTGGCCCTTGGCTCGTAGCTTTGCATTTAACCCAGGAGAAATGGGATTTGTTTCATTGCAGAACTGCAAAGGTAAATGACCCTGAACAAAACCCCAATAAAATTTTGCCATAAAATTTTGCACCTTTTAAACAGCTACTTCTGCCTGTCCAGAGAATCTGAAAGCAAAACTGCCATAACAAGTAATATATAACAAATAATACAGAATTATGTATGGCACAGAGATGTATCCACAGAAAAAGCTCTAGAAAAGGGAGGTTTGCAGCCAAATTTTCTATTTCCTGTTCTGTTGATTTGTTCCTCGTATATTGGCAGTAAAAATCACACTCAAGGTTCAGGCCCTCAAATCAGTTTTTTAGCTGAACATTTCAGCATATCCTAGCCCTGAATTTCCTAACAACTCCAAAGAAGCACTTTCCTTCCAGTTTTTTTTAACACACCTTTTCTTCTGCAATTAAAAAAGACAAATAAAAATCCCAAAGTAAATAACAAATCATCCCAGAGGAATGTTGATTTGATGCATTTGTTGTGATACCAAAACAGTAATTCCTGTAAATATTCCAGTGATAAAAAATGAAGTTGAAATCACATTCACAGTTCAGCAAATTTCACTTTGAGGAAAATTTCTGCTTTATGGAATATCAGATTTATTTATTTTCAGCCACATTTTGCTGTATCCCAAATAACTGGTAGGAAGCTATAAGATTTTTTTGTGGAATATTTTTATAGAGAAGGGTTTTACCTCAGAGAAAAATAAATGTGTGTCAGGAGCAGGATGTCCCTGAGGTCACACAAACCCCAAAATCTCCCTCATGAGCTCCACAAAGCTTTTAATTTTATTTTTTTTTTTAATTTTTCCATCCAGAGTACCCCAGTGCCAAATCCCTGCTCCTCCCACCCACCTTGGTACACAGAATTCCTGGTGCTGCCCCAGAGCCTGGCAAGGGGTGGGATGGGGTTGGGCACCTCCAGAGGGACACCCCAAGGCTGGGTGACCGTGTCCTCCTGGCAGCTCCTGCCCCATGAGCTTGGAGCAGCCCCAAAACCCAGCTCAAAGTCACAGCTGCCACATCCCATTTCTTTTAATGGACCTGGTTCGGCCAATTAAACACTTTTTCCTTCAGATCTCATCTGTGGGGAGCGTGGCATTAACTCACCTCGTGGGATTAATTGCCTGGAAAGTCACTGCCAGACCTTGGACACGGTGATATTAATTACTGTAATAGATATCAGAATGTTAAACATCATTTCTGACATTTATTTGGGGGGGAAAAACCCTCTCAGAATTAAAGGAATTAAACCACCCCCAGGCCATTTAATTATTTTATTGCCCTGCCATGGTTAGGTGAGGCCTCAGCTCGGTTTTTCTCCTCTCTAAGCCACGTCAGGAGTGTGGTTCAGTGATTCACACAAATCAGAGAGATAAAATGCATTTTTCACTGGATAATTTCTATTTCCAAATTGTCTATAACCCACATTTTTTTCTTTATTGGGCTGCTTCAAATTTGTCCTTGTGTGATACAATCTTAATTTGCAGCAGAGACTCAGAAAGTTGGAATTTAACAGAGGAAATTGCACTGTGCAAAGATGCTCGTTATAAATAAGTATTTGGTGAGAAGTTCCTTTCCTCTAATGAGAAGAATTCCAACTAATGACAAAAAAAATCAGAGACCAAAATGATCCTCTGCCTGTTTTTACTGATTGAAGTGACATTGCACCAGGAAGGCACCAAAACGCAGGGAAATCAAGCAAATGAAGGTTGGTTCTGAGGGAGGGTTACAGGTCACATTTATATTTGTTGTGAGTAAGGAAGAGCATGCAGAAAACAGCAGAAGTAGACTCATGGCCCTGAAAATCAAATTATTTTGGGGTACCAATTCCTCCACGTGGAGGGCCTGAAAATCAAATTATTTTGGGGTACCAAAGGAGGTACCAATTCCTCCACGTGGAGGAATTGAGATCTAATTTTTTCCACCAAACTCATTTATTTTGGATATTAACAAGGAATTTCCCTCTGAGGGTGGGCAGGCCCTGGCACAGGGTGCCCCTGTTGCTGCCCCTGGCTCCCTGGCAGTGCCCAAGGCCAGGCTGGACACTGGGGCTGGAGCACCTGGGACAGGGGATGTTTGCAAAACAAAACCTAAATTCTAAAAAAAAACCCCACCCCTGGGTTCTCTAAAGCTTTCCTTCTCTCACACACAAAACTAAGCCATCAGCACACAGAACAAAAATCATTATCCAGGCTTCTGGCAGAACTTAAACCCAGAGTAGCTCAACCCCAAAAAGGAAAATATTTGCACAATATGACTCAGTGCATAGAATTTACCTTCAGTTTTAATTGCTCTGCTTGTCAGCAATCAAACAATGAAATCCTGCAAGGACACACAGAGGATGTGGTTGTCTTCTCTCATGATACAGCTCCCTTACCCCAAAAATGTGAACATTTAAAATCATCAACAATCCTTTCAAAAGGAAAAAAAATAATCACCAACAATCCCTTCTTTTTTGTTTTAAAACATTTGAATCATCACCCACCCCTTCAAAAGATTTTTTTTTTAAACATTTTGAATCATGACACATCCCTTCAAAAGTTTGGGGTTTTAACATTTTAAATCATCACCCGTGCCTTCAAACATTATTCCTTTTTTATTTTTTTTAACAAGGAAATAAAACCTGTAATGAAGCAATCAGTGCTCTCTGTAATTTTATTTTTCAGACACTCACCTGACCTTTACCTTTCTGCTGGCCTCTGGCAGGAGGATGCTGTATTCCAGCCATGATATGCTTGGAAATTAAATGATGTAGTGGGTGGGAAGTGAATTAGCTTTAGTGAGTGACACAGTGCCAGGAAATTGAACTCCACACCTCCTGCAGAGCCTCTCCTGTCTGACCTGCTCCTCACTGCCTGCCAGGGCAGCAGCCTCAGGTGGCAGGAGAGCATCTGCCACCCCTTTTCCTTTCATGATCGGAGTAATTTGATTTTTTGGTAATCACTGCTGACCCTCCTTCGTTATCCCTCAGTCCAGGCTGACTTTTCAGCCCACACAAATCATCCTCTCTGTACCCAGCACCTTCCAGAGCGTTGTCCCAAACTCTGGCAGCAAGGGATGATTTTTCCTGCTGAGGCTTTGCCCTGTGAAGATCAAACCCTGTTGTTTGTCCTTCCCTTTGTCCCCAGTGGAGGTGTCCCCGGGCTCTGGCACCTCCAGCTCTGCCTCCCTGCACTGCAGCCGATCCCTTTGGGATTGGGTTCCTCCTGCTCCTGCTGCTGGGAGAGGCTCCCAGGATCCCAAACCCACCCCACAGCTGGTGCTGAGCCCCTTGCCTCTCCTCACTGCTCATCCCTTTCACCTGCTCTACCTGGGACACAAGGAGCTGTGCTGGGGCAAAAATCCCCAAATTCTTTGGGATAAGAGGGGAAAGAGGGAAGGAGCTGCAGCCCAGGGGCAGAAGATCTGTCCCAGGTGTGTGACCCTGGCTCAGAGACACCTGGCCCAAGCAGCACCTGGAGCGTGGGAGGAGGTGTTTGGTACATCCAGCACCTGAGCTTTGGCTTGGAAAGGGAGATTAAGGAATAAATATGCTGTGTCATAGGAGGGAAAAGTGCCAGATTCTTGTATTTGCTGGGACCCCCAACGAAGGCAAGGAAATGATGAATCTGACTCCATATCCTTAGAAGGCTAATTTGTTATTTCATGATCTATATTATATTAAGAATGCTATACTAAACTATACTAAAGAACACAGAAAGGATACAGACAGAAGGCTAAAGATAATAATGAAAAACTTGTGACTCTCTCCAGAGCCTTGACACAGCTGGGCTGTGATTGGCCAATAAGTAAAAACAATTCACATGAAACCAATGAAACAATCACCTGTTGGTAAACAGTGTCCAAACACATTCCAAAGCAGCAAAACACGGGAGAAACAAATCAGATAATTATTGTTTTCATTTTTCTCTGAGGCTTCTCAGCTTCCCAGGAGCTGGGAATCTTTCCAGGAAATATGACAGTGACACCAGAAAGTCCTGGATTGAGGGATAACTCACTGTTCCTTAAGGTGACAATCATGGTTTAATGAACTGTATGAAACATGAAGGAGCAAAAGGATAAAGAGCAGCTCCATGAGGGATCACCTGGCTCACAGCTTGGGACTGGGTGGGGCTTGGAGCAGCCTGGTGCATGGAAGGTGTCCCTGGCCCATGGAGCTGGGTGATCTGTAAGGTCCCCTCCAGCCCAAGCCAGTCTGGGATTCTGGGATGTCTGAGCTTTGCTGTTTGGAGCCTTCCACCTCCTTGCCATCTGTTCCCAGACTGAGTGACCTCCACTCCACAGCAAGTCCATCCTGAAGGTGAAACCATATTGTCTCAAGGCAGCATTTGGTCTGATTTTGTCCCTTTTAGCTGCTCATGAGAATGTTCCCAGAGTGATGAGGTGTTTGCTTCTGCAGGATAATCACGTTGCATAAAGCTTCTGCCCATTGTGGAGCTAATAAACCCAGCAGCAACATCTATCTTGGCCCAAAGAGGCTGGGAGTTTATTAAAGTTTTAAATTATGAATGCTGCTAATGCAGGGTAATAAGTTCAAGCAGCACAGTGTGAGCACTGATCATTCTCCTATTTTTGTCTACTATTGTGTAGTTATTAGACACCTTGTCCTTTATTAATCTTCTTTGACCTTCTTCCACAAATTCTCCTTCTCATAAAATTGAGTAACTGCTGAGGATCAGAATGTGCCAGGAGGGCCTGGGGGGATGAGGCACAATGTGGTGCAGCTAAAAAAGAAAGTGCTCCTGGTGAGGCCACCCCGACCCCCAAGCTGGGGTGGGACCTGGGGGGCTCAGAGCTGAGGAGGAGGCTTGGAGTGGTGGAGAATTCAATTTCATTGTTTTAATGGAGACATTGGGGGCTAAGAAAGGGGCTGAGCCTGGAGCCAAGGAGGCTCAGGGGGCCCTTGTGGCTCTGCACAGCTCCTGCCAGGAGGGGACAGCCGGGGGGTCGGGCTGTGCTCCAGGGAACAGGGACAGGAGCAGAGGGAACGGCCTCAGGGCAGGCTCAGGGTGGGCGCCAGGAGGAATTTCCCCATGGAAAAGGTTATTAAATATTAGAATGGGCTGCATTGGAGTGCCCATCCCGGGAAGTGTCCAAGGAATTCCTGGAGGTGGCACTCAGTGCTCTGTGCTAGGGATGAGGTGGGCACTGGGCACAGCTCGGACTTGATGATCCCAGAGGGCTTTTCCACCCTAAATGATTCTGTGCCCAGAGATTTACTTCAGCAGAATATCTGAATGTCATTTCTTAGCTTTGAATGACAATTACTTGAATATTAACAACTCCCCATTTGCTGAACACTGTGGGAGAGGAATAAAGAACCCTTCAGGGAGGGGACAAAAGAAACCCAGAATCTTCTTTCCAGAGTGCTCGTTGAGAATTCAGTGCAGGATCTCCCACACTGGAAGGCAGCCAGTGCGTGCTCCCACAGCTTTTCCTTTTGTTTTATGGCAGACTAAAGGATCAAGGATGTGGCCACCTGCAGCAAGGACGTGAGATGGAAAAGAGCTCAGCACTTTGCTCACTCCCTGTCAGCACAAAGCACAGTCCCAGACCCTGTTTCACCTGGAATCCATGACAGTTATAGAGTTAAATCATTCCTTTTGCCTGAAAAATGCCTGTGCTGCATTCAAATTTAAATATTCATGGCATTCACAACTTACTCATATCAATCACAACACTGCCACTGGAGTAGACAGATGTGGAGCCTCTGCTGAAAAGTTATTTCCCAAAAAAAAAGTTTAATTCTTGTCTCTTCATTATGTTTTTTCTTCTTATGTACAGGATAATGAAAAAAAAAACAACCCAAACCCTAAGTTTAGAGTTGATCATTCTATTCTGGCTGTCTGAAGAAACATGAAATAAAATGTTAGACATCTTTAAATAAATTGCACGTTTGAATGAATAAATAAATAGCTGAGGTATTAGAACTGAAAAGCCAGCAGCTGATTAGTAAAACCTCCTGAGAAATGAGGGTTATGTTCTTACAGAAAACGCTGGATTCGAAACATGCTCGTTACAGCAGGTGGCTAAAGAGTGTTTTCCCAGCATGGGGAATAACAGCTTTTAGGGACTATTACCATTATTTCATGTGTAAGCAACAAGAAAATTAAAAATACACAAAATGCTCAACCCAACCCAGCAGAATCTGCTGTTCCCATCATTTCTGGGCTCTGTGGGAGGGAAGAGCTCTTGGAATGGGGGCACTTTGTGCAGCCATGGTGTTCCTGCAGCTCCCCAGGGAGCACGGGCATCATCCCAGGCTGGAATCCTGGGGACTTTCAGAAGCCCAGGAGTTGTCATATTTCATGTTTAGTACATCTCAGGTGGTCACAGGGGGCTGGGAGCAGCAGGCACGTGCCCTGTGGACATCACTGTTCATTCCCAGGGGCTCCCCTGCCCCATCCTTGGCTGAAGGCTGACAGCTCTTGGGTTTACTTTCCATTGAACACCCCCTGAGAGGTTTTATTTGGTTATTCCCTTCACAATCTCAGGAGAAAGAGGCTGGAGCAGAGAAAGCATCAAATATTTTAGTGACGGGACATGGGGAAATGGTTTTAAATCAAAAGAGGATAGATTTGGGTTGGGTATAAGGAAGAAATTGAACCCTGTGAGGGTGGTGAGCTCTAGCACAGGGTGCCCAGAGAAGCTGTGGATCCTTGGATCCCTGGAAGTGCCAAAGCCAGGCTGGACAGGGCCTGGAGCACCCTGGGACAGAGGGAAGTGTTGGAACAAGATGATCTTTAAGGTCCCTTCCATGCCAACCCATTCCATGTTTCCATGATGAGCTCTTTGGAACACCTCCACTTTCCATTTTCCCACTCCAGAGACAAGGGCTGGCTTTTCTCGTGAGCAAACAGAGCCTCCCCAGTGCTGCAGAAGATGTTTTTAATTAAGTAGAGAGATGGGAAACTTTCCAAAAGCACTTCTGGCACTCAGGGTCTGACAGAGGCAGCTTGGCACCACCAGGAAATGAGAAGGAGCAAGGTGAGTGATGGAAGGAAGGGGCTGTCCTGGGCTTCAGCTCAGTGTCCTGCTCCTCAGGTGACCTCTGCAGGAGGGTGGAAGGGACAAATTTATTGCCAGCACGGGTGCCACCTCCCTGGTCCAGATGTCAGTCATGGGACGTGCTGCAATGCAGAGCTGGAGTTCAGAGATGCCAAAATCAAACAACTTATTCTCATTTTTAATACACCAGGACAAATTTACTGCCTTAACTCATCCACAGCCTCCTCCCCTCCCATCTCCTCAGCCAAACAGGGAGGTTCATGGCCAAGGAGTGAATTCTCAGGACAAGGGACACCAGGGCTCCATCATCTGGATTTATGTGCCCCTGGCACAGCACAAACCAGAGGAACATCAACGTCTCCTCCTGCTCCTGGATCTGGAAAAAGCCTGGGCAGGAGTTCTGTCCACCCAAACCCCAAAAACCACCCAGAGCCATGGTGAAGAAGGTGAAGAAGAGCAACCAGCCACCACCCTAAAACCTCCATCTTGCTTTATATATATATTACTATATTCTAAAACCCCAAACTCTGTGTTTTCCACCCTGTGATAGCACACACTTGTATCCAAACTCCACACCCACAATCCCAGTTCCATCATTCCGTTTTGGCAGCTTCTCCACGGCCTCAGATCAATGCAGAGTTCTCCTGGGGGTCAGTGCCTGTCAGCACAGAAAGTCTGAAATTCTGTTTCTAGGCTTCCAAACAGAGTTGCAGCCAGGACACAGAGGAACAGAGAGGAATGGCTGGAGCAAACATGGAATGGTCTGTGCTGGAGCTTCCATCCCCACTGGAGGTGCCTGGGAGGGGTGAGGACATGAGGACACAGTGGTGTGGACCAGGAGCTGTTCAGACCCAGCCATCTCTCTCCTGCTTTCATTAAACCTCACACAGAAACAATTAAAACCTTGTCTGGGATTATCCTGTAAGGTCTGTTTACTCCTGCATAGCCAAATACTTATTTACTTTGTTTATTAGCTGTGTTTACTCATCAGCTCTGCCTTCTGAGCAGCCTCAAACCTCAGTTTGTTTTAGTCTTTACACAAGCAGCATCTGTCACAAGCTGCTTCCTCAGCCTGCCCCTTTTCTACCCCTCAACTTGCATTTTCTGCTTTCCAAGGTCATTTTTAGGCGTATGAAAGGAGAATAAAATGAGTTTCATGTGCAGAATTCCCCCCTCCCCCAGCTGAACAAAGCAGGGAGCAAAGCAGAAAATAGATCTTGGAAAAATGTCCCAGCCACAGCCTTTACTCCAAGAGGGGTGAATGGGAATGGTCCATGGAACCAAGTGGAAATTTCTGTTGGAATCTTCATCCACACTGCCAAGGTCTCTGCTGCTGGCTTTAAAGAGGTACCAGGGAAACACGAGAGGTTTTGATCAAGTCACAAAATCTGTTCATCCCCAAAGTGCTTCTTTAGCCAACAGCAAGGAAAGATGAAGGGAAAAATAAAGAAATGAAGGTTTTTTCAAGAATGTTTCTGATGTGTTTGTGACCTTCCATCTGGATTACTGCACAGTGTTGAGGAGTGTGGGAAGAGAATAGGCTGTGCCTGAAATTCCAGAGCTCTGCCCAGGAGTGTTCTGGGTCAGACAGGGACACAATTCCCTCCCCAAACCCTTCTGCTGACAGAGAGGGGAGCTGCAGGGTGACATTTTCCAAAAACATCCCTTCATCCCTGCTAATCAATTCCTCTGCCTAATCTATAAGGGTCGTTGCTTAATTTTGAAGTAATAATGTAAATTAAATGTTTCAAGATGGTAATTCCTAAAGATCTGCAGGTATTCCATAAGAGAAAGCCTAAGGACAGCAGCCCTGAATGGTGACATAAAGATCTTCCTTAAATTTAGGATTAACTGATGAAAAGCTCTCAATTAATACAAGCTAATTAGAAATAAGCAAGTTTCCTCCAAGTTGCTCCAGTATGCATTAAGTTCTTCATGGTATTTTCTGCAGGACAACAAATTTACATTTCAGAGGTGCCTTCCACTACCCCAAGGTTGCTCCAAGCCCTGTCCAGCCTGGCCTTGGAGAGTCTCAGGGAAGAATTCTTTCCCAATATCCCACCTAAATCTCTACTCTCTCACTTTGATGTTTTTACCCATCAGTCCTTTCTCATGTCATCAGTATTTACTATCGATTTTAAAAACTCAAAGCAAAATTTAAACAAGTTCTGATTTTCTCTCTCCAGAAAGAAAATAAAAAGGACAGATAAAAATATTTTTCCCATCCCCTAAATATTTTTCAAAACAATTCCCAGTTTGTCACCAAAGCCACCTGGCAGATTCCTGATTGCAGAGGGGAAACCTCAGCTTCCAGTCTGTAAAAGGTAATTCCCAGGGAACACTGACTTTTTAATGATATTTAAGATATTGAAAGTTTCCCTCACTCAAAGTCAACAGCTAATTTTTGATCAAGAATAGAAAGATTCAACACTGGAGGAGATGGGTCTGGATAATGATCTGAATACATCAGAGGAGTTCTGTGATAGGAATTATCCTGGGCATTACCAGTTGTGCCAATCAGTAGTTCCACATTGGGGATAGGAACTCAGGATAGAAATTGAGGGACGTTTTGTTGAAGTGTCAGTGCACTTCATTTTTATCTATTGATTCCACCTTTGTGAGCTCACTTCCTAGTTTATTTTTCTTTTATTTTCCCATATTACTCCAATGGTGAATGTAAATGCATATGCAGAGTTACAGCACTGAATGTGCCCAAAAATCTCTAGGCAAAAGTCCATTTATTGCAGATTCAAGAAATAGGATGATCTGACTTTATTAAAGAAAGGAAGATTGAAAACTCTGTGAGGTGAGACACTTTTAAATGAAAACCCGTTAAATTATTTACTGAGGTAAAATAAGTGTTTAATGGAGAAACATTTAAAATTTAATTGAGTGCTGAGATTATTGGGTGAATTATGTGAGGCACTCTCATGAGGTGGAGCTTTCTCTTGACAGTGAAAACACTCAGAAAAACATGTTTATAAAATTATTTTGAAAAAATAACAAGAAAATAATGGAATATTTGTTGTAAAATGTTCTGCTGTGTTACTACTCACATCAGTAGAGAAAATTAAACTGAGTAACTTGAGGAAAGAGGGGATGAGTGGAGCTGTGCCTAAATTTGAGGACTATGCCTGAAAGTTCTGTTTGGAATTATAGATGGATAATTAAATAAGGGATTTAATCTGCTATGTAATCTGATTTTAAGTGGCTAACTGACGACTCTAAATAAAATTTGCCATGGAATCCCAGATTGGTTTGGAAGGGCCTTAAAGCCCAAATAGTCCCACCCATGGGCAGGGACACCTTCCAGTGTCCCAGGTGCTCCAGCCCCAGTGTCCAACCCGGCTTTGGGCACTGCCAGGGATCCAGGGGCAGCCACAGCTGCTCTGGGAATTCCATCCCAGCCCCTGCCCACCCTGCCAGGGAACAATTCCTAATTCCCAATATCCCATCCATCCCTGCCCCTGGCAGTGGAGCCATTCCCTGTGTCCTGTCCCTCCATCCTTGTCCCCAGTCCCTCTCCAGCTCTCCTGGAGCCCCTTCAGTCCCTGGCAGGGCTCTGAGCTCTCCCTGGAGCCTTTTCCTCTCCAGGTGAGCACCCCCAACTCTCCCAGCCTTTTGTTGAGACATTTTTTTCTGCTGTTCTCCATTCTTGATAATTTTCCAGAACAATCTCCTCCAGTGGCTGCAGCCCCTCTTGTCCTTCTGCCCCATGTGAATTTACTCCCTCAGGTCAACACAGAGGGGCTTTGAAAGTGGAAATCCTACACTTCCCATGGGTTAATTCCTTTGCAAAACAAGGAGGAATTACAGTAACTAAAAAAAACCCAAAACAAACTGTAGCCATGGACTGATCAAAATTTTTCTGGGAAGCACCAGCTGAGTCAGACATACAGGATCCTTCCAGACTATTTCCAGTTTTTTTATAGCACTTGAGAAAATATTCCTAATATTAGACCTTGCCAGACAATGTGTCAGATTGCCACTGTAATCCTCCACCAGCAACACACATCCTTTTCCTTTTTTGTGTTGGTTAAATACCCATTAATTTTTTGCTGTTATTTTTAAATTGCGAATTTATTTTAGATTTGCTGCAGACCTAGCATAAGACAGTCCTAATTTTTTCTTCACATTACATTATTTTATTAACATTTTCATCTAGCTAGAGATTTTTCAAAATTTGGTTAAAAAAAAAACCAACAGAATGATTAATAAGGACATATTTTTTAAAAGAAAAAGTAGTTGAGGCTCATGGTTAATATCAAAAAGTCCAGAGAGATGATGCCCCTTGTCCAGAGAAAACCAGGAATATAATCTTGATGAAGATGTCCCTGCTTATTCCAGGGGATGGAGCAGACAACCTTTAAGCTCCCTTCCAACCCAATCCAACCCAACCCAACCCATTCCATGATTCCTTGATCCAATATCCACCTCAGGCTTTAAGATCTTTCCTTTAAAATTTTTACCTTCTACCAAAAAGAGAATATATTAGAAAATGTTGCTGTTTTATTGCTAAAAGAGCCACCCTCAAGCTGTCTAATCCAGCCACGCTGAACTTTGCTGTTAAACTCAGTAATTAAGCTCAGTCTCAGCTGAGAACCAATCCGCCAGATTTCAGCCCGGAGTGAAAACAAACGGCTGAATTAGAAAAACCCCAAAAATAGAAATTCCTCACGCAATCACCGCCACAAACCTTCACTGGGGCCCCTGTAGGATCATAAAAGACATTTAGTAAACAACAAGGTGCCTAATGATGCAGGGAGCTTTTCATCCAGCAGTTAGAGACAACTCACTACACATAATTAGAGCATTACCAGAGTCATCCGGCGGCGACGACAGTGATCCACAAATGTCACCTGCCTCCAAATCCAGCAGCAATTCTGGTTGCTTTATGTGCAGAGCTTTAAAATTCAGACAGAGAAGATGACAAAAATAAAGCTAATTACAGAGTTCACGTCTTGTTTTGGAGCAGCGGAGAAATTTGGAAGTGGATTTTTTGTTTTCCTGCGTAATTTGCTGGATTTTGTAATAAAATCTTATGGTAAAACCAGATTATTTGAGTGTTTTTTGGGGAAAAGTGGTGTTTTCTACCCCTCAGGAAGTAATTCATTGATACACTTGGGGATAACCCAATGTGCATTCATAGGAATCTCTTCTTGGCCTGATTCTCTTCAGTATTTCCATTTATGTAAAAATTATAATGTCACAAAATAGAAAAGAACCCAAACAACCAGAAATGAAGATTGCCACAGGAAAATGATTAAATGGGACACACTCAGAAAGGCAAAATTCAGGTAGGAGTGGCTTTCCATGCAGTGATTGTTCAGGAATTGCTGGAAGAGGGAGGATATTGAATAGGAGCTGTTATTGTGACTGCTGCAGAAGAGAGGCTTAATTTAAGAGATAATTTCAGAAAGGTCACAGCCGAACTGTAGAGATTTAAAAAAAACCCACGACTCTTTAACAAGAAGTTTAAAGTTCTGATTTAGGTTAATATAAGAAAAGGATGACTAAGGGAGGCTGTTTGAGGGGTGTAAACCACCAGCCAGCTGTTCTTGTCCACTGGCAATGAGGAAAATGAGACCAACTCAATGGCAACAGGAGACATCTGAAGAATTCCCAGTTGCTCTTGCAGGAGCCGTCTAGACTTCCTCATTCCCAGTGTCTGGAGCATTGCTGCTGGCTGTTGTCACAGCAGGATTGTTGTCTGACTCTGTGTTTAGAAGAATGGTTTTGCTTGGAGGCCACACAAGATCTGGGCCTGAACCATCTCTGGAGTCTCTTTCTGCTTCTGTTTGGGAGGAGTTGATTTTTCTGAGTCACAGCATCAAACACCCCCATGTTTGTTGGTTTAGTGCTGCTTGTGCCAGGCAGGAGCCACCTGGGAGAAGGAGGAGGAGGAGGAGAAGAAACCCCTTTTGAAGCCCAACATGGTGGTGACACACGAGAGGCCTCGGCCTTGCTGACTGAGACCTGGATTGGAAAGACAAAATGGAAATCCACACTCTCTGTTAGTCACTGGGAAACAAATGGTTTCACAAGCCTGGATTTTCCATTCTCCTTGTTATTTTTCCCCCTCAGGGCAGTCCTTTCCAGCTTCTAAAGTCTCACATTCCCATGGGAAACATGATGTGGAAAACAGAGGGCATTGTTAGCTTGGGAGATATGGAGAAATTCCTGAAGGGAAAACATTTTAATTCCTGAGGTGTAATTTGAAGGTGCTGCTCACAGCCCACTGTAGTCTACAAAAGGCTTTTTAGATGTGTAAGAATTAACTGATTACTGCTGTATTAATGAATTCCTGCAAGGAGAGCACAAAGGATACACCAAGGAACACAGAAATCACAGAAATCACTCTTCTGAAGGCTGGAAGGGCTGAGTTCATCAACAATGTAGAAAACCTTTGACTGAGTCAACACAAAGCATTTTTTGAAGTGTTTGGCTCACGCAGTTCAGGAGTCGATTTGCTGTCAGAATATTTGTTCTGGACCTGTCAGGGATCTCCTGTAGGAGTAACAGCTCTGTTTGCAGAAATCTCTGCTAAAAATCACCACCATTTCTGCTAGCTGGTCATGTTTCCTAAATCTGGAGATGTTTTCTTAATCTGTCTTCAAAATTGACCAGCTATCCCTAAGGATGACTTGGGAAAAGAAGCCAATTAATAACCTGATATTTAGCTGGTAATTTGCTAAATTACAGCAAAAACATCAGTGAACATTACTTTTGTTTTCATTTTCGGATGAGTAACGTTCAGAAAGCTTCACAACTCCATAATGTGTGCAAACATCTTTTAAGAAGGACTGTTTTGTCTTTTATTCTATTAATTCCTTTATCAAAGGCGAATAGGAACCTTTGGGTACATTTTATCAGCAAGACAAACATTGCAATCTGAAATAATCCCGAGCAGAAATCTGCCAAGAACATTGGGAAAACGGCTTTTCCTGCAGGTGTTCATGTGCTGAATCAGAAGTCAGGGAGAAAATAAAGATGTTTGTCATGCCTGACATGCCACCACTTTCATTTTTCCAAAAGGAATTTTCTAAATCTTCCCCTGAAGTGTCTGTTTGAGTTTGACTGAAGGTCAACACGTTCTCCTTGTGAAATGAGAAGTGCCCAATCACCCTGGAGTTAATGAGGGGACAGTTAATGATATCTGTAGAGAAACATGCCTCTGATATAGTCAATATTGTTGCTAACACAGAACTCGTGTTGCTATCCCAGGATCTGACCCAAAACCCACTGGGATCCAGCACCATTCCCAGCCCATGGGAGCTGCTCCAGCCAGCACATCCTCCTGGGACACATCAGCTTTGCTGTCACACAAAATCTGTCCCTTCTTGTCGCTTTTCTGTGTTCAGTGAACAATTGGGATCCACCCCTTAAATGCTCTATTTCTTCTGCCAGACTTGCTGGCAATTAGGATTTCTGTGCAGCTCATAATAAACTCTGGTGGAACACAGAGTTCTCCACTGCTCTGGGAATCTGCAGTTTGGAAGATGGATATTCCCAGCCTGTCAGAGACCCAAACTGCAATTTTAAAGTGCAATTATCCTGAGACACTTCATGAGTTATCAGGGAATTCAAACCAGCACGATGCACTTACCTGTCCCAAATACATGTGCACATTTTCAGTTTAAATTTTACTATTTCATATCTTGACTTCATTGATCAACTGACTTCAAATATTCAGATAATTTGTGTTGATAAGAAACCCTCTAATTGAGTAGCACTGTCAAAATCTATAATGATCTCTATGGATGCTGAAAACAGGCAGGTGTCCAAATATCTCCCTGGCATGAGTTTTTTATTTAGTTGTGGGATAACTTAAATTTCAGAATCAGGTCTGGAACTTTATCTGCTGCTGGAAGTATACATTGATTTATGTATCAGATCCCAAAATCACAGAATCATTTTGGGTAGAAAAAACCTCTGAGACCATCGAATCCCAGCTGTGCCCCATCCCCACCTTGTCCCCAGCCCAGAGCTCTGAGTGCCACCTCCAGGGATTCCTGGGACACCTCCAGGGATGGGAACTCCAAACTTCATGGCCAAGGCCTGAGCATGGGAAATTCCATGGGAAATTCCTGCTAATGTCCACCCTGAGCCTCCTCTGGTGCAACATTCCCTCTCCTCCTGTCCCTGTTCCCTGGGACAGAGCCTGACCCCCCTGGCTGTCCCCTTTTGGCAGGGAGTTGTGCAGCAACAAAGGCCCTCCTGAACCTCCTTAAAATAGACCCAACAAGAGAAAAAACCAAACCAAACCAAAAAAAAAAAAAAAGAGAAAAAGAAACACCAAAAACAAAAACCAAGAAACTGGGGTGAACTCCATAAAACAAAGAGATTTTAGTGCTAATCCCATTTGGTCCCTGCAGCTCCGTTGTGGCTCTGGTTACCCATGGAGCAGGGACCCAGCTGTCCCCTGCAGCCCCAGAGATGTCACCTGTGCTGGGGTCATCCCAAGTGCCCTCAGAGATCAGGAAATTCCAGCATCATCTCCCAAAGCCACACTTCTGGAGCTCCCAGGTCATGCCCACGCCACAGGCAGGGTAAGCAGCAGCCACGTGATGTCAAGGGGTGCCTTCCAAATTCCCCTAAATCCCTGGAGAAGGGTGTCCCTGGGGAAAAGAGTGCCCTTGTCTCTCTGCAGCTTCATCCTCCCCTAATCCTCTTTTCCAAGCAGGATTATTGTGCAGCAAAGAGAGAAATTTCTCCTCCTGGCTGAGTTTCCATGGGTGACTTCAGGGTGTTTTGCCTCTCTCATGGTGTGTCAGCAGCATCCTTGGCCAGCTGTGGGGCTGGATTTCCTCTTTTCTCCACTGGCTCTCCCTTGTTTTGCAGGGAATCCATTGAAATGAATGGCACTGCTGGGAGAGAGCACGACATAATCTGCACCAGAGTTGTAAAATGTTTTATGTCCTGAATTCCCTCCCAGAGGAAAATTTTTGCAGCCAATTAAACCAATGGGTTTAAATATGTTTGTTGCTGTTGCTGAGCAGTGAATATTCCACTCAGGAATTCCAATGGATATGGAGAATAGGATATTTTTAGGGTGTGGAAGGTGCACAGACAACACAGTTTCAATTCTGGGATGATTTAAGGTCCAATACCTGCTGTCAGCTCATGACAAACCAGGTCCTCCCTGAGCAAAACCAATATTTTAGTGCTGCCTAATGAGATATCGGATCATTAGAGAAATGTTTGTTTCCAAGGAAAAAGAGAAGCAATTAATTTGGTCTCACATCCCAGAAGGTTGTTTCGGGAAATACACCCCACACCACAAAGAGCTTCAAGCAGGAGCTGTGGGCTGCTGGGTTGAAACCAGCTCATACAAAACTTGGAGTCACTTAAAATTTTATCACTATTACAAAAAAAAAATCATGTCTTGAATGGTTTTAAATCTATTAATGAGGGGAAAAATGGGTTAGGTTTGCCCTGAGCTGAGTCTGGTGGCAAAAGCAGGGAGAATTCTTGGTTCAAGGTGCAGGGCAGAGGCTGTAAAGGGCCACAGAGCTCTGGAGTGTCCAGAGAAGGACAACAGGACAGTTCCCACCCCTGGACGTGCCCAGGGAACACCTGGAGGTGGCTCTCAGGGCTCTGGGCTGGTGACAAGGTGGGGACTGGGCACAGCTTGGACTCAGTGATCCTGGAGGGCTTTTCCAGCCCCGAGGATTCCGTGGTATCACAGGCACAGGTTTGGTGGGTGGCAAATCTCCTCAAGCCAAGGCTGGGAGAAGGGGTCCTGAAATTCCTCATGACCTCAGCTTGCTGAGAGATAAAAAAAACAAAAACAACAACAATAAATACACAAAGTGAATCACAAGCACAAAAAGTCAGTGCCTGAGTCTGGGGCCAAAGGAGATCAGCACCTGTAAGGGAAATGATTTACTCTGACATGAAACACATCTCCTGCTGCTCTGCCAGTGCCCAGACTGCAATAAATCCTGTCTCTCCAGCACAGGATCAATTGGGAATCCCCCCTGAGCACGGAATTGTGCCTCTGAGCCTCACCCTCCATTTACAACATTTCTCTTCCCAGTGATTGTTCCATCAGCTTTAAAAAGCTGAGCTGCATTTTTCTGGCTGCTGCAGGAAAGCTGAAATGAGAATTCCGAGCACAGGAATTGTCTCAAAACCCACCATGGCCATTGAAATGCCAATGCTGCCACTGCTGAAGTTTTAACAAAATCAGGAGTAAGGAGTTGATGGAACCATCCCAAAATTTTGGCACCAGGACCCAGAACTGCAGCCTGTGCTGCCCTCAGAACCCAGAGCTCTCAGGGTTTGCTCCAGGGACTCAGCAAAACGTTGGATACCAGTGGAAACCCATGGATCTGAAAAGGCAAATTCATTTTAATGTATCTGAAATGTTCAATTAATTTCACCGTTAATTGAAAAATAATCAGCTACAAACCTGGGGGTGTCTGAGCTGCAGAGGAATCTGAGATGGTCACACCAGTCCATGAAGGTGGAAGGTGATAAAAGTGCCTCATGATCTGGCCACCTTTGTTTAACAAGATGTTTCAGGCAAAACGCATTAATTGCTTTATTTTCATGTCGCCCTGTTTGAAGAAGAAATGGAGCATACAGATAATTAATTGCTTTCTGTTCTGAAAACATGTTGACCTCAAATATTACTTCCAGTTTAGCTGTGGGTTAAAACCCCCCACTATAATTTTTTCAGTGCAAAGCCTCAGTCCCATTTATTAACCAGCTGGTGGCAGTGTTTTCATTAGGAAAAGATAATTTTCCACTTACTTCCCAAAGAATCCACTCTTTCTGCTATTAAAGTGGGAGAATCTTCCTTGTTCCTTGGTTTCCTTCATTAAAATTCGAAGGAAATCCATACAGGATAAAAAGCTCCTCAGTCACTGCTGCAGAATCTTCTCTTTTTTACAGGTTATGGACTATTTTACTGCCCTTTGGAGCCTGCCTGTTGCTCCTGCTGCTGGAATTCTGCTGTTAGAGGGCTCCTTGCTTTCCTCTGCAAGTTAGTTCAGATTTCAAACAGAGGTGTTGGAATGAAATAAAAGCATGACAGATTTAATCCTGGCTTCTGCCCACTGGATTTGTGGGATTTGTGTTTGGGGAGAGAGGTTGGAAATTGCTTGTGGAAAGGGAGGGCATGGCAATATTCCCTTGCTCTCCCCACATGGCTCCTTCCCATCCCTCTCCTGAACCTTAATTTAAACCAGAACTGTGTGCAGGAGAGCTCCATCTCTGCTCCTGGTATTTATTAAACAGAGATAACACCCATCAGCATTTAGCAGGATCAGCTTGCCTGGAAATACCTTCCCAACCCCTCTCTCCTGAGCTGCCACACTGCACCTTGCCACGTGGCAGTTTTCCAGGCTGGAATCACAGGCACAAGGATCCTAAGGGAGCAGTGGAAGCCATTCCATGTGATTTTAAAGTTTTTCAGCCTGGAATTAGAGGATTCTGAGTGATCAGTGGAAGCCATTCTGTGTGATATTTAGAATTTCCAGCCTGGAATCACAGGCACAAGGATCTTGAGGGATTGGTGGAGCTCTTTCCATGTGATATTTCCAGTTTTCTAGCCTGGAATGACAGGCACAAGGATCCTGAAGGATAAGTGGAACCCATTCCAGGGGATATTTCCAGTTTTCCAGCCTGGAATCACAGGCACAAGGATCCTGGGGGTTAAGTGGAAGCCATTCCATGTGATATTTAAAGTTTTCCAGCCTGGAATTACAGGATTCTGAGTGATCAGTGGAAGCCATTCCATGTGATATTTAAATTTTCCAGCCTGGAATCACAGGCACACGGATCCTGGGGGTTAAGTGGAAGCCATTCCATGTGATATTTAAATTTTCCAGCCTGGAATCACAGGCACACGGATCCTGAAGGATAAGTGGAACCCATTCCAGGTGATATTTCAAGTTTTCCAGGCTGGAATGACAGGCACAAGGATCCTGAGGGATCAGGGGAGCCATCTGACCCCTCTCCTGGGAACAGCATCCCCCTGCCAGCACAAGGAACCCGACCCCTCTCCCCGTGGGTGCCAGCTGTGCCATCTGCACCAGCTCCATCTGCCCAGGGGCACCTCCAGCCTGCACTGATGTGCCCAGAACTGCTGCCAGGGCATGTGGGAACACCTCCTGGAGGGCTGGGAAGCACACCATGCTAGAGCTAAGGTGGAAAAAAATAATAAAACTTTTTTTTTGTGGATCCCGAGCGCTCCCGCTCCCCTCCCCATTCCCCCCATCCCACCCAAACCAGTGCAGGTGCAGGAGCTGCAGGGATGATCCTCCATGGGGGATGTCCTGGGGTTTGGGGAAGCCTGCTGGGCCCCTGAGAGTTCCTGCAGAGCAGTTTGGGCATGGCCAGGTGAGGTGGCAGCTCTCCAAGGCTGGCACTTCTCCCTCCTCTTAGCACCAGGAGCGCTCAGCTTGCTTTGGATTATCTGGAAAACAAGGAATAAACACTTGTTAATGTCAATAAACCTGCTGGGCTTTTGGAGTCAGTGCTTTGGGACACTGGCAGAGATTTTTTCCAGGTTTTGCCATAGTTTTCAGCTTGGATTTGCTTCTCCTTTCTTGTCCAGGAGACCAGAAATCAGCGCAGGTAATTCTGAGGTTAAAAATACACAAGAAATGGAAAAAACCAAACACACTTCACGTGTCCCTTCAGGAAATCTGTCATGCAGCTCACCAGAAAGGTCACAGTGACACTGGATTTCAGTGTCACTGGTGGCTTCCAGGGCTGGGAAGGACATGGGACATGGGATGTGTGTCCAGGTGGGTGAACATCCTGGATCTGCTCCTGAAGGAGACTGGAGCAGGAGCTTGACAGCTGGCAGGGAATGCTCCTGACTGTGACTCTGTCAGGAGTGATTGATTTCCACAGATCACTTCATTCATTATGGAAAACTGTTTGGAGAAAAGTCCTGGCCAGCCTGATTCCAACCCTTCTGGGGTTTATTCCATTCCTGGCCTTTTTCAATTCTTGGGGAGTGCAAAATTTCTGCATTTATTGCATTTGTTTAGAATAAAATCTGCTCCTAAACCCCTCTAGGATACACATTTCATTATCCCTTTGTCAAGTTAAAAAAAAAAACCCCACTGTAAATATTTCTCCATGAATAAGTGATTGATGTTTCAATCACATTTGGATTTGCATCCACCTTGGTGTTCTTCCCCTGTGAATATTCCTGGGAGCTGCCTGAGTGATCAAAAAATTAAACATTGCAGTCTGGAGTGTTTAGGGAGCATGTTTATTCCCCAAGCCCTTCTCCCTGGAAAAGCAGCACTGGTCCCAGGGTGTGGAGTGGTGGTGACACCAAAAAAGTGAAATCCACAGAAATCTGCTGGTGGGCAGTGAGGGAAAACAAATCCCCCAAATCTGCTGGAGTGGAGATCACAGAGCAGGACCTCACACTGGACCACTCCCTGTGTTCACTGCTCTTTGATATTAATGCAAATATTGAATTTTCCTCTTTTTTGGGCATCTTTGATATTTTTAAAGCACTTTTGTTGCAATAGAAAGTGGTAACAGGTCCAGGACGTGTTTATTTTACTTAATCAGAGTGTTTTAACAACTGCCATGAAATATTCTCTATTTAGGGTCCATTTTTCCATGGAAAACAGAATCCTAGAAGGGCTAAGGTCAGACATGGTCACAAGGGATCGTCTGATCAATCCCAATAAATGCCCATCCCACTGAAAGGCAGGAGGGAAACAGATGCAGCCTCACCTGGGGGAGGATTTGAGAAACAAATGGAATTTGAGGCTCGGATTTGGCCTCTCCTGGAAGCTCAGCTGCATTTGCTGCTTTTGAAACCCCCAAATTTCAAATGTTCCTCTGCTTTTCTACTCCAAATTGTGTTCATCCAGAGCCAATCCTTATCCCTCCATCTCCCTGCGCTGCTTTCCAGTCCCTTTCCTTGGATTTGTTGACGTTAGAGGGCACTCTCCCATTTTCCTGCTTTTTTTCCAAGGAGTTTTAACCAGCTCTGGTTGCAAAGTGCTTCGGCAGGCTGGGGCTGAGGGCACAAACATGCTCCAAACAAAAGCTGCTATTTTCATTTAAAAACTACTATAGTTCTGGGAAATCTTCTCTCAAAAACGACTTTTTAATGATATCTGTATAGCTGGGAGGGTGGGCAATTTATAAAAGCTCACACACATGAAATATTTCCTGTTGCAACAGTTCTCTGTGAGGGATCCCTGATTTCCCAGCTGGAATTTGTGGGAATTAATGCAGTGCAGCCCTTCCTTGACATTGCAGGGTATTAAACCAGAGGTGGATAAAAGGTGACTACGAGTTTTGTGTGATGAATATCTCCTAAATCCTCCAACCTCTTCAATTCACTTCCAGAAGTGTTTTGAAATTATAGATGAGCCAAAAAAAGAAAAAAGGGAAAAAAAAAAGCCAAAGACCAAAAGTTGTTTTAAAATGTGTAGGAAACGTGTTTCTGAATCAGCCCAAGGAATGTCTCATAGCCATAAACCCACAAAGCATCCAGAATGCCATTCCAACATCCACAGTGGCAATATTCATATATCAAAGCTGAGGTGCTGCGTGCTTCCAACTTTTTTTAGGGTGGCATTCATCTTTCTGACAAAAATAATCATGGAATGCTATCCTGCAGCAGCTTCAGGCTCGCTAGGAAAATATTACCACTTCTCCCATCCCCAGTCACACCTAATTTAAGAAGCTAAGCTTGTGATCATTAAAAAAAAAAGGGCAAAATGTACAAAAGTCACACAGAGTTTTATCTCCCCTTGAATTTTTTCTTGTGGAAGTTGCAAGACAAAACACACCCCCAAGATATGGGAATTAGAGATCCAGTTTTAACTCTTCCTTGCTGCTCTGGGATCTCCCTCGTGCCATTCCCTGGTTATCCAACGTTCCCATAATCAGTTATGATTTTCCCTGCTGTAGTGCTGACACAAATTAATTTGCAGTGTCTGGATGGCACACAAATTCCAAGTGGGAGCAGAAAACCCCATCAATAGAACAGCAGAAGGAAAAAGGACAAGTTCAGAATTTTGGATGTAAGAGCCAAGTGGAGAAGCAGAATCAGTCAGAATCCTGCCCAAGGTGGCACAGGGAATGTGGGGGAGTTTCCTGTAGGAAAAGGAGAAATTGTCCCATTTTTTAACTGAATTTTTGCCAGGCTCCATGTCAGGTGTGCAGCATTCCTGCCTGGAAAACTCCTGGATTTGTGTTGGCAACTCCACAGCACTAAAATTTTACCAGAGCAGGAAGAATCACTCCTCTCTCCCTCTCTGGCAGGTGAAATCCACTTTTTCTTTACAGGGAAAGTGAAGCATTTCCTCAAGGTCAGGCTTTCAGAAGTGACTCAGGAATCAGAGCTGTCAGAATCCCCTGGGTTTGTTCCATCAGTCAGGAATGACACCAACCTCCCTGCTCCTGCTGACCAGGGCCTTTTCTATTTATTCAGCATGGAACTGAGGAAACCACACAACTGTGCTGCAATCACCTACAAAATATAACACAAAACTATTGAGACATTGCTTGCAGTGACCACTGGTGAATGCCAGGGATGAGTCACGTGGGAACCCTTCCCTCCCATGATCCCAGGATAATGAGGGAGATTCGTTTCTTTGCACGATTTGCACACAAAATAAAATTTTTGCATTTGCTGGAAATGCAGTCAATAAATATTGCTGTGGAATAAAAGCTCCTGGCAGCTGGAACGGAGCTGTAAGGAACAGCAAATGGTGTGATGGGATCATGGAATCCCAGACTGGGTTGGGTTGGAAAGACCTTAAATCCCATCCCATTCCAGCTTTCCACTGTCCCAGGCTGCTCCAAGCCCCAGTGTCCAACCTGGCCTTGGGCACTGCCTCCCACCCTCATTTATTAATAATCATTAATGAGCAATCACATCTGCAAAACACTCTGCAATTAATTGGTCAAATGAAACTGTCCTCTGACTCTTAAAAAAAAAAAAAATATATATATTTTTCAATGCCGTATGACTAAATGAATCTAAAAATACAAGGTATTTTACCTAAATAAAAAGCTGAATTATTGAATATGCCTTTGAAAAGCATCCAGCTTAGGCCAGTGACCAAACAATCCAGTTTATAAGGCTACAGCATCTATAATATCATTAATTAAGCAGTTACAGGCTCAGAGGTACAGCCTTTGACAGGTGAACAGCACGAGGCAGGCGAGGAGAGTGCTCTGTGCCAAAACACCTGAACTCATCCTGAGAACACAGGGAAGATAAATGTAACTCATTTCCTGAACACAAGCACGTAAATGACACCTTATTTGTTGATCATAAGGAGTGATTTGTAAAGTTCAAGTACCAAAATATGCAAATTGGCACCACGCTCCACATGCAAAAGAGCAAAGGGATCCTGGAGATCTCATCCTCACATGGCTTCTGCCTAACTCTGGAAAAAGCCACTCTGAGGAGCTCAAAAAGAGCAGCACAAACACCTGGGCACCGACAACAGAAAATTCAGGAAGTTTAGCTGGTAGAAGTTTAGGAAAACTCCAGCTTGATGCAAAAATAGAGAAAAGATTTGGGCGGCTCAAAGGGCTTTGGTGGCCTCCTTGAGCTGCATGGATTTGGTGTGGAGTTGGTGTCTGCCAGGGCTTGCCCAGCACCTGGAGCACGGCTCAAAGGGCTTTGGTGGCCTCCTTGAGCTGCATGGATTTGGTGTGGAGTGTGTCTGACAGGGCTTGCCCAGCTCCTGGAGCGGGAGCATCCATGAGGATGATTCTTTGGGAGCTAAGCTTTGATGATCCTCGTGGATCCCTTCCTGCTCAGGATGTTCTGTGAGAAATCCAGTGGCACCATCATTAATATCTGCAGAAAGGCAAAGAAAATAGAAAAACACCCCACCTCTGCAACAGGGAAAACATTGATTTTTTTGTTCATAATTATCTTTTCATAGCCCAGTTCCACCCACATGGGGCAATTATCTTCTTTCCTTAAAGGTTGTGTAAATTAATCAACATGAATGTTTTACGTAATTCATTCAACATTTTACAAATGATATATTTTTCCCCCATTTTTTCCCCCATTTTTACTAACACATACTCTTCCTTCCTCAATTTGAGAGCCATTTGTTCTTTTTAATTAATTGATTATTTTTACTTGAAAATTAAGTAAAAATAACCCTCTGCAACATGATAAACATCATCTACTGAGAGTGTGATTTTTAGTTATAAAATAAAGCAAAGCAGAGTTGGGGGACTGAAATTACACTGGAACAATGCTGACATCACTGAGTTTAACAATAAATTATCTTCTTTCCTTTAAGGTTGTGTAAATTAATCAACAAGATCAGTTTACATAATTCATTATATATTTTCCCCCCATTTTTACTCACACTTACTCTTCTTTCCTCAAGTTGAGAGCCATTTGTTCTTTTTAATTAATTGATTATTTTTACTTGAAAATTAAGTAAAAATAACCCTCTGCAACATGATAACCATCATCTACTGAGAGTTTTAGTTATAAAATAGTATTTTTAATAAAATAGCAATTCAATTTTTAGTCATAAAATAAAGCCAAGCAGAGCTGGGGGGGTGTGAAATTACTCTGAAACAATGCTGCCATCACTGAGTTTAACAAAAAATTTCCACAGCATCCTCCCAGGCCTTGGCTTGAGCCCAGTGTCATGCTGCTAATTAAGATGTTAATGAAGACACAGAGCCAACCACAGCAGCCTGGGCTCCGTGTGGAGCTCCCAGCTCTGGGATTTGGCTGTGGTTTGGAAAGCCCAGTTGGGATCTGGGGGGTCAGGAGAGGCCTCAGGCACAAAGCCCAGAAATCCGTGAGGAAGCCCTGTGGACACGGGAGTCTCTAAGTGCTCAGAGCTCTGTGAGGTGCTCCAGGGTTGCCATAGAGACTCACCAGGTTTGACCAGGAGTGAACACAAAATATTCCGACCCTGAACGTGCCAAACATCTGAGACAAAACCTGTGGAAGATGCTCTCTCACTCCCTGTTCTTCCAGTGGGCTGGGGATGAAAGCTGGGGATGATGTCTGGAGAGCTGCTCTCCACAGCTCATTTCTTGTCACACCTGGGGAAATCAGAAAAATCAGAAAAATAGAAACTTCCACAGACACTGAAGGGTTTGATCTGCAGCCTTGGAAGAAGCTTGGATTGATGTAAAAATACAATACACAGATATTAAGCAGAAAAATCTTAAATGTGTGTTTCTGTAGTTTTAAGTAAGTATATGCCTTAAGCAAGTGAGAAACTGCACTGATGAGATGGTGAAGGGTTTCCAGTGTAGGGGTGGGGTTGTGTGGCATTACTGAGAGTTCAGAAGTTATAACAGAAGCAGATGTGTGCCTGTGAGACAGAAGCCCACTGGACAAAAGCATCCTCAGTGCAGCAGGAGTGAGTAAAGGTGACAGGTCAGAAAAGCAAAATAAACCCTGTGGCAACTGTCCATTGGGGTAGAAAGTTCTGTATTGCCTTGTGACAAAGAACTTGTGACTGCTCTGAGCTATGGCCGAGTGCTGGCTCCTCTGAAATCTCACAGCCTCTGAGACTGGTGTTTGTCTGAGCAATAAATCGTTCTTAGCCTGAAAATAGTCCCATCCCTTCATTTCTAGTGGTGACAATGATAATAACACTGAGCCCATACGTGTGCTCCGGAAGGTTCACACCAAGAAGTTGACAAGATGGGTCTCAGCTGATCAAGCTTTTAAGATCACTTTCTTTTCCAGCATCATCAACCCCGTGACTTCAAATCTGGGAAGGAATTAGAAGAAAAGTCTGCCTACCTCCACAAAGACAGAAACATTTCCCCAACCCCCAAAATTTCTCTCTACCCCAGCCCCAGAGTGATGTTAGATCTTCAGCTGTTGCTTTTTCAGTCACCAAGGACCATCCTCACCTCAGCTGTTCTCACCAGCCATGGCCCATTGGGGTAGGACAGTGAATTCCAGCTTGTTTCCTTAAAGAAAAATTCCTGCCAGGCTTCTTCACTCCCAAAAATAAATTTAAATATGGTGAGACTGATACAAGGCATATCTTTGACATTTTTTCAGTCTTTCCCCAAACTCTTTCAACATTTAAGCAGACAGCTCATCAATGACATTCTGCATAAATGCTCCATGGTTTGAAGTAATTTTCCATGATGAATCAATCTTTAAAGTGCCAGACTCTCTGATAAGTTAAATTTTGATTTTTCTTTATATGACAAATGGTTAATAGTTGTCTTAGAGCCTTTCTGCACAATGATTTTTATCTCTCTTTTATTATGGTAATAATAACATCTAATATACTCTCTCATATCTGTCTTGTTCTTTCTTAAGGTCAAAATTATACCCAGAGTTAAAAGCAGCAAGAGACTTCTCCCTTTCTTCCTCTTGGTATTTTCAGGGAATAAATTACCACATACAGGCAAATAATAGCAAATTAGGAAGCCTAAATGTGATATCCATACTTTAATATGTGCTGGGCAATCACAAACCTGAGTATTGGGATGTCATTACAAAGAGGAATTTTCAGGCTTGCAAGTTAATTAGGTGCTATTACATCAGGCAATTTAATTGCCTTCCTTGCCAATAATCCGGGAAGAAGAAGAAAAGTGTTAATTCCTCTTCTTGTCTTTGGGCAGACTTTGTTGGTGGTGTTTTATGGGACTTGTTCCCTTCAGGTTCACCAGTAGGAACCTCAGACCTTCAGAGGCAGAGATGGCTTTTGGGGAGCAGAGGAGCAGGAGGTGCCATGTCCTGCTCCTTGGAAGGTGCCATTCCAGGGCTGGGGATGGGATGGGATGGGGATACAGCTCCCACAACCTCAGGGTAGCATCAGCCCAGCCCCAGGGCCCAGCACAGGCTAGTTTATAAATTATTTAACTTATTTATTATCAATTGATTTATTTAGACACAGCTGGATCCGAGGAGCCACATTTCCTAATGGATGGGTTCTCTTTATGGCAATGATATCATGGTTAAAAGGACTTTAATTGCTTCAATAAATGTCAAAATAAAAGTAATTTATTCAGTAAATCTAGGGAAATCTGGTTTCTGGTTTGAATTAGGCTCAAAGCTGGCTAAATCGAGTTTGGCTGCTCCAAACAGTGATTGCTGAGCTCAGGGATAGTTCTCACAGCCCAAAAACCAGGAATCAAAACTGGAAATTTATGTCTAAAGCTTCCAGAGGTAGAAACAAGTTAGAGCAAAGTAAGGAGAGAAAAAATCCTTATGGATTCAGGAAATCTTCATGTCCCGTCCCTCAGCATTTCCAGCTATTGAAATGACCCTTTTCTGTCTCAACACAAATCCATCAGTCAGGACACTGCTTAGTCAAGATGGCCCAATGAAGGCAGTTCCTTATTTTTCAGATGGGGAAATTGAGTAGAAATTATTTTTCTAAAGTCACAGACTGAATTGCTCAGCCAAGACTGGCCAGAGCATTCCCAACTTACTCCTCAATCCCCACACAAAGCATCACTCTTCTCACCATCTGTACCCTTTATCTTTACTCTTTGTGTTAGCCAGGAAAAATATTAAAGAAATTCACAATTTATCTTCTCACAGCATCATGAATCCCTGTTCTCCAGAAAAAAATAAAATTAATGACAACACATTAATTGCGGTGCAGGTTGGCAGGTTGGCATAGTTGTTCCCATGTTCACTTTTTACTGAAAAAAAAGATATTTTCTGCTACATTTCCATTTCCTATCAGCATAAAAATTAACGTGCCTGGTAATGGCCCCCTCAGATCCTTATTTCCTGACAGAGCTCACTCTGTTCTCTCCAAAACAAAGCCACCTTTAAAGTTCAGAGATGAGTTCAGCATTGCAGGGTGAGTCTTCTGTGGGCTGAGCTGGCACATCAGCCCTCCAGTGACAGAAGTCTGAAAGGCAGCTGGACAATCCTCGTTTTCCAGGCTTGCCCTGGATTTAGGCGATTTCGGTGACTTCTGGCTCGTGGTGTTCTCCTGGTCCCATTGTTTTCTCCATGCAGATCCCTCCAGCTGGAGTGTGGCCTGTCAGGGACCAGCTAAATCATAAAGAGGGGGATTTTTACAGCAGCCAGTTTTTCTTGAATCTCTTATTTTTGAAAAAAGGGGATGAAGGTTTATGGGAGCAGGACACCAGCTCTGCAGCCCTCTGGAACGTGCCCTGCCCAAAGACAAATGCCAAAACACTAAATGAGTTACTGTAATTCCTGCACAATAAATGAAAGGGAAAAGCCTGATTTTCCAAGCTCCACGCAGAGTTCTGTTGGCTTAAAGACAACCTTGCTCATCCCAGGTTACCAAGGCAGGAACATATTTGATCATGTAGGAAAATGTTAACAAAAACCGATCTCAAAGGCAAATCTGAATTAGTTTGGGGTTAGTTTGGGTTTTTTTGCTTTCCTGAAAGACAGTTTGGGTGGGGATATGAGCAGGACAGAGCCCTGCCCTGGGACAAAGCACCTCCATCCCCACAGCCGTGAGCAGATGCAGAATGGATTCATGGAATTATGGAATCATGGGATCACAGACTGCTTTGGACGCAAGGGACCTTGAAGCTCCTCCAGTGCGACCCCTGCCATGGCAGGGACACCTTCCACTGTCCCAGGCTGCTCCAAGGCCCAAAGTCTAACCTGCCCTTGGACAGTTCCAGGGATCCAGGAGCAGCCACAGCTTCCACGGACAACCTGTGCCCTCAGGACTTGTTTTCTGCTTCTGTCACCAGCCAGGAATCATTCCCAGCCCTTCCCTTTTCCATGGCCAAAGGCAGTGAAGTTCTGCTCCTTGGGGAGTCCTGGAGTGACCTGGAGAGTGTTTGGGATGGAAAATTTGCAGGACATCTGGCATGGGTGAAATGCCAGCAGCCAGGAGTGACACAGGGCCATGCCCAGCTGCAGTGTCACCACGGGCTTGCTCCCAACTGAGAGCACCCAAGGATAATAAAACTCCATCACACTCCTCAGGCCTCTTCCATGGTCCTAGGATCCCGTGATTCCTAGGATTCCATGGTTCCTTAGATTTCATAGTTCCTAGGTTCCATGGTTCCTTAGATTTGATAGTTCCTAGGTTCCATGGTACCTAGGATTTTATGGTTCCTGGGTTCTATGGTGTCTAGGATTTTACAGTTCCTGGGTTCCATGCTTCCCAGGATTTTACAGCTCCTGGGTTCCACAGTTTCTAGGATTTCATGGTTTCTAGGATTTCATGGTTCCTTGGTTCCATGGTTCCCACTCAACTCAACAACCTCAAAACGACCCCAAAAGAACTCAAGTGTTTAGGCAACTTTAAAACCAGGATGTGTTAAACTTTTCAGCCTGGACAAACACAGGCAGGAATGTGTTTGATCTCCTTGCATCAGCCAGAAATCATCCAGAAAAACCTGCTGTCCCACCAGCACAGCTCCATGCTGGGCTCACTTTCCCCCATGAGCTCAGGGAGGGCATCACAGAGGTGATGACACCAAACCACCTCATTGTAGGGTTAAAAATGATGACCAAACTATGATATTTAACAGGGAAATATTAGAAAACATCCATAGAGTGATTTATTATAATTAATATCACAGCTTTGACTGCAAAAGGCATTGCAGAGACACTCTGCCACATTTTCAAGCCAAGGGCACAGCTTGTTACACTCAGGGGACACGGCCACAAGTAGAACTCACACGTGTGTAACTCAGCAGGTGACCTTTCCTCCACACCACATTTACATATTTCACATCAAATTACTTTTTCCTTGTTTTATTTTTTTTTTCCAACAGGAAATTAAAAAAAAATTCCCAGATTTGGCACATTTCATCAGCTGGGTGTTGCCTACCTAAGTCAATTAATTGAGGCACAGGGAGCAGTGCTGATACCCTGCCTTAGAGTGATTTCCCAGGATTCTTCTGGATATGAGATGAGACATCTCCAGAGACTATTTCCTGTGAAAGTAATTTTAAATAACTATATTAAAACGCCAGTGGAAGTTACAAGTAAGGCCTGATTCTTTCACCAGTGGCCCTTCATATCACTTGAAACCTGAAATGAAGGATACTTTAAATCTGTATTAAAATTACCAGTTGTCTTCAAGTAAATGTGATTTGGGATGGGAAAGCACAGCAATGCCTCATGCCTGGCAGAGAGGAGGGATTTTGGGAATACTCCGTCCTCCCCACAGGCTGTGTGCACACATCTCCTCAAAGCACGGGATTATCTCTGTACTAATCAAAGAACAGCTCGATTAAAACCTGCAGCCTGGCAAAGGAGGGAAATTAAGCAAATGAAAACACTGATTTCGAGACAAAACTTGATGCCACTGTAACTTTGGGAACAAAGCCCTTCCCGAGCCAAGAATTTGGAATCTGCATGGAATTTTGCTGCTCCATCTGCTCCGCTCGGCTCGCGGCGCTCGGAAAACGACACCTGGGGACTCTGTCAGAGGTGGCTTCCACAGAGAAAAGCATCAAAAGGAACTCAAAGCAAGAACTTTGGACATCAAATGTCAAAACTTGGGCCGGGCTTTGGGGCATTTGCTCAGGACTTTGCCCTTCGGAAGGAAGTTTTTTTAATTCCCGCTCCGACGCCGTTGCGGAAGGACCTTTTGTGGAGAGGGGACTCCGGGAGAGGCTTCCCAAGAGGCAGCTCCTCACCCCTGCCCACCTTGGAGAGGCAGCTGCTCAGCAGCACCAGGCACGAATCCCATTGCCCATACAGCTGGCAGGTCAAATAAAAAGGGTTGGTGCTCTGGAGATTGAAGGCAAACAAACAAACAGACAAGGAGAAAAAAAAAAGAGATAAGAGAAGGTAAAATTATGGATTTGTGTATTTGCCAGGATACAGAGCAAAGCAGAAACACAAAAGCGATTTAGGCTTTGAATGACAGGGATGAGCTGTTATTTTCTAAGGATTTATCTTGTTCAAAATCAGATTTTTTCATAGTTTTTTTATGCATTTCTGGTCTAAAATACTATTACAATTATGTTTAGGGTATGATATGAATTGTTTTTGCTGATGCTGACCAGCTGTGACACAGTTTCCTTGGAACAACACAGGTGTTTATTGCTGGGAAATGAGATTTTTTCAGGGAAAAATGAAATACCAGCTTTGTATAACCTGTGTGAACTTCTGAGGCTTAAATTACAGGTAAGAGAAAACAAAAATACCTGTAAAGCTAAAATTTGTATGATGCCTTCCAGTAGTTATGGCCAATTCTGGAAGGAGTTCTGAGTAAGTTTAATAATGACAAAATAGTAATGGGAATTTTAAAAAGTCTGCATAAAAATCCAGGCTTGGACAAAAATCCAGGGTTGCACACATTCCTTGTAGTTGCACTCTATAGGACAAAAAAAAAGTCAACTACATAAAAACTTTCACATATTTCAACAGCTCTTAAAATAAACTGCATTTAATTACTGCTGAATTATAAAACAAAACCATTTCCTGGCATGTCTGTGGTTGCTCTGTGCATCTTTCATAATATCCTGATTTCCCAGCTGATTTTCCATCTAAAAGTCATCTTCTGTAATCTCTAAAAAATACATGCAAAGCTATAGGATTAACACCTGGAATTGCTGGTAAAATTGCCATTAACTTCATTATGATTTGTTTTAATACTGCGCTTACTTGCTCTTCTTTAATACTGGTTATTAAGTTAATTTTTTTTGTTTGTTTAATGACTTTTTCTGCAACCAACACCTTCTGCCACTGACAAGGCGTTTCCCAGACTGAATTTTCTCCCTAACAAGAAAAATACTTTTTGCAAGGAAAAAAACCTACAAAAAAACCAAAAAATTGGACACAGAGAAATTCTCCTCTTGAATTTTTAGCTGCTATTTCACTCAATTTCCTGAACAAATAACTTTTATTTTGACATTTATTGAAGCAATTAAAGTCCTTTTAACCATGATATCATTGCCATAAAGAGAACACATCCATTAGGAAATGTGGCTACTCAGATCCAGCTGTGTCTAAACAAATCAGCTGATTATAAATAAGTTAATTAATTGACAAACTCACTAGCAATAAGTTAAATTAGTACATATATAGCTAATTGCACCTCTTTGAGATATGCAAGGAATTCAGATTAAATGGAGATTTGTGATTTTTTCTCTTCCATCCAGGATTTCAGCTCCCCACACTCCACATTAAATATGCACTGAGTTGCTCACATGATTATTTCAGAGGCTTGCATATTTTATTAATAACACCAGGAAAAATTAGGCTATGCTCCAGGAAAATTAGGTAATAATATTTAACCAATAGCTTTAATACAAGAAAGTTCTTTCATTTTACAAAAAATAAAAACACAGCAGCAAAGAAGCAACCGAGCAAACAAAATTAATTTAAATAAAGAAGTAATTTAAGAGGAATGAAACAGATCTGGGAGTAATTAGAGAATGGGACTTACCATGGAAGGGCCAACTGGGAAACCCGAGCACACCAATGTCATGGAAATCCACAGGATGAAAACCAAGTTCAACCTGCACAGACTTCAAAGAAAAGCTGAGATTAATGAAAATTTGGACAAAAATCAACCAAAGTATGAACAGAGAGCATCCCGTGCACCAAGGACCCCGCAGTGGCTTTACCTGCTCATTTTTTACCCAGCACTGTGAGCGTGAACATGCAGCTCCACATGCAAATTCCTCACATATCCTCTCAGTTCTTCCTCAGGTGACCATTTTATACCAGAGTTCAGGAGGGAAAATGTCATCAAAGCTGATTTTATTCTGACTAATTGCTCCTTGTTTGGCCTTTTCTTCTTGTTAAATGGGAAAATGGCAAGAACACGTTCAGCTGCCATCACCAACCCCGGGGATTTCATTTAAAGTGTCCCATTAAATGTCTCTCAAGTGGTTTTATTGTTACCTCTGTGTCATCACTGCAAGCCTGGTCAGAGGTCTAAAGATTTCAAAAATCCATCTCAAGAGTTTGTTACCACTTCCAATATATCAGGTGGAGACCTTGCAAAGCCTGGCAGCGAGGGAGAAACATTAAAAGTGCATTTTAAGTAAAAAAATCCTCAAAGAGTCTTATTATACTCAAACCAGCCACAATACAAAGAACAATATTTTTTTTCCTATCTTTCTCCCCCCAACATTATTTTTTTACATGCTTAGTTCTAAGTACACCAAATGAATTTTTTTTCCTGACAATTAAAATTCTTTGGACATTAATTTCTACCATGCAGCCATATCTCAGCCCACACTGAGCTGAGCCAATCCAAACTTCTATAGGATTAATAAACTCTGTTAATCTCATTAATAAACTCTGTTAATCTCATTAATAAACTCTGTTAATCTCCAGCAGCCCAGCAAATGTTTCACGTCAGAGAGGTTTTGACCAGGTGAGAAATCACAGCCTGCTTTGGAACTGAAGAACAGCAGCATCATGGAATAGTTTGGGTTGGAAAAGCCCTCTGAGACTGAGTCCAACCATTCCCAGCAGTGCCAAGGCCACCAGTGCCCCACGTCCCCAACTGCCACCTCCACAGGGCTTTAAATCCCCCCAGGATTGGAACTCCTCCCCTTCCAGGGCTGGACAGCCCTTTTTGGGAAGAGATGTTCCCAAAATCCAACCTGAACCTCCCCTGGAGACGCAGATGGTACCGAGGCAGGAGTCACTGAGACATCAGCACGGGGCCCAAGGGCTTTGCCCTCCCCTCACACACACACAGAGGGATCTCCTGAACATTCAAACCCTCCCATTTGCTCCTCCCTCCTCGGAGGATATTTTTTCCCAGCTTTTCAGGATGCAGTTTAACACAAGACACCTGTGATTTGTGTGATGAAGCACAGATGGAGAATGAGCTCCATTGCAGATATTCCCACTTCAGGTCTGGAGGAATCAGGTTGAACAGAACAAGTGGCAATTAACATTTCTGTCTCCTGCTCTGTCTCCAGAGGCTCTGCTCCCAGGCTGGGTTCACTGGCAGCTATCAGAGGTCAAATGAATCATTAAGAACAACAATAAAACCTCCCAGCATCCATAAAATTTGTATTTTTTCAGAATAAATCAGCAGCAGTATCAGCAACAAAATCACCTCTTCCCTCCTGCTTGACTTGTTGGAGGGATGCTGCATTGAACCTCAATGCTGCTTTCCTTTGGTTTTCCCACAAAAATCATATGGAACAACACAAAACTCACAGCTGAGCCTATCAAACCTTGCAAGCTTTTGAGGTTAATAAGCCTGTAAGCTTCAGAACATGATATTTCCTTCTTCCAGCCCAATAGTCAATCCAAAGTGTTTTAAATTGGCATTGTGGGACTTTGCTAAGGGATCAAACAAAAAATGAATGAACACATCTCAACCTGTCCATTGGCATAACCCCAAAAGTTGTAAAACCACAGCTCCTGATAAAGGCAAGGCTCAAAATCTTGTTTCCTTCTGGGATGCTCCCAGTGAAACCTCAGCACAGCTCTGCTGGAGAAAGCTGCTGGGATATTTTGTTCCAAACTCAATTGTTTGTTGTTTTTTTTTTTCTTGCTTTCAAGAATATCAAGAAAGCCAGGAGCCAGAGTGGTTTGCTTTCAGCCCACTGCAAGGTGTGAGCTGGAAATCAATCACACTCCCAGCACACAAACCTGCTTCTGACTCGGTGATAATAGAAAATCCCAGCAAGACACCAAGAGAGAAGAAACACAGAAAGCAGAAAGTTCATTCCTTGGGTCATTCCCTCTGTGCTCTCACTGCTGCAAGGGGACACAACCAAACCCTTCACCTGCACCACGAGATCTCATCTGCAGAGGCACAGGGAGCTGCTGTAGGTACACCTGACTGATTCTGGGCATTTCCTTGCCATGGAGATCTCTAATCCCCCTAAAACTGGGTATCAGGAGGCTGCCCCATCCCTGGGAGTGTCCAAGGCCAGGCTGGACAGGGCTTGGAGCCACCTGGGATAGCAGCAGGGGCCCCTGCCCATGGCAGGGGGTGGCACTGAGGCATCAGGGGGGAAACGATGCCTCAGGTTTAGCTTTTCTCTTTTTCAGGTTCTGAGCTGCTTCAGTGTGTGGGTCTGGGTTTCATATTAGGGGATGGTGAGCTCTGCACAGAGCAGGGAGACAAAACAATTCCTGCTCCAGCTGGGCACCAAGGACAAATGATCCCAATCCCAGCCCAGGAGCACAAACCCCGTGGGCTGCAGAGAGAAAAACAAGCAGGGTGGGACTGCAGGGGCTGCAGTGGGATTGGACACTGAACTGCAATGTGCACATGGAGCAGAGCTGAGCCCAGGGAGAGACCCCGGCAGCGCTCGTGCATTTTGGGGCCATTTGGGTTCATCCTGGGGGCAGCCCTGGCTGGGCTCTGGTGCTGCCCAAGGGGCATCCATTGAGGAGATCCTTTGAGTAAATCCCTGCTTTACTCTGGAACTCTGCCCAGCCTGTGTTCCAGGGCAGCCTGCACAAGGCATCAGCACTGAATGGGATTTAAGAGTCCCCAAGCCATTCCAGGATTCTCTGATGGAGGAGGAGAATGGCCCTGGCTGGCAGGGGTCAGGGGCCCTAAGGACAAGTGATGCAGCCTGGGGGAGGCTCAGCTCTTGTCCCCCTGCTGCCCTCAGCCATTTGGGCAGTGCCTGCCCACCTGCAGTGTCCCCCAAGCAGGAGGCACTCGTGCCCAGGGCTGTGTGTCCCCTGTGCCAATTCCCTGCCCCTGAGCCACCCAGGGGTTGGCACAGAGCTCTCTGGGGAGGATGATCTCATCAAAGGTCAGGGACACATTTTCTACGGCCTGTGCTGGCTGCTGTGGCTCCTGTCCCAGCCTCAGAGCTCTCCAGAAGGACAGAGCTGTTTATTGAATTCCTTCCTGGCTGCCAGCGCTGCCGAGCCAAGCCCTGTGAGTGAGACACTGCTCCAGCTCCGTGCAGGCAGGGACAGCTCCTCTGCTGAGCCCTGGCTCCGTGCCCTGCCTGGGAAGATGCATGGCTCCTTTTTAAAAGCCAGTTTTTAATGCAATTCCACTCAGCCGCCGCTCCCCTCGCAGCCTGAGCCAGCAGCAGCTCAGGCTCCAGCCAGGCCCCCTCTGACGCTCAGGTCTGAGCTGTGAGAGGAGGAAAATCAAAAGGCATTCAAGGCACAGCAGCACTGCCAGTCCTGCCCCCCTGCACAGCTTTGCTTTTCCTGGATGGATGCTCAGCAGGCAGCAGGGGAGCAGCAAGGGCTGCCAGGAGATGGAAGGAACAGGGCTCAGGGTTTGTGGACACTGTGAACCTCAGGATCTTCACTGGCACCTGATTTTGGAGCACTCCTGCATCACTGGGGCTGTGCACGTCACCGTCATGGCAAGGGGGACGAAGCTGCACTTGGATCCTCCCATGCCAGGGGGAAAAATTAGCTCCAAAATCCCATTTTTGATCCTACATCACACAGAAATCGTGGGCTGTGTCACAGTCACCATCCCCAGGATTTTAAAGTCTACATCATCCTCTCTAAATATACCAATTCCTTTTCCTGGTTACAGCCAGGGCTGGTGTGGGCAGAGGCAGCACGAGCTCCTTACCCCACTCCCCAGCACGTGTCCCAGCGTGAATCCACAGTGGTGATGGAAAATGTCACCACTCCCCACGTCCCACAGCACATGGCACCTCCTGGGCCTCGTGCCAGGGCACACAGCCCCTGCTGATGTCACCCGGCTCTGCTGATGTCACCCAGCCCTGCTGATGTCACCCGGCCCTGCTGATGTCACCACGCTCGGGCTGGAGCCCACGGGAAGTGGCAGGAATGAAGCTTTTGGCCAAAACATCTTGGAACACGTCAGGAAATGTTTCTAATTTACGGATCCCTTGCTTTGTTTTTGTAAGGTTCCTTAGCACACCTTCAGAAAAACAACCTGCATGAAGCACAGCATGAAAATCAAGCCCTCCCTGCACCAAGTGTTAAAGCCCTCTGAGAATTTGTCTGAAAAGAAAGAGCAGAGCAGACAAAAGTTGCTCAAACCGTCAAGGGGAGGCTCAGCAGAGGCAAAGTGGAGGTAATTAACATTTTTGCTACGCTGATTTGCGCGTGCCAACGTAATTTATGCGCTCAGAAATCTCTCAAATAGATCCTGCAGGAAGTGGCTGCTGAGGAAAAGATGTCAGTGCTGAGCTAAAAAGACACCTGTCAAAGCCAAACCCAAATTCCTGCTCAGATGCAACAAAGATCTCGATGATCTGAGAAAGGCTGAATAATTGTTGAAGGAGAAGGCAGAGAGAGAAAAGAGCCTGGATAGACAAGAAAAGGAGAAGGGTTTTGAGGAGAGAGAGGAGAAAAGGATGTAGGAAAGTCTGATGTGACTTTAGAGGAAGAGATCAAACTTTAAAGGGATCAAACTTTAAAGGAGTCAAGGAAAGCTAACACAAATATTATAAATAGCAAGGAATAGGGAGAAGGAGCTGGGTGGCTCTGAGGGGCACAATTTTTATGGATTTTATGGCACTGCACCTTAAGTTTCTCCCATGGGAAAGGCTAAGGAAAGACAAGGAAAACATATCCAATATTTCCTATTGGGATAATCTGGCTCAGGCAAGTTTCATGCTTTCCCCTACAGAATTCCAGCACCAACCCATTTGTTTGTGCTCCCCAGTCCTTGGGATGTCACCAACAGCCCTGTGTCAGCTGGGAACGGGAAAAAGGGAGCAGTGCAGGGAAAACTCAGTTCTGGCAGCACAAGGAATGATGCTGGGAGGTTTTGGGACACAAACCTGTGGATCCATAACTGTCCACAGGGGCAGTGAGGGGCACAGGGCATGCTGAAGGCTGCTCAGATACCCAGAACTCACAGGCTGGACACAAAAGGGGCAATTGCTCACCCCTGAGCAGCTTTTTATGCAATCCAGAGTGACCTTTCCCTGGAGAACAGCTCCGGTGGATGCAGAGCAGCTGCCAGGAGGTTCTGTACGCCTGCAAACACCCCTGGGCTGAGGGACCCCTCATCTGGCAGCAAATCTCCAGCTCACAGCTCAGGGTGACTCCCTTTCCTGCATCTCAGCTGCTGCTCGGGTGAGCTCTTGGCATTTCTGGAGAAGGGCAAGATGCCAGCTTGAATTTGTGACACGAGACCCAAAGAACCTTTAGGAAATGAGTGGCTACATCTGGAACAGCACTCATCATGTGGAGGAGGCGAGAGGACACACCTTTTTTTCTCCAAAATGCTGAGTGTTTTCCATCTGCTCTCCCCACTCTCTCAGCTCGCTGCTGTTTTCCCTCTACTTCGCTGTGGCACTTGAATAAACAAGGATATTGCAGCCTCTTTAAAGGAGATTCCTTTCCTGCAAAAGCCTTTTTGAAAAGAAGGATCCTCTCCACGATGACCCGCTAAAGAGCAAACACACAGGAGCTGAGCCCCAGCTGCACGTTGTGTTTAAAATTGGCTGGTGGGAAGAGAAAATCAAACTGTGAGTCTGCCTCGCTCTGCGGGCTCTGGAAATGCCAGGTCTGGATCAATCTTGGCGACTTTGGTTGCTCCTAAAGGTCCTCAAGCAGGAGAAAGGGAATGTGGCTATCAAACAATTTGGTGCCTTTTGTCTGAACATGATCCTGACTTCCCCTTGTGTTCTCTCCCTCTTACAAAAGGCTTCATCCAAAAATATCCCACACCACAAGACAGGGGAAGTTTCTGTTTCCTCTCCGAAAGCCTGTGGCAGCTGGCTGGATTTTTCTTGCTCTGTGCAAGGATTTCTTTGTGCCCAATTATGTTTCAATGCTTGATGTAACTCCTCTGGAAGTTAGAGCTGCAAAGGGACTTTTAATGAGGTCAGGGAGTGACGGGAAAAGGGGGAAAGTGGGTTTAGCTTGGGTTTTGGGAAGAAAAGTCTTCCCTGTGAGGGTGGGAGGCCCTGGCACAGGGTGCCCAGAGCAGCTGGGGCTGCCCCTGGATCCCTGGCAGTGCCCAAGGCCAGGCTGGACACTGGGGCTGGGAGCACCTGGGATGGTGGAAGGGATTTGCGGTCCCTTCCAACCCAAGCCATTCCATGCTTTGATAATTTTTTAATGAGTCTGTGATACCTGGCTCCTTGTTCTTCTATTACTTGCACCAGTAGCTGATTTGCAAAGCTCATCTGTGCCCTCTCCACCCTCTGAGCTCCCCTCTCAGCATCAGGGCCCTTCAAGGTTTTTACCCCTCCCCACAGCTGCCACATTCGGAGGCAATCAACTGCTACTTCTTAATCAAGAGCACAGATGAATCTGAATAAACACAAAATCCAATATTAGAGAAGCTCATCCAGCCCCGTTCTCTGGGGAGCAGGAAAGGCCAGGGGTGCTGGGGCTCAGGACTGTTCCCAGGGGCAGCACAGGGGATATTCCCCAGCTTTTCCTGCTCCAGTCCCTCGGGAGGAGCACTGAAGGCACAGGACATGAAAAGGAGCAGCTCTCCGTGCACTTGACACGGCTCTGGCTGCCGGGAGCAAACGTGCAGTGCTCAAAACCCAGAGACTCTTTTTTCCTGCCCTCCTGCTGCTGCCAGCCCAGCCTTTCATGGGAACCCAATCCCAGCTCGGGAGTGCACGGGGAACGACAGCAGGGAATTCTGTGCTGCCATCCTCAAAAAAGGCTGAGCTGCCAGGGGTGGGGACAGACAGGGCAGCACAGCCTGAGGGGCTGGGAGAGCAGCAACACTGGGAGCACCCTGGAGTTAACACTCACCTGAATGATTGGTGGCATCCAAAATTTAAAATAAATAAAATAAAATAAAATAAAATAAAATAAAATAAAATAAAATAAAATAAAATAAAATAAAATATAAAATAAAATATAAAATAATAAAATATAAAATGTAAAATAAAGGATAAAATAAAATATATAAAATAAAATAAATAAAATAAAATATAAAATAAAATATAAAATAATAAAATATAAAATGTAAAATAAAGCATAAAATAAAATATATAAAATAAAATAAAATAAAATAAAATAAAATAAAATAAAATAAAATAAAATAAAATAAAATAATTAGATTAAGGAAAAAATAACCCCACAAAAGACAAGCATATAGAAGAATAACACAAAAACATCAAAATCAATAAACAAGAAATCAAATCCCACATAAAAGGCTAAAAAGGAATCTTAAAACTAAAATCCTTTTGTAAATGATGAAAAATCCCTCTTTTTCCCTATAACACGTAAAACTGTAAAGAAATAAAAAGTTAAATTAAAATCAAACAAAAACCTCCATGTTAAAATAAACAAATACTAAAGTAACTATAATTCCATAAAAAAATCAAACAGAAAAGAGAGAAGGGTAATCAGGTTTGTTTTCAGGGATGCTTCTCAGGTGCTTCCTGAGCATCCTCTGCCTCCTCTCCTCGATGCCTTAAGGAGCTGCAGCAGAGGCTAGAGGGAGTTCAGAGGAATAGAGTGAGATTTATTGAAGTGCCTTCAAAGGCCACACCCTGGCAGTGCCCAGATGGCTCCAAGATGGAAGGAAAAATCTTGGGTACGAGATCTCACATTTTTGTAAGTTTTAATGCATTTGCATACAGGAGTTAACTGTCCAATTAACAGCTTCAAATGACAGTTTCATCTTCTTTGCTCGCTTGCCCTCCTCTTTTCACCTTGTTTGTGCTTTGGGCCTGGAGTTTGAAGAGATTGTCCTTGAGTCTCCAGCTGGAACAGGATTGTTTTTCTCCACCATCCTGTGAAAAGATCCCAGTAACACTTCATGTAAAACTAAAAGCTGCACACCAAAACAGAACAGAAAAACTCAAAACCCAAGGTATCAGCATTGCCTCAGGAGGTGGGAGAAGCTCCAAGGACCACCACGAATTATGAATGAGCAGCCAGGGAAGAGCAGCTCCCACTGCTCCCACATCTCCCAGAGCTCCCACAGCTCCTGGAGCTCCCACATCTCCCAGAGCTCCCACATCTCCCAGAGCTCCCACAGCTCCCGGAGCTCCTACAGCTCCTGGAGCTCCCACAGCTCCTGGAGCTCCCACATCTCCCACATCTCCCAGAGCTCCCAAAGCCTCCAGAGCTCCTACAGCTCCTGGAGCTCCCACATCTCCCAGAGCTCCCACAGCTCCCAGAGCTCCCACAGCTCCCAGAGCTCCTACAGCTCCTGGAGCTCCCACATCTCCCACAGCTCCCAGAACTCCCAAAGCTCCCAAAGCTTCCAGAGCTCCCCCAGCTCCCACATCTCCCCCAGCTCCCAGCCTCTCCACGCAGCAGGAGCACACCACATTATAGACAAGAGATCTCTTGAAACTCAAATAACCCCACAGTTCTCTGCCTTGCCACACTCCATAACATCAGCAGCGCCTAAGCCAGCAGGACAGCAGCTAAAAATACTCTGCTGCAGCTCATGGCAGCTCCTGATGGAAGGGCAGAGTCCCTGCCATGTGCTCCCTGCAAGTGCTGCAGCCAGGGGCCTCGGGCACGGCCCCACATCCACAGCAGGGTCTCAGCACAAAGCTCTCCATGGCCCTGGAATCATTCCCAGCTCAGCCCTGCTCTGCTTTCCTGGTCAAGCTCAGTGTCTGTGCTTTCAGTGCCAAACTGTTCTGCAGCCACACCGAGTCCCTTTGCAGTCCCTGCAGTTCACAGGCTGGAAATTGGCAATTTCTGATCCAGATGTCAGCGATGGGAAATGCAGACCTGGGTGACTTTGTGTTTCCAGGGCTGTTTCCCAACCTAGAACCTCTCCCCAGAGCTCACTGGCACATTTGGGGTAGAGTAGTGTAAAGAGGGGCTTGGGAAGAGAAGCAATTGAAGCAATTGTGCGTTCATGTTCCCTGCTGTCCTTCTGTGCTCAGTCCCATTTTCTGCAAGAATGAACAGAGAACCAAAACGCATTTATTGTGGTGCAGACCTGGGTGACTTTGTGTTTCCAGGGCTGTTTCCCAACCTAGAACCTCTCCCCAGAGCTCACTGGCACATTTGGGGTAGAGTAGTGTAAAGAGGGGCTTGGGAAGAGAAGCAATTGAAGCAATTGTGCTCATGTAGAGTTCATGTTCCCTGCTGTCCTTCTGTGCTCAGTCCCATTTTCTGCAAGAATGAACAGAGAACCAAAACAAAATGCATTTATTGTGGGGGTTTTTTTGGTGTGGTTTTTTTTTTTTTTTTTTTTTTTTTTTTTTTCCTGCTGCATAAGGTGATGTTTTCATAGAATCCCAGACAAGTTTGGGTTGGAGCAGACCTTGAACCTCATCCATTCCACCCCCTGCTATGGGCAGGGACACCTTCCACCATCCCAGGTTGCTCCAGCCTGGCCTTGGACACTGCCAGGGATGGGTCAGCCACAGCTACTCTCTGCCAGGACCTCACCACCCTCACAGGGAAGGATTTCTTCCCAATATCCCATCTAACCCTGTTGTCTTTCTGTTCAAAGCCATTCCCCATTTTCCTTCCTATTAAAGAAATCCTATTAAAATCCTATTAAAAACCTGCCTCATTAAAAGAAAACAAACAAACAAATCCTCTCCAGCTCTCTTGTATCCCTTCTAGGTACTGAAAGGCCCAAGAAGATCATCCCAGAGACTTCTCTTCCCCTTTTTTCAGCCATGTGGGATTGTCTCTCTTTCCTCACTGCTGTTTCTCACTAGGGAGGGGTAGCCCTGGTCCAGCTGCCCCTGGACTGCACCCACTCAGTCCTATCCAGCAGGATATGCCCAGAATATGTGTCCTGAGCAGTGAACTCCTCTTTATTCAGGACAACCCCAGCCCAGGAATGACCTTAACTCGGTGGGGAGACATCCCAAACTGATCCAAAGCTGAACCTCAGCAGGGCTGGCCAGGCAGGCCCTGCTCCATCCCTGCTGTGGATGGAGCTGAGGATGCTCCAGTTGCCTGGGAAACCACGCCTTGGGATCACTGGGATGCATCCTACACCTCTGCCTTGGGATACAGCACCTTGTCTGGGAGAGAATCCTGCTGGGAGGAGCCTGCAGGAATCAAATCCTCCTCCTTCCACAGGGATAAATCCAGTGTAAAGTCACTTGTGGGTAAACAACAACCAGATCTGCCCCAAAAGAGTAAATATGGGTCACAGGCAGGTGTTTGAGCAGCTCATTCCTCAGCTGAGCACGAAGCTTAAACCCATTAGGAAATTACCAGCAGGTGGAAGAATTGGCTGAGTAGAGATAAAGGAGCTACAATCAAAGGAGATGGGGTTACTCAAGGACTCAGAGCATTTATTTAGATTAAATATTTGCAAATTGGGATAGTTTTTGGCCTATTTTAAGAAAGAATGGATTCAATACTTACAGCACCAGGTAGGACCTTAAAAAACCATCCTGTTCCAACCCCCTGCCATGGAAATGTGCTTGGGGTATCAGCCTGATTTTAGAGGACAAAAAGCCATAAAGAAAAGCAGGATATTGCTCCAAGTGTCCTATTGCTGGCAGCATTTAGACAAGGAAAGCAGCATCATCTCACTGCTTGCTTACCTTCAATCAAAAAACAACACTGGGCTTTAATTTCTCCTGTGGGTGTAGTCAGCTCTTAAGTTAAAATCCAGGCTTTAATATCTTCTCCTCATAATTTAGGTCATGGGCAGGGAAGCAACAGAGGGAAAAACAGAGGGAAAATTCAGACTTTGCAAGAGATGCTAAAAAACTGCAGCTCGTGCTCAGGGCTCCCAGGGCACCGAGTGCAGCCACTCCTCTGCTCAGAAAGCCTTGGAGCCAGAAAAGAGAGGCTGAAATCCCTGCAGGATTTAAATCCCGGGTCCCAAGGCCTTTGTAGGGTCTGTCTGCAATGCCCGAGGTCAGCAGGGAAAGTTCTGCTCTTCCCTGGGAGTGCTCATCCCTCGGGGAGGGCTGGGGGTGCTCCACTCCTGGGGAAAGGACAGAAAGGGACACACAGGGGTGGTAAAGGAATCCTTGGGATCATCCAGTTCAGATGAATGGAAAAGTGGAAGAAAAAGGGGTTTAATGGCAGAGAAAAGTGTCTCAACAAAAGGCTGGGAGAGCTGAGGGGGGCTCACCTGGAGAGGAGCAGCTCCAGGGAGAGCTCAGAGCCCTGCCAGGGCCTGAAGGGGCTCCAGGAGAGCTGCAGAGGGACTGGGGACAAGGATGGAGGGACAGGACACAGGGAATGGCTGCAAGCTGACAAGGGGTAGATTTTGATGGGATATTGGGAATTAGGAATTGTTCCCTGTGAGGGCAGACAGGCCCTGGCACAGGGTGCCCAGAGCAGCTGGGGCTGCCCCTGGATCCCTGGCAGTGCCCAAGGCCAGGCTGGACTCTGGGATTTGGAGGGGAAGGTGGATCTGGATGAGCTTTAAGGTCCCAACAACCCGACCCAGTCTGGGATTCTGGGGTTAAACAGCAAATTGCAGCTGCACTGGTCCAGGAGAATCCTGTGTTGGTTGTTTCCCCCCAGTCCTTCATTTCAAAAATCCAAACAAACCAAAGCCCTTCCCTGTTGCCTGTGCCACCAATTCTGCAGTTCAGTGTCTCAGTGGGGTCCTGTTCACCCCCAGAATTCAGGATTCCACCCCCCTGCTCAGTTTATGGTGCTCATTCTCATCAGAACATAATTACACTGCACAGGGCCATAAACTCCCCATTCTGGGGGGTGGAAGCAGCTTTCTTCTCACATTTATTAAATTGTGTTTATTCACATCCTTACTAATTTATATGGCATCCTCCTTATTAAACAGAACAGCAAAATATAATTGAGTCTTCCATTCCTAATGGGGTTTTTTTGTTGTGTTTTCTTTTTATTGCCAACAGATACGTGCATAAATTTTTGAGCATCCAGAAGTCATCTGGAGTTTTAGATGATCAGGGCGAGGCAGCCTTGGGGTTTTTGCTGGGTCACCATCAAGGGTTGTTGCATCCAGCTGACACCAAGCACTGCTAAAAACACACTCAGCTCCTTCATGACTGCTCAAACAAAATTAAAATTCCAGGAAAGTGCAGCCAATTGATTCCTAACATGTATTTCAAGTGTAACTGCTTGGAATTTTTTCTTTATTATTATTATTAATTTTTTAATATTTCAACTCTAGTGGGATGTGATTTGAGATTTTCAGAAAGTCAGTTTATGAAGAAACTGTTAATAATGAATGGAGTGAAATGAATCCCATCACAGGTGAATGTGCCATGGATTTCAGTTTAGGAGAACACAGGAGTTTATTTGTCCTGTTACCAACCAGCCCCTTTGGACTGGGAAGGAAAAGGCAAAGGAAAAAGGGAAGGAAAAAAGAGAAGAAAAAAGAGGGAAAGGAAAGGAAAGGAAAGGAAAGGTAAGGAAAGGAAAGGAAAGGAGAAAAAGGAAAAGAAAGGAAAGGAAAAGGCAAAGGAAAAAGGGAAGGAAAAAAGAGAAGAAAAAAGAGGGAATGGAAAGAGAGAAAGGGAGAAGGAGAGGAAAGGAAAGGAAAGGAAAGGGGAAAGGGCTCATTTTAACCCCAAACCCAGCTCCAAGATATTATCATGGTCCAGCAATGCCAGGGATGCCGGAAAGGAAAGGAAAGGAAAGGAAAGGAAAGGAAAGGAAAGGAAAGGAAAGGAAAAAGCTAATTTTAACCCCAAACCCAGCTCCAAGATATTATCATGGCCCAGCAATGCCAGGGATGCCACCAAACCCAATCATATCAATTTTTTCCATCTGTCTGGGCACTCCAAGCAAACCATCCAGCACTGCCAGAGCAGCTGCACTAAATCTGTCCCACAGCAGAAATCACTGCACCTGAACAGTCCTAGCAGTGTCCCCAAATTCAGTTTTCCCTTCTCTTTTCCCCTCCTGAAAGCAAAAGCTCAAACACTCAGTGAAAGCTCCACGCCAGCAGCAGAGAGGATCTCACCACAGAGCTCCAGGAGAGGAGTTTTCCAGTGCAGAGGAGAAAATTACTGTTTCCCCAGGAGGCACAGATCCCATGTCAAGGGGGAAAAAAAACCATTAAAACAAAATAGATCTGGACAGCAATTCTGTAGTTTCACCAGGAAATGTTTTGTGATGAAGCTGAGCAAGTAAACAGAATGTCAAGCACCCAGATAAAAGACTTGCACTTATTGCTGGACAATCCAAAGGTGTTTTGTTGTTGTTGGTTTTTTATAGCTACTTTTTTTTTTTCTGCAAACAAATGCTCCTACGCATTTTTTAAGGAGAGCAATGCACTGGAACATCATGGAATAGTGGAGAAGCAGCCTGTGTCCATCTCCAGGGATCCAGGGTTAGTAGGTCAAAGACACCAGGACACCCCAGGAAGAATTCTGCATAAAAACCCTAAAAAACCCCCACAGGTTTCCTTTACACCACATCAACTGCTCCCCTCTCCTGTTCTGCTGCACAGAAAGCCAAAAAATACCTGGACTGAAACCTTGGAAATAAAAAGGTGATTCTGCTGCCTTAAGGATACTGCTGAAAAACTGTGTGTTCTTTTGTCTGCCTTTGGCCCTGGAAAAATCCAGCAGCACTTTCAGGCTTTAGGGCTTTCTGGAATTATTTTATTCTGTGTTAAGTGGAAAACACAAATCAATATTTTTTTGTGCACCTCCCAGTCCTGTGTCTTGCCCCAAAAAAGGATTTGAATTTGCCAACCAGAGAGACCAAATGTGTACAAACGTTTGGGCTGTGCATGTTACAGATCATGGAGCAGATTTTCCTTCATGGAACCACTGAGAGCTACAGGGATCTTTGGAAAAGCCTGGGACAATACTCACTTGTAAATGAAGTCCCTCAATTCCTTGAGATTGGAATTTCAAACAGGGTCTCTGTATTATGGAGCTCTTTGTTATTTGCTTCCAAGCCTGTGTGATTTCTCCTGCACTCCAGGATTTATTTTGCAAAGGTTCACATCTCTTAGCAGGGCCCACATTTCTTCTCATAATTAGGATCATTGCAGTGTTGTGGTTTGGTTTGTGACATTTGCATCTCATTACACAGAACGTCTCTGAGCAGCACAACTCTGTTTTATCCAGCCCTGTCCTGGAGGAGCAGAGAGCTGGAAAAAACACTCCCACAAAGACTTCAGATCCTCAGCTTTAATAATTTTGTGCTCAGACAAGCAATTCCAACTAATTCCTACACCAGGGCTCCATTTGTCTGTCCTGACCATTCCCACCCATCCCTAATGCCCACAGAAATGGGATGGACATGTCTGGAGTCCAAGATTGCAGCTGGAAAAGTGTGAATTAAAGGAATTACCTTGGAAAAAAAGAGGTTTTCAGTCTCCTTTTCTTGTGGAACAGAGAACACTTTTCTGTCCTTTTCTGCTGTGACGGGAGCTGGGAGCTCAGGAGCCTTCAGGTGAGGTTTAGTTGGATGCAGGGTCAATTTTGATGGAAAATTCCAGATTTCAGCAACCGGACTCCCACTGCCTGTCAGATAATTGAAGAGAAATCATTACAAGGAGAAAGTCAGTTAGAAAAAGCACTGACATAGAAAAATGTCCCCAGATGAGACCTTTGGCCCCAGCTGGGGCAAAGCACGTGGCATCCTTTAAAATATGATTCTGGGATTTGCAGCAACTTGATTTCCATTTGTTCAGGCTCTTTATCATTTCCAACAGCCCAAGCACGAGACCAAATGCACTAATTCCAACAAACCAGAGTGCAAAAAATGGTGCAATAAAATACCCATAAAGACACATTTCAGGATAAAGTAACATTATCCCAGGAAGTGCTGGAAAATTAAGGGTTTTTTTGTTGTTGTTTTTGGGGTGGGGTTTTTTTGTTTTGTTTTGGTTTGGTTTTTTGGGGTTTTTTTGGGGTTTTTTGGGGGTTTTTTTTTGTTGTTGTTTTTTGTTTGGTTTTTTGTTTTTTGTTTTTGCTGCTGGAGCTTTACAACTCTCCAGTAATATTTTTCCCAATTGGAAAATACTTTCCCAAAGCTCCCTATTTTTTCCTAAGGTAAAAATCCATTAGGAATGGGTCTGGGATGGAAAATCACAGAATCAAAGGCTCACAAGGGGTTTTTTTAAGTTCACCCCATTTTCCCCCTGCCATGGCAGGGACACCTTCCACTGTCCCAGGCTGCTCCAAGCACTGTCCAAGCCTGGCCTTGGACACTTAAAATTCAATTTTTAATTTTTTTTTTCATTCTGCATTCCCTCTGCAATGAGCTGCAGGCCTTTGGAGCAGCTCTGTTCAAAAGCCCTGTGGAGGTGGTACCTGGGGACATGGGGCAGTGGTGCCCTTGGCAGTTCTGGGAATGGTTGGATTTAATAATTTCAGAAGCCTTTTCCAACCTTAATTATTCTGTGATTTTTTTGATGCATTTGCTGCCACCCTGGGCACTCTGGGCCCACTGAAGCTCCTTTAATGCCTCCCATTAGTTTCAGGGTGTGAAGAGTGAGGATTTTAGGTGACATCAGTGATGTAATGAAATGTAATCATTAAAATGTCCTTCCCCTGCCTCTGCTAGACCTCTTCCAGCCACTGCTTTTCAGAAAAAAAAGAAATTATAAAATTGGGGTTTTGCAGTACCAGAGCAGTTCCTGTCAGGAGCAGCATCTCCCAGGGCCATGGCAGTGAAAACAACAGCAAAAGTAAAATTAAAATAGTTCATAAGTACTTCAGGGTTTGATTTAAGGAGTTAAGGGTTGGACTCAATCTTTGAGGGCTTTTCCAGCCTTAAAGATTCAGAGATTCTGCATGGGAGAGCAAAACTGGTATGAAAAGCTTGGGATTTCTATGGGTTTACAACAATGGCACCAACATCATGGATCCAAATGTTTAATCTGATTTACAGCAAGAAATCTTGTCCCTTCTGAATAAAACTCATTTTGGGGGTGCAGCTTCAAATGGGACAACCTGGTCATTCTGGGAATTCTGTGAAAATGATTCTTTGCACGCCCTCACCACCCAAATTCTTCATTGATGATGATGGGTTTTGTCTTTATAAGCCTGAGCCCTGGATTCACAGAATTCCCAGAATGACCAGGCTGAAAGAGACCTTAAAGATCATCGAGTCCAGCCCAGCCCCAACACCCCAACTCAACCCTGGCCCCCAGTGCCACATCCAGGCTTTGTTAAACACACCCAGGGATGGTGACTGCAGCACCTCCCCGGGCAGCCATGCCAGAGCTTTGTCACCCTTGCTGTGAAAAACTTTTCCTGATATCCAACCTGTTAGGAGAACCTGTTTTTCAAAGCATATTTACATTTGGAATTAAAATTTCCCGCCGTTCTACGCTTGAGCTGGGTTTTGGATCCTCCCTGAGCACCTGGGGAGCTCAGAAGGGCTCTTCCAGCAGTGGGGATGGGAACACACCCAGTGCAGCTGCTGAGAGTCTCAGTGAGCTGAGAAGTGATTATGTTGTACCCCTGGGCAATGAGGCTGCCACCGAATTTCCAAACAAGATGTGAGAATCTGGGACAGTTCTGTTGCTGGGTCACAACGTTTGCTTGGCACTTCCCCTCCCTATTTTCCTCTTAGGAATGAAATCCCAGCGTTTCCAGGATCAAATCCTCCCCTGGCAGGGAAAAGATGCACAAAAAGCTGATTTGGGGAGGGGAGGCTGTGACAGCAGGAGGGGTCAGACACAGGGCAAACCCAGCCAGAAATGAGAAATGAAATGGGGGAAAATGAGAATTTGTGGCTTTTGCTGCAACCCTGACCTCAGCTAATTATTTGTTACACAGCAGCTGCAGTTCTGAATTGTTATAAAACAGCTGAAATTATTACTTGCTATAAAACATCTGAAATTTTGACCCTGTTGCCCACCCAGACCCCATGGAAACATTCAGGTACTGATCCATAAAGTCATTTTGGATGCATAGGCAGGTTCCTCCAGAAGGAAATTTTAAGCACCTGTTGCTGAACCATCCCCTGGAGAAGCCCATCCTGCCCTTCCCTATTTTTAATTTTTTTTCCCCAAATGAATTAATAAATAATTGTTTTAAAAATCCAATCAACAAAGGAACCAAAGAAAATAAAAATACCTGCAAAAGTTTGATCATATTTTAGTGGCAAAGATGAAATTCTGAGGTCACCTCTGTGACTGGGACTTGTTTTTCTGCCTACCACAGAGCAGAGCTGCCTGTACTTATCCAGCAGGGACAGAATTCCATATTTCCAGGCTTCACAGGTTCCAAGAGGAGTGAAATGGCCCCAGTAAACCCACACAAACCAGCTCTGTTAATAATTAAATTGGCTCCCTACCGTGGTCAAGAAGGATGGCTGCCACCAAGTGCCCCGGCCACTGCCAAGGGCTATAAATGGGTTTGTGCAATATTTTGAGGCAGCCTCCCCCTCCAAAACCTGTCCTGTGCACAAGGAACTCCCAAAGTCAGCAGGAATGGAGCTGAGCCCACAGGAGAGGGTCATTTCCAAAGGTAATTGGAGCTTTTTTAACCCAGAACTGTCAAAGAGTGCTGAGAATAATGGAGCCTGACAAGGCTGAGGTTGAAGGAGAACTGGGAAGATTGATCTGCTGTGTTGGTGTTGCTTTTGGCAGCGTTGCAGCAAACAAACATTTCCCTAAATAAAGGAAAATGGTCAAATGCTACCTTTATTTCCTTTCCTTCCCAATTCCCCTTTTTTCTCCCTTCCCAGCTGCAGGACTCAGGGAAAGCCAAACACCCAGCCCATCCCTCAGCAAACCCAACAGCAGCACGTGCTCCATGCTGTTTTTCCTCCAGCTCTGCTCTTGCCTGAAGGTGCCTTCCCCTGCTCCATCCTTTTGTTTTAAGGGAGAAGAGAAATGCAAGCACCACTCATTTCACAGCTCAGCTACAGGTAAATTATCTGAGAAGATAGGGGAGCACTTGGCTCCTCTCCCTTTCATTTTTCTTGGTGTGAAAATCAAATGTAATGGGCTCAATGATTTATGACTGCCAGCAGGATGGAGCACAGGGATCATTGGATACCTGCCCAAATTCCTGGCTGGATCACAAACCCCCTTCCATGTGGCTTGAGGTTCCCTCCAAACCTCTGCTCCCCAACTGCACCAACTTTTAAGAGAAAGAAAAAATTCCGTCCAGCCCCACATTTCCATTGGGAGAGTCCCTGTGGCTCCTGGGGCGTGTCCAAGCCATTGGGAAGTGCCATTCCCAGACTGGATGAAGGCTCCAGGCTGTGAGCTCAGGGGCTGTGGGGATGATGGGTGGCACAGCAGAGCAGGGCAGTGCCAGGCACAGGCAGCTCATCCCTTGGAATCCCAAACACAGCATCATGGAATGGTTTGGGTGGGAAAGGACCTCAAATCCCACCCATTCCACCCCTGCCATGGCAGGGACACCTTCCCCTGTGCCAGGTGCTCCAGCCCCAGTGTCCAGCCTGGCCTTGGGCACTGCCAGGGATCCAGGGGCAGCCCCAGCTGCTCTGGGCACCCTGTGCCAGGGCCTGCCCACCCTGCCAGGGAACAATTCCCATCTAAATGTACCCATTGTCAGCTTGCAGCCATTCCCTGTGTCCTGTCCCCCCATCCTTGTCCCCAGTCCCTCTCCAGCTCTCCTGGAGCCCCTTCAGGCCCTGGCAGGCTCTGAGCTCTCCCTGGAGTCTTCTCCAGGTGAGCCCCCCAGCTCTCCTGCTGAACAGGAGCTCCAGCCCCATTCTTCCCATCAAACCAACCACAATTTCCCATTTTCCAGGTCTTTCAGAGACCAGGCCTAACCTAAGACAGGATTTCTGCTCCTGACCGTACACAAATCCCACAGCCCAGAAAACCTCACACCAGAGAAAAGGAATTTCTTTTTCCAAAGTCACTTTCCTGCCACCATGTCCAGAGCTGAGATCAGACCAGCACGGATTTCTCTCCAGGAGCTTCTGATGGGAGGTTCAGAGGAGCTCTGTCTCTTCCCCAGGGCTTTTGTGTTTGGACCTATATTCCCTGCTCAAATACTCCCACAGATCCCTGCCCACCTCTACAGGGACCACAAAGTGAGGAAAGACACACACTTCTTTAAAAATCCCATTATTTCTATTTTTTTTTCCTATTATTTCCCTCTGTGGAGCGACTCAACAATAATGGGCTGCTTGGAAAAAAAAGCAACAACAAATCTATTTGCCAACTGTACACAGTAATAAACTCATGGAAGGAAGTTTATAGCCAGTAAACTGAATATTATTGACAACCAGATCTCAATAAAATGCAAAAAATATCTCACGACAGGCCTCCTGCAACACGAGTAGGTAATAAATGCCTCATCTTTTGAAAAAAAAGTGTTTTACTTTAAACTTTTTTAAATTTATGGTTGATTTCTTTTGGATTTTTTCTTGGTGAGCTTTTGAGCTCATGCAATTAAACACAGGCAAACACATCTAATTTCCAGAGAAACAATAATTACAGCTTAACCCAACTTCCTGCCCTCTGCAGCGCCTTTCCCTCTTGCTGCAGGAACACACTCCCCAAACCAGTGTTCATCCTGTTAAATTGGATGTTAATAAGTGGTTTGAGCTGCATAATTGATGCTGAGCTAAGGAATGTTTTGCTCAGGCTGGAGCTGCTGGGATTGTTTTACCTCTCCGAGTGTTCTGCTGATCCCACGTGGAATTTGTGTCACGCTGCTCTGGAACGGTGCCTGGCTCCCTCTTCACTCCCACAGCTTCCTTCAGATCCTGCTAAGGAATTCTGCTTGGAGTCCAGGAAGGTTTTTAGTTCATTTTCAGTGTTTTCCCCTCTCAGAGCAGTGATCTGGCACCGCTCGTGGGGAGGATGGAGGGAGGGAACTCCTCTGAAATGGGGATTGCAGCACGGGGAAATGCAAGCACAGCCAGGGGAGAATGGAAGGAATTTGGGAAGAGCAGCCAATAACAGGGGAATGCACCAAAAATGCTTTAATAGGAGCCAGTGTCACATTTGGGTTTGGTTTTGCTTTCTCCTTGTAAGGATTCCCTAAAATGTTGATGACAAATATCTTCTGCTTCATCTCTCTCATCTCTTTTCTATTTCTTTCTTTTACCTCCCATTTAGTGTTAAATAAAATCAGAATTATTGACACCACATGGTCTCACGTGCAGATTAATTTGGGCAGAGGAATCTCTCAATATTTGGATCTTGACATCATCCCAAGGGGGTCAGGACGTGTCCCAGCACTGCAATCCACAGCCACCTTCCTCTGCAGGGAAATGAGTTATTTAATTCAGCCACTTCCCTTTGAAGTGCTTGAACACAATGCCACACACATTAGAAATGAAAAATAAAAGTGTCACTCAACAGAGAAACACAATTTACACTAATTATTCATGTCTGCAGAATAGATATTAAAAAAAAAACCCCAAGGGAAATTAAAAATCCTATAAATTCACTCAACAGAGAAACACAATTTACACTAATTATTCATGTCTGCAGAATATATATTAAAAAAAGCCCCAAGGGAAATTAAAAATCCTATAAATAGCCTCACTGGAGAGACCCCATACAACAACCAAGTATTTCTACTGATCCTCACCTTTCTGTATCCCCAAGAAGATGGCAACTACAAGCCTGAAAATCAGTTTAGAGCCATGGAAAGTCCAAAAGGAGAATGAGAGGAAATGGAAATGTCAACACAGCAGCACCTCACGCTTCCCATTACTGCTAAAAACCGAGCACAGAGGAAAACCCTGAACTTCAGTGCTCACCATCACTCCAGTGCTTGCTCTGTTTTCCATGGGGGAATCTCTACACGTGCTCCCATTTACTGATTTAGCACAGGGCAGGGTGAGGATGGACACTGGAAAAGCCTTACCTGGTTTGTGCAGCCACAGCCTGGCTTCACACCACGTCACACTTCTGGCACGGGGTGGTCCCAAAGAGGCCACGGGAACTGATGGGGAAGATGTTTGACACGAAGCAAGAAGGGAGAGACCTCAACCAGTCAGTGAAGGGAGATGAATCACATTAAAAATAGGTGTTTGATGTGTGTGCATGAATACACAGCTGCACCTGCACTCACACGAGTCTCTATTCATATATCACAAATAAATACCATTTCACTGTAAATTTTTCACCCTTTTCCTTTGTAAAGCCACACAGAACTACAGGCGAGGTAAAGAAAAATGCCTAGGTTAAGACAAAACTGAATTTAAAAACATTTTTACCCTCAGAATTTGTGGTATCATGGGAGACATCTCAGTAATCATAAATGTCAATTACAGGAACCAGCTTGAGGAGTGACCTTTGTGTTGAGCTTCCCAGTGAAAATAAATGTGATTAAAAAGCAAACAGCCCCCATCCAACAAATCTTGTGTGGTTTTGTGTGGGACTGATCTGTGCACCTGTAAAATCCACCCTCACTCCCAGGCTGAGACTCAAGGAAATGGAATTGAGGAATCTCCTTTTATCCTGGCACTGTGAGTTAACTCGAACTGAATTCAAGCTGCTTTTCAAGAAGTAAAAATTAGTGGCCACTGAAATTGTGTTTTTTCCACTATCCAGGAACTTGGCACCTCTGAATTTCTCCTTTCAGGGCAATTTGTGTCACAAAGCTGAGTGTGAGCAGAGGGACAGCTTTTGGGGGAGATTAATCCCCAACTTGTCCCAGGTGGTGAAAACCTGGCCCCTGTGGATCCTGCCAATTCCCTGGCCAAGGTCTGCCATGGAAAAGATGGATGGGTCACCTTTGTAACAGAAATATTGATTTGAATCAAGTCTGAGTGGGACCTCTGGTTGTGGAGGCACTGGGAGGATAAAGAGGTGATAAATAAACCAGGTCATCCCAACCTCACCTTCTCCACACGCAGCTCAGGGCACACGCTGGGGAAAGCAAAAGACTCCTTGAAGCCATTTAGGGATGAATTCCCACAGGAATGAGGCAGATGGAAGGGACAGGAGATCCTACCACTGTAAAAGTCAAATAAGTTTCTTTTTGAATTGTTTCATAATGAGCTCTTCTGCATTAGCCCAGCTGTGTCCCAACAGCATGACAAGGAATTCCCAAGGCACTGGGATGCTCTGACTCCCAATGGACTGAAAAGGAGAGAGCAAACCACGAGAAATAACAACATTCCTGGGATTGTCCACTGCCTGTGAGGAATTAGCTGCTGGCTTTGCTCAAGTGTGTTTTTACCCCAGTTTGAGGAGGGCCCAGATTCATTCTGGGTTCTGCACAAGTCACAGCCTAGGAGCTGTCAGATTGTAAAAAGGTGACAATTCAGGTCTGAGAGCGGCTCTGAGAGCCTGATTTCAATTCCCAGGCTCAGCTTGCATATTTGTAAAACACACACACAGATGAGATTTGGAGTTTGTGCTGTGAGACCGATTTGGAAGTGCAGCTCTTGTCTGAGGAGTCTCACAGGGCTGAATTATAACACTTGCACGAGCACAGGAATTTGCTAAGGACGTGGGAAAACAAACACATTATCAGAAATACAATTTACAGGCATCCACTGAAAGGTCGATGGGAAAGCTCTTCCCATCCTTTAGGAAGCAAATGGAAAAGAAAAGAGGAAAACTCACCCAGCATCCCAGCACGAGCAGCAGCAAGAGCAGCCTCTAAAGCAATTCTCAATTAAATACAAGACTTATAGAATTAGAGCTGTAATACATTATTGATTGACTATGGATATCTGACTGACTGCAGCCAAGAATCCTTCCCTGCCTGCTCCTCTTGAGCAGAGATTATAGGAACAAAACAAAGAGGGAATTGCAGGATGAGATCCAACAGTAAATCCTGAGACACTCCAGGAGCTGATTTTACAGCAAGGAAAAGTGTGTTTGTTTGATCCAAAATGATTCTCATTTTTTTGCCTTAAACCGTGGTTTAAGGCAGACACTCCAGGAGCTGATTTTACAGCAAGGAAAAGTGTGTTTGTTTGATCCAAAGTGACACCGTGGTTTAAGGCAAAAAAAATGAGAATATGTAATTGACCACAGAAGCCACTTTTTATGAGAAGGGCAATTTTTCTGCCTCTGTAACAACAGTGTTGTTTTACTGCTGTGTAAAGTCACTTCTGCTTGGAACTTGCATCATGTAGCAGGTACCTGAGGTGGAAAATATTACATAAAACTCGTCTGTTTTCTGAAGCATTCACTTAGAGATACCCAAGCCATCATTTTGGGCATGGACAGCACACAGGGATGGATGTTCTTAGTGCTGATGTGTGTTTTAGCTCCAACCTGCAGGAACAACCATAACAGCACACTAAAAGATTTCAGTTTTCTCATGAGTTCCCCTCCTAAACTGTCCTGAAAAAAAGGAAGTGTATACACAGCCTTCTACATAATGCAGTAGTTCCCAAAATTCTGCAGTGAGGACCAAAAATGCCCAGGGAATATATTCATTTTCTTAGACAAGCTTTTAAAATAACAGTTTATTTTTTTGAGTCAGTGGTATATTTAAAAACAATCTATTGTAAGAGTAAAAAGATTGTAGATAATAAAAAACCCAAAGTGTGATGACAATAAAAAACCACTAGAATATAAAGTTAGTTTCCTTCCTCCCTCCCAAAACCCCATCCCATCAGTCTGATATTTCTCAGAGCTCAATATTTGGAAAAAAACCCCACTTTTTGTTTTTTTCTTTACACTTTCAGCAATTAGGAAATTAAGAATACGTAAAGCATTCTTTGCAGGCACATTAATCATTATGAAGTGAAAAGCAGGCACCATAAAAATTAAAACATTCTAAAAACCATCATATATACAAACACTGTACAGAATGATGGCACAAGGACAAAGTGATTCCGTTCAGTTCATCCTAATCCAACATGAAATATTACACAACAGAGAAAGGAAAAAGCTCTTCCCGTTCCTGTACTCAACATTTAGGTTCAGAATGAGCAGGAGTCTCCTCTCTGCTCAGTTTTCTCTGCCATATCCTCGTGCTGTTGTTTTCCCCTCATGGACACCCAAAGGTCCAGCTGAGTGACAATGGCAGTGGGTGATCACCAGTGACCCATTTTACAAAGCTCATTGATCACTGATTATCCTCAGCTGGGAGGGACCCACAGGGATCATTGATCCAGCTCTTATCCCTGCACTGACACCCCAAAAATCCCACTGGGAGCATTGTCCAAACCCTCCTGGAGCTCTGGCAGCCTCGGGGCTGTGCCCATTCCCTGGGGAGAACCTTTCCCTAAATCCAACCTAACACACCCCAAAAATCCCACTGGGAGCACTGTCCAAACCCTCCTGGAGCTCTGGCAGCCTCAGGGCCGTGCCCATTCCCTGGGGAGCCTGGGCAGTGCCAGCACCCTCAGGGGAGAACCTTTCCCTAAATCCACCCTGGCCCAGCTCCAGCTGCTCCCTGGGTGCTGTCCCTGACTGTGACAATGAAGAATTCATCCCTGCCCCTGCAGTTCCCTCAGGATGATGCTGCTGACCCACTGAGCTCTCCCCTCAGTCTCCTCTCCTCCAGCTGAACATTCCAGGTGCCCTCAGCTGCTCCTCACACGGCTTCTCCTCAAGGCCCTTCCTTCCCCTTGGGCACTCTCTAACAGTTTCATGTCTTGTTTATAGTGGGACTGGTGCCAGCCTGGTGTCACCCTGTCACTGTCACCCTCTGTGCCCCACCCCTGAGCCAGCTGCTCACCCATCCCATGATGTGTTCCTCCAGCTGTAGGATGGACATTTTGTCCAGAAGGATCCTGTGGGAGACAGTATCAAAAGCTTTGCAGAAGTCCAAAAAGATTCCATCTCCTGGCTTTCCTGGATCAGCCAGCTGGGTTACCCTGCTGTAGAAGGAAATTGGGTTCCACAAGCAGGACTTTCCCTCATGGAGCTGTGCTGGCTGTGACCCATGACTTCACTGTCCTCCAGGTGTTTTCCAGGACCTCCCAGAATAATCTTCTCCATGATTTTACTGAGCATGTAGTTTCCAGGGTCCTCCTTCTTGCCCTTTTTGAAAATCAGGACAACATTCCCCAGCTTCCAGTCAGTTGGGACCTCTCTGGATTCCCCAGAGAGGAAAAATCATCAAGAGGGGCTTTATGTTGTCATCAGCAGCTCTTTGAGGATTCTGGATAAATCCCATCAGGGCCCATGGACTTGCAGGGGTTCAGCTGGGGCTGCAGATGCTGCAGTTTCAGGCTGACTGGGAGTTGATCATTGTCACAGGCATGGTTCTCCAGCTCAGGGCACTGGGACCCTCTTGGTCTGTGACCCACGTTGAAGACAGACAAAGGATGTGTTAAGCACCCCTGCCTTGTCCCTGTCCCTGTTTGTGAGGTGCCCATCCCCACCCTAGAATGGGCTGATGATATTTTTACACTGCCTTTTGCCATTGATACATTTGAAGAAAAGCTCTTTTTTTGTCCCTGACAGTTCTGGCAGCTCCAACTCCAGCTGAGCTTTGACCACAGGAATTTTCTCCCTATAGGGGGGAGCTGCAGCTCTGTGTTGTTCCCATTCCCCCTGACCCTGCTTCCACTGGCACACACCTTCCTTTTCCACCTGATATCCAAGAGGAGATCCCTGTTCAGCCAAGCCAGCTCTGCTTGACTTCCAACATTCGGGAATTGCTGCTCCTGTGCCCTTGGGAGGTGATGTTTAAAAAGGGGCCAGCACTGATGGACCCCAGCACCTGCAAGAACATTTTCCCAGGGGACTTTACAAATTCCCTGAGCAGCCTCATGGTCAGAAGGAAGGTTTTGCTGGCACCTTTCCTCCTCTCACCAGAGGTTTTAAACTCGATGGCATTGTGGTCACTGTGGCCAAGAGAGCCCCAAATCCCCACTTTGCTCATTGCAATCAGGTTATTTGTAACACAGACCAATTTCACAAATCAGTGGTGTCTGATTTTTAACCCTGGGCTAAAATCCCTGTTATTCAGGGAAATCCTACAGCAGCTTCACCTCACTGGGAAACCTCCTCTTGCCCTGAATTCCATGTGAATATTGTCATTGACTCCTATATACACTGAGATTAGGTACAAACACTCTGCTCATTTGAAACTCCAGAGGTACCCAAAATCTTTAGGTACAACATTTCCAGCTCTCATTTTAATCTCCGCGTTTAGCTCTGTGCCTGGCGTTATCCAAAGCAGGGAGAAGGTTTAGCAAGAGGGTTCTGTCAGCTGATGGAGCTCCCAGTCTCAAGTAGAAATCCAGATTTCTTTCAAGTTATGGGAGGGAATAACCCCAAAGCCAGGGGGATGTAGTGTTGGGTCCGACACACGGCGAGAAATGGATTTCTTATGGAGTTACCATTGCACTAAAGGTTAGATACTGCGCACCTGAATGAGGTAAACATTATAGACCATAAAATACTTAGGGAAATGAATTGTTACAGCTTGATCTTTGGAAAAGAACCCGCTTCCTTCTTCACTGGACAATCCCAGAGTCAACAGACGTTTGCTTCCGCGTCGTCTTGGGAGGCGGCGGCGGCGGAGTCTTGCTGGGCAGAGGAGGAGGCAGGTGCTGGAAAAAAACAATTTGGGCAGGTCACGTTAGGAATGAATGGAATTCTGGAACGGTTTTGAGTCATCTCTAAGTGCAAGAGGCAGCAGGTAAGTCTGGAACCCTCCGGCTCACAAAAACCTCTCCCTGCAGAATTTGCTGTGAACACAGAACGCTCTCAGCCATTACTTTTAAATATAACTTTGACTTTTGACAGTGAAAAAAAAAATCTCTCAAGAGTTCAGGATTAATTAGCTCAATATTTAAGGGAAAAATCTTTTGAAAGCACTGGAGAAGTTTATAATTCCCCACTTTATATCATGATAAGATATTGATTTTTTGGTCTGTATTGATTGCCCTCAGCCTCTAGGCACTCAGAGCTTAAAAACCAAGCTGAAGCAATGGCTTCATTGCTTTTCCATTATGTTTTGGATTTTGCACAGTTAGAACAGAAATATTTAAACAAAAAAACAAGAAACAATTTAAAATAATTTAGAGATAAGTAACTCACAATTTACTATTACACACACAGTTATAATTAAAATATTCCAAACAGAAATGCAGAACGTTCAAATATACGTATTTTAAATCACTTTACATATCTCACAACAGAAAAGCATCCCCAGTCAGAATCACCAGCTAATTGGACAAATTAAAAAAGCCATTATGGAAATTAGAGACTTTTTTTTCCTAATGTTGAAACCTACAAGTGATAAAATCTGTTGCAGAAAGAGCTGGAGAACACTGCAGTTTGCAGGCAGGTTTTCCCAGATTTTGGCAGTGCAGGCAGCACAGGTTTCCCAGAGGCTGTGCTGCAGTGTCACAGCTCATCAGCTCTGCTCTGGCTTTGTTCTTCCCTGTGATTCTCCCCCACTCCCCAGTCAGGGCCTTTTGCTTTCCTCCAAGCCCAGTGATGCTTTCCCAGCTGTTTGTTCCTGCCCTGCCTCTCCCAGCCCAGCACCAGCTGCTGGCTCCACACTGGCACAGCCTGAGCAGCGCCAGCTCTGCCCAAACTCCTTGGTCACCTCTGCAAGAACATACCAGCCTCAGTGCTGGACAGAATTCCTGATGGTTTGTCAGGATCAGGAAGATCCTGGTATCTGAACAACTGAGACACCCCATGGAAGTGCACAGAACCAAAGCTGGTCCTTTTCAAAGCCATCCAAGGATGCTGTCCCAAAAAGGAGAGAGGTTCAGGGTGATGCCAGGACATCTCAGTCCCTCCTCTGCTCAGAGCAGCTCCTGATGCTCCTGCAGTCTCATGACTGGGAGTTTTCAGAGATGAGTAAGAGCAGAAGAAAACCTTTAAGGTAACTGAATGTGCTCTCCCAAGCAGGAAGAAGCCAGCATGGAGTTACAAATCTGAGATTTCACCAGATAGCTTCACTGACCACAGGCTAAGGAGAAAGCTAGGAATGCAAACTGGCTGAGCAAGGCAGGCTGGACCTCTGCTGGAATCTCTTTCCTGTATCCCACCTGGACAGCACCACTTTCCACTCCATTTTACACCTCTTCTCATTCCTCCCAACTCTCCCAAACCAGAGGGACCCCAAACCACCACCAGTGAGCCATGCCCTGAGCTCATCTCTCCATTCTGCTCCATCCACTCTCCATTTCCCAGCCCCTCCAGCAGCACCACTGCTCTTTCTGCCTGCTCCCAGCCTCCTCCTTGGCTTCAAAATGCTCTCTGGCACCTTGGAAACCCACTGGGTTTGATCTGCTGCTGAGGGAGAATCTCTGAACCAAAAGCGAGGCACCGGACCAGGGTGCCAGGCTGGAAAGCTGCACTTCCCTGCCTGCCTGGAAAAAAGGCACCCACCCCTGGCACTGGGGACAGGGGTCAGTGGTGGCCTTGGCAGTGCTGGGGGAACACTGGACAGGATAATTTTAGTGGCCTTTCCCACCCTAAATGATGCCATGATTTCCCACAGCAGGCTCCAAATGGGCACTGCTTGTTCCCAACTTCCAGTGGGACACGATGATCTCTGAGTCAGAAAAGTCAACAGATTAATATGAAAGGCAGATAAAATAAGAATTTAATTTTTTTACTACATGCAAAACGGAAGATTTTGTTTGGTTTTTTAATTAAAATGCCACTGCTGATCTGCCTCTGAAGTGTTACAGCCAGAACCATTAAATATTTCTTCTACCTGAGCAAATCCACTCTTAACTTGGCATTTTAACTCCTGAATTTCTGCTAATAAATAATTCTTCTGGAATAAATGCCAGTTGGGATCTGAAGATTCCAAAACCTTTGAAAACTTGCTTAATTACAGTCCTGTATGCAGGCAAGGCTTCTGGGAAAGCTCTGGGAAATGCTGGTGGTCTGCAGAACATGAGCATCTCATGGAGCTGGCATTCCCTTCAAACTCCATAAACCACGTGCCCCTCGAAAACACAGCACAAAATATAAAACTTTTCTCCCTGCTTCGCTCTCCTTAACTTCATATTCATCACCAGGAAAAAAAAAACCAACCAGCTCTGCTGATAGCATCATTTGTGCAAATCCATTTTGAATTTAAATAACACTCTATTGGCAATAATTCTCAATTCAATTAGATCAAAGGCATTTCTCAACCAAATGAGCCCCTTCATATTGATCAGAGAACAATCAAATCAGCCCTGAAAACCTGGTTCTGAAAAGCAGAGACAATGCAAATACAATGAGAAGAAGCTAAATATATATGCTATAAATAACAAGCTCAAAACCTACCCGAGCTCAGATTCTGCAAGCAAATTAGGCAGAAAGAAATAGCAGAGATAGGTAGATAATTATTATAATTGAATTTACAATTTCCATTAGAAAGTCGGATAAATTTAGCACATGTTCATTTATATAATAAGCTCCCAATGAATATATTAAGTAGGATGTGTAATGCTGGTTGGGGTGACACTGTTGGGAATTTTGCAAGACAAAACATTCCATTATGGAGCTGGGGCAACTCCAGAGCATCACTCCCAGGGCTGATCCATCCTTCCTTTTATCCAGGACAGAAGAAATTCAACCACATTTCCTCCCTCCCTTCAACACCACACTCACAAAAACCATTATCAGGCTTATAAAGTTCATCTGTGCTGTGCTTCCCCTTAGAAACTTTGCAATAAAAATAGAGTTTGTCTTGATTTTGTGTTTAATTAAGACTCTCTTTGCCAAGTTGGTGTTTATATCTCAGTGGTTAATTGTGAACCTGACTCTTCCCTTTCCTTCCTGACAAACTGACAGAGGCTGCTGCTTCACATCCCAACCTATTTTGGGCAGAATCCTTGACTCAGGGGTACCTCAGGGGAAGCAGAAACCTTATGTAAAAGGCACATCTGCAACACAGAAACAATCTGTTCCTTCTGCTTCAGACATGAAATTGCTCCCATTTGTTTGCTGGTTTGTTTTTTTTTTTCTTTCCCTGATACAGAAAAGAATCAAGTTTAAAAACATTTGTCTGTCTTCTCTTACAGAGAGATATAAACTGCACTACACCAGGCATGTTCAAGATGTAGTAAAAATCAATTACAGAAGATGAGAAAATGCTTTTTTCAAATTTTTTTTTGCTACTCTCAAACAGCAAAATGAGAGACGAGTTGTTTTTCATTCATAGAATACTGTGAAAAGAAACAACTACAAAAAAATCAAACAGGACTTGACTCTCCAAAAGGGTCCTTGTGGCACTGCACGAGATTTCTTCCTGGGCAAGGAACTCTTTGAAATTCAATGGTCATTGATAGGACACGCTCTGGAGATCCAGTGAGAAGCACTTTGCTTGGAAGGATTAAGGGATGTAATTAGGTCAGAAGCAGCAGAAATGGGATGTAAATAGACCATCAGCCATCCAGGACTGTGAAAATGCTTTCAGACACCGAGCTATTCCTTCAGCACAGAGCTGAGATGCCTGACAACAACGTGGTTATTTCATATCTGCAATGAAAAATAACATTTGAGTGTGAGGCTCTGGCAGAGTAACTCTCCAGCAGGGAGAACAGCCCAACTCCTCTAATAGCAACCAAATTACAGACAGTTTAAGCTAATTGGCTGTTTGACCCAGGGAGCAAAGTTCTGTGCAAAATCCAGCAGGTAACTGATGGGAAATGACTGTTTAGCCCCTGGTTCATCCATCATCTATTAGAGTCTCATTTGACTCCGTGGCACAGCCATTACCTGCCCTTGCTGGCGTGCCCTGGCATCAGGGACAGGAACTGCAAGAGCTCTTCTGCAGAGATGGGTGTTCCCACCCCCAGCCCCTCACAGGGAACAGCAGAAATGCCTCAAAATTTGGGAAACATGGAATTGCTCCAGGTCACAATCCCAGAGCAGATCAAAGGGGCTCCTCTGCTCTGGAGCCAGGCTGGGAGAGCTGGGGGTGCTCACCTGGAGAGGAAAAGGATCCAGAGAGAGCTCAGAGCCCCTCCAGGACCTGAAGGGGCTCCAGGAGAGCTGGAGAGCGACTGGGGACAAGGCATGGAGGGACAGGACACAGGGAATGGATTTAAGCTGACAATGGGTAGATTTAGATGGGATATTGGGAATTGCTCCCTGTGAGGGTGGGCAGCCCTGGCACAGGTGCCCAGAGCAGCTGGGGCTGCCCCTGGATCCCTGGCAGTGCCCAAGGCCAGGCTGGACACTGGGGCTGGAGCACCTGGCACAGGGGAAGGTGTCCCTGCCATGGCAGGGGTGGAATGGATGGGATTTGAGGTCCCTTCCCACTCAAACCAGCACATCAGCATGGCCCTAACCACAGCCTGATCCCATGTGGAGAGTGGGACACGGCCACCCCCTGAACTGAATCAAGGGACACACCACTTGTCTGGGCAGACAGCAGGAAGGAGAACACAGAATTCATTCCAAGTCCTGTAAAAAGCATTGGCAGTCCATTGACTTGGAGACTTATTAAAAAGTAAATGAATTTTTCAGAAACTCTTTGCTCAGCAACATCTTAACCCACTGAAGAGTGAGGGACTGGCACAGGAGGAAAGCCTTGCAAGGTTTCCCATCCCCAGCAGGCAAAAATAATGATCAGATGGCAAATAAACCTTGTATTTTAATTTTTTTTTTTTTCTTCTGGGCACATTGTCCAAACACTCCTGGAGCTCTGGCAGCCTCAGGGCTGTGCCCATTCCCTGGGGAGCCTGGGCAGTGCCAGCACCCTCTGGGGGAAGAACCTTTCCCTGAAATTCAACCTCAGCCTGCCCTGACACAGCTCCAGCCACCCCCTGGCTCCTGTCCCTGCTCACAGCCAGCAGAGTTCAGAGAGGAGCTGCAGGCTGCTACTGCAGCCCCTCAAGTTGTGCTCCCTAATTCCCTGTTCCTCCACAGTTCCAGCTGCATTTCCAGCCTCTCTGTCCCTCTCTACATCAGGACAACACATTTGCTGAAGCTTTAAAGTCAATTTTTGCTCACTGCAGCTGCTACAAGAGAAAATTTCCAGCACTGCAGCACCTGCATTGCAACACATGAAAAATCCCCCTGGGTTGTGCCTTCTGTGTGTTAGATGTGAATTTATCATCCGGTTTCATCCCAATGAGCAACCAGAACAATCCCCATACAGCAGAGTCAACCCAAGGCTGTTCTGCTCCTGGCAGGCTCCAGCCATCCCCACGTTCCACCTGTGCTGGATTGATGGAGATGTTCCCATCCCAACCATTACCCCATGCTTAGGAAGTGTTATAGCCAATATTAACAACCCAAGTGCTCCTTTATCTATTTTCTTTGAGCTCCCTCCCTGCTCTGAATACTAAGCAGGAGGTTGATTTGTATGCAAGGGTGAGGATGAACCCATAAAGAATGATAAGTGCCTCAAGGAATCCCTTGATGTAATAATAATCCTTGCAGGAGTCGTAGATTTCTCTTTTTTTTAATGTTCCCATATATTATTAAGGACATTTTTAGCAGAACAAATCACAGGGAGCAAGAAAATATCTACAAAGGTCTCAGAGTTAACAAGGTATAAGGGACAATCAGGAAATGGTAATGAGGTGATCACCTGGATTAAAGACTTCAGGTAGAGCAAGGTAACACTGGACTCTGAATATCTGAGATTGCTGTCTCAAAAATGACATTACTGCCTGCAGTTTGACTTGGAGCACCTGATCCCTTTCTGGCTGCCTGCTTTTAGTTCACTACAGCACTTTTCCTGCCTTTCATAACCCACTGCAAGACAACCACAGTGAAAAACACAATCATTCCTCACAAGGAGATATTTCCAGTTTAAAAGCTACTCAGATAATCTTATCTCTAATAGGTTTTACTGATTTTTCTTCACTGATACAATGGCAGTGTAATTTAAAAGATGATCAGTTTACCAGGCAGAGAATTATCCAGTTATGAATTATGGAGCTATTTGACCCATGAAACATAAGTCATTAAAACTGTGGAGTGGGATTTAATCACGGCAGCAATGAGAATTTACCCATCTGATCTTTCATGTCCAGCACTACTCATTTTCTTGATGTTCTTTAAAAGCTTCCTTCCTACCAGCCTGATGAAATAAAGGCACAGAGTGATTGTTATAAGATTAGAAACCTTCTCCAAAATCAATTCTAAACCTAATAGAGAATCACAGAATCTGCTGAGGTGGAGGGGACACACGAGGATCAGCGAGTGCCACTCCTGGCCCTGCCCAGGACAGGTGGCTCTGGGACAGATCTGCTTTAGATCCTTCTGCCAGGCTTTGAAACCACATTCCATGGTCTTGGAAAGCTTATAAAAACACAGATGCTGAAGAAAATTGTGGGCAGTTAGATAAGAAGATGTAGCTTGTGTCTGATTGCATTTCTCAGCTATTAAACTCTGATGCCCTTCAACACCAGATGTTAGAAAATGGGTTCTGTTCCTAAAAAGACAAAATGTAGTAAAAAAATGAGAGGAGCCTGAGCAATCAAGACTGGAAAGAGCAAAAATATTAAGAGCTGAGTAAAACTTTGCAAAAAACCACAGGAATATATTGGTACTATATTTCTAACTCCCCTTTAACGATGTGGAAATGCTGCTTGTGGCAGGTACAGGAGCTGCACAAGGTCACAGAGCAAATCAGGCTGAGTTATCTCCAGGTGTGGGCTCCCAAAACCACTCCCCCATGGCATTTGGGAGCCATACAGTAACTAAAAACAGCTATCCCCAGAGTGGAAACCCCTTCCAAAACCCTCACCAGTCAGGAAAAAACCCCTGGCTGCCAGGATTTTATTTCTTACCACTGTTTAATACTTTTTAGCTAAAATCTGAACTCATCTTGGCAACCCTGAGCTACTACCACAGCCTAAACCTTACAGTACATCACACAAAGTGAATTTACTACTCTGGAGTTTATGCAGGAAGGAGTTGAAGAAATGTGAATCCTAATGTGAATTTCCCAGCTTTCCTCCCAGGGATGGATTCCTCAGACAAACCTCCTGGCAGCCCTGCTGTACATTCTGTAATTTTCCACTTAGAGGGCTGTGTTCAGGACAAATGAGAGCTGGCCCCTGAGACAGATGCTGGGGAAATGGGTTATAAGGTTAGAAGTGCAGTAAAGTTTGATGGAAATGAGAGGGAAAATGAAAATATTGACTAAAATGATCCAGCCATGGGGAACAACTATGGAAGAGAGGATGGGAATAGAGAATTTTCCAGTATATGCAAATAAAGAGTGAAACATTGGAGTTTGAATATCTCTATTCTCACTCCTGAAGTTACCTGTATTTTTATTTTACCATTCAGCCTGAAATGGTACAACAATTCAAAAAAAGTCAGCTCCTGCAACAACAAAGGCAGCATTTCAACCATGGAAAAGCTGGACTCGTGCACTGGGACAATCTGTGTTCAACACACCTATTCCCAGGGTAAAACCAAACTCCTGGTAAGCCAAACTATTCCAGGGTCAAACCAAACTCCTGCATGACTCCTTCTCTGTTGAGAGTTCTGCATTTCTGTCACCATGAAATTTGCTAGAAAGCAAATTACTCCACAGAATTTCACTGGGATGGTGAACTTCAGAGGGATCTGGATGACACCTCTGCAAACAAAAGGAATCAGCTCTGCTGGGAAGTTTCCCACAAAACAGCTCAGTCAAAATTTGACATTTCAGAGTCAAAGAAAATTTGTGACCTCCTGGGGTCTCACTGCCCTACTCTGATTTGATTGGTAATAAATTCAATTAATTTCCCAAAGTCCAGCCTGTTTTGAGGGCAAGGGGTGAGTGATCTCTCCTGTCCTTATCTCAACCCATGAGACTTTGATTGTATTTTCTCTGCCTGCCCAGCTGAGGAAGGGAGTGATGGAGCATCTTTGGTGGGCACCAGCCAGGATCAACCCTCCATACTGCTTTAAACGTTTTTTGGGTTTTTTTTGCCCATAAAGAAAATAAAAGGCATTTCTCAAAAGTGCTGCTTTAAAGAAAAGGACCACATTATTTTTAAAAGCTTCCAGCTACAGGAAACAAAGCTGAAAAAGTGAATTTTCCTCAGAAAGCTGCAAACCCTGTTGATGATGAAGAGCTGCTGAGCTCCTTGCCTCAAAGGGGACACGAGTTTGCCTCAAGGAAATAAATGAGTGGTGACTGAATGTTGGCAGAGCAGAGCTCCAGGAAGGGAAGGTGGCAGGTTCGTGTTTTATTTCCTTTCCTGACACAGGACTGAAAGGCTTTAAACCCAATTTGCTGCTCCCTGCCCGACAAACCTGACAACATCTGCCTTGGAATTGGCCAGAATGAACCCAGCTTTCCTTCAGGTGCTGCTGCTCCCTCACCCTCCTGGCGCTGCAGAGCCCCCTGGACCAGCTGATGGATGCAGGAGCAGGATCCCACCTCCCCTGGGATGGCTCAGGGAACAAAAACTGCAGAAGGGCTCATTCTGTGGGACTCACCCGTTGGTGGGCAGGGGGGGACGTGGTGGGGCTGATCAAGTCCTGGCTCTCCATGAGGTTCCCGTAGTCGGCCGTGCTTCCTTTGAGGGGCAGAGGAGGGGGAACGTCGGGGATGTCGGAGCTGGACATCCCGTTCAGCTCCAGATCTGCAAAAACAACACTGGGTTAGCCCTGCCAGCAGCTGAATCCCACAGTTCCACAGTGGTTTGGGCTGGGAGGGACCTCATGGATTGTATTTGGGGGGTTCCCAGACAAAGGAAGGAATGATGAATCTGACTCCATGTCCTCAGAAACCTCATTTATTATTTTAAGATACTATATTAAAGAATACTAAACTATACTACACTATACTAAAGAATACAGAAAGGATACTTACAGAAGGCTAAAAAGATAATAATGAAACTCGTGACTCTTTCCAGAGCCTCGACCCTGGTTGGCCAATGAGTCAAAACAATTCACATGAACCCAATGAAACAATCACCTGTGGGCAAACAATGTCCAAACACATTCCCAAGCAGCAAAACACAGGAGAAGCAAATCAGATAATTATTGCTTTCATTTTTCTCTGAGGCTTCTCAGCTTCCCAGGAGAAGAATCCTAGGCAAAGGGATTTTCCCAGAAAATATGACTGTGACACTCATGGATCATCCAGCCATGGATGATGGACTTCCACAATCACCTTCCACTACCCCATGTTGCTCCAAGCCCTCTCCAGCCTGGTCTTGGACTCATTTCAAAATGCCCTCAAAATACTTGAGCAACATCCTATTTTTAATAAAACATAATTTGTGTTTCATGTTTCCCACCAAAAATATCCATAGCTTAGAAAATATAATTTCTCCACCTTCAAGCTCTCCTTGTACATTGAAACACAATAGAAGTTTTGCAAAGTGCATGAAGAAAATATAATCTGGCTAAGTTTTATTGACTTTCTCCCAGTAAAATCAAAGTTCCCTCTTAATAAAATGCACAAGTGAAAGCCTGGAATTAAGTACATCTCTCTCCAAAACATTCAGGCTCCAGGTAACTATAACAAATGAGCAGCCATTAGCTGTTGAGTAAATAAAATCATGCACGAGAAAGTACCAAACATTTATTATTCCTGTGTGCTGGGTAGAAAATTCCCTTTTCTTAACAGATAAATCCTCCCAGGTATGTGCTGCAGAGGCAAATAGCCTGAGGGACAATAAAGTTTATTGGGGCCTGAGTGATACATAGGTTTTTGGGGAGAAATCCCCCCCGGGTATATTTCAGGGTAATTCAGTCATTTTAATACAGTCATTTTAATTCAGTCGTTTTAATAAAACCCACTGCGATCCCTACGAGATAAGAAACTGAAATGATTTGTTTATAAATGAGGGAATTTTATTTAGGAAAAAAAAAGTGATTTCTATTTTATTTTACTGGGGTGATTTGTGAAACAAGAGAGGACTTATTTATGCAGATGTTTTTATTGCAAAGCTCATATCAATATTTTATTAAAAGTGTGATTTTATTGTTCTCTAAAATGGCCTCTCACAACACAATTTAACTCTAAGGTGGCTCTATTGATTTGTCACTGAAAACTGTAATTTTACTCCTCATCCTTCCACCTGAACTCTTGACTACTGGAAAAAAAAGATTTTCCCTCCTGGGACTCCACATTTTCAGTGGCTTCCTCTCCAGTAGGCTGAAAATATTTGTCTACCAGGAGCTGAATTTCTCATTGCCTTTTCCATTGCTCCTGTTTTTCATCCTTCCCTTTCTACTGAGAGGATTTCTTCATTCCCCAGACATTCCTCAGTTTCCTTTCTGGATCTCCATGAGAATCTCCTCCTTCATGGAACTGAACTGCAGCTGGGAAACCACGTTGTGCATTTGTCACTGAAGATTGATGCTGGGAATGAACTTCCCTGTCCATTCTGGATGAATTCCCCATCCATTCTAAAGAACTAGGGAATCTGAGATCTTTAATGTCACAAAAGAACTCCTTGGCACAGGTCCTGCACAGCTCCTCCACCACTAAACATCTATATCTTAGCTAAATATATTGATATCTGAATTTTTGGTTGGTTTTTCCATGCAGTTTAGGATAATACAGGGAAACATTTGGGAAATGGCATTTTCTTTTGTGTGTTTAGTTAGAGCTTTACCAAAACCTTGAGCCCTGCTTCAGAAAGAAAAACCTTTCCATATTTCCTAGAAAAAACCCACATTTTTAGGCCTCTCTGTAGACATTCCTTGGGAAACTGAGTGGAATACCACACAATTTCCCAAAAATAAAGTAAATTTAACCCCCCTGAACACTTAAACTTTGCATTCTATATGATATTTTTTCAAACAACAAGATTTCACTTCTTCTTCATGATAAAAACTTCTAACTTCACCTAAGCCAAGGTGCTCCCAAGAGAATGGTGAGACCCATTTTGTTAGGAATAACCCAAATCCCTTGTTTCTTTCAACAGATCCTTGGAAGACCCATGGAAAGGCAGGTTTTCAGGAAGTATTTGAGGAATGTTTCAAGCAGACTGGAAAGGAAACAAGGTGTGGAGGCAACTCTGCTTGAAGAATCTGGATGGAACCCAACTGTCCATGAAGTTGTCCTGCTCTGCTTCCCCCCCTTTCCCTTCAATCCCCAGCTCCTGCTGCAGATGGAATTTCCTGCAGCCTGTCTGTGGCACCTTCCCAACCTTATCCTGATGAAGGATCCAAATAAATAAATCCCTGCAAATGTGGGCAGAGCATTTCCACCCACGGGAAGAGCTCATAAAATACATGTGAAACATGTCTGCATTTATCTGGCAACTGTTTATTGGAACAACAAGATTCTATCCTAAAAACAATGATTTGATCTTTCCCAGAATTCAGTGAAATCCAGGGAATATCCACCCTGCAGCAGCAACAGGTATTGAACAAATCCAGGAATCCTCAGTGTTGTCCCAAGAAAATCTCTTTGCTGCAGATCTGTTATTGCCTCAGCTGAACTAAACCCCCCTAAGGTGGTCACTAAAATAATTACCCCCAATTTTTGGTGTGCTCCCGTTATTCAGTGAAATTCATTATTCAAGGTGGTTCATCAGATGAGTGTGCTCTGGATATTTGTTCCCTGCTGGACATGTGCCACTGGGAAGATCTTGGAGCTGGAAAGGATCAGTTAAGGGACCTTTTTTTCATCTTACCCTAATGATGACATTTTACACTCCCTTCTCCTCCAGTGCCAGCTAATAGGCAGCCAGGATTGCTTAGCAACCCATTAACTGCTTTTAGCCAATTTGGGCTCTGAAGGAACTTCTTTATCCTTGGAATTCCTAAAGAAATTTATCACTGTAATTCCTGAAATGATTCTGGACTGTGCAATAAGCTGATCCTATTTTATATAACACCCAGCAATCTCTAGCACAAAAAATATTCTCAGAAATAATATTGTCTGGTAATTTCAGGTATTTTTAAAAAAGAGAAATCAAACTAAGTGTTAATAAAATGTACATATGAACAAAAAATCCAATTAAAATATCTTTTGCAGGAGTATATATCCTCTAGTTCTCTGCATTCCCAGTTTGTAGCATACTGGTAGGTTTTGGCTATAAAATTGTAAAGGAAGGTGAGAGTTACAAGTTCATTGTAATCAAAATATTTGCTTCGGGTGTCTGACTTTTTGAGAGAAAAATTTTTAAAGTACCAAAACCAGTAAATAAAGCAATGACCTTGATGGAACAAGATTTTTTTTCTGAAGACTGATCATCCCTTCTCCTCCTTGCTAACACTGAACTCTTGACTACTGGAGTAGGATTTGGGGACATGTATAAAAAAATATATTTTTTTCTTTTTTGTCACATACTGGCAGCTGCAAACTCTGAATAACAGGTTTTGGGAAAGAGCACTGGGAAAGAAATAGGTGTTGGATTACACCCAGTTCTGCAATAGGGTTTGCTGCAGATTGAAGCAAACAGATGATACTTCACAGAAAAGCTGAGTGATAGATGACAATGTCAAACAAAAACTACTTCAAAAAGCCTGACCTTTATTTTCCCTTCTGGTTTGTACTCACAATATATACCAAAGAGAAGGTTTTTTAATGTACAATTACAAAAAATATTGCTTTTTAAGCCTTTATGCTCCAAAACACTCAATATGGGATGAAGTACAACGTGAATTTTTGACTGTTACTCTACACCTAATTAATTGTTAATGATTACTTGAAAAGAAACTGTTTCAGTGCAATGATTCTGCTTCCTTTTGTAAAATACTGAATTAATCTTTGCTGGCAAAGGTAAGAGCTTAAGTAATACTGATGCCTTGTGCAGGCTGGCCTAGAACAGAGGCTGGACAGAGCTAAAGAATAAAGCAGGGATTTACTCAAAGGATCTCCTCCATGGATGCCCCTCGGGCAGCACCAGAGCCCAGCCAGGGCTGCCCCCAGGATGAACCCAAATGGCCCCAAAATGCACGAGCGCTGCCGGGGTCTCTCCCTGGGCTCAGCTCTGCTCCATGTGCACATTGCAGTTCAGTGTCCAATCCCACTGCAGCCCCTGCAGCCCCATCCTGCTTGTTTTTCTCTCTGCAGCCCACGGGCTTTGTGCTCCTGGGCTGAGATTGGGATCATTTGTCCTTGGTGCCCAGCTGGAGCAGGAATTGTTTTGTCTCCCTGCTCTGTGCAGAGAGCTCCCCATCCCCTGATGTGAACCCAGACCCAGACACTAAAGCAGCACAGAATGTGAAAATAGAAAAGCTAAACCTGAGGCATCAATACCTGGTGCAAGAAATACCCAAACTCAAACCAGGGTGTGAAGAAACGCTCAGGATGTACATTTCCACACTACAAAGGAGTTTATTTCAGAGAGAAGACTTACTGGGCTGGATGCTGAAGGCGAGTTTGGTCCGAGGGGTGATGGGGGGTGGGGTGAGCTGGGAGCCGGGCGGCGCCGGGGACACGGAGAACCGCCGCTCGCTGGACATCACGCTCAGCACCTGGCTCTTGGGTCTCTGCGGCCGCAGGGGGCTGATCTGGGGGACAGAAGCAGGCAGGTGGGCAAGGGATGCAGAGAAAGGAGTGTCAGAGGTGGAATTGCCATGGTTTGATGCTCTACATGGTGACGGCAGCGCTAACAGGCAATATTGCCGATTCCCAGCTCCAGGTCCTCCCTTCTCCCAGCCTGGTCTGAGCTAATTCCCCAAACACTTGTTTAGTAACACCTGAGGAACTTCAGTTTCACACCACATTATACAGTACTCAAAAGCTTCATTTTTTCTCACACAGATCTACTTTCCTGTTAAAATTTACCTCTTTAACCACTTAACCAGGTTTCTGCTGTCCACATCCTTTCAAGCATATTTGTAGTAGAATGGATAAGCAAAGCAACCACTTTTTCAAGGGCAGATAATTATAAAAAAAAATAATAAGGAAAACATGTTAATTGGTGAAGGAAACATGCCAGAATCAAGAGAAAAACCAGCTGGAGGCAGGTCCCCAACTTAACCCACTCTTCATCAAACTCTCTTTTGATGAAGACATCATCTGTCCAGAAACACCTTCTTGGTGGCTCTTGACTGTGCTTATATTTAATTCACTGAAATCTCTCCTTTTTTTTTTTCCCTCTAGCTGCTTCATAATCCATTCAAATTTTCCATCAGGAACCCTCAAAAGATATTTGTAATCTGATGGGCAACGCATGCTTTAGTTAAGGCAATTCTTTTTACTGAGTTTAATTCTGAGCTCTACTGATTTCCTCATTCACCACCCTCATAGTAACAGCAATCATAGTGAAAAAAATGAAGCTTTTATTTCAAACAGATCCCAGAAAATGGAGCAGCAGCCTGAAGTTAAAAGAGGAATTACTCCAAGGTGCTGCAGTGGGACAAAACAGAAAGTGCCAGAAGGAATCCAGCCTTTTTCAAAGGATTTTGTAATTTCCCAATGTTTGGATTTTTATGAAGTATATTGGGAAGGAGAAATCTGGAATTGTCTTTTCAGAAAACAAACCCTAAAAGGCTTTGCATCAAAGATCATGCCTCTGAGACCCTTCTACAACAAATGAACGACCAAAAAGTATGGACCTTTTTTTGAAAGTTCATCAGGACCTCAGGGTGACCTCTAAGAAATTGTTTTGATGCTAAAAATAAAATTCTAGAGATTCCAAGGGTTTCTGCTTTCCACATCCGTTCAAGCATTATTTTAGTAGAATGGATAAGCAAAGCAACCACTTTTTCAGGGGTAGATAATTATAAAAAAGCAACTAAGGAAAACACATTAATTGGTGAAGGAAACATGCCAGAATCAAGAGAAAAACCAACGGGAGGCAGGTCCCCAAGTTAACCCACTCTGTAATTACTGAAATAAATGTGAAATAAATGTGAACTCCTGTGATTGACAACTTGGGCTCCTCTGAAAGCTCCACACAAACCATGGATCTGCTGAGGAATATGAGCCCTTGGGAGGCCACCAATCCATAATGAAGGCATTGCTAATTTTTCATGGTCTAGCCAAGGGCAGATCAATGGTGAGTGATGTTAGACACCACCAGATCAATAACACACAGCCTGTTCTTCTGATTTCCAGCAGCAGCCTCCCAGTGCTCTGCTAACTGCTTGGCTCAGAGCGGGGTTTGCTCTCAGCTCCTGGGATCACAGCACAACAAGGACAATTTATGTTGAAGAAGTTGATGTGGTACTTAAAAGAAGATAATAAATCTGTAGGAAACGATGAAGATATTACTGATATCTTCACATACTCAAGTGCTTGATTTATCTTTGTTGTTTGATGTAATTAAGGCCTGGGGTTTGATCAGTCAATAAATTCAGGGTGAGTGCAGTAAAATTTGGGGAAGAGTATTTAAACCATTCAATTAAACAGACTCTGAATGCTCCTTTTCCATGCAAACCTAAAAGCTCCATGAAATAATTCTGCAATTTTAGAATTTCCCCATGTTCTTCCATGGTGATTCATCTGATTGGAAGAAAGAAGAGCCCACAAAAGACTGGAAACACTCATTTCTTTACACAATATCATTGTTGGGAAGAGCAGCAAGAGCTCTGCAGAGATGGGGATGGCCACTGGTATTCCTCTCTCTTGATTTTCTCTGGAAATTTATCTTCTGCTGTAAAATCCCAAAATATTTCAGAAGTCAGAACTAAGAATCTGTTAAAAAAATTCACCAAATAATTGAAATGTTTTAATTGAATGAGTGACAGCACAACGAGCTGTAAAATTCTCAACACAATGAATCCAGTATCTGTAATAAAACACTTATCAACTAAAAGTATTAATTACTAAAATGTCACATTAGAAACTTTTTTAAAGATTAATTTCTATTTCTAGACAAATCTGTACTCCCAACTTTTCTTTAAAAAAAAACCCCAATCCTTATTTCTTTTCTTCACCACTTTTAATCCAGAAAACTTTCTTCTTCCAAGTTCTTAATGCAGGAAAAAGAAAAATGTCTTTTTCTTCATACAGCAAAGTGGTAGAAGTGCTTTGGGAGTAATTTCAGCTTAAAAAGGGAACACGAATGTTGAACACAGGGAAAAGCTGAATTCCTACCAAATTTCCCTTCACATCATTAACAGGGGATGCCTCCAGCATGCAAAAAAATTAAGACCAATTTTATCTTTAAACTCATCCTTGATATTATCTGTTCAAAATTCCAGACGACAGCAGTGGGAATTGGGCAAGCACTCGTGTAAACTGATCTCAAAAGAGTTTCTTCTGCTTCACCTAAAAATGAACCCGACTCACACCAAATGTTCCAAACTGACTCAGTCGTCTTGGAGCTCATCAAGGCTTCTGCAGAGGCTGAAAAGGGAGAGTTTTTCTCTCAACAGCAAACTCCTTTTCATATTATTGATCTGTGGACTTGAAGAGGCTCAAAATAACTGTAAGTAACCAGTTCTGACATTTCATTTCCCTCCCTCTCCATAACCAGGGGAATATTGCTCACACCAGTCAGCCACTGAAAGCTCCTGACTGGGAAGATTGGAAGAACTTGAGTCAAACCATGTTGGGCTTTGCTGATTTTTGCTCCTCAGATGCCAAATGGGAATATGCCCTGAGGGGTTATCTTGCCCTCCTTTCCAGCTAGAATTTGCATTTTTCCTGTCACAACCAAGCTTTTCCAATGCCCAGGACCTCTGAGAGCTGACAGTGACTTCGGAGTGACACCAGCCAGCTCCCCAGCATCCTTGGATGCTTCCCAACTGCTCCTACTGACTCAGCTGCCCTGAAATGCAATTTCCTTCTTCTGTGACACCCCACGAGCTCTGCTGGTCCGTTTGGGATCTGGGAGATGCCAGTGGAAGTCCTGCCATGGTGATCCCAGTCCTCTATCAGTCAAAACACAACTGCTGCAAGGCGCAAAGAGAAATGCAGGGCAGCAAAACCATGAGATGTGGAAATCTGTGCAGGAGGGATCTCCATTTAACCAAAGCAAGGCTCATGCAAAATTTACTGAAGTCAATGGAAAAACTCATTGGTTTCAAAGCTGAAAGCCTAATACCCTCAGATGGGATTTTATTGGGAGTTTCTGACTGGGCACATCAAACACAAGAACTCTGGTATTTCAGGATGTCCCAAGACACGAGTGAGAGATTAACTCATCTCTGAGTGGAAAAGGAGGGCAAAATCCAGAAAACAGAGGAAGTGTGCCTGAACATGTAAATATCTTCCTGTAAATACCAAACAGAAAGAATTAAAGGATCCAGTTATCACAGGTGAGAGAGAAATAATTTCCAAATCCAATGCCAATGACACAGCACCAACAAGACTCTGCTGATTGCAAAGCTGGCTCTACAAGTACTTGTGCAGATCTTGGAAAGAACATTCCATTTATTTCTGGGAGGCAATTTTAAACTCTTGGCCTCCAAGCAGGTGTCCAGGCAGAGATTTGGAGGTCACAGTCAGTTCACGCTCTCCCTGCTCCAGCTTTAGACATCCCTGCTTTCAATTTCCCAGCTCCAACTTCTCGGGTTACCTAAGCCTTGAGGACAGTTCCAGTGAATTAAATCTAAGCCAAGAAGAGAGGGTTTAAGGGAGATATGCCCTGGTTTTAACATCCTTACACACAGGAATTGCTCATAATTTTCTGCTCCAAACAGCCCTTCAAGGACACGCAACCGCCAACAGAATGACCTTGGAATGTCCCACCAAACACTGTCCTGCAGTGAAATGTGGGCAAATCCATCCCAATCTACTGGGAAGCAGCAGTCCCAAAGGTTCTGGGATGGCATCATTTATGTCAGCTATGCTGTGCCATCTGCTCCTTTATCAAACCCAGACCTTTGGGTGAAGATTTTCAGAAGATCTTTTCCCCACTGTAAATGAAATCTGTATTTTTGATTCATTAGCATGTATATTAACACTGTGGTATATCCCCTCAGAGTTATTTCTGGCCTACAAAGGACCTAAACGGTAAAAATCAACATTTTGATTTCAAAAGAGAGAGAACACAGCTCAGAATTAGATAAAGCTTTCCTTGCTAATAAAGTTACCGTTTCTGAAAGGATCACTGCTTCAGCCTGCTGCAGAGAAATATCAGTAGATTTAAATTCTTTATCAAATATCTCTTGATGCTTGCTGTTCCTCTTCTCCTTCTTCTTTTCCTTTTTATCTTTATCTAGGTCATCCTTGTCCAATTTATCTTGCGACCTAGAATGCATCTTTTTTGGCAGGAGGGGCTCCAGCACGAACCTAAGGAAAAATATGTTGTTGCTCAGATCAATAAAACACTGTTTTCAAAACAACTAATTTTTATTTACGTATTTCCCAAAGTCTCGCTCGAGTTAATGAGGCTTTGCTAATCCAGGAAAACTCATTAGAGGGAGAAGAAGGGGGCAGGAGGTCACACAATCATAATTGTCTTATAATAAAAATTACTGCAGGACTGCTGGAGAAGCGGAGCTGCAGATTTCCCTGCTCTGCAGTAAATTTATTGGTTTCTGGCTGCACAAACTCCTGAATTTCACATCAAAAATGGCTTTCTCATTTAGCACTGCCACTCTCCATGATGAGGCACCTGGAAACTCTAGTCCTACTTCCTGCCATGGACAGGGACACCTTCCACAATCCCAGGGTGCTCCAACCTTGGACACTTCCAGAGATGGAGCAGTCTTGGCTAGACAAAGTATTTTATGATTTATTTTATATTATAAATGAAACACACCACTAAGATCACACCCAGACAAAATCATGCTGGCAGATTTTAAGACTGTCTCAAACCACCACATTACAAAACCAAAAATAACCCAAAACTTTCCAAAGAAGGACATTTTTAGCCCAGGAAAAGCATTTCCCACGCCATGGGGTGCATGCAGGCACAGGCCACAGTCTTTGCTGTGAAATTCCAGAGTATTTGTATTTCAGACAATCTGCACTGACACTATCCTAATCCCAACCATTAGCAGCAATGCCCAACAGCAATATCCCAAATTATTGTTATTTTTTTGTTGTTGTTTCCACTCTACATCAGCTCCTTTGATGGGAAGATGCTCAAAGCAGCAGCTGCAACAGCAGCCCCTGAGCCACTTTCCAAATCCTGAATCCCATGGGTTGGGAACAAATCCACGAGTTTATCCATCCCATTTTATAGACAGGGAAAAGGGAAGGAACAATTTGCCCAGGGGCACAAAGAACTTCAGTGACAGAGCCCAGAGCAGAGCCCATCTCTCCCAACACCAGGACTTCTTAGGAACCTGAGTTGTGTATTTTGGACTGGGTGATGCCAGCACCTCCGAGGCCAGCTGCAAATTCACAAGAGGAATTTCCATCCTTCAGACAATGATTAATTGCTTCCCTTCCAAGCACTGTATTAGGACTATTAATTATTTGAATTATTAGTGTATCTGTGCTAGAATGGGTCAGCACACTGTGCTCCAGCTGGAAGCACTTTGGGACTGCCAAGAGCTGAGAAATCCCACTGGACCCCAGGATTCTCCTGCTTCCAACCACTGAGTGCAAGTGCTCACATTTGTATTTCTAAGTCCCATTTTAAGCAGGGAATAAACCCAAGGCCCTTTTTAAAATTCAGTTTTATTTATACATAGAGTTGGGAGTTGTAAAACACGTCCTGTGTCAAAGTCTTCTTTGAGTCTTTGCTGTTTAAAAGCTCCAGAGCAGGAGCTGGAAATGGCACTAAATAGAAACTAGGTGATTTGGATAAGACACTCCTTTAGCTTCATGTTTAATTGTTTTTTAGCTTTGTCTCTATTCTCAACTTTAATTTATGAAGAGACATGGAAATACAAGAGGAGAACTGACCATAAACCCCACCAACTACAGCAGGAACAGGAGGAAACTTCTGCTAGGCCAGCAGTGCCAAAACACCCACATGATTTTACAGCCACCTGAATTTTTGAGGTTTTTCATATTATTTATATCTCATGATTTTTCTTCTCCTCCTCCTGATCAAACAAATGAGAGGTATTTTCAGGTCTTCTCAGTGACAAGAGCTGTTCATTCTGTTTTCCTGTATTGCCCTGGGCTCAGAGCAGGAGCTGAGCTGCCCTGCGGGATCTTTGTGAAAATGCACCCTGAGGAGACTCAGATGCTCAAAAACTGCCATGTGACACCTACCACAACACAGCTGAGAGGTGAACCTGAAGGAAATAACACCCAACGAGAAAGTAAAATATGCTTAAAGATTTTGAAGGGAAAACCAGAAAGAGGCAGGGAAATAATCGGTATTTTTCTTCTGAGATAAAACAAAGTTTCTCACTTAGTTGGGATGGCTGTTCTGCCCAAGTTCCAGCAAGACAACTTTGTTTAGAATTATTCAAAACTCAGAACTCAGCTGTCCCACATTTACACCAATGTGTGAAAGCATTCCAGAGAGCAGTGGAATGAGGGCTGAGCTGTGCCCTGTCCACAGCTCCTCCCAATGATTAAATAAACTCTTTGTAATCAAGTCAAGCATCCGGTTGGTCCTTAGGTGCTGGATTTAATTTTACTTGATGCCTTTAGTCTCTAGCCAGGTATTAACTCCCCTCTGAAGGTGCACAGGAGTTTCCAGCACATCCCTGTAAATCAGCAGCCCTTCAGAAGGCTTTAAAAAAAACTGCTGCCTTGGTCAAATATTGCATTTCTGGATTACAGGGGTGCCTGAGGGGAGGAAGAGAGAGAAGGGACTTCTGAGGCTGCATGGAAAGCCCAGACAGCAAACAGATTATTTTGTTCTTTGAGGGATGTGACTGTGAGACAGGGCTTATCAACAGAATTCCCAGTTCTCATGTGAAATATCTTGATAAGTCTTGAAGTACAATCTTGCCATAAGCAGCTTTTCCTCTGGCAGCCGGAGTGAGCAGCAGTGATTGAGCAGTCAGGTAATCCTGCCCTGAGCTCCTGGGACAGGGCTGGCTGCACACGGCCTGCAGAGCATCCCTCACACACCTGTGCTACTCTAAAAAGGGGGAACTGATCTCCTCTTTGGGGTTTTTTGGTGTTGTTTGAAAGCTTAGAGGGAAAAAAGAACATTTATCTGGGTTAGAGAACAAGTGACCTTGAGAGAAATGTCTCTGTAGGTTGGGGTTTTTAGCCCAACCCAATATTATCTATTTAGCCAAGCCCAATATTAGGCTGTCACTTATAAAAATCACGGAATAGTTTGGGATGGAAGGGACCTTAAAACTCATCCAGTTCCAGGGCAGGGACACCTTACACTGTTCTCAGGCTGCCCCAAGCCCCAGGGTCCAATCCTTCCAGGGATTCAGGGGCAGCAACAGCTGCTCTGGGAATTCCAGTCCAGCCCCTCCTCATCCTCACAGCCAAAAATTCCTTCCCAGTATTCCATCCATCCCTGCCTTCTGGCAGTGAAAGCCATTCCCTGTGTCCTGCCCCTCCATGCCTTGTCCCCAGTCCCTCTCCCGTGGAAGAGGTTTTGCAGTGACTTCTGTGAGCCAGAGAGAAGTTTGATAAGAGAATCCATGATTGACAAGAGGATCCATGTTCACTCCTGAAAGAATGGTCATTGACATAGAAACCAAGAAAGAAAGAAGGATAAATAAGAGAAACCTGCAACTGCCTGTTCCAATGAGCACTTTGTTTGTCTTTCCTGGCCAATGCGTAAAGTGTAAACTTAGAAGTTTTGTAAGAATGCATAAAAAGCATGCATGGTAAAATAAAACCAGTTTGAAAGCTTCTGAAGATGGAGTGTGTTGCTTTGTATTGTCTCCATCTCAACCATGACACTGTCCACCTCTCCTGGAACCCCTTTAGGCACTGGAAGAGGCTCTGGGGTCTCCCTGCATCTTCCCTTCTCCAACTGAACATCCCCTGCCCCCTCAGCTGTTTCCAGCTCTGAGATCTGGGAATGCCACCCACCCTCCAACCCCAAAGAGCATCAGGGACAATCCTGGTGGAGGATCCTCACTCACCCACCCCGGGGAGCTTCAAGGACAGTCCCTGGCTGGGACTCCCTCACTCACCCACCCCGGGGAGCTTCCGGGACAGTCCCTGGCTGGGAATCCCTCACTCACCCACCCCAGGGTGCTTCAGGGACAGTCCTTGGCTGGGATCCGTCACTCACCCACCCCAGGGAGCATCAGGGACAGTCCCTGGCTGGGATCCCCACTCACCCATCCCAGGGTGCTTCAGGGACAATCCCTGGGTGAGGATTCCCCACTCACCCACCCCAGGGTGCTCCAGGGACAGTCCCTGGCTGGGGATCCCCACTCACCCACCCCGGGGTGCTTCAGGGACAATCCTGGCTGGGATCCCCACTCACCCACCCCGGGGTGCTTCAGGGACAATCCTGGCTGGGATCCCCACTCACCCGTCGGAGCCGGGCCGGGAGGGAGTGCTGTCCGAGGAGAGGGAGCTGACGGAGGCCACGGAGAGGGGCCGGGATGACGAGGGCATGGTGAAGGAGCGCACCATGGAGCGCGGCCGGCTGCCCCGCCGCTCCTCCAGGCCTGGCAGCTGCAGCCAAGAAAGGACAGATGTCACTGCTTCATCCCAAAAAAACAACACTATTGTAAAAAGCAGGCAAGCCTGACGAAGGGGAGAAATGATGCATCTGACTTCATTGATATCAGAAGGGTAATTAATTACCTTATTATAGTATATTATATTACACTATATTACATCTAAACTGAACCTGCCCAAGCACTCAACCCAACTGCCCAGAGTCTTGTGACTGTCAGCTGACAGTCCTGACACACACACATGGATTCAACTGGTCAGTGAATCAAAACACACCAGAATCCAATTCCCTTCGGGTAAACCACCTTCCACAATGCATTCCACTTGTCAACAACAAGAGGAGCAGCAACTGAGATAAGAATGGTTTTTTCTTTGTCTGAGGTTCAGAGAATGTGAATCCCTGAAATATCCTTGGGAAGTTGTGCCTTGCTTTTCTCTGTGAAGAGAAATGTGGCTACAAATATCCACACGCCAAAGGGAATGGGGGAAGGTTCTGTGGATTTTCTTCCAGGTAGAGTTTGGTAGCATTAATGAATTAATAACAACCAAGACCCCATGTTGCCAACAAGGAAACAGGTTCTAAAGGAAATCCACCCAAAGGACTGGAAAAAAATATTTAGGTCCTCACAGGCAGATGTATACTTTGAAGCATATTCCAAGAATTCCTTTGTTCCAATGGTATTTCCATGCTTTTTTATATCTTGCTTTTAAAAGACAATCTTTTTACATATAATTTTTTAATCCATCTCTGCCGTCATTGTGACTGCCTTGTCAATATATTTCAATGAAATGGACTTCATAAAAACCCAAAAAACCCAAAGTAAAAACCCACAAAGAGAGACTTTATGTTGAAAATATCAGGAGAGCCAATTTACAGAGTGACACCAGGTTAAGAAGAAAATATATTAAAGTTTTGGGTTTGTTTCAGACAATTTCAGAGTTCTGAATATTTCTCCAAGCTTTGTTAGTCATTAATAACTGATATATGCATAAAATAATTGAACTCTTGCAGTCAACAAATAAGAATCTCATGCTGTTTAATTACAGGTATATTTTCCACCCTGTCAACTACTGGTAAATTGGCCTTGTACAAGGAAGACAGAAGCGATAAAACTCCATCAATCCTGAACATTCTTACTGGTGGGTAGAGTGAAATTAGAGAGATAACACCACTTTCCAGTCATCTCCTTGATGATGTAAATGGATATTACTGAAGTGACTGACATGTAGGTATCATTAATGTTAATTACTTCTGTTCTCCCTGGAAATAAATTACTGTTTGAACTTTTCCCTGAATATATAAATTCATAAGATGGGATTTGAAGGACCACAAACAGAACATCAGTTAAAGGATACCACAAAGGCTGGAATGTTCCCTGTAAGATCTGTGTCCCCATTAAAAAATAGATGTCATTGCTGCAGACAGAATCCCAGAATTATTGAGGCTGGAAAAGTCTTTGGAGATGGAGTCCAAGCTGTGCCCAGTCCTCACCTTGTCCTCAGCCCAGAGCACAAGTGCAAATCCAGTGATTCCTTGGACACCCAGAGGGATGGGCACTCCAACCCTCCCTGGGCAGTTCCAAGGCCTGATCCCCCTTTCCATGGGGAATTCCTGCTGTGCCCACCCTGAGCTGCCCTGGCCCAGCCTGAGGCCGTTCCCTCTGCTCCTGTCCCTGTTCCCTGGAGCACAGCCCGACCCCCCGGCTGTGCCCTCCTGGCAGGAGCTGTGCAGAGCCACAAGGGCCCCCTGAGCCTCCTTTGCTCCAAGGAAAATAGGATCTCATAATAGCACCCACCTATGTATTTTTGACTGAATTATCAATTCTATCCTGAATTAAAAAGCTGTTTGCTTTGTTTGTTCTGACCTTCACACTCAACACTCAAAAGCAGAACGAACATCCACTGGAAACACCATGAAATTTTTGGCTTTCCCTCAAGGATGAAGCAGCAACTGGCAATAAGTTGCTGGAATGAGAAAAGCATGAATTTCAGTCCTTTTAAACTCATGAAGTAGGAGGTGTGGCTTTCTTGCCTGCCTACGTTCAGTGTAGGTACAACTCAACCATAGAGCAGCACAGCCCTCCCTTCCCCAAAGGAATTCCACCTAGGGAAAGGCGACATTCAGCTCTGGAAGTGCCCATTTTTAAACTCGTTTTTGTAACCCAAATCCTTCAGAATTGAAGGATTATCTTGACTTTCAAGGAACAGACTCGGGCAGTTTAGAAATTGTTCCCATGCTCGGACATGAAAGCACCGAGGCTTCCTCAACATCTCTCATCTGCTCAGTATTCCATAACTTGATGACCACAGGGAACAAGCAGGAACTCTGCATCTACACTGCTCTTTTAAATCAATGCAACCATCACACAGGAATAGAGGTTGTTGTAACTTAAGGGAATTTCTGATATGGGGAAAGGAGGAACTGGGAGGGAACTTACGATGGCGCGGACGCCGTACTGCTTTTCCACCTTGTCCTTCAGCTGCCTGAAACACGCCTCCATCCTCTCGTGGAACGGCCTCAGGGCCTCTGTCACCTTCTCCCCGTGGATCCGGATGCCTTCGGCCAGGAATGGGATCTGGAAAGCAGAATTTGGCTGCTCCACCCTGCCTGGCCCCTCCCGCGCCAAGGAACAAGGGAAGGCTGCCACAGCAGGGAAAGAGCTCGTGCAGAAATAATAACATTAGCAATAAGAGCACTAGTAATAGCAATATAACACTGATAACAATCATAAAAATAATAACAATAATAATATTAAAAGTTACAAGAATTATTATTATTATCATCACAGTGACCATCACCATTCCTTGTATATGATACAGGACAGGATCTAACCCCTGTCCTCCAGGATTTCCTTTTTTTTTCTGTTAAACCAAGTCCTTCACATTTAATTCAGCCCTAATTCTGACCAGAAATCCCATACTGCATTTGTCCCACAGCACAAACCCTCCTGTGATACTCCATTCTCAAGCCCCCACAGATGCTGTACTTCAAAACAGCAAACTGATGAATGATGAGTCTCACACCAGGTTATTAATATCAAAACCTTTCCCAGTTCCATGAGGATAAAACCCTGAAGATGAAAATAGTTTGTTTTCTTTAATAAATGTTCTTTCTAAAGCTGCAAATGAGCTCCATCCTTGGACAGATATATATTGCAGAGCAATATTTATTAATAAAACATACAGTTTTAGATGCTATATAGTTCTCCTTAGAAAAATTATTTTATTTTCTCTGGGAAGAAAACAGAAGAGGCAAAAATTAAATTAATTCTCTTTTGTAACTGAAAATAATCATTTATCTTCAAGGCTTCTGTCACAAAATATCCATGCCAGCACAGGATTATATAATCAGTTCCTAGTGTGGAGGTGTAGCTGACCTTTGGAAATGTTTTAAGAGAGACATTTTCATTCTCACAGCTACCCAGACACACCATTAGAGTTTTCTACCTCCAGCTCAGGAAAAATATTTCCTTTTCCAGGTCCGTTTCAGCCCACACAGCGCTCTGATTCTAACTCAGATATTCTCTGCAGCAATCAAGCTAAGAGGCTTCTTCTTAATAATTCATAATTAAATCATAATACTGATTAAAAACAGATTTTTCTAATAAGACTGAGCAGCAATCAAAAGCAGCAGCTTTATTAGTAAGGAGAATAATAAATACACAGATGAATTACAGATGAACAAACTCAAGAAATCTTATCAAGATGATTCCCTGAGATTTGGCACTATGTAAATGGACAGAGGTGCTCCTCCTAAAAGACTACAAAGAGAAGAATAATGACTTTTTTTTAATGTAGTGGCTCCTATTTATAAGCATATAGATTTGCACTTGACAAAAATTAAACATGAAACCATAAAGTTTTCCCTGCTCTCAGTAAGAAAATGGATTTCTAAATTTACATCATTACCAGGCCACACTGTGACCCTCCTGTTTTGGAGGGATAAGCGGTCACTTGGCTCATTTATTTTAAAGAACTGTTGACACTGGAAATGGATTTTCTAAAAAAACACTGGAATTACCAAGGTGAAGCATATGAGACCATTTTATGAGTAGAAAATGCACTGAAGAACCTGTCTGGGGGATCAGCCACATCCAGGCTGGAAAATCAAGAACAGGAAGTAAATGACATGATTTGTAGGAAAAAAATGTGGGGGGATGGAGAAGGAGAAGAAGAACAAGAAGAAGAACAAGAAGAAGAACAAGGAGAAGAAGTACAAGAAGGAGGAGAAGAAGAACAACTAGAAGAACAACAACAAGAAGGAGGAGGCCAAGGAAAAGGGGAAGAAGAAGGAAGAGAAGGAGGAGAAGGAGTGGTTTGTTAATCTTTTAGAAGCTGAAATCCATGAATGTCCCATGGCTTTGCCACAGAAGAACGTGAGGCTGCTGAATCAGGATGTTTGGCCTCCCTGTTAAAGACCACTTAATCTTTAAACATTTATCAAGTGCAGGAAGAACTTCCAACTGTGTTACCGTTTCTGTTTCACCTTCTACCAACTTCCACACTCCTCCTGTGTCTCCTTTCCAGACACAGGGAAATGTGCTGATGCCTGACATGGAATCTGACACCTGTCAGAGGCAGAATTTTGCCACATTCATGATATTCCAAATTAATTTGGCCTTGCAGAAAGGGCATTTTCTTATTTCATAACTCTATTCTTGGCTGACTTTAAAATTTTATAAAGTTCCACTGCAACCTGAAATTATTCCCTGATTTGTTTCCCCTTTTTGTTTTTTATAAAATCTCGATCTGCTCAGCTGAAAAGACTGAAAAAAATGACATTGATTTGAATTATTAAACTAATCTTTGAAAACAATCTTTCAGAGCAAGGGGATCATAAAATATGAGCATAAAACCTGAGTTTGGTATGCAGCAGTTCTTTCATCTCTGTAGAAGGAGCACAAGAGTTTGATTTGCTGTGGTGTTTTTCTGTTTTGCTGTGCTGTAAATACTTTAGCTAAATTCAGAGTGACTAATGACATCAATCATTCATTTCTCTGCCTTAATTTCAATCAATCATTTCATTATCTTCATGTTAAAATGAAAGATCAGCTTGAAATGGTGCAGTTGCATGGGAACATTTTTTTGCCTAAGCTGGAAAAGCACCAAAAAGGACAAAAATGGACATTGCTTTGCTAATGGAATTTATCTGAATTAATAAGAGACAGAAACAAAATGTACACTTGAAGTTCACAGGAATTATATGAATTATGAATTCCACAGCACAGTGGAGAAAGAGGTAAGGAGATGAAAAAAAAATTGAATTTAACTGGTCAGCTGGTAATACAATTGTCAGGCTCCTATTTCATCTACCCAGATTGATTTATGCAGCAGGGAGAAAATTCCATGTGATTACAGAACCCCAAGCCCCACATTATTGAAAAATGAAATCTCCTTTTGCTTTCCACCCATCAGCCCAGGGTGAATTCAGCCCCTCCACAGGCTTCCATACTTCCATACACATCCCTCTCCCAATATTTGGGAGCTGACTCCCATCTGGCTGGAAACTGAAGTAATTTGAGAGGGATTTTAAATTTTAGGATCCCCTAAATGTGTATGAAATATCCAAGGCAATTTAAAAGCACTGAAAGGGCTTTTATGTGACTCTTATTTTCAGATATAAAAATAAATTTTGATCCCTTTTCTCTATTTTCCTGGTTCCTGTTGTTTCTGAAGTACAAAACTGATGGGAAATCATGTTTTTTAAAAGCCCTGAATAATTACAATACAATGTGATCAGCTGCCATACCTATTTTCAAATTGTAATATTATTTTAATACACAAGTGTCACCAAAGTGAGCCTTTGCTGAGGGGAAGTGTGTTTGGAATTCATTTGAAGTATCACTCTCAGAGGCAAAGACACAGAGCTGACACCAAGTCAGTCTCCTGGGACCAAATTATTTTCCTCTATAAAACTTAAAGCTTACAAAATCTAATCTTTTCTAAAAGCTCAAAAGAAAATAAATTAAAAATGCCTTTTCTTTTTTTTTTTTGTCAGACCAAAAGAGTTTTTTTACTCACTGATAGTTTTAAGACCTTCAGAGGATATTTTATTTTTGAATTCTGTAGCTTTGCTTCTACTACCTCTAAGACTGAAATCTAAGGAGATGTAAATTATTCCCTTTATTATAAAGACAGAACTGAATATGAAAAGACAATGATTCACTTTCTTTTTCAGTGGGAAAAATAAAACACTTCCAAACAACCTAATATCTTTTAAGTTATCATAAAATTATATTGAGACCATAGAAAAATGTCCAGTATGTGACTATGGAGCAAAACTGGAATTGTCTCTTGTTTGCCCTGAAAAATATTTTATCATCTGATAGAGATGGGGGATTGTCACTTACTGTGTTTACAAAAAGAAAAAAAAACAAAAAAAAACCAAAAACCACACACAAGAAAAAAGAAGATATCTTGATCATATTTGTTCTCTGCAAGTTTATCAAAATGAGCAATTATGTCAGATTTGAAAAGATGAACTTTAACTCAAGCTCCAAGACAGATTTAAATGGCAAAGAAATGTACCCAAGGTGAGGATAATGTCTGAATTTCCTCCAAAGTGACACCAAGCTGTCTTTGCACAGCAGCTGCCTCTGCCAAACCCGACTTCAAGTTTTTTACCTGCCAAGCAATCAGATCCTTCAGCTTCTCAATCTTGTCATGATCCTCTGGATGCTCATGCATGTATTTTTCAGTAAAAAAAGCCTAATTGAGAGAGAGAGAAATGAGGAATTATTGCAGAAAATTAAAGACTTATTACCAGAGGAATGAGCTACAACGAAGATAAATTGATCAGCTTAAAAATTCTGCGAAGTAACAGCTACAAACACAAAGTGAAAATTGTGGAATCACAGAATCACATTGATTTGGGTTGGAAAGGAGCTTAAACCCCACCCAGCAGAGCTGCTCCATCCCTGCTCCGCCCTCTCTCCACATCCTCCCTGTGCTGGGCTCAGCTGAGGCCCAGCAGGACAGGGGATCCTGGTGGAATTGAGGGAATCCTGGTGGAATTCAGGGGAATCCTGGCAGAATTCATGGAATCCTGGTGGAATTGAGGGGAATCCTAGCAGAATTCAGTGAATCCTGGTGGAATTCAGGGAATCCTGGTGGAATTCAGTGAATCCTGGTGCAGTTCAGGGAACGCTGGCGTTACCTTCTCGTAGTTGGCGAAGCCGCCCATGACGGCGGGGTCGACGATGCCGTTGAGCAGCATGGACAGGGGGTTGATGGGCAGGTTGGGGTCGTTCAGGTGCTGCTGCACCATGTTATTGATCTTGTCATTGGTCAGCTGCATGGTTTCGATGGCGTTCTCCAGAGGGCTGATCTCCACCTAAAACCCAAGCAAAAGCAGATTTCAAACCAGGGGCAGAGTTTTTCACCTGCTCAGCAAAACCCCAGGGGCAGAAACGCTCCAGGCATTTCAGAACCGAGGTTATTGGGAGATTTTTGACCAATAATTACCAGAAAGGGTGATTGAGGTATTTGGTATCTCTGTGCTGCAGTAACTGATATGATGATGGGTATCAGTGGAGGAAGTTAACTGCATCTTGCTGCTGCAGGAGGGATTACATCCCAGCACAGCATCCAGAAAGGCTCTGGCAGCAATCACGTGAGGTTTTTTGGAGGATTATGGAGAACATCAGAGATTAAGGGTTGGTGAGTTTTAGCAGCACAAAGAAGATCCAGCTTAACGTAACAGTAAGAAAGAAATGATAACTTTAACGTGGATTTTCTGATGGAAAATGTAATCCTAAGCTGCTCAAAAATCAGGAAGATATTTTTGCACTGATTATTTTGGTGTGTTTCCAAGGACATCGAGTTGAAATGTTGATGAGATGACATCTAAACTATCTGCTGTGCTTTTTCCCAAGAGGTCACAATTTCTTCATCTGACCATTGAGAACTGAAGGGCAACAAATTTTCTTTCTACCTGGACTTCAATGAAGAGTCTTCTTAGATGCCTTCACAGGGTGAATTAGCTCTTATGCTGTCTAAAACTTGCTTTATTTTAATTGCTGACCTCCAGCTACTTTTTATGCCCAGCTACCATGCCTTTCAAAAAGTTCATGTTGAAAAAAACAGTATTAAAATATTTTAAACATTAGTGAATGGGCTGAAAATCAGTAACTTGCAGTGACCCAGAGTGTGGAGAGTCCTCACTGGAAGCCACAGCCTGCTTGTATTAAAAAAAATGATGTGGTAGGGAGAGGAAAGGAAGGTTAATTGAGGCCTGTGAGGAAAATGCAAGTGTATATTTGATTACAGCCTCATTTACATAAATGCTCCATAAACAAAGCAGCACTTCTACCTGGCTATCAGTTGCTTACCCTGCTTCTGAGAACCACTTATAATCAAATCTCTTTAGTTGTTACTCTTACACCTGCCAGCTGATTACATCAAGGATGTTTTAATTAGCATTTTGAGCAGCCTGCCTGCTGAATGATTCTGGAAGGCAGAAGGAGCCTGGTGTCTCTGCTGGGAACAGGGAGCAGGCCAGGCTCGGACAGAGCCCAGCGTGCCACGGGGGAATCTGGACTGGGCAGTGGAGCCACATCCAGCATCTGACTGGGCAACAACTGCTGGGAGCATCACTAAATGCTAAATTTAGCATTCTGTCACTTGTATTAATGGCCTTATAACTATGCAATAATGTGTTGATGAACCATTGCTTTTAAAGCTCTTGAGCATCTCCAGAAATTAGCACTCATTGAGCTGACAGCTTTTTGACTTTTCTGTAGCAGCAATCATGGCTTTCTTTCTCATTCTCCTTTCTTTTACTACTCTTGTAACACTCCCTCTAATTTTTTAAAAGCAGATGGAGAATTGCAGTTGCCATCTCACTACTATAAACTGGGCTTTGGAACCTGGTGAAAGCTATTTATGATAAGTGTAAATTCTGAGCCTTGTTCACAGTGTCATTCTGGGCACTCCTCACTCTATCCAGGGAAAACAGGAATTACATTCTCCTGAGACATTTGCACCAGTACAAATTCCAAGATAAAAACAAAGCAGAGATTAGCACTTGTGCTTTTAAAACTCAAGTGTGATTCAAAATCTGATTTCTAATTCCCTGGCTGGTGTCTCTCCCCTACAACTTCTTGTGCCCAGCTAAAGCAAATCAGATACAGAATAAGGAATGCTGGCTCCAAATTCCTTGCAGATAATGAATAGATTTCAAAGGTTTAGGTAAAAGTACTCAGAAGGAATTTGAAAAGCCAGTAGATTTAAAGCAACTCTGTATGTTCCTATGGGTTATGTAACATAATACACTGCATTTATGAAATTACTCCGTTCTCTCAGCACTGATTTGATGTAATCTCACCTCTTCCTTTAACGATATCCCAGTTCCATCAATAAAATATGAAACATGCAGAGCTGCTGGAGTATCCTGGTGCTTAGCAGGGGATCAATAATATCTGTATCCATAATCACAATTTAGCATTACAGGGATGTAAACCCTGTGATCCTCCTTGCAGCATTTTAGCTGACAGAGATCTTGAGGAAAGTCAATACCCATTTTGTAGGAACTGTGCCAGAGGAGGTCAGAAGTTATCTGTAGCAGTCTTCCCACACGTTATTAAGTTCCATTCTGCTATCATTTCTCAGCTCTGTAACTCATACAATCCTTGCTCCCAAAAGGCTGACGGGATTTGTGCCCATTTGGATGCCAGGCAGAGCAGGAGGGGTGAACACCAAGTGCCTGTCAGGCTCTGCTCTCTGCTCATCAGGCCTGGCATCAGATCTGCCAGCCTTTACAAACAGCACTTCTTGCCATCATGAAGATAAATACAATCTTCTCCATCAGGGTTATATTGAAACTACGAAATTCATTAAAAATTCAATGTGTTTTATTCAGCTGCCTGTTACTGTCACACATCACATTCATATTCTGTTACTATAGATACCATAGTAATTTTCTGCATTACTTCTGTTCATCCAAATACAACTGTCCAACATAACCTCAATGGAGCAATGAAAAAGGTTTTAATTAATCATATGCAAATTGTTCTTTTCCTTTAAAAATAAGCCTCACAAGAGAGATTTCAAAACCGCAGTAACAATGTTTTTATTGCTACTTAAAAATTACAGCTGCATAAGAATAATTTAATCTTAAAGGCGTTTAATGGATATGTCTTATCTAAACAGTCTAAATGGTTGAACAGAGAAATGAGTAATTTGGAGTTACTCTGTGAGGTTGCTGAGGGTATATTTAGCTAAATATGGAGAAGAAACAAAAACAACCTTTAACCACGAGTGGTAAGAACTGCAGACATACAATGCCTTTGATTATTGGGATATTTTGAATTAATGACAATCAAAATATCCAGATCCTCTTTGATAAAGTTCAGGCTAGATTCTCTGGGATGGAGCAGGGTTTCCCTGCACCACCTCAGGTCTCTCTTCGTTCTAAGCACCTGCTGAAGGACACCAATGCTTTCTAAAAGGGCTGAGAGCCGTGGAGGGCTGGCTGCATTCCCTTCCCTCAGGAGTGGAAAAGCATTGCCTGAGTCACCCTCAGTCAGCAACCAGCACCCTCAGCAGGTTCCCTCAGGATGTGCCAGGTACAATCCCATGGATTCCCTGTTCACAGATCTAAGCACAGCCACTGAGACACACAAATGCTCCCTGGCTGTCTAAAAACCCCATTGTTTTACACAAGCTCAATACAGCCAAGCTGATCTTACCATGAAAACTGATTTGACTTCAAACCACCTGAGGATCCCTGGTAATTTATAGGCTGTCACGTAGATGGTTCTCTCAATCCACATGTTCTGCAAAGGGAACACAAGTGTCACGTTATCAATGGACAGCTGGGACCCCGAGCAAAGCCCTAAAACATCAGCAGCAGGACAAGGACCAAGGTATGGCAGATGTTACAGAGCCAGGGGGGGATTCCAAGTGGAAGATGGAGCAGCACTGATTTAAATCTGGTATGTGACGTAGCAGGGAACAACTGTTCCCTTTCTGAAGAATACCATGGAAAGATCCCCTGGTTTTACTGGATGTTCATAGAATGGTTTGGATTGGAAAGGACCTTAAATCCCATCAGGTTCCAGAAGCAGGGACACCTTCCACTATCCCAGGCTCCTCCAAGCCCCATCCAACCTGGTCTTGTGCACTTCCAGGGATCTGCACAGCTGCTCTGGGCACCCTGTGTAAGGGCCTCCTCACAGCACTCATTCATTGACCAATAGATGAAACAAATGGTTAAAAAAAAACAAAAAGGCAAAAAAAGCAAAAGGTATTAGTGACCAAAGATTTTTTCATATGCCTGACTGGAATCTTCACGGCAAGACAAGTTTCAGGTGTAACAATTTAAAATCCTTTCTCAGAAGAGCTGTTTTTACAAAATAAATACAGCATTGCCCATTTTTTTTCCTATTGGTATAAACGAGAACATGATAAATTGCCTTAATTAACTTTCTATGAAAAATAATCCCTTTAAACCTAGAATTTATTTCTCAACAAGCAAAAGATAATGAATGGCTCAGATGCTCAAAATAGAGGGGGATAAACAAGCAAACCAGAAGTGGTTTATTTTCTTCACAATTTCTTACTGCAAATTCGTTGTCTGGGTTTTTCTCTCCTTTTCGAACAGGGCGTGAATACTCAAAACGTTGGACTTCATTCACCCTGTAGAAACTGAAAAGAGGGAAAAGAATCATGGAATCACAGAATGGATTGGGCTGGAAGTGACCTCAAAGATCGTGCGGTTCCAAGCCCCAAATGCACAATGAAAATCAAACGCTGTGTGTTTAGGAATAGATACTAAATTCTAATAGTAGAGGAAGTTATCAACAAATATGGGATCACTATTTTCCAGTGGACTGGAACATGTGTCAATATTAAAAATCACCATTAAATGCCCTCACAATGCCCATGCCCTTGACTGTGCACAGATTCCTAATGCAACAATAATGTGCTATAAAGGGGACTGAGAAAACAACAAAACCTAACCCAAACTCACCTCACAATTTGCTCTGACACTGGCCTGTGAAATTTTGAGGGTAAATCCAGCTTGGGCTTTACAGTGAAGCACTGAATATCTGCATTTCCGGGGTTAAGAAGTGAAAAGAGAATTTCAGTCACAGGGAGCAAACAGCTCAACAGGAACACACACACAAAAAATGACAAACCAACAAAATCAGTGCGTTACACCTGTCAGGGCAGAAGCACAACAGGTTGGCCATAAATCCCTGATCTGAGCTGCTGGATGCACTGGTTGTACTGGTTGTAGTGGGTGTACAGCCCAAGGATACACTGGCCAGAGGAGGATTTGATGTCATCGCCGGGGGGTGACGTTGTCTTCATCTTCTCGGCGTTGGGGAACTGCGTCAGCAGCCGCGCCTCGAAGTCCTCGCGGCGCTCGTACTCCTTGCCCCGGTAAATGAACACTTTGTTCTGCAAACAGACAATGCCTCAGGTTTAGCTTTTCCATTTTTCACACTCTGTGCTGCTTTAGTGTGTGGGGCTGGGTTCACATCAGGGATGGTGAGCTCTGTGCACAGAGCAGGGACACAAAACAATTCCTGCTCCAGCTGGGCACCAAGGACAAATGATCCCAATCTCAGCCCAGGAGCACAAAGCCCGTGGGCTGCAGAGAGAAAAACAAGCAGGGTGGGACTGCAGGGGCTGCAGTGGGATTGGACACTGAACTGCAATGTGCACATGGAGCAGAGCTGAGCCCAGGGAGAGACCCCGGCAGCGCTCGTGCATTTTGGGGCCATTTGGGTTCATCCTGGGGGCAGCCCTGGCTGGGCTCTGGTGCTGCCCAAGGGGCATCCATGGAGGAGATCCTTTGAGTAAATCCCTGCTTTATTCTGGAATTCTGTCCAGCCTCCCTCTCAAGGCATCACAGAGGCAACCACATCTGGCACCAGCACCCCCAGAGCTAAAACCAGTGCTCCCAGTACAGAACTGGGGCCTCAGAAGAGCTGACACCAACGCTGTTAGCACTTCTCAGCATGAGAGGAATTTCACTCTCCTCATGCTGTGTTGTAATCAATACTTCATCAATATCTTTTTCTCACCTCCAATTTCATCCTGGGATCATTAAGCCCATGTTTACCTGTAGGTATTTTTTTAAGCCACACTAAAATCACCTCAAAACATGATTTAAAGGATCTGTAACACTGGTGGCCATTTAAAATATATTAATAGAAATTATTACCAAATCCAAGATGTTTTCTCCACCTTCCACAGCTAATGATGGAATGGATGTCAATCAATAAACTGAATTAGGCTTTTTATACATAAACATTTTTTTCAAAGGTACTCAGGTGAGCAAAAAAGAGTAGCAAAGAAAAACAGAAACATAATGCATATATAAGGAAGAATATCCAAAAATACTGACTCTTATAAAAAGAGTCACGTTAATGTATTAGATTTTTGCCATTATAACCTTTAAAACTTTTTATAACTTTAAAATTAAGGACATTGTATTTGTAAGCATTGATTTCTTCTTTGCCAGTAAAGAAAATGAAGTGGTATTTTATACAGCCCATTTACATGCTGAGTTCATTAAATTCTAAAGGAAAATGTAAAAGACAACTTGCATATTTTTAACTGATCAAACATATTAAAGCAAGTTTGGATAAAATTTGCATCTGAATATGCTTAACCTCATTACTCATCTAAAAATGAATACTTGGTGAAAAAATTATACAGCACTTATAAAAAAAGGGTGTTTTGACTGGGGGTAGGAACCTGGAGTTGTTCACATTTGCCCAGTTGGGTTTAGTTCTGCAATGCTGCTTTTTGAAAAGCTCAGCAGGGGAAAGAAAGGTAATAATAGATGGCTCTGTATAACTGTAATTTATGTATATACATTTGTAATTCTCAAGGAATGCTGGAATAGAGGGAGAAGTGAGGATTTTCTCCAGCAGCAGGACACTCAACAGCCTGGTTTTCAGAGGGCAAATTGGGAAGGAATTCATTCTGTGAGGGTGGTGAGACCCTGGCACATGATGCCCAGAGAAGTTAACGAAATAATAATGGGTTATTTCTGTGTCACCAACTGCCAAGTGCCAGAGAATCATAATACAGATGCAATTCAGACATGTTATAGCCCCACTTTCCTTTAGCCACTAATTCAAGCCATAAAAATCCTAATATTAGTGAAAAAAACCCTTAAAATGTCACTAAAGCTATGATCCTGGCATCAACCGAGTGACACATGTCTCAAATTGGCACATGAGACACACAAATCAATGATAAATATTGCTATTAAAGGTGTCACACACACCTTTGATAGCCAACTTCATTTTAGTGACAATGCTGGAAAGGACACTCACCTGAAAACATGGTCATGTACAAAAGGCTTCTCTACCATGCTCATATATATATATTATATATATATAAATATATATTAACCTGCCAGGCAAAAATGTCACCATTTCAGATGGTTATGACCCCGAGTGATGGATTGGGTCATTTATCTTCATTTCTAGTGATACCCTGAAGTAACAGAGAGTACTGAATACGTTTGAAGAGAAAGTTTTTCTACTAAAATTCAACTATTCCATCTTAGAAACCAGAAAGGAAAAACCAGTGTTTGTTTTGTACACCTAAAAAACACCTGTCAGTGTCAGGAAGGTTTTTCCAAGCAAAGGGAAATTTCCAGAGCAAGAAAAGTCTCTGGAAACAGGTGACACTTACCCTTATGAATGTTGGGAATCCCTGGCCATAGTATCCAACAGCAAAATAATCTGGTTTTGGTCGTATCACCTTCACAATGTTTTCATAGAACTGGGCTTGTTTTCTCTGCAAAATAAACAGGAGGGATTTGAATGACCTGAGCTTTTAGGAGATTCCTTACACTTAAGATCTTGTATGCATCTCTAAATTAAAGACCTTTCATTCCCCTATTTCTCCTCAGCTTTATTTCAGATTCATGGCGATATTTGGAAAAACCAGACTCTGTAGCCATGATTTTTCTACTCATCACGGTGAATCTGACTGGTCCCTAAGGAATATCTCAGTTTTGATGAATTTCACCTTATCATGGTGAACCTCACTGCTCCATATCCAATATCTCAATTTTGATGGACCTCATGTTGGTGAACTTCATTGTTCTTTATCCAATATCTCAATTTTGAAGAACTTCATCATTGTAAACCTCACTGTTCCATATCCAATATCTCAATTTTGAGTGCCTTCATCTTGATGAACGTCACTGCTCCACATCCAATATCACAATTGATGAACTTCATCACTGTGAACCTTTCTGTTCCAAGTCCAACATCTCAATTTTGATGGACCTCATCTTGGTGGACCTCACTGATTCACATCCAATATTTCACTGGCAGTGAAGGTCAGGAATTTGCAAGGGAATCTGAAATTCCAGTTGTGACACTACTGACGCCAAAACACCAGAAGGATGAAGCTGCACACAGCTCATCCCAATGGTGCTGACTTGTCAGTTTTGGGCTCTTACACCTCATTACATTTTTCTACTACTTCTCTTCCATATTTACAACCATGAATTTGCATATGGAAAGCAGGCAGTTGAGAATTGCAGGAAAATGTAAATGTTGGAATAAACACACGCATGTCAGACGCCATCTGCTTTCGACGCCGAGTTCTTCTTTATCTCTAATGATGAAATAATAGCAAATGAGCAGCTTCAGAAGATCTGTTCATTAACTTATGTTTAGTCTATTATTTCTGCAAAGAGAATGACTTTTGATCTGGGGGAGGTTTAGTGCTGCTCCCACACGACAGATAACAGAAAATGGCACCAAGACTACAAAGACCCAGATCTGCCGAGTATTTCTCAGCTCGTCTGGAGCAAAACTATTCTGTCATTTGTGAATTGTTTTAGAGGCTAATATTTAATATTGCTTGAAGAAAAGAGACAAGAGGGAGAATAGAAAGAACAAAAAAGTTCTAAATTTAATTGTGGGAGAAAAAAAAGAGCTGTTCAGCAGCAGCAATAAGAAAAGCTGATGGGGTATGTGAGACCTGACTCATACAGGAGAGTGAATTTTGATCTCTGTCTTGTGAGGGAAATGTAGACCAGGACTAATACTGTGACATCTCATCTCTTGGCTGATGAGCAGATAAACTCAATTGTCTGATGTGAAGTTCTGGGTCTCCTTTCTTAGAAGAGGGAGAAACTCCATGGAAATATCCAAGGCCAAGTTGGACAGGGCTTGGAGCAACCTGGGACAGTGGAAGGTGTTCCTGCCCATGGCAAAGAGGGTGGAACTAGATGAGTTTTAAGGTCCTCCCAACCCAAATAATTCCATCACTCTGTGATCATTGACTACAATGAATAAAGTGCAAATTCCAGCTTCTCCTTCAAAAGGGATCCAGTAGGGTAATTAAAGAGTGGTTGCCTCTGTGACAAACCCGTTCACGTTCCCATGTGCAAGCAGAAAGGAGATGGAAAATTGAAACTGAGGGACTCAGAGTGTAGCCACCCCCTGGTGAAAAATCACCTCTGACAACCACTTCTAGCTGAGGAACAATCCTACCCAATTCCTTTTATGCTGAAATGAAGAATATTCTGTGTCCATCCCACCAGGAGCAGTGAGCTGGGGCTGTGTGGAGCTGAGTTCAGCACCACAGGAATGCCCAGCTCAGACACACTGGGATAAAGAAAACAGATAAATAATTCAAAGAAATTGTCAAAAATGTACTCTGAGTGCAAAAGGGATCAAAAACTTTAGAGTCGAGAATTTTCAGAAACAAACTGGAATCATATCCCAGCTCCTGTGGAAATGGTTGGGACCCGAGGAGGGACAGTGACAGCTGCCATTTATCTCTTTGGAAGAGAACAGGAGGAAAAAAATGGTGCAGGAATAATGAATGGGTAACGTCAGGGCAAAAATAACTGACTGGAGACATGAATGCTTGGGGATTATTCATACCTAAAAAAAGAAATGTGAATATAGAAAGACACTTGAGAGAGAATGGGATTTTTTTTTCATGTCCCCATTTATATTTAAATTCAAAATTTCCTTTTATACCCCAAATAAATCAGCTTAGCATTACCAAAATGTTTTTCTTTCAGCTAAAAAAAAAATAAAATTCAATGTTTTTCAGACAATCCAGTGGTAGCCAGTTAATTGACAGCAATTCAATGTTTTTCAGACAATCCAGTGGTAGCCAGTTAATTGACATTGGTCCAACAAAACCATGATGGGTATTTGTTTCTGAATTTTACTGTCATTGCTTAAATTTAAAAGTTTAAAAATTCAACTCTGAAATAAATTATTGCAGTGTCTATGTCATTAAAAAAACCTACCAGCAGTTCACTGAGTTGTTCATAATCAAACATTTCATTTTCATACTGTTCTGCAAGTTCTTTACCCAAGGCAATGGCCTCTTCCCACATCTGTTGGAAAAAAAATCACAAAACAACAAAAAGAAGCTGAATTACATACCTTGGTTAAACATCAACATCAGAATCAAATAAATCTGAATAAAGCAACCAAATGAATTGCGTCACGTGCCTGAAAACACTGAGCATCTGACGTGCCAAAGAGCTGTGCTGGGCTTATGAACGTCTCTATTAATGGAATCATGGAATTGTTGAGGCTGGAAAAGCCCTCCAAGTTCACTGAGTTAATTCCCCAGCCCCTTCCCAGCTCCATTCCCTTCCCTGGACACACTCCTGCACCGCCAATGACATTTTTATCATTGAGGAGCCCAAAACTTGACATGGGATTGGAGATGCCTTGGCAGTGCCAGTACAGAGGGACAATCCCTGCACTGGTCCTGCTCCACACCACTTTTAACACAACCCAGGTGCCATCCGCCTTCTTGGCTTGGTGGCACCCAAGGTGATCTGCTCCATGACATTCCCTGGCACAGGATGCAAATTTACTGGATCCAAATCAAGTCAAAGGATCAAAGAGCTACAGATATGAAATGATTCCTGCCAGCCCATCCAGTAATGTGTAAACACAGCCTGTCCATGAAGAAACCCAGGACCTAAGGCTTTGGAGTAAGGCTGGTGATTGATTATATTTCATAATCACCTCTCTCCCCCTCTAATATCTGTAATCTGTATTAGACAGGACAGGCAATTTGCAGATATTGCTTTGAACAAATACTCATTATATTTCCATTGGTTCTTCTTCTTCTTGTTCCTCAACCATGAAATTCAGCAGTCGTCTCAAGTGACCCAAAGAAATTTAACAATATCCTTCAGCTCCTCAGAAGGCAACAATCTTAATGAGGAGCAGCAAGAATGGTTTTAAATGTGCATTTTTCATTTGTTTTTTCCACTCCAAAGATAAAGAACCACTCAAACCCAAAAATATGCTTAAATTAGCACACCAGGCTATCTAAGATCAAACTTGATGATCTACCTCTACTGCTGAAATTTGGTTGGCATTGCTGACCTCACTTTATTATAAAAATGAGTTTCAGAATAAGTTAGAAATGCAGATTTTATCAGCCTGCATCTTAAATTTAAATCCTCTGGCCACACCACCTCATTCTCCTCTCAGCATCAAGCCACACGTTCCTTGCCCTCGGGATGGGGATGCAGCAGCCAAGAGCAGGTGGATGGAGGAGGGCTGAGGGGAAGGGCTGAACACACAATTCCCCGTTTTCCCCAAAAATATCCACTTTTAGGGACAGGGAGTTTGGGATGAAGCACCACAAGTTCCAAAGATGGTGGGAGGTGGATGCTGGGGAGAGAAGAGGAAAAGCGACCTGGGGAAACCTTCACAACAACTGATCCCTGTATCCATCCCATAAAAATCCCTCAATCCCATCCTCTTCAAAACATTGTGCAAATAAGAGATATTTTACACCCCAAACCACACAAATGAAATTCCACACTCAAAGCCCCAAAATCAGTGCCAGGTAAATTCTAGTTGTCTACTGATCTGCAAGGTGAAACTGCATTTCTTAGTATATCTGGAAAACTTGGGAAAAATAAGACTTTTAGAAAAATTCCTGGTTCTACACGCTGATGTGAAAAATAAGAATAAAACAGAATAAAAAAGAATCCTCAGCAGGTCTTCACGTGGAACATGCCAATGTCACAAAAAGCAAGATGGGTCCCATTGGTTCACTGGCCATCCCTGCTCCTCTCTGGGAAAAAGGAGCCAATTTTCAAGGAGAGGGATGGACTGAAAGGTTATCCTGGCAAAATGAGTGGGAATGGCTGGAAAGCAGCAGCCTGGAGAGGCAGGGAGCTGCTGATGGGGCAGGAGATGAGCAAAACAGAGGGAAAAAACATGGGAGATCGCATGGAGAAAGGAGAGATTTCTGCCCTCCAAATAAAGACAAAATAAGGGCTAAAATCTGCACTGTGGGGCTGAGCAAGGGGAAAGGAGCTCCTGAGTCCTGCAAAAACCTGATGGGGTGATGTCTGGACAAAGTGGTGACCTAATTTAAGATAAAAAAAGCCACGAATGCTCACAAGGAGCAGAATCTGGTTCTTCATTAACCTTTCCTTGCAACTCCTCGTGATATTCGACCCCTCCTCTTAATTTTACTTATTTCTCCAACAAGGTTCAGAATGTTATTTATCTAGGGAAGAGGCCTGGAATGAGCATGAGTTGCCTCATGTTTGTAAAGTGCCTTGAAGGTGAAAAACGCATCAGAAGGACTAATTACAATCACGGTAATGAGGGATCATGTCTGCAGGAAATTACAAGGCAGCCTGAACGCTCTGCAACGCGATTTTTGCAAATGGAAGGATCTGAATGTTTTTATCCATATTATGGATCTAATCTAGCATGATGATACAGAGCATGTTTTTATTTTTAAACAAAAATTAACATGAATTTAAGAGTAAAGGCACAGTTGCAGAAGAAGGGGGACATTTTCACATACCAAGATGAGTTCATTTTGATTCAGAAGGGCAATACAGCTCCAATGATGATACAGAGCATGTTTTTATTTTTAAACAAAAATTAACATGAATTTAAGAGTAAAGGCACAGTTGCAGAAGAAGGGGGACATTTTCACACACCAAGATGAGTTAATTGATTCAGAAGGGCAATACAGCTCCAGTTTATAGAACTGAACTAATATTCGGGTGTTTGTTAAGTCAGCAAGTGAAAGCTTTCAAAATCACTTAACCTTCCCTCATTTTGAGTGCCATTTTCTTCTGAACTTCAGTCATCCATAACTTGTGCATATTTTCATTTCAAAGACAACGGTGTGACCATCACTTCCCTTGTCCTGCTTCCCTGCTTGTGTGCTCCAGATTTAACCAGTCCCTCTCCAAAATGAGACTGGAAATAAACTGAAGCCTAAATAATTTTTGATTTGCATCAACACTGTAAACAAACTCCTTTGGTTCTTCCCACTGACTCCTGCATGAGCAGAGATGTTCCCAAACCATGTCTGGGAATGCAAAAGGTGGGTGGGTTAAGATGGGATATTGGGAAGAAATCCATCCCTGTGAGGGTGGGCAGGCCCTGGCACAGGGCGCCCAGAGCAGCTGGGGCTGCCCCTGGATCCCTGGCAGTGTCCCAGGCCAGGCTGGAGGAACCTGGGGGAGCTGACAGATGTCCTTGCTTGTGATGGGGTGGGACCAGGTGACCTTTAAAGGCCCTTCCCAACCCAAACCAGTGATTCTGAAAGCAGACACTCTCTGCCTACACATCACTGCCTATAGGTACCACAGCACTGTGCTGATTAAATAACAACTTCAGCAGAATTAAATCTCCTTTGATTTTTTTTATTCACCTTCCCACCCCTGTCTGTCAGCACCATAAACACACCGGAGCAGAGGCTGCTTCCACTGCACCTCCTCTAGCCTGAACAAAGCCTTTAGATGTTACTGAATATTAATACTAATAATGGATTCTGTAAATGTTCCAGAGCCTGAAAAATGAATCCTCAAATTAAATGTGATCCAGATTTAGTTCATGTACAACAGACAATAATCACATAATCCTTGCGTTCTTCCTAGCAAGGAAGTAGAGATGAACAGGAGAAAACCAGACCATGGAATCACACCAGAATGATCTGGGTTAAACATAATCTCATTCCACCCCTGCCATGGGCAGGGACACCTTCCCCTGTCCCAGGTGCTCCAGCCCCAGTGTCCAGCCTGGCCTTGGGCACTGCCAGGGATCCAGGGGCAGCCCCAGCTGCTCTGGGCACCCTGTGCCAGGGCTGCCCACCCTCACAGGGAACAATTCCTGCCCAATATCACATCTAAATCTACCCCTGTTCAGCTTAAAGCCATTCCCTGTGTCCTGTCCCTCCATCCCTTGTCCCCAGTCCCTCTGCAGCTCTCCTGGAGCCCCTTCAGGCCCTGGAAGGGCTCTGAGCTCCCCCTGGAGCTGGCTCCTCTCCAGGTTAAACAATCCCAGCCCTCCCAGCAGACCAGTTTCAATTAGAACATTTTTTTTCTGGCTTAAATTACTGGAATTCCTTTAAAGTTTCTCTAAAAGTCAGTTTACAAGTTCTCCTGCTGATACGGTGTCACATTATCTTTAATGGAACACCTTCAGGAGTGTACTGAAAATCTATCGTACTGCAAGTACACAGTAAAAAAGGGAGAAAGGGGAAAAGATTCCATTTTTCCAGTCTAACTTTGTCCCTCTCCAGCCAAGACATCTGTCTAAGAAAAAAGCACCCATGTTTTGTTTCTACTGCCTCTTAAAAACCTCACTGTGCCCCAGCATCTCTGTTTGGAATTCCCAACAGTCCAGTTGTTCCTTCAGAGGAACAAAGAGAACTTGGATTATTATTATATTTAATTTCTTGAGTGGAGAGAGCCCTGAACTCCAGAGGCACAGGAGTCCATAGAATCACTAAGGTTGGAAAAGACTTCTGAGATCATCAACCCTTACCACGTTAAACAACAAATCCTGTCCTCAGGTGTCAAATCCATACATTTTTTGAGCAATTTTAGGAATGGGGACTGCACCACTGCCCTGGGCAGGCTGTCCCTCTGTCTGTCAACCATGAAGAAACTTTTCCTAACATCCAACCTAAACTTTCCCTGGTGCAACCTGAGGCTATCTCCTGAACTACCCGGCTGTTCCCTTGTGCAGCTCAACCACAACACCTCCAACATCACAGAAAACCAACTTAAAACTGGAGATTTTCCCACCATTTTCAAAGAAACAGGGACCGTGTGTGTCACATCCCCTGCACAACCCTCTGCAAAATTCAGCTGTTTGCTCCAGAGCCAATTTATTCAGGTGAGGACAGCACGGCTGTGGCCCAGGATCCTGATAAATGAAATCTATATTCTTGAAGGTCAATAACTCCCAATCTGCTGCCTCGCAGATTTCCTGCCTTGGAAGCTTTCCCAGCTTTGCCCAGGACATGGCAAGCCTTCTGGAGAAATGAGTTGTACAGGGAGCTCCTACACAGGATTTGTATGAGGTACAACTCATTAATGGGAGAAACAATTTATCTGGAGAGGGTACCAGGGAGAGAGGCTGCTGATACTGGGAGGAAAACACTTCTTTTGTACTCAGGGGGTAAGAAAAATGTGCAGAGCCTAAATTCAGTCGTGTGGACACGAGCTGCAAATTGTTACGGGCAAGACTTTGCAGATTCAGGAGATCTGTTTTAGGGAAAAACCAGAGATTTAATTTATTTTTCAAGCTGGATTGCTTGTTGGCCAGAAAGAACTACAGCATTCAATTTAGTTTTTGAGGTTAATAGCAGCAAAGGAGGATCTCAGGGTATTTCTGGGCTCCTGCAGAGTTAATGGTCAGGAGCAGTGAAATAGTCTGGCATAAGAATATTATGGTGCCATGTTCTGATGTGTGAGGGACTTTCTAAGCTGGTTAAATTTCAGGTAGTGTTAATTAACCAGCATGAAGGCTTAATATTTTAAATAAAATGCTAAAACTCAGCACTTCTCTATTGTTAGCACTGCATTCAAGATAGAGCCAGGTTGGAAACTCTTTAAATAAATAAATAAATAAATATATTCATTTGGAACATGGTCAGACTCTGCATCCTCCCTCTCCCCAGTCTCTCTGTCCTTCCCAGCTCTCAGGACGGCTCCGGGGCTGAGCTGGCCACGAGCCTCACACAGATTTTTGGCAGACAGGTGAATTTCACCACTCACTTGTTAAGACGGAAGAAAAAGCCATTTGATGTCATCCCACGAGCCAGAAAAAAGGCCTTTTAAGCCAAAGCATGGCATTTGCTGTATAATTTCAGATATTTTCTGTTCTGTGGCTGCTGTAAAGCAGTAAAAGCTTTTTTTTTTGGAGGAGGAGGGGAGAAAGGAGGAGCAGAAATAAATGAGCAGTGTGCATTTGTTTAGTTTTTTTTCTCCTCAGGACCAGCACTTTCAATTTGTGGAAGAGCAGAGGCAAACCTGTCCTGATTTATGAGCAGCAGCAAACCTGAGCCTGTGGCTGCTCCCACATTTCAGCAGGCAGGAACAGGAATGCTGCTGCTTCCCTTGTGGCTCCACAAACAAACCTGGTTTAAAGCAACACTTTATTGCATTCCCTGGATTCAGGAGCTCATCAGCATTGATTTCCATCAGCTCCTTCCCACAGGAAAAATGCCACCCCTTTCCCCATTCCTTTAGTCCCATCACTATTTCCCTTCTCACCTTGGGACATTCTAACCCAAGAATTTCCAGCAAAGTCCCTGCATTAAGGGCTTTGCTGGAAATCACAAAGCTTCAGGGAAACACAGAGAGAGCAAACACTTGAGAGCAGTTCAAAGGATGGGTCGGACTGCTGGGATAAGCCTGAGGATCAGGATTTTAAGGGCAAAAGCCAAGAGAGATGGAGAGGAGACTGCAAAGTGCAGTGCAGTGTAGAAGCATGATCTAGGAGAGAAAAGGATCCCTATGCCAGGGAAACAACTTTCCTTTTGCAAAGAAGGAGCTTAGTAAAGGAATGAAGGGCATAACTAACCAGGAATCTAATCCATAAAGTAGAACAGCTGCAAAATGCAAAAGTTGTTTCTGAGAAATGCTCCTTCCCTAAAGGTGAAAGTTGCACTTCAGCTTTATAAAAGGTTGGTTAAAGGACCAAAAGTCAAATACAAGTAAAAAAACAAACTTCCTAAGAATAACAGATTAAAAACAGAAATCAAAATGAGGAACCCTGAATGGATCTTGAACTGCAAGTACCAGGGATACCCCGGTGAGGGCCAGGATTTTGTTTCAGCCCACATGAGGTGCAACATTCCTGCCTCCAGGGCAAGTCCACGCTCCCTTTTCCTCACTTACAAATTTCTCAGGCACTTCTGGGCCAGAAGTGAAGTGCTCACTCCATTCCAGCCTGTGTGTGGAGGATTAAATCTAAATTCACCTGCCCATGAATGCCAATATTTAAGGGATAAGCCTCATGGTTGGCTTTCAATAGACAAGAAAACTGCCAAGACCCCCGGGAAATTACTCTGCCACATGAAAGGGATCCTGATTTTTGAGAGGCTGAACTACACCAGCCTTTAAAAAACAAAAAGCCAATGTTTTAGACACAATTTTAGGAAATCCCTCTGCTCCATTTCCTCTACACAATGTTTCTTAGTCCCACATCTCCCTCCCTTCCCAAAGCCACAGCTTGCCATCAGGGGTGGGAGAGGCACAGGCTCACAGATTGAAAACAAAACGAAAGGGATCCTGATTTTTGAGAGGCTGAACTACACCAGCCTTTAAAAAACAAAAAGCCAATGTTTTAGACACAATTTTAGGAAATCCCTCTGCTCCATTTCCTCTGCACAATGTTTCTTAGTCCCACATCTCCCTCCCTCCCTTCCCAAATTCACAGCTTTCCATCAGGCAGGTTGGGGTGGGAGAGGCACAGGCTCACAAGTGGAAAACAAAACTCCTGAGCTTCTGGAAAAGCCTGGAAGTGCCTCCACAGCTGCCCAGTGCTGGTGACCTCCTTCTGACACCTCTTGTTAACTCAGTGGGAAGGGAAATCAAACAAGGGGGATCTGGAGTGAGCTGCAGGGACCCAGCTGGGTGATAGTGGCACAAAAAAAGCAAGAACTGGTTTGGGCATGGGTTCAGTGTCCCAGAAATGCACAGCAAAGGCTGCTTCAGGTGTGTTACTGATCATGGAGAGCTACAGCAGCTGCTGGGCTACATTTGCAAACTGCTCAAGGAATGCAAGAAGTTGATTTAATTTAATGTCAGAACATCCCAAATGAGAGGATTACCTTCCATCTACACTGGAAACCTCCACTTGGAGCTTCCTGACATTTGCGAAATCACACAAGATGAATATTCTCAGTGTATATTGATTTTTTAATTTCCCTTTTCATGGAGTAATGTGAAAAAATATCACCAGCTTGAGTGACCAGAAAATGAGAGGAGGAATATCTGTAAGTAGGAGAGAGCAGTTTGGAAATAAATCATCTCCTCACACACACAAAAATCACACAGGAGTCCTGGCACTCGAGTTCTGCACAGAACTGGTGCTCAGCAGAACAATTCCCAGTGCCTGGACACCAGAAATGACCAACAGAAAGCCATAAAGACAAACACAATAAAACTAACAAAATAAAATAAAACCAAATAAAAACAACAAAATAAAAACAGGCAACTCCTGGTTTTACTTCCAGACAGGAATGTAAGATTAAAACAAGCTTTAAAATAATCTGTGGCCCTCATTCAAATGAGGTTCTTCTCATTCACCCAAAAAAAGCTTTTTGGACAGAAGGAACTGTCACCAAGTCACCTCCAGCAGCCCCAGCCCCAAACAGCCACTTGTGCACCACTCCAGAATTATAATTTTTACAACTTTTATCCCAGCCTAGAATTACAATTTTTACCACAATCCAGAATGACAACTTTTAGCATCACTCATTAACAACTTTTAAGTATTGCATTAAAATAAGCTATAAAATTTCACTTTTTAAGCAACATTTCTGAAGAAATTCTAGAAATGAGAGTCCCTATCACATTTATCCTAGGATTTTAATCTGAATCTGCTAGAAACTCACCTGGAAAAGATGGGCTGGCTGGATAATATTCTAATTCTACCAGAAAACACCACTTCTGTTCACTTTTAAACCCCAAGTTTACACTTCTGAACTGTTCTGACACAGAGATTCCTACTTCTATACTGGAATATTTCGTGCCTGAAATATCCAAACACTGATCCATCCCTGCCTCCCACATTAACCCCCTTCCTCTCCAACACCAAGCAATGCCAAATGCAATTTCCTTCTGCATTAAAAGATGCAATTGCAATGAAATACCCTCATCCCAGGATATTTATGATATCAACCACAGACATCCAGGCCCTGAGGGAATTAGTTTTGTGTACATGAGGAAAAACAAGGGGAGCTGAAGGATTCTCTCAGCTCTTGTAACTGCCAGAGAAAGTCCTCCAAATTACATGCATCACTTTTTTATTTACTCCATGGCATCATATGCCCATATATTTACCCTTAAGAGATGAGTTATAAATGTACCATTGATTTCTTTTGACTTTTTTTTTGTAATATCATTATCTGTAAGTGCTTCCTGAAGGTCACTGGATGCAAACTATGTTTACTATTAAATTTATAAGTTTGAGAGAAAAGCAATGAAATACATTTGCAGTTTTTTTCTTCCCTTTTTACCTTGCCCTTGTCAAAGTAATGGATAATTTCTTGATAGAGCTGATCTTTCAGCTGTCCTTGAGTAGCAGCTTGGTATCCATCCCGCTGGGTAAGATGTGCTGCACATGCTTCTTCTGACCACTAAATCATAAAAAAAAGGGGAAAAGTGAAAGCAAATCCAAAGCTATGAGATCTGAAGTGAAATAAAAGAGAGGGGTTTTATTTAAAGGAGTGGTACTGCAGTTAATGCACCAACAAAGGGTTTTTTCACAGCTGTGCCCTTTGCTTCCTTGGGCACAAGGAACATTTATTTGGATGCTGTAATTGGAGGCTAATTACATCCATCAGCTGGAAGGGAGCTTCTGGAGGTGGCTTCCTCTCCTCAGTGAGTTTGATGAGGGTGACCTTGGCCTGCTGGGGACACAATGAACACTTCACTTTGTGTGGGAGAAACCCTGGAGCCCAGATCCACCAACACAAAGGTGATGCCTCAGGTTTAGCTTTTCTATTTTTCACACTCACATCATTGGGAAGGGCTGCAGGCAGGGAAATGAGATGGCTCCAACTCACTGAGGATCTCTGGAGGTAGGGAAAGCATAATTAACTTTATCCAGCCTGTCTGCAATTAGCAGCCCTGGCTTTTCCAGAAAATGCCTGATGGATGAAGGGAAAGGTATCAATCATAGGAATCATGGAATGGTTTGGGTTGGAGGGGAGCCTAAAGCTCATCCCATCCCATCCCATCCCATCCCATCCCATCCCATCCCACCTCTGCCATGGGCAGGGACACCTTCCACTGTCCCAGGCAACTCTAACCTGGCCTTGGACACTCACAGGGATCCAGGGGCAGCCACAGGTTCTCTGAGCAGCTCCCAGATTCACTTGCAGAATTACTGATACTTTTCCTACTATATATTATTAAATTTCACCCAATCACTTCTTGATTTGGCCAAAATTTTTGTTTGGGTCATGCAGACACCTCTGACAGCTCTGTTCTGAACTCTGTTTCTGATCAACACAACCCTGCTGAAGCCTGCAATGTGATAGAATTCTTTTCAGCATGCTAACAGCTGCTATCTTCTGTTAGTTTTGAACACGTCAATTTTGAGAAAGAAGGTTGAAAACACAACAAAAGTCTCTTTCCTTGAGCGTGCTTCATCAGCTTGCAGTAATTTGGCCTCTCTCCCTTCACAGACAGAGCCTTCTTGCAGATTTAAAGGTGAAATTCTCACCCACTCTCAGTCTTGCCCTCGATGTGATCCCATTAAAATCACTGGGATGAAGTATCTGCCCGTGATGAGTGTCATTGAAAATCCTGTCCTGAGGCTTGACAGAAAAACTCAATTGCTCAGTTACACACCCCCAGTACTGCTGCTCCTCAGGCAGCACTGAACTCCTCCCTCCACGAAGGGCTGCAGGGGCAGGGACTGAGGTACAGACTGACACACTTGGATAATAAAGTAATTCCAGCCTCTAATGAAATTATACTTACAAACAAACATCCACTCAGGGATGAAAACCTGTGACGAATTCTTCCCTGGCATTTACCATTGATTTGCATTAGAGGGAAAGTAAAATTGGTATTTCTTCCCATGGAGTTTTTCCACTGAATTCAAAGGAGCACATTAAGAGAGACACTCACCTGCTCTCTGAACACATCCCCCAAGAAAAGCCACAACTGGCTAAACTGCAATTTCAGGTCAGAGGAAGTAAATTGTCTAACAAGTCCAAGCCATGCCAGGTGAAGTTTGAGTGAGGTTTTATGGCATGGTTTATTCCATCATTTATTCAGGAACACAGCCCCCATGGAAGGGAATTAATCCTTCATCCTGTCTAAAAGGTTCATCCATGTGAAGTGGGCACAGTGCTTTTGCACTCCAGATGAATCTTAGAGATGTTTCCTTGTGTAATAACCCTCTAATGATTTTAAAATACAGTAAATACATTTCAGAGTGTCTTAATTTAAATTGCACATGTACACTCTGCATCACATTTAATCTTTTTATGGCTTGGATGCAGTTTACTCAGCTCTGAAGAACGAATAATTCTCAGTGCATCCATCAGAAGGATCTCATTTAACACCTTCCCCTTTTCAACTTTTCAAAATAGATATTTGACACTCACACTTTGCTGGGGACTGCTGAAATTAAAGGCAGGATTGCCAAGAACAGTTGGCTGCTGAGCATGAGCTGCATTTCCTGGATGAAGAGGGGCACCATGAGCACAGCAGGGTGCAATCACTCAGTCCCAGGCTGCTCTGGGTGGGAAGGGACCTTAAAGCCCATCTGGTTCCACCCCTGCCACGGGAAGGGAAACCTTCCCTGGACCAGGAGGCTGCAATACACTGGAATGAGCAGGAGATCAAGGGAAAAAATGAAATTCTCATTGATTCTGTCCCTGACTCACTGCCCCCAGTGGGGGTCATGTCCTTGATGGGGGTGGAAAGAGATCCAGCACTCCCTGAGGAAGAAAGATTTCACTGTAGGTTGTGAGATGTGAGGAAGACAAACAGGACTAAATCAAACTCTTCCAAAACCCCTAACTCTTATCACATTGAGATTTTTACTTTTCCCATTAACAGCTTTTCAAAATTAAAACATAAACCCAGGAATTCAGTGATGATTCAGCTGTATTAAATGTAATTTCATGACACAAGTGTCTGCTGGCAAGAGCAGCACCTTCCTAAGTGATAACCAGGAGAGCAAAGTGGGTACCTGCTCCCACATTTGTGACATCAGCATGTTAGAGACAAAATCTACTCTCCAGAATGTTTTCAGGAGATTAATGCTTCTGAAGCACAGCTTCACTCCATTTCTGGCTGGCAGTGGGTAGTGTTAAACACTCAAATGCTTTATTTCAGGCACTTTCTGCAGGTAACATGTTATTTGTGCATATTGCAGGCTACACCACACATTCCTTGAAGAGGAGCAATATTGTTGTGCCTCTTCAAATGTGCTATAAACTGGGTAACACTGCATTCAAATTATATGCACCTTTTAAAGGCATGACCTTGGAAAGAAGGCTATTTGATTCTCTCTGCAATTTTCTGAAATCAGTTACAGACACCCAAGAGCACTCGAGCAGGGGCTCCAGCACTCCTTGCACAAAAGATCTGTGGAGAGCTCATTTACTAAAATATCTGCTTAGAGGCTTTCACATATTGTACAGTCTGGATATTTGCAATTTGGGTTTTGTGGTGCTGACTTGACCACATTCCCTTCACTCCAGTTCCAGATCCACCTCTGCCACCCAGTGCTTTCCTCTGGGGATGAATTCCACGTGCAAAAGAGAACCCAGAGCAGTTCATCAGCTCCAAGTGCAGATGTTCTGAGTGCCAAACACCGCCCTGGCTGGCTGCTGCTGGCATTTCCCATTGTTAGGATGTGTTTTGGGGTTTACCTTGAGGAGCTTTGCGTGCAGGAGTAAGGTGTAGGCAGCCTCTGTGTAGTTGTCACACTCCTTGTGCAGGTCACACAGCTTGTACAGGTACCTGCCAGCAACAGAAACAATGGCTCTTAAAAAGAGTGGGTTTAAGATGTCACTCAGTCATTTATTTTGGAGATTACAAGGGTTCAAGTCTATCTTCAAACAAGTAAGTATTTGTGGGATTGGTTAAAGTTCCCATTTCTGTGTGCAGACAACATTTAGAATCATTTGCATTTCCACTGTGCTGTTTTTAAGGGACCCTCAGGGAATCATGGGGTCATTGAGGTTGGAAAAGTCCTCCAAGATCATTGAGTTTAATCTTTGACTGAACATCAAGAGAATGACCTGTGGTGAGTAATAAATCCAATCCAGATTTCGAGCAAGACAGAGCACTTTTACAGTTCAGCTATGGGGACAGGAGTAAATTTCATTATTTACCTTCAATAGCATCACACCTCACTCAATTCTCTTAATCTGTTTGATGATTTTTACACTGACAAATTAAAAAATCCCCACAAAACTATTAAAAATTGTATTTTGAAAAAGCCAGAGAAAATCCTTTCAAGTTTGATATTCGTTACAAGCTTGTTAACAGAAATTGGAGATAATTTGGCTGGGGGTTTGGCAGTGAGAGACAATTTGTCTTGATAGAGATGCTGAACAGGGCAGACCTAAATAATAAGAAATCACTTCATGTGTTTGTCCACAATTATCAATCCTGCCATTTCCTGTTCTTTTTGCAAACTTCTAAAAGACCAATTAAAACCATTTAAACAACAGGAAGAGACTTGACAAGTGAAAACTCTTCCACAAAGATAACAAGCACCTGAGAATGAATAATGAGTCACATTTAGATACCTAAAATAGCAGTACAAACACAAAGCTCATCATTTTAACACATCAGTGTAAGCAACAGTCAGCCAAAGCACAAATGGGGGGCAGTGAACCTTGAGGTTTACAGAAAGCACAATATTTTCATGTTTACTTGGTCTGAAAAGACATTTTGAAAGCTTTAAGTTTAAAATAAGTATCAGTCAGGCATTATTTAACAAATTTTTTTTATTCCAAGTCACATATTTTGTACCTCACTAGGAGGCAACATCATTTCTTGCTCAGCTTATTTGTTTTCTTCACCAGCAGAATTCTGGCTCCTGAGTATTTCAGTGCTCATTGTAATGGAACTGAAGGACATGGAGAAAGGGGACAGAGATAATCTCCTGACTTTCACTTCCAGCACTCTGTTCTCAGTGCAGATAAGCTTTTGAATTACTTCAGGTTCAGCCAAGGTGTGATTTTTCATTACTCCTCTCTTCCAGCCCCCAAGTGACTGCTTAATATGAACTTAATTTCCCCAATTACAGAGCCTGTGTCAGGCAGTTGGTCACCAGTCATGTTTACAAACCTTATGTACATCTCTTCCCTCTCGATCTCCTTGTAGAAATTCTGAAAAACAACATAATTTGGTTACAAAGTCTTTGATTTCACACTTTGCAATGTACACAGAACACGCTCCAAATTAAAAATTCATAATTGCGTAACGTCAACCTCCAAACTGCAAAATGAAATTTGCCTCCAGTGATGGAACACAAGTTATTTAACTCAGAAAATCAAATGCTGGGATGTTTCATGTTGCAATGTTTTAGGGCTGCTGTCTCACTGCAAAGGTTAAGAATTTGCAAGAACAATACTGCTAGAAATTTGCTGCTGGCATTTGCAAGTCACACATCATTAACCATTTTCAGCTGAAAATTTTCTAACATACAACAAAACCGAAATTTTAATGCAACAGTTGTTCTGTGGATTGAAAACTCTGAACCTTAGTCCAGCAATACAACATCTGCTCTTGAATTCTATCAGTTTCCTTGGAAATACAGAGTTAGATTAGTGTTATTTGTCTGGTTTCATATGTCACACATTAGCATCACTCTCCTCTGAGTGCCTCCAGCCTTGAGATAAACTGGTTAACAGTGCAAATATTGTAAATGCAAAATATGATAACTGGGGGAGAGATTCAAGACATTTCTGAACCTAATTTTAAGTTTGCCTCCAAAATTTAAAATGTATCTAAGAAAACAAAATACCAAGAAAGTCCTTCTTCAATGAATTAAATATATTTCAATGCTAAATAAAAGAAGTTTGAGGAGGCACTAAAAGAGCACAAACCCAGTACTAAAAGAGGGACAAATCCAATACAAAAGTGATCTTTTAAAAGAGAACTGGAATGGATAACAGAATTCACATTTCACAGAGGAATGCACAAACCCAGTACTAAAAGAGGGACAAATCCAATACAAAAGTGATCTTTTAAAAGAGAACTGGAATGGATAACGAATCCACATGTCACAGAGGAACGATGGGTTATTCCAGGGGTATTTCAGTTGCTAAAGCTGCCTATTACTTTTGGCTTCAATTCAGAAAACAAACTGCCAAGGCCACCACTGCCCCATGTCCCCAAATGCCACATCCACATGGATTTTAAATCCCTCCAGGGATGGGAACACTCCAGGACTGTCTGGGCAGCTGTGCCAGGCCTGGACAAACCCTTCCATGAGGAAATTGTTCCCAGTATCCACCCTGAGCTACCGTGGCCCAGCCTGAGGCCGTTCCCTCTCTCCTGTCCCTGTTCCCTGGAGCACAGCCCGACCCCCCGGCTGTCCCCTCCTGGCAGGAGCTGTGCAGAGCCACAAGGGCCCCTGAGCCTCCTTTGCCCAGGCTCAGCCCCTTCCCAGCTCCCTCAGCCCCTCCTGGGGCTCCAGAGCCTTCCCCAGCAGCACAGGCATAAATGCAGATCAAACCCTCCCAGTTAAACCACCGTCAGTGCAGATAAATTGAATCCCAGGAAAAGCTCGGGATCAGCCAAGTCCCAATTAGGAACTCTTTGAGACCTCAGGTGGGAATTGTGCCGGGTTTCAGCCGTGGGTAGGATTTTTGCAAAGGCATGAATTTCACTTCAGGTACCTGGAGAATGATGAAAAGGCTGAGTGGGCCCTGGAGGGGAAACGGGAGTGTAAAATCAAGGTAAGGTTTGAAATCATGGTGACCGAAAGTGACGGAAAATTCCGCCCTGCGCCGCTTCCCGGGGATTCCAGCGGCTGCAGCAGGCCTGTGCTTGGTGTCTCACTGTGATTGCACCTGACAGCAGCAAATCACCCACGAAATCTATCATCTGCAAATTCAGCTGCCCAGAACCAGCATCAGGAGATGCTGTTGGGAGACACCTGCAAAGAACAAACCCCCAAGGGTTCCTCAGCTTCCCCACGGGGATGGCGAAATTCCTGGGAGGAGGCTCCGAGTGCTCTGATGAAGGGAAGGAGAAACAATTTCACCTTCCCAAGGGAATGTTCCCAGTTTGACACAGTGTGTGGTGACTGTGTTGTGTTGTTTCCCATCCTGCTTGGAGACCTGGCAGGATTTCCCACCAGGGTTCTGCTCAGGAGGACGCTGTGACCTTTCTGCAGGCAGCCCAACAGCACTTGCTGCATCACCAGCCTGTGACAACTCTCCAAGTCCCTCCTCTTTGCCCATTTCCCAAACATTCTGATGCTTTCTGATGTGCAGAGAGGAAAAACAAACTAAAAATAAGTGCCCAGTTTTGGATTTGATGCCTCCATCTCCTCTCCTGCTCCAGTGGGCACCGTTTGGTTCACGGCTGATGAGATGGAGCAGTGTAAATGTTGCACTGCACGAGGCCAGGACTGCATTAGATACAAAATAAAAAAGCTAAAAACTACATTATATGCAAATATAAAAGAAGTTGTGAACTATTTACTCTGCTCTTTCCTGAACAAAGTCCATCAGCCAGATCACATAAATGATAAACACTGGCTGTGCCTCATGTATTCGTGCAAAATCAAAGCTTTGATTATGATATGGGGAGCAAAGCTTGGAATTCTCAGTGGCAAACAGTGGAAATAGCAAATTTAGTTCACGTTATTTTGGGGGTCTCTGAAAGTTATCATTCATGGGTGCTGATTTTTGGGTTGTAAAATCTCATTTTCTGAATCTCCACCAAAGACCATGATGTGTGTGAGTACAACTGGAACAATTATTGCTTCCCACTCCAGCCCAAACAGATCAAGATTTGTGTATGGGGTGGACACTCCAAAATGTCAGGGTCTAAGAGGAGGAAATTTCCCATCAGTGAGGAAAACAAGCCAAGCTTTTCCTGCTGTGAATCAAACAGTACCTCCAATTCCTTCAAATAATTTGAATAAAGGGGCTGAGCAGAGAGCAGAATATAAATGAGATTGCAAATCCACAGAAATTTTGAGAGTAAATGGCAGAGAACTCCGACATTCTGTATGTCAAGTGGTTTTCAGCACAGAGTTGTTTATACATCAATTGGAAATGTCAATGAACAGGCCCTCTAACATTTCTCCTTAAATCTTTCTGTACAAACAATTAAAGAAGGGATAGTCCATGTTTTCACAGATTTGCCTTCACCAAAATAGGAAAAAAATAGGACAAAAACCTAAAGCATTCCAAATTTCCCCAAGAATCCCAACAGACACTCTGCTTGACACAAGCCCTCTGTTAAAGATGAAGGATCCTGAGGGTAATGGGGCTTTGGGTGATTTTGTGGTGATTTTGTAGTAGTTTTATGGTGGTTTTGTGATGACTTTTGGGTGATTTTATGATGATTTTGTATTGATTTTGTGGGGATTGTTGGCGGTTTTGTGGTAGTTTAGTGGTGGTTTTTTGGGTGGTGTGGTGGCGGTTTTGTGATGATTTTTGGGTGATTTTATGATGATTTTGTATTGATTTGTGGGGCTTGTTGGTGGTTTTGTGGTAGTTTAGTGGTGGTTTTTGGGTGGTGTGGTGGTTGTGGTGATTTTTGGTGGTTTTGTGGTAGTTTTGTGATGGTTTTAGGGTCATTTGGTGGTGATTACGTGGTGATTTTTGGCAATTTTGTGATGATTTTGTGGGGCCTTCACGGTGATTTTTGGTGATTTTGTGGTGACTTTTGGCAATTTTGTGATGATTTTCTGGGACTTCATGGTGATTTTTGGTGATTTTGTGGTGACTTTTGGGTGATTTTGTGGTGATTCTTTGGGTGATTTTGTGGTGATCTTGTGGTGATTTCGCAGTGGTTTTGTGGTGGTTTTGTCACGATTGTGCAGTGATTTGTGGTGATTCTGTACTGGTTTCATAGCAAATTTGTGGCAATTTTGCAGTGATTCGTGGTGATTTTATGGTGATTTGTGGTGGTTTTGCAGTGATTTGTGGTGATTTTATGGTGATTTGTGGTGGTTTTGCAGTGATTTGTGGTGATTTTATGGTGATTTGTGGTGGTTTTGCAGTGATTTTTCTGCTTACCAGCACGTTGACAGTGCAGCTCATGCGGTTCTCCTTGTTCTCATCGTGCATGATGGTCCTGTAGTCCAGCAGCCTCTCCATCAGCCTCACCACCAGCTTCACAAAGGTCTCCCCACTCTTGGCCAGGTATTTGTGCTTCCTGCAGTGCTCCAAGAGACTGAAAAACCAATTAAGTTCGCCTTGTTAATCACACGCAGAGAAAAACCTTGACTCAGGTGCAGTTTTAAATATTGCGCATCGTTAACAGATTTTAATTATTTCTGGGCTACAAAGTTCATTGTAGTCTAATTGCTCTCTCTCCTGACTTCTCCGTGACATAAATTCTGCTGCTGATCAACACTTACATTTTGTCAAATAACACTTTGTACTGCTCATCTCCACGGCCTCCTTCCACTTCGTGATCCAGTTTGGTGATGATCTCGTTTTCGAACTGTAATTAAACAAAGCAAGCGTAAATAATCAGCTGGCAAATATTTCACTTTATTACTGTAGCCTCAATGCCTCACAGATTGGTTGGGTGCCTCGATGAGATGTTTAGCCCCTGGTTTAAAGCCTGATTGACTTTTAAAGTTTGCAGTCTCTGGTTTTTTTAGACTCTCCACGATGATCTCCTGCCCTACAAGGACTTCTTTGGTTAAAGGAATCATTGGTCGTGCTGTTAAATGAAGTGTAAATATTTGCATTATGGAAAACGAAAGAAGGAGATTAATGACAGGAATTGAGGGCAGGGAGAAAGGAGACACAGAATGTCCCCAGCAGCAGAACTAAACACAGAAATGCTGGAAGCTCTCAGAGAAGAAAGGCAACACCTGAGGCTGGATAACCCTGCTGGGTGCACCCCCAGCATCCCTGACACCCCTTTTTAGCACACAGACATTGACTGCAGGACACACCCTGAGCAAGATGTTAATAAACCCTGCAGAAGGGAAGGGAGTAGTTTCAAAAACACTCCAGAATAATTTTATTGGGCAGTATTAAAAGGATTTAAGCTTAAGTGGCCAACAGAACGTGTTTTAAATGCAAGCTGGGTAATGTCATGGATTTTTTATGATTACAGAGGGTTTTATCTCTTGTTGCTAGAATGGATGTGAACTGTTAGTGGAGGAAGGCTCACTCCAGGCCTGCTGCTCTGTCATGAATCAGTGAAGTCACTTAGTTCCTAATTCTTCATTAAATAAGCACAGACAAACACAGAGATCTCAGCAGGAGAGACTGGGTGAACTGGGAGCCCGTGGCAGGGGAATGGGAGCCCAGTGCTCCCAGTGGGAGTTGGGTGACAGAACACTTGTCACCAGGTTTTTTCACTGCTATTTCCTTAAGCCACCCCCAAGGATGCTGAGGAGAAGCAAAGGGCCCCTGCACAAGAACAAAGAGTACCGACACTTTGTAAATGTCAAGAGATGTACTTTGCATCTGCAGGTGATATTAACAGCACATAATGTACCCATGGAGAAAGAATGGATTGCCTGGATGATCAAATATTCTGGGTTGGAAGGGACCCACAAGGATCATCCAGTCCAGCTCCTGCACAGACACCCCAAAAACCCCACTGAGAGAATTGTCCAAACCCTCCTGGAGCTCTGGCAGCCTCGGGGCTGTGCCCATTCCCTGGGGAGCCTGGGCAGTGCCAGCACCCTCTGGGGATGAACCTTTCCTGATATCCAACCTAAACCTCCCCCTGACACAGCTCCAGCTGTTCCCTCAGGTCCTGCCCCTGGTCACAGTGAATACAATGAATCCATTATTACAATAATGACAGAAGATGAGAAAAGGCAGGATAATGCAATCCACCCCCTCCCACAGTACCAGAGTTGAGTAAAACACTGAAACAACACAATGATGAAACTGAGAAGTCACAAAAGTCCTGTTCCCTAATGAGCCAGAATAAAACTGACTTTGTAACCCAATGTGAAAAATGACACTTGCTGCCAGCCCCAGCCCTGCAGGTGATGTATTTTTTAGGAAGAGATTACTCAGATCAAGAAGAGCAATTACATTTGTCATGCAGGATCTCCAGGATCTTCCCACTATCAGTTTTACTTAAACCTCTGTAAATCCATGCTTTGTTGGGCCATTTCCCCTAACAGCCTCTTGGGCTGAACAGAGCCAGGATTGTGGCATTTTGGGGGTTTTAAGGATTATTAACAGTATCTTTGCTCTTCAGTCATTCCTGGTATTTCTCATGGAGCTGCTGTGGTGCTGATCATCTGAGCCAAATGAATAAATGTTATTTAACATCAGTTAAAATTCCTTCTGTGGTCTTTCCATGGAGGAAGCTTTTAGCAATACCAGCTGAGGTTTATGGAGCTTTGGAGGTTTATCACTCCCATGATGGGAGCAGCAATGTGCCCCTGGAGCTGCACAAGCCAGTGGCTCTGGGACATTGCACCTGGCATCTGTTGATAAACTCCATTTTTCCTTTTCTCTCTCTTTTTTCCCCCTAATGCACTGAGTTTTTATAAATGCATTACATTTAATTTAATGCATAAATAAGCCTGCAATTATTGTGATGGGATTTAGGCTCAAATGAAGAAGTGCCAAATCTCCAATGTTTCCATTAGAGCCAGTGCCACTTGCTGAGGCTCTTTCTGGAGGCTGAGGGGGAATATCTGCACCATCAGTGAGCTTCCTGTTGACACTGAAAGCTCGAGGGGTGATACCAGGATGATTACAGGACATTTTTATCCACTCTTCCTCTCCGCTGATCAAGATCTCAGCTTCTCTTTAGGATGAAAATTTGAACTTGAGCAAAGAACAATTCCAGTGCTTCCTCTGTCTGTGGCAATCTCCCACCTGGAGCAAATAAATCAGGGTGAGCCATCTCATGTCAACTCAAGTGATCACTTCTGGGCTTGGGTTTACCTCAAGGAAGGCTGAATTTGTAGCACTGGCTGACAAGTTAATTTTGCTGTAGATGAGGAGGACTTCCAGCCCTCCAAGCTGCTATAAATTCATTTTGATGTGGGCTAATAATAATTTGCCATATAAAATTCAAGTGACAGATCACACCACCAGAAATTAGTCCTAGTGCAGAAATGGCACCCAAGTACAGCAAACTTTGCTCAGAGGTTTCTGTGAAAGTTGGTGGCTGTTCCCAATGGTTTCATCCTTTCTCTTTCCTATTTTTCCACAGCATTCCAGCAGGGAAACAGATCTGGAGCCATTCAAAATTATGGGATCATCTTGGAGGCCACTGCATTACCTTTCTCCCTTGCTCCCCAGGTGGAGTCAGAGAGGATTATTGATATTTTTCAAAAGGCCAGAAGCCAAGAAAAACTTACACATTTATACTTCAACTGTAGGTAATTAAAAAATGTTACTTATTGAAACCAATCCTCTGTGGGAGATTAGTTATTTGGATTTGAATATTCAGTGGGATCACAGGAGCTGGGAGAGTCATTCATTTGTGTCCTGTCTGAAATCCACAGCACAGGGAAAGGAGGTTAACCCAGGGCTCAGAAGTGGCAAAAAACTTGAATAAGGAATTGTAGGTTCTGAAAGCCAAGAGAGATTCTGATAAACTAGGGGTAACTTCTGACTAGGGGGAATTAAATCCATCTGAAATTCACCAATAACCAGCACGTGAAAATCAAAATGCTGGTGTGACGGTTTGGTGATACTGAGATTTATTGTTAAATGTAAGAAATGGGCTCAACTCCAAACAAGCAGAACGTGGTGTCAGCAGTGACACAGGCCCAGAAAAGGTGAGTTAAAATTTAGGCTGGTAGGAAATGAGGAATAAAGCCACAGGTGGGAGCAACAGGCACCAACACCAGGAGCTTTCCATGCTCCAAATTCCACATTCCAGCTGCAGGCTTGTTTCACCTGAAGTTTTCCCTCCTGTTGGCACCACGGGATCCATCCCACTCACCTGAGCAGGCTCTGAACAATCAAACCAATTCTCTTTCATCACTCCTGTGGCTCTCACAAATTCCCTTTGATCCAGAGGCTCCGCTCCTGGAACTGGCCAAGGGAGAAGCCAAGGGGAGGAGGAGGAGTTTCCTGCCACAGGGAAGCTTCAGTCCCACACTGGTTTTGGGATGGGATTCCTGCTTTGAGCTACAGGCTACTTTGAAGTCTTATAAAGGCTTCAAAGCACCTTCAGAGGGAGAGGACAAAATGGGCAACTCCAGCTTTTAAATCAGTCGGCCTTAACATAGTTCTGACAAAACAAGGGGCATTTATCTTGTTGTGTCTCTAAATACACTGGGAGAAGAAAAAAAGCCTCTTCTGTCTGTTCCTGGTTTTACCAGGCAAACCCAAATCCTCCTGAAATGAAAACCACCACAGGGAAAGCTGCCTGTTTATCACACAAACCATCACAGCATCAGAGGCCTGCAAAAAACTGAAATTCCTCCCCCACAAATCATGAGGCTGATACATCTGCTGGAGAAGTGGAGCCAACCTAAACCCTTGTTGATGTGACTAATAAGGTTAGATAATTGGATTTCTGGCAGATTAGTTTAACAGCAGCCAACCATGCCATTTGGAAGTTCTCTCTGGAAGCCGTGCTGGACAAGGATAATTGGTACTTGCATATAAAGGATATAAAGCAGAACATTACATTGACCCATTAAGCATCAAAGCTTGCCTAGGTACTGGTAATATTAATAAAAAATAGATTTTATGTATTTCTATCACTTCAACACAAAAGAAATAAAACAATGAGTGAGGAATCTACAGAGCAGGCATCCCCACTTCAGTTCCTGAAGAAACCACAACCAGGATCTCATGGAGGGTTTTTCCAGGCACACAAAGGGCAAGAAAGTGACTGGAAAAAAAACAATTTAACAAGCTGAACACGAAAAAAAGTGTCCCCCTTCAATGGAGCCTAAATGTGTCCTGGATTGCACCAGCAAGAGCACGGCCAGAGCAGCAACAGGACTATTGCACTTCATGGACCATGGCTGGAATTCCATGTCTGGTCTGATCCACCAGCTGAGAGAGACCCTGGCAAGCTGGAGATGGCTAAAGGAGGCCCACCAACACGGGCAGAGTGCTGCAGAACCTGCAGAAGGAATTGGGTTTGCTCTGCCCAGAGAAAACCCAACTCCAACATTCCAACACCTGAAAGGTGCTCAGAGGAGATGGAAGCAGAAACAGGCACAAGCTGACCCAAGGAAATTCCACTGGGAAATAAAAATCAGAGTGTCTAAATCATAGAATCCTGGAATGGCTGGGGTTGGAAGGGACCTTGTATCATTCCAAACCTCCTGCCACAGGCAAGGACAACTTCCAAAGGCCAGGATGAAACACTGGAATAGCTCACCCAGAGAATTGCTCAAACAATCCTCACTGAAGATACTCCAAACTGAGCTTCAGGTGGTCCCAGATAACCCAACCTAATGCCCACATTAATTCCAGAGGTCCCATCCAGCCTAGACTTCCCTTCAACCTCTGCTCTTCCCAAGCCTGTGATCTTCATTCCCCAAAGGCCAGCCTGAGATACTCAGCAAACTCAGAACTGCATGATCAATGAACAGATTGATTATTCCTTGTAGGATGTGGCTGGTTCTTCCAAACCCATGGAAAAGGGTTTTTTTCTCCTCTGCACCTGTCCTGTCAACGCTACATCCATAAAGAAGCTACACTGCCACAGGAAATATTATGTCAAGTACAGTCCCAGACATCTCTGACTTGAGGATGACACATTTTTCTTAAAATGCAAAAAAACCTCCCTAAGTGAAATATTTAAGACATTCATTTATTAAAATCAGCCAACTATTCCACACAAAGCTGGTTTCCTTCTGTCAGGAAAATTGAGGGCCATAAATTTAGCTATAAAGTCACCCTTGGATTTTTCATGATCTATATAATTGTACAAATAAAAAATGACAAGCAACAAAAGAGAGCATCTGACAGGAAACTGTTTAAATGGCATCCCAGTGAGCATTTCAATCTTTACAGTAGCACTGGAGTCAAACATGAGAAAAAATGATTATGCAGTAATTGGATGAAGCCAAAACACAGTTCACAACCTCTCCACACACCATCCAGCACAAAACAAATCAAAGCAATAAAGCTGATGCCATTTCCCTTGCTTAAGTCTCACCACGCAGATTTTCATTTACTCTGCCTACAGATTTATTAAGAGCTGCTTCTCAATAGCAGCTCACAAGGAAAGTATGGAAAAGGATAAGGTTTTTTATCCAAGAAAGAAAACTGCCAATACAAAGGGAAAAAAGCAAACAACACATGTCAAGCTTTATTGCAAAATTCACAAGGTCATACCCTGAACTGACAGAAATCTCACAGTGGGAAGAAGCTCCACTGGCTTAGTCCAAACCCCACCTGGCCTAACTAGTCTTAAACTCAATCCATAAGCAAAGTTTCAAGGGAAGCAATGTCAGATGAATGATATCAGGAAACTTTCTCTCACTCTACTTGTCTTTCAAAAGTTGAAGCTATCAGGAAAAGATGGTATGTGTATATTCAAGGGCTCCCCTCAGCAGGTTCAAATCAAATAGAATAAAAATGCTCCATTACTATCTGAGATTTTGCAGTGCCTGTAGAGCAAGAAGCAACACTGACAGTGCTGAATTGCTTCTTTCCTCTTTAAAATCCATAAAATGGTAAAGGAAATCAGAATTATAAGAGAGAAGAGATGATAAATCCTTACAGGTTATACTTTTGCCACATTATCAGGCTTTCTTTATGTCCAATTTATCTCAGGACCAAATTCCTTGTGTGAGTCACGGTGACAATTTAAGACATCTGTCTCTGCTCCTGTGCCATAACCAAAGGTTTCATTTACTACATGCAAATCTCTCCTTCAATAACCAATTCAAACCAACAGATGAAAGCCCCTCAGGACTTGTAGGAAATAAGCAAATCCATAATTATGTTATTCCTTAGAAAAATGAGAAATAACAAAACTCCTTATGTTTTGTCAAAGAACAGCCAAATCTTCCTCTTTAAATGTCTGCAGCTCTGTGCTTACCCTCTGGAAGCTCCTGGTGGAGTGGAATTCACACTGCATCATGTCAAAGAAGATGGGGATGGTGGCTTTCCGCAGCTCCGTTTCTGGGATCAGTGTCATTTCCAGGATAGGCCCCACCATTTCTGGGATGAACTTGATTTTATGCTGACCTTTAGGAGAAAAGATGCATTTCAGAGTGAACAACCCCTGGCTTTGGCAGAAGATGCAAAAGCTGTACTCGTATGCTTATGGAGCATAACAAAGCATGTTTTAATACCTGGCTCTACTGAAACACTTTTTTATTATGCTTATTTATTTGATGATAATATGATCACCACCATTATAATGATTATTATTAATTTCATTATTATAATTATTAGATTATTATTAATATTAATTTAATTATCAATAATTATTACCACAGGAGAGGAGGCATTGTCTAAATCCAAATCAAGAGTTGTTGAATCAGTCGTCAAGCTGGGACTCGCCACATTTCCCACTACATATTTTCACACCCATATTTCCAGGTTTTATTTTAAAACACAATGTGTGGCTGGCAGGGAGGGAGGCTAAAAGGCACATCACTTGTATTAACTTATTTAGACTCCTGTGTGAACAAAATGTTCTCGGTGTCAGTCTATCAAAGTGTCACCACGAGTGCAGCCTAACAGAGCCTCGAGACATGAAAGCACAGCTCAGCCAGCCCACAATATGTCTCCTTTCCTCGGAGCTGAGCTGCCTGCAAAACCTGATTGCAGATTTAGCTTCCCAAGAGGAAGCTGCTCCTCCCCCCATCCCTGCTCTGCTCCACACAGGGAAGGGAAATTAAAGCTTAGCAGGAGCGTGGCACCTAAAACATACTGGAAAAAAGAGCAGGTTACTGTTTATGTTAATGGCTAAATGGATGCACAGAGTGTGTGCTGCAAATTATCTGGTGAATAAGTCCAAGGAAAAATCATCAGGATGGTTCGAGTTGGGTGTGACATTGAAGTTCATCCAATTCCACCCCTGCCATGCAGGGACACCTCCCACTATCCCAGGTGGCTCCAGCCTGGCCTTGGGCACTGCCAGGGATCCAGGGGCAGCCACAGCTGCTCCGGGCACCCTGTGCTGGTATCCCATCACCTCACTGTACCATGGTGCTGGAGCAGCACAGCCCTGAGAGCTCCAGACAGAAGTTTTGGAAACACAAACACATTTCTCCATCAGCAACAGGCTGGGATCCACGGGGAGCTCAGGACAGAACTGGAGATGTTCCTCACAAATGCCCTGTTAGGGACATTTACAACCAGGTTCAAACACTGTTTCTATACCCAGTATCGTGCTTCAGACCAGATTTTTTGGAGTCCAGTCCTCAGTTTCCTCTAGCTCTCAAACTCTTGCTTCCCACTGCAGTTACCAGTGGTACAGGGCACAAACAGATTTCAACTCATTTTTATTCCACTGCACTACACCACTGTGACAGTAACCAGTGAAGTCTTTAATTGGTAGTTTCACTTTGACCAGAACTAACATAAATCTCAACAAATGTAATCAAGAAAAATCCTTTACCACCAAAACACGCTCCTTTTTTTAGCAGATATAATTTAAGCCCCTTGATTTGGCAAACTCCTGAATCCTATTAGCATTAGCAATCGGATCAGGGCAAATTAATACTCAAGGAAAATGGTGATTTTGGGTGCTGCTGCAGTGCTGGGGGCTGCTCAGGAATATCAAGTGAGAAGCCTAAACCTTCCCTCAGTCTCCTACAAGGATGATTACACTGGATCTCTCAGGTGACAGATTTCTTGTGTTATGCCTGAGGAGTGCCAGAGCCAGGACTGCAGAAAACAAATAACGGTGACAAAAGTTGTTCATCACGCGCTCTGCCAGCTCTCCCTGCGCCACAGAGGGCTCTTCCATTGCCTCAAGCACAGGAACTCCCTCAGAACAGGAACATCTTTTGAACTCGGGATGTGAACATTCCACACAAGATTAGAATCTTCGATGAGATGATGATCTGTTTGCAGCTCTCTGGGGGAAGCCCCTGGAGCGAGAGCCCTGGGTGAGTCCGTCCCACGCGCATCCGAGGTGACACACACGGGTTTGCTGGGACAGAGTGATCCTGGGAGATGCTGGGCTCTAAAGAAAGCATTGGGAGCAAAACAGGAAGGGAAACAATCCTCCCCTGGCCCCTCAGGGTATCCACGACCCTGTCTGATATACAACCCAGCAAGGATTCACCTTTTTCCTCCCCGCGGGAATGTGGGAACTCCCACGCTGAGACTCCAAATGTGACAAGTCTGGGAGAAAATTGAGGAGTCTCTTCTGAAAACCAACTTGTGCAGCTGCTTTAGGAACCACATGCAAAAAAAGCCCCTTCTGAACATGCAAAACCTTCCCCTTGCAGCACCTTGTGCCTGGCCATGGGACGTGCCCACACAGCAGGAAGGGACCTCACCCCAAACCAAACACAAGGTGCTCTCCTTGCTGGACAAAGTGTGATTCTGGGATTAAAGTGTGATTAATGGGATGCTCATCTCCCAGATTGTTCCCATTTCAGTTTGGGCCACAAAACGCTGTGAGTAATTTGCCAGCAGCCTCCCTGTGCCCTGGGCAGGCTGGGAACACGCCTGACTAATCCAGAGAGGGTTATGTGCAATGACTTCTATTTATGTAACACCCAAAGTTCAGGGTTATTTTTAACCCTGGCCTTCCCTCCAACGACAGCGAGAGCTCTGTCAAGACACCTTTGGTGACGTCAAGCCCTGGCAGGGATGGTGGCACTCGCTGGAGGACACCAGCAACCATTGCCCTTCACCTTGAGGAGCTTCTCTCCTCCATCTCCCCCCAGCTGGCTCAGACGTCACCAACACCTCTCTGGCCACCTTTCCCACCAGGATGTCACCTGAAATGTCACTGCAATTCCCCTCCACACAACTGTGGGTGCCACCAACCAGTGCACCCTGTGCACATCCTGGCAGAGCCTTGGGTTCTGTTGGCTAAATTGCATCACAAAACCCTTTCCACTGTGTGGCTTTTGAATTCCTGCATCTCCAAGACAGGCCACGGCCTGTTTGATGCTTTTTTGATGCTTTAATGTCTCAGCAAAGTTTAAGAAGCCCCAGTTTCAACAAAACACTGACTCAATGTAACACATTTTAAAGTTCAGATTGTGGAAAAAAGCCTCTAAAGTGCTGTTCAGCACTATAAATGTTCTTTTATTTTTTTTTTCTGCTCATAAAAATAGGAAGGTGTGATTATTGAGGCCTCCCCTGCATCAGGAACAGGCAGCCAAGTGAAAACTTTAAGAACTCTTATTTTACTATTTAATTTCAGAAAAAAAATTATACTTTTAAATGTTCATTATAGCTGGAGGACTGCCTTGCTCCCAGCTGGGGAATTTTAACTCAGCAGGCATCGTGTGTTAATCATGGTATTTAGAAACAAAACCTGATGAGACTAAACATTCATTTTTGAGGCTTTTCTATACCCTTTAATCCATAAATCAAAAGTCAGGGTGGTTTGGTTTCATCACATCTCATGCACAACGGCACAGACATAAAAACCTGTGCTCAAGAATTCCAGAATTCCAGCCTTTCACTTCTGATTTGGTTTCTGAACATACACATGAATAATTTGATTAATGCAGTGCAGCTTCCAAGATAAAAGTGTCAGGCACCCCCCAATCGATTCCCATGCAGTGAGAAGTTGGAATTCCTTCTTAATTGATGCTGTGACACAGATGAGATTGGTGAGGAGCCAGAAGTGAAACGTGATCCATGAGTGTAACATGGACTCTCTGTGTGACAAAGGAGATAAGGAAAATCAAGGTGCTGCTCAGGAGAAGCACAAAGGCTGCCTTAGACTGGGGTCCTGCCTCACATTTACTTTTCTCTCCCAGCTTTTCTTGGGAAGAGCAGCAATTTCCTGACTCCCTCCACATGTGGGATTTTGGCATTAATGATCCCATTAATGGATCTTGGAAAATCACAAATATTAGAGCTTGAGGAGGTCACAGAGGGATCTTACCTGGATAATCTCCATTTATAAAAAATCCATTAAAAATAAAAGGCTTTCATGACAGCATAGGAAGAAATATTGAAGAAAACACTACCCCTTGAGCCAATCGATTCCCAAAACTGCAGGGGAAATTATTATCCTTGTTAATGGTGAGAAACTGAACCCTGGAGCAACTAAATAACCTGTAAAGAGCAGCCAGTGACAGCAGCAGCAGTGAAAGGCACAAGGCACTCCACAAAGCCCAGCCTGGATAAAACAACCTCAGGTAACACCAGCTGGATGGGAAAGTCTGCGTCAAACTTTCTACTTTCAGTCCAGTAAATTCTGGGAAAAGTTTAAGAATCCATAAGAATCCAAAGAGGCCAGAAATATTAGTGAGGAGGAAAGGTGGCTGAGGGAGCTGGGAAGGGGCTGAGCCTGGAGGAAAGGGGGATCAGGGGGCCCTTGTGGCTCTGCACAGCTCCTGCCAGGAGGGGACAGCCGGGGGGTCGGGCTGTGCTCCAGGGAACAGGGACAGGAGCAGAGGGAACGGCCTCAGGGCAGGCTCAGGGTGGATTTTGGGGAAAATTCCTCATGGGAGGGTTTTTCCAGGCCTGGCACAGCTGCCCAGGGCAGTCTGGAGTCCCTGTGCCTGGAGGGATTTAAAATCCATGTGGATGTGGCACCTGGGGACACAGGGCAGTGGTGGCCTTGGCAGTGCTGGGCTGGACTCGATCTTCTCACAGAATCACAGAATGACCAGGTTGGAAGAGACCTTCAAGATCATCGAGTCCAACCCAGCCCGGCCAGCTCCCTCAGGGGCTCCTCTCAGGGTTTGTGTTCCCAGCCCCTCTCCAGCCTCGCTGTCCCCTCTGGATGTGCTCAGTGTCCCAAGGTCCTTCCCAAGCTGAGAGCCCAGAGCTGGGCACAGCACTCCACGTGTGCCCTCAAACCTTACCCATTATCAACCTTCCCAACCTTCCCAATTCCATGACTCCATGACTGTGGGGCTGGAAGAGGGATGGATTTGGCTAATTACTCACCCAGAGGCTGCCAGCAGCCCACGCTGGCTGATGCAGCAGCAGGCACGACACTGATTTTATTACCTGCCTGTCAAGTCACATCTCAGCCATGCACTAAGCTCTAATCTGTTCTCCAGACACTTAATTCACCGAAGATGCTTCTAATAAAAGTGAACTCAGCTGCTCTCTGAAGCCTTTTCTCATCATTCCAGCAGATAGGATGCAAATTCTGCGATATCAAATACTTATGAACCCTTGGCACTCTCTTCTCTTAGAAATGCTGGGGTTTTTCAACTCCCAGCAACAACAGCTCAGCCAGAGATAGAAGTGAAGTGGCAAACGCTTTATTTCTGATCATTTAAGGAAGTTTTGATAAAACTCAGAAGAGCTGAAGTGTCTGTGCTGTTAAGCTCAGGAAAATGAAATCTGGCAGACAAGTACGCTCAGGTCACAGTAAATACTCAGTTTCTCATGAAATTCAATCCCTGTACAGGCAAATTATACCCAGGGAGCAGCCCAGGCTGGAGAGAGGCAGAGCTGCCTCACTTACCCACGAGCTCCAGGGAGCTCCAGCTTCCCAGGCTGTCCTGAGTCACTGATGCTGCCAGACAAGGCTGAAAAGCAGAGCTTGAGCAGAATTCCAGGCTGAGGTACTGAGAACCCTTGGACACATGCATTTTGCTACAGTTCCAGGTACTGCATCCTCAAGTGAGTTAATATAAATATGTGTGTATATAGATATTTGTAAGGGGAAAAAAATCCCCATTGAATAGGTATCACCATGACAATGGGTTTGTGTTCAGAAGAGACCTAAACCCACAAAAACCACAAAACACATAAATATTAACAGGAGTGATATGTCTACCCAGATGGTGAATTAAATGTGCAGATGTGGCTTGATTTTTTAAATCACCAGATTTTTAAAAGCTCTCTGCAGGCACACTTTTGTTGTGAAAGGAAAGCCATTTTAGATAATTGTGGGATGGTTTGGGTTGGAAGGGGCACCAAAGACCATCTCATTCCATGGGCAGGGACACCTTCCATGGACCAGGTTGCTCCAAGTCCCATCCAGCCTGGCACTGAATTTTTCCAGGAATATCCCTGTAAATGTTTTTTTGGGAACACTGAAGGGAACACATGCTTAGGATACTTACCCAGGTTGTACCACATGTCCCTGATCTCAAACCCAATCTGCCTTCTCATGTCCCCGTACCTTGAAAAGGAAAACAAAACCAGCATTAAACCAAAAGAAATCAAAGACCTACAAGCAGATAAATCTCATTTCAAAGATTCACAGCCTTCAAAAAGGGAAGAAACTCCAGAACAGGTTCTCAAATGGGACCCACACTACTGAGATTACCTGGCTACCCCCACCAGCTCAGCAATGCCTCTGTCAGCATCAAAATTTGGGGAAAGAAGGTTTCCAGCCTCAACAATTCCAGCATTCCATGGTGCCAGGCAGAGGTGGGAGCCACCCACCCTAAAGCTGGTGCACCAACACCTCCCATGTGCCATCAGGGACATTTTCCACTCCCCTCCCTCTCCACAGGAAAGCTTTAACGAGTGGAAATCATCCCAATGCCTTCATTAACAATGGGATCAGAACCCTAATGAGCGCCAAGGATGCATTTGCCCCATGGAATATTTGCAAGTTAAAGATTATTACTTAAATAACAAGATGAGCCAAACTGTAATATCTGGCAACTTGTAGGATTTGTGGGGGATAATAGTGAGACACCCAGTCATTAATATGGATTAAAGAGAATCTTCTGCATCATTAAGAATCTGCTATTATCTAATGCTTAAATGCAATGTTTAGCAAAACCTACAAATTACAATAATTAAATTTTAATTATTAAATATTTGACGTTTTAATTGAAATATGTACTTAAAAAGATGGGTGAGTATGATATTGAATTAACTGATTAATTACATCCCTTTTGACACAGAAGTGCCTTCACACAGCAATGAAAGTGCCTCCAGACCATGCATTTATTGAATCTCAAATTTATTGTCTTGATTCCTGTCTCCAAAACCTGATTAAACTGAAAATAACAATTTGCAAATTCATTATAAACAAAGATTTACAATTTTGCAAACTTTATTAAGCAACCTCTTCAAACGACTTAATTTATTTACTGATATTAGCAGTGAGAAATGCCTGTTGATTCCTTCAATTCCTTCAGCGAGATAAACTGCTCTGTTTATTATAAAAATCACTCAGAGAAAATTTGTGCCTGTGGTTTCCATCCTGACAAAGAGGAATTATCAGTCCACAAATGTATTTGACAGCAATTTCCAGCCCAATTCCAGCTCGGCTTTTGGCTCTTTGTTCAGGTCAGGAGTCTGAGCTGGACTAAAATGCTCTCATAGGTTCTCATTAACACTGAGCAGAGAGAGGAAAGGGATTCTAAACTTAATTAAATAAAATTTACCTGCAACACCATTTCAATTTCCTAAATAAAATATACCTGCCTTCACAATACCAGCTCAATTTCCTTGAATAAAATACACCTGGCCCTGCAACACCAGCTCAACTTCCTTAAAAACCCTTTATCTATAGTGTTATTTCTGGTATTTATAGCACAAGCCCCAAACCCTGAGCTCTGCTTGACACCACTTTTCCACTGAACTTGTAAATATTCCTGTTTCATCAAGGAAGCCCCAGGTAGAGCAGATCCTAAAGTGCTTTAAAATTCTCTTTCAAGGCTCAGGTAGAGCACAGCTTCCAAAGGAAACACCTCAAAACTCAGGAGGGAGTGGTGGAGTTTGCAGGGCAACTTGGTTCCCTTAAAAAGGGATGGAATGTGGAGCTCTTCCTGACTTTTCTGGTCAAAACCCAAAAGCCACATGAGCAAAAACCTTTAAAACCAAATCACTGCAGCAGCGATGAACTGTCCCCAGTCCCCCTGGGATTTCTCTTATCACAATAACAGACAAAAAGGCCTGGATTGGGAAGGTGAAGGGATACAAAATGCATTTTCTTTCTCTATATAGACACATTTTATTTATTGTATACACCAGGAGCCAGAGCCGTGCTTGTTCAGGGAATCACAGCTTGGAAATTCCCCATTTTTGTGACCTCACTGGCTGTGGGAACACCTGGCTTTTCCAGATGCTCTTCCCAAATAGAAAAAGAATCCACACACACTGCCTGAAATCACAACATTAGCTCTTTTCAGAGCTTGGTGTTTGGTTAAGTAATAATAAGGTCACAACAGTGGACCCCCAATAAAAGGCAGGAGAAATATCAGCAGGATAAGGGGAAAACGGCTTCAAGTTGTGCCAGGGGAGGTTAAATGGAGAGTTGGGACAAATTCCTCACTCAGAGGGTGGTCAGGCACTGGAATTGGCTGTTCAGGTGGAGTTTCCCACCCCTGGAGGGATTTAAAAGCTGCAAGGATGTGGCATTTGGGGCAGTGGTGGCCTTGGACTCAATGATCTTAGAGGGTTTTCCACTCTTAATCACTCTGTTTAAACAGAATCTTCATGTTCCCCTCTCACTTCCAGGCTTTTTCCCCTTTTGACAGCTTTCCTTTGCTGTGGGATTCTGGCAGCGGGTGGCTGGAGGCAGGAATGTGATCCCTCAAAAGGAGGAAATGGCTGCACCCACCCCAACCCATCCTTCAGGGATAGCCCAGTGGCAAAGGCTGGAGCACCAAAATTCCCTCTCAACAAAGTCAAGGATGAACCATAAAGAGCAGACAAAAAATGAGATTAGAAGAAGTACAAAGCTGAAGTGCTTTCAAAATGCAGTTTTATAACATGTTAACAGGAGAATCTTGACTTTCTGAACATCCTGCAGCAGCAAACACTGAATTCATCCCTAATGAATGGTGAAATTCAGATCTCCATGCCAGGGCAGAAACACACACAACACTTGATTCACGTTTTTCAACCCAACCTTTCATTATCCCCTGATTGCATCTCAATTTGAATAGATTTAGCAAAGAAATTAAACCGAAATTATGGCAATAGACCTCGAGTTCCTGGCCATGATTTAGATGACGAGCAGGACTTACTTGTTAAGGATTTTTGCTCTTTTAGCACTTGAAAAATTCTCCAGTTGTAAAGACTCTTGTGTGAGAAAAGCAACAGCCAGGTGGAAATAGTTGTTCCAGAGCTGAAAGCCCCCAAAATGACAAGAAGAGATTCCATTAATTCTCTGAAATGTTTCTCTACATATCTACAAAACAACTTAAAAAGTCTCTAAATTATGCACATAAATATTTCAAGGAGAAAAGAACAGACACCACAGAGATGGTGTTTCTTGATAAATTCTTAATACAGCTCCTCGTTGCCTTTATGTTTCCAACAAATATTTCCCAGCTACAAATCCCAATTCTTTGTGTTTTGATGATTCAGGCAGAATCCCAACCCAAACCCTGCTGTGATTCCGTGATTCTGTGACAAGACCCACAAGTCAGGAATGGATCACAGCACCTGCTGAGCCTGGAATGATTTAACTGGGATAACTGGGGTTCACAGCCACGAATAAACCATGAACAAACCCACCAAAACTACACAGGGCAGAAATTTGTTACATTAATATCATTTATTCCATTCAAACTGGGAGTTTTTTCTTACCTGTAACTCAAAGTTGGCTTGATCAAGGAATTTTTTGTTTAGCATATCTGCATACTGATTAATTGCTCGCAGGAAGACTCTGAAAGATCAAGAGAAAATTACATAATTACACACTTCTGGGGTACCTTTGTATATTTGGCATCCCAATTAGACACAAAATCTGAGTCTGTCTGGAAAGTGAAATTTGAGGCTGATACTTGAAAAGCAGTGTGATCTCACCACTGGTAAGTGTACAGAATTCTATGCAGATGTTCTCCAAATTAATCAAGTAAATTAGCATATGCAGAAACAGAGGGAGTGTTTGGGATAAAATCACTTGTCTTTAAAATATCTTTTCATAATCAAGAGATCATTAAAAATTCAGTTTATTAGCACTATATAGACATAAATTTTTAAAGTTACAATGTTGTGTCTAAGCCAGACGTGCAACTGGTTGTATTTTAAGTTTAAGGTCAAGAAAAACACGTTTTCAAACACATGAGACAAAAAAACCCCCTTCACTTATGGCACAACAGAAATGTTGGTAAAGGACAGTCTTTAAAACATTGTTCACTGCTCTATTTCCCAAATGGTAATTCAGTAATTCAGTACCCACTGTCGTTTACAGAGTTTCTAGAACACCTCTTAAATTGCAAAAGGACTTGGCCTGACAAGCTTGAAAGAGAAAACCAAATGGCACAGGAGAAGTAGGGCACTACATATTCATGGTGCTGAAAAATAAACTGATTATTCCTTGGTAGCCTGATCTCCATTTTCAAAACAAACATGAGATTCCCCCTGCAAACTCCAAATTTATGCTGTGCAGCTGCCAGCTAATGCCCAGACAAATGAGCTGCTCCTTGGAGCAGGCTGGGAGAGATTTGCGTCTCCTCAGAGTCCCCAAAATGATGAAAACCCCTCCTGACATGTTCTGGGTTTGTTTCTTCCCCACCCCCAAAAACAGAACTGAAAAAGAAAGTTCACTTCTGCAAATAAAAAAATTATTTTCTTTCAGGCTGGAAAAAAAAAAGGAAAATTATTTAAAACAAACCAGATAGGATTTGTACTGAATTTAAGATACTTAGCAATTTCTCCTGAAAAAAATTAATATTTAGCTGCAAGTTTGGTATCCAAGAGAAAAGAAGCCTCCAGATAATCCAATATGATGGAAACAGACATTATTTATAAATATTTAAATATTTATATATGGGCAATATGTTGCTGAGTGATTACTTATGAACATATTGATGTATTTATATAAATATATCAATATGTACATACATTCATAAATATATCAAAATGTACATAAATTTAGCAGGATGCTAAGAGAGTTTATTTATTTATATATTGAAATAAATTAATAAAGGGAAAAATTTGATGCCACTGGGATGTATCTGTAGTGTAAGGTCAGATCATCCCCATGGCAGAATTATGGAGGAGAAAGAAAGGATCTAAACGGGAAAGTTAAAATTAAATTTAGAAAGGAAAGTACAGGAATAATATAAAATATGGAAGTATTTTTAAGATATAAGCAAATACACATAAAAATCAAGTACATACATATATACAGGTGTGTTTTGTAATATTATTCTTTATAACTAAGATGAAAGAGACATCTCTGCACTTGCACACAGCACAGCCAAGGAGGAATTTCAGCCCTTCAGTGTCTTTGTCAGTGTTTTGGGAGAGCACTTCATTAAGAGATTTTATAAATGAGCTGAATCCAGCACACAAATGAACACCCTGCACTGCTCCAAAATATATGGATTGGAGATGTGTGATTCAATTACTGAGCTGTAGCACAAACTAAGATTGAAATCGAGCTTATCTGTGCGATCAGACAATCACCAGTTTTATCCCCTCCTTAGCCCTGCTTTGCCATGTGCTTCTGAAACCTGATAATAGAAGGAGATCTGTAAATCTTCCCCCAAAATTAACAACTGAACGTGGTGCAGGGGCCATCCCAGGCTGCTCCCTCATGAACACAAAACTGGTTCCAACTCAGGCAGGATTGTGCCTCCAGCTTAATGATGCTGCCTTAAGACATCACTGGAATGTATTCAATCTGCTCCATCTAATTAAGCTTTGGCACAATCTCATTACTTCATACACCATTATTTTTCTTAAAATTGTAACACTCATTTTTCCCTTATATTAATTCCAGGGAATATCAACAAAGAATAAATAATACAAATTCTGCTGTGCTTGCCATTGGAAAAGGAGCAGAGCACAGAACACGTGTTCAACTGGAGCTGGAATTAAACAACCCCTGGGCATTCCATTATTTTTCTTAAAATTGTAACACTCATTTTTCCCTTATATTAATTCCAGGGAATATCAACAAAGAATAAATAATACAAATTCTGCTGTGTTTGCCATTGGAAAAGGAGCAGAGCACAGAACACGTGTTCAATTAAACAACCCCTGGGCATCAGGGGGGTTCAGGAAGCCAGAAATTCCTCCAATTTTCCATAAAGGAACATCCCAAAGAAGAGATGGAGCGACTTCATGTTGATTTTTGAGTTACTGAAATCCCAATTTATTTTCGATTTGATCAATTCCTCTGTGACTGGATAAAGCACTTCCTGCATAGGTCAGTGGAGAAATCCCAGTGACAGTCCACAGAACATCATCATCATCACCAACATCATCATCATTAGTAGTATTTCTTCTACTGCTATTCCTACTCCCAGTACTACAATTATTACAAATCAAATGTCATGGCAAACCTCACAGCACTTTGCAGGATATTTCAGCACCTCCAGTGCCAAGAGCAAAGAGCAAAATTAAGATGTTTTTTATCTAATGAAGTTAATTTTTAAAATGTATTTATTAAAATATTGACAAGAAGAAGTAGCAAGATCACTACTCTGAAGAGAGAATTTCCATAGTAAAAATCATGCTGGATGAATTCTTGGCTGGATCCTGGGCAATGCTTTGTTATCACCTGGGAAGTTGCTGCAACTCATGAATATAAAAACGGTTCAGGTTTATGCCCAAATAAAAAATGAAAGAGGAAGCTGAAACACTTTATCATTCCAGGTGTTAGTTAAACCCTCCTCCTCCTCCTCCTCCAAAGCAGGTCCTGACAATTTTCAGTAACTTCACTGTCAAAAGGTGGAGAAAACGAAAAATGAAGCAAGAAGTGGCTCTTCAGAATAAGGGGAATTAACCCAAAAGCAACAATTCTGTACTGAAGAACAAAGGAATTGGCTGCTGGAACACTCTCAAGGATAAAAGGTGGACTTGGACATCACTGGGCCAAGGGATAAATAATCAAAACTCTCAGCTGGAGAGCATCCCTTGCAGTGCCAGTCCTTATCTTGCTGTAATTAATAACCAAGATTGGCTCCCAGTTGCGTGTGCATAAAAAGAAGTGCTCTTCTTGAAATTCAGTTTCAATGAACAAAAGAATTTATTATCCATGTCAGGAAGAGCCACAGAAGTTAAACTTTGAAAAAGGAAGAAGTTCAGAGCCTGGAACCCAACACAATGGACTCTGCTGCCATGTAAGACAACAAAACCTAATCCGAATGTACTGGGAAAGATTTGTGAGACAAAAGACTTTATCAACCCAATTAAAAGCAGGAAATTAACATTTTCTATGATGTGATTGGAATAGAAGGAATATGATTACAGAAGGAAGTCACTTCAGGATATGTGGAAGAAAGAAGGGTGTAAAAATCCACCAAAGAACAAAATCAACTGCCTGGAGAGAGGAGGTTTTGTGTGAGCTCTGGGGAAGGAGGATGGGGATGGCTCCAAGGGCATCCAGAGATTTCTGCTGTAGCTTCATCCCCTGAGGCAGTAACTGTCCTCTTATTCTGTGTTTAGAGACCTTCCAGAGAGCAGCATCAGAATCATTTTGGTTGGAAGGGAAGCTTAAATTCCACCCATTCCCACCCCATCCATGGGCAGGAACACCTTCCATTATCCCAGGCTGCTCCAAGCCCTTCCAACCTGGCCCTGGGCACTGCCAGGGATCCAGGGGCAGCCACAGCTGCTCTGGGCACCCTGTGCCAGGGCCTGCCCACCCTCACAGGGAGCAATTCCTTCCCAATATCCCATCTAAGTCAACCCACTTGCAGCTTAAAGCCATTTCCCCTTTTTCCTCCCTTGTCCAAAGTCTCTCTTTAGCTTTCCTGGAGCCCCTGAGAGAGGCTTTAAGGTGTCCCCAAAACCTTTTTTCTGCCACCAGGATTTTTTGGCAGTTGATCCCTGTTTTGCATTTCCTGATCAGATCTGTGTCAGCTCTCCATGATCCAGCAGGAAGAGTGATTTGCCCACCACCTTTTGAACGTGACATAAAAGTATGGCTGGGAGCTCAGGTGAGAGAAGCCAGGGAAAAGGAGATGGAGGAAACCATGGCAAAACCATTTCAATTAGGAAATACGCATGGCTGGGAGCTCAGGTGAGAGAAGCCAGGGAAAAGGAGATGGAGGAAACCATGGCAAAGGTCAATTAGGAAATAGAGGCCATAAAAGGCAAAAATTCTCAAAAAAAACCCAAACCAAAAATCCAGGTGACCAAATCTCAGTGACCAGCTTGGGTCCATTCACCTTGCCCTGCCTCAGGCAGTTCTCATTTCTCCAGTAATTTCTCCCCTTTATGGCTCTCACTCCAGAGTTCATCCATCCAGGAATGTGCTGCTGGTTCATGAACTGACTTCAATTTCAACCCCTGACTCCTGGGAATGTTTCCTGTTATTGATTATTATTCACTTCCACTGGGCCCAGAGGTGCTTAATTGGTTTGTGGATGCAGAGATTGCTTCACCAAACAGAGCAAAAATTAATGGTTGGACTGTGTAGTTTTCCAAAAGATCCTTTTTTCCCTCCAAACAACCTCAGTGCCTCCAGGAGGTGGGAACATACATCAAACCCTGACTTCCAGTGGCAATTGTAAATGAAGGAGGGACAGAGGGATTTGAGTTATAAATGGAACAGGAGTCACTGTGCCAAACAACTCATTTTTTTTTAGCCCTTTCTCAGGTTCAGTCACTTTTTATTCGGCCCTTCTCCCTCCTAATTAGTCAAGTGCCCTGATTTGTTCATGTTTAAAAACATTTTGTGCCCCGTTTTCTCTCACTCAGTTCTGACATTGTTGGAAAGTAATTGCAGGAGTTCCAGGAGCAGAGGAAAGCTGGGCGCAGGATGTAACACCTATCCAACTGCCTCTGCAGAAACACTGCTCTGGAGGAATAATCCAAAGAGAAATATTTAAAAAGTGGAAATGCTTTTACAGCCTATGCCATTTGGCATGTTATTTAGTTATCTTCAGTACCCAAGGATTTGGATTTACACTGTGAGTGTTTATGCAAAATATTTCTGACAGAAAAAGAAACAACACAAACCAGGAATGTTCTCCTCACTATTTTTCCTTAAGCAAACATAAAAAAAAAGAAGGAAAAAGAATGAGAAAATTTCTTCCTTAATGGCAGAATGATTATCTAAACAAGAATACACAGACACAGCTTAAAATAATTTTGGTTTAGGTGATAATTTGATAAAAGAGAGGGAATTTGGAGTGAGGTTCTAAAAGGCACTATTATGATGTCATTTCAGTTAATTTAGATGGAAGGATAATGAATGCTTCATTGCAGCTGATCAGCCTTCCTGCACATCACCATGCTCCCCATGCCTGAGCTCTGCTTCCCTTGGAGATAAATTCCGTGATCTTATGGGAGCCAGAGTCCTCTTCTCTTGTCAGGCTGGGTGGGCAACAACAGCCCCAGACCTGGGAACCCAGAGCAGAACCCAAATCCCAGCAAAGGTTCAGGAAGGCACCAACAGCCCAGCAAAGCCCTCTCAGAACACCCCTCACCTCAAACCCCTCCAGCCCTCTCACAAACCACTGTTTCAAACAGCTTTTTTCTTACTTAGGAATTTAAAAAATAAATTTTCCCTGGTATTCAACCTAAAGCTGCCCTGGCCCAGCCTGGGGCCGTTCCCTCTGCTCCTGTCCCTGTTCCCTGGAGCACAGCCCGACCCCCCCCCAGCTCCCTCAGGGATTCTCCAGCCCCTTCCCAGCTCCTCAGGAATTCTCCAGCCCCTTCCCAGCTCCATTCCCTTCCCTGGACATGCCCCAGCCCTTCCAGTTTATCTTGTTGAGAAAGGTCCAAAACTGCCCCCAGAATTTAAAGTCCCTCACCATAGGAGACTCAAAGTCATTTCCACACTCAGCCTGGAGGTACCCTTGTATCTCCCTCAGTTTTCTCCTTTCCCAAATTTGTCTCCCTTCTTTCCCTCTTCACCTGCCTTTACACCTCCAAGCCTACCAGCTGCCCACCACTAACAAATTAATTTAATTTAACACTTCTTTATATTTACACACCCCTGCCCATTCCACTTCTTTCTCTTCAAGAACATTTTAGAAGTGTTTAAAAGATTCCTTGCAACATCCTCTAATTCAGCAGGCTAAAGAGTAGTCAAAACTTAAAAAAAAAAAAGAAAAAAAAAAAGAAAAGAAACTAAATCCTTGATCATTTGCTGCCTTTTGAATTACAATTCCTGGGCTGAGGATGATAATAGCAGAGAGTAATCCCAAAGAAGACTTGCTACTAAATACCCACATTAGCATAATCTCCTCATAATGCCTGCTCCACAGCAGCACAGGTGCTCCATGTCACTTTATTAACCTATTTTCTAACAAATATTTCAGCCCCAGCTTTAGCACATTATCTCTAATCACTGATAGCTCTCCCCTCATTTGTATTCCGGGCTGGTGCCCTCTGAAACAAAGGGGACAGATGAATGAAAAATAACGGAGTTACAAAACGCTGAAGGACAAACTTGTGGGCTGACTACCAACAACCAAGAGGCACAAGGGGTTCTTTATCCCCAGCTCAGGGCTGTGTCCTGGTGGGGTCTGAGCCTCTCCAAGGGCTGGGATCTGTTGGATAACCACGGATCTGACTGCCCTCGCTCTGCTCCTGCCTTGACTACATGTCTGAGGTCTCAGCTGTGGGTTTTGGATGACTTTGAGTGCAGGAAAGAAGAGGTTTCAGCCTCCTGTCCTCTTTCCCAAGGCAACTTTGCCTCCTGGAATTTTATCTCCATGGATAGAAGCGTCAGTACTCAATTTCAGCACCTGGAGAATTTTATGGCAGAGCAATAAAAGCTTGGAAATTATGTTTTCTAATGGAAATGCTAGCAGACAATTTAATTTAGGAGGTTTTAGCTAAGGCTACAATGCTGGCAAAGTAGCATCTCTTGCAAGTGGACAGCGTTCCTATTCCTCTACTCCAAAGTTATTATTCTAAAGGAGGCAGACTTGCTGAATTCCAAGAGACTTTCTATTGTGGCAGCTGGCAAAAACTCCCAGCAGAGCTTGTAATTTCAAACAAATGTAATTTGTTGGAGTGCTGCTGGAAGGGATCTGTGCCATCAGGTGAGTTATTAAACAAGCATTTCATTGTAGTGCAATGCTCAATAAAATGCAGAAAGCCTTTGCTAGGAACAGAAATCATCACCTTCCCCTCTGGAAGTACCAGAGAATTCCAGAAGGGTTTGGGTGGGGAGGGACTTGAAAGCCCACCCAGTGTCACCATCCATGGGCAGGGACACCTTCCACTGTCCCAGGCTGCTCCAACCTGGTCTTGGATACTCCCAGGGATGGAGCAGCCACAGCTGCTCTGTGCCAGGGCCTCACCACCCAACTTTTCACCTCAGTTCTTGTTTTGACTTGATTTCACAAAGGATTTCAACCACTTTTTGCAGAGGTAAAAATCAATACAGAAGAAGTGGTTGGTTTGGGGTTTTTTTGTTTGTTTGTTTTTTCCCCTGTTGCACTGCTTTTCACACAAACATTCAGTCCAGAAAGAGAAATAACTACAAGAGAAGTAATTCAGGGAAAGTTTGGGAAAGGACGTCACAGGCAAATCTTCCTGCAAAGCATGGAAGTTCTGGCTGAATTTGGCCAAATGTTTTTAAATACTTGACAGTGCCTCAGGGTTTGCAGCAGGGGAACCTCCCTTGCTCTATGCTGACAGCACTGGCCTCTGCTCCTTCCCCATTTCCATGGATACTGCAGGTGATTAAAGCCACTTCAGCTACTTATGGATAAATCAATAGAATTGATCTGCTACATTTCAAATTATTTGGCATTCTCATCCATCCTGCCATCAACCGGGAAGACAATTGCACCTGGCTAAACAAATGTCCTGATGTTGCTTGGAAAAGAATCTCCCTTTTTTCCTGCAGGTACTTAATTTATCAAATTGCAGCAGAGAATAGCAATGAGGAAGAAGAAAGCAATCTGCAAAGGTTGGGTTATCACCTCTTCAGTGCTGGGGTCACCAATCAGGGTTGTTCAGAAATTCCATTTGCTGAAGTTTCCCCCAAAATGTGAAGTTCATTCTGATGGCAGAAAGTTGCCAAGGGAGCTGAATTATCCCAATGCCTTACCATGACTTTTATTTTCCAACCCAAGCAATCACAAGCGCAGAGGCACTGCCCAGAGGAGCTGAACCTTCATAAAAGTGGAGTCCATCTCCCCAGGAAGCAGAGACTCCCTGGGAAGAGGTTAAAATGTGATTTCTTGTAAGAGATGAGTGGGATAAACCGCAGCAGCTGCTCTGCTGGGCTGTGCCACGGCTGCTGACAGCTCTGTGGAGGGAACACTAATGCTGGCAGAGTGAAAACAACATCTTGCTGGAGCTTTAGGTAAGCCTGTGCTTGATCCAAAGGGTGGCTCTCGGGTATTAAAGGGACACAGAAGGTTTTAGGGAGGCAGTGGGGTGTGTGGAGGAGGGAGCCAAGTGAGACGGGTCCTGTGCCCGTCCTGCCAGCCTCACCCAGCTGGCAGCCCCTGCACAAGATCCCTGCCTTGCTGCTCTTCCCAGAGCTCTCTCAGCACCCTGCCTGCTATCTTTGGAGTGGAATAAATACCTCAACACCTGCCAGTACCAGGAGCCCCTTGGTGGGTCTGAGCAGATTTTCTGGCTCTGTGGGAAGGGTTAAATCACCCTGCACACCCTACAAACAGTCCCAGGTGACACAGCACAAAAATCAGCCTGGCAGGACACACAATGCCATTAATAACGTGGTTTTTTTCTGTTCTGCAGGGCAGCAGAGGACACTGCCAACCCCACGAACAGATCCACTGCAGCCTTTCAGCAGGACCACACCACGGTGTGGGGGCTGAACTGCAGCATCTGGATGGCTCCAGGCAGGATTCAGAGCTGCCTTGGACATGCCAATCCTTCCCAGAATTTTCCAGCTGGGGATTAGTTTCTGCCTGGTGAAATCAAAGCCTAAGAGGCAAACACAGCCAGGGTCACAAAACCACGGCCAAGTGTGTCAATGGGACAATGGCTGGCATAAAAAGTGGTTTATACCAAACAAGCAATGAGATAGAATTGTGGATGTAAATCCTTGTCTGCCCCTGGATCCCTGGAAGTGTCCAAGGCTGGGCTGGACAGAGCTTGGGGCACTCTGGGACAGTGGAAGGTGTCCCTGCCATGGCAGGGGGGGATCAGGATGGGCTTTAAAGTTCTTGCCAAGCCAAACCAGTCAGGGATTCTCTGAAATCAGGTTCTCTGAGATTTCTTTTATGCAATACTTTAATTTCACTCCCTCTGTTAATCCCAAGAAAGCTCTCTAAGCTACTAAATTATGTTGTGTGGCCAAATGATTGTAAACTACAGGAATTCTCTGGCTACTGAGACACAAACAATGCTTTAGAGCACCACAGGGCTAACATTTGATTTCTGACAGGTGAGTTTGTGCAATAACCTCCAGGCACAGCTGCCTTTGGCTGAATCCTCCCCTTCCCAAGGCAGAGCCATGGAAAAGTTTGCTTCAATATGGACAGAGCAATAAGAGAATCTCCAACACTGTGCAAGGTTTATTTCCTTAGAATTTGGGAACTGGACACCAGCACATTGGAGCACCATCAATCCCACAGTGCACACAGTGCCAGGGAAGTTAATTCCCAGATGGAAAATATTCCTGAGCCTTACAAGGACAAGACAACCAGGCAGTCCCTTCACAACAATCAGTGCCTGGCCTGGTTCTCCTGCACTGGGGCACAGCAGAGTTGGGTACAAGGCCCAAATAGCATTTCTGCACCATTTCTGCTCCTTTTATCTTCTTCCCTGGCCTGAATTACACAGTTTGGCTCTCTCCAGATAGAAGATTTATAATGCCAATGGCACTGAAAGCCAGCAGCCTCTCTGGGAGTAGACTGCAATTATCTGATGGGCTCATAGAAGCAAAAAAACCTCAGTGGGGAAAAATTTAGATTAGTCCTGATAGGAGATTTTCTCACCCAGAAAACACAACCAAAGCAAATGCTCAGGTTGATTTTTTTCACCCAGTGCTTGTGGTATGGAGTAACAGCTAAAGTCATCCTCATTTTATAGGACTGTATTAGAGAATCCCAGAATGGTTTGGGTTGGGACTATAAAGATCATCCCATTCCATGGGCAGGGACATATCCCACAGCCAAGTTTGCTCCAAACTCACCATTCCAGGACTAAACCAATTCACAGTTCCTTCATCCCCGCCTTGAGTGATGTTTGAGCATCCACGTGGCATGGGCAGCACTGCCTGGTCACTAAAAACTCAGGATGTCAGCAAGGCAGGGCCTAACAAAGCTGGGAATGAGCTGAGCGGGATGCAGGGACTAACACTGGCATGCAGAGGGATGCTGGCATCCAGTGACCCATGAAGGGCAAGGAAAAATCTGCTTTTCCAATGGATATTGATGCTTGTGCAGAGCAGATCTGCCAGAGTTTTCAGCTCCATCTGCAGCAGATATTATGGAAAACCTGGCAGCAGCCAGGAGTGATCTGGGCCAGCAATGATCAATGGGATCAAAGGTTTATACAAGGTAAAAAGCTCCATTTCCTGGATTTTTTCCAGAGAAATTAAAAGCAGAATGGCACACACAGGTTGTCCAGATTTTAAGCAATTTCATCTTTAACATCAGCAATATCCAAACATTGATCCCTGGAAATGGATCCCAAAGGATACTAAAAGTGGCAGCACAAAACCTGGGATATGATTTTTAGTGTTACAATCCAAAGCTTTAATGTTACAGGAGCCACACAAAAACCTTCAAAAAGCTTTTGCTTTGGATCACACCCAGAGGCCAAAGAGGTTTGAGAGTCACTGCTGAGGAACTAGGGATTGAGAAATTCAGGAATTAGCCTTTTCTGCCTGATTTTCAGTTAAAAACACTACTTTCAAAGAAAACATGCAATAAGTGTTTCATAAATTATTGCACAAAATTTCAATTTTTTACTTTTTTTCCTAAAATTGCCATCTGAGATAAAGATTCTTTTTCCTGCACATTTTAAAACTTTCTTCCTTTTTCTCTCACTTTTTAAGAAATAATTGCCTCCCCCCCTTGATGTTTAGGTTGAGTAATTTAACTTTTACTAGGGAAAATAATAAAAGGTTTATGTTATTTTAAAAAAAAAAATCTATATCTACCTTAATATTAATTTTGCTGTATTAAAATTGGGAAATTTTCAGTTTATTAGAGTTAGATGCTTCTTCTACCCCCCACACAGCATTTAATGATGCAAATGGACCTCAAAAATTGTGATTTAGTCCAAGACATAAGAGAGAATTAAATGATGACACCACTCCAATGCTGTTCCTGTAATAGGGAGTGTGTTCATTTAGGTCACAATGACTCACATTGGTAATTCATTACAAAATATTTAATATTTTTATATAGCGTATTTTTATTCCCAAGGCATGATCAAATGTTAAAGAGCCAAATGTCACTAAAAAGGGAGAAACAGAGCCTTGTGCAGAGCCCTCCTGTGATTGAACTCTTCACATGTTGACATTTTCATCAGAAATTCCCTAATTTCCTTCAGGAAAGTTCCCAACTGGGGCCACAAACCCTGCTCAGAGCTGCTCACCTCTCATGGAATGAGCAAACAGAACTAATCTGCTTTTCATCAACAATTCAGGCTACAAGCCCTCATTAAAAAGACTCCCATTAAAAACACAACGTTACAGCCCAGCTACAAATAACTGTGATTTTCTCGGTGCCACCCTAGGATAATTCACTTGCAGAGAAACACAAAGACAGGATTAAAACCAGCTCGTGGTCCAAATTAACCCTCCATGTATTATTTCTGCAAGACACCACCTTAATTGCAATTATGCATTCAGGGACCAACATGACACTTTGTTCTTAATTTGTACACAGTAAAACAAATGGGGTTTTAAATGAATGAAAAAAGCAAATATTAGTCTGTGACAAATCATAATTATGGGGTGGTCACAGCTGTTTAAATTGACTCCTGCTAGGGAATTTCAGGTTGTGACAAACACAGATTTTTTTTGAGGCTGCTTTGGACAGCACAGGAATTTGGGGGGTCACTTTGTTTCTTTCAGCATTCCTTTAGAACACATTTACAGAGGTTTGGAAATCACACCAGTATTTTAGCACCTTCTTTGCCTAAATTAATGGCAACAGCACTTGGGGATGTGGAGGGGGCAGTGGTGGCCTTGGCAGGGCTGGGAATGGTTGCACTCAGTGGCCTTGGAGGGCTTTTCTGACCTGAACAATTCCATGATTCTACTGATAATCTCCGACTTCCTCCACCTGCTCCAGCCCCGCATGGAGCCAGGGAAATGCAGCAAAGATCAACAGAAAACCATAGAATGATTAGGATTGGGAAAACCCCCAACATCATCGAGTCCAACCATCCAGCCTCCTTTGCCCAGGCTCAGCCCCTTCCCAGCTCCTCAGGAATTCCCCAGCCCCTCCCCACCTCCTCAGGAATTCTCCAGCCCTTTCCCAGCTCCATTCCCTTCCCTGGACAGGCTCCAGCCCCTCTTGCAGTGGGTGGGGGATGCCCCAGCAGGGAGGGCAGAGGTCTGGCAGAGCTGGAACTCACAGGGTGTTGGATGTCTTTGAGACAGAAACGTTTTGTGCTGACCCCACTTTGTACATCAGAACAGCCAGAGACCTCCCATGTTAAAAGCTCTGCCTTTATGTCATGCAAGGGCAATTTTTGATTTTCCTACTCAATAAAGGCAAAGTGCCCCCAGGTGAAACCTGTAAATAACAAATCCAAGCACAATTGGTGTTAATCCTCGAGCAGGAAAATGCTGCTATGATGATGTACAAAGAAAATACAGGGTGTGAGTGTTTTATCTCCTGTTTGGTTTTAGAGAATAAATAAAACTTGGTTCATCCAGCTGGAACTGAAAAGGTAATTTCACTGCTGCCTCTGACAACAACTGAAACTTCATTTTCTCCTTTAAGAAGTTTCAGCACCCACAAGAGTGGGATCGATCAGGGTGAGAAGCAAAGCTGTGCTTCCCTTCCTCATCTCCAGCTGAATCCAATATTTTCTCCTTTTATGTGCAGGGCAGTCAATGGACACATCATTGCCCAGAGAGGATTATCTGACTCAGGAGTAGGAGGGCAGGACAAACACGTGGGGAGCTCCTCATCCCAGTGGAACATCATCCAAAACCTGCTGGGCCTGGGCTGACAAGTCCCATGTGCAAGGACTCTGCTGACCATGGAATTCCAGACTGGTTTGGGCTGGAAGGGACTTTAAAGATCTTCTAGTTCGAAACTTCATTTTCTCCTTTAAGAAGTTTCAGCACCCACAAGAGTGGGATCGATCAGGGTGAGAAGCAAAGCTGTGCTTCCCTTCCTCATCTCCAGCTGAATCCAATATTTTCTCCTTTTATGTGCAGGGCAGTCAATGGACACATCATTGCCCAGAGAGGATTATCTGACTCAGGAGTAGGAGGGCAGGACAAACACGTGGGGAGCTCCTCATCCCAGTGGAACATCATCCAAAACCTGCTGGGCCTGGGCTGACAAGTCCCATGTGCAAGGACTCTGCTGACCATGGAATTCCAGACTGGTTTGGGCTGGAAGGGACTTTAAAGATCTTCTCGTTCCATCCCAGCCACAGGCAGGGACACCTCCCACTGTCCCAGGCTGCTCCAGCCTGGCCTTGGGCACTGCCAGGGATCCAGGAGCAGCCCCAGCTGCTCTGGGCACCCTGTGCCAGGGCCTCACACCCTGCCAGGGAACAATTCCTCATTTACAATCTCCCATCCAGCCCTGCCCTGTGGCAGTGGGAGCCATTCCCTGTGTCCTGTCCCTCTATCCTTTGTCCCAAGTCCCTGTCCAGCTCTCCTGGAGCCCCTTTAGAGTCCAGAACAGGCTCTAAGGTCTCCCCAGAACCTTCTCCTCTCTGGGCTGAACACTGATCCTTCCTGATCCCCATCTTTCTGCTGGAGGTTCTCACTGCCAAAATATTGCTGCAAAAAAACCACTTGGTGCAAACTTGCCCCCTGAATTCAGGGAAAACCTTGGATGGGTTTGTGTGACAAACCAACTGAGGTAACCCAGCTGGTTTTGACCAGCTGATCTGGTGAACCCCTTTGCTGTCAGCTGCAGCAGCTCTGAACCTTCCTAAAGCCTTGTTCAGATTTAAATTTGGAAAAAAAAGAGCCTTTGGAATAATAAATCCTTTGGAGTGTGAGTTAGAGACCCAAGGATAATAAACCCCAGGCTCATCTAAACCTTCTCTAGAGCTGGTGCTGCTCCTAATTGGGATGGATGTGCTTTGCCATGGAAGAGCTGGGCAAGGATTGGTTGTTAAAACACAGGTTTATGGGACCCATCCTATGAAATGATGGATCAGGAACGTGTCTTGCATTATCAAATTACCCCAAGAATTGGAGTGTTTTGCATGTAAAGCTTCAGTGCTAATAACGCAGTGCCAAATTAGTGGGAATGAATAGATGCTGAGTAAATAATCCCATTTTGTTGTTAGTTCCTAATGGATCTGTTGATAGGAAACAACCTCTCTATCTGTTTCCATCAGGATAATTTGATAACCCATCTGTATTAGTTAAACTGCAGATTTTGTAAACACTGAGGCCGAGTGATTTGTAACAGGAGCAGGATGTAGGAACCACTCTCCTAAAGTGTTTTTTAAATTGCTTTGCTCGCAGCTACAGAGTTTGCCATAAAGAATGATCCCTCATTGTGAAATTTCCCGGCCTCAGGAGTGGTCCTGGAGCTGAGGAAGGGACAGGCTGATGATTTAAGACTATTTAATGCCCTGCTTGTTGTGGAACAGAGAGCTGGAGACCTTCCTGCTCTAGCAGAACACAGCACTGCAGTTCCTTAATGCCCGAAACTGGGAAACTGATTTATCACCTATTAGGTCTTATTAGATCCCATTCAGTAGGAAAAATGAACTGCTGGAGCTGGATGGCAGAAAATTAATTTGAAATAAATGTTATGGAGTCAAGCTTCTTCTGCTCCTCTCTTCAAGCCTCTGTGGCTGGGGTTTTCCAGTTGGATGTGGGTTCGTGCAGGGAGGCACACTGTGATCATTTTACACATTTATAGTTTAGATTAAAAAAAAACCCCAAATATTTTCAGTACACATCTCCTTCATGGAGGGGCAGGGGAAGGGCAGCTCTCCAGCTGTACCAGGGTATGGGATCCACTGGGGTTTATTTATTCCAGAAGCACTTCTTCCCCAGGAAAAGGAGCCTCTGCAGAGCTTTCCCCACAGTTTCACATTTTTATGAGTTTTAATCTATTGTTTAAAATTGTAAGAATGGTTTCCCACTGCCAGAGGGCAGGGATGGATGGGATATTGGGAAGGAATTGAGAACCCAGAGCAGCTGGGGCTGCCCCTGGATCCCTGGCAGTGCCCAAGGCCAGGCTGGACACTGGGGCTGGGAGCACCTGGGACAGGGGTGGAATGGGATGATCACTTCCAGCCCAAATCATTCCATAATTCTCTGACAATTCCATGACCACCAAGGTTAAACTCCCCAAAAATTCACAACCCTGTGGATTCTCTGGGGTTAGTATTTGCCCACACCTTTGTTGACCTTAAAAAAACTAAGTATTACATTAACCTTCCTTAATTTTGCATAGAATTTTAAATAATTTTCCAGCTTTTACAACTCAGATGTGAACTGGGCTATTTCAGCAGAGATATGGGTTAATATTCCCAGAGAAAATGGACAAATTATCAAAATGGAGCTGAACATTCCACGTGAAAATAATCTATGAGCTGACTCCTATTCTTCACTGCTGGTTGTTCACTGCATGGGCACAGGCAAATTACTTCATTCCTCCATGAATCAACTTGAACATCTGTAAGGTCAACATAATGCAGATGATCTTCCCCAGCTGCTCTGAGATTCTTCCAAAAATAATTCAAATTAATATTATTGTTGTTATATAAAACTGTCACTACAAATCTTTCTTTATGGCAAACAAAGCATCTTTGACAATGGCCCTTTAGCAAAGAAGAGCTGAAAAAGTTGGCAAAGTTTAATTTTCCCACAATGCTCAACTGCTTGAGTAACAAATGCAATGGAAGATTTTTCAGTATAAAATGCAGGAATAAAATTCTATAAATATATTCTTGCCCACAAGATCATGTTTGGCCCATTTGCCATTGATATTTGTGTGATAATTATCTCAAAAATATTTTAAGTTAACTGAATTCAAGCCAAAAGTACCTTCAAATTGTTTTCAAGCCAGAAGTACCTTTAAATCAAATACCCAGTTAAGTAAGTGGACTGTGAATGGAAGATCAAATTTATGTGTGACTTTTAACATCACATAAAAATAAAAATATCTTTTAGCAAGATAAATGAGGCACCATAATAAAATGTTCTTGAAAAAAGGTCATTAGAACATTATAGATTAAAATTCATAGAAAATGGAAAAGCCACATACTGAACTCCTGATAAAGAAATCACTGATTTTCTTGAACCTTACATTGGCATGAAATTTATATAAACATTAGGTTGGAGTTTACACCAAGCTCACTCCCAGCTCACTGCCACAGCCTCAGAATCAGTTCAAAGACTGAAGTAAAATTGAAATGCAAATTAAAAGAATCAAAACTGCAGCCTGACTAATCCCTGAATCATGGAATCATCATTGATAAGGTTGCAAAAAGCCTCTGAGACCACTGAGCCCAACCATCACCACCACCACCACCATGGTCACCACTGTCCCCAAGTGCCACATCCACAGGGCTCTGAAATCCCTCCAGGGCTGGGGACTCCAGCTCTGCCCTCGACACCTTGTTCCAACATTTGACAACCCTTTCTGTGAAGATATTTTCCCAAATATCCAACCTGACCCTCCTGTGGAACAACCAAGGCCATCTCCTCTTGTCGTGTCCCTGTCCCTGTGAGCAGAACCCAACCCCACCTTGGCTGCTCCCTGTCAGGGAGATTTAAGGACCAATAAATTCTTCCCTAGGCCTCAATACTATCAGGAAATCTCATCCTGGTGTTTGTTTTCACATCACTTGCATGCAGAAGGATCTCACACCCCTGCTCTCCTGTGCTCTAGGATGGGCACTGACCCAGCCCTGGTAAGAAAACCCCTCTGATCTCCTGGGAGAGCCTTCAAACCCAGCTACAAATCCCTTTTTCCAACATTTACCACGGCACATCCCCTTGCAGCAGCCCCTGGGCCCAAAGGCAACATCTGTGTGGAGAATTTATGCCCATTTTTTGGAAGCCTGTGTGTGTCAGAGCCTGCAGCACACCCCAAAATGAGCTGCATCGCATTTCAAACGTTGGCTGCTTGCTTGACATCACCGTGGCTTTACTGCTGGCATCCCTCCTGACACCTGCACCATAAATTCTCCAGGTTTGTGCCTTGAAATACCTGAATTCTGACATTAAATCTGTCCCTTTCTTAGCCTTCCTATAATTCAGCCTCCAAAATGCTGAAAATGCCTCAAAAAAAAGGGGGTTAAAATTTAAAACCTTCACAAATCACGTCCTTCTTAACTTGGTGAATTTGCATGGCAGAATCTGATTCCTTGAGAAGTTTTCCTGCATTTCCATTGGATTCCTTGCCAGTCTTCAAACAAAGCTCCTGAACACTGGCTCAGGTACGTGCAGGCATAAATTCTTGCAGGGATGAGCAAGTGTTACAAGTTGTTGCTTCTTTTTCCTTTTTAAACTTTTTCAGCAGATCTTTGTGCTGCTTTTTAGATTTCTTTCGTATCAATATAACTCACCAAAATCTCATTACAGAAAAAAGAGAAATATTTACACTGAGTTACTGATAAAACAGAAAAAAGCATGAAATTATTCACTTGCACCATGTTAACTTCTGTATCTGGGAAATAAATTTAAAATAGGATAAAAACAACTTGTGCCAAAACGTTTACAGCTTTTCACAGAGCAAAGAAAAACCACATTTTTCCCCCTCCAACGATCCATAGAGTAGGACATTGAGCACAAATTCCATTCACTCTTTTCAAAACCTGGGCTTTCATTTCCTCTTTCCTTTTCATCTCTGAGCTGCCCTGACTCAGGTGTAAATAACCAAAGTGCAGAGTCCAGGTGCTGCTGCCTGGATTGAGGGGATGAGCTGCACTTTGTGTCCCTCCCCTGTCCCCATGCTCTGCTCCAGGGCAGCTCAGCAGCCTCAGCATTTCCCCCATCCCAACAGCACTCCCTGAGCCAGGGGATTTATGATTCAGGGAAGAAAAAAGGGAATGTTTAATGTTTTGTGAGCTGGCAATGGACAAAGCAAATGCTCAGTGCAGTCAAGGAGAGCTCAAGGACACAACGTTCACCTGGAAACCCAGAGCCAGTGCTGGTGAGTGAACTGCAAAATATCCCAGCCAGGGAAAAAAGTCATTTTCATAAACATGACATTTTAATTAGCCTATTAATTGCAGATTAAAAGATTTATATGATGATGGGGTAACAACATCTCATAAATTTAAGCTTGAAATTTAAGTCTGTGTAACCAACACATAGAGATGAATCTAAGAAAAACTGGGCACACGGGGAAAAACAGGTGACCAAGATTTAATTTTTTTTCTTAATGAAAAATTAGGATCATTGTTGGATCACAGCTTAGATGGGATAGTTGAACAACTGTCCTCCTTATGTTGAACAACTTGGGATAGTGGAAGTGTCCCTGCCATGGCAGGGGGTGGGATGAGATGGGATTTAAGGTCTTTGCAACCCAAACCATCCTGGGATTCTGTGACTGCACCATGAGCAGTTTGTTCATGCACTCAACAGCTGAAATGCAGCACTCAAAGAGTAAATAAATACATACATTAATCAAACCACAAACAATTAATCAATATCCAGAAGGGGGAAAAACAACAAAGAAAAAATAAACCAGAAAAAATGACCTAAAAAATGCCAAACAAACAAGCAAGCAAAAAAACCCAACAAAAGTCAAATTATTCCCAGTGACATCTGAAAAATTTGTGCAGAGAAATTTAGATCCACAGAATGATCAGATCAGTAACACATTGAAATGGTTATCACTGTGTTCCAGTGGACAGAGACCAGCACTAGAAAACCTCTTTTTCTGCTGTTGGTGCATCCTAAGTGCATCCTTCACCCTGAATTTCCTAATTGATGCACCAAACTTAGTGATACAAAACCAGAGGGTAACACAAGATGAAATCTTGACATGGTAATTTTCTCTCAAAGCATAAAGAAACCAAACCATGTAAATCTCCTTTTTTTTTTTTAATTTAATTTTTAAAAAGGCTTTTTCAGGATTGTTCATCTGCAGCCTAAAGCTCCTGACAGAACCTGCAGCATTCCCAAATCCAGCCCTGGCTCTGTAAGATGTATTGCAGCACTTACATCCCAAACAGGCTTATTCACTGCATGGATAGAATTCATTTATTATTAAAGAGCACTGAGGAGGAGGCAAAAAACCCTAAAACCCTAAAGCAAACTCATTCCTTATCACTGCAATTTCATTTATTAACACAGCTGGAAAGGAGTTGGTGGTAACTCTTTGAGTACATGGACAGACAAGATAGGACAATAGGAAATGGCCTCAAGGTGCACCAGAGGAGGGGCAGGTGGGATATTTGGATGGGAAAATTTCTCCCTGAAAGGGTTGTCCAGCCCTGGCACAGCTGCTCAGGGAGGAGGTGGAATCCCCATCCCTGCAGGATTTAAGAGCTGTGTGGATGTGGCACCTGGTGGCCTTGGCAGTGCTGGGGAAATTGGACTTGATTGTTCTGAAGGGCTTTTCCAACCTAAAGTGAAGTTCTAGGACCCTGTGGATTCATCCTTCCTGAGCATGCACAACTGCCACCTTTACAGCCCCATGAACATCTCTCACAAATCACATGGAGGAAACAGAACCTTCAGCTTTTCCTATGAATCACAGAACCACAGAATCCCACATGGGTTTGGGTGGGAAGGGACCTTGGAGATCATCCCATTCCAGCCCTGCCATGGACAGGGACACCTTCCCAGGCTGCTCCAAGCCCCAGTGTCCAACCTGGCCTCAGGCACTTCCAAGGATCCAGAGGCAGCTTCTCTGGGAATTCCATTCCAGCCCCTCCCCACCCTCCCAGGGAACAATTCCTTTCCAATATCCCATCTTATCCTGCCTGTCTACAGCTGGATTCCCCCCTGTCCTGTCCTATTCTTCAATGAGCAAATCTCTTCCACTGCACAAGTGCCTGCCCTTGGCACCCACCAAGCCTTGACAGCATTTATTTGCTATTTATCACATCTATCCACAAAATACAATCCAGCCCTTCTGGACTTTCAACTGAACAAGCTGAAAAACTTGGAAAAACCTCACGTGCCAGTCAGCCTTGTCTCATCTGAAGCTGCCCATCTCAGGTTAATTGTGGTGCATCGTTATCTCACTCCACGTGCTTGCCGTGAGACGTGTCTGACAGACTGACCTGAGCTTCCCCAGATCTGGAGATTAATTTCCATGATCAGAGAGTCTTGGAGCTGTTCTGCTCATCCCACACCCACATCTCTGCCCAAAACCCACTCCAGGGTGCCTTACATCAACCCCTTTCTATTTATCAGCTCTAACAAACCTCTCCTTGTGTTAAATCAAGGCGAGCGCTGCGTTTCATCCATCACATTGTACAGGGAGGATTTCCATGTCAGAACAAGGGAACAGCTTTAACAGAAACATGTAAGTAGAAGGGATTAGATATTTTACAGCAGAGAGAACAGCGAGCTCTGATACAAAACTCCATGTACGGGCAAAGTTTACAAATTTCAATCAAATCCAGGTTAAGCACAAAATGGAGGAGTTGGTCACATCAGGAGAACCACGGCAAAAAATGCTGAACGCAACAGTGGTTTTGCACTCTGGCTTCACTGGAGTCCTTATTTCCTACCAACTTTCAGACCAAACAAATTAGCAATTCATGCTACAGATGTCAGAAGTTATAAAGGAAATTAATGCAACAGTCGAGCTGAAATGAGACTGAGGAAAATGCTGTTATTTTCCCTGTGGACTCATACGTCCACACACCGAGTTCTGCTTTGTGAAGATAATATCCAGAAAGTGCTCAGCAAAGCTTAAAAAGCAAATATCGAAACCAATTTTTATTTTTTCAGAAATGCACGTGAGTGTTGGGTTGAGGTTTTGGGGTTTTTTTAAAGATCTAATATGGAAGGGTTTGATGTAAATTTGTCATTGGCAATACTCCAGTTTTCTTATAAGGGGTTTCATTCCATGATTTTTGACTAATGCAAATAATAAGTTTGAAATCCTGACTAACAGAGAAAAAAACCTCAGTTCTAGGTTCCAAGCTAGAAATCCAACTACTGCGTTGATGGGATAAGGGAAAATGGCACTAAGCAGAAGGAAAGTAGATTTCTATGGGATTTTGGGGAGAAATTGTACTCTGTCAGGGTGGGAGGCCCTGGCCCAGGATGCCCAGAGCAGCTGTGGCTGCCCCTGGATCCCTGGCAGTGCCCAAGGCCAGGTTGAAAACTGGGGCTTGGAGCACCTGGGACAGTGGATGGTGTCCCTGCCCATGGCAGGGGTGGAACAAGATTATCTTTATGGTCCCTCCCAGCACAGCACTGGATGGAAATCCAGTGTGGAATCTGCATGTTCACACAAAACAATCAACAGTTTTAGTCTATTTCCAAACTTCCTATTAGCAGCTCTGATGTCAGAATTTAAAGCACACTTTTCTATGTTGGATGAATAAATCTCATATGCCAGCATAAATTTTTCATGATTCCTTCATAAATTCCTCATATCTTGTTGTCAGTTGTCTTGGCAGAAACTAAAATATAGGAAGCTGTAAAAACGTCGATCTGCTTTAATTAAGCCAACTGCCTCCTTCCAGTGGCGTTTGACAAGCCCTGGGTGAGGCTACAGATCACCCAGAACACACAGCAAAGAGTGCAAGGGCCTTTTAAAGATAAATACAGAGAATTTCAAACCCTGGCAGGCTGGTGACCATCTCACAGCTCCCTCAGGTTTTCTAATCCTTGTTTGGGATTCCTGTTTGTTAAACCTGAGTTGTGAGCAGCAAAGCAGGGAGGGGGATTGTCACCCTCTGCAACCAAGAAGCAAGAGTTTACTACAATGGTGCATTTTTTTCATTAGGCTAGGTCAGAAAATAGTAAATTAAAACAGGAAAAATGAAGCAATGGATTCCCATCTGGAGTACTGCAGACAGGTCTGGTGCCCTCAACATAAGGAGGGCATGGAACTGTGGGAGCAAGTCCTCAGCAGGCCACAAAGGTGATACAGGGTATGGAGCACCTCCACCATGGAGACAGGCTGGGAGAGTTGGGACTGGTCAGCCTGGAGAAGAAAAGGTGGTGTGGAGACCTCACAGCACCTTCCAGGAACTAAAGGGGCTCCAGGGAAAGCGGAGAGGGACAATTCACCAGGAACTGGAGTGACAGGACAAGGAGGAATGGGTACAAACTGCCAGAGGGCAGGGCTGGATGGGATTTTGGGAAGGAATTGTTCCCTGGGAGGGTGTAAGGCCCTGGCACAGGGTGCCCGGAGCAGCTGGGGCTGCCCCTGGATCCCTGGCAGTGCCCAAGGCCTGGCTGGAGCACTTGGGATGGTGGAAGGTGTCCCTGCCCATGGTAGGGGTGGAATGGGATGAGCTTTAATGTCCCTTCCAGCCGACATCATCCTGTGGTTCCATGATTCCACGCAGAATGAGAAACCTCTCCTCAAGAGACAATCACAGCAGAGCTGAGCCCGGGCTCTCCAACGAGAACCAAACTCCCTTCCTGAGCTCTTTTCTATGCTCTTCCCAAGGAACACAGCACCAGGTGATCCTTGAGATGCCCTTCTGGCATGGCATCCTATCATTCCATGCTATATTCCATATCCATTGTTCAAGAGACATTCCAGAAGAACCAAGAGTGGGTTCCTCAAGGAGCACCAAGGCCCCACTGCTCCCTAGAGCTGCGTCAGAACATGGTGAGGGAAAAAGAGGCTTTGGACAAACTAGAGAAGATGAAGAATAATTGTTGAAGAACCTAAAATCCTTAAATTCTGTTAAAAACACTGACAATTACAGGTTTATGAAGAACAGAAAACTCTGGAACTCTGGCTAAAAAAACATTATTTTCAGGAATACAAACACTGGCAAGTGCTGAATGCACATTGCTAAGTTTAAAAAGTGCTGCACCAAAACAGGAAAGTACAGCTCAACATGACACCAAATAGAAGGTAATAACTGTGATTCATATCTCAAAGATGGAAATATTTTTCCTTAAGAAAACTTTGTCCTCATTTTCCTCGAGGAAACACAACTGAATTGGTAGTGGAAGGAGCACATTTTCAAAAATAGTCTGACAAATAAAAAGTTAGTCCGTGTTCAAGAGGAACTTACAGAAAATATGTTTGGCTTTGACAGTTGGCAATTTCACTTTGATTTTTAAAAATGAAACATGGTTTCTGCATGAGAAGATGCAAAACAGTCCAGAAGGAAGAACATGAGACAAGAAGTGTGGGAAGGAGAGTGAATCCTCACAAAGCCATCCTAGTATCACACCTCCCTTAAAAACCTCACTGACGCAGACACGCAACTGAAATTCATCCCAGAAATGTTTCTGTTTGTACATTTTTATCAGGAAACTGTCAGAAAATCATCATTATATTCTCCTGCATCTTTTTTTGAGTACTTCTGTTACACCTCACATAGTGCAGATGTGACCAGGGCAGCTACAGACAAATCATACAAAGCAATTACATTTTAACAGTCAAACACAGACAGGAACAAACCCAGGGAGTGCCTGAGCCCTCAGAAGGAAAATTCCAGCATTAAGAAACACAGAATGTCACAAAGGTGATTTTTTTTGTTAACACAGAATCACTGTTCCTCCGACTGACAGGAAACAAAATACATTTTCACATGGAAGATGAGAAAAGAAGAAATTAAATAAAAAACTAGAGGGTAGGGGAGATACAACTGAAGCCTTCCCTGCTTCCTCTGCAGTTCATCCATCCATCCATCATCCATCCATCCATCCATCCATCATCCATCCATCCATCCATCCATCCATCATCCATCCATCCATCCATCCATCCCTATCCATCCATCCATCCATCCCTGTGAAGGAGGACTCTGCAGGAGCCCATCTGGTGGACTCAATTCCCAGAGTTTGTGAGGATAAGCTGACTCACCCCGTGCTGTGATGGGTTTCAGTGTTCCTGCTCCAGAAGATTCCTCCTGCCCTGTGCATTCCCACCAAGTTTCCACCAGGCAGAGCTTTAGGGCTGGCTCAGGGGACACCTGGGGCAGCACAGAGCTGCTCAAGGCAATTAAACCACCCAAAATTTCTCAAACGGAGTCAGGATAGGAGTGCTATGGATTATGGACGTGCTGTGATGGGTTTAGTGTTCCTGCTCCAGAAGATTCCTCCTGCCCTGTGCATTCCCACCAAGTTTCCACCAGGCAGAGCTTTAGGGCTGGCTCAGGGGACACCTGGGGCAGCACAGAGCTGCTCAAGGCAATTAAACCACCCAAAATTTCTCGAACTGAGCCAGGATAGGAGTGCTATGGATTATGGAGAGGTGGCTCTGTCACCCTGGAGCTCCAAAGGGAATTGGAGCAGAGATGGGATCAGGGATCAGGTGCTCCACTTCAGTTCTTGTCAGCTTCTTTCTGAAGCCACTTTCAGAGAGAGAGAGAAACTTCTCATGCCACTGATAACCACAGTGACCTGGGAATTGACAGTTTTCACACCTTCTGAGGAACCATACTTTATTATTTTTTCCTTTTCCTGGAGTTGTTGGCAAGCAGCAAACAACTCCCACAAAGGGCAGGTGGGAGCTCTCCTCAGTCTCCAGGCGAGGGCTTAGGGAAGCTGAAGCCAGGCAGGGGTGGGGAAGGCCAGAGCAGGAACAGCAAAGGCATTTCCAGAGTGTCTGGATGCTCTGGATGCAGGCTGGGAACATGAGCAGGCTCAGGGGAAGATGGAAGGTGCAGAGGAAAGCCCTTCCCACACATCCAGGACAAAAAAAGAAATGGAAAAAGCTGGGAGAGTAAAGCTCCTGTCCCAGGAAGAGCAAATCCAAACAGATCCCTGAACACACTGACAGTAAATTCCCTTTGCAGCTCAACAAGCCTTTGGTGAATGTTTATGTACAAGGAATTTAAAGAAGGAAAAGGTTTGCTTTTAATATCTTTCATGTTATTGCTTTGAACATCCCAAATGAAAAACATGCTGGGAGTTTAAAGTTCAGCCACTCAAAGCACAGTGTGTGCCTCAGGATGGATATTTCCTAACACAACTGATAATCAATACCCATCACCCACCTCCTAAAGATGCTCTCATTTTGGTTAATGTTAAAAAATCATGAATTTACCTTCTCACTTCAGCCTGTTCATCCCAAGAGCTAGAAATATCTCTGTTTTACTCCCTGCAAGTGTCAGCTTTCCTGTAACACTTCTGATGGAAAAGGAGAAACATCCATCAAGAAAGGCTGAACTCAAACTCTGCCTGCAATGCACTGAGAGAGAGAGAAGATGACTTTTCAGAGCTTATATTCAGTGATATAAACCTTCAAACTGGTGATAGCCAATGATCTGACACCTCTTTTCTCTCTAAATATGCTTTAAACTCTTCCTGCCCTACAATCACCCATCTGTTATGTCAGAGCATGAATAATTTCCTTCTTTTTTTTAAAAAAACCTCCAGTTCTTCCTATAGTGGCTGTGCTTTCTCATACTCTGACTGTAAAAGCTTGTTTTCTAGAATATGTTCATGAAATATTTCTGATCCTAAAATTTAATAACCCCAGAAAAGGCCTTGCTGGCTTTTTAAGCATTGAGGCTGCTGCTCTCAGAAGCCAAAATGCTGCACCATTGTCAGTCATCGAAAAAGATGAAAATTCAGAGAAGAAATGTGTTGGTAAGGTAAGAGCAAGCAGGGTTTTAGGCATATTTCACCCAAATTGTATTAAATTAATGACTGGGTTGGACACTATTCTTATGAATCATTAAAAAAATAATACATTAAGAGCAAAGTACTATTTTATATATGTACAATATCTCTGTTTAGTCAAGCTGCTCTAAGTGCTGAAAATCCCAAAGTCACTTATTGATGGTCAAGCCCACAGAATTTCAGTGCAAAGCTCACTACAGAAATCTGAATTCCAGACAACAGCCAAAAATGCTTTTAAGCCTGAAAATAATATCTAAACAACCGGTTTTTGTTACTATTCAAGACTGAAATATTGGGTTTTTTTACAATAGTGGAAAAGATGAATAAACCCCAAGTGTGAAAAAGCAGCCCATCCCTGGGTATTTTTAAATGGGCAATGGTAGTAACTGAAATGATGCTGAAGTGGGAAAAGAATGATTCAAAGTGAAAGTTGCTACACCTTCCCTGTTAAAAATAAACATCACGTGGTGTTAGCTTTGACTTGGTAAAAATGGAGCCCTGCTTTGGGATTTAACACCTTCAGCTTTATTTAATTAGCTCCTTCACTCTGCTGCTTTTATAAGCACCAAGTTCCCACATCGTGGTCATGCCTTACATCCTGTGCTAAAATCACCCCAGAACGTTCATATTTGGGGTTGTGACGTGGACACCCTTCCTGGGGGGTTCAGTGTGCACAAAATGAGCACTCAGGGCACCAGAATTCCAATTAATAACTGCAATGTTTGGGTGGGTTTGGGTGCTTTTCCCTTCCACCACAGAATCATGGGATTATTTAGGTTGGAAAAGCTCTCTAAGATCATCAGTTCCACCTGGCATTCCAAAGCCACCATTGACCTGTGTCCCCAGGTGCCACCAGGATGCTCCATGGTCTTTGCATTCCCGCCACCAAAGGGCACCATCATCATTTCTCAGTCTTGGTTTTGGTCACAGGGATCATTTTTCCTGTGGGAACCTGGAGCAAATTTCCTCTGCGTGGTCCTATGGAATGTGGTGCTGCAGGCACCAAAATTGGATGTGAGGAGCCAGGAAAAGCAGAATAAAGCTGGAAAAGTCCCCAAAGCTCCATGAAATGAGAAATCAAATACTTGGATGCAGCTTCATCCCAAACACCCACACTGGTACAATAATGTGGATTCAAATGTTCATGAGCTCATCTCAGAGAGAGCTAAACTTTGAGTATCTACACACCAGGGCCTCTGGAGTGGGTTCAGGCAGCAGTGGGGAAAAGAACATTAGAATCACAAGATAAAATGCAAAATTTAAAATGACAGTTAAGGGTTTTTTCAGTTGTAATTAGGAAATTGTAAGAAAACTTTAAATTAAAGGAAGGTTTACACCAAGGATGTGTCTGAGGAAACATAATATGCCAAGGGTTTCTGCTACTCCTGAAGTAATTAGAGCAAAAACAAAAACCAAAAACATGTAACAACATTATTATCCACCATTTACGGCACAATATATTGAATTCTTCTTGCTTAATTTGATAAAAAAAATTCATAAAACCCAAACTGATAAAGATATTGGCTGCTAAAAGGCTTCTGAGTACAATCATCCCAAAGTATCTTAATGTCAACCCAGGTTTAGATTCCAGAAGGGAAAATAATATTGGAATCATTGTGTTCCATTTGAAATTACTTTGGCAAGGCTTCTTCAGGTCTCAATCAGCTCTCAGCAGAGAATTACCACAACACACAGGCTAATAACCTCTCACAGCTTTCTTTCAAAACAATGTGTTAAACCCAGCAGTCCTCAACACTGTCAAGATGCAAGTTGGGAAAAAAGAAAAGAGGGCAACTAGCCAAACAAATGAGTTGGCTCTCAAAGGATCTTGTTAAAAACAAAGGAAATCAGACATCCACAGCATCCTGTGGGTGATGGTTCCAAAGAGTGAGGAATAAAAAGCCATTTTCAACATTCTCTTGCTCTTAGTGTAACAGTTGAGCCTCACTGTCTCTTTCACTTGGCTGTGTGAAGATCCTGAGCCTTATTTTTCCTTAAAATACCCCATTTCTGAGCCAGTCTGGGAAATGACAGACTGGGAGGTGCCTCTCAACTGCTCGTGACTTTAGAGCAGGTAAAATACACCAGGGGGACAACCAGCAGGTGTAGGCACTCCTACCTGTGATTCCCTGTGGAATATCCTCTGTGGAAAACCCCCAGCAGCAACATGGGATGTCCCCTGGATTAAAGATTATTCTAAATAATAGTGACAGGATGAGAGGAGATGGCCTCAGGTTTAGGCTGGGTATTATTCTTCATGGAAAGGGTTGTCCAGCAGGGCAGTGGTGGAGACACCATTCCTGGAAATGTTCAAGAACTGTGTGGATGTATCATTTGGGGATGAGGTGGTGCTGCTGGGTTGATGCTGGACTCTGATTTCAGAGCTCTTCCCCAGCCTTAACAATTCTAGGATAAACCCACGGATCCCTTGACGTTCCCCAGTTTTATAAAACACATGGAGCATTCACAAAAGGTTTTGAAGGGACTGAATTTGTCCCCAGTCCAAGGAGGACAACCAGCTCACACTCAGGAATTGTCCAGGTCAGGTCTAAACCTCAGCACTGCCTTGCTACCTAAACTTTGCAAGGTGCCAAAACCAGCAAAAATTCCTTCTTTCAACAGAAGATGAAAAAAAAATCTCTAAAAACCTCTTCATTCACCTTTTTCCCCTTGAGCTCAAGAACAGCAGCAGTTGGGATCATTTTATCCCTCTGTGTTTCTTCCTCATGCAGGAAGAGCTGTTCCCTAACACACAGCTCTTTGCTTCCAAGTCACTGGAATTTTCTTGCAGCAAATCAAAGCTGAAGTGTCACAGGGTTGCTGCTGAGCAATGAAGGTGGAGCTCATGCTCCACAGTGATATTTTGGAAGACAAATTAAAAGCAAGTTGTGCTTTAGGATGAAGGAGACCTGCAACAGCCTTCTCCTGGCTGTACAGAGCTGACGTGGCTCCAAGATCTCCATTCCTGGCAGGACAACAATCCTATCCTCCTTTAAGGACAGGAAAATGTCTTTGTCAAGGGAAGCACAATAATAAAATCCAGAAAACAGCAGCATCACAGTGGATGCTGGACATGGTCACCAGCCCAAGCTCACCTTGCTACAGGAAATCTTCCCAAAAAACCCAAAATGGCTCCAAAGACACAAAAAACATAATTAGGACGATACAATTATGATCAACAAGATAGTTATTTCAGTGCTGGAAATCATTATTCCAACTCTAGACTCCTGGAGGGATTAGTCATGACCCAAATAAATGGAAGGAGTACTCAAAAAGGTAGCAGATGGATTTGGGAGGGGTGGGACACCTCACACCTACATTTCAACACTGGCAGCTTCACCAGGTGCTTCTCAGAATCCCAGCATGGTTTAGGTTGGAAAGACTTTAAATCCCATCCCATTCCCACCCTGCCATGGCAGGGACACCTTCCCCTGTCCCAGGTGCTCCAGCCCCAGTGTCCAGCCTGACTTTGGGCACTGCCAGGGATCCAGGGGCAGCCCCAGCTGCTCTGGGAATTCCATCCCAGCCCCTCCCCACCCTCACAGGGAACAATTCCTTCGCAATATCCCATCTAACCCTGCTCTCCTTCCATGGCTTTTCCATCACAAATGATCACAGACTGTAAGGAGAAAACCAGATTATGCAATCCAGTGGGCTGCCCCAACTGCTCATCAGCTCTCACAACCACACCATTGTCAATATTCCACCAGTGCCAGGGACATCTCTAACTCCAAAGGCTGGCAGAAAACCTCCTGCTATGGGGTGGAAACCATCAAGGGAAAAGAGCACCTGCTAAAGAATATTCCTTCAAGGAATCTCAGCTCTTTGAAGAAAATACCCTGTTATTTCAAACACAGTCAAGTATATTCGTTTTCCTCCCAGGTGCAGTTAATTTGACAGGTACAATGCTAAAGCAAAAATCCTGCAAGGTCTTTCCTGAAAAGGTCAGTACATTATGCAACGAGGTTTTATGGACAGCAAAAAAAAAATCCCTCCATCTACAGAAATTTTAGATGATTTATCAATGCACATTTGTGTCTTTTATTCCCAGATGAAGAGCAAACTTTGGGGCACATGAGTTAATTTTGAGAGCTGGTTCCTAAGGAAGTTCCAAGCTTTGAAAATTGTTATCTTCGGTCTATACATGGGAGATAGTGGGAGGTTTTTCTATACAGAGAAATATTCATCACTGAAGAAAAACAAAATTGCTCCCATTTGAAGTCTTATTGCATTCCAGCCCTGAATTAAATTATTCGATTGTTCAAGCTGCATGTCTGGACTCTTAAACTTTCTAAGTAAGCACAGAGTCCTGTAGGAAGTGCATTAATAGTCAGGAAAAGTAGCAGCAATTCCTTCTAATCCAAGCTTTTTGTACTGTTCACACTCTTCTTGAAACAATGCATCCTTTGGCCTTCTAAAACATAATTGAATTTCAAACACTTCCTTCATCCCAACTGCAATTTGGAAATGTAAACCAGTTACCCTATTCCACTAAAACACAGACTGAGGAAATATTTAAGTGATCAAGGCCCCAGTTATAAACTTGGATTTTCAACTAACATCCACTAATCATAAAATTGAGTGGTTAAATTTGGTAAAAAACCTTTAAAGTCATTGAGTCCTACCCTCAACCCACCTTGTTCCAGATGTTTTTGGAACACTTCCAGGGAGGAGGACTCCACCATTTCCCTGGGGAGTGCTTGACAATCCCTTCTATGAAAGAGTTTTCCTTAATCTCCAATCTAAATCCCCCCTGGAGCATTTTAAGGCCATGAATAATGTCTTTGAACATGGAATTAACACAGGCTTGAACCCACTAAGGGATTTGGGAAACGAAATGATGATTTTAAAGATTTTTTTCTGCTCCCTCCACCCCAATCCCAAAGATTTAATAACACCTGATAGGCTGTGAAACTGGGGTGCCCTGCTTTTCCTGCAGTTTGCAATCCAGAATCTTTGCCATCCTTCTGGCCTCTTTTCCCCTGTTATGAAAACTACCCCTCATCCAGCAGGAGTTCGGGATGGATTTTAAATCAGAGCTCTTGCACTTGCACTCATCTGATGGATGCGACTTGACTGGTCAATTATGTAAGTGCAAAGAGCCTATTTTCATACATTTATTAAAACCATCCTGCTTTTGTTTCCACAAGCCTGCCTCGAACCCAGCACAGTATCACCATTAAGCCAAATTTCCATAAGCTAAACCCAGATTTCAGTGTGGCTTTGGGTGACTTGTCAGGAAGGATAAACTCAGGGGCTGCTGGTGAAGGTCCCGAGCTGCGCAGAAGTTGCTGCGGTTCCTGACGCACGTCAGGGTTTGCCCACTGCTGATGGATGGTCACAAACATCACTGCAGGTAATTCTGAGAGCACAGCACGGATCTGACAGGTACTGCTATGACAACCAGGCAGCAGAACTGCCTACATTTCCCTGGAAGCTCCAAAAATAAACATTCCAGGACATGTTTATCCAGAGCGGCTCCCCTGTCCTTTGTCCTCTTCTTTGCAAGGCTTTTGTTTGGCTTTTCACACAGAAAAGTCATTGAGATTCTGGGCTGCTGGGCTGGGTTTGGGTGGGGTTGAGGGCATTTTCTTCATTGAAGGTGTGGGGTGGTGGTTTGGATTTGTGCTGGGAACAGGGGGCAGAATACAGGAATATTTCTGTTGCTGCTGAGCAGAGTTTGGGGCTGTGACAATTCCCTGAGGAGGTTTTCCAGTGCCCATTCATCCTTTGGGATGAATCTTCTCTTGCTATCCAACCTAACCCTCCCTGACACAACAGGTAACACCCTCAAGATTCCCTCCCCAGGCCAGCTCTATTTCCTCTGGGAAAAAAAAAAACAACAGAGACAAGAAACCTCATTTTCACTGAGAGCATCTCATCCCTTTCTCTCCGACTTCAAAAGGCAAAACAAACAGGTATTTTATGTAAATGTGGACATTAGGAACAAAAAATAGAACAGCAAACATCAAATTCCTTTCTCATAGGCAACTCAGCTTCCACTGGCACAGCTGCAGATGAAAGTAGCAGCTACAAATTAATATATCATAAGGTCTTACCAAAGGAACTGAATTGTCTCAAATGCCAAAAGTAAGACCAAAGACTAAATTATTTTCATTTACAGAACCGTAGGGAGGAATTGCTTTCATGTTCTGAGTTATGTGTTTAGGAGGAACCGAAGTTTAGCTTGTCATCTTCTGACAAAAGTTAACAACAATTTCTAAAACATTTCGGAATCATTTTGAAACATGCTTTGGATGGGGGAAATGGAAACAAGACAAAATCACAAAATCTCTGCCTTTTTCTGTAACTGCTTTTATAGTTCCAACTCCTTGTATATGTTTTCCTGGAGATGCCTGGAATGAAGAAGCTGCCTCCAAAGCACTTCCCAGCCCTAGCCAGAAGCACAGGTAAACTCCCTGACTGCTTAAAACTGTTAAGTACAGATATTATGGTTTGAATTTCCTGAAAATGTGGGCACAGACAAACCCTACAACAGCTGGAATTCTAAGGTGGACAAGTATCCTAAAAGGAATTATGACACACAAGGAACCATTTCAAAAGTGTATTTAATGGTCCCTTATCCATCTCTCTCATCCCTCAGTGATTTTTTCCATATCATATATTTTTTCCATCTCCTCTCCTTGGATATTGCTGTTTACAGTAAACCAGGGGCTGATCTAGACCAAAATTTGGAAGTGAAAGGAAAAGCCACTGCATCAGTTTGAATAGTCTCTTCTTTCACCCAAAATGCTGATCAGCCACCTGCAAACCAATGACATTGAACACACTGGTGGCAATTCCATCAAACTGGTAACACCAACACCTTGGGCTCTGAATCAACAAACTGCTTTGCTAAAATGAGAATTTTAATACATTAAACAAGTCAGCAAATAAAGTATTTTACAAAAAAAGGGAAGACTTCTCTTGTTAGATAGCAAGATTTCTTGTGTTCATTTTGGCATAAAAGGTGGGAACACAGCGTGGCTCCCTGAGGTGTTGGAACAAAGGCATGGGATGTGATCCTGAACTTGGGATGTGATCCTGAGCCTGGTACAGCAAAACCGGGAGGTAGAAAGGAGAGAGGACCCTGATGTTTTCATGTACTGGACCAAAAACAGGCAGGCAAAGTTTCAGGATAATTTCTGTCACTATTAAAGAGTGTGCAGGATTTATATATATATATATATAAATATTTATCCCTCCCACTGGTGAAGGTCAAAAAGTAGAATACTAAATCTGAATTAAACTTATATTTGCAAATATTTCCTGTAATCCAATCGATCACATGCATTTCTCCATTTCCCCTCTTCCCCCATGGCTGTAACTTTATCTCATCCAGAATACGTGAATTCACTGCTTAATCCAGAATATTTTAATTTGGAAGCAAAACCCTGCATGGAGAGGAGCTTTAGGAGAAACCTCCTAAAGGACTGATCTAAAAGAGGAACTAGAGCTTGATTTTCCAGTTATTTTTATTCCTTTTCCCATTGTTTCACACTAGCAGATACATTCCATGAAGGAAACAAATGAAATTATGGATACATTTAAAATTTAGTTCCCGTGATTTGGTTGATGGCACAGAAACTGCCCAAGGAGATGCTTTCAGAAATGACACAAAATTGCACATTCAGAGTTGTTCCTATGGAGGGGATGCCACAGCTTTAAAAGACAAAATTTGTTCTTAAATTTCATCTGGTTTTCTTCAATAAAACTTTATAAGGGTGGAAATAAATGGAGCAGATGGACAAAACAAGGTATTTTACAATGCAGCTTTCTGGGCTAGGAAACCACATTAACTCCAACAGGAAAAATGAAAAGCAGAGAAATCAACTGAGAAGAAGTTCCAAAGGAGATGGTGCAATGGGAATGAAAGAATGAGGGAATTAGGGATGGACAATCCCCCTTAGGACATCTGAAGATCCTCTTCAACACCAAAAAGACTGGTAAATGTTTTTGTTTTTAACTTTAAAGACTACTCAGATACTCTGCAGGCACTGAGGGGACAGGAAGAATCAAAGATCATCAACACATCCCATTTCTGCTTCTCCAGGACTTCATGTTCAGCATGGGAAAAGACAAGACTATTTTTAACGATAAAAATTCCAAGTCTCTGTCCTAAATGTGAACTATCATGCTTTGAATTGCTCCAAATTTTCCATGAGAAACTGCCTGGAGGAAGGAAGGATCCCTTTGTGCTTTAAGGAAAAAAACACTGGCAGGGAAAGGATCTTTTTGTACCTTTGCTCTTTCACTTGTTTGGCTAGAACTTCCCAGTGCCAAATAAAACCCAAGGTGAAATCCCTACCTGAGTGAACACTGAGAGATCACCTGGCAATAATCTGAAGAGAACACAATTCCAGACTGGTTTGGGTTGGAAGGGATCCCAAATCCCAGCCAGTGCCACCCCTGCCATGGCAGGGACACCTTCCACTGTCCCAGGCACTCCCAGCCCTAATGTCAACCTGGCCTTGGGCACTGCCAGGGATCCAGGGCAGCCCCAGCTGTGCCAGGGCTGCCCACCCTGCCAGGGAACAATTCCCAATTCCCAATCTCCCATCCAGCCCTGCCCTCTGGCACTGGGAGCCATTCCCTGTGTCCTGTCCCTCCATCCTTGTCCCCAGTCCCTCTCCAGCTCTCCTGGAGCCCCTTCAGGCCCTGGCAGGGCTCTGAGCTCTCCCTGGAGCTGCTCCTCTCCAGGTGAGCCCCCCAGGTGTCCCAGCCTGGCTCCAGAGGGGCTCCAGCCCTGGAGCAGCTCTGTGGCCCCCTCTGGATCCTGTCCATGAATTCATTGTCCCTCCTGTGCTGGGCTGACACAAGGAACACTCCCTGCAGTACTGACCACACTGTAATTGCCCTGTCTCCACTCAGCAAGGCCAGTTAAGGTGTTAAGAATGTCCAAACACAAACCTTCCCACTCCTGTTTCAATCTCTCCCAAACTTCAGGAACCCCAGAGTTCTCCTGTTCACAGGTAACACACGCTGGGAGAGTTTCCCAACACCTCCAACACAGCTCCCAATGCACTTGGAGTTGCTGAAGCAAAACCACTTCCAAGATTAATAAAAAAAGAAATAAATCCAAAGGGGTTCAGATGTTCCTCATCAGCTCTCAATGTGCTCCTGATTTCAAACACCAGGTGCTTCCCAAGCATTCCAAACCAGCAGGAAGAACCCAACGATGGCTCAATCTCCTGACTCCTATTTATTCAGAACAGATTTTATTAGGGAGTTAAGGAGACTTCAGAAGCCAAGATTAAACTTATGGTGCATTTTTATAAGGAGAGCAGGAGCTGTGGTTCAGGATTTTATATAAGGAAACGCTGACAACTTTACAGCCATGGTAGCTTCCAGTAAATGCTGAGGAGATTTCTCCAGGCAACTGGTAAATATAATGTTTTTCCCTTATACTTTCATCTCAGTACACATAAAAGCATTTGACACACTTAATAAAATGTCACCAGCATAAAACACTGCACAAAGGAATGCTAAATAATGACAGAACTGCAATTATTGGGGAAAAAAATGAGCATCAGGAACATTTTCAGCCTCTCTCCACATTACTGGTGTGATGGAATTTGGATTTAAAAGCTTCCTTAATTCTTCTTGTAACACCAATGAAAACATTCCTGGACATAGAACTCCATACAACAACACCTAATGTGAGGTCATATGCAAAACATGCAATTCACCCTCCAAATAATAAACTGAGTTACTTTAAGATATGGATGGAATTTTACTGCACCTGCAGTTGGCTCCAAAATCCAGGTTCTCAAACTGACGCCACCCTAAATTTTAGGTGGACTCCAAGAGCCCTAAAGCAGGCCACTACAGCGCTCCTCCAGAGCCAATTTTTCAATAATTCTTTGCATCAGAGGAGGAGGAGGAGGCAGGGCAGGCTGGCTGCAGCTGCTGTTTCCAGGCAACCCCGGAGCTCTGGAGCTTCTCCCTCTGTACTCACTTGTTCTGCATCATGTTCATGATCACCCAGTCGAAGGGATAGACGTTCTTCCCAATGAGGTTCTTGAACATGATGAATGTCTCCATCAGGAAATCCTAAAAGAAGAGATAATATTTGGAGGCAATCAGACCAAGAGGCTCCAGGGGGTGGTGGCGGTTATTGATGACTGTGCTCCAAAAGGGTCTTTGTGTTCCTCAAAAAGCTGTTTTTCAAAAAAAACACACCTAAATCCTACTCAAGCACATTTATACATGATGCACACAAATCCTACAGTAATTCCATTTCAGAAATTATAAAAGCAGTAATCTCACACTTAAACAACACATGGGATTCATCAAGGCCAAGCACTGGTTCACCAGTTATCCAAAAAGAGTTTTCACTAGAAAAAACATCTTTTTTTTTCCATACTATGGAGAAAACCTCCCAGTTCCTTCATGTATTGTGACACACCTGTCGTGACACACCCTTGGGAAGCTGACAAAAGCACACTGGTTCATGGAAAGAGGAAAAAAATAAAGCTAAATATTTATTTAACTCTTAGGATTGCACAAAAAATACTCTCTGGAGTCAGGTAATGAATAATCCCTCCATTCATGGATATTCTCCAGAAACTGAGATTATTTATGTATTAAAATAAAAACATCTTCCAGCTCAAATCATGACCTCCATCTGGGGTAGAGGACAAAAATGGTTTGGACATCCCAAAATTGGGAGGGACTCTCCCTAAAGGGAGCAGCAGGAATTGCTTCTGCAAATGAAAGGCTGCCCAAGAACAAGTTAATTTAACAGCATAAACCAATTTATTTCCACACAGCTATAAACACACAGTTCTTTGGACCAGAAACTTTGTGTACTTTACAATGTAAATCATCTCCTACAATTTGGGAATCTGTAATTGCTATCTAACAATTTCAGTAATATCAAATGCTGCGAGAAAGATAAAGGGGAAAAGAGAACTGCATGCAGAAAGTCCTTGATCCACTTCACACAGAGATAAAAATGAACTTTTATTCCAAGGTTAGAATATCTTCCGTTTGATACAGTTTCTCAGCAATGGTATTTATCTGGTCTATCTTTAAAATGTCAAATGACTACAAAAAAAATCCCCAATACGTTCCATCAACTGGACTTTTAGCTAAGACTGGTTTCTGTGTAACCTTTTCAGTGAGAAACCAATCTGAAGTCCTTGCTCTCATCATTCTTTCTTCAGCTGTGAGAGCCAGGATCTTCAGCAGATTTATCTTTTAATCCACTGCTCTGTTCACATGTTTTCCTGGCTCAGAAATTCCCCATCAGTGCTTGCAGGGAACTGCAGAATTCCTGAGGACACGGCTTGGAGATCAAGAACCCCAGAATTCCTGGTTTGGGTGGGAAGGACCTTAAAGCCCTTGTTGCACATCTTCCACTATCCCAGGCTGTTCCAAGCCCCAGTGTCCAACCTGGCCTTGGGCACTGCCAGGGATCCAGGGGCCATTCCCTGTGTCCGGTCCCTCCAGGCCCTGGTAAATAATTCTTATTTCACAAAGCAAGGTGAAGTTTCCCCTCTCTGGAGCCATCCCAGACCCGCCTGGACCCTGCCCTGGCAGGATTTGGACTGGGTGATTCCCAGAGGTCCCTTCCAACCTCAGCTGTTCTGGGAACTTCCAGGGTACTGGGCTCCACCATGTGCACAACACTCCAGGTGAAAGAGCTCCTCTGTCATTTTAGCACACAGCATCAGCAAGGATCACAGAATCCCAGAATTCTAAAGTGGGAAAAGAGCCCCAGGACCACCAAATCCAACCTGTGGCCAAGCACTGTCACTGTGATATTTTCTGAAAAATCCCTTTGCTGGGATTTCTTCTCCTGGGAAGCTGAGAGGCCTCAGAGAGAAATGTAAACAGAAATTATCTGATTTGCTTCTCCCCATTTTGCTGCTTCGGAATGTGTCTGGACATTGTTTACCAACAGGTGTACGTTTGATTGGTTCCATGTGAATTGTGTTTTCTTAATGACCAATCACAGCCAGCTCTGTCAGACTCTGAGGAGTCAGTCACCGGTTTTTATTCTTCATTCTTGTTAAGCCTTCTGATGTATCCATTCTCTGTTCTTGTAGTATAGTTTAGTGTAGTTTTAGTATAGCATTCTTTTAATATAATGTGGTATCATGAGATAAAACATCAGCCTTCTGAGAGCATGGGGTGAGATTGATCTCTTCCCTCGTCCTGGGACCCTCACAAACACCACAAACAGATCCTGTGCCCAGCAAACAGATCCTGAGGCTTTGGCATGGATGGACACAAGCCTGGAGCTGCTCCTGGTTCAGATGTCACCACTGCCACCACCCATCCCAGAACCTCTCCTCCAGCTCAGGAAAATCTGCCTTCATTTAAGAGCTCAATCTGCAGATTTCCCTGCTCGTTTTTTCTGTGTTTTGGTGACAGAATTCCATTGATGATGATTTGGTTCCTTCCTGAGCCTGGGGGTTCTGACCTACTTTGCTGATTCAGCTCTGCATTTCCATCCCAATATTTACATTTTAATAACCCCACGCTCACACAGGTACTTTAAATAATGCTCTGTAACAACTGAGCTAATTATTGATCAAATAAAAGGCTTTTTGATGCTCACCTGGGGTTTATGTATTTATAATATTGCTTTTTTTTCCATTTTATGGTTCTCATAGAAAAGCAAATGGTTTGGATGAATTAACCTCATTTTATGAGGAAATCTCAGGGTTTTTGAGGGGCTGGGAAAAGAGGGAAGCCCCTCAGGACAAGAAAAAGCTGCTTATTTTCAGAATAACAGGAAGCAGGACAAATATTTCTGAACATAAAAACCTGTACTAAAGGAGGAAGGGTTACAACTCCTGCTCTCTCTCCAACTACAAATACAAATCCTATTTAATAGGAAATAGAATTCACAGCAGGTAAGACCCCTAAAAAATTCCCATGAATTTTTTTTTCCACTGATGGAAAGGAAACAGCCTGAGCTCAGCCTGAGATTCTCCACATGGCAGAACATTAACAGCCATTTTTTGTCAACTAAACCACATGTGTCTCAAATAAAAATATTTTTTACCAAGCAAAAAGAGGAAAAAAAGTCAGCCAATCCCAGAAATAACCTCCCTGATCTCAGATAATATTTCATCTCAGGATGACAGCAGAATCACAGATTTTGATTTTACAGAATCACAGCAGAGTTTGGGCTGAAGGGATCTTACAGCCAGAAATTCCTCTTTGGACAGACATTCCTTAATAAATCTAAACTCTCTATTCTGCAGAGAGGTAAAAGACTGGTTTTATTGCACTCCACCTCATCTTTTTGAAGACTTTTGAGGCCAAATATGACCATTATAATAATCTAAACCTGCCACCTACATAACACAGACCATAAAGTTTCCTCCAGCACTTCCAGCCCTGAGCTTCCAACTCCTGCTTGAGCAAGAGCAGAGGCTCAAGGAAGATTTAAGGGTCTCCAGTGGTGAAAAAGAAACCACAGCTTAAGTTTTCCCCTTTTCTTGCCTTTTTTTTAAGAAAAAGCTTTTCATTTCTGCCTGGTTGAATTTAGTCTCAGTTCTAAATCACTGCTTTGTGATTAAACTGAATCCTCTGCAAGAGGAGGTGCAGTTTTCACCTCCAATGGTTGAATTTAGTCTCAGTTCTAAATCACTGCTTTGTGATTAAACTGAATCCTCTATAATAGGAGGTGCAGTTTTCACCTCCAGCTTTGGGTTTAAAAGCAAAGACTCCTGGATTTCAGTTCTACTGAGTCAAATGAGAGTGGCACAAAAAATTGCTGGGTTAAAGAAGTGGAAAAATCACAGAAAAACAAAAAGAAAGAAAATTTAGTTTACTGCCTGTAGTTTCCTTTACTCACAGGATTAATGGTCTGCCAATAAATAATGCTCTGCCTTAATGAATATTATTTAAATTCAGCTCTGAGCTTTAGAGATGCCAGAGCAGGTGCAAGAGGAGGCTGCAAACTGGAACAGGGCAAAGAGCTCAAACCTTGCCCAGCAGAGACAGAAAGGAGAATAACACAAATTCAAGACAAACTGGGAAGTCCAAACATGAAAATTACACAAAGCAAAGGTTGTGGCATTGTTCTGGAGGGGCTGGAGGAAGAAGAGGAGCTGAAGAAGGATCCAAGCCCAGGTGGGAGCACCCCAGGGTGGCAGTGGGGTGGGTGATCACTGCCTGCTGGAGCTCAGCCAGGGAGCTGGGTGTCCCCTCCCAGCCCTGCCTGGCCATATGGCAGTGGCACTTTCAGGTTATTACAGAGTTATCTCCTCAGCTATAAACTCCCCTCTATTATGCTTTAATTAACTTGGGTTGTTGCCTTAGCCAGGCTACCCAATGACTCTGAGAAGACAAATTTCAATTATTATTGCTTATTTAACAACTAAGGGCATCTTTAAGGTTAAAGTGTTTTGCATAAAAGGGAAAAGGGAAAGTGAGCAGAACTCTAAGCAAAAGCTACTTCAAGAAACAAAATCAAGACATCTGGAAAATTTAACACTGAAAGTCCCTTTCCTAAAAAAAGCCTTTTTAATATTCTTTTTCTTCTTTCGTTACCAGATTTTAGTAATGTCTCATCACTACTATTTTTACTGCTTTGTTTTAATTGCCTTCAATCCACTGTCTCATGTTTTAAAATACTGAACAGTTCCAGCTGTACTCCTGTGCGTGTCACAGTGCCTAAAAAATTATTTTATATTAAATCTGTAATGCCAAACACATTTTGTTCACATCTCACAAGTGCATTTAATGACCAGTAACAGGAAAATAACCCAAAACCAAGCTGAGCCATCTTATGAAGAGATAAAACAAATGAAACTCACCACAACATCCGACCTCATCTTGCCAAAAGTCTTGATTAAATGGGCATAGTGGTAATCCTCCATTTGCCTCAGGATGGCTGTCATGCAGGCCACAAAACTCCCCTGGCAAAAAGCAAAGGAAAGGAATCCATTATTTAGGATAATGCAACATAATACTGGCGATCAAAACATAATATTGCTAGAGAGAACCACAGAATGCAGTGGACATAATTCCATCATTAAAATTCATTAATGGATATGCAAAATTCTGTCAAGGAAACAAAAAAAAAACAACCTCATCTCAGAAAGTTTCCAGTTTCCAATTTCATGGGTTTATCACCGAAGCTTTTGCGACATATTCTTCATCTAAAAATTGCTCAGACATTAAAATGTCTGCAAGGTAATAAACAGCACTCCTAAAAATATCACACAATATCAGCATTTGCATTTGGAAAGTCAATATTCTGCTCAAGGAAGAAATCTTTTCAAAATTATCATATTGAGCATTGAGCTAAACTAACCCCAAGTTTTCATTTCGCTGTGTGGTATTTTCAGATACAGTGAAGCTTAAAAAAACATCACCAAAATCCAGTGAATTCCATCAAACCAGAAGAGCAGCACCATCCAGATCTCTCTCAAAGCACAGAAAGAGTGAAAAGGGACCAAAGGAAATTTTACTTTTTCCTTCTGGTGGGTGAAAGGGTTGTAGGAACAACCCAACCCATCCCCAAGGCTCCTAAATGCAGTGAAATCCCATAAATGGGAGCTTCTTGTCCATCCTCCCTCTCTGCCTACATGCTAAAAGCCTATTGATGATGTCCACATCTCTTTTGGTCCTTAATGCAGGAGGAAAAACATTAAAAATTGATAAAACCCTCAGAAGAATGACTCAGAAAAGAAGTGACTCTTTCTGTGGTTTGATAGAATTGCAAGTCCCCCTTTCTGTGCTGTTTTCCAGGTTATTCCATGCCACAGCCCAGGAGAACACTCAGTAATTTTCTCTTCATAAAGGCACAGAGCCTTTATTGTTACCTTTAAGTTCAGCATTAATTTCAATTTAAAATCTTTATTTCCACATCAATCCAAGTAATTGAGATTAAACCTGAAACGACACCGGGTCACCTGCATGTGCTCTGAGCCCTCTTATTTACAGAATTTACAGGTTAACCTTAAATTCCACCTGATCAGCACTCCTGGAATTTGCTTTTCTCCTGCATGAAGCTGAGATCTAAAGTCCTAAAGTCCTACAGGATTTTGTCTGTGTGGGAATATTGAATTTTCCAGAGGATGCCAAGGTACTTGATGGGAGCTCTGTGGCACTTCAAACTCCATGAATATGGAAGGAAAGTCCACCTGAGCTGCTGTTCTGGGACATCAAAAGAACTTTCTAACAAGAACAGAATCTGGGGCTCTACAAAGACAACATTTCCTACTCTGAATTGGAAATAAGACAGGACCATCCGAAAAATCCAAACTTTAATTGTCAAATCAGTGCCTAACGAGCTCCTGGCACAGCAAACAGTGGGCTTGATAGGAGCCAATAGGAGAGCTGGTTAAAAACCTGGAATGGCTGCTGGAGTTAAAAATAAATACAAGAAGCAAATAGAAATGGAACACGAATAGGAGGGGATTCTGTACTGCTATAAGTTTTAGTTGGAATGATAGAAACTTGTTAAATTTTGTCTTTTCAGCTCAGGCTGAGCCCCCAAAGTAGTGCTGAGCAGACCTGGTGATTGTCTTTAACCAGTTATCAACACTTCTTCCTGTTTCCCTGCATAAAAATAATGATTTGTGCTCATCTTGGTGTTTATCATGGTAATAAAAACCTTTTCTTTGATACAGAATTGTTCCTTGGAGCCAACACTGCATCACACAAACACATCCCTGCTCCAACACTGATCTGCAGATCCCCTCCTGCAAACCACTGCTCAAGGACCTGCTAGGAAGGAGAATCTATTTAACATTAGGAGCAAAGTACAACTACCACTCATCATTTTCTTTGTGAGGTATCACTTGCAGCCAGCACGCTCTTAATTACAATGCTAATAAAGGTTTGTAATTATTTAGAGGTAATATTTGTACTCTAGGTGTTTTTAATATGCTCTAACTAGTTAGCAGTAGCTAACAGCATGATTAGATTTTAATCTTAAGTTGATTTTTAATCTTTAGTTGTATTTGGAGATCATTGTCATCATCTACAGACCAGCACTGGAAGCAATATATAGAAAAAAGGCACCTAATTCTCTAAAAAATCAATTTCAATTTGAGCCATAGGAATAATTGCAAAGCTGTGTTTACCCAGCCAGTCCTGCAAGGGGTTTCCATTGTTCTGGGCATTTCTCTGCTATTTGTTCACTGAAATAGTGGCAGGCTTTACCCTGGAACTCTTTCCCTATTGCAAAGCTCAGAAATGAGCTGGTCACACGGAGAGGAAGATCATTAAACAATATCCACTAGAGAAGCATTTTGCCAGCAGTTTACTACAATTCCTGCCTCTCCTGGATTGTTTCTTCCCAAACCAGGGACACTGAGGGTCCCCCTGGGCCAGCAGGGTTGGGAAGTGCCTGGTGGGAAAGGTCCTGGGGATGCTGAGAGGGTGAAACGAACCCAGGTGTGCCCAGATGTGCCAGAGGCCACTGGCACCTGGACTGGAGCAGGAATTGTGTCACCACAGGCAGCAGGAATTGTCCCCTGTGCTGGCACTGCTGAGGGACCTCAAACCATGGGGACAGTTTGGATCCCGCAGGACAAGAGGGACACTGAGGGGCTGGGGGGTCCCTGGAGGGATTTAAAATCCATGTGGATGTGGCACCTGGGGACACAGAGCAGTGGTGGCCTTGGCAGTGCTGGGCTAGGTTAGGTTAGGGTTAGGTGCAAGGTTGGACTTGATGATCTCAGAGATGTTTTCCAGCCTTGGTGATTCCATGATTCTCTTCTATGTTTGAAGTATTCCCAAAGCAAAGTCACGGGCTCCAGGATATCTGTCCAGAGGGAAGCCACATCCAGCTCCCAAGCAAGATGAGTGAAACTTCTATTCTGCTCCATTAAAAGAAAACAAATCTAAAGCCAAAAACCAAGGCATCTCTTTGTTTTAGCTTTTTTTTTTTTTTTATGGAAAGGATGCCTGATTATTTAGAAACACTTTTTATATTTTAAAAAATGAATATACTACTCCAAACTGTGAAATTACTTCTGATTTCTGTAAAATTCAGTTCTGAGGGAAAGCTTGAAGAAGCACAGGAATGCTCCACAATTACTTATTTTCCTAAATCGCCTTTAAAATAAAACTCTCAATGTTCAAATGTCTCTTGAACAGAAACAAGAAGGGAAATTTTAGTTTTAAATAATCCCCATAAGCAGTATTAACACTTAGAAATTCCAGAATGAGAATTCCCTGCAGGAGAGACCACACATGCCAACACTTGTCTGCCTCAGGGATAAAAGATCCTGATTTAAATAGGCTTGTCCATTTTCTCCCAGTGAAATATTTAAATTGAAATATTAAGCTCTTTATGTATAGTGAGAAAATCTAGAGAAATCAAACCTACACTCAGCTAAGTGATGTCTTACGAAAATGTCCCTGTTACCATGGTCAGGAATAGATGCAAAAGTCTAAGTTTCATTTATTTTTTCCATTAAATTTTTCTTACATTGCCTTAAAAGACTACACAACTAAATAAATAAATGGATTAATGTATAATAATAATAAAAAAAAATCACTTGAACTAATTCATTACATTTTGGCTTTCAGAACAGTTCCATAGAATTTACTTTGTTGGAAAGAATTTAAGTCCCTCACAATTCCCAGAGTTTGTAAGGATAAAAAATTGAAGTCTTCTCTCTGCTTACAAGTTGTATTCTCTCTAAACTAGCAACAAATAAAGAACTAAAAATCAATTGTTATCAATTCTAGAAGCCACTCATTAAATTGTCACTGCTTACAGACTCATAAGATAAAAATCCAACTTTAAAATGTCCCAAATTTCATCTTTTTGCCATGTGAAAATGTAAAATCCAATTTGTCTGCAGACAAGTTTGCTCACTTTAATGACACTATTTTATGTAATTTATAGTATAAAGGTATTACAAAATCCAGCATGAATAAGGGAGAGGATCTTCCATCATCTGTTCTCTTCAAGAATGTTTTATATTATAAAGTAGATAAAGATATGGATGGAAGTTTCAGCTTCCAGGGCATCCTGATAGCAATTTCATTCCTGAAGCTTTTCCCAGGAGCATCACACCAGGAAGGGCAGGAGGAAGACCCAAAACAAAGCAGAATGCCCCCCTAAGGCACACAAATTTCTCTCTATGTACAACAATTCATACGTGTATTTCTCACAGTATCAAAATAAACATTTCTTTTCTCGTAATAGAAAATCCCACAGTAAATTCAGCAGCACCCTCAGAGACAAAATTATTTCGTGGCTACAGCAGCAGGATAAAAACAAGTGCAAAACGTTCCCATTTATCACATTTTTTACAGAATACACAGAGTATTCCATTTCCTTAGGCCAAACCCTGCCTCTTGAACAAGAGAATAAAACATGTGAGCCTTTTTCCTTGCAGGAACAGCAGTTCACACCTGCAATAATGGCAGTGATAAATATCTGGGCAGTCTCCTGCTGCCACAAACATTCATTTGAAGCATCTTTTTGCCAATCAAGATGCAGTAAGGTATTTTCAGTGACAAATTTTGCTTCCAGAGCTCCTGGAAAAGATGTGAAACCTCCTTTACCTGATGTGACTTAAGGAGTTCAGAGCCTCCCTAAGCAGCAAAACCGATTTTAGGTCAAGCCAGAAAATGTCCATGCAGAATGCAGAGCTCTGACATGGGAGTTTAGAGGTGAAAATCAGTTTATTTCGTCTTCAAACCTTGTTTTACCTCAAGAAGTACTTTACAGATCCTGATTTGATCTCTGACAATTCCATCTCAGTCAACAGAAAACTTGTTTTAAAAGGAAAACTTTTCCAGCACTGAGTCCCTGCAGGAGAGGATGCAGGGAGAGCCCTTTGGGAAGGAAAGCAAAGGGGTTTTCACAGAGATCACAACCAGAACCCAGCCCTGACTGTGGCCTTGGCTTCTGAAAGAGCTGACAAGAAAGATGGAGAGAGAATACTGACACAGGGAATGGCTTCCACTGCCAGAGGGCACAGAAAGATTGGAAATTGGGAGGAAATCCTTCCCTGGGAGGGTGGGGAGGGGCTGGGATGGAATTCCCAGAGCAGCTGGGGCTGCCCCTGGATTCCTGGCAGTGCCCAAGGCCAGGCTGGACACTGGGGCTGGGACCCCCTGGGACAGTGGGAGGTGGGGATGGGATGGGATGGGATGCCATGGGATGAACTTTTAGGTTTTTCCAAACCATTCCACGATTCTGTGATTCCAAGATCGCAGCAGCTCCACTGTCGATTTCTCCCCACCTGAGCTGATTCTTCTTAATAAAGGCATTAAAAAGGAGAAAGATCTCCTGCCCATTTATTTCAAAATTCACTTTTGCACAAGGTTTATTTGTTAGGAAGTTGATGGTAACACAGTGGGAGTGGACAAAAAAAGTTCCCTGATTCAAAAGGGCTTTGCACCAACTTCTGTAAAAAGCAGGCGAAAAAATTAATGAGATGTTTTAGCAACACCATTTATCATGTTTCTAAGGCTCTTTTGCAGAAAAAAAAAAAAAGTCAATTTTAACCAAAAAATGCTTTTCTTTTAAAAAAGCTCCATGCAGTGTCAGTATTGAACAGTGCCCTTCAATGGAACCCACAGTGCTCAGGAGTTCTCAAGGTCAGTACATTTATTTCTGGTTTTCTAAATGCATTTGCCTTTCCTCGTGGGTTTTTTTTTCCCTCCCTCTGCTACACTAAACATTATTTCACTGAAAATCTACAGAACTGCCCTCAATAAATCTGTTTCAGGTATCTTGGTTTACACATCTATTAATGCTGATAATAAAATTATAAATGCAGTCATAAAATCCAGAAAACAACTGAATTTATGGGAATAGCCAGTACTCAAACACTAAAAAATAAAAAGGAAAAGCCATAAAAAAACATTTTAAAGTAATTTTGCAAAAAAGCAGCACTGAATATGGGAATATAATCCTGGTGCCAGGGCCTCATCACCCTCACAGGGAAGAATTTTTTTCCCTAATATCCAATCTAAATCTCCCCTCCTTCATCTTAAAGCCATTCCCTGTTTTCTTGTCACTCCATGCCCTTGTAGATATTTCCTTCAAAAAGTCACCGAGGAGGAACAATAAAACCAAATCTATGACAATGAGAAACCAGATTATATTTATCAAACACAATTAATATTGGAAGCCATGTAAAAAAAAAAAAAACAAAACAAACATTGATGCAGCCCAGAAAAAAGAATTAAAGGAAAAAACAAACCTGAAAAGGAAATGATAACTGGAGACAAGTGGCAGTCCCAGTAATTGGGATAGCCCACAGATATTTGGGATATTGTCTCTGCAGCACTGAGGTATCACTATGACAAATTATGGGAACAAGAGGGAGAGAAATGATCTTTTAAATGATAATCTTCACACCAGACAGGTGATGCTGCCAGATGAATACACTCCTAAAAGCAACAGCCATTTTGAAGACAAATGATCCCACTTTTGGTGCTTCTCATCTGCCTGTTTTAATGTAAATTATTTAGCAACTGCTTTATTGAGGGGTTCAGCGAGCTTGAGAGATAAGAAATGTGTGCAATCCAAATTTAATTGATCAAACCACGCAGTTCAGAGATCCCTGGATTAAAAAGCTCCTTGCAGGAGGAGGTCTCTTTGGGGAAGCTTTTGCATTTTGTAATTAATTCCTGCCTTTGGTTCACTCAGCACATCAACCATCACGCCATACCCCGGGGGCTGTTCCTTCCCCAGGTTTTGGGACAGGACACAGAGGATAAGGGAAGGTTTATGGGATGCAGGCTCTGATGTGGTGCTGTTCTCAGCTCTCAGTTCTGCAGAAGGTGACCCAGTCCTTGCAGACAGGAATTACTGCCAGGCTCTCATCAGTGGGGAAAATAAAGGCAGGGCTCTCTCCACATTTGCATGATATCAAAATGAAATCCCCAGCACAGGCAATGTTCTCATTCCCTCCTCCCCAAAGAGCAGGAAAAGAGATGCAACCCACAAAGACTGATAAAAGGCTGCTCCTTTGTTCTGACTTCTCTGACTTCAGCTAAGTTTTCTGTGATATTTTATGTTACAGGAGCAAATTAATGCCATTTACACAAATGCATGTATCAATACGGTAAATAAGTGAAATACAATTTCCAGACAGGTCACATTTCAAGTGAGAATTTCTGTTCCAATATTGACAGATAAGAGGAGCTGAAAAAATTAATACCCAATAGCAGCCAACAGGGGATTTCACAGGAGTGAAATTGCTCTTCTCTGCCTACAGGAATGTCCTCACCTTACCTGGCTCTTCCCTTGGAATTTGGCTCCCAAATCACTCATTCCAGCCCAGCCATGGGCAGGGACACCTTCACTATCCCAGGGTGCTCCAACCCTGTCCAGCCTGGCCTGGAACACTGCCAGGGATCCAAGAGCAGCCCCAGCTGCTCTGGGAATTCCAGCCCAGCCCCTGCACACCTTCACAGCCAGGAATTCCCAATTCCCAATCTCCCATCCATCCCTGCCCTCCCTGTGGGAGCCATTCTCTGTCCTGTTCCTCCATGCCTTGTCCCCAGTCCCTCTCCAGCTCTCCTGGAGCCCCTTTAGGCCCTGGATGGGGCTCTGAGCCCCCCCGGAGCCTTCTCCTCTCCCAGCTGAACAATCCCAGTTCTCCCAGCCTGTCTCCAGAGCAGAGGAATTTTATCCTTGTCCCACGAGCACAAGTTGTCTCTTGCACAATTTTACTTTACCTGTAACTTCTGCAGGTAGTTCAATTTTATAAAACATGGCTAAGGTTTGCAAAGAGCAGAGGCAAACTTCCACGGCATTTCCCTTTTCCAACAGAGATCCATAAGCTCAGGTTCCTGTATTTTCCAGGAGCTGTCTGCAGGTGTTTGGAGAAGCAGCCATATCTGCATTTTACACCCTCTCAAGGAACACAGACCTGTTTAATACTTTGAATTTAATTAAAGGGAGCAGTAAAGGCCTCGTCTGCAGAACCTGAACACGAGAACATGTGGGCTGAGTCTCCAAGAATGACCCAATTCTTCCCTAACATTATTAAATTTGAATTTTGTTTCTTATTAAACTCAGAGCAACTCCAAAGACTTTGGGGGATTCTCTCAGACATGCCAGTGCCAAACAAAGTACAGTCTACAGAAGAGCTTCAAAGGTGCCTCATGAACAGAACATGAAATCAATCTCTAAGCTGCAATCTAAGCAAAAGAAGATGAACTTTTCTATTGTAGAAAAGTGAATTAATTAAACCCCTCTTTTATTATCATTTGGGACGATGACTGAAACGTTCAGTAGAATAAGCTCCAACAGGATGCTGCTGATAAAAGGCTCTTTATCCTGATCCTGCCTGAACTCAGCAGAAATCCAACCCCAACAGGACAAAAGGAGACCATCAGTGATGTAAAGGACAAACTGCCTGAGGTGAACAAACTGGTGTGGACTGTCCAGCCTGGCCTTGGACACTGCCAGGGATCTCCTCCTGAAGGAAAGAGTGGAATATTTGCTCAGGAAGCTCTGCTGCTTCCAGATGAAGTTGATTCAGGTTTCCCTGTACTTGCAAACCAACCAAAACCCACTTAGAATATTTTAGGAGAATAACTTATTTCTTTTCTCACTAAACCAAAGGTGCAAAACATGTTTTGACAATTTTCCTTATGACAGCCAGCACACTCCATGCATTCCAGCAACAACAGAACATTTTGAAGGGCTGGTTTTCCACTACTGAAATAAATTCTGACCTATAATTGTATTTTATTTTCCTCCCCAACTTCGTTCTGGCAGAAATCAGAAGGGAAAGAAGTAAATCCCTCCCAAATAAGGAGTCATTTATCACGTTCTAACAAGAACACTCCCACATTAACAACAGGATTAGAGACGGATATTCAGCTCTGGAATTGCTTTTCCCTACCTACAGCCCCAGCGTGCAGGCAACAAAAGCAACTTAAGTTGAGAGATGTTTTTTAATTACACATCCACACTTAAATGAGAACTCATCTCTCCTTGGAAAAAGCAATTAAATCCAAACCAAGATTAAAATCAGTGGTTTAAAACACGCCAAAGTGAAATTCAGCTCCTAGGCTGCAGGGGCAGGACAGGGAATGTTCTTGGGAAGGGGCTGGTGCTCCAAGAGCTCAGCTCAGCCTTCCTACACCATTCCAACAAAATGCATGGACATCCCATGATTCACATCTTTTTTTCCACATTTTTCCTCCCCTCTGGGCAGTAACAACAGGACCAAGCAGAATCTTTTTTCCAGGTTCTGATGTTCAGGTTCATGGCCAGACACACCCAGGATTTCCCATCCCAGCCCTGGAGATCCAGGGATCTGTCCCAAGGAGAAGTAAAGTCAAACCAACCAAGGCAAAGCAGCTTTCAGATGGATTAAAATAAAAAATAAATATTAAGGAAGAATAAAAAACCTAAAATCAATGCACAGGCTACTGCAAAACCTCGATGAAATGGCAGGGAGTGGAACTAAATGTTTTTAAGGCCCTTCCCAGCCCAAACCATTGTGTGATTCTATGATTAAAGTATCATAGAATTCAAACATTTCTGTATTTTTGTATCTTACAGTACCACTTAGATATACTAAAAATACCAAAAAAAAAGGGAAAACTACCAAAACATCCCAATTATTCCCAGGGTGCATCTTGGTGCATCTTTAGATCTCAAAACGAGTGAAATGTTTTATTCTACTGCAATACAAGTGTCATTATTTGGGAATTACTTTTCCTGATATAATTTCCATGCATTTAAAACCATCCAAAGTTATTTTTTTAGGGCATAGCACTTGAAACCCCAGCAGAAAATCAACCAACCCTGAGTTATGGCAGAGCCTACAACACTCATCCTACTCTTGACATTTGGCAAAAATGGGATTTGTAACTTCTCTTGATATGGCTGAAAAATACTCATCATCTGTTGGGGAGGTAATTTTAAGCATTATTTTTAAAATGCTTTAAAAATACCTCAGAAAAGCTACTTAGAGCAAGACAAAATGTTTTTCAGAACCAAGGAAATAGCTCTGATTAGGTTGTCCCTGTAAGTAAATGTGAGGTATATGGACAATTTCTGCATAAGGAGAGCACAAACATTACCCAAAGTCATTAACTGCTAGGCAGGAATTAATATGTTTACAATTCAAGCCAAGTGATAAATATGAATATATAAAAGGCAAATACTCATTGCATCCCTGTGAATTATTAAAACTCTTTCTTTCCTTAATAAATGGAAAAATTAACATGTACAAGCATTCTGCTTTTTCCAGTTACTGGATTTTTTTTTCTAGGCAGGAATCTTATCCTTGTAACTTTTGCTAACACCTGAAATTTAATAAAAAAAAAATGTAAAAAGGCCAAACAAAAAAAATATATATACTTTAAAGTTCAAGTCTGTTAAGCTATACTTTTATGAAAAACCCCACATCATGAAGCACCTGTTAAAGGAGCTCCTATGGAATATCAAGGCCAGGTTGGATGAGCTTTGGAGCTACCTGGGATCATGGCAGGGGTGGGACTCAGAGCTCCTTAAGGTCCTTCCAACCCAAGCCATGCTGGGGTTCTACAATGAGAAGAGCGAGGGCTTTGTCCTCTCTTCCCCCCAAGACTCGGCGTCCCTTGTCCCAGCCACCAAAGACATCTGTGACATGATGTGTCAGCTGCCATGATGCCACCACCTGTCCTTTTGTCACCACCTTCAGGCCCTGGAGCTCTCCCACAAGACATCAAGTCCCTCATTAGATAATCAGTTGCTGCAGATCTTATTTTATCCTGGTAATTGATATGAAATAACGAAATTATGCCTCCAAACAAAGCCTGGTAGCTCACCACTCCAGCTCATCGTCCTGAGGACAAGCTGAGCTCAGATAAAGCCCTGGTGATGTTTCCAGGCTTCAATGAAAGCTTTGATTTCCATCACCTCACAGAGAAGTAAAACAATTCCATAAATAAATGGAGTCTCCACAGCTTGAGGAGAACATCACAGATGGCAGGAGGGATGAGAAGGGCCACCAAAGCGACAACCTGGGGAAGAGAAGGCTCCAAGGAGAACTTCTTGTGGCCTTCAATATTTAAATAGGGCTTGGAAGAAAGATGGAGAGAGACTTTTATCTTCCCACTGCCAGAGGGCAGAGTTAAATGGGATTTTGGGAAGGAATTTCTCCCTGTGAGGGTGGGCAGGCCCTGGCACAGGGTGCCCAGAGCAGCTGGGGCTGCCCCTGGATCCCTGGCAGTGCCCAAGGCCAGGCTGGAGCAGCCTGGGATAACGGAAGGTGGAAAGGGATGAGCCTTTATGTCCCTTCAACCCAACCACTCTGACAAGGGATGGAGAAGTTTCCTCCTGAGAAGGGGTCACAGCGTGGATGGATTAACATTTTCCTGAGGTTTCCAAACCCCCAGCAGTGGGGATGAAAGGAGTGCACAGCCGTGCTCACCAGTTTCACTGTGTTAGAACCAGGAGGCAGCAGCTGAAGCCAACAGGAGATTAATTTCAAACAAATATGAGATGGGACTTTTAATCCTGGCATTTATTTTTCTCTCCCAAGGAGTGATGGGAGTTGTGCCATGGGGACAGGCAGCAAAGGCAGCTCCACAAGGGAATGCACAAAGTCAGCAGAAGGAAAGTTTGAAGACAAGGAACAGCCCCTCCACCTCCCAACTTCCCCATGCAGGCTTGGACACAAGGCTGCTGAGAAGGGATACACTAAAATTTAGTGTGGATACACTAAAATTATTAGGGCACTGCTTTGAATTCCCAGAAGTAAATTGATAAAGTGCCACATTACTATCAAATTATAACTTTACTTCTGGGTTTTCAAAGATTTCATCCTTTTCCTCCCCAACAGCTCTTCCAGTTATGGGGCTTTTCAAAAATGCTGATGGACACCCCTTGGATATAAAGCAGCTGCTAATTATGCTCCTCAACCACTGCTAAGTATTAATATTTAAAGTCCTGAACTTGTTTAAAAATTGAAGAAAATAAAAATGTGGTGCTGCTTTGAATAGTTTTTAATTCAGTGTCCCCAGGCCACAAAGGACAGAGCCATTTCTCCTGCATTGTGTTTTGAAGTGCCACAGACCGAGGATTAAGAAGGAATTCACGTGGCCTCTGCTGTCAATTGTAAACTCATTTAATGTAATTATCAGAATAATTACCATACTTTTCAGAACACAACTTTTTGAAATATGTTGAGCTTTTAGGATTTCCAGACTTCTCAAAATAACTTCTGTTCCTTTCTTAAGGTAAAACTCAGTCACAGACATTTTTATAAATAAAAGAACTGGGTCTTTGCGCAGTAGACCGAGGATTAAGAAGGAATGCACGTGGGCTCTGCTGGCAATTGTAAACTCATTTAATGTAATTATCAGGCTTCCCATACTTTTCAGAACACAACTCTTTGAAATATGTTGAGCTTTTAGGATTTCCAGACTTCTCAAAATAACTTCTGTTCCTTTCTTAAGGTAAAACTCAGTCACAGACATTTTTATAAATAAAAGAACTGGGTCTTTGCGCAGTCAATCAGGAATTTAGCGTACTCTTGTTTGCACAAGGCAAGTTTCTAGGTCATTTTATTTAGAAAAAATAAGTAAGGGAGGAGAAGCTCTTAATTGTGAGCATATGGCTAAATTTTAGGTGCCCATGATGCTGCAAACTGCCTCTTTATATCCCGTTTTTATTCACTGCCATCATATTTCCCTGTCATGTATCAAAGTTATTAAGAGCAATTTTATTTTGGCACCTGCTTGGGGATTTTAGAAACTACACTAAAGAGTTCATTTCTGAACATTATGGCCAAAATACTTAATTTTGGTTTAGAGCACCAATAGAAATGATGAGTTTAATTCTATTTGCACTGTTCATTATTTCCCTTTTCCATAATTTTGTAGGATTTTCATTTTTGACTTGTTTAACACATTTAATTTCAGCTTGGTTTTTTCTGTTGAGCATTTTTCTGTTATGCTTTAGGATCAGGCTTCTCCCTGGGCTTCTAACTTGAAGGCAACATGCAAAAGCACATAAAAGTCTGTATTTTTATGCTATGTTCAAATTTTTAATAGTTCAATATTTCAAATGAGAAAACCTTCCTGAGGCTTTGGGAGTTTACATTACTTTATAACATTGAATGTTCTCCACTTTGACAGAAAAGTTGCATTAAATCCTCCATCTAATGAAATCAATGTTGTATAAATAATATATTATTCCACCAAAGAGCAAATAGGAATCAGATGCAAGCATCCCCATTATTTGTTGGATTTGCCTTTTTTCTGCCCATAATTTGAGTTTGAAGATGGAATTCATGCTCATCCCACATTTCATTAGGTGCTTAAATCTGAAACCATTTGTCTAAAGGCAATCAAAAGTATGACCAGATTTGCTGTATTTTATTTTTAAGCAGGGCAGGATTTTTTCCCTTTGCTATAAAGCAGTCAGAGAGAAAACCCTGGAATTTGGTAAGGTCATAAAATAAATGAGATAAAGCAAAATATTAACAAAGTTGTCAGAATGTTCCTTTAAAAACATCCCCACACACTTCCAGTTTTCCTCAAGACATCTTAACAAGGATGTAATTTCCCATTTGCTCTCAGTGAGCAAATCAAACAGGGTGATTTATTATTCAGATGGGCACAAAGGATTTCTGAAATGCAAAAAGAAGGGCTCTAAAAGCACAAGTCATCAGTAATGACGACAGCCTGAACTGCCTTTCAAATATGAACAAAATGCAGCCATTTAGGGGCTCATACATCACGCTCTCCCAGACCCTCATTTATTTCCCAACTGTACAGGCTGCATGAAAATGGAACCAGAATCTGGCATCTACTGAGAACATCTTTATCAGGGAAGTGATTGCACACCATGGGAGAGCAGATCAAAATCCCCACCCTTGGAAGAACAACCAAGGCTTTCCAATCACCACTTTAGTTCCCTTCCCAAAAACATCTGTGTGGTGAAGAGAAACTCTTCTGAACTATAAACACAGTGAAAATATGACAAAAACTCCCACTCCTATCCCAAGAAAATTCAGATTTTCTTGATAAACATCTCCAGCAATTTGGGCTCCTGATGAGACAGCATTCAACTGGAACCCAAAATCTCAGCTTTAGCTGGTGAGATCTGCTGTTCTATTTTTCTTCCAATGATCTGTACAATGGGAAATTGAGAGAGAGAGCTAAATCCTGCTCGTTCTTATCCCAACGAAGCACAGAAATAACCATCAGAGCTAACGAGGTTACTCAGCATTTTTCTTCTCCGAGCAGAAAACCCACAAAGAGCAGTTCCCTCAATCAGCTGTTTAATATTTCAGCTGTGCACAGGTATTATGGGTATTAGACACATATTCTTAAATCCACTTTATCTTCAAAATGTTCCTTTAAGTAAAGAGATGTGGAATTAGCACTTTATGCATAAAGAACTGACATCAGCATAGGCTCAAATGAAATTTCCAAGCTCATGTAAAAGACTTATTATGGAGCAAGACACTACAGCAAATCTCCTAAATTTCTGCCAAACGTGACTCCAAGAGACCTTTTTCCTCTGCATCACAGCCAAGCAGAAAATATCCTCCCCCAAAGCAAGGAGCACCTCCAAGGAGGGGACTGCATGAGGACCTGTTTGAAATTCCAGCCAAGTTTGCCTTCACCTCGGCTGGAGCAGAGGAGCATATTTAACATGCTTCCAGTTCTGTTCCAATGGCAGGTTGGAGGAAATAAATTAATTACCAATTTAGCCCAGAATGCCAGGCAGTTATCATCTAAAGGCATGGAAATAACCACCTTATTAATGGGAATTAAGGTTCAGCAATGTAGCAATACTTGGTTTTAGCAAAGACTGAATGGCAGCATTGGTCCCAAGTGACGACAGAGAGAAAAGGCACAACTTTGTCCACAGCTCTGCTTCAATTCAAGTGAACTTCACCCTTTTTTCATCTCCAACACATGTGGGAAGTTCTGCCATAAATCAGCCTTGTCCTATGGAATTCATATCCCTGGGAACCCAGCTCAGGCATGTCATGTTGGGACTTAAATTATGCTTCCTAATATAATTTACTTAACATAGATCTGCAAATCCCCCTGGTGCTGGTTTATCATCCTCCTTCCCCACACTGGTGGTCACCAAACACCTGCCAGGTCACCCAGGCTCTGGCTGCCACACGCTTTTCCCTGAGCTGCATCTGAGCTTTCCTCCACAAGAACTTCACAGACTGTTCCAGGAAATTACATTTTAGTGTTCCACTGTCGGACCTGCATGTTCTAGAGGAGCATAATCCTACAAAGCAGCTGCTCTGCAAAACAATCCCCCTAGACAGCATTTCCTGGGGCAGTCCTTGAGCCAAAGCCTGAGTGTGGGGAGGACATGCCAGGCTGACCCTCCCACAGTCACCCAGATGTGTCCTCAGAATCTGAATGTAAGGAAAAAAGTCAGGTAAAACCTGAAGTCTGTAACAGCAGGCTGTGTGTGATGAAAATTTCTGAATACACACACAGGTGCCTCAGTGAATTTATGATGCAATTAGCAGTGAGGGAGAAAGGCCCCTCACTGTACATCTCCACAGAAAATGCCACCAAAACTCCATCTCACTGCTCTGCAGCTCCTGCTTTTCTCACTGCCCCAGAATTCCAAGGCAGGACTTCCACCTGCACAGGTCACTGCAGCCCCAAGCAGTGCTCACTCCTCCCTGACAGACACAGGGAGAAAAGGCCAGTCTGGGAAGGTAGGACACTCCATGAGAGAGAAATACATTTATAACCTAAAACAACTACAATTAATTGTCTCATTTCTCTTTGCACCCTCTCAGGTTAAAGACCAACCCCTCTCTCCCCTCTCAAGCATCTCTTCAATGCCAGATTTCATTATGCAACAGTCATGCTCAGAATTTTTAAAGGCTAAAATATTGACAAATGGGGTGATGAAGCATTTCCAATTTCCCAGTGTATTTACTTCTTTGTGCTGTTACAGTAACATGAAGCATGATAATCACAAAACACTTCATTTTTCACAAACCCTCATTTAAAAAATCCCTGTATACACCAATGGTGTCAGCAGTTACACATGAATCTGGTCCACATCAGAAAGTACTTTTAAATTCCCTAAAAATCTCCACAAGATGCTGTACAGTTTATAAGTGGGGCATATGCATAATGCTGTGCAAGACTAATCAGCCTTGAGACAACAGCTTCTAAATATCATTATGGAGAAGACAAGAATGATGTTTAACTGCTGCTTCTGTCAGACAGATTCTCCTTTCAAGTCACTCAGGATATCAAGTTATAGTATTTCCTTCCAGTAATCATGGGCTGGATAAACTCACATTTTCAGCTTGTGAAAAAGCAAGAGCATCTCCTACCACTGATCTGCTGGCTCTGAGGAAGTAGCCTGTGTTATTTCAGACGTGCTCACCCTACCATGTAATTTTACCCACGTCTGTATCCAGGCTGCAGCCAAAAACCACATTTATTTTCGTAGAGAGAAATCCACAAAGGACCTGGAATACAGCAAGTCAGCACTGCTGGAAAGAAAAATAGAAAGAAAAAAAGCCAACAGCATGGTGGTTGCTGTTGCATCAATAAGCAGGTCGATATTGAAGTTCTTTGGGAAAAAAAATCTGATAGAATAACATGAGAAATGCAGAATGTGATCAAAGCTGTGTCACAGCCCCTAGCCCAGGGCAGAGCAGCAGGTGATGAGAAGGGCACTCTCGTTCAGGGATGGGCAGCAGGGATAAGGAGCAGAGGGAAGAGGGCAGCGGCAGTACCTGCACAGGTAGCAGGCAGGCAGAGCAGCGGAGCTGCCCTCTGCCGACAGCCTGCTTTGCTGAACACTGCTCTCATCCGCTCCTGCACAGCCACACCGCGGCTTAACCGGCCGGGCTCTGCGTGCTCCCTCCCCACGGAGCCCCGGGTGACACGGAGCCCCGGTGACACGGAGCTCCCCGGGTGACACGGAGCCCCGGGTGACACGGAGCCCTCCGGAGCCCCGCGGCTCTCCTGCCCAGCCCAGCCCCAGCCCAGCCCCAGCCCGGGCCGGCAGCCCCGCGGTGCCCCGGCCGCTGCGGCAGCACCGTGCTGCAAGGGGCTGCTCCAGCTCATTGACTCCAAAATACACCCAGGACTGGAGCCAGCGCTCCTGCTGCATCGTGTCCGTGGCTGCCCGGGCTCACCCGGCGCCCAGCTCGGCTGGCCCTGCCTGCTGTGCCGTGGGGGTCGTGCTTTGATCACACTTTGGGCTGGTCCAGCCGCGCTCATCTGCCGTGTCAAATCAGGGGTCGCTTCAGAAACCCCCAAAATCAATAACCCTCATTGACATCCATGGTGAAGGCAGTGCTGTCACAGTGGAACCTGCTGGCACCTGGGCTAGGGGACTTTCCTGCTGGAAAGTATTTATTGAACAGCAAAACTCCTGGGAACCTGCGAATGAAGCACGGACCCGACGCTTCCCAGCTCGGACCAATTCTCGTGCCTCTCATGTAATTTTCTGTCTAGGACACAGGTAAAATACACACGACCTATTTAACTTCCAACTTTTTTCTTTTTTTTTAAGTGAAAAGCATCACTGCTAAACCCTCTGGAAAATGAGAGAAAAGGAGGAAAGATGTGATTCAAGTTTTACGCAGATTATCACGTTTATCAATCTCTGCCAAATTGCTTCGCTCCGAACTCGCGTCCATTTTACACAAGGTTTAAAAGCAAATGGGAGCAGCTACTCCTTTAGCACCTTACACACTCTCCCTCCCAATAAAAGGCAGCCGTGTAGCTTTAACCCAGCGCTTCGCTGAAATTCCCAATGGATCAGCATCACCCACTCTGCGGCTGCTCCATCGCTCCCGTAGCGCCGCTGGAAACCGGGCTGCGCGGAGACGGCGTGCACGGCTCTGTTACTAATGAACCCCCGCGCAGGGGAAACCAGAGCAATAAGGAGAGCTCCTCAGCCCGCCTGCGAGCGGCACCTCCGCACTTCTGCCCTCCCTGTGCGCGGCCGCCGACCGGCCGAGGGGCCCCCCCGACAGCGAGCCCCCGCCGCAGCCCATGAGGGCAGCGGGGGAGCGCGGCGGCGGCGGCGGCTGCGGCTCCTCCGGCGGCTCGGCGGCTCCGCGGCAGATGCGCCCCGGCGCCCAGGCTCTGACGCCCAGCTCGCCCCGGCGGCTGGAGGGAGATGCTCGCCCAGACCGCCGCTTCTGCGTGAGGAAGCACAAGGTAAGGCGCTGACCGACCCCAAAAAATTCCCCGTCCGCTGGTTCTGCCGGTGGAAAACTTCGTAGGGATGAGGAGAACGGCTGGCGCTGAGCGCCAGCGTTATGCAATAGCGTATCTGCCTGCCTGCGAACAGCTCCTGCATCCAATAACTTTCGTGACAGATAAGGAGAGAATATCCCGATACGCGACTTTCTTCTAGAAAAATACCAGCGTTTCTTTGCCTGCTCCCCTTCCAGCGGTGCCTGGGAGGGGAGAGGGGTAGCTGGAGGATTTTTGGAGGATGCACGAAGTGCTTTGGCTTTTCACATGGCTGATGGCGAGGAACTACCGCTGCTTATTAACTTCAGCCGTCCTAATGAAGTGTCCGTACAGCGGCGATGGAGGAACACGGGATGTGTTCATCCCTGAACTTGCAGTACGGCACTTCATTAAAAGCCCAACCAACCCAAAAATCCTCCTCGGGGACTGAAGCTGCCGCTATTCAGTGAAGTGTGCTGGGTTCTCCCGATTTAACACACCCGCGTCCCCATCACCATCACCGACCGCACAGAAATCGGGGATGCCGTGGAAACGCCGTAGGAAAACGGGACAAAAGGGAGCAGGGAACCATCCCCAAAGTCACAGTCCTTGCATCCTTCAAGGCATCCCGAGCTTCCCGCTCTGCAATTCCGTCGTGCCTCCCTCGCTAGTAAAAACCCTGTGCCGTGACCTCCGCGCCTGTTAATGCCGTGTTTACGGGGAGTCACGGCAGCGAGGGGATGCAGGACTGCAGTTCCATGGGATCTGCCCGGGGAGGCGGGGGGGCTCCGGCAAAACAGGGCCAGCTTGCACTGCTGGGAGCGGGGAATATATTCCCTGCTTATGTCACCGTCTCCCGAGGGCTCTGTCCCAAGGGAGCTGTGCCCCCCTCTCAGCCGAGAGTCGGAATAGGGAATGGAGCGCTTTGCTTTGACCTTGTGTGTCTAAGCAGCTTAAAATCCTGCACAGAGGAGAATTTAACTCATTAGGGCTCCAAGATCTGTTTTTCCCAGCCTCGGAGAATCGTTTCTTTTTCCCCCAGCTGAATGCTGGCAAGTGCTAAGGGAAGGCAAACCAGTAACAGGTCACGTCTGATATAAACTGGGAATTTATTCCCTCCTCTTAAGTGCTAGATCGTGCTTGGATTTACCGGGCTGCCAGGAATGCTGCATGTATCAAGGTTAATATCTGGCTTCTAGATGGAAAAACTCCTAGCTAAAAATAAATAAATAAATAAATAAAAATAATCACATGATATGCAACTATGTCCTAGCCATGGACTGGGATTAATTTAATGTCAAATTCCAAGCCAACAGACCAACAGTAAAACTAGGAAATCAGGGAGAGGAATGGATCTCCTCACTCTTGGTGTGATGCCTCTTGGTGCTCCACCAGCCTGCTCATGCCTGGCTGTCTGGACTACGATCTGCTCCCTCCGAGTACAAATAACAGTTCTAAGTTAAAAGCTGGGCTCTTCTCCTGGCATTAAAAATTCATATTTAGATGAAAATATCTCAGGGCTCAGGTATTACTAATTTATCACCTGGAGGGTGATATTCTGCTATACAGTGGTGGCATAGGGTCCCTGATTCCAGAAGAAATCCATAATGTAGATTGCTAATCCAGACACTCACACGGAATTGTTCTAATTCCAACAGTTCTAAAATAAAATTCCTGCCCCAGAGTTTAAGATGCTGTTGCATTGAAAGCAACCTCCCTTCACATGATGGGGAAAGCTGATACTAAATCAGCTTCTTTTAGGGCCTTTTTGGTAAGGATGTCATGATGCCCTTGATGAAAAATGTTTGTTCTTTAGGACTCCGTCATTATTAATGGTGTGTGTTTTTAACGAGATGCTCGAGATAATTCTAATCCTGGATGGAATCAGGGCTTTTCCCTGGGACTGACACATAAAAATCAAGCTGGGCAGGAGCACCATGAGAGAAAGTGTTCAGTTCCTTATCAAGAGGGCCAGCACTTAGCATTCAATGCACCCTGGTATTAACTGAGCTCACAAAAAAAGGAGCTCATAGGATCCTCACTGCTTTTCCCCCAGTTAACCACTGCACTGACAGAGCATTTCTGCATGAGGGACACACACTGCATATTCTATATTCTAATCTAGATATAATTAACTCAGCAAAAAGAGTGGTAAGTTCAGTGCAGAGGAGCAGAGGGAAGGGGAACGTGGTGAAGGAGCCCAGGAGTGCCCAAGTGCCGAGTCACGGAGCGTGTGTCACCTCCCAGACCAGACACCACTGGCCACCACCAGGACACTGCCTGGGAACCCAAACACCCAAACCCAGCCAGGGATTGTGCAGAAGGCAAGGACATACCAACACTAATGCTTGCTTCTGCAGGATTTAAAAGCCAACTTAGCCATGCCATGCCTTTGCCGTGACTGATGGGGAAACCAGTCAGGGAAACCTGTGAGCTTGCCAAAAATCCCTGCTAAAATGTAAGGATACCTCCACAGAGCTCTTGAGCTGTGATGTCTGAAGGCCATTCCTTATCTGAGCACAGGACAGGGAGAACTAGGGATGTATAGTCCCATAATTCATGCCCACTTGAAGAAATGACAGCAAATCTAGAATATCTAAGCCCATAAAAAATTCACGTGATTATCTGAACTAGCTATTAATAAAAAGCTCTTATATTCTACTTTATGACAGGCACGGTTTAAAGAACTGCTGAAAATTTGTCTGAGATATTAAAAAACATGTAAGCAACAAATCTATTTTATAGCTCAGTACTCCCCTGTATTTTAACTAATCAGTTTGCAAATTAAATAGGCTTTCTGAAAATGAAATCATGAGCATATTTTAAGGAAAAATAATCTCAGAGTGCTAAATTCAGTGGGAGCTCCACATTCAGCCTCCTGAAAACTAGTGCTTGCTTAGAAAATTCTGAATAACCTCTGAACACACACAGGTACGACTCCCTGGGTATTGACACTCGATTTTAAATTATTATTGACCACACAGAAATTTGCTCAGAGCATTCTCTTATTGTAGCGGCACATCCCCATCTGAAGGCTGTTTACTCCAATTTTACTACATTCAGGCAGAAAAGTGATCCCTTAATACTCCTGAAGCAGTTCACCCTGTTCATGCTTTTGCATGAAATACTGCTGAAAACTGCTTCCCTTTAAGTATCCCAGCCCAAGTCTCCCAGGCGAAGAGAACTGCATGTAAAAATAACAATTCAGTGATCAATCAGCAACATTTGGTGTCCTCTTTGCGTTTTCCTCCCCCTTTAGTGGCACAAGACACCAAGCCTGATTTTACTCCAGTTTATCCAGCTAAATCCACTGGGTTTGATACAGAGCAGTGTAGAGAAGTAAGGGCCATTTTCAAAGTCTGAATTAAACAGACTGAAGACCTTCAAGTCTTGCTATGTTTAGGTGCAGATCCAAACTTCTAAATCATAACAACAGATTTTTGTCCTGGCAGGGAAGTGCTGTAGCACTACCGTGTCCCTCTCCCCAGAGCTGCTGATTTCTGGTCTCAGACTCAGCCCATATCAAAAATAGTTATTAAGCATCTCAAAAACCCCAGCTTTAACTCGTGTTTGTGACATCCATGGGCAGGAAAAGCAGGTTGCTGCTGTTATTTTTGCCTGCCCATGATTGCTGGAGCAAGCCTATAAATAAAGCCCACGTAGTTACCGAATTAAACCAGTTTAAAAACAAAAGCACAGGAAGCTCTTTCCATCTGGTCTGAGCGAGCAGGAATTGTCACAAGCTCACCAAAAAAAAGGAGTTACTTGTTTTGTGCTCTTGCCCACCTTCCCTGCTTGTTTTACAGCTGCCCTTTTCTCCTCTTCCATTTTTTTTCCCCCAATTCTCATGTCAAGATTGTGATCCCATTGCAAATGACTTTTTAAAAACTGGAACAGGGGCTTTCTGATGCCCAAGACAAACCTATTTAAGCAGGTGTGTGAATTCAGGACTGTATTTTAAAAGTCCATAACACAAGTAGTTTTGGTCTGGTTGGTTACTTTCTGGGAGAAGGAAGAAGAGGGAATTCAGTAAAAACCTTAATTTTGGTGTATTTATCTATGAATAAGCACAAAATCTACAACAAGCCCGAAGTCTCCTTCCAACCATTAGTGATTTGTTGTTCCTACCCATTTTGTTATTATATTCATTATTCTCTCTTGCAAATAGAGAAGAGAAATGAATGAGGAGATATCCACGAGTACAGAAATTTAACTTGTGGATCAGCTGAATACATTTCTGTGTATCAAGGCCATCGGCAAATAAAACACAGCGATATCTCTACGGAGCTGACAAAGAGACAGATAAAACATCCCACTGCTGGAGAGAGTAATTCAGCAGAAATTATGCTTGAACTGCCTGCTCACAGTGATAACACTGATCCCTTCTGGAGACTGAGCCTAAACTGCTGAATTCCAGAGGAATCCGTGTGTTTTTGATGAGCAAGTTGGTGAGAAGAACGTGGTACATTCCTGAATTAACAATTTGTAATAAAAGCACTCAAAGCCACAAGAAATCTGGTGGCCAGCTATGGTGCCTTCCCCAGCCAAAAAATATCCTTGAGAGGGTCTTTAATTATTACTTTAATAAACTTCTTAATCATCCCTATCACAAACAACCCATCCCAAAGTCCAGAATCACACAGTGCTTTGGGTTGGAAGGGCATTAAGGATCATCTCATTCCAACCCCTGCAATGGGCAGGGACACCAGATTTATTCTGAAATCCTATTCCACATTATGCCAGGTCCACAACACCTGGGAGCAATGTACTCACCAGCTCCACACTGTATTTGCTTCCCTCTTCATTCCCCACGTAGCTCTTCCCACATGGCACCAAAACTGTGTCCCCTGCAATGAGCAATTTCCATCAGCCCTCTCCCAGAGTCCTGCTGTTTGATGAGAACCTGGGATTTGGGGAGTTTAAGAGAACTTCCCCTCACACAAGACTTTGGCTCTTCCTTCCCAGGATTCCAAAAGCACCTTAGATCCAGCTTTGAGGAAGCTTTTCAGCTTTAGGGACTGTAATTCCCCTCAGCAACCGAAGCTTTTTGCTCTACTAGAACTCTTTTTTGGGTAACTAATGGGAATTATTGCACAATGCTCTAGCAGGAATCAGACTGATCTGTGCAATTTCCCCAACACCAGCATGCTCAGATCCACCTGTACACAGATAATTCAGAATTGCAGCAGAACCAGAACCTGCCTGAAACCAGAAACTTCAGGAATGTGCTCCTCAAGGTGACAAATGACACAGCTCTTACTTCATGGCAACTGCTGCCAGCAGCGGAGTGCAGAAACGCATCTAGACAGATCCTATTCCCAAATTAACATCCTGCTAATGATGTCAGGTTTTAGACCTAAATTACCCAGCTGAGTTGTTCAACAACACTTTGCACCCTCCCAAGCTTGTCTGCCTGGAACCCTGATCCAGTCAGGAAGAGCTGACAAGGCTCTGATGCCTCACAAGCACAGACCCCAGGAATGTCACTGTCATCTCCCATCTGCAGGGATCACCTGCACTCCCAAAGAATGCTCTGATCTGCAGAGCAAAATTAAGGATGCAGGATCAAACCTGGAGCTGGGACCTGCTTATCTGCTCTTTGCTCTTCACCCAATGCTTGAAAATGTCTGATGAAGGAACAAAACCAGCTGCAGTTCCTGGAGGTCTCACAGTCTGATCATCTCTGAGAGTGTCCCAGGCCAGGCTGGACAGGGCTTGGAGCAACCTGGGACAGTGGAAGGTGTCCCTGCTCATGGCAGGGGTGGAATGAGATGATCTTTAAGGTCTTTTCCAACCCAAACCATTCCATGATTCTGTGTTCTCAGCATTCAGATCCTGCTGTGCAGAGCTCTGACAGTTTTACAACCCTGTTGGTCAAAGCTAAAGAGCAGCACTGCTTTTTCCCTGTCATTTGCCTGCTTTTTTTTCCCCTTAAACACCCACAAAACCTATTGATGTCAACTAAGAACAATTAAACTTAGTATTCAACAGTAATGCCAATAAGGAACTGCCTTAAACCCTTGTTTTTAACAACCTGCCCTTTAAATTATTTACCAGAAAGTCCCATAAAAATGAAAAACCTCCCAGTGCAAGTCCTGTGGCTTTTGGACTCCTGCAATCCAGGAGAGTGTGAGCAGAACTATTAGGGATTCTCCTAGCAACCCCTCCTCAGCAGCATCCTGCTCTTCTTCCTCCCTCTGGAGCAGGGACAAAACCTTGCCCAGATTTTAATGAAAAAACCAAAATAATGCTAAAGAAACCTTCCCTGCTCTCATCCTGAGAGCCAGAGCTGCAGAGCACAGGGAGAAAAATCAGCATCGCTCTCCTCACAGTGGCATTATTTTTCCCAGTCCACTAAATCCCAGCAAATGTTTGAGATCAGAACACTCTGAATTCACAGGGAGTATCTTGTGACACTGTGTTTGTTCCCCTGGGAAGTTAATAGTTATTAACTCACCCTATAAGTCCACACTGGTTTTAGTGCAAGTGCAAATCTCCTGTTAATGGTGCTATTCCTTGCAAAATTCTGTTATGGGGAAGAGAACCCTTATTTTCCAGAATTTTATCACATTGAACGGATTCATTTTAATTTTATGCACGGAACAATATAGGAAGCAACAAAACCTAAGTATTATTAAAATTTGTGCTCCAAAAGCATAGTAGAGATGTCAAAATTAAAGAAAATTGCCTCTATCAGCTTCATTCAGGGAAACTGGCTTGGTTTGTAAGGAAAATTTTAAGTAGTTTATCCTCCAGTAGATTCCTGTTTTATCTAAAAGTCTCCAGGCTTATTAAATCGTACATTTTATTTGTTGCCACTTAGTTCTGAAGCTGAAGCTCACAAGAGCATTTAAAGGCATTTATTGGGTATCTCAGCCATAAGCTATGACTTTATACATCATTCTCACAGAGCCTGCCAATGGATGGGAGGGGGAAAAGACAAATCCAATGCCACAGGATCCTGATAATTCCAAAGGAAGACTTCCAAGGCACTTGGAAATGCAGCAGTAAGGATGACTTGGGTTTTGAGCAATAAATAAGGAAGTTCAAGAGAGACAAAATTCAAGTTCAGCGCCGCAGGGTTTCAAAACAGAGTTAAAAAAAATACTGGTTTGACATTTAGCAGCACTGCTAAGTCTGTTATTCTACATGAACGACTCTGTGATGAAATAAAGACAGGCTGGGCTACCCCAGCAGTTTTCATAATAATCCTCTCATCAGTATTTTTATATCCTCTAAAAACGGGCAATACCTGCAATCCTCAGATTTATCTGGAAGTCAGAATTTCTCCTCAGTCCTTCTGTATTAAAATTTCCTCCAAAATTTCCTAACACAGGCAAAGTTTCAGCAAACACCTTTTGTAATTAATAACTGCCTACAGATAATTCATATTTTCCAGTGTTTTTATCATGACAGTCTTCTTTACTGGACATTACATTTAGGATGATACTAAATAATTTTAAGTTTCTAACATGACACTGACAGATAATTAACAATTAGATTCCTTTGAAAAGAATAAAAATACTCACTTAATGAAGTCAAAATGTATGGGATATTCAGAATTAACATTAGGTTTCTATACTGGATTTGTTTCTACGAAGTAAATCTGAGTTTCTTTCTGCTCTTTATTTTTAACAGTATAATTGGATAAATATTCCATGGATACACTTATGACTTATAGACATCAAATAGTTTTTGACAAGTAAGTGGTTTAAGGTGGTATTTAGGCATGTAAAATTTTATCTGAGGCAGTAGAGATTTCTCAGGAGAATGTCCAGCCTGGAAATATCCAGAAGCCTAAAGATGCTGCAGATCACTTCCCACTTTCCATGCAAAAAGCCAATTATTTGCAATTCCCTGCATTATTTTAAGCCAATCCATCCATGCACAAAGTCCTGTGTGCTCTGAATACGTGCACAGATGTTTCCAGCTGCATCTCCAAAGCCTTCACTTGCTCTGGAAACCCAAGGACTGAAATCTGTGCCTTTCATCTGCATTTGGAACCTGCTAAATTTAAGCCCACTCTGCGTATTAACACATCCTGAATCTGCTTCTGTGTCATAAAACTGACAGGGATAAAATGGAAATTGCAAGGTGAGTTCCAAATCTCCTCTCCCCTCATTAACCAATCAGTCTGGAAATTCCACACTGTAATTCTCCTCCCAGAGCAGTGACTCTGCAGAGTTTGGGATGCAGAGTGAAGGTCCTGCAAAGATTTGTGCCACCTAACTGGTGGTTTCCATTATTACCCAAAGATTTTATACCCACTCAAAGCTTCTCTGTGCATCACTTTTTAGTTGTTATTATTATTATTATTATTATTTAATAGTTTATTTCCATATTCAGACATAGAGGGATGTTGCTTAAGGGTAATCAGCCTCAAGTTTATAAACAAATCATGGCTAAAAACTGAGAAACTAAGCTTGTGATTACTTAAATATTTAGTTTAGCAAATCAGCTCTTTGTTTGGAGTAAGTACAGATAAAAAGTTGAACTCTATTATCTGCATGTAATTGGCATCTGCAACTAAAATTCAAATTCAAAGGCTTTATTACCCCCCTGACAGCATGAGCCATAAACTGAGCAACTCCAGCTCAGTAGTTTCCTCAAGTATCCAAAAACCCTGCAGAGACGACGCTGTGGCAGTGCCTAAATAAGCCAGAATAGGAGGCAAGGCTTTGTCCAAACCAAAAACGAAACCAAACAGGAAATATTTTAACAACTCTTCCCTGTGAAATGTTTAACTCACAATTGACTCTTTCCTCAACTCTTCTTTTATCAGCTGAGCACAGAGAGTTCCCTCAGAGACGCGAGGATCCGAGCAAGGCTTCAAAAAAAAAAATCAACTTCTTTTGGTTGTTGTCATTCTTAATCACAGATATCTCTAAAATTGTTACTCCCAACTACTAGTGGGAATAAAAAACTCTGGATCAGCTAAATCAATCAGGCCTGTGCAGTTGGGAAAGGGAACAAGCAATTTGGTGAAGAATCAATTTATTGGCTATTAAAGACATGCTCAAAATTAACTGCAGAATGAAGTTTCCCATTTATCTACTCTGGAGGATATCTCCAGATTCCTGCTTTCAGCTGGGTTGTGGACTCCATGAATTCCATGGGAAGTCATCCCAAACAAACCCAGCCATCCTGCAGCCCCCAAAAACGATGGGCTTCAAGGTAAAATAATCTGAAAATTGAGACAAGTCACAGACACTAATGAAATATCAAGCCAATACTTGAAAATAAATTGCATGTTAATGGATCCTGCTGTCAAATAACCAAGTTCCCAAAAACTCACTTTGACAGCTCCAAGGAATCCTAAGAGATGGTGACTTTCAGAGCTAACAGCCAATTTTTGTAACCTTTTTGGGTAAAAATGTGGCTTTTTCAGACACAGTCACTGAATATTTCACATCTCTGTGAATGCAACATTTCATTTTTGCCACAATTTCTTGGGAGCTCAGAAACTCCCACTGGCAGATTTGGAGCTAATGACTGTAATGGCTGTTGTGCTCTTGTATTTAGGGATTTTTGGTCAACTCATTCATTTGCTAGACTGTGGAAAATTTGCTTCCAGTAGTTCTGAAGTGCAGAGGTTTGGGGTTCAACAGCAGTTTTTACAATGGATTTTCATGTGGTCCAGCTGCAAGCTGAAGGACTGGGTTTGTATCTTAGCCAGCACTTTTTTCACTAAAACTTCCCAAATTCCAGCCCTAGACAGACAAAAAGATGGATGGCCCTACCTGCTCTGTTTGCAGAATGTCTCTCAAATAAAGGCATATCTTCACTCACAAACACAATTACAATTAAAATACAGCACAAAGCAGCCAGGAGAGGACCCTGATGTTCCCCCATGACCATCTCCTTATTTAGGTTTCAACTGGAACAAAAAATTCCTGACATTCAGATGTAGTTGATTTGTTCCCCTCAAAATCTGTCCCTGTTTGTACCTCATATTTTAAGGGCACAGGGATAACTGACCTTACCCCCCTACCCTGCTTTTATCTTCAGACTCCCCCTTAGAACTTCCATTTTATTCTCTCTTTTCCCCCAAAACAGGGACTTGGTCACCTTGGTATCAGATCTTAGGCTTGTATGTACAAAATATCCAGCTGAAAACTGGGATCTGGCAATCTCAGATTCCATTATTTGAGTGGTTTTGTCCTGAATTTTCTCTTCTTTTTGCTTCTTCTACAGACTTTGCACTACACCAGTCACAGAAAAATTTCTTCCTCTTCTCCAACGACTGCTGCTCCCTCACCACTCCCTGAGCATCACAGACACAAAAGTCAGACACAAAAAGGAAAACTAGGAGGATTCTGCAATATTTCAGTTCCTTCTTCACAAATTACCAGGGCCAGGGAATTAAAACATGAAAAAAAAACATTAAGTAATGACACGTTTTCATGAGATTTTTTGACCCAGAAGTCCAACCTTGGACTCTGTGCCATGCACATCTGTGTGTGTCTTTAGGGAAGTGTTCCTTTTACTTTTAAACCTCATAAACATTCAGTTTTCTATTGGAAATTATTTCCCCATTAAGTTTCCTTACTTTAAATATAGACTAGTCAAGGATTCATTCCCTTGTGCCCCTGAGTTAGCTTGCTAAAACAGATGCTATTATGGCACTTAACTCTTCAAGAATTTCACATATTTTATTAAATAGACAAAGGAATTTTAATTAAAAACATATTTCAAGTACACCTGAAAGTCCCTTTACTTGTTTTACATTGTACTCCCGAGTCCCTCTGAGGGTTTCAGCAGGAGATATATGCAGAATGTTTGGATTAAGTGGGAATTTGGTAATTCAGCAAGTCTCAGGGAGAAATTTGCACAACAGGAAAGTAAAAATTACAACTTCAAATGAGGTGTAAAAATGAAATCTTAATTATGCAGCTACTCCAGATCTCCTATGATCTGTACAACCACTGGGGTTTGGGGGTTTTTTGGATAGATGCTGTGTTAAGCTGTTGGCATCTTCTCCTCCTTGAGGAGGAGCTTATATTTCAATGGCAGATTAAGCAATTTCTGTGATTCATCACAGGTTTGGAGGTTTTTAGTGCTTCAAGATTTTTTGGGATAAGCAGCTGTATCATAAAGGCACATTACTGCTTCTAGGAAAAGATGAGTTGTTTTGCATTTGAAGCAAAAGCTTAATTGATGCACTGCTGACTTCCTCCAAAACTTCACTAATTCATAAATTTTACACACCCAGCATTACCAACCAGTTGCTAATAATAATTAATCTGCATTTAGTTTTAGTCACGTGGATTTTTTTAATAAAAATCCAAATAATGACACCTCTAATGATCAATTAATTCCTTGCAAAGAACGCTGAATACATTACACAGCAGAAATGTATTTGGTAAGCAAGCACACTCTAAAAATCATGCCAGTTGGACACTTCTTGCTACTAAACATTTGCATTGAAGGAGAATTAAGGGTGGGCAGAGCTCTCAACTTTTCTTCACTTGGTTTTCAATTTCCCTGTAGTTTTTACTAAGTATCAGGTAAATTCAGAGGACTGGCTTCCTGGGAGCACATATTCCTGAAGGAAATTGCTTCCTGGGAAGCCTTGGCATGATAGCCACTGTCCTATCCTGGGAAAACAGTTGTGGAAAAACTTCTGGGAACGGGAAATCTCCTCTCTGAGGAGCAGGTACTCATAACAGATCAAGATAAAACATGATTAAGATCCAAATCTCTAGAAAATCACCAAGGGCTGCGACTCGGCGGAATCGAGCGCATCGGTTGCGAGTCACATCCACTTCAGTGGGATCACAGGAACGTGGCTTAAATATTGCAAAAACCTCAGGGGAAAAAGTAACATTTCTGTTGTAACTTGAGGTTTTTTTGCACTGTTTTTGGCTGCAGGCATCATGGTGAGTAAGGAGCCCAGCAAATGCTTACTCACCGCCTCGGACAGCGACGTCGAGCCCGCGGCTTCCCTGGCGCTGGAGATGAAATACGCGCTGGATCCCAACCGGCAGATCAAGAAACGGAACAAAGCCCTCCAGGTGAGGTTTAAGGATATCTGTGAGGCCCAGAACGAGCAGAGGGACAAGCAGCTCTCCACCTCCTCCTCGCAGGACCCCGACAAGAAGGAGGCCAAGGCCATCTCCTACAAGACGGCCTATCGCAAGTACATGACAGTGCCCGCCCGCAGGTCCATCCCCAACGTCACCAAGAGCACAGGAGTCCAGACTTCCCCTGATCTCAAAAAGTGCTACCAGACCTTCCCTCTGGACCGGAAAAAAGGGAATATTCTGAAAAGCGCCGCGACTGTGGACACGTTACCGAGCGAGAACAACGGGTTCCTGATTGAGGTGAAGGACAGGGAGGGCCGGGGCTCGGGCGAGGCCGCGGCGTGGGGCAGGAAGGCCGGCAGCCTGCAGACGGCCGAGTTCATCTCCCACATCTCCGAGCGCGCCGCGCACGACAACGGCACCGAGGCCTGGAAAAGCAGCGATTTGCACAGTTCTCCCAAAGAGCCTCCTCCTCCACCCAACTTGGCCGAGCCCGGCGAGGAGGGGCCGGCGCGGCCGCCCAGCCGGGGCAGAGGGGCGGCAGCGCGGCTGGGGAGCGACGAGGCCGCCCAGCCCCTCCACGGGAGGGTCTTCAAGACAGAAGTGGCCACGGTTTACCTGCCGGCCTCGCAGCCCGACCTGCCCGGCCTGGGCGACTGGGGGCCGTGCCCCGAGGAGGACGACAAGAGGACGGTGCAGCTGAACGGGGTGCAGCCCCCGGCCGGAGATGCCCGAGCGTGCGCGGCGCGGTCGCAGTGCCCGGCCCCCGAATGTAGTGACCAGAGCCTGCAGGTCAACGTGGCGCCCATGGAGGAGAGCCAGCCCTGCCGGACGGCCGTGGCCGTGAGCCAGGAATGCCAACAAATCGTGCCTCACACCGAAGTTGTGGACTTGAAAGCGCAGCTTCAGATGATGGAGAACCTGATCAGCTCTAGTCAGGAGACCATCAAAGTGTTGTTGGGTGTTATACAGGAGCTAGAGAAGGGAGAAGCTCACAGGGAAGGGTGAGTAGAAGCTTTTTTAATGAGTATGAGCTGATTGAAATGTCTTTTCCACCTTGAGTTTGCTGATGCCAACGCATCCCTGCTGCCGCGCACGTGGTGCTCCTCACACGGAGTTTTGCTGCTTTAGGAGAAACATTCAGATTGCTATCTGCCAATCCCAGGGTGTAATTAAGTAATTATTTAACGAAGGGCCCATAATACATCTTCTTGTGCCTTTTCTAAGGAGCACAGAACGAGCTGCTCTCCAAACAGGATTAGCGAGGATGTTTTCACATCAGCAACTTGCATTAGCCATAATTCCTCACACGGCATGAAAAGCAGCAGCCAAACCTTAATTCTGTAAGAGACTTACCTTTTTAAGATTAAGGGATATTATTACAACTCCTAATGTAATTCCCTTAATGGCATATGAGTCTCATCTGGTTTCCTTTCACCTGAATTTTTCATGGTATTTTTATCAGAAGGAAATGAAACGAAAACTTAGAATATCAAAGTCTTCTTCATAATTTTCACACAGCCCCAAACACAACAAACCCAAGCAGAAAGAAACTAAACTGTGTTTATCCCTGGCTTTCATTATTTAAATTAACCATAAGGCATTAAAAGTATTGAAACTGTAACTCAGTACAACCTTCAGTCTTTACCTGGACAGTTCAACCCATCTTTTATCATCTTAACAAATATTTTGCAGACTGAATAGCCTTAGTTCACTCATCTTTATTCACTGAACATACCTCAAAATGTATGTGTGCTGTTTGTGTGTTTTGAAATTCTTCTGTAGTTAAATCATAATTTGCCAGAAAAGATCAGGACTTTAAAATTTAAAAACCAGCAACTCATTCAACTTGAAGCAGCACCTGCTTTTGTTTGAGTCAGAAATGTATATCTTTAATTTAAATTTCTTTAGGAATGCAGGAATCATGTGAATCCTTAAACTCAACATGTTTGGCATTAAAAAGTCATCTTAATTGGATCCTGCTGTCAACATGGCCGTTGTTAGTTTATTTTACAGCTGGTTATATTATTATTTATATCCTTATCAATTATCAATATCAAGGACCTTATCAAGTCCTGGATAATCACACTGGGACGTTTCTTGGCCTGCCTGAAAGCCACACAGGTTTCAATGAACTGAAAGATCTTTTCCAACCAAAACAATTCTATAATTCAGGTTTTTTTTTAAATTATTACTCAAAAAAAAAAAAACTCCACTGATTTTCTTAACTTAGAGAAACTGCAAGAGCTTTGGCAAGAAGTGCCAAGCTGCTTTTCAAATCACAAAACACAGACAACTATTTCATCATCATCATCATAACTCATTACCCGCTCGTGGAGAGCCCTGAGTGCACAAACATCCACACCAGCCCCAGAGCCACCTGCTATAAATATTCTGCTTCCTCCACACAATTACAGATCCAGATTTTATCCCTTCCCAAAGACAGCACAGCCACAGGTGCAACAAACACAGACTTTTTATTGCCCTGACAGAGCAGAGCTGTTTGCAGCCAGCGTTAGCAGTGGATCCCTGCCCTTGGCACAAAACAGATCTTGGCCAAACTATCCAGGATTGTCTTCAGATAATTCCTCTGCAGCTGTCAGCCTTACAAAGCTGTATTAGCCCTAAAATGGTGAAATTATCCATAAATCCCAGTTTAGAGTATCTTTACACCTCTTAGACTCGTGCACTGGAGTTTACAAGACTCCATCTGACCAAGAAGAGCCCATTTATCAGCACTGCTCTACACTTGGAGCCACTTTCAGCTGCTCCTGCGCGTGCCCCAGACCTGCTCCCTCCATTCTGGGCACGGAGGGTGTCAGGATGGAGAAGGAAGGAGGGAGATGCACACTTGTACATTTTCTTATCCCTGCATTCCAGAGCCCTCTGATTTGGTGGCTGTTGGATGATTTGGAAGGAGACTGCACAGCTTTGTGCTCGGGACCTTCCGCAGTGAGGCCTCTCTCCAGAGCTGGGAGAACACTCTGTTCTCCTGCAAACACCAACACATTATTAACACAAAGCCTGTCTTTATCCCCAGCTCCCTCAAATTACACAACTCCTGCAATAATAGGCTGCCCCATCCTTTTATTAGAATAATTCTTGCCAATTGCTGCATTCATCCTACACCATCTTTGCCACAGACCCTGTGTAAACTATTACGTATCTCCTCAGTGCCAGCATGTTGAGCTTTTTTCCCGCTATAACCCGGTTTTAGGTCAGTTTAGATGAAGAAATTAAAGCAGTTCTGCTGTTTATTGTCGCATCCTCCATCTGCTAGAACAGCAAGAGATGTTTTGTATTTATGGAACTCACCTGCTTTTCTGATGTACATAAAATTCCTTAGAATAACACACTACAAGAAACAAATACAAGTAACACGCTGCTGGGAAAGGGAAAAAGATATGAAGGGAAAAAAAAAACCACCAAAAGCAAAAAACATAGCCCCAACTAAATTTCTTAATCAGATTTTTCTGCCTTTAAGGAAATCAGTGTTCTTTAAGTGCTGTTGCAGTGCCACGGGACTGGTGCTCAGTGGATTCATTTTCACTAATATGCTGTAGGTCCTGAACTGCTATTACTGCAATTCATCACTAAATGAGTCGATGCCAGCAGAACTGTAGCAGCATCTCTGAAGGCAGCAGCCTCATCCTTTGGGTGCCTATCATCTATGTGTGCTTTTGAAAATGTCAGTGCTCCATCATCTGCAATTAGCAACAACAGCCAGCACTCAACTCTGCTTGACGGGAAGGGGAAAGCCACTGGAACAGGAGGAGAAACACAAAAACTGTGATCCCCCTCCCAGTATCAAAGGACATTATTAAAATTCTGTGTTATGTGCATCGTTATTTACTAAATCCTTGGCAAAATGGCTGTTCTACCTCTCTGTGTGGAAGCTTCTACAAAAAAAGCAAATTACATCCCAGCAAACATTGCTGGATGCCTTAAGTCATGCATGAAGGAAGTGCAGAGCTGCAGCTTCAATTAAGAGTCCCAGCTCAGAGTTAAAAAAACATTGAATATTACATGATGCAGGGTGCAGCTTTACAACACAAACCCAGCTTTATGCTCCAGTTTTATTCTGATAAATTATCAGCGACCTCACTTTGCAGACATATTTGTCTGTGTTCAGAGGGAGAATTTAGGAAGCCAAATGTGTGGAGCATCACTAAGGCTGACAGGACTGCAAGCACAATGCAAGTTAATCATTCTGAAACCTGACTAACAAAGATCTGTGAAATACAGAACAGAAGATGAGCACATAATCAGAATCACTCTGCTGCTGGAGAACAGCAGTGACCTGCCCTTTAAATCCTTCCCGTGGAAGGAACAGTAATCTGGGCCCTCCTCATTATACAACAAATCAGCAATTTTAATAAACAAAGTGCTCAATTTGCCACACAAAAAACAAGTCACAGTATTTTGACTCTGCCAGGCCAAATGCTACACACTAGACAAGAGTTAAATGAACCTGTTTCAGAGCTAATTTACATTCCCCTATTAGTCAGCAGTGGTTCAGGAATTTAAAGAGCTCTCAACAAACTCCTTCGAAGACGTCGTCATGGATGGAATTTAAATGTCATTGCACGTTTTTCAATGACTAAGGGATTTTTGTGCCTCACACTCTCATTTCTGAGCAGAAAATAAGCCCATACTGTGTGTCTGGATGGAGGTTTGCACCCAAGGGAAGAGCAGAGCAGGGAGCATCCTCACCCGTGTGCTGCCTGAGCAGCCCTGCCAGCACTGGTGCTCAAGGTCACCCAAACTGATCCTCCTGCTCAGCAGAGATGGCAAATCCAAGTCAGGGAGCCAAAGCAATTATTGCCTGGGTTGTTTGCTCTGCTCCCAGCCCAGCTCTTCAGAGCAGACCAAGGAGACAGAGCAAATCAAGGCAGGAACAACCTCCAGCCCCCCACCTTCCAAACTGGAGTTCCTTATTTCACACTGGAGAAAAGGAAGCTTAAAAGAGTTTACAAGAGCAGAGCCTCTGAGAGTGATGTGCCAGCTGCAGGAATGACAGCACAGGGCTTGGTTTGGGATTTCCCCCCTCAGTGGCTTTGTTTTGCTTTTTTTTCAATTGCAGCCCTGGCAAAGGGAAGGTTTAACAGGATCATTTCTAAGAGAAAACCTGGAAATGGAGGGAAACAACAGATAAGCTTAACTACAAAAGACAGCTCACTAGAAATAAATACATGAAAAGCAGAAAGAATACAGCAAATTGCATCTGGGATGCACAAATTGTCTCATACTCTGAGTGACTCCAGCTTTTGGGACACTGTAAGAACAGCTTGAGAAGAGGACTGTGCTGAGTGCCTTTATTTCCTGCTGTGACCTTTTTACATCCATCCAGCCTGCCTGGAATCACCTCTGAAATGGCCACACTCGTTTCATTATCCCCAAAACCACCTCCTCAATTCTTCCCCCTTTCCTCTCTCTGGAGCTGCTGTATTGTCATTTTTTATTTGTGTTCTATTTTTTGTATTTTTGCATCATTTACAGATCATTCCCAAACACCTCGGAACCTGTAACAATCCACCTTCCTGAGGCAGAGCCAGGGAATCTCTTTGGATGCACCTTCCTTAGCCAAGAAAAAGGAGTAATTTTGTACAAATCAGAACTTTGTGGACCTCGTCATCCTTGGGCCAGTGATGGTTGAGTGCTGCTCCCTCAACCCAAAGCAGGAGCAGTACCAACACACCAAAAGCCCATTTACCTGCCCTCAACATGAAAAATTTGGTTTTCCAAGCTCTGAACCAGCCCTTTTGTGCTCCCCCAAGCACAGCTGGAGCAGAGCAGGCCCACACTGACACCTCACCACTGGAACTATTCCATATGTCCCAAAACCCCATGGAGGTTATTCCAGTACCTGCTGCCAGTCCATGCATCCCCTTGACCCCTCTTACCTAAAATTCTCTTACATAAAAAAATCCCAAACCAACCAAACAATGAAAGCTGATGATATAAGACTGACCACTGAAATATCCACTATCACTGAAGGAAAAAAATCCAGCATCACCTAAGGTTTAACCTCAAATTCCAGTTTTTTAACCTCAAATTCCATTTTTTATAACCTCAAATTCCAATATTTTTAAACCTCAAAATTCTTTTTTTTAACCTCAAATTACTTTTTTTTTACCTCAAATTCCAATTTTTTTTTTAACATCAAATTCCATTTTTTCTTAACCTCAAATTCCAATTTTTCTTAACCTCAATTTCCATTTTTTTCTGAATTAGCTCCCTAAGACCTGTCTGGATCTCCAAAGGCAGGTACCAGGAACACCTCAGAGCACAGCATTTCACAGGCCTTCAAACCAGGATGAGATTTATATTTTTGATAGGATTTTTCATTAGAGTTGGACACATTTATTCTGGGGCTGATAATCCAAGTTTCAGATCAGATTGGCAGAGTGGATAAAAAGGGCAAAGTCTCACAGCTCCCACACATCCTGGAACATTAATGTGTAATAATTCAGAGTTCCTGGGTTCTATAACATTGAAGATAGAGAGCTCTTCAATAACCCTGCTGTCAGAGCCACTTTCTGTCAATCCTTTGTGAGGAATACAGTGGTGGGAGGCTTTCAGCAAGGAAATGAGGGGGAAAAAGGGAAAAGTGAACACTTAACAACAACCAGAATGTGGAATAAACATTTAAAAAAAGGAATAATCTTTTCAGCAAAGTTACTTGGTATTAATGATCTGTTTTCTCTCCAAAAAATGCCACTAGAAACATTTTGAATCTCAGAAAATAGAACTTATTTTGCTAATATAGTCCAGCTTTTTATCTGCATATACTGTACGGGCAGAATTTAATGGAAATGTATTTGAACTACTGAGAAAAATAATTTGATTTCTATCTGGTTGCTATTCACTGGACTTTAAAACCAAGAAGAAATGTCATTCCCCACCACACCTCCCTGCTCCAGCCCAGAATCAACAGCTTCAAAGTGAAATTAAGGTCCAGGACTTTTCCAGCAGATTGGCTGCAGGGACACAAAGGCCAACAAAAGCAAATCCCCACAATTCAAATCTGGAAAAAACTGATGGAGTCTGTTAATGAAAGACAAAAAAAAAAGTGCAAGCAAACCATGTTTTTGCTAAATATATCCATAGGAAATTACCATGGATCAGAAGCTTCCCAATGTCACCAAGCTGCTCAAATCATACACCTGCAAGGAGGAGTTTTCCTGCTAAATCAATCTGGTTTTTTTTTTTTAAAAAAAGAATGACACCAAGAAGAAATGTCATTCCCCACCACACCTCCCTGCTCCAGCCCAGAATCAAGAGCTTCAAAGTGAAATTAAGGTTCAGGACTTTTCCAGCAGATTGGCTGCAGGAACACAAAGAACAATAAAAGCAAATCCCCACAATTCAAATCTGGAAAAAACTGATGGAGTCTGTTAATGAAAGACAAAAAAAAAAGTGCAAGCAAACCATGTTTTTGCTAAATATATCCATAGGAAATTACCATGGATCAGAAGCTTCCCAATGTCACCAAGCTGCTCAAATCATACACCTGCAAGGAGGGAGAGTTTTCCTGCTAAATCAATCTGGTTTTTTTAAAAAAAGGAACGATTGTAGGTAAGGAATTATGAAGTTTTCACAATTAGAATAATCCTTTAATAACTGCAGTTTGGCTGTTGGCAGTATCAGAATGCAGAGCCACGAGCCTGTAAAAATGGGACCAAAATGAGCTTTAGAGTGTTAAATTTCTCGCTGCTGTTCCTTCACCAGGAGATGAAACAACTGATTTCTAATTGACACCTCCTTCTGAGCCCCGTGCTTGCACAAAGGTACAATTATCTCTTATCCTGACTGAGGAAGAATGGCAAAAAGAGGAAAAAGACTTGTCTGAAGACAGGGATGCTTTGTTTTTAAACTACAGAGGCTCCAGCTAGCCCAGGTCCCAGATTTAGGACAAGCTTAAAAAAGCTCCTGTGTAGCACATTTAGGAAAGTGAAGGTGAAGAACTGGGAGATGATGGAGACCTGAGCTGGATTCAGGTACCTGGGGGATGAACTTTAAGGTCCTCACATCCCACACATCCTGGGATCTGTGGCCTGAGGAAAACTGAAGTGAGGAGTGTCCATCCTCCCTGACCCCACCTCTGGGTCTCTGGTGGAACTGCTCCCGAACTGCTCCTACTCACACCTGAACAAAACTGAGGTGTCCACACTGTCCCACAGCTCTTACAGCTTTGCTTTGAGATTTGCCAAAACAGAGGAATTTTGAAGATGGATGAGCAATTCCCTGCCATGGAACTGGTTTTTTCCACCTTAAACAGTAGTTAGTAAAACACTTCAGTGAAACTGGGCCAGTTCTGAGCTTTTTGTGATGGTTTTTGTATGTCATGGAGGGATCAGTGCTGCAGGTCAACAGGAAGAAAACTTGCCATTTCAAGAGAGGCTGGAAATGCCTCCAAACATTCCCAACTGTGTTTGGATCTCTCTTCCTAACAGGATGATGATGGGGATGATCTCTACCCCATTACTCACTTCATGAACCAACCAGAAGAGGACAGACACAACTCTATGGTGGAACACTGGGATATTTTCCCCTCAATTCCAGCATCAGAGAATCCCAGAATGGTTTGGGTTGGAAAGGACCTTCAAGACCATCCCAATTCCACCCCTGCCATAGGCAGGGACAACTTCCACTGTCCCCTCTAAGCCCTCTCCAGCCTGACCTTGGACACTTCCAGGGATCCTGAGGCAGCCAAAGCATCTCTGGGCAGGGCCTCCCAGGGAACAATTCCTCCCCACCCCAGGGAACAATTTCCTATCCCATGTCCATTAACCCTTTTTCAGTTTAAAACCATAGAAGCTGTGTGTGGTCCAGTAACTCCTCAGGAGGCCACAGAGGTATTTTGGCATTAAGAAGGAAGTTTACCCTTTGGAATATTTGAACCTGGAGTCAGTTATGTAATTTCTTCAATAAATAAGAGATTTGTTTACTTTATTGTCCACACAAGCTCCAAAGAAATTCCAGGGATGGGATCTGGAACTGTGGAAAAAACTCAAGCAACTGCCACACTCCTGGTCTGTGAATTCTCCTCAAATTCCCATTATCCAAGGAAATGAGAACATACAAAGTACTGGGACCTGCTCAGGCTGCAACAGGCAGAGCTCAACACTTCCATGATCCTTCCTGCTGTTTTTTGGTTTTATCTCCATACATCTTCCCATCCTTCTTCCCATCTTCCAATCCCAGAACTGTTTAGGTGGGAAAAGACCTCCAGGACCATCAGGTCCAACCTGTGCCTGATCCCCAGCCCAGAGCCCTGAGTGCCACATCCAGGCCTTCCTGGAACACCAAGCACTGGCTCCACACAAACACCAGCATCAGTGGCCAGCAATTCTCCTCCCTCTTTTAATTCTATGCTACTGCACAACGTTTGGAATTTTAAACAAGCCTGGCTGGTGCAGTTATTATTTGAAGCCAGTGTAGGCTTAGAGATATAATGCACAAAGGGTATTTGAGCTTGCACTTTGAAATCTTAATCACAGCAAAATGATGAAATAATACCACAGATTTTGATTTTTCCCATCTTCCCTCATTTATAGAAACAATTCCTGGGAGCAGCCTCCATTCAGAAGTCCAAGCCAAGCAGGATCCCAGGTGTTGTGTTTCAGTAGAAGGAACTCCTCAGCTCAGGGTGGGAGCAGCAGGAGCTGTGAGGGCACAAGGATTCCCACCATCTAACACATCACCCCAGCTGTTCCCAAAAGTCACACACACAAAATTAAATATAAAATCCCATGGATTTGGGTGCGTAAGAGCAGTGGGAAGTGGGAGGAGGAACACTTGAAGCTGCAGGAAAGGATGGGTGGGTGCAGCAGATCTGATGATGAGCTGCTGGTTCAGGAGCTGCAGGCATGGGCCCCAAATCCAGGCAAAAACCCCAAATCCAGTTCTGAATCCTCCCTTGGGGGGAAACCACAATGGGGAGAGGTTTGGGATGAAGAGGGAAGGGACAGAGCTCATCTCAGCCTCATTACTGGAATGTGCTCCCAGATAACCAGCTGGAAGTGCCTGGCCTAAGAATTACCCACCAGCAATGCAGCTGCTGTTCCTCCAGAGCAAATTCCCTGAATGGTTATTAACACCATGAGCTGACATTTTAATTATCCTCCTGATTTTTCTGATGAGACAACAAAGGCACAAATATTCAGGAGAGATGCTGGACCTTGTACACACCTAATTCCTGTAAGATTTTGTGATTTCACTTGAAATACATTTTAATTCTCTTCGCACTCACTGTGTTTTTTATTTAAAAAATCAACAGTCCTATTAAAATATATAGTTATTTTAAAAAAACCCAAAAAACAACACTCCCTGACTAACCTGAGTATAATACAAAATGTATTTACAGGGTGAAAGCACTTGAATTGCTGTCGTGGGAGTCGTGCCGTACGCCCACAGTGCAAATACCTCAAAAAGCAAATTAGTCATCTGCTTCCAACTGTCAGGATGCAGCAAAAGACAAACCACTGTCTTGGAAAGAGCCTGAAAAATCTCACCACTGACTTTCTGTACATGGCAAACAATTTTTTTTTCAGAAGCCAGATCAGTAATATCAACCTTGAAATGAGTGTTCAGTGTGGGAGTGTCAGGGTGGATGGGGTTTGGACAGCCTGGGATTGTGGAAGGTGTCCCTGCCCAGGGCAGGGGGTGGAATGGGATGAGCTTTGGAGAGAGGAAAACTGTTTTCAGTAAGGTTTAGTTCATCCTTAGTTAGAAAACCAGCCAGCAGCACAAAGCTGGGATCACTTAGACCTCTGTGATCTCCAAGTGGGAAAACAAAACAGAGGGAAGGAGGAAAAACAGACACAACAAAACCATGGAAAACAGAATAATAGTTAGGAGGGAAACCAAAAATAACCCAAGCACACCAGACCCTGAAACACACAGAAGAAATCCATGTTTGCATCCAGAAGAGCCTCAAGGTAGTTCCTCGAAGCACAACATCCATCCTGATTTTTATCCTCTCTAAATGCAAACTGCTAATTGGTAATTATCAACTTCAGGAAAACACAGCAGCAAACAGGTTAAAACAATTTTTCTACTTCGAAAGTGATTTTTCCAAACAGCCTTATAGGAGCCAAAGGTTGGCCCAAGGTGGTTTAGACCTGCCCAGACCTGGTTTGGGAGCAGAATCTGAAGTTCTTAAAGGAGCTAGAGATTTTCATCCATAAAAACCTGATTTTGCTGATATACAAATACATTTGTATGAGTTTCCCATTGAACTAAAGTAGTAAAGCTTTCCTAGGGCAGAATAAACCTCTAGGGCTAAGCAGGATTTATTTTAACCTAAAATAAGATGCAGAAGATATACAAGAGATTTTTCTGCATTTTACATGGCTGAAAAAATGACTTACTCAAGTCATAAGGACAACTATAGCTCTCATGACAAAGTGGAGTCATTTTATTTTGCCAAAAGGCAGATTATGTTTGTAGTAATAATGCCAATTTTCTCTTGAAGCACAGTTACTGGAATTATCAGTTCTGTAATACTTTAAAGTGGGAAACAAAGATTTTGAGAAGTTCTCCCTCTAACTGTTCATTTTTAAAGCATTTTTCTGTAAAGATGGGCAATGTTAGGCCAGGTTGGGTGGGTTTAGATCAACCTGATCTATGAAAAGTGTTCCCATGGCAGGGGGTGGAACTGGATGGGTTTTAATATCCTTTCCAAGCCAAACCACTCTGGGATTCTGGGATCAGTAGGGTTTACCCAGCTGTGTAATGAGTTGTCTCAGCAGCTCTAGGAAATAATAAAACAACTCCAATTAATACAAAGACTTGAGGAGAAGCAGGGCCTGCTCTTCCTCTGAGCAAGGCCAGAACTGTCACTTCAAACACACTTCAAAGGCCCACTGCCTGCCTAAGATCATTTGTTTCACTGTATTTAAATAACAAACATCAACCAAAAAAAATTATTGAAGTCTGTTCATCCTCCTTGCTGGTGATAATCCATCAAAAGTGTGAGGAACATCAGGAGCATCCTGCTCTGTAGCCACCACAGCCACTTCTGGAAAATCCTGCCATTAGGGGACTCCAGATCTAACAGATCAATCCTTCTAAATAATTTTTAGGAGTTTTTTCTTTGTTTTTAATAGATGCCCCTTAAAAAACCAAAAATCAGCATACACAGATCTAAGCTTCCCTCTCCCAGCTCAATAGGGTCTCTTTCTTTATACAAGCAAAGAAAATTCAAATGCAAAGATTTTGATGTTTACGCTGGTGTTTTTTAAAAAAAACCTCCAGCAGGTGCACAAATTGTGTGTTTCACAGGGATTTAGAGTGTAATCCCCTTAGGCTGCTCTGAAAATTGCAGCCTATTCTTAGTTCCTGCCAGTCCATGTCAGCAAAATGGTTGTTCTTCATTATGATATTTTAATACTTGGGAGTGTTAATTGAGGTTAAGCTCAGGTTGTACCCAGAATGCTAAAAAAAAATAAAATTAACCTGACAGAAAATGAAAGTCTTCTGAAAATAATACGGAAAAATGTGTGAAAAACTGGAGATGAGATCTCCTTTCCAAAGAGAGACAGAGAAGCTGAGCTCACCTACATCCACCCTTGCTCCAGAACCTTTGAGGCCAGGTTGGACAGGGCTTGGAGGACCCTGGGACAGAGGGAGGTGTCCCTGCCCATGGAATTTTGTGGGATTTAATGTCCAACCAAACCAGTCTGGAATTCTGGGATTCCATGACCTGTCCAAGCCCTGCACGTCCAGATGGAAACAGAAAATACAGGATCTAAAGAAGAGGATGAAGCTCTGGAGCAAGGGCTCTTCCCTCAGTGGACATCAGAACAATCACATCCAAAACAGGCTGAAACTCCAGGAATAACCCCTGGGAGCAACACCAGGCCAAACACAACTTCCATTTCTCCAAAAAGGCGACAGATTTTCTGGAGGAAACTTTGCCTTGTGAGACTTGACATTTGAAAGAATTTATTTTTACCCAAAATAACAACTGGTTTAGTAATGAAGGACAAAGTTTTTGGTCTCTCCCCTACACTGGAATACTTTCCAAATTATTTTTAGGAGGAAGGAAAAAAAGCAGCTTATTCAAACACTGCATGGCACAAGGAAAGCATCATCACCCAAAACTCTGCTCTCCTTCTCCTGGTGTCCAGACTCTGCTCTCAAATCATTCCAAGGAGTCCAAACTGATGGAAACTCTGTTTTTCAGGAAGTCTGAACTGAAAATCATCCTCATTGCCTAAAATCTGCATGGCAATGCTGTGCCAGTAGTGAAATCCTTGCTGGCATGAAGGAGACAAATTCCATGCAAGTGTTTGTGTAGATAATTATGTGAAAACAAGAAAGTGAGACTCCAAAGCCCTGAGGTATCAACAGCAAAATTCTTTCATGAGGCGTTTAATTTTTATAGAAATAATTGAATTTACACTGTTCTAACACTCACATAATTCAGTCCTGGCTAAAGAGCTCTGAAACAGCTAGATGGAAACCAAACACTGGGACACCATGGAGTGTTCTTGGGGCTTTCAGGGAATTCTAACAGGATCACTCAAGAAGGAAATAATAGAGAATATGCAAAAATCATCTCTTAAAAGCTAAAAATACCCAGGAAGGAAAAACTGCTTTAAGAAAATTTAATCAAGAATTAAATCCAACTAGAAAACGAATATATCACTGTAACAAGTGAAGACTGAGAATTGCATAGATGCTAAAACCAAGCAGAGCTGAATGTATCAGTTGAGAGATCAGGATTTCAAACTCATCATCCAAAAACCATCTCATTTTTAAATAATTACATTCAAGGATGTAAGTATTCATTTTCATCAGCATAACAAGTCAGCCTTATACCACCAAATATGCTTTTAAGTACATGGAAATCTAGAATTATTAAGCATTTAAAGACCATCAAATCACAGAATGGTTTGGGTAGGGAAAACCTTCAAGATCATCCAGTTCCAGCTGTTTGCAGGGCTACAAAGATGAATGAAAAAGTCCCAACTGGAAAACAACTTTAAACAAAAAACCAAACCCAGCTGGCACCAGCACAGGGTGTTTATGGCTTTACCTATAAAGAGCAGAGCCACATCCCTCTGAAGGCAGCTATTGACTCTTCTTTATGTCCTCAGTAAATAAAAGCCTTCCCCAACTCATCTCTGGATTTTAAATGTTGTATCTTTAGTTAGAGCTTTTAGGAGCTGATCAATAGCTTGGAAAAAAACCCCTATTTTACAAGTGTCAGGTTCATAGTAGGGACAATTTGAATGTCAGCTTCTGCTAGGTTTGAAGAGGGGAAATGAAAATCAGGAATTGCTTCTCGTAGAGAGGATCGGAGCAAATATAAACCAGGAGTAGGGTTTTCCCATAAGGAAGAGCACACCAAAGGGACATTTTGTTTTCTGTGCAATCTTCTGCACATCTGAAGGAGGGTGGGTTTGATGCTGTTTTGGTTTTTGCCTTTTTTCCTTTTCTATGTCCTCTGTATTCTCTGCACATATATTTGGAGCTCTGTAACCTGTTATATTAATGCCTAAAGAACCAAACACCTCTCCATGACTGTTCCCTAGACAAAAACCAGCACAAATTGCAGCACTCCAAGCCCTGAGAAATACAAGACCCCTATCCTAGGTTGGTTCTTCCTAACTACCAAGGTTGAGAACAACTCTTCAAGATAAATTTCCTGGACAAAGTGCAGCTTAGTGCCTAACTCAAGAAAAGGGATTTAACCTAGAGAAGATTGCACCATCCCTTGTCCTCCTAATCAGCACATTCATCAAGTCTGTTAATTTCCTAAAACTTATAAAAATGTACTCACCACAGTGAGGGTCGACTTTTGTAGACATCTCTCCATAACTGTCCCTGAAAGCCTTCAATAAAAATCCATTTTTATATTACCTCCTACCCTAAATTTATCTCAAATTTAATTTTCCATGTTGGGAAAATGACAGCAGAGTTGGATGGGATATAGGGAAGGAATTTTTCCCTGGGAGGGTGGGGAGGGGCTGGGATGGAATTCCCAGAGCAGCTGGGGCTGCCCCTGGATCCCTGGCAGTGCCCAAGGCCAGGCTGGACACTGGGGCTGGGAGCACCTGGGACAGGGGAAGGTGTCCCTGCCATGGCAGGGGTGGCTCTGGATTGAATTTTAAATCCCTTCCCACCCAAACCATTCCATGGTTCTGTGATGTGGCTTTTGTGTGGTGTTCAAAATCAGCAATGTAGTTAATGTGAGCATGTTCCTCTGATTAAAAAGCAATTTTGAGGCCAAATAACAGCCACCATCTAAGAACAGCAAGCACTCCACATTGCATTTTGCTTTTAGAAGGAAAAAAAGTCTTAAAAGAAGCAGATTCACCCTCTCATGAACTTCTGCTGGTGCCACCACGGTGCCAGGAGCTGCACCCACAGCCCAGAGCCTGTGGCTGTGCCACCACCCCAGCCACTGCTAATCCTTAGAATCATAAAGACAAGTGACACAGGGCCAGCTGATCATTTTCTGAGCTACACAAACAGCCTGCAGCACCTCACAAATTCTGGTTTTCCATCCTGGGGACAGGCAGTCAAACAGTTGGTGGAGAATTTCCCATTACCATTTGATATTACATAGGCTGGATATTTTGTCAGGTAAAAATTAACCTTTTTTATTTTCAAATGCTGGATTTTTTGGTTTTTTTTTTTGCTTATTGTCAGGACAGCAGAGGAGCTCTGTCCCTGCAAGGGCAGGGAAGGGGCAGAGATGCCCCTGGTTAAGCAAAGCAGCCCTGAATAATTGGAGGTCAATCAGCTGAACTGCCTGGGCTTGAGGCAGAACCTCATTCCCTGAAGGAATCCTGACTTGGATCTATTTTCCACATCTCCAAAGTTCCCTGGACAAATTAATTCCCCACTTCTTCTAAAAACAGCTTTGAAGAAATGTTGCCAGCACTTGTTAGTATGTAACAAACTGAAATTAACTTCAAGAGTCTAAATTTGTGATTTTACAAAGAAAAATCTAAGTACCAATGCACAAATATTGGATTAACAATTTTAATTTTAAACTCATCTGCATGCCAGAATATTCACGTTCACAGGCAACTGTTCTATTTTTATAAAATACATTTCTTTTAATGAAATTTCTATGTATTAAAAAATACCTGCATACCTTAAAAACCCCTTTTTAATTAAGAGTGGCCAAGGCAGAGACAAGCACAGGTAACTGAGAAGTCACTGCTGCAAGAGACTTCAAACCAGAGTGTGACAAAGCACAGCTGCAGGCTAAGAGAGCACAGGAAATGTCATTTCAAAGGCATCTTCTTCCTTTTAACACACAAACATCCCTACAACAAATCTTCAGACCTCACTGAGAGGCACAAAATTCCTAACCAGATCTTATTTTGCATTATTATAGTCTTTACACTCCTCCTGATATAATGGATTTTGTGTTTTGATTTATTGCTTAATGCTCAGAGTTTGGGTGGAGTGAAAGTGGAAAAAATATTAATCCACACCAAAGAAGTAATTTCTTAATTTAAGCTGAATGTGCCATTTTTGGTGCTATTTTCCTAATGTCTGGATTTTTATATTCAATGATCAAGGTAAAAAAATAATCCTGAAATTCTGATTATTATGACAATGGTCATGGAAGGCTAAAACTTGTTAAAATAAAGAACTTTTTTACTGATGCCATGTTCTTGTCTTTGCAGGCTTTCCTATCGGACCGGCCAGGACACGGCCAATTGTGACACATGCAGGAACAGTGCATGTATTATCTACAGGTAAGTGAAAAACACCAATATTCCCGGTTTTCCCTGGGGGAAGGCAAGGATTCAGTCACTAATGCAGGCTCAGAGACTGGCCTTCCAACCAACAAAACAGAAATTTAACTCCACTAAAGTCACAAAATTCAACATTTGTGGAAGTGTAAATCAGAGATGATTGCGGGCACAGAGCTGTGGGGTGGGAGGTGTTACAAGGTGTGAGCTTTGGTTTTAAATTGCTGGAGGTATTTCTGATATTCTGACCAACAAGTCAACTTCAATTTTACTTTTATACACTTCTGTAGCTACTTTAGATTTATTTTTATGGCAATGATTTGGGAAGTCACTTGGAGAGAGGGTTTGAGCAAAGAGAACAAGATACAGATCCCATCTACAGTTTTAGAGTAAAATCAGGGATGGATGGGATATTGGAAAGGAATTGCTCCCTGGGAGGGTGGGGAGGAGCTGGGATGGAATTCCCAGAGCAGCTCTGGCTGCCCCTGGATCTTTGACAATGCCCAAGGCCAGGCTGGAGCACCTGGGACAGTGGAAGTGTCCCTGCCCTGGGGCTGGAATGAGATGAGCTTTAAAATCCATCCCAACCCAAATAATTTAATTTTCTGATTTTATAAACTGACATCCCTACCCAGTTTGGGTTTGTTGTTTTCTTTTTGGCACATCCAGTGAAGGAATGACAGGCACTGGGCATGAGGTGAAGCCATCATGAGGCTGACAATGTTTCACCCTGGCAGCTTCACTGCCCTCCTTCTCTGGAGTCCCAAAAAAATCCACCTGACTGTTTGCAGGGCGAGTGAAAACAAATGGCTCAGGGTTTCAGCAAATCAGCACTAATGAAAATGGACAAATACACCAATTCCAGCAGAGACAAAACTCAAATGAAGTCACCAGTGTAGGATTTCCCCCCTCACTCCTTAATTCTCTGCTCAGCCAGCTTTAGGCAGAAGAGCTGGAGCTATTTATTTATGAGTTTTCTCTTCACTGCACAGAAGAAAAGGAAAAAAAGGATGGAAACCTCCAGCTCCACCTTACAGCTGACCACAACAGGGCTCTGTGCAGGGCCAGAAACCAATTAATGTCTTTGTTCCTCCTTTCCAGCCAAGTTCAGAAGCACAGAAACCCCCAATGCCTCCTGTGCCTCCTTTTTTCCTGTGCAATTCCTGCCTCGGAGCAGCCTGGAGGTGCAGCACAGCACAACTCCCATCAGGGAATTCTCCTTGTTTCATTAGCTAGGAAAAAAACCCAATTAAGAAATTTTTGTAAATCTTCATTTCTACTCAGTGGATTTCAAGTTAAGGAAACTTCCAGCTTCCATTTCTGCATTCAATGTGAATGAAATCCAGAAAAGCAAATTGGGAGAGTTTTCCTGTTTAGAGAGGGACAGCTCCTGCTGCCCATTCCCACCTGGAATCCCTCGGGACAGCTCCTGCTGCCCATTCCCACCTGGAATCCCTCGGGACAGCTCCTGCTGCCCATTCCCACCTGGAATCCCTTTGGATGTTTGCCTCAAGCCCTGTTTGCAGGGGATTTTTGAGCAAACACCAGCTCAGCTTTGTGCCAGTTTAGGAGAATTCCTGCTGCAGGCAAGAAATCAGAAAGCAGAGATGCAGCAAAGCAGGGGAGGCAGGAGCAAAGGGGATTATGGAGACAGGATAAGCCAGAAGGGATAAACCAGGAATTCACGGATAAAAGGAGCCCTGGGATGTCCTGGAGGAACTTCTGAACACCTCTGGGAAAAGGCAGCAGCTCCCGAGTCAGGCTGGGATTAAATCCAGGGCCTCCTTTGCCAAGGGTGTGCGTGGAAAATGCTGCAGGGAGTGACCTGAGTTCTCTTTAGGGCAAAACAGCTTTTAGGAACAGAAATTAAAACTGCTCAAGGAGCCAGAAATCCCTGGGTTCTTGGAAGGCACTGGACCTGTCAGCAGGAGGCTCTTAGTCTTGAGCTCCTTTTCCCAATTAACACAGGAGAGATTTAAAATGTATATGTAAATAAAATTAATTTATCCCATATAAACATATAATATGTGTAGTTATGTATATAATATACATGGAATTCCCATGTATATTATTCCCAATTGTATCATATACTATTATATTATTATAATAAATATTATGTCACCATAATAGTAAATAAATATTATATTATTATTATTATAATTATATACATAAAATTAATATGTCCCATAAGGGCATTAATATATAAATAATGCCCTTATGGGATGAATCAATATTTAAAGAGAAATCCTTCACTTTACCTTTAATTGAATCGGTGTTTTTTTGGCTTTTGATTCAACTTTGAAGATTGTAACACTAAAAAAATATATTTACATCTGTTTCAAATCTTTATTTTCAAACAGCATCTTAAAGGAATGGTTAAGTTACCCAAGTGCATCCTGCAGTGCCAGGTAGAGCACAGGTGAGGAGGCAGAAATTCATGGAATTAAATTCTTCCCTCTCAAGATGAATCTCAGTGTATTGATATAATGGAGCACAAAAAACAGAGACAGTGGAGAAGGCAACAAAAAAACCCTGCTGTGCTTTAAAGGGTTTTTAGCATCTGAAATATGAATACTGTCAGGAAAAAAATTCTAAGAGCCTTCTGGGAATACAGTTATTTTGCATATTAAATGTATTTTTATTAGTATTAAAAATCTATTTTATATTATTTTGTCTTTATATTGAGAAGAATAAATATTTCTTAAATAAAAAATGAAAATATTTCTTCTTAAAAAAAGGAAAATCACATTATTTCCTCATTTTTTTAAATAAAAAGGAAACTGATCAAATAGTAAACAGTATAAAAAAGACAAATTAGCAAAACCTGAAGCTGCTTTGAAAATCAGGAGGAAAAGAAAGACATTCCCATTTGGATATTCCATTTTCCTCAAAATTCTACTTGTTTCTGCAATATGTTCAGGAACTTTGAACTCCAGAGCCAGGAATCACTCAGCTTCTCTCACTGCACCGGAGCAGCCACAGCCTTACAACTGTCAGTAAAAAATACTATTTGTAGCCATGTTCAGGCAGAATTTAAAACATAAGCCAAAACTGTGATTAAATTGTAAAAAAACCCAATCACTTTATCATTTTATCCAGCAGTTTCAATAACCATGAGGTCACAGAACACTTCCAAAATCATCTGCTACAAACACAACACAGATTTCTGTCTGATGCTGATTCCCCATGGACATTTTTTAAAGACAGAAAATAAGTTTAATCAAGGGTATTGCCAGGATAAAGTCAATTTAAACACTGAAATATTTAAATATAAATTCTGTATATGGCAGTAAATACGCAGTTTTTACAGTGCAGTAAAACTTGCTGTTAAGAAGGAATTGCATTGAAATGCACAAACTGCAGCAATTCTGAAAAACCCCAAACCCAGGTAGACTGAAAGCTTCCCAGGCTGTTTTATCCTGTAATTATCTTTTCCTGGACCTGCCCTTCCTGCTCCTGTTTAATTTCCCATCCCATGTGAATGTTAATCCTTGAGCAGGAATCTGCAGCAGAAAATGGGGTTTCCCTGGAATATTTGGAGTGTTATTCTCAGGATTTTAGCAGTAATTATTTCTGGGAAGGAACATCTTGTGGGATTCCTCCTGGACTTCCCTTCAGGCAGGAAGGTCATGAACTTCCAAAAGCTTTTACAAGGAAATTTCAGCTGCTGGAAGGAAACTTCTAGGAGCTGAAATCCCAATTTCTGACTTGGAAGGAAAACAAATCCACACTCCACTATTGTAGTTCCGTGGGAGGGGGAAAAAAAAAATCACTCAAAGCTGTCTCAACCATTAATTTGGCTACTTTTTACTCCTTTAAAATGTTGATTTATGCTGCTGTGTTTTTAGTTTTTATTAATTTAATATGGACTCTCACTATCCAGGAGAAAATATATTATTTAAAATCTATAAAATAGAATTCAGTACAAGAGGTCAAACAGGTTAAAATATGGGGATAAAAGTTAATCAGGCAGCACAGAGCCCACACAGAAGAAATTCACTTTTAAAGGTTACACACTTAAATATTAATTATTCAAATTAACAAATGTGGCAATAAAAAGTGAGCATAAGGCATCAATCCTTAGGATAGCAGCAATGTTAGAAAATCAGGTGGTTCAATGCTGAGAATAGCAATTTTCATCACCTTTTTATTTCCTACCCACATTAATTAATTTACATTTTCTCATCTTATCTCTGGACTATAAGACAAAAAGTGGATCTCAAAGGCTCCTGAATGCTGGCAGTGCTTTGGATCCCAGGCTGGGCTGATTTTTGGGCTGAAATAGGAAATTTAGCAGAGATTACTGGGAAGGGCACTAAGCTCATTTTGAAGTGACTGGTGCTCCTCTGGATCCTGTTTTTCCAGGATGTGAAGCATTAATGCTGTGTCATCCAATTAATGCGAGCCACAAGGTGGAATTCTGTAATTCCTGCCTCACCTCCCCATGGCTCAGCTGCTCCAAGAGCCTGTGTGGGGATGAGAAGGGAAATTCAGATGTCACCTGAGGGGCCCAGCTGGAGGGGGAGGAAAGAGGATTTCCCTGGAGGCAGAAAGAGGAAAAAACTGCCCAGAGTTTTTTTGGAGGTGTCAAGAGATGAGTGGAGGAAGGAGCTGGAGCTGCTGGAATGAGCCCAGAGCAGCTCCAGGATGATCAGAGGATGGAGCAGCTCTGCTGTGGGGAAAGGTTGGGAGAATTGGGATTGTTCAGCCTGGAACAGAAGCTTTGGAGTGACCTCATTGTCCCTTCCAGTGCCACAAGGAGCTACGCACAGATGGAGGGAGACTACAAGAGTCCGAGGGTACAGGACACAGGGAATGGCTCCCAGAGATAGAGGGCAGGGATAAACGGGATTTTGGGATGGAATTTTCTCTGTGAGGGTGGGCAACCCTGGCACAGGGTGCCCCTGGATCCCTGGCAGTGCCCAAGGCCAGGCTGGACACTGGGGCTGGAGCACCTGGGACAGGGGAAGGTGTCCCTGCCATGGCAGGGGTGGCACTGGATGAGCTTTAAGGTCCCTTCCAACCCAAACCGCTCTGGGATTCCATGATTCTCTGAAATCCCTCAGCAGCTCCATCCTGAACCCAGATTTCTCTGATTCAGCAATTTTCCAGTAACCAACAGATCATGAGCAGCTAAAACCTGAAAATGATCCATGACAACAACGTGTGACTGTGCTAGAAAGTAAGAAAACCCATCCATATCTCAGAGCTTGTTGCTCCAAACCCTCCCACAGTCCATATGTTTAATCCCAGTAGTTCTCACTCCTCAAATTCTGATCTCAATCCCTCATACAGCAACTAAATTAGAAAAGGTTCTCTGCAGCCTGCATGCAAAAGTAAACTCATTAATATATCCTGTCAAACACAGCAAGCCAAAACCAGAAAATTCATCTCATCAATGCCTCAGGTCCCCTGGAAGGGGCTCCAGGAGAGCTGGAAAGAGACTTGGGACAAGGGATGGAGGGACAGGAATCAGGGAATGGCTTCCCACTGCCAGAGGGCAGGGATGTATGGGATACTAGGAAAAAAACCTTCCTTGTGAGGGTGGTGCCAAAATAAAATCAACCAAGGGCTGCTAGTTGATTTTATTTGGCCCAATTTTCCTGGGAAAGACAGCACTGATGCAGAGGCAACTGCCTCAAAATGGGAAGTTTTGGTTGCAGACTTTAAGTCGATTCTGGGGAGAAAACACGAATATTTATCACAAATAGAGTTTTACTGCTTGTAGTTTTTGATAAAAACAGTCCCTCTGTTTGGAGGAAGAATTTGGAACAGGCATTAAAGATGGAAAAACTCTCAGTGCTCCACATTTAACAATATTTAACAAGATGGGAAGTGAAGCTTTAGGATGTCCTGACCAGGTGTGTCAGGCCAAGGTTTGTGCTATTAAATAATATTTAAAATGCATCTCTTGTTTCTGTGGGGCTTGTTCAGAGATGTCAGCCTATTGAAAAATATGATTCTATTATTAAAGAAAAAATGCTTCTGAAGCAAGTAATTCCCATCTCCGTGTGTCATGCCAAGAGAACAGGAGAGTCCTGGATAATTAAATTAATGGAGTTATTATGGGCAGGCTTAAGGGACAAAATGCAAGTTTGAAAGTGAAAAGAGGCACATGGCAGGAGGATATTTCAGGAAAAGGTCATTTGGAGAGAGGACACCTGGAGATGCTGAGGGGACAGAAATAGCACGGAGCAAAACAGGATTGGCAGAGCTGTGACAGGTGACACAATCAAGCTCAGGAATGCAGCTCGATAAAAAAATATCAGGAAGTCTTACAAATATGGAATATTTGCTGAATTTAATCCCTGGAAGTGGCCAAGGCAAGGTTGGAATTGGATGATCCTGAAGGTCCTTTCCAACCCAAACCTTTCTGGGAACCTGTCAATGATTATGATTTGTAGTATTTCATATGACTGATATAAAATTAAACAGCAAAAATAAAGTTAAACAGAAAGATGTGTGAAAAATTTATAGAAAATCAGATTTTTGTCTTATTTCTGCAACACACAGGGATAAATTAAAGCCTAAGTTTGCAATCAAGTAATTTGCCTGATGGAGCAATCCCATTAAAACACCTCCAATGCTGGATAAATTGATGCTGATAGACACCAATCAATTCTTCTTCAAAATTTACAGTTCTAAATGCTGAAATAAGACAAATGTTTTTCCTTCAGCCTCTTTATACCCTTCAGAAGCAAAATGTTTCCCTTGGATGTGAAGAGCTGAAAGCTGATCTGTGCTGCAGCAGCAAAAGGCAATAACATGGGGCTTGTCAGATGGACCAGAACTAAGATGCTTTTTTTCCACTCTTGAGGTCTCTCTTTAATAGAAATTGATTATATAAAAAAATTACTCTCCTCAGCAAGGGGGTTTCATAACAATTTCTTTTTTTACAGCAATTTTCAGCAGCTCTTAAGAGCCTCCCTGTAAGAATAATGTTTGAAAGGAGTAAAAATGAACTCTGGCAATGCCAGAGCTGAAAGGCCTTTTTATTTTTTCCCAAAAAAATTTGATACTGAGAAAAAAACAGATACAACACATGCTAAATGCTGCACTTTAAATGAGATTAGTGAGCTCTTAGAGAAGGACCTCCCTCATTCCAAGATTTTCTGTCTCACTGACAGAATTCCTGTGCTGGGACATTCCCAGTGAGCTGATATCCACATCTCACCACTAAATTCATGCTGAACTTCTCTAACCAACTATTTTTGTGCCAGCCACACAGCACACAGAACATGTGAGCAGTGAAGACAACATTGTTTTTCCAAGAACAAGGAGGGATATTAATCAGTAAGCTTGGAATGTGCTTCTGCACCAATATAGCTGCCTCCTGAAAATTCACCATTATATACTTCCAGCATTGAGCTGAATTTTTTAAAAATTATCTTTGATTTGGAAGGGCTTTTTATTCATTAAAAACACAGCAATGGGTAAAATACTCTGTTTGAATTCTTACCTATTGTATTTCTCTTCTCTGCTATTGAAGTTTCTCCAAATCACTGAAATGCCAACACTTTCGCTAAAAATGGATTTACACTCAAACCAAACACCAAATCAGGCACAGCCAGATGTAAAAAGACCTCACACCTTTCCAGCACCCCTTTCTGGGGCTCCACCAGAGTCCTTGCAGTCAAAGTTACCAGCTCTTAAAACAAAACCAAAGCACAAAATTCTCCTTATCCTTTTCTCAGCATCTTTGATTCCTAAGAGGAAAATAAACCCACCTAAATCAGGAGGTGGTATTTGATTACATTCTGTGCTCAGTTTACAAAGCCTGTATAAGGTGAAGTCCATCCAAATTTCTCCCTGGAAATCTTGGAGGTCTTTTCCAACCTTAATGATTCCATTGAAGAATTCCCTGGAAATGGCTGCAGGTGTTCTGTGCCACATCCCTGCTCTCCTTAAGTCAGACAGGGCTCAAACTGAAGTTTAAAGTAATCTCTTTATGGATGAGACCTGGGGAATCAGATCTCACTTCTCCAGCAGTTCACTCCAAACAAGCAATGGCAGAAATACCTCAGGAAACATATTTAATCCTAATTAAAAGTGAATTCAAACTCAGGAGTGATGAGTTCACATTTAGATAATGATAAAAGCAGCCAGTGCAAAGCCCAAGACAACTCAGCAGTGGAGGGGGACAGGGAAGAAATAAATTAATCCAATTGTCAAAATTCCCATAATTTGATCCTTTTAAACTCATCCTCTGATATCCAGAGGCCCCATTTCAACAGGAATCCTTCAAAGGTCCCTTCCAACCTCATATATTCTACACAAGAATATTCTACACAGGAACAGCCTCAGCACAGAATATGGCCAGAGGCTTCTGCACCAACCCAACCAAAACCACCAAGTTCTGGGTAGTTCTGAGGGGCCAAAATTCAGTTCCCACCATCAGACAGGATTTTTGCTCCATTTTATGCTGCTGTTCCTTTGGTTTATAAGGTGGTCTCAAAACGCTCTGCAGCACAAAGCTCAAATAAGGGCTGGAATTTAATCTCAACTGTGGCTCTTAATTGCTGGAAGGATTTTGTAGCCAGCAGTGTTTGGAATTCAGGACAGGGATTTTACAGCTTCAGTCTGTTTTCTGAAGGCAAGGATGCACTGTAAAGGAGAACTGCTTTTTAATTGATCTATTTATTCCACACAGGAACACAAGTCTATAAATACAACAGGAACTTGATGAAATTAATCTTTTCCATGGTAAAAGTGGCAAGGAACAGCTGACGTAAAGGATTTCTGGGACAGCCTCCTTGCTTTTGGCCAACTTCTCAGCTTTCCCCAAAGAACAAGGATGCATGTGCCTGGCTGCCACCCTGACCTCCCAGAAGGGAGAGTTAAACTGGAAGCATTCAAAAATAATTTCTCCACCAAAAAAATGTTGTACTTTTAGTGTCCAGTCACTTCCCAGCACCTCCAGCATAATCCCCAAGGACCCTCCTTAACAGCAGGGAAAAGCTGAACAATCCCATTCCTATTTTTCTTCTGTAATATGTCCTTTTTTGAACTGCCCCTTTCCATTTTCATGCAAGAAGTATTTATTGACTTCCATAAATTAAACACTTAGACATTGGGTTAATTAATTTTTTTTATCATCATAATTAATGAGTGCTTTTCTCTTCCCATTTCTAGCGTGGAACTGGATTTTAAACAGCAAGAAGATAAACTACAGCCAGTTTTGAGAAAACTTCATCCTATTGAGGAAACTCAGGTTGCACCTTTGCCTTATTCTCAGGAGAGCTACTCCTCTACTCCCAAGCAAAAATCCAAAACTGAGTCAAAAAAGCATGGAAGATGGAAACTCTGGTTCCTTTAACCCAAGTCCATGACGTGTGGAGTTCAAGGCCTTCTTTGACGAATATTTGGAGTTGTTTCCACCGTCTCTGACGGGATCTTGGTGGAAGGAGCAGCGTCCTGGCCAAGGGCAGCGTCCAGTTCTCACCGCGTGTACCAAAAAGGCCTTTGTAGCGACGGACTCACGCCCAGGAGCACGGGCTTGGGAGCCCCCTGCCCACTTCTACTTGCAGTTTGCCAATGTGGGATGTAAAACCTGAATGGGAATTTGGACAAAGATGGGAAGTAAAACTGTTTCCCTCCCCTCCTCAGATCCAAAAGTGTGGCGCTTCAACCCGTTAAAGCGTAGGCCGGCATCCTGCTCCCCCAGGAATGGTGGAAGCCTTCTGGGGGTCTGGGTTGTTGTCTTTGGACAGCAACGAGGGGGAAAAACGACGAGCAAGCCTTATGTTTGCAGTGGTGTTGAGTTTTACAGCTCCATGTTGATCGGGGAGTGCAGTTTTCAGCACAGAATTCCTGGACAAAGCACAATTTTTCCGGCGGCCCGCGGCCGCGCCGATCTCCGAGATGTGACTGTGGTGTATTCTCTGCCTTCATGCGATGTAGACTCCAACCAAGCTCTCACATTTCAACCTCATCTCTGGTTTAGCTGTGTCCTCACCACCAGAAGAACCACTCTGCTGCTCAGCCCCAGCGGGGCAGCAGCCAGAAACCTCCCAAAAATCAGGCCCAGCCTTTAAGCACCTCCAGCTCACAGGGTCCAGGCCATGGGACAACCCCTCAGTGTCACCTTGGAAAGGTCTCACCCACAAGGAACAAAACCCAACCCCAAAACAGACCCATCCCAATCCGGATTGTTGGCCTTTGCCATGGGTTAGTATTTTTTTTCTAACAGTCTTTGGAAAACCTCTCCACTGCTGCAGAAGGCACCAGGAGATGTCCAGGCTGCAGCACTGCTTGGAAGGAGCTGAAATTTGAAATGCTATTTATTTATTTATTAAGCTGCTCAAATGGGCTTCCTAGCTTATTATAATTTATATCTCGATCTATTAATTGTACTCAGTAATTGAAACACTTAGGAGAGACATGTGAATCAGATTTTTCCTAATTTGGCTTGGTTTTTCTTGAAATGGCACTTAAAATTTTGCTCTGACTTAAAAACTGCAACTTTTCCTTTAAGTATTTGCTACTGCCATTAAACTTGCATCTAAGATGATCATTGGTGGAAAAATTCCTCATGCTAGAAGTGGCCAAGGAGTGGGAATCTTGTCTTTTGTTTTGGTTTGGGATTTTTCCCTAAGGATTTCAGATAATTTGAATGCCATGTGACAAACTGGGTTTGAAATTGCATCCCCTGTAGCATAAGGAAGGTACAAATTCTTCAGCCTTTAGGTGCAAGGACAGTGATCATTAATTTGCACAGATCAAAAATTTGGGGAAGTGTTTTTTCTTTTTCACTGTTTCTCCTCTTAGCTCAGCATCCAATTTACTCCTGAGAGGAAACTGGAGGAAAATAACCTAATTTTTTTCCCCTCAAAGAGCAAGAAAAGCAAATTAAAATGGGAATGGAAATGCAGAAAATGCCTATGGCCAGCTCAATATTTGCAGTAAACCTTCAAGAGGGCTACGAGTTCTTGCACAGAAGCAAATCCTGAAATCCTCTGGTAGGAGTTGAAGGATTAGGAAGGTGATCCTGTACACCAGGAAGGAAGTGCCATTGTTTCATGTGGAAAAAACCCCGTATTTCGTATTTTATATTGTTTTTAACTAAAATATAGAACTGTTTACAAGGCGGCCCACACATCATGGCTTAGAAACCCAAATACTTCCAAACTAAAAATACTTTTTTTTAAAGCAGAAATGAATAAATAATTAAATAAAAAAGGGCGGAAAAAGGAAAATACAGCAGTATTCATTATCAAAAAAGATTAATAACTACTGCACTCCTCCATGCTAACAGGCCTAGTGTTTGGGGTTTTTTAAAGAAATTAAACCAAGCATCTCTCCATGGCAATCAATTCCCAAATCCTCAGTGCCACCCCTCAGTAGCTTTGTGTGTGCAGGGACCCTGAGTGATCCAGAGCTCCTGGAATCAGGGGGAAAGATGGAGGAAACTCCAGCTGGAGAAACAAAGAGCTCAAAGGGAAAGTTCTCACGGCGTGTTCTGTACATGTCCAGGCTATTTTCTTAAGAAGTTGCAAATTTTTAATTTTTTACATTTTTTTAAACCTGGGGAAAGCTGACATTACCATAGAGTCTTGCTTCCAACTGACATCTCGTGTTCTCTGGTACCCTCCGATGTACTTTGTAATAAAATGTTTTTGCAAGTGTGTAAAATGTATCATAATTGTATTGCCTTTAGAATCACTCAGGCTCAGGTTAGATAGACACCAAGAGAAAAAAAACAACCTCATTCTTTAGAGCTTTTAGTTCAATGTGACAGAGCTATTTTCACCCTCATGTAGAAGATCTTGGAGGTTCTAATGAGGAAAATGGGGTTTTATTTTCAATGTGGCTTTGCTGGATTCACTGGCAGTCCCCTGCACTTCATACACTGATTTTCTAGCTGCACTTCTCCCATCTCCTGCTTCAAAATACTTTTTAGCCAATAAATACTGCAGTGATTTCATATCCCTTGCTCTTTGCTGAGTCCTTATAATCTCCACACAGCAACAGTTGCATTCATTCTTTGATTTAGAACTAGGAGGAAAACACTATTCTGTGAGTAGCACTTGGTTTCTTAAAGATGAAAAACAAAAATAACTGTAAAAATATTTTAAAAAAACAAGATAAAGTGAAAAAAACATGATTAAAACTGGAAAATCCTACCACGGGTACAAAGTGTTTGCTTTTTCTTGCCTAAAATGCAAAACCACTGTCCATGCCTTTGATTTCACTTGATGTTTTAAAGGTTAAATCACTTTTTCTCTATCAAATAGGGTAATTTTTCATTAACTTCCCAACCACGTCAGCTGTTGGATTACACCAGGACCTGTGTATCACCACACATGATATATTGCTGCTGGAAGCGAGCTGGAATTGCACCAGAGTGCCACTAAAAATCCAACTGCCCCAACACCATTCTGTCTGGGACAGCGAAAGGGAGCTGCATGAAGATTTTCAATATTCCACAAAAGCCATCAGTGGTTCATTAAAATAACTGGAGTGCTACAAATGTGTCCATTTGTTTAGGTGAGTGCAGCTCATTGCCATAAATGTTGGTAGGGAATGTTTGACAACACAAGCTCATTGCCATAAATGTTGGTAGGGAATGCAACAGGGATGGTTTGACAACACAGAGAAAGATCAGTATTAGTGATGGAATAAAATCATGGCCACTATCCAAACATCAGTTTCAGTGAAATCAGCTTGCAATATGTAATTTCAAATGATTTTGAAAGAGAAGAAAACATGTGACTGAAAAAAGCAAAATGTTTTTACATGGAAGAAGTCTGGTGAAGAAAATGAGGTGTTCTGCCCCACATTTTGGAATCCATGAAGCCTGACCTGGGCAGATTTTAAAGCACAGGAAGGTAACTTACACCCAGATTCAACTCCTGAATAACAAACTGCAGCTCCAGAAGCCTCCTGTGACATCAATAACTCTGATTTCAGGCTTGCACCTGTATTTTACATCCTTCTGGAGAGGCCTGCTGGAAAGCCTGGAAGTGCTGAGAGATGGACAATCCACCATGGTGACTGACTGATTGACTGATTGATTATCCAGAGCTCCCCCATCAGCGCCACTCTGCTCTACATGACCCTCATCACTCTCCTTGTGTCAGGCGTCGCCTGCACCCCACAGAGATTCCCCTTCTCAGCCTCCTTCCAGAAACCTCAGATTCCACAAATTCCCTTTTTCTCCTTCTGATGGCTCCTGCCTCATTTCTCTTCTGGCTTCACCTCATCCTCATCCCAGAGCACAGAGGGGAAAGCAGCAAAGTGGAGAAGATTCCACTCATCAGCAACAGCACCAAGTCCTGTCCAGTGCTTCCCATTCACACACCCCAATACCCAAAATAACCCATTTTCCCTGACACAGGAGTCAGGAGTCACTGACTTTGTTCCCCACACACCTTTAGATGGTTTCCAGAGCCACTCTCCTTAAAAACACTCTTGGAAGTTAACACCACAGGAACATGGAATGGTTTGGGATGGAAGGGACCTTAGAGACCATCACATTCCAACCCAAATCTTCCCCTAGGCCAGGAGATTTCCTCTCCGAAATTACAGAGCTTGGTTTCCTTTGGAAATGAGGCACATCCCAAGCTGCTGACACGAGGAGAAGGAGCAGCCATGGATCATTCTGGAGCTGCCACCGAGGCTGCTCTGTCCTGATTTACTGGAGGAGGCCGAGATGTTCCCTCACATGGTTGTCCAAAAGACACCAGGAAAGGAAAGAGAAGGTTTAAAAACACCCTTCCAAAGGCTCAAGGAAGTTTGCTGAATTTACTTTTTCTTCAGGCAACGTGTTCTCCAGTAAGAAAGGTTTTGTGGTTTTTTTCCAGGTGATTTCTCCCTGAGCAAGGAGCAGCAGCAGCTCAAAATTAACCTAAACCAGGCAGTTTGGAGCAGCAGGACAGCTCAGCACCCTCAGGCTGCATCCTGGACTAATAATAGAATCATTACATAAAATAAATATTAATAATATTAAAATCTTCTACTCAGAAAATGGATCACGTAAAAACCCCCAGTGAGACTTACAGAGGGAAAAATAGTCCAAACCAACGAGGATTAAAAATGCTTTTGCTAACAAAATTGTCAAATCAGATTTTAAACTTATAATTTATACTTCATTTTACTCAATATCTGGTTCTTCTCCTTGCAACTGGTCTCTTATTTCAAGGAAATTCTCCTTTGAAGGTATAGGACAAAACTTGCTTAAGATTTTATCAAGGAACTCACATTTAAGGAAGAAAAAAAATTAAAACCAAATATGCAAAGCCAAAGGAAACTATTGGAGAATCCTTCCAGTTCAATGCTGCAGAAAAGGCTCATCCTCTCATTAAAACCTCTCACTTGAGCACTTAAATCCTTGACATTCCTCCACTGCTCATAAACTGCATTATGCAACATCAGGTTTTGGATGGAAATGGTGTCACTAAGTATTTTTCCAGGGAGAAAACATGCCAACTTTAGGACACCAACACAGTTATATTTAGAGAATAAAATATTGGTTTTGCCCTGTATTTTACTTGTTTTAAATAAATTATCATTAACTCTGCCAGATATTTCAAATTCCTTCCTTCTAGTCACCCTGTATGGTTAGTTCTCTACTACAGGTAAAACTAAAAAAAAAGGAAAGTCACTGCATCATTTCAACGCAAATATGATGTAAGAGAGGTCAGGCTGGGCTTCCTAATTATTATTATTAATAATTGTATTGTTCCTACTTTGCTGACACCACAAAAATGAGTTGTGGCTGGTTATCTAACAGGGGAATCCCCTCAGCAAAGGCTGCACCGTAAGGTAGGAGTAAGTACTCATTAAAAATACCCTGAAATCTCAGTGTTCATTAGCTGATTATAGAGGCTGTGCGTGAGGGATTGCAGGCTGTGCTCAGGAGCACAATGCAGATCTTTAATATCACTGCTCTGAGTTCAAACACACACACGTTTTCAAATCTACTCTGCTAACTGCAAAAGGCATAATTAACGTTTTTAAATATCACCTGAACCACCTTCATCAAAACAATAATTAACTCCCATTCAGCCTGGAACTGAGGAAGTTAAAATAACACACAAGTCCTTCAACTTCCCTGCACTGCTGCATCCCAGCACTGGAATGTTCTGTAGGAATGTTCTGCTTGGAACCATTTCCCCACAGAGGCTGTGGATTCCCATCCCTGGAATGTCCAAAGCCAGGCTGGACAGGCCTTGGAGCAGCCTGGCATAGTGGAAGTGGTGGAATAAAATGAGCTTTAAGGTCCTTCCAAGCCAAACCATCCTGGAATTCTGTGACTGCTTGCTCCAGTAATGGATCTGGACATCCGTTATCCTTTCCTTACAACAAATCCCCAAGTGATACAAGTGGAAGACCAAAACTAAGCCAGTGGATGATGCACCAAAGACAAAATGAAAATTGCAGCAGATTTGCCAACACGAACACCCCCAAAAATGCCAAGGAAATGGGCAGCAGGAGGTCAAGAAGAAGTGCTGAGGACACAAAGCCCTGTGTCAAAAATCACTGTGTGTAAAAGTCAAATATCACTGTGTGCAACTACAGGGAGGATTTAAACTGGGAAGGAAAGAGGAGATCAAAAAACCAAGTTGCTGATGGACTCATCTATCTGACTAACAATTAACCCCATGGTTAGAAATCAGTGCATTGAGCCAGACTGACCCAAATTGATGCAGAACTGAGGGACAAGTGCTCAGACACAGCACAAACCTGGCTCACTTCGACCAGCTCCCTGGAGAGATCAGCTGCCAGCTGCAGACAGCTAAGAAACAATACAAGATAAGAAAAACACACAGAGAGGCTCTAAAAAACACACAGACCCCCAAAAAACACACAGAGAGACACCCAAAAACGCACTCAGATCTATCCCCATCTCAGATATCAACAAGCTTCACTATTTTTTTCATTATTTAGTCTAATATTAATTAAGTAACAGTGGAAAAAATCAAGTGTAAGGCTTTAAAATCACAGTGCTAAGTCAATAGGGTCACTTGCATCAGTCCTTCCTCTAAACATAATTTTGGGCTCTGTTGTCAGTCATTTGAACACTCACCTTGGTTATCTCAGTTTAAGTCAAAAAGACAAGTAAACGCTTGTAAAGCAGTAACAACAGCCAAGTCTCATTTCCACACTTCTCAGCTGGCTAATTACCAATACCACATCATTTTGGTGCACACAGATATCAATCCTGGCTAATCACCTGCTCACAGATATTTTTCAAGCTTTTTTTTTTTGCTCTTCCCCTGTTTCAACCACAGCAAAATTACCAGGCAGTGCTTTCCAGCTTCCTGAGCACACAGAGAGAGGAGGTTTTGATTGCTTTGGGTCACCTGGGATTGCAATCCTATTACAGGCAGGTTCAGGGAGATGTGACAGAGGTGTTTGAGTTTACTCACAATGAGCTCTGAGTCCCGTCCCATGGAAATCACAGTTCTGTTCACTGTCCTCAGCAGGTTCTCCATGATGATCTGCACATGGCGTTGTGTGGGGCCCTGAGGACGAGGAATAAATCAGTGATAGCTACAAACAACAGACAGCAACACAACTGAACCATTTGTGCTGCCTTTCGACCCACCTGTCTGGAGGAAATTAAGTAAAACATCACTTGCTGGTGATCACAAGGAGGGAATGGGTTTAACCAAGTGATATTTTGGTAATACATGTTCCCGATAAATTAAAATGTGCTGTTACAATGTCAATGGAAATGCAGCCTATGACATTTAGTTACCCATTAATTCCTTCCCCCAAGTCATTTTTCCAGCATCAAACCCCCACAGGCATTACCAGCCCTGGGGAGGGGGGGCTGTTCTGCAACAGCTCAATTAAAAGGAAGAGAAAAGCCAAGCAAAACTTTCATTAAGCAACTGCCAATTTCAGTCAATATCAGAAGCAATCTACCACTACTTTTAAAAGAGTTAAAAGGAAATACTTATTCCAGGCAGATTTTAAGGACAAATCCAGAAATCTCACACATAATGATGGGCAAAAAACAAAGCCACAAACACCACAAGGAGAAAGAAACAGATGAGCTTTGCTCCCATCTTTTACTTTATGGACAAAAAATAGATTTGCACATTTGAAGGACGATCCACCACCAGCACAAACTCACCCAGGAGCTGGTCCTGCTGCCAGGATCAGCCTGGGAGAGGGTGGAGCTGCAGGTGAGCCCCTACCACGGAGAGAAAATCAGCCAACAAAGAGAAACAGGAGCAGCCAAGCTGCCAGAACCAAATTCCTCCTGTAAAACAACTCCCACTCTGAAGCAGCCACACAGAGCTACTTCCAAAAACAAGCAAAATCAGAGCAAAACCCCAAAAAACCCAATTAAATAAGATGCCAGGGAGGATGTGAGGAGCTGACCCCTGAGGTCCTTTCCAGCTGAATTAGTGTATGATTCTACACAGCACTGAAGGTTCAGGCAGCAGCAGCAGCCCAAATTTCAGGAGAGCATCAAATCACTGCAGCTATCTGGCAAAGCAACAATATTTGTATGTTTGTTGAGGTCAAGAGAAAGCAGAAAAGAGACTATTATGCAAAAAAAGGGATATTACACATGCTGCATGTCTGGGAACCATGTCAGCAACAATACAACTCAAATGCACATTTCCCAAAATGCCCACGGGAGAAAAGAAAAACCACCAAAACACAACATTTTCCGCCTGGAAAAGGCCAGGCACAGTAAATGCGGAAGGTTTAACTCCTAAGGACATTTATTTCTTCACTGTCTAACCAGAAAAGCTGTACTGGATGTGCCTCAGAAAGAACAATGCCGTGCTGGATGTGACGTGTGAGATGCCACACAACAAACACATCCTCATCACTGCAGAACTGAGAGCTAGAAAAGGCTGGTTAGGAGGCCATAAAAAAGCAAAATAAAAATCTAAAGCTTCAGGAGTTACCTGCTTAATTCACTTTACTAAAACAATTTCTGTGAAGTGTTACTCATCACAGAGCCAGCCCACACTCACCACGTCTTTCTTGTAGAGCACTTCCAGGATGTTACTCAGCAACTGGCAGCAAGCCTCCAAATCTTCTTGTCTCTCCAAGTGATACTTGAGCTGGTCTGTCATTGTTGGCAGCAAGATTTCCCTGCAGTCTGCACACAAAACACGAGGTTACAAACACAGCTTTCAAGGCCTCCAGGCTGATGTGCTTCAGTGCTTACATAAGACACAAAAAAATCAGGAAAAATAAATTAACTTCCAGCTTTTCAACCCAAGCCTCGCCTCACCTTAAAAACTTCTGCCTCTGAATTGCTCCAACCTTTGACCATTTGCTGCTATCAAAAAAATACAAAATCCCCTTCCTTTCTCAAGAACTCAGACTGTTCCTACATGGAGGGAATCACCAAGTCAAAATTAATTCCTAATTATCCGTATAAATGTCAGCCCAATGAACAGCTTGGTTCTGCAGATCTGCCCCAGAGATGCTCTGTGATCACAGCCTTGTGCCTCTGCATTTGGGAAAGTTCAGGATATGCTGCTCCCTGAATTTTGGGCTAACATGGAAAGGAAACAGCAGATGAAGCAAAACCCCACAGGGCAGAGGGGTCATGTAGTGTGAACTGCCCCCAAATGCAGGGGAGGGGAAGAACCCCAAAGCCCAGCACTCCAGGAAAGGCACAGAACATGTCTTTGCAGAGCCTGCCAGGTGAATCAGTCTCTAATAACTTAAAAAGCCCCTAATTAGAGGGCTGAGAATGTTCCACAGCCCTGCTGAGCCCCACTGGCAGGGAGGGGGCAAAGATCAGTTTAATGTCTGAGTCACCTCAGAGTGCCACTGCAGTGCTGGAGCTGCTCTCATCAACGGGGGAGGCAGAAAAGCTGCATTTCTGAGAAAGGGAAAACTGATCCTGGGTCCCAGAGCTCGGTCTGGAATGACACAACCAGCACAGAACACTGTTCCCTTGGGTGGAGCTGACAGGGCTCCTCAGCTCCCACCTGGGGCTGCAGAGAAACATGGGGGGAACAAAACAGGCTGGGAACTCCCCAAAATCATCCCAAGGGTGAGGAGGAGCAGCTGAGGGAGCTGGGGGGGCTCAGTAAGGAGAAAAGGAGGCTCAGGGGGATGTTCTGGCTCTGCTCAACTCCCTGACTGGAAGGAATATTGAGTGAAAGACACAGGGAATGGCTCCCACTGCCAGAGGGCAGGGATGGATGGGATCCTGGGCAGGAGTTCCTGGCTGGGAGGGTGGGCAGGCCCTGGCACAGGGTGCCCAGAGCAGCTGGGGCTGCCCCTGGATCCCTGGCAGTGCCCAAGGCCAGGCTGGAGCAGCCTGGGACAGTGGAAGCCCTCGCTGCCCATGGCAGGGGTGGGATGGGATGAGCTTTAAAGATCCCTTCCCACCCAAACCAGCCCAGGATTCTGTGATGTTCCAACCAGCCCAGTGCTGTGGTGACACTCCCTAGACCAAGATGAGATTTTCAGGGCCTCTTTGCTATGAGCTGTTGTGAAGAACACTGAGCTGCTGCACTCTGCACTGATCACCTGGGAGCTCAGAGGAGCAGAGGGGAACCCTCACCACCCTGCCCGCCACAAATACCCCCAGCCCTGATTAACGGGAACCTTCGTGGTCCAGAACATCAGATCCTGCTCCCAAGGCAGCTCAGGATCTGCTGCACAGTGACCACAGACAATGGTAATTCCACCTCTGTTCTAGAGCAAAGTCCAGCCCGTGGTGATTTAAGAATATAATCAAACATTCATCTGTAACAAAGGATGCTCAGCAGGAATTACCAATTAGCAGCACCCAAGGAAAGCCTTCAATAAGCACAGGAGCTCTGCTGAAGGTGAATACACACCATAAATTTGTGTCAATAAAAACATTGTTTCCTGGGACACTAATAAATCCATTTATTTTATGGTTCATTTAGTTCATGTGGCCAAAAAAATTTAAGCTGTGCTGAGTAACTTTGTTTCCACTCCACAGCTTGTGAGTTGAGTCATAACTGAACAGTAAGAACTCTTATAAATGCTGGGTGTTGTCTACTAATATTCAACAGGCTCAAATTCCTCACGGAAAAATCCCTGGATTTTCTCTTTCGAACTCCAGCAGCTCCACAGCTCACTTGGCAATCAGCTGGAAGTCATTTGGAAAACAAAGCAACAGCAAACCCAAACATCTCCATAGGACAAAACCAATCAGACAAATCACTGTTTTATGTAAACCAAAACCTTGATGCTTGCAAGGACAGGACACTTCATTTAACTCCCAACCATGAGCACTGAAAATATCCACTAAATTATTATTAAACTGCTCCACACTCAGGGAAAAAATGTATTTATGCTTTTTTGTTTAATGTTTAAGTAGTGAAGTGAAAATTATATATAGAACAACATATATAATGTTATTATATGGTGGTAGGGATAAATAATATTTATATATTCATTTACTTCTGGAAAAGGATATATATTCATTTAAGGTTCAATACATTCAAAGTATTTATACATTCATTTACCTCTACTTTACTATATGGAAACATTGCTTATTTATATAATTACCACATGTTCCTATTTGTGTTTATAAACATGAACAAAACCACTATTATATTACTATTAAACTATTACTATTTTAACTATTATATTACTTTTTTTTAAGATACACAAACTCCACCACCAATCTCCATTCTGCTCCAAGGTCCCAAACTCTCCAGATTTCCCAGTGAATCATCCAACACTTAACAACATCACTAAATCAAAACGCTTCAGCAAACTGCTTCACACACTCCCTCTCACCCCCAAATCCTTCAAGCTTCACAAATTCATGTATTTTGAATTTTAATTCCTCTGGAGACACAAATAAATCTATCTTGACCTCTCAAAGCACAGAATTAGAGCCTTTTTTCTCACCCAGAAAAAGGCTGATGAAATTTTCTGTGCATTTGCCAGCCTTCCCTAAGTCCACAATCCTGTAGTGCATATTGCTTTTAGAAAAGAAAATCTCATTTTTGCAACAAGATCCAGGATTAGTTGACAGCTTATATGGAAGTATTCCCTATCAGCTGAAAATTCCTGAATCAATGAGAAGCAGGAGGGGCAGCCAACAACATTTTAGTACTGAACTCCAACCCACAGAGCGAGGGACAGGAAAATCTAAATTTTAAAAAGGCTGTGGATAGAGGTTTGATTTCTTTTCAAGTCAATTTGAGTGTTTATGGAAGTTTCCCAGCACCACTGAGGTTAAGACACAAACTTCAGAGAATGATCACGATGAAGAATTATGGTGAGAAGATCAGAGGGATGGAGCCCCTCTCCTCTTTAGCAAAGCCTGGGTGTGGCTCTGGGTGCCAGGGTTTAGCTGAGGTGTTGGGGCTGGGCTGGACTCCATGATCTTGACAGTCTCTTCCAACCTGGGGATTCTGTGATTCTGTGAATTCCTGTGAGGAAAGGCTGGGAGAGCTGGGAGTGCTCACCTGGAGAGGAGAGAACTTCAGGGACAGCTGGAGAGGGACTGGGGACAAGGGATAGAGGGAGAGGACACAGGGAATGGCTTTAAGCTGGAAAGGGTTTAAACTGGAAAAGGTTAGATGAGATACTGGGCAGGAATTTCTGGCTGGACTGGAATTCCCAGAGCAGCTGTGGTTCCCCCTGGATCCCTGGCAGTGCCCAAGACCAGGTTGGACACAGGGGCTGGGAGCACCTGGGACAGTGGGAGGTGTCCCTGCCATGGCACTGGATGGGACTTCAGGTCCCTCCCTACCCAATCCAATCTGGGATTCTGTGACACCAATGACAAGAGAAGATTTTAAGGCCACACTTTTTTTACTGAATAAAAAGCCCCAGACACCCATGGAAATGGTTTGGGTCAGTGCAGGTGCCTGGAATCCCCACCCCAGCCCAACCAAAGGCTGCTGGATTTAGGACATTCCTAACAGGCAGTGACAGGAAAACCCAGCTGAGGAGGCTCTTGATAAGATCTCAGAGCCATTAAGCAGCACGGATCTGTCAGCAAACCTGCCCTGGGCCCTGATTAATCACCCTCCCATTAACACAGATCCATTTGGATTTCTCAGCAGCTCAATAATCTTGGACTGCACCACTCCCTGCACTCTGAAGGGCTGAGTTTGGGAGTCAGGTTTATAAAACAAACCAGCCACACACAATTCCTACCCTTCCCTCTGAAAATGGAACTGCTTCAATAAGGGAGGGCAAAGATTAATATGGTAAATGCACCATAGCCTTTCTCAGGAGTGTGTTTTACACTCAGTTCCTTGTTTTAGCTGAGTTATCTCCATTCCTTCCTCCCAAGGAGAGTAAAGGATGATCCCTGATATTACTGACTTCTGCCCCAAAGTCCTGGCAACCTGAGAGCAGCCAGGAGAAGAGAAAATTATTATACAATGAGCTGAGAATGAATGAAGCAAATGAGTAACACTGATTAGAGCACAGCTCTAGACAGGAAATATTAGATCATTCTTGGGGGCATCATTTTACCCAGGCCCCAACACCACCAACTCCACTTCCATTCCTCCTTTCACTTGTTGAAAATCCAGCACTTCAGGGCTGAATAATTTCAAATCATTTCAGAAGTGAAGATAAAGTCAGGACTTGCCGTTTTCACCAAATTTCTGCACATGGTGACACAGGTGGTTAACTGTTTTTCAGAGATTGTAAGAGTGGTATAAACCATCACAATGCCAAAACACCAAGACTTTTTAAACTGGAACCAGCAAAATTTGTTTTATCAGCACTCAGCAGTCTCAGCTTTTGTGATCTGAGAGCACAAATCTCCTTTCCCACTGAAGCAGTGCCTATTTGCTCCCTCATTACCTTCCCTGACAGCACACAAACACTTTGCTGGGGTCAGTTTAACCTGCAGCCAGCCTGAAAAAGAATCAAGTGTTTCACCTCCAAGGAGGAAATCTGTAGGACAAGTGCCTGAGCTTATCTTTCACTGGCCCATTAATGGGAAAGCAGAAAATAACAAGGCATGGATGAACAGCACCCTCTGAAAGGTTTCTGCTTTCCTTCAGCCAGGGAACAGCTTCAAGGCACAGAGGACATCCAAAACCTCCATTTCCCCCACACCAGTCCAAAAGCTGAATTGATGATTTTTGACAAACCCCAACACAAAGTTACAACAGAGCCAAATAACCTGGCTGCTTTGTGCCCTTTTAAAATAACAAATCCCAAAGTTCTTTGTAATTTTGCACCTTCACTTCTTCACCACTTGTAACCTGCAGTCTCAATTAGGATTTTCCTCATGCCCAAGGCCAGGCTGGATGGGATTGGACCAGCCTGGGATAGTCAAAGGTGCCTGAGGGAATTGGAAAAACAGAAATTCCCACAGACACTGAAGGGTTTGGTCTGCAGCCTTGGAAGAAGCTTGGATTGATGTAAAATACAATACACAGATATTAAGCAGAAAAATCATAAACTTGTGTTTCTATAGCTGTAAGTAAGAATATGCCTTCAGTAAGTGAGAAACTGCACTGATGAGATGGTGAAGGGTTTCCAGTGGAGGGGTGGGGTTGTGTGGCATTACTGAGAGTTTAGAAGTTATAACAGAAGCAGATGTGTGCCTGTGAGACAGAAGCCCACTGGACAAAAGCATCCTCAGTGCAGCAGGAGTGAGTAAAGGTGACAGGTCAGAAAAGCAAAATAAACCCTGTGGCAACTGTCCATTGGGTTAGAAAGTTCTGTATTGCCTTGTGACAAAGAACTTGTGACTGCTCTGAGCTATGGCCGAGTGCTGGCTCCTCTGAAATCTCACAGCCTCTGAGACTGGTGTTTGTCTGAGCAATAAATCGTTCTTAGCCTGAAAATAGTCCCAGTCCTTGCTGGAGTTCTGGATGCTGAGAATTTCAGACTTTCTGGGCTGCCAGGCACTGACCCCCAGGAGAACTCTGCATTGACCTGAGGCCGTGGAGAAGGCTTCCAGAATTGATTGACAGCACTGGGATTGTGGGTGTGGAGTTGAGTATTAAGTGTGGAACATCACAGAGTGGAAAACTTGGAGTCTGGGGTTTTAGAATATAGCAATATATATGGGCAAGACAGAGGTTTTAGGGCAGAGGCTGGTCCTTCCTCTTCACCTTCTTCTCCATGGGTTTGGGTGGTATTTTGTTATTGGACAGAAAAGCCCACAGTGTGAACTTTGAGGGATCAGTTATTGGGTTAAAAGTGAAAATAATTTAGGTGTCATTTCTTAATTGGACAGTTTAGCCTTAAAAGACCTTGTAACAAGAGACAGTTGGCCATTTTGTGCCTTGCTGGTGAAAGACTGCAGAACTCACTGCTGTGAGACTGTAACACTGATAAGAAATAATGAACACCTGAGTCTGAATGCGAACTGTCCTCTCAAGTGCCTTCAATCCCAACCTCCACAGAGGAGGAAAAAGGAACCCAAAAACCAGCAATCCCTCCATTATTAGTGGTGACAATGACAGGTGCCCACCAACCCAAGGGCAGCACTGGATGGGCTTTAAGGTCCCTTCCCACCCTAACCACTCTTGGGTTTTGATTTTCCATCTTGTCCTTCCCATGGAACACCCTTAGCATGTCCAGGGATGGCAGGAGAGAGCAGGCAGGGGACAGGGGCAGGAGCAAAGGCTGGGACTGTGCCTGCTCACCGTGCTGGGTGAAGAGGTCGCTGTGCACGATCTCGATCAGGCAGTAGAGCTTCTGGATGGTCAAACGGCTCACGGGCACGTTGAGGATGAACTCGGTGAAGAGCTTGCTGCACACACAGGGAAAGCAAAAAACCATTAAACAAAAGCAAAAATCCACAAAATCTACATAATCCATCCAAAAAACCCATGGAAAAACAACTGGACACAATCATCCATAAAGAACCCGACACACAACTTCCTGCTCTAGGATGAGCAAACTCAATTGTTTTGAGATATTTAAAAAAAAATAAAAATCAGAGAATCATGACCAGTTGTCAACAAATTTCTTTAGCTTTTAATGTAATTTCTTTTGTCCCTTCCCTTTTATCTCAGTTTAAGACTCTGTCCGTGTCACACTTAAGGTTTTAGGTATCAAGTTTTCCTTGCCTGTCCTTCACGTCAATCAGCACGTTGGTGATTATGGATGCCAAAAAACATTGTAAGCTACCAACAAAAAAATTAATAATTAAAAAAAAAAACCCAAAAATTGACATTTTTGGATAAGGCACCATCACACTCATCAGCTGAGCTCTCAGCTAGTATTGTCAAGACTCTTCAATAATTTTCCATCCCCTCCTAAAATCTTGGGTTCTTTGCTTTTCCTATTGAGATTTAAGTCAACCTCATTTTAAATACTCCCAGTATTTAACTGCCACTTGTATCGGTAATACCATCGAAAAAGTATAATATTTGGGCTAAAACAGGCCAAGTCCTGCATCTTCCTTTCTCTTTTCTCAAGAATTTTGCTGTCACATACCAAAATTATTATTTAGTCCAGAAACTCTACAATTCAGATTTCCTAAGCCAGGGAAGTGTAGATGTAAAATAATTCACAGTCCCCAGGCAAGCAGAAGGTAAATTCCGGGCTCCTCAGGCCACTGGAATGTTGGATTAAGATTATATTTATTTATTTTACCCCTGCTTTATCTCTTTTCCTCCTTCTGACATATCAAGACCATAAAAATAAAGCCAGACAAAATTTACAAGGGTTTGTGCAGTAAAATCAGATTTTATATGTCTTTTTTTCAGTTTGTAACAGCACCGTAAAAAAAAAAATTATATTTTTCTCTTTATGCTAAAAGTTCTGCTGAAATACCCATTTTTATTTGGTTTTTCCACTGTTTTTTCCTTCAATATCCTGTTATTGTCCTTTTTATTTACTAACAACACTGCCATGTTTATGACCTACTGAGACATCGATCCAGCAACTGAATCACTGAATTATTTATTATGTTATTATTTACATGAAATTTAAACTTGAAAGAGTGAAGCATCATGGTACAGCTTAAGAGTTTTGATGGCAGCTGCCTGATGATAAATATCTCTTGGTAATGGTTTCTACTGCAAAGTTTGTCAGGTATTTGTTAGACATTATTAAAAAAAAAACAGGCTCTTTGTGTAACCCTTAAAAATACCTACAAGGGACAAAAAAAATATGCAATAAAACCAAAGTGATAAAACTTCTCAGGTGATCCATATTTCACTGTCTCAGTATATATTTCTATACTTTTATATATTCTTCTATCTTTATATATATAGTAGTAACATGCAAAAATGAAATATACAGTGTATGTTTTTATCCTTATATATATTATATTTATTTTATATATTTGTGTGCATATTTTATATATAGCTTTATAAAATAAAATTAGCACTGCACACTTAATTAACTCCACTCACCTGAGCTCCTTTGGATCAAACACTAATTTCACGTCATTGACAATTGCTGGCAAGTATTTAAGTGCTGCACCCTAAAAAAAAACCACCAAAAACCCCAAATTAACAAACTTAAAGTCTTTAAAGGTGATGCAAAGACTGCGAGAATCATCCACAAGGAGGTGGCTTTGGTTTCACCATTTTCTGTGACACCTGAGCTGAAACTCGGCAAAAATTAAACTTTGAAACAGATTTAAAATAAGACAGAGGCATGAAATGTTCATAAACTCAGAAAACTTAAGACCAAAATTAGAGATTTATATGCTCCTTCCAACATTTTATAGAAACCTTTTGGTTCCTCTAATCCCTTTATCCCCATCTTCTGTTGAGCACTTTCTCATCCTCCTCCTCAACCATGCTGGAGTTGTTTGGGTTTAATTTTCACTCCACTGCTTAAAAATTAAACAAAAACCCTAATTAGCATTTTTTCCCTGCAGTAAATTCTTGGTAGCCACTCATGAAACCCGGGCTCTTCCCAATTCCCCTTGAACTCGCAGCCGCCACTGCACAGCACATGAAAGAGCTCGGAAGATACAAACAGATGTTTAATATTTTAACTGTTTGTAGGGATTTTTAGTCATTCTATCTTTTTTTAGGAACAATTTGTAGGTATTGCATGCACTGAGCATCAGACTAGCTAAAAAATCTCAGAGTAATTGAAATAGAAAGCAGAACAGCCAGACTTGTCTGCCTCACCTTGCGTTTTATCAATTAAATCAAATTGTTTGATAACAGGTGTATTCTTGCTTGAGAAGAGGCAGGGTTGGATGGGATACTGGGAATGAGGAATTGTTCCCTAAGAGGGTGGGGAGGAGCTGGGATGGAATTCCCAGAGCAGCTGTGGCTGCCCCTGGATCCCTGGCAGTGCCCAAGGCCAGGCTGGACACTGGGGCTGGAGCACCTGGGACAGGGGAAGGTGTCCCTGCCATGGCAGGGGTGGCACTGGGTGTATTTTCAGATCTTTCCAACCCAATCCCCTCTGTCCCTCTGTGATGTGAGAAATGATTGTATTTTACACCCCCCAGCCTGGACACACATTTATTTCCCTTCCCAGGTGTTTTTTACAGGTAGTAGAGCCACAGGAGAACAGTCTTGAGGGGCCAACACAAACCCAACTCTGTTCTCACCCAAGAGCTCCCCTTTCCTACCACAACCCCTGTCCCTCCACACCCAGCCCCCGAGCTCTCCAAAGCAACAAATCAACGCTTTGGTGACACCCAAGGAGAACCTCAAGAGGCCACCAAGGCAGAGACCCCTCCCCAAAGGGAACCCCCAGCCTGTCCCTGGGCTGGAAGCAGATTTCAGCATCCAATTCTCAGCCACAATCCATTGAGGCTTCAAGCTGGGCCATCAACCATCCCACATCTGCTGGAAGGACTCCTGAGCTGCATGGGGACCCTGGAATTCTGCAAAGGGAGCTGGGATGGGTGAGGGCTCTAATGACCAGTCAGGAACACAGGCAGGAATGGGGGTTTATTTGCTGATCATTCACACGCACGGAGCCATAAATGTTTAGTAACACATCTTAAAAGGGAGCTTGCATTTTATATCTTGAATTAAAATTTCACACGCAGCGTAAAAATTAACACTTGAATGGCTCTCATGAACTACTGTGGGGCAAAACTATTTACAACAGCCATTTACAGCTTGGAGCTGCAACAATTAGCAGTAACCGAGCGTCTACTTTATGGACAAACAAATTAAAGTTTAATTCTGAAGATTTAAAGAAGATTGTGGAAATATATTTCCCAATTTCCCACCTCAGCTGGCTTGATTACATGACAAGATGATCAGACTATGAGGCTGTGCAGCCCCGTGATTAATTCTGTATTTGTCCAAGGCAAAGGGCTACTAAAATAATTTTTTATTGGTATTAAATCAGGTAGAAGGGCAGCTCTTGCTGTAGATCTTACTCTGCTCAAGCTGCAGCTGAAGTAGATTTTCTGTGAGCAGTAGCTCCACTGCAATTCTGGTTATTCCCAGGACACTGCAATGCATAAATGAGGAATATGAAATGCAGCAGATGAAAAAAAAACCTGCTCTTGTCTTTCCATAGAAGATTAGGAAAAAACAAATAAGCATCTGGTTTAAGGGGGTTTTCTGCCATTTAAAGAAATTAAATTAATTACTTTTCTCTCTTGATCAGCACTGGACATAAGTCCCAATTCCTCATGTCTACAAGAAGCACACAGCAAACAAAGCCCAAAATCTTAATTCCATGGTTACACAGGGATGCCTAAACTACTTGAAAATTCCAAGCAGCATTAAAAAACCACAGTAGTGAGGAACCTCAGTGTTCACTCCAATGGTTTTCTGCAGTAATTTCCCTGTGATCACACGAGAAGCACACCCAAAGCTGGAAGGATCAGTCTCACACACGCACTCAATAATTACACACAGTTTCAAGCTGGGCTGCAATAAAAATCTGAGTGCCCCAAGGGGCTTCTCTCTTTGTGCAAAACCAGTGACAAATTATTCCCACTCTTATCAAACCACAAAAATCAGTCATTTCCAGTCCTACAAAGCACACAAATACAGCAGCAAAGGGGAAGGATGAAAAAGAGTGAAAGCAGCAATGACCCAGAGTGTGGCATAAATAATGGATATATTCTCCCCGAGCTGAATCTCCTCGTACACTCACTGTTCTGTTGGCTGTGGGGTGTTATTGGGATTTTATTTTCTTGCCCAGGCTGCGATTCACGTGGCTCAGCACGACATCAGCAAGGCCATGGCAGCCTGCAGCCAGCTCAGAGGTGTTGTGGCTCATCCTCTGCATCCCAACCACACACACATTGATTTCCCCTTCCTGAACACCACAGCTGTGTGTACAAGGAATTATTCCACAGGAAGCACGGGAAGAACCATGAGATGACATTCCCTCTGAGGAGGAGCTGCCAAGAGAAGCCATGGAGCTGCTCAGTGCCTCAAGGATACCTTTAAAAACTGTGAAAAAGGCAATTAACTGGGCCAAGAAACACAACTCACTAAGTGAAAATACTCAGGGCCAGAAAAGTCAAAGCTTTGCCTTAAATGGAATAAATTAAGCAATAATTGATGGGCACAGCTCTCTGCACAGCCAATGCAGGGATGGCAATTCCCAGGATTTATCCTTCCAGGGACTAATTGCAACTCGTTCCCTAAATCATCCCAACCTGCTCTCTGTCTGCACCCTTTGATAAATTTCAGATAAATTCATTGATGGGCTCCTAATGACTTCACAGCTAATTGTGTTCTCCTCAACTTCTCCACAACTGGCAGCCAAATCACATTGGTGTGGAAGGAACAAATGCAGTGTTGGTATAAAAGATCATTTGAGTGCAAAAACCCTTCAGATGTGGTAAAAAAAACAAAAGCCAGAATGAGTAATATCAGCAGCAATGGAATTGTTATTTCCGACAGTGGCCACATCAATGACAAGTCCCCTGCACTGCCCACACTTCTCTTTTCTCACTGATAGTTCATTTCCAGACAGGAAATGAACCAAAAATGGGTAAAGAATGGGATCTACCACCAGGAAAATTAGCACATTGCCCAGATCTAAAAGTTCAAAGAGTTTTATGGCTAAAAGTTTAGCTGAATTATTTATCCTGATTCTCCAAATGGAATTTTTCCTGCAGTTTTTTGCTGGGTGGGGAAAGCCTCAAAAAACTTCACTTTGACACTTCCATTTTTAAATAAGAGTAAACTTCATTTATTTATTGGGACAGCATGTGGTACAACTTCTAAAACTACCAGGAGGAGCTGCTTTCAATGAAATTTCTGGAGTTTTTAATTTCTTCACAAAAGGATTAGAGGACAAATAAAAGCCTTTTCTTTGTGTCATCAGGCAAATAAAAATACATAAGACAGGGAAGCCTAAGTACCTTAAAGTACTTCTGATACAATTTTGGGTTACAGATAGAAAAATGAGTTTTACTCATTTACTTTTGTTACAGAGTTGAGAATATGGAGAAATCTCTTAATACAAAAGTGAAATCACCTGTGTGATAAATACAGTAGGTCACTGGTGAGTGAAAAGCAAGCAGGACAGAAAAAGAATCTTGTAACAATGGAAAATTATCCCATTATTGGGTTTATAAATGGAATGACCAAAAAAAAAGTGTCACAAAAGCTCCTCTGCAGTAGCTGTTTAGATAAAAACTAACTTAAGGTTGTCATTAGATTGACCAAATGACATTTGCAAAGTATTAAACAAAATGTATTCTGAGCAGAACACCACAGCTCTTTTTTTTTTCCTGGGGTTTAAGTTCAGCTCTTTGTAGTCCATAAAAGCAAAAAAAAAAGCTTAATTTAAAACTGTCATTTTCCAAAGCCATTTGTTTCCATCAGTATGCCTGGACTCCAAATTAAGTACAAAAACCCTGTGCCAAATACATGATATTCTTCTGAACTCTTTTGTTTGACAAAGCAATAAATTTGTTTCACCTGACTCCATTTGAGAACATTATTTTAATGTTAATTTTCATCCTTTGTGCCATTCAACAAAGCACCTCCCTTCCACCCCAGCATTATCTTGGGTGCCACTCCATTAAACTCATCCAAACCAAATGAAGCCCAGTCAGCAGCTGCATCAAAAATATCCAGGAGCAGCTAAACTCTATTTGAGATTTGCCCCAGACTAGAGCAGCCCACAAACTAAAGCAGTTTTTATGCCAGTTGCAAAGCAGCACCTCTGGCACTAAATTCAGTGTAAAACAGCCCAATTTCAGGCTAAAAACCAGCCCAAATTCAGTGTAAAACAGCCCAATTTCAGGCCAAAACCCAGCCCAAAGCACAATCACCTAAAAACCAGCCCAAATTCAGTGTAAAACAGCCCAAATTCAGGCCAAAAACAAGCCAAATTTCAGGCCAAAAACCAGCCCAAAGCACAATCACAAATAAAAATCTTCTGGAGATATTTCCCACGTGGGTTCTAAGAGACACAGAAACCTCAGTCCACAGTTGCATTTTGTTACTCAACTCAGCTGATGTTTAAAAAGAATTCCACCTGTTGGAAAAGCCCTGCAGATTAACAAAGTCTCTTGTTTTCTTCTCAGGCACTTATTTTTCCCTGCCTTCGTTTAAATACTTTTCTGTGGCTTTAGCAATAAATGTTGAATATTAAAGTACAGACTGCACACTGAGAAATGTGTTAGAAGTGAGCAGAATTCTTAAGAACCCACGGCCATGGGATAATTCACATTAAAAAATGATCTCATCTTCCACCCCAGCTCTCCATGGCCTCACACAGGATGATTTTATACACAAAAAGTGCTCACACATCCTTAATTCAGATTATTCAGAGCTCCCAGGCTTTTCCAGCCATCCTGAACAAAATCAGAACACCAAATATCAGAGGGGCCCTGATGTTTTTTGGGATTTTTTTTGTTTTAAGGTTGGGATTTAAAGTGTTTGAGATGATATTTAGTGTTTAGACTTAGATGTTTATTATTTTTATTTATATTTTAGTTTTACAAGTAATGAATTCTACAGCATTCTATTAACAAGCCACAAAATGCCCAACTATCTTTCTCTATAAGGTCTTTTAAGGTTAAACTATCTAATTAAGAAATGACACTCAAATTAATTTCACTTTTAACCCAATAATCAATCCTTTGCACCCCACAATGCAGACTTTTCTGTTTAATTACAAAATACCACCCAAACCCATGAAGGTGAAGAAGGAGCAGCCTCTGCCCTAAAACCTCCATCCTCCTTTATGTACATTACTATATTCTGAACCTTAAACTCCAAGTTTCCCACCCTGTGATATCACACATTTCTATTTAAACTCCACACCCACAATCCCAATTATCAATCAGTTTTGGAAGCCTTCTCCACAGTCTCAGGTCAATGCAGAGTTCTCCTGGGGGTCAGTGCCTGGCAGCACAGAAAATCTAAAATTTTCAGTGTCCAGGGCTCCAACATCTCCTCCTCTTGTTTGAATTATGAATATTGTTTTGACAGTTTTGGTAAATTTTTGTTGGACATATTGAAGTAGATAAGGTATTTGAGTTTTGATATTTAAATATTGGTTTTAGGTTGATTTATGGGTAGGAATGTGTTAAAAGGTAAATAATGAAGTAATAAGGTATGATATTTGATTTAGTTTCATAATTTTATTTGGTTTTGTTCATTTAAAGGTTTTTTCTTGCTTTGTCTTAATTTTGTTTTGGGATAGGCTAAATGTAATTAAAATTTTAATGGTTTTATATTTTGTATGAAATTTTGAATTGTAATATAATTTATATTATGTTTTTGTTAAGGTTTTGTTATATTAATTTTGAATGTTATGGTTTTGATTATTATGATGATTTTTATAATTTTTGTATTGGTATAAAAACTTTGTTTATAACTTTTTGTGGGTGAAATATAAGACGTTAGCTGTAGGTTAGAATTTTGTGTAATTTATGTTTGCTGAGAAGGGTCCAGCTCCCTCCACTGCAGGAGGAGCTTCTGCACCTCCCAAGGGATGCAGGAACCCCTGACTAAGGAATATCTGCACTTTTATCCACACTTGAACCATCACTCTGAGTCTTCAGCAGGAGAAGGTTAAGGAAATAATTATCATGCACCAATTAGCAGAAAGGAGGAATAAAGCCAGGAAGGGCTCAGCACACTTGTAACCATTAAAAATGCATGCACACACCAAAGGCTGCTCACCCTTCCTGCAGCAGGTTTAACCCTCAAAGTGAGGTTTGGAAAACAAAGTGGAACCTCCCTTCCCAAGCTATTGCTGCAGCCCTGCCACCCAGAATTCCTGTTATTGAGGGAACAGCCACTGCATGCCAGCTCAAATCACTGCCTGGACTTCCCTCTCCAGCTTGGGCCACCCCACACCTTGAAAAGCTGAAAAAGGCAGCCCTGAAATGTCTGTCTCCACTGAAACACCAAAAAAAATTCCATAAAATTTTATTTAATTAACTAAAAAAAAAATCCCAACTTCTGCGTTGTTTGAACATTGTAATTTTCAGCAGTTCACCTTCCCAAATTCAAACCCACAGGAATGATTATAACCTGCAGTGAAAGTGGCTTTCAGTGGTTCTTGCACCTCAACATTTTAATTCCAACATGTTTGAGTATATAAAAGGCAAAAGAAATTAGGTATAAGCACCAGCAGAGTGCTAGCAAAGCTCTGCTCAAACCACATCCCAAGATCACATGGAATTTTACCTGTTTACTGCAAAAATCCATAGCTGTAGCACAAGTCAATTTAAAAATAAAGTCCTAATGTTTTTTATATATATATATATATACACCCCCTATAAATTCTCCACTACCCAAGAATTTTTGAATATCCATAATCCTAAAGGAGGTACAAATTCCAAGCCTCTTTCTGTGCTCTACAGCCTTAAATCCTTGTACAATTCTTAGAGTTTTCTTATAAGGAAACTTTTTTTTTCCCCATGCATGCACCCAAAGCCTTGAAAACTTCAAATTTAAGAAAAAATTTAAAAGCAAAATAATAAACAACTACAGTCAACAGCAGCTCATCAACTTCCACAAGGACATAAATATTTGAACAGATAAAGAGGAATTCTTGCTAAGAACACAAGACTGCAGTCTTTCATTCTGTGTCAGCTTGAAGGCTACTCCCCCAGCAGATAGGAAAAAAAAAATCCAGTCTACCCAGCCCAAAAAGTTGGGAACATCTGAGAAAGTTTCCAGTGGCAGTTCTGCTCCGTGGTGATAAACTGGAAAGGAAAATTCCAGTTTTTGCAAGGAGAAACGGGAGCAGTGGGATGTGTGAAAGAAGCAACTGCCTCGTTTAATGTAAAGCACCTTAATTTTCTGTGTAGGTCTCTGCAACTTCTTATCTCTCTCCAAACACACTTATTTTGTCTACACTTATTCAGCTTCCCCAATATTTATAAAAATCAGTGAAAAAAAGCCTAAAACTGCTACACAGCAAGATCTGCTGATCTTCCTGCACAACACAGGGACCTGGGGACTTAGCTGTTTAAAATCATTGATCTTCCACAAAACTTCAGCAAAGCATCCAACTGCACCAGAATTCCAGACTGGGTTGGGATGGGAGGGACTCAAAGACCTCCTCCATCCCTTGTCCCCAGTCCCTCTCCAGCTCTCCTGGAGCCCCTTCAGGCCCTGGCAGGGCTCTGAGCTCTCCCTGGAGCTGCTCCTCTCCAGGTGAGCCCCCCCAGGTGTCCCAGCCTGGCTCCATGAGAGGGATGCTCCTGCCTTTGGAGCATCCCCTTGCCCCCAGAACCCCTCCCTGTGCCCAGCCCTGGTCTCCAGCAGTGCCCCAGGAGATGCCAGCTGTGCTTTCTGCCCTCCCTTCCCCTCCTGGCTCTCCTCTCTCAGAGGCTGCACCCAGCACATCCCTGCATCTGAGCTCTGGCCCTGGCTGCCCCCACAACCCCCAGGAAAAACAAACTCCAGAAAAGATAAAAAAATCCCTTTACTTCCTTTTAACTCCCCTCTTAAGGCTGTCAGCAAGTGCCTGCCCTTGTACAAACCCCAGAGCACAGGAGACCAGTGCCCCACCTGTGGGGAGGTGCAGCACCCCCAACCCCTGCACCCCTCTGCCCCTTCCTGGGGTTTGGAACCAGCACAGCACTCAGTGGCTGCCCCAAGGCCCTGTGACAGTGGGATGACAGCAGGGTGACCCTATGGCTGTGTTCAAGGGTCCCAGGATGAGGGAAGAGATGAGAATCTTGACTCCATGTTACAGAAGACTGATTTATTATATTAAAATGCTATACTAAAACTACACTAAAAACCAGAAAGGATCCATCAGAAAGCTAGAAAGAAAAGCAAAGGAATGAGTAACAAAATCTTGTGACAGCTCACAGCCTCGACACAGGTGGCTGTCATTGGTCATCAAGCAAAAACAAGTTCACATGCTGGGTAAACAACTCTCCAAATCACATTCCAAAGCAGAAAAACATGGAGAGGCTGAAGCTTCCCAGCTTCTCAGGAGGAAAGATCCTGGCAAAAGGATTTTTTATGAAAAAAGTTTTTGACATTACCCCAGCAACACTGGGGCACCATGCAAGGATTCCTTCACTCTTCCTGGCAGCAGGGTCCCCATCTGCCCACCCCTCAGCTCTGGGAGCTCCAGGTGATGCTCCTCTCCACCAGCAGAGATGGAGATGCTCAATGAGGCCTCTAATGTCACCCACAGTGTCACTGGCACCTCCTGCAGCTCTGCCAGGCACGATGCCTGGCAGAACCCACACTCACCCTCTGAAACCCCCCACATTTATCCACCCATTCCATAGTTTTGTTTTCAGAAGCGCACATTTCTGCCTGGTGCTCACACTGCACAGCTCCAGTGGATACCTGAACATCATAAAAGCAATTTCACAAGCTGCAAAAAGCCAATAGTAGCAATGATGTGTTCTAAGAGCTCAGGAATTAGAGTCCAGAGGAGATGAAAGCAATAAATAATGAATGAAAGCTTGTCAAAGCTTCTGCAAGGCATCCTGAAACACACTGAGCCCCACCCTGGCTCATCCCTCACACTTCATCTGCCACCCTACACACACACAGGAGCTGTGCTCTCCCAAGCCTGAACCTCCACTGCTGCTGGGATCTCTCCAGTCCTTGCCAGGCAGTTTTCCTTCCTGCATCACAGGTGAACACACACCAAATCAATTTTTAGCTTTTTTCCCTTTTATTTCCCCCCACCTCAAGGTATAAATTGTTAAAGAAAAAAATCTCATGTTCATCTGCCTTCCTGCAGCAGGCCCTGCAAGGGAGTCTCAGGAAAAGAAATATCACATTCCACTCCTGTAATCTGCAAACTCATTTGTAAAAACCCAGAGAGCACACTCTGAGCCACAGCTCCACCTGCCCATTTCCATTCAGGACAGATCCTTTGGCAATGAAATGAAAAGACAGCTTTCCTGAAACATGTAATATCCCTACTTTGTTATCAGATGATCCAGTCTTGGCCTCTCTGCCTAAAATATTCCTCCTCAGCTGCTTTATCCCCACTATCTCTTTTTGCTGTGTGCTCAGCATGGCATCAGGAGCCCCAGAACTCAGGGGCTGGGGGGCTTTGACTCAGGATTTTCCTGCTCCAGGAATTTCTTCCCCTGGCACAGGATTTCCCACTGTGTCTTTGCAACCACCTGAGCAGGAAGAGCCCAACTGTCCCCAAATCCTACCCCAAATCCCAGCCCCTTGATCATCTCTCAACTCATTCAGCAAGGCTGGGTCAGGAGTTTCACCTTTTGTATAAACTCTGGTTGGAAGCACAAGGAGAAGTTCAAGGTGCAGCTTATCAAACACATTCAGGGCAGTCTCTGTAGTTTGCCATGATGAAAAAGATCCACTAACTTCTGTACCCAGCCTCCTCTGGATAACAAAATCTACCAGTCCTGTAATTCAGAGCTTTTGCTCTGTGATATCAGCACCTCAATGGGCACAGACCCCTTTCCCCACTGCATGGAACCAATGCTACCAAAAGCAGATTTAAAGGCACACAAGAAAAGGTCTAAGGGATAAAAGGTGGAGATTCCAGTCCCCCTCACTACTATTTTTTTTTTTAAATATGTACTAGGGATTAAGATCCTATATTAAAGTTCCTGAACAGCCTCAGATATAACTAAATACATTAAAATAAGGATCTACACTGTCAGCAGCATCTTAAATATGTCTTAAAAACACCTTAACTTTAAGGTTACAGAAGTTAAAAAGCCAAATACCAATGAACCCAAATTAAGTTCTCTTTTTAAAATAAAAGTGAGGGTTTTGAGGCAATTAAAGCTTGGACTCAATGATCTTGGATGTCTCTTCCAACTTAAAAAATTCTAGAATTCAATAAATTTACTTGCTCAAAGAAAGTTTTTTACACAGTCAACAGTCCTTCAGCAGAAGTACCAAGAAGTAACCTTGACTGAAGCAAAGCCAGCTTTTAAGCACAAATAGACAAATACTCCACTGCCTTATTGTGGCTGAGGATGCAAAACTGGAGATCTGGAAAGCACAAACCTTCACTATGACAGTCTGGTCAGAGTTGCTGCTCATCATCTCGTTGATGGACTTGAAGAGCTGCAGCAGAGACTCCCTGAAGTCTGCTTCTCCTTTGTTTTCATACAGCCTGAAAAACAATTAGGTTTCATCAGCACAAACCACAATGGAAATACTGCTTTAAAAAGTCTGGTGGCTTTTTTAACAATCAGATGACAAACAGCCACTTTTTGTCTTACATTTTCTCCAGAATTTTTACAACTTCCTTCACTGAATCAAGAGCTTTCTTGCACAAAAAAAACCAAACAACAAACAAGCAAAAAAACAAACCACTGAAGACAAGACAGACTGGCCAGGCTGGGCCAGCAGGAAGAAGAGATTTTTATTGTGAAATGCCACATGCAGCAGTGCTGCTCCAGTCCCTGGTGAGTCCCTGAGCAGTGCCCCAGTTCCCCGTGCCTGGGACAGCCTCTCCACCCTACAGATGTCTGCCAGGACCCTTGTGCTGATGAAGCCAGAAAGCAGCCAGCAAACTTGCCAGCAATCATTAAAATCTACCAGTGGCCCAAGGTGAGTGACCTTAAACTCTGGGCAAGAAAGAAAGAAAGGCAAGAAAGACCCCATCGACCCTCTTTTTGCCAAGACAACACAATTTTTCCTGTGGGAAGGGAGCACTGAGGTTAAATCATGTTTCAGCACTAATTTCAGGCTCAGTTTGCCATGGAGCCAGCACGGCTGACACAGAGCAGTGACTCAGCCCCAGCTCAGATGCAGGAGCCAGGTCCCTGTGCCTCCAGGCAGACTCCTCACAGCTGAGCTGACCCCCTGGGATGCCCCTCCCCCTCTCTCAGATGCTTTCAGGGGCGTAAAAAACTGCATAGAAGCACCTGAGCAAAACCAGAGGCCAGAAAAACACAGCCAAGGTGAAGAACTTGGGCCACTGGTACAAGGAGTGCTGCTGGAATTCTCTGCAGTGGTTTCAATGCAGAACCTGCCCTGCTCCAGGTGCAGGATGGCACAATCCTCACTGGAAAACGAGGGGGACACCACCACTGGCTCCACATCATCCTTGAAAACTTCCCCTCCTATGGCAGCACGTGGGGCTCACCCGCAGCAGGGTCAGCCAGGCTTCACATGACCAAAAAAAGAGACCTGGAACCCAGATTAAATCTGAATAGGGGGAGTTTAAACCATCCCACGGGACTGCCAGGCCAGGCTGGACAGGGCTTTGGGCACCCTGGACAGTGGGAGGTGTCCCTGCCATGGCAGGGGTGGGATGGGATGAGTTCAAGGTGCCTTCTCACCCAAACCATCCCATGACCCCTTCCCCCAGTTAAACCCACCTTTACCCAGTCAGCTCTGATGGATCAAGAGCCTCATCCCACAAAATCTGGGCTTCCAAAGCCCTTCCTGGTCCCACTGGCTCTGCTCCCCCCAAACATCTGGCACCAAGACACACTGGAGCAGCTCCAGCACGAGCTCAACTCCCTTTTGCTTTCCACAGTTTTCTCCTGGAGTTAAACCCAGCAGGAAGGTCTTGAATGTAGTCTGCAGCTCAGAAAGGGAATTTCATCCAGAAATTTCCTAGGTACAATCCTTGGACAATTTATTCATGTTCCAAGATCACAGAATCATGAAATGGTTTTGGTGGGAAGGGATTTTAAATCCCATCAAGTCCCACTCCTGCCATGGCAGGGACACATTCACCTGTCCCAGGTGCTCCAAACCCTGTCCAGCCTGGCCTTGGACATTCCCAGGGATCCAGGGGCAGCCCCAGCTGCTCTGGGCACCCTGTGCCAGGACTGCCCACCCTCACAGCCAGGAATTCCTTCCCAATATCCCATCTAAAGCTACATCATTATGGATCACATATTGCAGCTGGAAATGGGTTTTTCTTGGGACAAACATGGAGCTCGGGATGTTCCTGCTGCTTTACACTGAAGTTACATGTTAACATTTTTAATGTTGTGCTCATAAACCTTTGGAAGTCCCAGATATGAAAAAGTTGATTTCAACCTGGACAGAGAGGAAATAAATACAGAAAAAAAAAAAAATAGAAACCAGTAAATTGTGTTATTTTGCTCTGCACACTTCTATTCCCCTTTTAGGCTAAAATTGGGGGTTATGAAGGATAAAAAATTTGTTAAGTCCCCATTTCCATAATGGATTTCAGTGTCCCCCTGAACAGATTAGAGAGGTAAAACTTATACCAACAGAAAGAGTAACTGAACTTGACAGCCCAATATATCAAAATGCTTCAGACAAAAAACTCTGCCTTTCAAAAGGAAGTTATAATAAAAATAAAGTTAGTCACAAATGTGTTCCTACTGTCAGTTAATAACATCTATTTATTTAATATACCTGATAAAGCACAAAATCTCTGCAGCTGTGAGAAATCAAGGTTTACACCAGGCTGGTGCTTCCAGCCCTGCCTGGAGGATTTTAAGACTGTGGATTTTAAGACACCACAAGCACTGGGATCATTACTGAGAAAATCAGAGATATTTCTAAAGGTCACTTGCAGTATTTTGCCTTTATCAACCTTTGCTGTAGTGAGCAAATAGATGTGCCACCATGCCTTAAGTGGATGAACTTCCATGGATTTATCCAGAACTCAACTGCTAAAATGCTCCATCCATCCAAGGAGCCCACCACCCTCTTCCTGAAGTTCAAAATAAGCCATATTTTGGAATAAAAGCTTCAGCTTGCTGCTTGTGATTCCTCAGTGGAGCAGCAGCAATCCTGCATTTTAATCACTCCCAATCACACCCCCCAGGCAGGGCTTCAGTCCTGCAGCAGAACAAATCAGGCTCCCTCTGCACTCAGGAATTTTGCTGATTAATCCCTTGGCATGGAGGGTTGGTCTCACACTGAAGGGCTCTGAATTTGTGCTTCCCACAAGGAAATCCCACAGCCAGTCCTGGAGGGTCAGACTGTCTGTAAATCCAATCTGCAGCCAGAGGGAATTTTATTTTTTCTGTTTTCAAGTGATTTGTAGGCCCTGCTACAGCCTCAGTGACATCCTGTATTTTATGAATCTCACAGCAAGGCTCCTACAGAAATAAATTCCAAGCCCTAAATTAGAGGAAAGGGTGGTGGAGATGGTAACTGAAGAGCTCTACATAAATCCCTTGCAATAAGGTTGTTCCCACTGCTAACAAGCAGTAAAAGGACTCAATCTAAGTGAAGATCCCATCAGCTTGGTTTATAACTTCTGTAACATCCTGTGTATAAAACACAATACAGCAACAGAAGTCTCCCCAAACAGTGCCAAGCTTTAATTGTCCAGAGACCTAAACTGTGATGATTTTACCAATTCCCTGCTCCTGAAAATACAGATCTCTGCTAAAGAGGGAAAACCTCTCTCCTGAAATAACTTCTCACAGCTTCAAGTATTTCCAAAACAGAGCACTACTAAGCAGTTTTAACTGCTGGACTGTAAAACGTTGGCAGTTTTGGGGCATTATTGGCAATGGGAGGTGCAAGCACTGCCTGTACTCACTGGTTGAACAATATCCTGGAGCGCACAATGAACTTGAAGATGTATTCCAGGGCCTTCATGGCTTTGAAGAGCTGATCAGTGATCCCACACTTCTCAGCATTGTCCACGTATGTTTTCAATACCTTGGTCAGTTTTCTGTTGAAATACAAAAAAAAACCCACAAGCAAGTCACAAGTGTTCTCACAGAATTTCCATTTGGAAAGGTTTAATGAAAAATTATGTGCACACAGAGCTACAAAGTTAATTCTTCAACTAATAAACTCATTGTGGTTTTGTTTTGCTGATAAGTAGCTGGCACTTATTTTTGAGCAAAAAAAAAAAAAGAGAAAAACCACAGACCATAACCTCATTTAACACACAAATCTCACAACTTTAACACACAATACAACAAATCTCAGTAAGGCTGATTTTCTGCTGGATGTTCAGATGGATATTCAGATTCAGGCCCTCAGAAAGATGCACCTACTAATAATAATCAGAATAATAAAAATAATTAAATTAAATACAAGCATGCTGTTAGAATTATATCTCAGTAAGGCTGATTTTCTGCTGGATGTTCAGATGGATATTCAGATTCAGGCCCTCAGAAAGATGCACCTACTAATAATAATCAGAATAATAAAAATAATTAAATACAAGCATGCTGTTAGAATTAACACAAAGTATAAGTTTCTTCATTCAGCAAGGCTTCCCCTTTAGAAAGCTTTATCACAGATTTTGGGCTGAAATTAGTAAAATTTATTTCTCAAAGTACACACCAACAGCTGGAAATTCTCTTCTTCCCCATTTTAAAGCCTATCAAACTCGAAAGTGAAACAATTTTCAAAATAATCCCATTCCAGCTCCCTCCCTTCCAATGAATATAAATCAGGGCTTTAATGCAACCACGAGCAATTCCATTTTAAATCATCCCAGCTCCAGTGCATGATCCAACATCCCCACTCCAAGTAAACAAGCTCCACATTATTCCCCACTAACAGCAAACAACACGGAGATCCTGCTGCCTGGGGATTTGTTGGAGCAGGAGCAAACTGCCTGAGAATTTCAAGCAAGCACTTAAAACACTGCCAAGGCCACCTCTCTTTACTTCAGGGCTGAAGGTTGGGCTGGATGATCTTGGAGCTCTTTTCCACGCCGGATGTTCCATGAATAAAAGGCAGGGATGGGGCAGGGATCTGTCACATCCATGGGGACACCACAAACCAGAATTCAGCTCTCCCTGGACTTGAGGAAGGGAAGGATGCTCTCCATGCCATGAGAGGACCACCCCCAGCTCTTCCTGAGAAGTCCAGGTGATGCAGGATGCTCCACATGAGTGATCAGTAACCAAAATATCAGCTTTGAGACTGCAGGCTCAAAGCTTCTTTGGGAATTAAAGAAGGACCAGGGAAAGGTTCATCCCAAGAGGGTGCTGGCACTGCCCAGGCTCCCCAGGGAATGGGCACAGCCAGAGCTCCAGGAGGGTTTGGAAAACACTCCCAGGGATGCACAGAGTGGGATTTTGGGGTGTCTGTGCCAGGAGCTGGACTGATGATCCCTTCCAGCTCAGGATATTCTATGATTTCCTGATTTTTCACGATTTTAAATCAGTATTTTCAAACCTTTTCAGGTCCCTTAACAGATACTCTGCACCAGCAAAGGGCACCCCAGGTGTCCTGGTTTGGGTTTGCCTTTCCCCCAGCACTGCAGATATCCATCAGATATTTTTCCTCCAGTCTAACACAGCAGCAAAGATTCCAACTGTCAAAAACTACTTAAGACAACAAAAATAACGAGCCTTTGTTTTTTTGTCTTTCACTGCTTCTTCCCCACACTGACAGTAATGTGGATAATCAGGGTACAGTGTCATTTAATGCACAAAAAAACCCAGTATTTGAAGCATCTTAAATGGACATGATTCCCTCCCAATATGAGAGAGAATTGCTTTTGTTTTCCTTGAAAAACAGCTCCTGAAATTGTCAAATCATCCCCTTCTTCACTACAGCACTATCAGAACTTCTCCTTGCACACCACTGAAAGTTGTACCAATCTATTTCAATAAAGAAACAAAGACTAACCCCAGTCTTCTTCCAGACCCTCCCAAGCACCCTTCCAAGTTCATGGGCACATTCCTAATTAAGCTACATAAGTAGTTAAATAACATTACCTGGAAAAATTCTCCAAGTCACATTAGGAAAAATAAATTTTCCAACTCACGTGTAGGCCAAGGTAGCACTGAAATGCTTCTTGATGTAGGTCTCCAAGACAGGGTTGAAATGTTGAAATTTTCTGTCAGCAATCAGCCCAATGATAAATACCTGAAAAAACCCCAGTATAATTAGTTTGTTAGTCTCAAAAAAATATTTCACTTTTGTCCATTCCCCTTTCTTCTTAGAGAAGAGACATTGCTGGCATTAAAATTTCTGTTCTGCTCCTGTCCTAAATTGTGCTGTTAATCCATTAAAATGACTGGATGTAAGTGCTTCCTTATTTCCTGGGAGGATGACATGATATAACCCAACTCCCTCTGGATCTGAACCTTTAAATGTAATTTTTAAATTAAATAACTGTCAGCTCAGATCTTTTCCATTAATAAACTTCATTCTGTCATTAATTCCCCATTATTAGGTACATTTCAAGCCCTCCCCACTGCAGACTCACCAAAGCATCAAACACCAAAGTGTCAAAGGTTTCACTCTCCGAGTTCTCCATCATGATGTTAAAAAGGGCATCCAGTGTATCTTGAAGGAACTGCAAAGAAACAACACAGCTCTCATCATGCTTTCAAAGGAAAATTAAATTGAGATTTCACACAGGTTTCTACAAGTAAAGGCATCTTAAAAGGTAGCAAAAAAACTGAAAAATCCAACACTTTCCTTTGCAGCAACTTATTTTTAGTGAAGTTGATTATCTATGCACAGATTATCACTCCAACAGAAAAAACAAAGTCAGAAGTCACACTTGGCACACCTGGACAATGAATCTGTGACAATGCTCCAACAAAAGGATTTCCAAACTGCAGATTCAGCACACGCTCGCCAGGCCCATGCATTGCTGGAAACTCAGGTGTTCCAGAGCACAAACCACACAAGCACCTGAGTCTCATGCCAGGGACGTGGGAGCTGAGCCATGGAAGGCACCCAGAACATCCCTGCTCAGGGCTGCAGCACAGCCCCCCAGTCCCAGGGGGATCCCACATGCAGGCATGGGAACAGAGCCCCCCAGTGCTGCCCCAGCCCCAAACCTGCACAGCAAGGTCTTCACTCCCCCTGCCCGGGCACCCCCATCTGTGCAACACCAGAGAAAAAGCAGATTAGTGCCAGGGGCTTCCAGTAAAGCACAAGGACAAAAGGTCCCTAATTGCAGGAGTTCTTCCCAGAGGCAGGAATCCATGCAGTGCCAGAGATACTCATCAGTTCTGCTGGGATGGGCTTGTGCCTGAGCAGCTCCTTCCTCCAGCTGGCACAGACACACAGGGGCTCCTCCAGGGCACAGCCAGGCTGCAGCACAGCTCAGGTTGGGTTGAGAAAGAAGGGGTTAAATGTGGATGGTCCCAGCACACCTGTCTCAAATTATCCCAGGATGGTTTGGGTTGGAAGGGACCAAAGATCCCATCCAGTGCCACCCAGGGACATCTTCCAGTGTCCCAGGCTGCTCCAGCCTGGCCTTGGGCACTGCCAGGGATCCAGGGGCAGCCACGGCTGCTCTGGGCACCCTGTGCCAGGGCTGCCCACCCTGCCAGGGAAGTAAAATGGAAAAAAAAAAAGCTTTTGCCTTGTAGATGACACAGAATCTCAACAAGCAGAAGGGACTTGATCCTGGGGTTCCAGCTACAAGAGGCATTCCACATCCTGTGAGAGGGATGGAAAACCAGCCTGACTCCCACCTTCCTCCTTTAAAAATGTTCAGTGAGTCTCCTGAATCAAGCCTTATTCACCTGATCTCTTAAACCTACAGTCAAATGTCAGGAGGCAACCCCATTCACAGCTGAATGTCAAACTCCTTAAACCAAGCACACAGAGTCACAGTTCATGCTGCTGAGGATGAAAAAACAGAAAAAACCCAATTCTTGCAGCTGGTCTTAGCCCAGTCCTGGGGAAGAGCCAGCTCATAATTTCACCACGGGGGCAAAAGGAAAGCATCACCTTCTCACAGCCTTACTCATTCCATTAAAGAAGATGTGCAAATAAAGCACATTAAAGGCTGGACTTGATGTTCTAAAGGTTGAACTCCATGATCTCAGAGGTCTTTTCCAACCTAAATGGTTCTGTAATTCGAAATGATTCTGTGGCTGCTGCCAGCTGGCAGGGAGGGAAGTGCAAAGCACAGTTTGGAGCCTTGACAGGAGAAGTTTCTCTCTTGGTCTGAAGAGAAGTTGCACTCTTGGGTCCCCCACACTGAGTTCCCTGGAAGCCAAAGGATGGTTGGGAGGTTGATCAAGCCTTGATTTCACATCCAGGCAGCTCAGCCTGACTTTCACGAGCAGAGCTCAAGTCTGAAATCAGTTCACCAGTAGCAGCAGGAAGAGCACAGCAGAGATGCTGCTGCTGAGTGAAAGGGGCAGGACATTTCTCAGGTGGCATGAATAATTCCCACACTATTAGTTTACATTCTCATACTGCACAGACTCTGCACAAATGGAGCCAGAGCCTCTGGGGAAGGGAGATAACATTTACAGCTTCCACACACTCTGGGAACAGGCACAGGATGGGGAGCTGGGCTCATCTCCACTCAAATAAATGAACACCAGTAGGCCCAGGACCTTTACTGGGAGTTTTAAAAACAGGTTTAACAGAAAATAGGAATGTGTTTTATCACATCAATACTTTCTCTAAAGATATCCAGGCTGCACTGGGTATTGTAGTTAAAAACATGAGGGGCAAAGAAAGCTGGAGGAACAGAAAGGAACAGTTACAAACCAGATCCTGCAATGGAGCAGCCCCACAAAGATGGAACAGTGCTCCAACAGATGGAGAATGTAAGCACTGACCCTCTAAAAAAAGGATAAAAATGGTGGTGAAAGCAATATTAAATACTCCCTCTTCTGCCCCCTGCATGATTCCAGTTGTGCTCAGATCCCTGGGAGCAGGAGAAGGGAATCCCATTGGTCCCGAGAGTGTGCCAGGTGCAGAACCCACTCCAAAACTGCTTTTACCTCAACCCCATTAGTGGTGCATCCTGAGGAAATCCCTGATCCCACCCAGCAAGAACGTGCCATGCACTCTGGGATGTCACATTTGGAGAGGAGGGAGAATTCCAAGTGGCAGAGCCATGGCAGAGCTCAGCAGGAGCCAGTTCCAGAGGCAAGATTCTGCTCTCAAATGACCCAGGACAAAACCACAGCAAGCAGAACCTTCCTAAGACACAAACCTGTGGGACCCCACCTTCCCCACCCTCCAAGGAGGGCAAAATCAGCCTTCCCAGGTGTTTTAAGTTACTTCAAGCTGAAGCTTCATTATGCTTTTATTAAACAACTAAAAAATCCCCTGAAGTAAGGAAACAACTCTCCAGGGTCACCTGTCCCCAAGTACATCTTTTGACACTCCTTTAGATTTGATTTATTACAACACCTTCAATAAAGTCCCAGCCTCCTCTTTTGCACAGCTGAATCTGTCTTTATGTAGCTCTCTGCAATCACTCAGTGGCCTTGGCAAATGTAAATAACTTGGCTCAGCTAAATGTTTCCAGAAGTCTTTTTTAAAAGAAAAACAACAGCAGCACACACTAGGATTGCCTTCCACATCCACAGATCAAAAATACATTTAGCATCACCATGTAAGACTTCCAAGATGGTCTAATCTTGCAAAGAAAAACACTTTTTTTTCATGTATCTGTATATAAAAATTCACCAAAGTGCTAGAAAAAAACAACCTAATTTTCAGAAATGTGCATTTGATGTGTGTTTTATCAGTTCTCAAACATCTGAAATGTTCCTGGAGGGCAGGGAGAGGAGCATCAGCACTCTGAAGTCTGAGGTTGCAGGTTGCAATTTAATGTGTAAATGAGTGCAGTGAGGTTGAGGGGGAAAGTGTGGGGAACAAAAAAAAAAAAAAGACACCTCAAAGACACCTCAAAATCTGGGATTTTTATAGACAAACTCATTACCTTGACCACTTCACCACCATCAACTTTCATCAGCTGCTTCAAGTTTTGGTGCAACAGGCTCGTGTTGGATCTCCACTTCAGCAGTCCCAAGAGATCAACTAGGAATAAAAAAAACCCAACAATTATCTCCTGTAGGCTCTTTCCCTTTCCTCACTCTCCACCACCACATGCAGGACAAAGTTTTATTTCCTCACTTCAGCCTTTTCCCCTGGACAACAAGGTATTTCTGGTACCCTCTGACACTGCAGAAAGCTGGGACAATCCTTCTGCCCCAACAGAACTCTGAAAGGCTTTCAGAAAAGCAGCCAGCTTTTGAAATATCAGCAGGAAAATCTAGGCCAAGGAAGCCTGCTCCCTGGGTTTTTGATTTGCCGTACACAACAGTTGTGTATTTAGAAAAAAAATGCCAGAATGAAATTAGTCAGCCACCAACACAGTCATATCTACAGGGCAGTGACTCTCCCAGCATTAATGGCTCCAGCTTCTCTGCTCTCGCTGCATAAACTGAAGAGAAAATAAAGCACAATGAAGCACAAAGAGCTGCAAACTCACTGAGGGTGGGGGAGAGCTGGGTGATGAATACCTGCCAGTGCCCACGCTGCACAGCCCAGATGATGCCAGGGGTCCCATCCCCAAACCCTGCAGCCTGAAGATGGAGTCACTCCAGCACTCCTGATCAATCAGGGAATGCAGGAGGCCAGCTCTCTCCATCTGTCATGGCAAAGATTCCTTCAGGGAACACTCCTGGGGAGGAGCTCCCAGTGGGGTCCCCCTGCAGAGCAGCAGCTCCCTGGGAAATACCAGCCCCAGACCCCAAACTCCTCCTGCCTCTGCCAGAGCAGCCTCAGGGGAAAGCTCTAACCCAGGAAAAACCAGTTTTCAGCATAAAACAGAACTCCCAGCAACTCCTGCTCAGGAGAAGCTTCAATAACAAACTGAGCATGATGATCTCAAAGGTCTTCTCCAACCTCAATGATTTCATGGCTAATTTAAAGACTCACTACCTTCAGTTCAGCCCCTGGCCCACCTCCCCATGTAATTCATATTGTGTGAATTCTGCCCAAAATCACTCAAAGCAGGCACTTCCAACAAATACCCCCTCACCTCTTTGTTATTCAGGCTTTCAAAGCAACCAACACAGCATTTACCAAGGCATGAATCTGCAGAGTTTATTCTGGAAATTATCTGCTGAGACTGAAAGCAGCTGCTTGGCTTTTCTCAAAAACCTTTCATTTTAAGTAATAAATGAAATTACTTCTAGTGGAAAGCACTACAGTGCTCCTTGGAAAGAGTCCCCTCTGAGCAGCACTCAAACCAAGCCTTCTCATCATCTCTTTGTGAGGAGAAATCAAGAGAGTTTTACTACATTAAAGCTTTGAAAGAGTTGAATCCAAGTCCTCCATTCTTTTTAATACATCCTACAAGAAGTCTATAGCCTGAACCCAAAGTCTTAGAAACTCAGTATTAATAAAAAAAAAAAAAAAATTGCTTCTGGAAGCAAAGCAAAGATGCCTCCATGAGTTATCCAAAGTGTTTCATGGATATATTTATATCAGCTTTCCACCCCTGAATTTGGCTGCAGTCTGACTTCTAACAAGGCATCAGCTTGACAGAAGAAATGATGTGAACAAAAGCCAGCCCACAGACGAGCTCTGAACAGCATCATGGATTGCCCCAAGAAAACAAACCCACGTGGACTGGCAGCGTGATGGCACAGCAAATGCTAAATGAATATACATTTGTGAGCACAAAATGTCAGTGCAGGCCAGCTGAAAGGGAAAAATAACTCACAGGGTATGGAAAAACAGGCACTGGCTTGTAATGCAAGCATTAATTAAGCCCAGCAAAGCAGCAGTCAGGCACTAATCCCACTCTTTTCACAGGGGGCTGTGTGTAAAATAATGCAGAAAAGGGATGTAAAACAGTATTTTAGCCTACAGAAAACAGGAATGATGGAGTAAGCCTAGGTCAATGAAATTTGAGGTTAGAAACATCAGGAGGAAGAGAGAATGAGGTTGCCCAGAGCAGCTGTGGCTGCCCCTGGATCCCTGGCAGTGCCCAAGGCCAGGCTGGACACTGGGGCTGGAGCACCTGGGACAGGGGAAGGTGTCCCTGCCATGGCAGGGGTGGCACTGGATGACCATTAAGGTCACTTCCAACCCAAACCTGTCTGGGATTCTGTGATTTCCCACTGCAAAAGGTTTAAACAAACACCCAGACTGCAAAGTCCCCAGCAGCAACTTGGCTTTATTAATGTGATTTATCATTCTGTGGACTGCACATGAACAATGTTCTTTTACAGGGTATTTAACAAGTGGAAGGAACCACCCCAAGTTCCTGCCTATCTGCTTTCCTTAAAGATTCCTGGATCTATGCAAAAGCTTCCCCTATAGAAACACCCAAACTTTTCCCAAAGCCCAGCCACGGAATTCAGTCAGATAACATTTCCCCTCTAACTAAATTCCCATCTGTTCTTTGAAATTCTCTGCCTTCTTGACTTGAACATTTGATTTTCCAGTCTGTGTCATTTTAATTTTAATTCTTTGCTTACATTTTCACTTTTTATGCCACTATAGCACTTCAATTTGTCCTGTGTGTGTGTTGGAGTTTTTTTTAATTATCAACTGTGCTAGGCCAAATCCCTCCCAAGAGCTCTTCAAACTCCTGGTCTCCCCAATTCCTCCAAGTCCTGACTCCAGTGAAGGAACAGCCACTGCTATCCAGAAATTCCAGTCCTTCAGGCAGAAGAGAGAACAGAAATTCTTGGAATAAGCTTTTGAGGTGCCCTGGATGCTTCCAACAGCAAATCCACAGGGACAGCACAGCCAGCTCTGCCCACTGATAACTGAACATTTTCCCAGCAAGCCATTAATGAATTTTCAGTTCTGTTCCCATGACCCTGATAAATAAAAGGACATCCTGGAAGTCTGGGAAGAGGCACCAGGAGCATTTACTTCCACAGGCACTGAGAGTTTCTTCTCCTCCTCTTTGTCTTATGTCATCACTCTTCCTCAAAATGAACTGCAAAATCCAGGAGAAGGCCAGGGAATGTCCTGCTTTAATAAATTCTGCTCCAATCACTAAAAACTGGTCAAGTGTTAAACTGAGTAGACACCTCACACCATCACTCTCTCTCAAAGTCTCAGCAGTGGCCAAGTTGCTTATTTTGAAGCCTTTTCCATGCTAAGGACATCGATTACTGATGGAAAAGCAACATTAAAAACTCACAGTTCACAGAGAATGGAAGGCAAGGGAGTGTTCAAAGAGCTCAGGCACAAAAAAGTCTCTGCACCAAACCACACAGAAAAAGGCAGATGACTTATTCACATACTTTCAGAATTACTAAAAATAGGTCTTAAGGCCAGTTCTAAGATAGTTATGGAGGGTGAAGAAAGAACTATTACAGGTAAACAAAAGGAGAAAAATCTCCTTTGGCCCAACACTTTTGTGAGGATAATACTGGATTTTTATTTTCTTGTTTTTAAGAAAGTTAAAGGAAGAATATTAACCAAGCATTTCACAAAACTTCAAATCAGCTTCAGAAATCACCATCTGAAAATCACTGCCAACTTTTAGATGAAAACTGATACTTGAAGCAGGAATTTAATGATGATTTTTTTGTTTGTTTCTTTTCTGCTCAATGAGACATGGTGATCTTGCTTAATAATGTCACAGTACTTTGAAGAGAGAGAAAAGACTCTGGCAACTCCAAGGAAAAGTTTCCCAGACAACATAATTAACAGCAGCATTAAATAAAGATCAAGCCTTCAAAGCAAACAATATGTAAATCAAGCACCAAACAATGCTCAGGCTTATTTTAATAGCAGTTCTGTGAAAGCCACATCAATATATTGATCACTGGGAAATACTTTTAACTACTAACGAGCACTAGGGAAGGCTGAAGGGAAAAACAGCACTGATTTTCCAACCAAAAGCAGTTCAGTTCCAGATGTTGCATCCTGCTCTCCAAGCCCCAGCCCCACCGTGCTGCTGCTGAGCTCTGAGCCCATCCTTGCTGGGAAATCCTACAAGCACATCCCAGTTTTTCAGCTGAACACCCTGCCAGGCTCCGAGGCTGCCAGACTGCAGTGGATCTGATGTGCTCTGCATGAGAAACACCCGGGATGAGCTGGGGGATGCCAAGGAAAACACAGCAGCCAAGCTGGACCCACAGGGAGCAGGGACATCCCCGTGGACACAGGGGACTCTGCATGTGGCAGTGTCATCCTGGTCCCCACCCAGCTCCCCACAGCCCTTCCTGAGTCACAGCAGTGACTCAGTCCCCATGGAATGACCCTCCCACACTCCCCACTCAGTGCTGGTGCAGCCAGGAGAACAAGGGATCGCTCCATGGCAACCGAGCCCGGAATCACACGGAGGGCACGGGCTGAAAAAGGCAAAGATTCCCTTTGGTGGCTGCCACCAGCTTCCCACAGCCTCGGGATGCACTCAGCCAGCTGACAAACAGGACAAATGCACGGAATGCACGGTGGGAAAGGAACACACGAAGCCAAGGCCACTCCTGGGAAGGTGTGGGAACGTGAGGGTGACCTCCAGGTAACACAGCCTCCCCAACTCCCCTTCTGCACTCAGGAGAGAACATCAGAGCTGCCCTCAGCCCTGAGACATGGATATTGCACCTTGGAATAACAAACCAGCACGTTTGGGAGCAGAGCCCTGGTATTACCTACTCTTGGGAGCAAACTCACCCCCTTAGTGCTATTTTTCAAAGAAAAGTGAAATGCCACAGAGCCTGTTTAGTGCATTTCAGGGGAAGAGCCTCAACTATGTGGGAAACAACATCCCTGGTTCCACTTCACTTGGATTCTTCTGTTTTTTTCAGAGACATCAACTGCTCTGGAGCAAAAGAAAAAAGCTTGGATGGTTCACACACTCACCCACACAATCCAATCCAGCAAACAGCCACACGGAATGGGGATGGAGGAGGCAGCGGAGTCAGCACACAGATCCCAGCCTGCTGCAGCTCCAGCAGCTCTGGGCACTCACCGTTCTGGGTAAGTTTTGTTGAGCAGACCAGGGTGGAAATCTGGAAGGAGTCTTTGCTGATGGTGCAGCTCCCAAGGTTCTGCATGCTCTTGCCTGTTGCTGAGTGTCCCTTCTCCTCCAGCTCAATTTTTGTGGATGGCAGACTGAGATAGGTGGAGGCATCCTCCAGCTTCTTGGCCTCTGCCTACAGGGATGTTTGAAACACAGCAGGAGAAAATATCCCATCAAAACCTCGGCAATAAGAAAATTTTAACCTTTATACTGGATTTTCTTAGGTTTGGAGCTACCAAATGCATCTTTAGCAGTATTAATTTAGCACTAATCTGGCTACATTAGAGCCAAAATGGGATTATTTAAAAGGCCACAGAATTCACTCTTCCCAACCCACAAAAAACTCAACAACAGATCCTGCTGAAATTACAACATATTAAAGGTTTGACACTCAATCTCCCATATAAACCAACTGCTCAGGACTTGCTGCTTAGTTTGATTTAACAGCAGAGTTCAAAACACATTTTCCAGTGTAAGTCTGGAACAGAATTCCCCAGAAGTCAGTCAGTGGAGCTTCCCTGCTGGGAAGTTTAATTCTACCTTGTAAACTATAAGGTCATGCTCTCCATCCCTTAGAGTTGTCCCATCATATCTCATGAGCTTCACAAATGCCAGAGCAAATATTTTCTCAGATTTGTCTTTGGCTGTTAAAAAAAATAAAATAAAATATCACCACATAATTATTTCTACAGTCAGGACACCTAAATCTCACAAACATGGACAACCTGACAGTGAGTGACCACTGCAAAGATTCTCATGTAAATTAAGTGCACAAAAAAACTGGGGAAGTTTTCTAAAGGCAAGACAGAACAAAAAAAAAAAAAAGCAAATGAATACATCAACAGTAACCAGATGCTTCTTATTTCCATATTCTGTCTGTTCTTTTTGGAAAGCTTTATAAAGGCAAATTTTAAAAACAAAACAGAAATGTGATGCATTGAGAAAGCCCAGGTTTTTATAAGAATGGCAGTGTTTGGGAGCTGGAATAAAGATTAAACACCAGCACTGAGGATCTCATCAGAGCACAGAGCCCTGAGGACAGACATTTGGAGGGGGAACATTAGAAGCAAAACAAAAACTGGATCCATAAATGCAGATGAAGTGCCTCAGCTTTTTGAAAGCTGACCCATTCTGCAGCCAACAGGAACTAAAAAATGCATCCAGCTTCTTCTTGGTCCAATATGCTGGCAAAAGTTTAAAACAACAAAGCAACAGATGAAGGAGAGATCACAAAGGAAGCTGAGAAGTAAAGCCAGAAGGAAAGTGTCATCACCTTGAGAGAGCCCAAGGAGCCTGGGAGAAAGCCCTGAGAGGGGCCCTTGTTAATATTTAGGAGTGACCTCTTCTAAATATTTAGGCTGTGGCCAACCTAAATATTTGAGTCATCATAAGAACATTTCTGACTCTAATAATTTAGTAGCACACAGTCAAAATTCTGATAATAATGACAATGACTTTTAGAACATTGTTTTCCTTAAAAAGTATCATTGTCTAGATTATTTCATTAATTTTCTTAATCCCAAAGTCTTCAATTACTGATGCTAAGCCAACTGTAAACTTTCACATTCCCATTTGCTGAATATCTTTATTACTCCCTACCTCTAAGATACAGAATACCACAACTCCCTGAGTTAAAAGCCTTACACCATTAGTAAATGGAGTACATTTAGTAAATGTACTGGTAAAAAATTCCATTTATTCTCTTTGGGGAAAATAACTGGGCAAGGAAGGAAAAACTCAATGAGGGTAGGTAAGAGTGAGGAAGATGTAATGGGAAAAAGGAGCTGGATATGACAAACTGTCACAAATTTAATCCTGCACTAAAAGCAACACAGCAAGAATCAGGTCTGGACTGGGAGAGTGGGAATGGCATCCCTGCTCCAGGATTCCCAAGGATGATGCCTTGTGCAGGCTGCCCTAGAACAGAGGCTGGACAGAGCTACAGAATAAAGCAGGGATTTACTCAAAGGATCTCCTCCAGGGATCCCCCTTGGGCAGCACCAGAGCCCAGCCAGGGCTGCCCCCAGGATGAACCCAAATGGTCCCAAAATGCACGAGCGCTGCCGGGGTCTCTCCCTGGGCTCAGCTCTGCTCCATGTGCACATTGCAGTTCAGTGTCCAATCCCACTGCAGCCCCTGCAGTCCCACCCTGCTTGTTTTTCTCTCTGCAGCCCACGGGCTTTGTGCTCCTGGGCTGAGATTGGGATCATTTGTCCTTGGTGCCCAGCTGGAGCAGGAATTGTTTTGTCTCCCTGCTCTGTGCAGAGCTCACCATCCCCTGCTGTGAAGAGCCCACACACTAATGCAGCCCAGATTGTGGAAAATAGAAAAGCTAAAGCTGAGGCAGCAAGGAGAGGCTGAGTTACTCACAGTCCTGGGAGGATCTGTGGCGGAAGGTGAACCTCAGGTGGCTGCGGTTCACGTCCTCGATGGGGATCGCAACCTGGCACCAGGGACAGGAGAAGGAAATGGTCAGGGCAGCAGCTTCAGCCTCCCCCAACCCCATCCAGCACCATCCAGACATCTTCCAGCACTTCCAAATGACCAGTGAGTGACAATCCCAGCAGCACATCCATCCTCAGCAGCCCCTTTCTGTCTACAGGCACGACAAGGCACCTTTGGAGTGACAATTCCGGAGTAGCTGCAAGGCCCTTGTGAGCACGCAGACTCTGCTCACAGACAGACTGAAAGGATTTCGGATTTGCAATCTCCAAACGTGGCAGTGGAAAGGTTATTACCCCAGCAAAATGAGCAGGCTTAAAGCACAATCAGCTCCCCAAACAGTGAGGAATCCAACACTATGGCAAATGGGTTTTAGCCTTAATATCCTGCTCTCCTCTAGGTCAGCTTCATGGAAAGAGAGCAAACCATTCCTGAAGAGGTGCTGGAGTTTCCCCACACCAGTCATCCTGAGCAATGGCTGAAATAAAATTCAATATGCAATAAAAGTCAAAGCCTTTCTTGGCTGAGCTATTCCTTGCCCTGCTGAATACAGGCACTGAATTTTCCCACTTTTGTTTCCCACTGGAAGCTGTATTAATGGCACATTAACACCCAGAGAAGTTATTTTAACAGTTTAAATACCTTTACAGTCTCAAACCAGCGAGGCTGCTTTACTTGGTAATAGATCACTGACTTGTACTCCGAGATGGCTTCATCACCAGCACCAGGAAAAATAACACTCTGCAAAAACAAACAGAAGGGAAGTGTTTATGGCACTTAAACTCCACTTTTTCAGTCAAACAAACAAAAAATAAATCAGTGAAGTAGGTCAGAAGAAGAGAGAATGCTCCTCATTAAACTGGTATCAAAATGCATGCATTGATAAGGAAAGATGTATTTAATGATGACAAAAGTTTGGTTGAAAATAGAACCTGGGACCTTAAGCTGACAAATACAGCTGTTGAAAAGGCTTAACATGATATGTATCAAAATCAAAAAGCCCCCAGACATTAAATACTTTAATACCTCTAATCTCTTGCCATCTTCATCATAAACAGACACTGTGACTTCCACATTCTTTGCTGTGGTTTTACTGCCTTTGTCAAAATCTCCCTGCACCAAGGTGACGTAGATGTCATTTCGAACATCTCCTACGAGGGAGAGCAGAGCACAAAATAACCCACAATTCTCACAGTAAACTCAAGAATCTGGGAAACCAAGGACACACAGAAACAATGGCAGAACATTTCAAACACCACATTTCCATTTATTTTATTTTTAAACAACTTCTTTAGGTATTCACTTGAAAGGAGAAGTTTCAACACATTTATCCCATACAAAGGTGTTTTGCAATTTGAAATATTTTAACAGCCTACAAAAGGTCTCTAATTTGTTACAGCAGGAAGAGGTTTGATGTTTTTGCTGGCCTGGGGGTTGCAGGGGAGTGTTGTATTTAGATTTATGACTAAAAATGCTCCTCAGCTCCACCCCAATTCAACTGAAATTTTGATAATGAGCTGGGGAAACAAAGGATTTCCAATAATTTTATGAGGCAGCACAGGATGCAAACAAGGTGCTGAGGCACTCACACTTGTGAAGAGACTGTAAAACATCTGACAGACCTCTGTCAGCAGCCACAGGGAGACCTGGAACTGGGATGGGCTCTGGACACATCTCATGGATGCCCCAGAGCCCAGCAATCTGCAGAGGACACTGCAGGCTCTGCTCATGGCAGTTTTTATTTTGAGAAGTACCACGTTTCTGGGTTGGTTTTCATGGCTTTTGGCTTGCTTGGGGTTTTTTTGGTTTTTGTTTGGTTTTTGGGGGGTTTTTTGGTTTTTTTTGGGGGTTTTTTTTTTTTTTTTTTTGTTTTTTTTTTTGTTTGTTTGGTGGTGGGGGTTTTTTGTGGTTTTTTTGGTTGGTTTTTGGGGGGTTTTTTGGTTTTTTTTGGGGGTTTTTTTTTTTTTTTTTTTGTTTTTTTTTTTGTTTGTTTGGTGGTGGGGGTTTTTTGTGGTTTTTTTGGTTGGTTTTTGGGGGGTTTTTTGGACATCTCATGGATGCCCCAGAGCCCAGCAATCTGCAGAGGACACTGCAGGCTCTGCTCATGGCAGTTTTTATTTTGAGAAGTACCACGTTTCTGGGTTGGTTTTCATGGCTTTTGGCTTGCTTGGGGTTTTTTTGGTTTTTGTTTGGTTTTTGGGGGGTTTTTTTGTGTGTTTGGGTTTTTTGTTTGGGTTTTTTTTTGTTTTTTTGGGGTTTTTTTTTGTTTTTTTGGGGGGTGTTTTTGTTTGTTTGGCTTTTTTGTTGTTTTTTTGTTTGTTTGTTTGTTTGGCTTTTTTTGTTTGTTTGTTTGGCTTTTTTGTTTGTTTTTTGTTTGGCTTTGTTTTTTTTTTGTTTGGCTTTTTTTGTTGGTTTTTCTTGGGTTGTTTTTTTTATGTTTTTTTGGGTTTTTTTTTTGTTTTGTTTTGTTTTTTGTAAACACCTGAACTGAACATGCACAGAATACATGTATTTTTAAAAAATCATGTGGTTCTCTTTCAAATGCATTCTCCAGATCTGGTACAAACCCTAAGAGAGCTGCTATCTCTAAATCAAGCCTGTGCCTCAAAAATCTGCTTTGGATTCAGCACAGGAGAGAAGCTTTACATATGCCCTTGTTGTGGGGATAATACAAAGTGTGTACTTTGTGTACATTCCTTTCAACTGGGAAAAAAAGGCAGAATTTCCACTCTCACTGGGATTTCCTCTCTTCTTGATGGAGGTGGGAGCTTTATTGATGCAGGTATTACCAAAGCATTTTACTTTTATTTTAATGAGACAACATCATTTGATTTTTTTTTTTTTGCATACCATACCTCAAATTCATCTTTAATTATTTTTTCCTCCAAAACCTCCCATGCCTACAGACATTTAATGCAGGTTAAAATATAACAAAGCAGCATTAATTAAGTGCCTTACCAGGCATGATAATCTCAGGAAAGCCCATTTTCCGAGCCACTGCTGTTGACCTGTCCACTAAGTGTGGAAACTCTTTCCTAATCTGATGGATATCTCCTGGAAGAAGTTTCAAAGTCACCCACAGACCTGTTGTGTAAAAAACCACAATTATGAAACTGCTGGGATTTATTCCTACTTACTAAAGATTTCTTTCTGGAACTTGAAAAATCTAAAAACATTAAAATCATTAGGTACATTAAGATAACTGATCTTCCTTTACTAAAAAAAAAAATAGAAAATATTTTCAAGCACTCAAGAGATCTCATCACTTCACACAAAAATATGAGTACAGCACACAGAATTATTTCTGATTATGTTCCATGTTCTTTGCAATGAGATGTTTATCTTCCATAGGGAAAAAAGAGAAGGAGCAAGGATGATTGGCATGGAAAGACCCCAGGATTCCAAGCAAGCAATACCAGCAGATCCAAACTTATTGATCACCACCCCATAAGCTGTTTTTACTGCTCTGAGCACAAAATCTACAGCATCAGCTTCATACAGCTGATGTTTTTCTGCTCAGTAGCAGAAGAAGCCACTAAAAAGCTGCTGCTTGCCAACTAACATCAGGCACATTTGTTACAGGAAAAAGGAAGATGCCAAAGTGGAAAAAAACCCGTAAAAATAAAAAAGGAACCCAACCCAAAGAAGCCTCCACTTGGTGAAGTGGCTGGCAATCAAGTTTAAGCACAAAATAATCACAGCAGCAATTTGCAGAAGAAAATCCTAAAATTAAAAGCTATGAAAAACACCCCAAAAATATTCATTCACGAAATAAATTGTGGGTTACCCTGTTAGAGAATTAACTGTACATTCATTTTGTGTACACTTGGCAGCTTGTCTTTTCCATGGTATCTCTGTAAGAGTTTCTGGGCTGATTTGTTGCCAGGGATGGTTCTGACAGCTGCAATTTCACTGAGCTGCAACTGTACCTGCACTGACTGGCTAAGGAACAACTCCCAGTCCTTTTTCTGTCTGCTTGGGCACTCTTTTTTAGGGAAAGAATCTGGAATGAATCAAAGACACTGAAATGTTTCCTCCTGTGGGATACACACTGGCCAGAGGTGAAAAACAAGGAGGGGAAGCAGATGAAACTTTTCCTCATTAGCTAAAGGAGAATCTAAACAAAGTTTATATAAAATTTTGTTTGCTATTAAATAGCAAAAATCAGGGAAAAGTATGCAGTTTTCCTGGTCAGATGTGGAGTGATACAGATATTCACAGAGTGTTTGGTGGAAACTCTGTATGAATCAGCATAACTCCACATTAATCCAGAATTCCAGAAAATATTGAAAGCATCAGAGGAATAACTGGGCACAGACACATGATGATCATGGCATCACACACAAAAATAAATCAACCCAGAGCAGTGGCCTAGAGAAGGTAGCAGGGAAGGTTTCAGAGGGGTTGCCTGGCTCTGGCTCCCTCCTCACCTCCTGTGAGCTCAGATCTCCCGGGGAAGGAGCAAAATGCTCCAAGTGCAGCTGCAGAGAGCAAAAATATGGGAAAGGAAGAGAAGGGAGGGAACATCCCTTCCTCCAGCACGGAGAGGTAAAATCCCACAGCTCAAGGGCACAAGAGGCGAGTCCTTGAGCCAGCACCTCCAGCAGAGGATCTGCCATGGGATGGGTGGGGCTGGAAGGGACCTCTGGAGATCATCCAGTCCTGCCAAGGGGAGCAGGTGACACAGGAACGTGTTCAGGTGGGTTGGGAATGTCTGCACAAAGGGAAACTCCACATCCTCCCTGGGCAGCTGTTCCAGAGCTCTGCCACCCTTCATGGAAAGAAATTCTTCCTCATGGTGAGGTGGAACTTGCTGTGTTTTAGTTTATGGCCACTGCTCCTCATCCTGTCGTGGGGAACCACTGGAAAGAGCCTAGCCCCATGCCCTGGCACCCTCTGGATGTATTTATATGGAATAATGAGATTCCCTCTCAGTCTCCTCCTCCCCAGAGTATCCAGGCCCAGCTCCTTCAGCCTCTGCTCAGAGCTGAACATCAGAGATGTTCAGACCCTTGATCATCTTGGTGGCCTCCCCTGGACCCTTCTCCAGCAGAAATATAAAGACACCCGAGAGCTGAACAATGCTACAACATGCAGAGTCCACACTGGGCAGGGCAAAAATTATGGGGAAGGGGGAAGAGCAGGCTGAGCCCTGAGGAGTGAGGAAGGGAGGAACAAAACTGTACGAACAACTTTTTGATCCCAAAATCAAAACCACCATGACACGAAGCAAATCGAGGTGCACAGGAAGAGCAGTACCTACCCTGACCCTTGTGGTTGACTTCTTTAGCAGCAATCACTTTGTTTATAACAGTCTGCAGGAAATCATTCTCCCCTGCCACCCTGGGTGAAAAACGGGATGATATGTTCAGCTGCTTGTGTCGAATGGCGTCATCCAACGCTAGCCTGGAGGATGCACATGACGACCAACACCAGGAGACAAAGGGGCACAGAAAACCAGAAGTCACAGTGACAAGGGAACACAAAAGATCGTATCATAGTTGTGACAAAGAGTATTTATTAGTCAACGCAGGACAAAGGACAGGAAAGGTAACAAGAAAGACAGAGGGAGATCATTAATCAGAAGAACGCTGATCTGCCACAGAGAGTCCAGCACACCTGTGAGGGCTCTGCTCCCTCAGGGACAGGGACAGTCCTCAGGGAGCAGGGGGAGTCCCCAGTTACGCAGTGAAAACCCACACAGGCAGTTCTCTTTTGTATAAATATTGAGGTATAGATATATTCATAGCAGACTGGCCCTGCAACACCTCCAGGGTCACCTCTGTCATTCCACAGGTGGAGTGCCCGAAGGAAAAGCTCCCATCAATCTCACAGGGAAAAGGAGGAGAAGAGCAGACAACCCAAACTCGGTGAACAAATGAGAAGATGGGGACAATAAATAAACAGCAGCATTAGGTGGCACTGAAGTAAATCTTGCCAGGTGCTTTTGACAGCCATTGTGCTGGTGGCCAGTGAGTGAATACAAACAAAGATATGAAAACAGAATTGCATGTGGTACAACAGAAACAAAGCACGGGATGAGGAGAAAAATGTGCCTCATATACACAGCCCAAGTGTAATGTTGGAAATGACAACACCCTGCGTTTCATTTCTACCTTATTCATGTCCTTTGGGATAGACTTTTTCAGGAGAATGTTCTCATTTATTACAGGGGAAAAAGAAAAATCACATTGTGCATCTTTTTAAAGCTCTGTGTATATGTAACAGGGAAAATGAATCAGTGCTAATGGAGCAGAAAACTGGATGTTCCATTAGCACCCCCTCTGAAAGGTTCATTTTCATTACATACTTCCACACTGGCTAAAAAACAACTTTGCTGTTGTTTACCACACAAGAAATGTATCCTTCTCTTCCCCAAACCCCATTTTCCTTGAAAAATGGAATTGCACTTCGATTTTGTCATTATCCTGTCAGGACATCACACCTGGCAGTCCTCTCACCAGCCCTTCACCTTCAAACCACAAGGGCTCCCTGAATGATGCCTCTTTCTCAAAACAAAGTTAATTTATGATTTTATTACATCAAGCTTTTTAAAAAAATATTATTAAAAGCCCATCTGAATACCCATTAGTGTATTAATCAAGGAATTTAGCTCCCCTAACTATGTTTTGCCTCTTGGAACAGATGGCAGTCCAACATATTCCACAATGGGAGAACTAAGCATCCATGTAAATTTATTATTTATTTATTTACTTTATGTAAATTTATTTGCTTATCCCTTCTACCCTTCGTCACTTCATGGAAGTAAAAACTTGGGATTTATGGATGGATCAAGATCTCTGTTGATCTCAGCAGTGAACTTACTGTAAGAATTTCACCTCTTACACATACTCCCCCTGATATCTTGAAACAAAAAGAAAACAAGGCTGTAGAACTGGGAATACATACTCTAAACTCCAAAAACCCTAAAGTTTCTGGAGATATCACTGCTGCAGCTAATGGCAAATTATCTGGGAAGATATATTAACAATATTACTCAGGAGAAAATATCCCAGGGAAAGAAATTAACTTAAAATATTAGCTTTTTTTTAAAATCAAAATTAAAATCTTGGTTTTTTCACTCCTGCTTGTTCTTGCAACTGCTCCCTACTTACGGCTGGAAGGGGATGAAGTGCTGCTTGTCCTCATCATCAACCTTCCCGTTAATGATGTCAGTAACATCCATCACTGCAAAGACAAACCAAGGGCACTGAGTGAACTCAGCAACGTGGGAAGAGGGAACCCCCCAGGGAACTGAAGCCACAGTGACTCAGAAGAGGGGTGGAATTCCCAACTGTGGAATTTCAGAATTGTCTATGGAATAACACAGAGCAAACGAGCTTTGGAATCTCAGCTGCACAAACCCTGGGGGGTACAGGATACAGCAACCAGTCTGATGGGATTTGTAACAACTCTGAGTTTATACAACCCCACAACAGCTGCACCACCCAGTTTCCAGGGAAGAACTGAGGAGGAGGTGGAGAGACCAGCCCAGAGGTACCTGCCACCCCGAAGGGTCGGCGCAGCCCCGAGGTGAGCTTCCTGGTGTTGTTGTCCCGCAGCTCCATCCGGCCCACGCGCACGATCTGGCACACAAAGCTGATCTTCTCTCTCTTCAGGTCCTTGCTGCCCAGGTCCTACAAACCATCAGGCTGCTTTTCAACAGCTGAATTTCCAGTTCCATTTCAGCAGGCAGAGGGTTTGGTGCTCAGAATCTGCCTCTAACAAAAAGTGCTCGCAGAGCAGAGCAGCTTTTGCAACAGTACTTCAACATCTCACTGGAGTTCTGTGCAAATTAATTCCTTAGGAGGTCAAATCATTTCTAGTACGTCAAAAGTCCAAAAATTCACTTTGGTTTTTCCCAGGTGTTGAGAATATTTAGCAGCCACTTAGGAGAAATGTCTCATGCAAGCCTCCGGCAGCAGAGAATTGTGGAATGGTTTGGGTTGGAAGGGACCTTCAAAATCATCTTGTTCCCACACTAGCAATGAGCAGGGACACATTCCACTATCCCAGGCTGCTCCAACCAGGCCTTGGACACTTCCAGGGATACAGGAGCCATCACAGCTGCTCTGGGCACCCTGTGCCAGAGCCTCCCCACCCTCCCAGGGAACAATTCCTTCCCAATATCCCATTCATCCCTGCACTCTGGCAGAAGCAGCCATTCCCCTTGTCCTAGAGCCCCTCCCCAGCTCTGTTTGCCCCTGCAGAGTGCCCCCACTGGTCCCCACACAGCACCCAGCTGCTGCCCACCCCAGGGTGGCCCCAGGCCCGGCAGGGCGCACTCACGGTGAACACGGCCCGCAGGTTGTGCAGTCTGTCAATGTCCTTGGGGAGGCCACAGCTCGACCACCTCACCAGGTAGTTCTCACTGAAAAGAACAATATTTTGAAGACTTTTTGTATAAAACATAGAGCAACAGAGCCACAGAATGCTTTGGGCTGGAAGGGATCATGAAGAACATCTCGTTCCATCCCCTGCCATGGGCAGGGACACCTTCCACTGTCCCAGGGTGCTCCAAGCCCCAGTGTCCAACCTGGCCTTGGGCACTGCCAGGGATTGGGACAATCCCACAACCTCTCTGGGAAACCCATGCCAGTGCCTCACCCCCTCCCAGGAAAGGATTTCTTCGTAATATCCCATCTGAATCTACCCTCTTTCAGCTTAAAGCCATTCCCCCATACCCTATCACTGAACGCCCTTTAACATAAGCAGATAAAATCAACTTCAGAATTTACAGGAGACTTTTCAACCCAATTTCCTTTTCCTAAGGAAACAAGTATTGAGCAGGGAGCATTTCCCTTACATCTACCCTCTTTCAGCTTAAAGCCATTCCCCCATACCCTATCACTGAACGCCCTTTAACATAAGCAGATAAAATCAACTTCAGAATTTACAGGAGACTTTTCAACCCAATTTCCTTTTCCTAAGGAAACCTAAGTATTCCTAAGTATTGAGCAGGGAGCATTTCCCTTAGTGCACACAATTTTTATAAAGAAAGCAGCTCCTCAGCAACCAAGTGTGGGAATTCTGCAGCTCAGCAACGGCACAGCCCTTGCAGGTGTGTTCACCTTGAATTTCCATCTGTTCTTGGGGAATCACAAGCACAGCACAACCTGAAATGTGCCCCAAGTGAAGGGACCAGCCTATGCTTTTCACAGAAATTTGACTTTGCTAAGCCCCAGAAGTCCCTCAGTACCATCCCTGAGAGAGCACAGATAAAAAAGGCCCTGACCTGATGAATTTGGATTCCAGGGGGTCATACAGAGACATCAGGACTTCAGCATCTTCTCCTATTTTACACACGACGTTTTTTAAATTTACAAATAAAGCAAATGAAGGAGTGGCAGCAAATTTTGCTTGTCTGTTGATATCAATATTCTGCTTCTGAGACTGCAATTGAAGAACAAAATAAAGTTTAACTTAGCCTAACAGACATCCAGCTGCTATAAAACTTTCCTAAAACCTTCCAGAAAGGAGGTTTCCATTGAGTGTCTGCTCCTGTGATCTTTTTTCTGTTAAGTTTTATGACAGACAGATTTTCTGGATCTGTCTTGAAGTGCCACACCATAAGGAAGAAGTTAAAAAAGAAAATAAGAGAAAAAGGAGAGAAAAGATGTCTTCACTTATTAAGTAGAGAGAAACAGATGGAGAAGAAATAGAGCCCCAAACATACCTGAAAAAAATCCAGGAACACACAATAAATAGAAACAGAAAAGTTCTTCCCTTCAAAAATAAGGATTTTGAACTCCAAAGATGCTGACAGTTCAAGACTGAGAAGGGCTTTAAATTTGCCCCTTTTATTTCAACAGTAAGTGTTTAGGATTGGCATAAAGAAACCACACAAGAATGAGGATTTTAGTCTTTGTGATTCTCAAACAGAAATTCTGACGACAACCTAACTTACAAACCTCTCACATGCACATCTGATATTAACTCACAAATGCAGCTGATTTATTCATACAGGTCTGAACCATAAATTCCACTAAAGCCTTTAAAGGACGTAAAAAACCCCAGCCTAACACAAAACTTCTTACAAAATTTTTAAGCCTGATAATTCTTCATAAACACATCAAATCCCTCATTACCAATGCTAAAAATAACAGTCATCCAATTAGTTTACAGCCTTGTGTTTCCCAGGGAAAAGCCACAGAGTCTCTCACTTTTTCCTCCTGTAGCCTCTCTTCCACTTGCTTGGAAGCAATTTCATGTGCTCTGAAAAGGCTGATGGTGCTGGTCTGCTCTGGGTCCAAAATGTTGCCATCTTCATCTCTAACCACCAGATCTAAATCCAGAATTCTAAACAAGGCAGAAAATATGTTTGCGAATTAGCAGAGCTGAAAGGAATGCACAAAAAGCACCTGCCAAGTGTTCAACGAGCACACCTGACACGTGATGGAAAAGAGATTATCTGAGACGTGATAATGCAATTTAACATGTCAGCAGCCTGGAGATCCAAGTCACTTATTCCCACAGCAAAGGGAGAAGGGATGGAAATGAAACAGCACAACAGCTGGGGAAGCAACTTCCTAAACAAACAAATTTGCCCGAGACTTGGTCGCCTCCTCTGATTTATCCAACAGTCTGAACAACCAAGTCCCACCACACACAGCTCGTGTCTCCCACTCCCAACTCATGTTTTACCCACACCCCACAAGATGAGGCAGAAGTTGTTTCCTTTTTTAAAGCAGAAGCCAGATCTCTGTCAGCAGGGTGTTAACATCCATAATTACCTTCTGGAGAGGAAGCTTTCTGCCACAATCAAATCCAGGCTCAGGAAAAAAAAAAAAATCACTTTTCTCCACATTTTCCACAGCGCTGGCAGCAGCAGCAAGGGTTAAAAAATCAGGTCCCTTCCCTAAGACTGCCTTTGTCACCTCCACCCCAATAAATGTGTCCCTATTTCCTTTTAACTCCATGGTCAGCTCTCCCAGTGGAGCTGCTCTAACTTTTAGAGCTGAAATATGTTTGATCAATGAGCTTAAATCAAATTTGCTGTGTCTGCTAAGTCACACAGGGGTTCATGATTTATCTGAAAGTAAATTCCAGCTGGGCACAACCTGCAAGGACTTGGAAACAGGAGCTGTGGCACACAGATATTTCCATGGACTTGGAGGATTCCTCCTCACCCTTGGAAGTGTTAAACCCTTGAGTGGGGTCAACACCCAAACCCCTCCAATTAACTGCACTGCATTAATTGCAGGAGACACAAAAATCATTCAAGCTGCAGGGTGGAGGCAGCAGATTTTTAAACTCTGCTCTGGAGCTGGACCCAGTCAACACAAAACTCTCCAGCATCCCCAGAACATCTCACTCCCAGATGAATTTTCTGGTGAGAAAATGGTTTCATCACTGAAAGCAAACAGAAAAGCAGCCCGAGTTGTTTTCTTCCTCCCTACTACTGTTCCCTGGACAGCAGCCACAGCAGGAGAAACACCCACAGAGCACTGGAATTGTCAGAGTCCTTCCATGGGAGAAAGTGCCCAGGACAGGGGAAAAGCTCAGAAATTCAGGGGAAGTCTCATAACCCAGGCTACAACACACCAATGTTTGCACAGGCTGTCAAAGGAGTCAAAGCAACCCCTCCTTTGATGCAATTCCTTTGTTTTAGCCTTTAACTTGCAAATGATGCTTGGGAAAAAATCTGATTTTTTTTTTCCTGAAGTGTCCCAGTTACAGACATTTGCAACTGAACAGAAAAACTCAGCTTTTTCACAACAAAATTACCTGACCCAATTTCAGAAAGATATTAAAAATACAGATTCCTAAGGCCATTTTTGCTTCCTCAGTTATTCTGACAATATGCTGCAAAACTTCTGTCTGTATTTACAGAAGGAAAAAAAAAACTTATTTGCAAATCAGTGTTTCACAAGTCAGGAAAGGTCAGGACATGATTAGGACAGAAAACACTTAGAATTATTTGGGTTGTGACCTCAAAGGTGACCTAGTATTTACAAAGCAGATAATGAATTCATTCTGTCTGGATCCTAAAATCCCATTCATGCTCCTTTTAGGCACAAGTGAAGGGTTTAGGGTTTTATTAGGAACATATGTTACCTTTCAGTGGTGAGCATTCACTCAAAGTTCACATTCACCTCCCTCCTGCACTCCCCAGAGAACCTTCTGATCACTTAATTAGTCCATCAGAACATTACAGATACAAAGCACAGCACAAGATGTTCCACTGGATCTGCAGGCTGAGCATCTGGAGGTTATTCAGAGCAACTTCTACCAACTCCTTGGGCAGATGGTGAAATCCAGCAGCCAAACAAATAATCCCAACATCTGGGTAATTGTCTGCAGAGGTACCACTGTCCATACCTCAGACTGCAAATGATAATTACTGACTGATGGAATGCAGTTACTGATTTTTTTTTTTAATTTATTTTTTTAATCACAGCTTTTGCTGATAAAGTACACGAGCAGAAATCCTGCAAGTTTGGCAGTTCTTAAGGAAACAAACAAAAATAAATTAAATATGGTGAGATATTTGCATCACAAAGCATTGAAAGACTGGGCTGATGCAAACTTTTTCATTCCCCAGGTGTGCAGGACAACAGAATCCCACACAATGGGCAGGACTGAAGGGAGCACCACAACATGTTTTGTCTCTCAGTATTCAAAACACTGCTTCCAATGATGAGGAGTAAGATTTCATTTCTTATTTTTGATCAAAAATGCAAAATCATAATTGTACAGACAAGTTATAATCTAAAACTTGTGTTTACAAAAATTGTCTTTAAACCCAGCCAACCATCTGGGGAGAGACAATACATCTGAATCACTGAAATATCCAACACATGCAACCTGCACTGCTTTTTGGGGCAATATTTCCTTCCCAGCTTCCACTCTCTTGTGCTAAATAGCTCCTTTCTTTTATGAAATCTCCCTGCTCATCTCGTGCTACCAGCTGGATGCTGTGGAAGGAGAGGAACCAAGAGCTAAATGGTGCTTCTGAGCCAAATCCTTCAACATCACATTACAGCTGAGTGACTCGAGGGCACAGGCAGCTGGTGCTGCTCAGAGGGTGACAACTGTTTGTGCCACAGAAGCAAGCGGAGTTTAAAATTCTATTTTCAAGGCAGGCAATACTTGCACTTTTGAATTGGCCTTAAAAAATTACAGCTTCATCCCATTGTCAAATTGATGATACCATCAAGAGAGAGAGATGGATTCCACTTTACATATTACACTTTAAAGATGCTGCCTCAACTTCAATCTTTATCTTGCTGTAACAGAAGTGTGAATACACAAATATTTCATCTACAGCTCCAGGGGGAAAAAAAAAATCCTCCAAGAATTCACTGACAGCTGATGTGTCTTACACAGGGTGATCTGGATTCAGGCAGAAAAACTTGAGAAATGCTGTTCACAAACCTGTTGCCATAATCAATTTTGGCAGTCACTTTCTTTTTCAGCTCCTTGAGCTCATCCTGGGGCAGGGTCCCAGAGAGGATTTGGGATCTCCACTCGATCAGGTCGTAAATCATGTGCCGGACGCTGCGGAACATTTCCCTGTTGTCCTGCTGTTGTGGGGGGAAAAAATGGGGGAGAAATCAGGTTTGAAGGCTTGGGAACACACAGGAAAAATTGCAATTATCAATAGGAGTTCAAAGGATAAGTGTACAGCAGCTCTGGAGCAGGAGCCCAACAGAACAGTGAATATTCTGAGTGTTGCACTCAGCTTCAAGGAGCTAAACTGGTGTAAAAGCTTGGGTTTATGTTACCTTAAAACCTGGCTCATGCTGTTTTCAGGCATCCAAGGGGAAAATGTCCTTTTATTGATTCCCAGGGTAGCTTTGTTCAGTGACCCTCTGCACTGAGCAGAGCAGGAATGAAAACGGTGCATTTTAACAGCAAGAGGCTCAAGTTCTGCTACAGATGGGAGAATCCTCTCTCTCCCTGCTTAAACCTCCACAACAACACTTGAAAATCCCTCATTGGGCACATCAGTGCCATACAAGTCCACAGGTAACTTTTAAAGGACAGTGAAACACCAGGAAAGACCTAAACTTGGTAGGAAGTTAAATACCTCAAGTGTTTATGAAGCCTGGAACTGTGGATATTAAATACTGCCAGCAGCATATACAAACTTTCCTTGGCACCACTCAGCTAAGCTAGGAATAATTAAATAATTACAATAAAATTTTCCACTTAAAAAAAACCACCCAAGGAAAAACTGCAGAAGATGCAGGAAAAGAACATAATGACTCCAAGACTCTAGGAAAAGGATATCTAACTGTGAAACTTAAAGACTTCAGTCTGTTCAGATTATCCAAAAGCTGGCTTGATTATAGTGGGAGAACCTTCACAGAGAGAAAATACCCATTATTAAAAGCTCTTTAATGCAGCAGAGGAAGACACAACAGGCACATATGGCCGGGAGCTAAATACAGACAAACCCAAATGGGGATGAGGTTCCTGATTTTCGAGGCTGCAGGGAATCATAAACCAGAGAGATGGGAAACATTCCACATCCCCTGCTCTCTTCAAACAAAAACTGAGCATTCATTCAAGATCCAAACACAAATTACAAACTGAATCAAGGCATAAATGTGACCATTTAATGGGTTTTGATATGCAAGATAGGGACAGCATGGAATATTCCTCAAGCCTGCAGACTGCCCAGTCTGAAACCAGTTACCTCCAGTAAACCAAACTTGCCCTGATTGCCTGTTCCTGGATACAAAATTATTAGCAAAGAACTAAAGTATTGTTTAGCACATGGAATCATAGAATGAAATGGTTTTGGAGAGACCTTAAAGCCAAGCCAGTCCCACCCACAAATTCCACTGTCCCAGGGTGCTCCAAGCCCCACCCCACTTCCCATCCTGGAAGTGCCCAAGGCCACATTGGACAGGGCTTGGAGCACCCTGGGATGGTGGAAGATGTCCCTGCCCATGGCAGGGGGTGGCACTGGGTGGGATTTAAGGTCCCTCAGAATCCAAACCATGCTGGGATTCCACAGCAGTGGAACCAAGGGCAAAGCTGTTCCCGGTGCCCTCCTGAGCTTCTGTTCCTCCTCCTTTATTTCTGCTCCTTCCCTGCTCCTCACCTCACAAACTCCCTGCTATTCCAACTCCTTAAAGCTCTCTCTTTAACACATAATCTGTTTCTTTTCATAGAAGATATTATCCTTCATCTTCTATATTGCCACACGACATCATTTCCATTACACTCTTACTCCTAATCTTTATTTTCATGGGTGTGATTAAAAGCCACATTAGTCAGCACAAACGTCTTCATTACACTCGGTGTCTTCACTACACAGCTTGCACTTTTATGGTACAAGATTTCAAACATATTTATGGGAAACAGAGACTGCATTAAACCCTGCTTTAAATAAAGGAATTTCATGTTCCCATTATCTTGTTACAGTGACCTTGCACAATGAGAGCATCACAAGTGTGGGCCAGGTACCTTAAATCCCACAGCAGGCCCTGCTTCACATCTGAACTGCACTTTTAAAAAGAAGTTTGAACTTTTGATCTTATTTATATGCACTTTCACCTCTGGTTTTGTTACCTTCCCATCTGAGAGACTATCAATAATTATCCCTGCAAATTTCTAAGAATATATTCTTATGTGGCTGAAACCTTAGCATATCAAAATAAGCAAGTATGCAAATTAAGGCGCCAAGATTTGGGAACAATCAACTTTATGTAAAGGAATACTGAGAGGTTAAAGACCTACATTGATAATTTTAAAAAGCTTTCAATTTACACCCACAAATTCAACACTAAATATTCAATTATTTCATAACAGAGACCAACAGCCTTAAGAAACAGCCTAAAGACCATTTCTTGAATAAAATTACATGTTAAATTACTCCAAATCTGTTATACCTTAAAAATAAAACATATATGTTTTCTATGTGTTTTATCTATGTGTTTTCTGTGTTTTATCTATGTTTTTTTTCTATGTTTTATATATAAAACATATATGTTTTATATATATTTTTTCTATGTTTTATATATATTTTTTCTATGTTTTATCTATATTTTTTCTATGTTTTATATATATAGCATAATAGAACCTACACAAAAAAGGGATTGTAACTGCTCAACAAACTATTGCTGGATCAAGGTAACACTCAAAAAAACCCCTGATTCTGCACAAGAAAATAAAGAGATTTGAGCAAACAGGCAAGACATTTGTGCTTCAACAAGCACAAAAAGCTACTGAGATTTGTGCTATAACACAGATGATGCTACATGGATTTTCAGGACTGAAAGTGACCTTTAGAAACAACAACAGAAGGGAAAATTCAAGAAGAATTCCTTCATAAATAGCAGTTCCCTCCCATTTCTCCTGTACCTTTCCCAGCACCACTTTCCCCATAAAACCCTCCTGGTGTGAAGGTTTTCCTGAGCTGTTCTCACCACATAGAGCTGTCTCCAGATGATGGACCATTCCCTCAGAGTGGTGGTGACCTCCTGGATCAGGGGCAGCTCGTTGGGGATCACAGTCTCGTGTTGGCTGAGGAGGAAGAGTTAAAAGAAAAGGCTGAATTGGGCAGCAAGTGCTGTGAGAATGAAGAAGCACAGAATTTTAAGGACTGAAAGGAGATTTAAGGTCACTGAGCACAACCAGCACCACCATAGTCACCACTAAGCCATGCCCCCAGTGCCACATCCACAGTTTCTCAGCAACTGCAGGAATGGTGATGCCACCACTGCACAGAGCAGCCTCTTCTGTGGAAATTTTTATATCTCATCTAGATCACCTGATCTAGAACAATTCCTGATGAAGAACTGTTCATTTACAAAGGGAACTGAATAGAACTGGGTTGGAATTAGCGTCACTTGTAAATTTCCAAGCAAAAATAAGATGTTATCAGATATTGAAGCACACCAGTAAAACCACACCATGAAAAAAGGTACTTGGATGTGCTCAGATTATGGAATCATGGAATGCCCTAGGTTGGAAGGGATCAAAGATGATCTTTGTGATGATCAAAGTGATGCCTTGTCAAGGCTGACTTAGAACAGAGGCTGGACATAATTAAATAAAGTAGGGATTGATTCAAAGGATCTCCTCCATGGATGCCCCTTGGGCAGCACCAGAGCCCAGCCAGGGCTGCCCCCAGGATGAACCCAAATGGCCCCAAAATGCACGAGCGCTGCCGGGGTCTCTCCCTGGGCTCAGCTCTGCTCCATGTGCACATTGCAGTTCAGTGTCCAATCCCACTGCAGCCCCTGCAGTCCCACCCTGCTTGTTTTTCCCTCTTCAACCCAAAAAACAAGATAAAAACCAGATGAGCCCAACCTGCTAGGCCACCATGCTGCTCTTTAATTGTTTTGTTTTTTTTTTCCAAAATATTGATCTCGCAATGAAAAATTAAGATTTTCCTTTCCATGAAGTTTCTGTATTATTTGTTTTAAAATGAGGTGCCATGAAGGTAAGAAACACCAGCCACCTCTTTGAATATTGCAGAAGTAGGGTGCTTAAAGGCAGTTTTGCAATCAGCAAGGAAGATGTCATTATGCAGCAATCTCATGATTAGTAGTTTGATCATTTACATATTTAACAGAGTATAAAAATAAATCAGGCACAAAGGAATAAAACATTTTAATCCTGTTTCAGTCCATTTCATACCTGGGTAATGATTTATTAATTTCACTCCACCTCCTTTTTCCTGTGGATTTGGTTTCTTTCCTGGTTTTTAACTGAACTTTTATACTCATGTTAAAGACTTCTACCTGCATGTCCACCAAAGCTGATTTGATACATAAGGATCTGAAGAGCTGCTGAACAACAAATACAGCTCAGGGTACTGCACACACCAGGGAAAGGAACAGGAAAAACACAAATTAACTCCTCAGTGAGGCAGAAAACTACCTGGAAACAAGTGTAAGTTACCTGGTAATGCATTGAAATGATGTGGATAAAGCAGGAAAAAGGAGATTTGTTCTTTTTAAAGCCAACTTACCCCTTGCCTTCAACGATTGCTTCCTTAAGATGGATATAGGAGGCAGGGAATATGCCCTTGGAGAGGGAGGGAGAGGAAAAAAATGTTATTTAACCAGCTGCACACAACAGATTGTGTTTATTACCTAAAATATGCCAAAACACTGCTGGGCCTGCAGAGCCATTCACATCCTCAAGCACCAGAAGAGTTGTGTTTGGGACTTCTTTAATATACATTGAATTTTTGCATTGCCTGTCCTTTCAAGATCTTATTGCAACCTTACAGCTTCTCTGAAAAAATATTCTAGATTCATCAAGATGCCAGAAATAAAACAATAGTTTTAAAATAAACTAAGTCAAGTTGATAAAGCAAATTCCACCATCTCACCCTTCAAGGTAGGAGTTCAGTTTTCTGATCATCTGGGAATGCAATAATAGAAATTTTTGGGAAGCCACCAGGGAAAATAACGCATGGGCATGTGACTTTTTACTCCAGTTTAAAAATATTTAAAAATCACTAAATTTAGTGGCAGTCAGACAAATGCAGCAACATGTGGAGTTAATTTAAGGCAAGAAAAATGTATAATTGCTTCTCAGACTGTAAAAAGTACGTTCATGAAATATGGTTTATAAGAAATTCAATGTGTTCACACACAAAAAAAAAAAGAACAAAAAAAGACTAAAAACCCAGGCCTGGTAAGGAAATGGGTGGGATGAACCACTCAACTCTGTACTTTTAGACATGGAAACAACTAAAAACACACCTTTGGAGGCAAATATGGCACTTGCAGTGTTTCAGTGAAAAAAGCAACAAACCCTGAAGTTTAATTTTGTTTAATTACTACTATGAAGTAAAAGGCTCAAAAAATAAAACACGATGCTAGAACCAGTATTTGTGTGGTTTCCTCTCAGAAAAGTTCCTCTAAATGCAGCCCTTGGTGCACACTGAAATTCCAGTGCAGGAGGAGCCTCCTCCTCTCTCCAAAGGGAACAACTGAAAACTCACAAGGTCAGGGACTGCATTTCACCAGGAATTCAGCAGAGTCAGCCTCTGAACAGACCAAGAAGAACATCAAGGTCTGAACTTTTCACTGAGGAAAAGTTTGGTGCAGCAGTTTTGCACACAAAAAAAAAAGATGATGCATGTCAAGGTTTAGTGACTGATTGATCTATGAAGTACAAAAAGTGGGATCACAGAAATATAAAATAGCCTGGCTTGGAAGGGACCTTAAAGCTTACCAAGTCCCACCCCTGCCATGGGCAGGGGACACCTCCCACTGTCCCAGGCTGCTCCAACCTGGCCTTGGGCACTGCCAGGGATCCAGGGGCAGCCCCAGCTGCTCTGGGGCTTCTGCTCCACAGAATCTGGGGCTGCCCCTGGATCCCTGGCAGTGCCCAAGGCCAGTTTGGACACTGGGGCTTGGAGCAGCCTGGGACAACAAAATGTGTCCTTGCCGTGGCTAGAGTGGCACTGGATGAGCTGTAAGGACCTTTCCAGCTCAAAACATTGGGCAATTCCAGGAATTCCATCCCAGCCCCTCCCAAGGAAGAATTCCTTCCCTATATCACATCTAAACTTCCCTTCCCTCAGCTTAAAGCCACTCCCCCTTGTCCTGCCCCTCCATCCCTTGTCCCAAGTCTCTCTCCATCTTTCCCACAGCTCTTTCAGGCACTGCAAGACCACAGTGAGGTCACCTCAAAGTTTGCTTTCTCCAGGCTGAACAATCCCAGCTCTCCCAACCTTTCCTCCTCCCAGCAGAGCTGCTCCATCCCTGGGATCATCCTGTGCCTGCTCTGGACTCTCTCCAGCAGCTCCACGTCCTCCCTTTAGACCCCAGAGCTGGATGTGCCGCTCATCTTTTAGGCCTTGCTCAAATCAGTTTCTATTAACTTGGGAAATTCCCACTGACCGGAGGCTGAGGACACAGAGCAGCAGGGATCAGTGCACACCTGGGATCCAGCTCCATCAAACCCACACAGCCAGGGCCAAAACCCATCTTAGTGCAAGGGAAAAATGAGGAACACACCCTGGCAACACTCACCTTCTTGGATTTCTTCCGTAGTGTATAACCCCTGTACCAACCTAGGAGAGAAAAAAGGGGACAAGCATTAAAATGTTCATTTATGGCACCTCCCAGCTGCTCCTCCCCAGCTCAGCAGCACCCTAAGGTGGTTTCTGATCATGCTTCAGCCCTGCACATCCCACCTCAATCTCAATTTTCCATGGGTTTAGATATCCTAGATAAAACAAGTCGTCCTGGGAGGTGTAAAATCAGAGTGATAATGGAGAGAAGTACATGGCAGAGAGGTGGTGCACATGATGCGTTTAATTGCTGTGCATTTAATTTTAATTACTAATTCACCAACACCAACAAAACCAACTTAAGAGCATTAACTTGACAAAAATTTACTGATAGGCTACTTCCATTTCAAAACCCACTTTAATTCCACAAATGCAAGTCTTCAGGAAACAAATGCACCTCACCAGGAAACAGGAATACTTGGGAATTTAGGGTCACATATCAAAATACAAAAGCAAGGAGCCCATTTGGAAAACTGAGCCTGGATGCCACATCCACCCCTCCAGCCTGGCAAAGAAGGGTTTGTAGAGCACACCATCCCTGTCGAGGGGAGGATGGGGAGATCACAAAGCAGATGTGGAATAAAAACTGCAGTCCCAGTCCTGAGAACAGGGAGACACTTCCATGAAACCAACACATGCTGATAAATGCGTTATGCACAGAAATCCAAATTAAAGGCTGAAGCACAGGGGATCTGTCAGTCTGCTCTCCTGCAGCACAAGCCCAAGGGATTCATCACCTCCTCCCTGCAGCGCTTGGGGCTGGGTTAGTGCCACCTCAAAAATCTCAGATTTGGAACCACCACGCTCCACCTCCCAACAGAGGCTGCCACAGCCTCACATCCCACACTCCCACTGGGTCCCAAGGAACACCAAACTGAAATCAGCACTCCCAGCCACGGCCAGGTGCAAAGGAGGCAAAGTGGGAGGGTTCCCTCCACTGCCTGAAATCCATGCACAGATTCCAATCCTAATAAAAAACTGAATTCCCACAGTTCTAGATGAATAAAGCAACATTTTGAAGTCCTGGAGTTTAAACTGCTGAACAACTGAACTCTGATCAGATGCACTGCACAAACTGGAGAACAAACAATCATTATTTCTTCTCCTGTGCTGCCTCAGGACATCCTGTGGAATAACAGCCCTGGGGCAAAGACAGCTCCCCACGGATGAAGCTCTGCTTCCCGAAGCTCTGCAGCCAAAGCTGCCAGGATCGTGGAGGAGAGAGCAGCCAAAACCTGCCTTGGAGAACAGGCTGCACTGCTGCTTGTGTGGCCAGGCAGGTCCCACCAGGTTCCTCCTGGCGCTGGGAGCCCAGTGCAGCTCCCACTGGGGCAGCTGGGGACACTGGGGCTGCCCAGGAAGGGGCTCACATAGGGGCAGGGTCACTGAAAGGGTGAAGCCACCTCTAAACAAGTCCCCAAAATCATGGGAGAGCTGGGAATGCTCACCTGGAGAGGAGCAGCTCCAGGGAGAGCTCAGAGCCCTGCCAGGGCCTGAAGGGGCCCCAGGAGAGCTGGAGAGGGACTGGGGACAAGGGATGGAGGGACAGGACACAGGGAATGGCTTCAAACTGACAAGTGGGAGATTTAGATGGAATATTGGGCAGGAATTCCTCCCTGGAAGGGTGGGGAATGGTGGGACAGAATTTCCCAGAGCAGCTGGGGCTGCCCCTGGATCCCTGGCAGTGCCCAAAGCCAGGTTGGACACTGGGGCTGGAGCACCTGGGACAGTGGAAGGTGTCCCTACCATGGCAGGGGTGGCACTGGGTGGGATTTAAGGTCCTTTCCAGCCCAAACCATTGGGGGATTCCAGGAATTCCTTCCCTGGGAAGGAGGTGATGCCCTGGCACAGGCTGTGGACTCCTCATCCCTGGACCTGTTCAAAACCAGACCTTGCCCCTAAGAAATCTGGGACCAAACAGTTCAGATGTGCATCTAAGGAAATGCTCAACTAAGAAGGCACCAATTAAATATTTCTGTCAAAGCTGCAAAAGAAACTCAGAAATTTGCTCTGGTTATGGAAATGCTCAACTAAGAAGGCACCAATTAAATATTTCTGTCAAAGCTGCAGCAAAAGAAACTCAGAAATTTGCTCTCGTTACCCTCAAACAATGCATCCATTTTGACAGTTCCACTGCATTCACAAACAAAAAAATCTGCAATGGAAATTTGCTCTGGTTATCCTCAAACAATGCATCCATTTTGACAGTTCCACTGCATTCACAAACAAACAAAAAAATCTGCAATAAAAACTAAACTTTGCCATAATATCAATAATAACTTCTGTGAAAATCCTTATTTAGGAAGCCAAACTCCCTTCTCATGGCAGCACCAGAAATTAATTGATGCTCCAACAGTTAATCTTGATCTTGAGGTTGATTTTCTGTTACGTTTCCCAGCAATTCCCCTTAATCAGCCACATTTATTGATCATATGGTTTCGTTTGTCCATTCCATCAAATAACGTCAAGAAACAGAACTAAGACAATAAAGATGTGGAATGTACTAATCCAGAATGTGGATTCTCTCAATTCAGGAATTATTGCAGAAAACTAATTTAAGATAATATCAAACATACAGCGGGATGGGAGGAGCAGATGTGGACTCTAGCAGGTATCCATGAAAAAAGAAAACCTGCTTTTCCCACAGGGAAAAGGGGTAGGAATGGCAAAATCCTCAGCAAAAAGGCTTTAGTGACTCTCCCAACAACTTTTCTGTCCCAGGATTATTTAATTAGAGGGTTTTTCTTTGGATGGGCCCATTCCCACCTCAGCCTGGCACACACCTGGGAATTTGTAGGGTACAAAACCTCCCAGGGGCACAATCCACACCAATTTTACCCAGTGAAAGCAGGTGATCAAACAACTCAAACAATCCCCTGATCTTGGCAGCTCTGACACGAGACAAGGGTTACAGCATCATTAGATGTCTGTCTTGGGTTTGGCTGTTGTGCTTGGGTGATGGTTTTGTAGGAACAGTGATGTTGAGAGTTCTCTTGTTTGAGAGGCTCAGAAGAGAGGTTTGGTCTTTGTCATGGTTTAGGAGAGTTTTTTGATATTTAGGTGTCAGAGAATTTAGAGAAATAATAAATTAGAGAAGTAATGTTGCAGTTTTTCTTAATAAATTAAAATTTCATTATTTATAAGTATTAAAACAGGTTTAGATAATTGTGGTCTGTTGTGTTCAATATATTCTGTTAAGTATTAAACTGAGGATATTGACAGCTTTTCTAAACTTGTTACCCTTTATTTTTGTTTGATTTGTAAAAGTTTAAGTTTCCCCCATCTCAGGTCAGGAACGAGCAATGAGTGCTTGGGAGAACAAGAATTTGGATTTCTTTTACCATGAACTCACTCCATGTGCTCCAGGCCCTGAGAGGGTGAAGGTTTTACTCTATTTCCAGCCCAGGGGAAAAGTCCATCCCCACTGTCCCATTTACTTGGGAACAGCCAGCATTTATTAGGGCTTCAGCATCTGATAGGATTTCAGCATTTAATAGGGTTTCACATTCCCTGCTCAGTTTCTCCCACATTCATTAAATAAACCTATTTTTATACAGAAGTACAAAGCTGTGCAATATTTGAATCACTCCATTTGCATTTAAAATCTTTGCATTATTAGGGGTTTATTAAAGCATGCAACATCAGATAGCAGAAAGATTGCTTTGCTCAGAGTCAAACTTGGCATTGCAGCAGCAAACTGAGCTCCAAGAAAAGGCCAGCCCAGGAATAATGAGAAAATTCAAAAATTCCACTTCAAGTGATGATCAACTCTTAAAATAGCATTGTTTGTCTCAGTAAACATAATGTTTTAAGAAATCCAATTAATCCATTAACTAAAATAAATTTATCACCAGATCTACCAAAAGATCAATGTCTAGAGAAGCAAATTAAATCAATACATTGAAGTAAATCCTGTTTCCACAAGACAAACAATGTTGCACTATTTTAAACACACACTTTGGTTTTGTGTTCCCCACAACTCTGCAAACTGCAGCACACCATAAAACTCCAACTCAAGAATATAATGAAAGTTTTATTTTGCTTGGATTAAGAGCTGAAAATGTTCTGACAATTTCCACATCGTGTTGATTATCAAACTCGGCACTGAAATTCCCTTGTACAAGGATCAGGGAGGAAAGGCTTTGGTACAGGTGATGCTTGTAGAGTTTCACATCAAAAGAGGCACCTGGAAAAGGCTGAAATCAGTGCACAGCACTAACACAGGCACACATCTCAGCAGAGACACATAAATAATTCAAGACCCAGGTGACTTTCAAATTCAGATTAAACTTCTTGTAGCAGCAGGTTCTTTTGTATCACCCAGGGGTACCCAAAAAGCATCTCTCATTTCTCTCATGTGGGGGAGAGGCTACAACTGATCCACACAAACCCAGTTGTGGGAAAAGTCTTCTTCCCCAGAAAATCCAGTGCTTTATCAGCTCATCAATCCGTTTGCTTCACCTTCCAATTCAAGAGTGTCACAAACAGAAAAGTAATGCAATTCCCCCAAAAAAATTGCTATTTTTCAATTGAATTTTTGCCATCTTACCCTCATAAGTTTCCAGGATGTGCACGGTGTCCCCAATCTGCAAGGAGAGTTCATCTGGCCCCCTGGCATCGTAGTTGTAGAGAGCTGGACAGAGGGAACACTGCTGTTAGTACAGGCACAACAATCCCAGGGGTTTCATCACATCACTGCTTCTATTACTTGTTATTGCCATTCTGCACCTTTTTATTAAAAAAAAAAAAAATTAAGTTCCATAAAAATTCAGCCAACTTCTTAAATCCATCATTAATTCCTTTTGTAACAAAAAAACACCCCCAAGTTCACTTTCTAAAGCTGTTCCTTGCTGTGTTTATAAAGCTTTGCTTCTTCATGGCAATACACTCAATTTTTGTTGTATTTGCCAGCCTTCCACAGCACTTTGTGTCAATTTTAGGCAGTTCTACAAAGAACTGCTCTGTCTTCCCTGTCAGCTCAACACACAGAAAACTTACAAAGTGTCTTTAGAAAACTCCAATTGCCACGCTAACATTAAAGGATGATTTCTCAGTCATTTTCATACATTTACTGCATGCACAGGATGTTGAAAAATATTATTTCAGAATTTCTGAGTGGCAGAGGCAACTTCAGAAACCCACTGTTCAATAAACTACAACAAATCCAACAGGAATTCAAAGACCACTCCTCTCTGCCACTCCCAAAAGAAAATCTGGGCAACGTCCACAAACTCATCTGACAAAGAATGCTACAAACCAGGCTTGGTTGGGAAAAAATACTCTTGATCTGAAAACCAAAACAGTTACAACTCCAAAAGCCAAATTCTCATCAGTTTTATAAGGAGTAAATGTTATGTAGCAGAAAAAAAAAAAACATCTTCCAATATCAAGGAGGGTCCTCCTTGAAGACAGAGACTGAAATATTTCAGAAGATGGAAATTAAAGAACTTTAGTCAAGGTGGACCCACAGAAATGTCTTCTTCAACTTACAACTGCAGCTACTCCCTCCAAAGGGGATCAATAACACCTGAAAATCAGAATCTCCTCCAGGAATTCCTGTTTGTTCAGCCCAGAACTCCTGGAATTTCAGCTCACAACCAGATCACCAATAAATAACCCAATGGCTCACCAATAAACCAATCTATAACCCACTGGATCACCCATAAATCAATCCATAGGCCATTGGCTCACTAAGAAATTAATCCATAAGCCATTGGCCCACCAATAAATAATCAACTGGATCACTGATAAATAAATCCATAACCCACCGGATCACACACAAATCAATCCATAAACCATTGGATAGCCAATAAATAATCCATTGGATCACCAATAAATCAATCCATAACCCACTGGTTATGGACTGATTTATTGGTGGATCACCCCCAAATCAATCCTCCCAGGCTGGCTGGGTCCTTTTCTCTGCAGAACTCCTCTGGCTTGACAGACTTTAGAGTGAAGAGGTAAATAAATAAATCTGAGTGCACAAGTGGAAAAAAAAAGACATGGGAAAGCAGTTAGGAAAAAACACTGTATAAGGTGGAAGATTATTAATGGAATTAAAACACACCACAGGGTAAAAAGAACAAAGGTCAGGTGCACTGCAGAGACCAATATCATCAGGATTTAAATGAAGCTTTTAGAAAGTAACAGTTTTTACTGGCATCAAAACAAGCCAAGCTATTTGTGTTTTAATATCTTCCTTAATTTTGGCATTATTACAGACAGATAAACTCTCCCTCCCAGGTATCTGGCACAGGATATCCGAGAGCCATAAATGCCACCCTGCAGGAGAAGGGGGTTCTGAGAAAAACCTTCACAAAAATGAGCATTTTAAACTGCTCACAGTGGTGAACACAGAGCACGTGGGACAGTCTGCTTGGAAACACTCCTGAGAAATATTCTCATTTCAGCCTTTGTGCATAGCAGGGAAAACAAAGTCACACTAACTCCTCCAAACTTGCATGGCTGGAGTGCAGCATAAAAAGAAACCCAATCCTGAGGGTGTTTACTGAGATCCCTCCAATGCTCACAGCTCCGTCAAGGGGCCCCTGGGATGTTCACACATCCAGAAATGAATCCAAGGACAGTCTCCCACCTCCAGGACCCTGACAAGCAACTTCACTGACTCACACCAGACATCCCAGCCAGGAAAAATCTGCATTAGAACAGATTAAAAACCAGTCCTGTACTCAATTCACACTTCAGCTGAGCATTTCTCCGGCATTTAAGTGGAATAACGCTCAGGATCAAAGGCAGCTATGAATAAAAGGCACTAAAATTTATGCCCAAGAGTGCTCAAAGTGGTGTCTGTCACAACAAGGAAGGTCAGGCAGCAGGAGCTGCAGTGGAATGACCAATTCTTCTGACAGAAGATGACAAACAGCCATCAAATGGTAATTACTGCCCACGCCAGCTCCCACTGACCTCAGCTGACTGAGGAGCCGGGGGGGTGTGATTTATCTTCAAAAATATATATATATATGTGTGAAAAATATGTCTGCAAGAGAAAATAAATCACATTTCTGGCTTCCAACAGCACTGACAGATCATGAAGCAAACAACCCAAATAACTATAAAGTGCATTCCACCCCTGTGATTACAAAGCAAGGCTTGAACTGCACCACAAACTCCCCTGCAAGGGAGCAGGTAACTCCTCCTCACAGGAAGTTTTTTTTTTAATGTACAGTGGCATCAAAAGATGCTGTGATAGAAAACGTTTGATTGGAGCAAACAACAAGGCTTTAATTAAAGGAAAAGACAAAGTTTGGAGGAGTAAAGCATGAAACTCATATGTTTGCATTTTGTCTCATCAACTGCATCCTGAGCTATCATTTAAAATATTTAAAAACCTGAGGTATATCTTTCCATTTTTCAAGTTTTTTTCTTTTTGAACTGAAGTATGTTTTGCTTAATTTAAAAAATCCAACATCCACCCAAGGGTCCAAAAAGTACCAAAAGCAGAGGATTAAGTGTGGGCACAGAAAGAGGCGTTTTTTCAGCTCTAAGAGTTGATAAAAAAGGAACAATGAACAGGGCATTACAGTAATTGCACCAAACCCCATTTACCATTCAAGAACACAAACACCTCTGTGAGCTGCACTCAGTCTGCACACATCAGAAAAATGAGGGGGCCAACACTAGAAGAATTAGTGGTGGAAACAAAGGAACAAGCAAAGGTAACATCAATTTATGTTGGAAAAGCTTTTTTCTAACTGCACAAAAGGTAAGATATCTTAAGACAGCATAAAGATGTTACAGAGTAATATTCCCTGGCATTACTTTGCTTTAAAGGCTGTATTAATCATTCTGAACTCCTGAATGAACCCAAACTACATTTAACACACTACCAGCTTTATTTTACACTGGCTTTAAAAAAAAAAATCCCTAAATCCTAACTGTGCTTTTTCAATAAAAGCAGACAAATTGCAGAGGTGAAAGCAAAGTCTTTTGTAAATTCTCTGGTATTAAAAGACACCTGAAGGTTTTCCTGTTTTCCCTAAAATGAAAGTGGATGATTTGAGTATTCAGGCAGATTCCTTAGTCCTCTGATACTCACCCAGAGGAGCTCCTGATTTCTACACCTGAGGCTAATGGAGAAGCAAAAAGAAAAAAGCAGTGTTTGAGTCAGGAGTTACACCTGAGAACTTTAAGAGACAATTATTTCATATGTGCATTAACCAACGGTAGATCCTCTCCCCTTCACCTTGGGTTTTGTCATTCCTAGTCTCACCAAGCTTGATTCAGAGTTCTTTCTCAGTATTTTAATTATTCTGTTATCCAAACATTCCCACAAAAAATTATTTCCTGAAGAAAGAAGAATCCTGGAGAAATTCTCAGATCTGAGCAGTTACCATTAAGCTAAAGGAGAAAATCAGGCTTGAAGTTCCTCCTGGCCAGTGGTGCTCTAATCTTATTGATTAAATCCACAAATGTGACTTTTCTCACAGGATTAGCCCAAATCCCACAAGTTCAAGTAGATAGAAAGGATTTATCACCACTCTCCCTTACAAAGGTGAGATGGCTCCTTTTACTCCTCCTCTCTGGGAGCAGCAAATTCCTGAAAACACACCACGGTTCACCTGCAAACTCCTCCATCACTACACAGGGCATCTGTTGAGAGTGAGAGAACCCTAAAGCAGCCTCTGGAACCCCCAGGCTGAAATCCCTGCAATGCCAGCCTGCCTGCCTCTTCCAAAACCAGGACACAGAGTGAAGGGCCACCAAGCCTTTCTAAGCACCAGCAGGCACCCCAGGCTTCACACTGGATAGCAAAGGCAGCAATGTGTCCTGCATCACATTTGGTGTCTCTTCACTCCCTACCCAACGTGAGTTAATTAATTAATAAGATGAGGGAACTTCAGAAATCCAGAACAATCCCAAAGTTGGGGCCTTCCCAAAGTGCAACCACCCTGCTGAGCCCTGCTGGCAGAGCTGGAGGAGGACAAAACAAGATGCTTGTCCTTTCATTAAAAAATAGAGAAAGAAATAAAATCTGGAGAAAAGGAGGCTCAGGGGGACCTTGTGGCTCTGCACAAGGAGGGGACAGCCAGGGGGATCAGGATCTTCTCCCAGGGAAAGAAAAAAGAACACAAGAAATGTTGTTGTGGCTCTGCACAAGGAGGGGACAGCCAGGGGGGTTCAGGATGTGCTCCCAGGGAAAGCAAAAAGAACACAAGAAATGTTGTAGCAGGGGAGGCTCAGGTTGGACATCAGGAGGAATTTCTTCACAGGAAGGGTGATTTGACATTGGAAGGGGCTGCCCAGGGAGGTTTGGAGTGCCCACCCCTGAAGGTATCCAAGGAAGGGCTGGAGGTGGCATTGAGGGCTCTGAGCTGGGGACAAGATGGGCATCAGGCACAGCTTGGCCTTAAAGATCTTGGTGCTCTCTTCCAACCTGAATAAATCTGGGATTCTGTGAAATGAACAGTTCTGGACAAAGCCAAGATTTCCAAGAAGCAAGTTCAGTTTCTCGCTTCCCTCCCTCCCCCCTTTCAAGCCAGACACTTTATTTTTAGGGAGCTAATGAAGTGAGATGCTCAGTCACCATTTTACCAGCTCTCTCCCCTCCTCCTGGCTAATGTGTATGTACAGTGCTTCACCACCAAGTACTGAGGGTATAAAGCTGAAACTAGTGCTAAAAAAAATATATATATACACATCATTATTGACTCTAACAGCATTATTAATGTGCCATAATGCACAGCTAACAAGAGGCACAATCAAGAACATCCAAATTGATTTTTAATATTAAGAAGTCCATTAAGTGAAACACCCTGGATGCAAAGAGTAATCACATCACCCTGAGTTCTCAACACTGGCTCTTGCAGAAAAAGCAAGATGCTGATTTAGACTAACACAAAACATTATCTAGAGGCAGATGTTTTGGCATCTGTCTTGTGGTAACTCAGAATCACAAAGAAAGTGAGTTTTGATGTTCCCTCAGACCTACATTTCACTGGGGGCCACTAAGGAGCTGTAACTTGGCTCCTGATCCTCCAGGAAGGCAAGGACAGCATCTGATCATTAGCCGTGCTCACCCAAAAAAACAATTTGTGCCTCAAGAAAGGATTTCAGTGCTTGAATTCAGCAAATTTCAAAACCACCTCTAGACGTGGTTATTAGAAAATTTGCAAAAGTTTCAACACTGCTATATAGAAAACGCCCCCAGGGGTCTGCTGGGCAGGAGAAGGACAAGAGTTAAATGCTGGAGAGAAGAACTCATCCAGCTTCTGGTCAGAGCATCAAATGTGCCTGGGCTGGTGGTGAGTCAGGCACATCCTCCAGCCAAGGGTCCCCAGGAGAGGAGAAATGACCAAAACTGGCAGAGTTGCAGCTCCACACCCGCTCCTGCCTGATGTGCCCCCATCCCTGCCCTGCCAGCAGGGATGCACCCACCCCATCCTCAGCCAGCCCTGCCCAGGGACAGCAGCAACTCCTTCAACACAACCTCAAGCTACGTCAGGGAAGGTACACGTTGGATAGTACAAAAAAAAATTTCACCAAAAGAATCTTAAAGTACTGGAATGCTCTTCCCAGGGAGGTGGTGGAATCACCATCTCTGGATGTGTTTAAAAAAAGACTGGACATGGCACTTGGTGCTATGGTCTAGTTGAGGTGTTGGGACTTAGGTTGGACTCGATCCTAGAGGTCTCTTCCAACCTCATTATTCTGTGATTCTGTGAGCAGCAAGGTCAGCTGCAGGGAAAGCCCCATATCCAGCCACAGAATCCCAGAAACTCAACAGCAAGGACAGCCTCAGAAGTCCCAAATCCAGCCACAGAAACCCAAAAACTCGAACAGCAAGGACAGCCCCAAGAGGAGTTCCAAATCCAGCCACAGAATCCCAAAACAGCTGTGGTTGGAAGGGAGCTCTGGAGATGACCCAGTCCATCCCCCTGCCAAGGCAGGTGGGTTTGGAGTGTCTCCCACGGAGAAAATCCCAGAAACTCAACAGCAAGGACAGCCTCAGAAGTCCCAAATCCAGCCACAGAAACCCAAAAACTCGAACAGCAAGGACAGCCCCAAGAGGAGTTCCAAATCCAGCCACAGAATCCCAAAACAGCTGTGGTTGGAAGGGAGCTCTGGAGATGACCCAGTCTATCCCCCTGCCAAGGCAGGTGACAGGAGCACAGCCAGGTGGGTTTGGAGTGTCTCCCATGGAGAAGGGAGGCTCCATGTCCTCCCTCAGCTGTTCCAGTGCTCTGCCACCCTCATGATGAGTGAAACATCTCCTGGTTTAGTTTATGTCCAACACACACACAGGTGCAACATCCCAAATGTCACAAGCTCACTGTTAAATCCAGCGTGTGAAAGGGACTTAGAAACCCTCAAGTCCTTCCCAACACAGCACTCCAGGCTAAACCCACACAAATTATGTCAGAGCTCCGCCAAGCCCAACTTGGTGCTCCAGGAGCCCACAGAGCTCCCTGGGAGCATCCCTGAAGCACCAGCCCCCTAATTCTTCAAGCCTCTCCCTTGCCATGGCAGGAAATCCTATGGCACAGAGCAGAATTGTGCTAAGAGAGTGTCTTTTACTAAGCATTACTACAGCAGTGAGCTTAATGGCACAACTATATTTTAATAGGCATTTCAATGACTATAAAATCAAGCTCAACACACTGAAGCTCCTCTTGCACCGCTGTGGAAACAGGAAAAAAATTACACAATTCACTGCAACACCGAGCCGATGATGCAGAGCAAAGAGCCTAAAGCAAGGAGGAAATGAGGTGATGGGAAGATGCTTTCATTTCCTACTGTTCTTCCTCCTCAGTATTTCAACAAGGGAAAACAAAATCAAAATTCCTCTGGTCTTTCTCAGGAAAGCCTCTGGAATGGAAGAAAAGGATTAATGGAGTTTGAGGCTTTTTACACATCAAGGTTTGATGTGTAAAAATTTCTTTTTCTTTGCCATCACATTATCAGACTGTCTCCAACAGACCCCAAGTCAAAGAAACCCCAAGAAACTTTTTCTGCATTCCCCAAAAGAACACCCAGAGAGGAATGACCTGCTGAGAGAACCCCAGCTGGACCCAGCAACACTTTCCCCCTCTCTCCCAGTACAGCCAGGCCAGGGCAGAAATGGGAAATCAGCAACACTTTTCCTGAACTTGCACCTCACGCCGGAATTAGGGGGAAAAATCACCATGGGAGCGAGTCAAACAGAACTGAATGCATTCAAAGATAAGAGCAGCATTTTGCAAAAACAGGGGAAAACTGTTTTTCTCCAAACCAGGGGCAATCACATGCTCCGGGCGGCTTCCAGCGGACTTGGCTCGGCCACTGGCCCTAACAAAGGGTCACTGTCCAGCTCCCTGCAGCTCCAGCCCAGGGCAGCTCTCACAGAGAGCTCACAGCCCTGTCATTCCAATTTCCCCACCTCGGAACCCTGTGAGCCCACACCAATCTTTGTGTTCATTCTGGAGGAAATAAGGAAATGGAACTTAGACGATCCCACTGTGCACCAAAGACCCAGCATCAGGTTTTGCTCCATAAATTCAGACTTCTGGGAAGGGGGAAAACCAGAGTAGAGGAACACCCTAAATCTGTTTCCAGACCCTGAGCACAATTGTGGCACAATAAGAACCCACCTGTACATTCACAACCATTCACTTTATCATGAGTTTATTTCATAACTCTAAAGTATTTTCTAGCCTAATCACAGAATATTCTGAGTTGGAAGGGACCTACAAGGGTCATCAAATCCAAGTCTTTTTTATTATTATTTAAATTTAACAATTATTTTAATGTGTATATAGTGTAATACATTGATATTTTAAAGTTGGTGCAGCGCAGTAAACGATCCCAGATGTATACAGCAATTCCCAGGTGAGAACTGGTTCCCCACTGCTAAGGCACCCTCCAAGCCTACTGAAACACATCAAAATTAACCCTTAGACTTCCTTCCTTCACTGCCCTGAGCCTCCAAATCTCCCTTGTTAATTCAGAATAATTCAAAGTCGTAACTCCTTCCTTCCCAAGCATAATGATCCAAGGAAAATCTATTTTAAAAACCCCCTGATGGTCACATATTAATGCCAGGAGGGTGATTAAGGTGCCACTAATCCAGCAGTAACTCTCTCACCTCTGCTGCAAGAAAGGGACTATTTTTATTATTCTTTCCCCCTTTTTGCAGGTTATTTTCCCAGCACCACTCTGAGAATTCCCTGAAAAGGGGGGAGGCATTAGCAGCCAGAACATGCCCTGAGCAGAGCAGGGGCCAGAGGCAGCTCCTGGCCAAGGAGCAGATCCTGGCTGTTCCTAACACTGCAAACAACAGCTTAAGGGGACTGATTTCCCTGCCATGATTCCCAAAATCTGCTTCAATGTCTCTGGAAAGCTCCAACAAGCAGCAAAGGTGGACAGTGCAACTTTCACCCTAAAACGTTTCCTTCCCTCGCTGAAAAAACACTGCATTTCTCTAAAATCAGTGGTTATTTCTCAACTCCTTGTCTCCACTTGTAGCACCTCTACCTCAAAACAGAACTATTAAAAAAACAAATTAATGACAACCAGCACACTCCACACAATTCATGCCCAGCAAATCACCTTTTTTTTTGATATACAAATCACACATTTGCCCTGGCTATGTTTGGTGAAAGCATCCTCTGAGACACCAGGAGCACCCAGCAGTGGGACCTGTGCTGGAAAAGGTGGGGAGACTATTTGTGCCATTTTCCTGCAGGAATCAAACTCAATCCTTTTGCTAAGCAGCCTTCAGTGTTCTGGAGAAAAACAATTTAAACTTTAAAAATACTTCTTGCTCCGTGAATGGCCCAAGAGCAAGAGGAAGCTGCTGCATGCAAAGGTAACAACACAAATTCTGTCATGTGCAAAAAAAGGGAAACAATTATAGAACTCAATATTTCACTAATGATCAAGATTTTACTTTTCATTCTGTTTATACAGGCATTTCTCAAAGGTGTCACTACCCATCTCCTGAAAACCTAAGCTGGCACACAATTATTCTAGTTCCTCTCCACAAAATTTTGTATTTTCCACATTTTTCATGTAAATGTTATGGAAGCATCCAGACAGCCCTTTACAAATATAATACAGGAACTCCTGGTCTTAAAAGTTTGTATCTTTATTTAAGATCAGCATGCTGTGTTATAGATGGTATCACACCCGGGCTGTAAAATCTTGCAGTTATGCCAATATTTTAAATATTCAAGTCCTAAAAGTCCTAAAACTCCTGGTTTTCAGCCAAGAACACGTTCACCTTTGTGTGCTCTAACTGTGGAAAGTGCAGCTGTTGCAGGAAGCCCAAACTGTACTTTCTGTGTCTAAGGCAAAAATCTGAACCAGTTCCATCACTCATCACAGCCCAGTAAATAAACAGAGGCCTCCTCTGCAGCACAAGTGATTGATAAAAATCTGTTAATAAATCACTTCAAGAATACATTCAACTAGAAAATCAAACCAGAGCTGAACCCACACAAAACTTCCAACAATGTCAGCAGCACCACAACTGAGTCATTCTCTCAAGTCTTGACTAAAAATGTGCTTATCTGGCTATATCCAGTTTTATTTTTTGGGAATAAGAATTCCCTCCCTACAGAGTTCAAAGCAAGATACTTCAGCCACTCCTTGAAGACTCAAATGGTTCTTTAAGAAGGTTTGGGATGTTTTTCCCAAAACCACTTTGCTAATCTTTTAATGATTCTGAGATCATCCAGTTCAACAGTCACCCAGCACCATGGTGATCACCAACCCAAGTGTCACATCCACACCTTTTGGACACTTCCAGGGATGGGGACTGCACCACCTGCTGGGACCCCATTCCCAGTTTGGCTGCAGCACTGGTTTAACCAAGCTTCTGCCATAATCTCACACAAGCACCACCTCCATCAACATCCCAAAACTGGGACTGAGCAGGAGAGGCACCAGACAGAACCCAAAGTCCAATTCCCATAATCAGCACTTTAGAGACAGATCATGACCTTACAAAAAACTCCCTCAGCCATGAGCACCTCCTGGAGCTTTGCAGGGCAGCAATGCTCAGCATGAAAGCAATGCCACCTAACTGCAGATGTCCCTGTTACCAGATAAACATCATATGTGCTTTTTAAATCCTGTTAGAGTCTCAGTTTCAGTCAAATGCTCAAGAACACAACCAACAAATACAAATAAAACAAATACAAATAAATATAAATGAAGTGTAGTGTATTAAATACCAAAAGAATCTCTGGCTCTGCATCAAAAAGTTTGGGGTTGGTGTTTTGTCCCATTTGACTCACACAGTGAGGAAATTACTGGCCAAAAAATATCTCTGCACCACAAAAAATATCTGTTCTCATCTCCAGCCACTTCAGTGTCAGCAAGGACAGCTGTTTTCTCACCAAAACAGCTCAATGACTGAAATCTCTGGGAAAAGGATCTTTATCCACTGCTTTGTCACATGTCACTAAATTATTTTTACAAAGGAGTCAATGCCAGCTGTTTGTGAGGCAGTCCCAGTGCTCCAGGAATTCTGAGCTGCTCCTGTGCACTCTCCTGCCATGGCCTGGACAAAACATTTGGTTCCTTTATGGCCAAATGTCAGTGAGGAGTATCACAAAAGGGCAGAGCAGCCCAGTGGAGGTGGCAGAGGTGGCACACAGACTGTCAGCAGCTAGAGGTGCTGCTGACAGGGAAGGACAGAGCAGGATCCTGCCATACCAAACACAAACCTTCCACAGATTAACCCTAGCGTGAAACAGAAGCCAAAATACCTCCAAAATTAAAAAAAAAAAAAAAAATTAAAATGCCACAAACCTTTTTTTTTTTTTTACCATCAGTTTGAGTTACCCTTCACACTGGAAGCTTCAGAGATCAATCCACAGAAGGAAAAAACCCAACAAAAAGCAAACCCACAAGACACACCAGGCTCAGACAGAAGGAAATAAAACAGGCTCTCAAGTCTTCTCCACCTAAGAATCCTGGTCAAAGAAAATGATGGATTGATGGAAATACCAACACCTACCAGCCATGGCAAGAAAAATGTAACAAGCAAGACTGAGGCAGTATAATAGTGGGAAAAAAGGTGAGCAGGAAGGAAGGAATTCCTGCAGGGATAAGAAGGCAACAGGTGATGCCTGCAGAAAATTGGGAATTTGAAAGGACAAGAGACAAAGGGAAAAAAAGAAGCTGGACACCAGGTAACATCACCAGTACCTCGGGTTAGACAGAGCACACTAAAGGCCTGAGTGCAAGAATTATTTTCTATATTAAAGCCACAAATGAGCCACAGACTGATGCAAAAGAACAGTTCTCCCACAGCACCCCAAAGCAGCAGGAAAAAGTCAATCAAACAACAGCTGCTGGACACATCCTCAAAACAGTAATTAAAGATTTCTTGTCATGTTGATGTTCGTTTCCACTCATACACTCCCACTTTGAGAGATTAACCTCATATTTATCAACAGAAACATTCCCACAGGCCCTTATCTCCAACTTTCCTGGCCCGAGTGACACATCACACCATATCTGTGCACAGTGCAAGCCCTCCTTCAGAGGACAGCATTTGCAGGGCATTCCAAGCCACATCCTCAGCAATTCCCAGCCCTGGCAGCCAGGATCTGCTCACTGAACCCATATGCACAGCAGATTTTCCTGAAAGCAAGCGTCCTTTTCAATCCTTCACCATCTGCCTCAAGACTCACAAACTCAAATCCTCAGCAGCAGCTTCCATCTGGCTGAGCACCGAGAGATTTCCTGTGGCAGGCTCTGCTACAGGAGCACTTTTTCCTATTACCAGTTGCTTCCACTGCATTTCTGATCCACACTCTGCATGAAGCAACTCCTCAATAAAAGCACCCAACTGCATGCCCTGAACCATTCCCTGCTGCCAACATTTCCTCCTGCACACCAGCTGGCACCAGGAGGAGGATGCTCAAGGCTAAGGCAGCAGCTGGGAGGCAGGGAAGGGAAGAGTGGAGCTTCCCATCCTCCTGTACCTCTGCCCACTCCCAGAGGCACCAGCAGCACTGGGTTGGCCATGGTCTCCCTTAATTCCAGTTTTTTTCTTTTTACTCCAAGCATGAAAATGGGGAAAACCCCCTAACACAGCCCAGCTGAAGGTTTTTGGGTAGTGTGGATTCTTATGCTCCTTGTCCTTCTGGGACATTCAGGCCCTGTTCCAAATTGTTTTTTCCTTTTTATTCCATGCATGAAACTTGGGAAAACCCTCCTAACAGCCCAGTTCAAGGTTTTTGGGTACAGTGTGGCCTCAGCTGTTCCTTGTCTTTCTGGGACACTCAGGCCATGTTCTCAGTCCTGATTTCTCCTTTTTTTTCCATGCATGAAAATGGGGAAAACCCTCCTAATACAGCCCAGTTGAAGGTTTTTGAGTAGTGTGGATTCATCTGCTCCTTGCCCTCCCAGGATGCTCAGGCCCTGTTCCGAGTTGTATTTTTTCCTTTTTATTCCATGCATGAAACTTGGGAAAACCCTCCTAACACAGCCCAGTTGAAGGATTCCCTGTTCCGAGTTGTATTTTTTCCTTTTTATTCCATGCATGAAATTTGGGAAAACCCTCCTAACACAGCCCAATTGAAGGGTTTGGGGTACAGTGTGGCCTCAGCTGTTCCTTGTCCTTCTGCAACACTCAGGCCATGTTCTGAGTCCTGATTTTTCCTTTATATTCCATGTGTGAAAATTGGGAAAACCCTAACAGAGTCCAGTTGAAGGTTTTTGGGCACAGTGTGGCCTCATCTGTTCCTTGTCCCTCCCAGGACGCTCAGGCCCTGTTCCAAATTCTGATTATTCCTTCTTTATTTTTTTTCATGCATGAAAATGGGGAAAACCCGCCTGAACAGCCCAGCTGAAGGTTTCTGGGCACAGTGTGGCCTCATCTGTCCCTGTCCCCCCGGGAAGCTCAGGCCCTGTCCCTCCACAGATGTTATTCCACATTTTCTCCCATCCAGCTCGCAGCCGGTGACGCCGGCACTTCCGTGCTTTGTTTGGATAGGCAGGAGGAGGAAGGCAGAGCACACACAAACACCCCAGGCTGCACTTGCAGAAGGCATCTGCGTGCCTCAAGAGGCTCTCAGGTATTTCAGATACCTGTGCTGGAACCCTGGATGCTGAGAATTTTACACTTTCTGTGCTGGAAGGCACACACCCCCAAGAAAACACTACATTTGAACTAAAAACAGTAAAATAAGCTTCTAAAGCTAATTAATAACAATAAAATTATAAGTGTATAGTTTAAATAGAAGTAATATAACATAGTAAAAAACTTAGAATAAAGTTTTGAAATGTAGTAATATGTATAAAACTACAATAAGTTTTAAAGCAGTAACTCTTCCTCCTTCACCTTCTCCATGAGTTTAAGTATTATTTTGTAATTAAACAAGAAAGTCCAAAGAGTACAGAAAATAAGTAATTTGTTAAGTTAAAAATAATTTGTCATTTCTTAATTAGTTTTTCCTTAAAAAGCCTTATAAAAATAGATACAAAATAATTTCATAACTTGTTAGTAAAATACTGTAAAACTCACAACTTATAAAACTGTAATATAAGAAATAATTAACATCTAAATCCAAACACAAAATAGCATCTCGAACACTTTCAATCCCAACCCAAACAAAAAAAACAAAAAAAAAAACAAAAAAAAATCAACATTAGCTCTGTGCTCTCTCCAGCCCCAAGTGCCCACCCTGCAATGCCAAATGTTCCAAATGCTGAAGGAAGCTCTGCCAGAACCAGGCAGGAACTCCCCAGGTCAAGCCAGGAGGTTCTTTCTCAGAGAGGTAATTCCAGCTGCCCTCTCCATGTGGGACTCCTCAGGGATAACGAGATTTTCCCAAAAGCCCCAGACCTGCTCAGCCAGGCAGCTGCTCCAGCAGGTTTCCCACCTCAATATTCAATCATTTCTGCAGCACATCCATAACAGTGGCACAGCTTCTGCAAGAGCAGGGATGTACAAACAGAGTGCCTCAAAAACCCAAGTGCCTACAAGCACAAACGTTGATTATGTACAATTTTGCTGCCATTCCCATTCAGAAATTACACAGCAAATCCTGTTCCACTCACTTGTTGGTGTTTTCTACTGGGGAACACAAAGACATTTTGCTACTCCAACACCCTCAAGGCAAAACCAGCCACCAAAATCCTCTGCAAACACGTTCTAAAAAGGGTTGTGCTGAAATAATATAAGCAGCATTTGAAATAAAGCAGCAGTGACAAAAAAAAATACAAAAAAAACCACCCAAATTCATGTATGGCAGCCACTGGTTGCTTCAGTTCTTCATCCATCTGTTTGTTTTATTACATATAGGGTACATGATTATACATAATAGTTCTCAATGCAACTATTTCAGTTTAGTTACAAAGCTATATGGAGCAGAAAAATATTTCATCTTTCAGCTGGTGAAACTGAAATGCAGCAACTGCAGCTTCTTGTATTACAAAGCTTTACATCAGAAATCAGATTTAATGCACAAATTACATAAACACGGGAAGATAATTCTATAAATATATAAATGTTTGCACAACTACAGTCTGAAAAGGGAGAGAAAGTTTCAGAATTACAAAAATTCTCTTATTGAACATTTTTTTGGATTAGACAGGGCGTGATTTCAATTCCTCCCCCCGCAAGCTAAAGGAGGAAAGTATTCCAGTAACTCATCAAGGAATTCATTAAAGCCTTACTCAGAAAATTACTATTGTCAGAACAGCCTTGGGTGCCACCACAGGCTAGAAAACAGAACTAAAAATGCTTTTAAGCTTAATAAAAAAGAAACAATCTGACTTGTCAGTGGTCCTCCACCCTGCCAAAGAATACCCACAAGTAGGAGCAGCTCCACTGAGTATTTTGAGGAAGTTTTGGACTTGCAGGAAGTCAAAAGGGAGAGACAAAACTGACACCTTGGATGGAATAAATATTTGAAAACTGGATTAGAGGCAGTTGTTGCAGCTTCCATTCATTACCAGGAGTCAGCCCCAGCTATTTATCTCCAGCTGGACACATCCCCAGGTGTTTTACAAGAGGTATTGTATTTCAGTCCTGCAGGACCACACTGAAGGATTAGACAAAGCAAAGGATCCTCCATGTGCTCCACAGCCAGCACGGGACAAACTCCAGAAACACCAATATTTAAAGGAAAAATATCCCAACCCTTACTCCTGTAGCTGCAAGCTGGCAGAGGGGCTTCCTGGAGAAGGTTTTATTTTAAGTTGCCTCCATTTTTTTTTCCCCCTTCCCTGAAAGTTTTGCCTTTGCAGAAAGGAAAATGCCTTTGTAACACAAAGAAACCTGTGCCAAGCGTGGCAAAGAGCCCAAAATCAGCATTGTTTGAGTGCACCTAAGTCAGGCATTTCCAACAGAACAGATAAAGGGATAATTACAAAACCCACCAAGGTGCTACCTGAAGTCAGAGAATCCCACAATGGTTTGGGTTGAAGGGACCCTAAAGCTCATCCCATTCCACCCCCTGCCACAGGCAGGGACACCTTGCACTATCCCAGAGGGCTCCAACCCCATCCAGCCTGGCCTTGGACACTTCCAGGGATGGATACACCAAATCAAACACCTTAGATCAGCCCCCTGACTACTGTCACTGCCATACCTGCATACCATGGAAAGTGTAAAAGTCACTTTTCTACTTCCTGTTTTATTTTCTAGGATAGAGAGTAAAATCACCAGGTGAAAATTCCCTAAACCCACTGAAAACTTCCTTTGCAAAGTTAAATAAAAGCTCTGTATTACGGTCAGAGGCAGCTGGCTACCTACTGAAGTCAGTTTGTACTCCATGAGAGGAAAACAAACATTCCTGGAAAATCCCATCAGGAACCATTTCTCAGAACAATCCCAGCCTGTAATATTGTTGCTGACCTGGATGAAAACAAACAGGAGTCCAGCTCCCTTCCACTTATCTGGTAAGGTTATCCCTCTCCAATCTGTTGTTTGCAACAAGTGTTTATTGACAGAGAACAATAGTGGCTGCTGAGCAAACTGGGAGGAGCTGAGCACAAGCCTGCAGTCCAACTCGGGTCATTCCCGCAGGAAAAGGGTGGTGCATCTTCCAGCCCCTGCCCCCTGCTTCAGGAGGTGCCAGGATGGGGCAGCACAGAAATGTAAGCAGGGAATTAGAGGATATTGGAAAATAGAACCATGGAATCGTTTGGGTTGGAAGGGATCATAAATATCACCCCATCTATAACAGGGACACCTCCCACTGTCCCAGGCTGCTCCAAGCCCCAATGTCCAGCCTGGCCTTGGGCACTGCCAGGGATCCAGGGACAGCCACAGATGCTCTGGGAGTTCCATCCCAGCCCCTCCACAGCCTCACAGGGAAGAATTCCTTACCAATATCCCATCTAAATCTATTCACTGTCACTTTAAACCCATCTCCGTTTATCCAGTCCCTCCATCCCTTGTAGAGAGTCTCTCCATCTTTCAGTTCCTTCAAATACTATAAATCCACTCTGAGGTCACCCCAAAGCTTCTCACACAACACCCTGATCGGGGTGTCCCGGGGATGTGCTGCCTCTAGGAACCTGAACCTGCATGTGCTCACAGGTCACCCCAAAGCTTCTCACACAACACCCTGACCTGGGTGTCCAGGGGATGTAACACACCCTGACCTACCCCAAAGCTTCTCACACAACACCCTGACCTGGGTGTCCAGGGGATGTAACACACCCTGACCTGGGTGTCCAGGGGATGTGCTGGCTCTAGGAATCTGAACCTGCATGTGCTCATCCAATACTCTGATCGATGCAGCAGCAAATCCCCCATGGACATTTTACACTTCCACTTCTGCTCCACGGGTTTGGGATGTGTCACAGCACAGCCCTGCTGTCACTAACAGCAGTCACCTGTCCTGCCACGCAGCTCCAAACCTCACAGCACAGCATCACTAAAATCACCAAAATGCATTCCCAAGATCCATCTTTTTCAATTTCCTTCAAGTGTTTCCTTCCCTGCTCCAAGGCACAAATGTGCACAAGATCATCTCCTTAAACAAGAGTCCCCAAGTGCCACCACAGCTCTCCACAGCCTGGACTGTGACTCCAGGCTTCCACAAAAGCCTTAAACCTGTCCTAAAGCACCACAGTCCTCCCTGAAGCAGCAGTGCTCTGCTGTAGGATAGTCTGTGCTTTCACCAGCTTTCCTCTTGACAAATTCTCATCCCCCTGTTCAAAGAGACATTAAAAGATCAAAACTCAGCTGAAAAACTTTTAAATCATGACCACTGTATCACCTCTTAGTCCACCAACTCCTTAAAGCCCTCCCCTAATAATAAATAAAGCCCTCCCCTAATAATAAAATGTATAGATTTCTATGTACCTGGTGTGAAGGTACTTCCATAAACCCCTTTGGAAAAGCTATCCCAATCTCAGGGAGGCACTGAAACACTCTGACTATGAAGTGAGGCCAATGTCCCCATCTAAAATTAGGCTTGTTATGATTTGCCAAGTTGTGACACACAACAAAAACTCACCAGGAACAAACAAAAATACTGGAACTCACTGAACTTGGAAAAGACCTCCAAGACCATCAAGTCCAAGTCCAATCCCCAACCCCACTTTGTCACCAGCCCAGAGCACTGAGTGCCACATCCAGTCCTTCCTTGGACACTCCAGGGATGGACTCAGGCTCAGTAACTGGGAAGTTCTCCTTTTGCATCAGACCACCCAAGGGCAAGTGGCACTAATCTTCTGTTTCACCATTTATTCAATTTTGAAAAAAAGGAATTAACTACCACATAGTGGTCTGATTACTCCATACACAAAGCTTTGAACACAAAGGTATTTTAAATACCATATTTTTAACCACAGTAGCACCAGTTCTACCTCTCACTGCAGTTCTCAGCCCAAAGGAAAAGGGGGAAAAGAACAGCAGAATTCAGGATTTGGAAGCTACCACAGCCAATGTCCACTACCTCAGAGGTGCTGGTCAGGTTCCCAGACTTCCCAAAGCAGCTCCTTACATCCCTTTTCCCCAGCAGAAGGAGAACCACCAGAAGTACAAAGCTCCCATCACACCAAAAGCAGGGAACGGGAGGCTGAGCAGCCACACTCCACAGCCACTCTGTGACACCAAGGGGACACAAAGAGCTCTCGGGACTCTCTGGAAGCCACTGATGTCCCCGTGGAGGAAGCCACAGACCCACGTGGTCCCCTCCACACAGCCCCACTCCTCCCCACCAGCTCAGGGCGAGGGATGAAAGGCAGGATTGAGATGAAGGACAAGGATCTGCAGCACTGGGAGCAGGGAAAAGCTCCTCCAACGAAGCTGCTCATGTCCCTGTTCCGCCTGGCTCCCCACATGTTACCCTAATATCCGTATTATCCCATTAGATCCACACCCATTCCTCCTGCAGCGAGCCCTGAACTCTCTCAGGAAGCGGAGCTGAGTCACTCTCTCAACTGCCTGCTGAGATAATGCCTCTGCACAGAGGCTCAGGGCAGCAAATCCACTTTGCAGGCAGGCAGGGCATCCAGCAGCATCCCCAAATCCCACGGTGCCACCGGGAATGCTCCTCAGCACACCTGTGTCCCACCAGCTGCCACTGCAGGCTTCTTGGCATCACTGATGCAGCTGCATCACAGCCAGCAAACCAAGTCTCGAGATGTTAAGAAAACTCTGCTGGGCACAGGGATACACCAGAGGAGGGGGAGAAGGGATATAAATGTGTTATATAAGCACAGGTCTGTATTTTAAATGTGCACATCTCTATATACAGAGACACACATACATTTCTGAGTTCCCACTGCTGTGACCTGAACATAACCAGAACTTCACATCTTCCTGAGATTTCTGCTTGGGGAAACCCGCACACGGAATCCCAGAATATTTAGGGTTGGAAGGCACCTCTGGAGATGATCCAGTCCATCCCACCTGCCACCTGGAGCAGGTGACACAGGAACACTCCCAAGTGGGTTGGGACATCCCCATGCCCTCCCTCCTCTGTTCCAGAGCTCTGCCACCCTTCATGGAGAGGACTTCTTCCTCATGGTGAGGTGGAACTTCTCCTGGCCTAGTCCATGGCCACTGCTCCTCACCCTGGAATGAGCCTGGCACCATCCTTTTGGAGATATTTGCATGGATTGATGAGACACCCAAAGCGCTGTACATTATGTTTCACTAAGTCCCATTAGCATTCCTATTAGGGATTTTCTCCCTGGCAGACAATACTGAGTCAACGTCAGCCCCAGGACTGGTCATGGCAAATAGTAAGAAAAATATTCCCAAGTCCAAATTTCCAGGTTAACAGTGCTGTCTCCAATTCTGTTTGGGACTACGCAACTGTTCCATCAATTCTCCACAATCTCCAGCTTTCACAAGCAGCAAAAAATAAAACATTAGAAGGCTCACAGTGCCCTTCCTTAACAACATAAAGGTCCATAAAACACTTAGAACCAAACTGAATATTCATTTTCTTTTGGAGGACGCCAAAAAGAAGCTATCTCTCCCAAAGCAGCCTATAACAGCACGGCACAGGCCAGTGAATCCAATGTGTAATTAGCTCTAAATCTGATTTATCTCCTTGCAACCCTCAGATCCCTGTCGGGCAGCAGAGAAATCCCCCAGTTTGGTGAGGATCTCAGCCTCCTAGCAGGAAAAAGAAAACAAACTATCAGAGAAACATAAATCTATTGTAAAACCATTACAAACTTCTCTGCAGAGCAGTGGACACAAAAAATACCAACTAAGCACATCCCACTGGGCTTTTTCAAACTGGGAGGGGTTTTTTTTTATTCTGAAACTACATTAAAATCCAGTTTTCTTACCACACATGCAATCCCCCACACTGGAGATGCCAGTACATTTAAACTGTTATGAAACCATCAAGTCAATTTCACACTTTCTTCTCTCATGTCTATTTCAAATCTATTTCAAAACTATTTCAAATCTATTTCAAATCTATTTCAAGACATTCCTGGAAAGCAGGCCCGGGCAGTCAGCCCCACCACAGCAGCAGACACAGAGTTCCTGCAAAAGAGGAACTTGCTTTCGAGTGGCACTGGGTTGTAACATCAGTTTATACTACGTGACAATTCAGTCATTCCGAAATACCCATCCCACACCACCAGGCAGATAATTTGGAAACATAATGAGGGACTGCCATCAGTGGCACTTCTGCTTCCCTGTGCTTGTCCTGCATCCTCGATGCTGGAATTAACCACACACTGGAACTGCGATTTTTCTAATAATTTTTTAAAGCCAAGCTATGGTTTTCTGGGGACACACACACAGATTTTAAAATTAATTCCTACAATTCATTCACGTTTTACTCAGCCCCAGAAACTCCCTTCTTCCTGCTAGCTTTGTTTATGAGGTTTCTATGAAAAGTTGTTCTTCACAACCAATCCAGCCCAAGAACTGCGGTGGGCACTGAACTTCACGTTTCCAATTTGAACAGTCAGATTGATTATTTCCTTCCCCCAGACAAACGCTCATTCACACCAATAAAGTTTTCTGCGCCGCACTCCCGAAATAAAACCTTTTGCTCCAAAACCAACATGTTTAAAGTCATGCAGGGCCCTCCCGGGCTTTGGTCCCGTTTGGTCCCAGCGGGGATGTGCGAGCCACCAGCCGGGAACAATCCCCCTCTGTTCCAGAGGGACGGAAGGAGCGGGCTAGGAAATGGATCCCAGCGCGCAGGGGAAGCCCTGATCTGTATGAGCATCACACCCCGGCAGAACCGAGAGGGACAGCGCTCAGGGCACGGCCGGGCAGCGCACCCCGCTCCGCCGCGGGGAGAAAGAACCCGCCGTGAAAACAACTCGGAGCTTCTTCGCTGCGCGCAGCGCCCGGCGAGCCGCAGGAACGCGGGGAGAAAGGCAACTTCTCCCAGCGGGGCACGGCGTTCCCAGACAACTCCTCAAGTTCCTGGGAGCCGGGAGGGGGAGGCAGGAACCGGAGCGGGCTCGGGGGGAACAGCGCGCTCCATCCCGGCCGGAGCGGAGCGCGGAGCCGGGCGGGGACGGGGAGGCCGCGGCCGGGGGGTGCCCCTGGGCGCAACAGGCGGGAGCGGGGCGGGCGCGTCCTCACCTACGCCGTACTTCTCCTCCCTTTTGGTGGGCACCCAGCGGGTCATGGCGCCGGGAGCCGCCGGGATGCCAGAGCCCCGCTCCCTACGCCGCCATTTTCCGACCGCGGGACGGGAAAAGTTTCTCCCGACGGCGGAGTCATGTGGTGCGGGCGGAGCCAGCCCGGCCCGCCGCCCCTCAGCGTCCCCTCCGCGGCCGGGCCGGCCACAGGAGCGGCTCCGCACAAAGGGAGCGCCCTCCTGCCCCGGCTTTATTCGTGCTGCCCCTCCGCCTAGTCCTGGCTGTGTCCCGGGTGCACCCGGTTAAATCCCAGGTGTACCCGGTTGTGTCCCGGGTACCTCCCTGCCTCATTCCCCGGCTGTGTCCCAGGTGTACCCGGTTGTGTCCCGGGTACCTCCCCGCCTATCCCCGGTTATGTCCCAGGTGCTCCCGGTCGTGCTCTGCCCGAAAGTTTATGTCCGCGTTCTCCCCGGAGCCGCGGTTTTAAAACACAGGTTTTTTCCAGTGTTTCATAGCTGGAGCAGGGTGCGCCTTTGGAGGTTGCCATGAGGAGCTGGACAACACGGGAAGTGGGACCATGAGGATATGGTGGGGTTAAACAAGGCTGAGTGCCTTGGGCCGGGAAAAGCCCCGGCAGGGATGCGGGATGTGGGTGAAGCAATGGAGCAGCCCTGGGAGAACGGCTCGGGGGTGGTCAGAGCTGGACATGCCCTGGCCGTGTGGGGAAAAAAACTCGAGTCCTGGACTGATCCCACACCATGAAAATGTGGAATTCTCTCCTTCTGCCCCACTCAGGTGAGGCCCCACCTGCTGAGCTGCCTCCAGCCCTGGGATCCAACATGAAAAGGACACGGAGCTGCTGGACCAAGTCCAGAGCAGGCCACGGATGCACACCAAGGGCTGGAGCCCCTCTGGAGCTGGGCTGGAGAGCTGGGAATGCTCACCTGGAGAGGAGCAGCTCCAGGGAGAGCTCAGAGCCCTGCCAGGGCCTGAAGGGGCTCCAGGAGAGCTGCAGAGGGACTGGGGACAAGGGATGGAGGGACAGGACACAGGGAATGGCTCCCACTGCCAGAGGGCAGGGATGGATGGGATGTTGGGAATTAGGAATTTTTGGCTGTCAGGCCCTGGCACAGGGTACCCAGAGAAGCTGCCCCTGGATACGTGGCAGTGTCCAAGGCCAGGTTGAACAGGGTTTAAAGATTATAAACTTTCTGGTTTCTAGACCCAAGCCCAAAATCTTGTCCAAATCTAGCATCTCCTGGCTAATTAAGTATGGAATAAATGATTACAAAACAACAAGCGAGGGAAGTGAACTTCCTGTTACCAGTCCCTGTAGTCTTGGAGACATCCAGGACTGTGATTTAATTTTTTATATTTTTTTAAGCCTTTAGGAAACAGAAGATAAAGTGTGTAAAAGTCAAGGAACAGCAGAGGGCTAACACTTAATAGGAATAAAGAGAAGTGAAATGAGTGACTGGCTGTCACTTGGTAGGATTAGTCCTCTGCCAAAGGGGAAGCCCTTTAGCACAAATTTAAGGATTAAGATGGATCCAGGGTTGAATCTTTTTTCTCCTTATTTTCTTGTGTAGTGTGGATGGCAAAGGAGCAGTTTCTGCAACAGCATTTTGCTGTCAGGTTTTGAGATAAGCACTCAGACCCCTGAACGAGTCTGCTCCTCTTTCCTTTTACCTCCCCTTTTCCCACCCTTGGGATTGGCTTCCCAGGACATCACCAGCATGTTCAAACTCATGCAGGTTTTGTTGTAGCTGTCCTGCAGAATCCCGGGAGGTTGTGATGAGCCAGCTGCTGCATCCTTGTTCATCCTGCCCAGGAGTGAGGATATCAAAGGGTTTTCAAAGCCATGGCTTGTCCTCGTTATCCTGCTCTAATGGATCAATGATTTAGAGCCTTCCCAAAGACAACTTACAAGGGAGCTCTTTGATTTCACACCTTTATTTTCATAAGGGGAAATCAAAGTGAATTGACTGGAATACTGGATGTGTTCCCTCTGTGCCTGTTGTCACCTTTGGTTTTCCACAGCAGGGAAAGGGAAAAGCAATAATATTTATTTCCAGCTATGAATATTACACCCTTTTATACAACTGGCGAGTTATTTTTGTGGTGCTCCTAAATACATGCAGCAAAACTGCCAGAGCTGCTCAGGCCTCAGGTGCTTTAGGGATTTTTGAGGCTATTACTGGAACAATCTGTAAATCTGGAAGCTGATTGACTTTTACATCACTGATAACCAGGAATCACTTCCATGGAACCGTGGTGGCTTTGCAGGTCCGGGGTGTGAGAGGGGACACAAAGCAGCACACTGATGTTAATTTAAACCTGTATTAGTTAATAAATGAGTTATTGCTGCAGTCTGTCCTTTCTGGGCCTCAAGGTTCAAAGCTGAAGTGTGTTTGTTTCTGTTTTGAGGGAGGCCAAGGGAGCACTCGTGTTTCCCTTCATGAGAAATGTGCTGCTGCCAAGCTTTCTTCAGGTGTTAACCAAGAGTTAAATTAAATTCCCCCAAAATTTGGCACTCCTTAGTCCCAGCTTACCTCTATATCTGCACTAAATGGGAATTTTATGGACACCAAAGGTCAAGTACAAGCCTAAGGCAGGAAGCAGCAGGTTCAATAAAATGAAAGTTAAAGAATTACTTATAACTTCTACATATTAAATCCATTCAATAGCAGAATTTAATGTTGATGTCAGTGAAAGAGAAGGGGTTTGTCCTGTTGTCTGACCAAGATCTGTAACAAATATAACCCAGCTGATCCCGTGACCACCGTAAAGCCTCACTGCTACTGATGAGGGTCTATATTCATTTTACTGCTTTCCACATTCTCATTTTAATGAAAATGTGTTACAAGTAGAGCTAATGCTATTAAAATTTTGATAGCCAGTAAAAAATGCTTCTAATTCACAATGCATAAATATCCCAATGCTGGGGTTTTACAGCTAGGAAAAAAATGGTAATTTTTGGACTGTGATATGGAGAAAATAAAAGGTTTTTATTTTTTCTCCAGCAAACGTAATATAAACTGTCCTGAAAAAACAATTTTTCATTAAACTGTAAAATGTTCAAGCTGACATATTTTACATGCTTAGACATAATATATTTCTTTGCACTGTGCATGTGGGTTTTTCATTTATTAAGAGGAAACTGAAAAATGCTTCTTTCCATAAAACCTGAAAGTTTTATCACATCCTTATGTCAGCTCTTGGGGTTCTCATCTGATGTTTTTAATGCATCACACGGAATTGGAGACACTTCTCTTGGAGCAAAGGAACATTCCTTTTCATTTCTTAGTTCCAAGAAATCCAAATGCAGTATTTGGCCATGAATGGTGTTTGAAATTCTTGTCACAGCATCTTTTCAAAAGGATGAATGGAAACAGAGTTGCTGCCCTGCTTGAGACAGATTTGCAATAAAAAAGAGATATTCCATCAATGTACAAATATGATCAAGATTTGTTTCATGGTTATTGCAGATGACTACACCAGGGGAATGTTTGTTCCATCTCAGTTAAATATCACAAGTTTTTGTAGTCATTTCTTTTCACTGACAGGCCTTGTAGGTAAATTCAGCATTTTCAGACAAAACACAAAAGCAGTTGTTGTACACCCACAGTGCAAATTCTTCTTGGAAATATTCCTCCCAGGAGGAGATGGGTGGACTTATAAAAAAAAATAATGTAATCACTTTTTGGCTTTTCTGTTTGCACTAAAGATATTTTGTTGGAAATGTTATGGCTTCCACTCCAGCTGCTGATCATCTATTTTTGCTGTAATTTCCATGAGGGTCAATGACCTCTGTGTCTGTGACTGGCTGCGTGTTCTATGTTTGGGTGTTCACAAAATAAGTTTTTACACCTGGTGGGAAGAGGCTTTTAATAAATGCTCTAGTTTACAATGTATTGCAATGAATCAGAACGGAAATAAAATTAAATTTACGAGTTTGTGTTGCAAAAATGACTTCAGCCTTGGCTTAGCAGATAGCTGTTAAATGTCTGAATAGCTTTGGGAGCTGTAGCAGGTGAAAGTGAACCACTTTCAGGGAGAATTAAGAAGCCAAAACTGCATTTCCTTTGACATCCCTGCTGCCTTCTGTCAGCCAAGGTGTGGCATTCACAAACCTGGACAAAGTTTGACAAAGCTGGAGGGAATTTCTGTGGTTTTTTGCTCAGTGATCTTTCCTCTTCCTCTCACTTTCATAGAAGCATTTTGATTATCTCTGGATGTGTCTTCAGCTTTATTCCAGCGGGATGACATTTGGGATGCCCAACGTGCTGCATGCAGGGCTGCATTTGCCAGCAGAAGGGTTCAAAGCCAACATTTGAATTTATTTAGCTCCTGGCATGTGCACTGCAGTCATTGCACTGCTTTAGGCTCTTTGAGAAGGGTTAAAGAGAGCATCTCTCCTTCCATGCTGCTGCCTCCATCAGCAGTTTCTGCCTCCCAGCATTTGAATTTTTATATTCAGAGATTATGGGGCTATTAGGGATTTAGAGGGTGATTAATTATTTCTTTCAGAGAGAAGTCCAGAAAGGAGCTGAAGATACTAATTTATTAAGCAATATTATTTTATTAAACTGTTTATATTTTAGCCTAAAAAATGGAGCTTGGCTGTACATAATGAAAAGGATTATTTCCTAAATTATGTTCCTTCACACTGTGCTGCTGGAAATGATAGAAAACAAGGAATCTTCAGAGGGGTTGGATGTTTGGATGCAGATGTGTGAACATCTCCCAGGTACTCTTTACAAATGCACAGGGGCTCCCACAGTGGTGTGGGTTTTGGAAGGATGGGATTATTATGGATACAGCTTCATTTATAGCCTGGTGTTTCATCCTGTGCTCTGTAATAAAAAGTGCTTTACAATGCCACAATAAATGGAAGCAGCTTCATGTCTACAAAAGGGGGAAATCTGATTTCTGACCATGCAAGAGTGTGAGGTTCTGCATTCTTCAGGGAGATTTATGGTGGGTCAGTGCTAGCACTGTGTGCTCTGAATAAACACCATTTACATAAAGAGCAGATCTTTTGTCAGAACCATCTCAGGCATCACCATCAGGACATTTTATGTGATGTCTTGGGCATTGACGCATGAGCTCCTTCCCTACAGGTTTTTTTTTTATTCCCTCACCCTTCCCAGGATGTTCATTCCTGCAGGACTGAGGCAGCTGAAATCCTCTTGGCAATTGCAGGTTTCTCCAACTCTCTGCAGCCAGAAATTTCATCAAATCTAAATAAACTTTTTTATTCTTAGTGAAAGTACTTCCTAACAGGAGGAAGATAACCTCACTCATATGAGAGTCATGTTGTTAACTCCAGAAGCACACAAAAGTTAATTTTTTAGCAGTTCCTTGCACAAACTGGGCTTTAATTCTTGTAAATAGCAACAGAGTCAGGAATATCTTTGCAAATTTTACAGTCAAGCCCAAAGCAGTTCAGGGAAAGGGTTGTACAAATTAATCTAAAATACAAATCAGCTCAGAGTTCACTGTTGTGGCAACCTGCTCCTCTTTGCAACACCTGTGAATAACCAGCAATACAAGGGTTTGTGTTGTTGTCAGGTTTTTCTGTTGGTGTTTACTGGTACATTTTTCATATATTTGATATCTACACTCAAAATGAGATTATGAACTCAATTTATAAAACTCTCAGACAAATTCAAATATAACTGACAAAGCAAAAAGCTGGATGTAACAAGTCGGGGATGAATCATTCCCAGAGAGGCAGTAAAGTTTAACTATATCAACCCCAACACATCTGTGATGTGAAATCTGTGTTCAAGCTCACAATGAAAATAAAAAGCATTTTCCAAAGATGTTTTCTGGGACTGTGTTCTGGTAAAGCTGTTCCTTATTAGAAGCCAAATAATGATGACACAGAAGAGTGCAGGCTGGAGTTGCAAACATCCATTATTCCTGGTAATAAGGCCCAGCACTCAGGTTGCACTTAACATTTTGAAAGCACTGAACAAACATTAACTCTCTCTTGTGATCCAGGGAGGTTTCAGGATCTCCATTGGCAAGGGGGAGGCAGCTGAGCTAAGGCCAGCTTTTTAAAGTGTGACAGGCATTCAGAAATTGAGAAACTCAGAATGCCAGGCCACTTCCCTCACCTCCTGATGATGTGATTTTCCTGAGGCCAAAAGTGACACGTTAGCTGGGGCAGGGTTAGATTGGATGATTTCCTCGGCCTGCAGACAATGTTCCCTCTCATGCTTTGATGAACGATACAAGATGACAATGAGAAATGACAGAGAGAGGGAACATGATGTACTAGCACCTGTTAGAAGGTTTGAAAAACTGGTTTACTGGAATATGGAGTGTTTGAAGCAACGAGGAGAATGAGATTGTGGGAACAAAGAACTGGGCAGGATTCACAGAAATGGCCTCCAATGTATAAAATGTGAATTTTTGAATGGAATAAAAAACCATCCCATCAACTCTCTACCCAAATTTTATCCATCTGAGCCCTTGGAAGACCAAGTTAGGAAGGGATGGGAGGGTGCCCAGGATGCTGTGTGTAGAGCAAGAAGCTGACATGGGATTGATCCAAGCCTTCAGCAAACCCTGCTCGGGAATTGTGCAGCACTGGCAGGGTCTGGGGGCAAGTGGTACCATTACCCCTCCTTGTCTGCTCTCCAAAACTGGATTTCTAAATGGATTTCTCACTGCAAACTCTAGTAGGCTTTCCTACCAGCAGGATGGTTTCCTAAAGAATCTTTTAAAAGACTTTATCGCTGTGCCTTGGGACAAAACCTTTGCTCTCCTCTGCCTTTCGATGGAGACTTCAGTTCCATCTGAGGGGAGATGATGGGGTGGCAACTCCACACGTTCCAGCTGTTGCCATGGTAGGTCCAGTTCCTTCTGGAAAATCCCAAATAATTCTGTTTAACCTTGTAGCTCACAAATGACTGAAGCATCTCAAAGTGGCTTCTCCAAAATGAGGTGTGATCTTCCCCTGGGGACAAACTCACAAACTCAGCCACTTGCTTGATCTTCTGTAAATCCTGCTCTGTGAGGGTGGGAGGCCCTGGCACAGGGTGCCCAGAGAATGTGGGGCTTCTCCCCTGGATCCCTGAAGTGTCCAAGGCCAGGCTGGACATTGGGGCTTGGAGCAGCCTGGGACAGTGGATTCTTTGCTTCGTTTTTTCTGCCAAGGTCAGGATTAAATGTGCGAGATGGTATTTCTTGTTCAGACTCGGATGTTTATCAGTTCTTATCTCTGTCACAGTCTCACAAACCCTGAGTTCTGCAGCACTTCACTCCAACAAACTAAAAACGGAGCCCCATCTTTCTCTCTACAAGGCCTTTTAAGGATAAACTGTCCAATTAAGAAATGACACCTAAATTATTTTTACTTTTAATCCAATAACCAACCACCTGTGCCCTGCCATGTGGACTTTTTTATCCAATTAGACAAAACCACCCAAACCCATGGAGAGGAAGGTCAAGAAGAAGGTGAAGAAGAAGGACCAGCTACCACCCTAAACCTCCATCTTGCTTTATAAATATTACTATATTCTAAAACCTTAAACCCTAAGTTTCCCACCCTGTGATATCACACACTTCTATCCAAACTCCACACCCACAATCCCAGTTCCGTCATTCCATTCTGGAAGCCTTCTCCACGGCCTCAGGTCAATGCAGAGTTCTCCTGGGGGTCAGTGCTTGGCAGCACAGAAAGTCTGAAATTTCCAACATCCAGGGTTCCAACAGAAGGTGTCCCTGCCCATGGCAGCAGATGGAACTGGATGAGCTTTGAGCTCCTTCCAACCCAAACCATTCTGTTTCTATGAAACCAGGTGAATTTTTCTGTAAGACCCAGGATTCCTGGAGAGTGCAGACAGGCGTTTGCTGTGCTCTGCACGAGGCTCAGTTCTCCACGTGGAGCACGGAGCTGCTTGGAGCTGGCTGCCAGTGAAACAGCAACTCGTTCCTCCTTGGAAAAAAGACAGGAGCTGATCTCATGCTCAGTGCCTTCCTTTTGTCTGGCTTAGGAAAACATCTCAAAATTCTCTCCTGTCATGTTGGAAAAATGTCACATTTTTATTTCCAGCAGGCTCCTGCACTGAGATGAGTCAAACACAATAAAGCTGATATCTGTATTCCTGAGCTTGCTCTGGCTCTGCCCAAACTTCAGCTTACAAACTATTCATGTGGAGTTGTTTGGAAATGGAAAGTTGTGAGTGCTGTTCCTGATTCTGTAATCAAAAGTTGTTTGTGTCAGCCACAGGAACTACTCACCAATGTGTGTTGACAGTGGTTGAAATGGAAATACAGAAGCCCTTGTCTGAAAATGAGAAAATCTTCCTTCTCATCAGAAGCCTCCACCTGAAAAACATTGATTTACTTGTTTGACAGAGAGAGAAACACTGATAAAACAAACTGTGTTCCAGGCCATTTTCAATGTTCATCATCTATCTGTCCATGAATATGTACTTTTATCTCTAAAATACACATATTTCTGCAATAAAAGTATTAATATTCTGGACAGGAATCCAATTTTATCTTTAAGCAGCATTTGCCAGGGATTGTTAAATCATATAATGGAAGCTTTGTCTAGACACATTTCTCAGTGGCCAACTTAATTTTTTTTTTAACTTTGATTGTTTTTAATGTATTTCTCGGAAGAAAGGTCCTAATAAATTTGTTTACAACCTTTTCTGGAAACTATGTCAGTTTTATAATGTTCAACTCTGGTAATAATTTTTCTAACCCAAGCCCCCTGTTCTTGGAGTCTGAGTGTTCTCCCAGAGATCCCTCAGCTGAAAGTTCCCTCAGATTGTTATTTAAAAAGTTATTAGGGTTTTTTTGTTGTTTTTTTTTTTTTTTGCAAGTGAAACAGTATCAAGTGTATTACTTGGAAAGGAGCAAAGCTTTCTTTCAGTGACTGCAGGATGTTTCCATGTGATGATTGTTACTATGGATTATTAACATAAATTGCCTGAGTGTATTTCACAGTGAAAAATCCAAATTATGACCATTATCAAACCCAGGACAGCCTCAGCACCCAGGCAGGGAGCAGGACATGGCTTTAAAGTCTCAGCAGTGGTTGTGGGAACAAAGGGCAAGATATTTTTGTGCAGCATTTTTAAAGCTGCTGCCTTTGTCCTGTTGCTCCTGGCCTTGCTCCAAGCTCCCTGAAACCAATGGAAAAGCTCACGTGGATTTTGGGGGGATTTAGCTCTGGCCAAGCTCTTTAGTGAACAGGTTTCAGGTTTTAGACCTCTCAATCACAAGCACTCAAGCAAGCCTGACAAAATGTTGCTGCTTTCCACAGGGCTGCAGGTGCTCTTCCTGAGGCTCTTAATGTCACCTTTGCCTTTGTTTCTCAATGCTCTTTATTAATGAAGTATTATTTTCTTCCACTTGCCAGGTGTGCACCTCAATCACCTCAAAGCCATTAAAAAAAGAACGCCAGGATGGTTCTAAAAAGCTGAAGTAGCTGCATGAAGCTGGATTTTCACCAAAGGCCATGAATTCATTTAGGGCACCTTTCCTTGGTTTGGGTTGTTGGGGGTTTTTAAGTTAGTTTTTGAATCTTCCCCTGCAGCATTATCCTGTTTTAAATTTAATTCTGTGTAAATCCAGTCTGTTGTCTGAGAACTTCTGCGTCAGTCAGAGAAGGAGAAGTGAAACCTGTTAATTGGGTGAATAAAGCAGAAGTATTCCTTCCAGGATTTGGAGCTTCCTGCCTCCCGCAGCTCTGGGGGATGTTGGAGCTGTCCCTGCCCTGCACACAGCAGGGAGAGGGGACACGAGGCACTCCTCGGAGGCTCCCAAACCTGCCAAAGCACTCACAGGGAGAATGCCACCTTGCAAGGCTCCAGTCATCCCAGTATTCCCTGCTGGGGAAGGCAGCAGCCCCAGGAGGGTTCTTGGGTTGCTCTCACCCTCTGGGTCCATCTGCTGGGACATTTCCAAGGACATCCCGTGCATGACATCACCTCTGCTTACAGGAGGGAGTGTGGTTTCCATGGCCACACTTCCATCCCCTCCATCTCCCTGCCTGTGCTGCCACCTTAAACACAAAGGATTCACTTTCCAATTTAGAGAGGCCTGAGCTTGTGCATCTCGGAGCTGTCACACTCTGATTGTTCTTTCAATGCTTTAAAAACTCAACTTTTAGCTCAACTGCGGAGTGAGAAATATTTCTTCCTTGAACTCTCTGCATTTATACAGCCCTCTGTCTTTAGATTAGACAAGCAGATACAAGAATTGTCTTGTAAAATTGTAGTTTCCCTTTAATAAGCCACTCTGACAGGCAATTATTCATGCAGTCTGCTCGGTGCTAAATGTTTTTTCATGCTGTGCACCCCTGTCTCTTGATTGCAGGAATGCACTCCTGTGAATTATAATTATGAGTAAATATGAACTGGTGTGCAGGAAATGATTTACTATGCCTTCCATTGCTACATGCTATCCATTCTCCTCTTCTAACAAATAACATGTATTTTTTTCATTCTGTAGGTTTTTAAGTATTTACTGCAAGTTATTTTGACAGAAGTTGGTGAAACTCTGCATGAAGAATCTCTCTGGTGACAAATTGTTTGCTAACGTTTAAATTTCAGGGCAAAAATGGCAAGAAGGTGTTAAAGATTGGTGCTGGAATATTAAATATTATACAGACATAACCATGTGGATCCAATTCACCTTGATAATTATCCCATTTTCAGATACCTTCAGACAAACCACAGCCTTGTCATACTTAATAAACCAGATATTCCCTCATGATTAAAAAAAAAGAAGTCTGATCTCACTCTTTGTAGATCTTTGTATATTTGGGGATTAGAGAGTAAAAATCTAAACTATATAAAAACTCTGTAATAATAACCATTTTGCTCTTTGGCTTCAGATGTGAGCTGTGTGATAGAAATACAACAGGAAAGTCCAAAAATAGACAGAACATCGTGAGCTTTTCAGGATCTAAAGTTTTCTTCCTCTCCAGGCAAATCCTGTTGACTGGGATATCGTGAATCCTCAGAGAAAACAGTGGAGGCTCTGTAAGGTTCAGGGTTGTATTTAATTTTAGAAATAGTATCACTTACGTGGGTATGTAAAGAACAAATCGTGTCAAGCAAAGATGACTCCTTTTTTAATTAAATCCTAAATTAGTGGGAGAAGGCAAGGCAGTGCGTGAATGCATCTAGAATTTACCAAAGCATTCGACACGGCGTGCCTCAAAATTGTGTTTGACAAATGAATCCGAGTGGATTATGCAGAAATGCAATTATGAGCCCGAGTAATTGGCTAAAGAATGTACTGAGCAGTCATGATCAACAGGGGAGTGCAATCCTGGGCCCAGGCAGGACATTACTGGGATTTCATCACACCCTGAGGAAGGAGGTTTGTGGTGATAATAATTTAACTTTCTTGTGGGGTTGTGTACCTGGCAGAGCTGAGGGTTCAGGGAGTTGGAGAGATATTCTTCCTTTGTTCCTGTCGAGCTGAAGGTGTGGTGGGCAGCAGAAATGCACCCAGAAATGTGCCTCTGATCACAAATGCAGCTTTCCCAAGTCAGAACTATTTCCCTGCCTCTCAGAGAAACATTTGCAGGCAGATGTCAGCACCCAGCATCACCTCCTGTGCAAGGCTGTCACCTCCTGGGGCTGTTCCCCCACAGCTCACCTGTGAAAGCACAAATTAAACCCTTCCATTTGCCCATTGCAGCAGTAACCCACAGATCATGGGGTTTTCTGGCCAGGTTTATCCCCTGGTGAGTGGATGCTGGGAATTACAGAATCATTTAGCTTGGAAAAGACCTCTGAGGTCATGGAGTCCAACCATTAACCCAGCCCTGCCAAGGCCAGCACTCACCCATGGCCCTAATCATGAGGAGAAGGAAATTTCCTTGCTGAAAGGACAAATAATGTGAAGTCCCTGTGTGAGCTGAGCAGTTGCCTTCCCTGTGAGGCACAAATCCGAGTAAAACACCAGCTTGGATCACACATCAAGGAAGCAACAGGCTGGGGTGAGAGGAATAATTGGCCCATTTCCCAAATTCACCTTCTGTGTTTAGTTATGGCCCTGAAAAGGGAGGGCAAATTGCTGCAATTTGGGGTTGTGTCCCTGCTTTCCCTTTCTCCTGCTTTGCTTTCCACAGGTGCAGAGGTGGTGGGTTTGGCTCTGCAAATGCAGCATGTTTAGATGAGCAAGGTGGGATGTAAAAAACCCCAAGTCAGCTCTCTGGAATATATAAATAGATGAAATTGAAGCAGGAGCTCTTTCTCATTGCTCAGGCATCGCAGCACAGAAAGCTGGGAATGTTTATCCAAGAGCTCCATCACTTATAACGGGGAGAAATAAATGCTGCAGCCAATATGGGCTGGGCTGTGGATTCTAGACCCTGCATTCTGCCTCAAGGGCTGAATTTGGTCCTTCAGGGGTGTTTCATCAGGGAATTCCTTCAGGGGGATTTGTCAGGGAATTCCTTCAGAGGGATTTGTCAGCCTTTGTGGGAGCACCTCTGACAGGAGAGGAAAGGCCAGGACCCCCCTCCCCATTTCCTTCAGGACAGTTTGGCCATGATGTCCTCACCCACCTCGAACAGCTCCCATGGTGAATATCTAGTCTGTGTTTTCATGCAGTCTTCCTCAGCAATCAGTGAAGGGAGGATAAACCAGCTCATTTTTAAACATGTACAGAATAGGTCATGTAGGTAGGAGAAAACCTCCTTTTTTCTGCCAAATAAAACCTGGGCAGCTGTGCCAAACTGTGGGCAGTTCTTCAGCCCTGACAGTTTTGTTACCCACCTCAGCTCTAGTTTATTTACAAGTGGTTTATAACCACTGGCACATCCTAGGTTGGTTTTTCCAAAACTACATTTTTTTGTCCTGCCTGCACATCCATTCTGCCATTCCTCCCTTCTGCAGGGCAGGGAGGGACACTGGAGGCCTTCAAGCAGACTTGACTCCACTGATCAAACTTCAGAAATCAGCAGAAACTTTTCTTTATTAAATAAAAAACACTTTTTTTTTTTTCTCCTCATGGGTAAATCTTTCCCAGGCTTTTGCTGAGGAAGTCTGGACCAGCTGATCCTTGAGGTCTCCTCCAACCTGGTATTTTCTTCCACCTGTATTAAACTGGTAGAAAGAAACCTTCCAGCTGAGAATGCTTTCTGTATATGAAAGGAGGGCATTTAACCAGAATATTTCAATAATCCCACGAATATATTTCACTCCAGTAATCCAGAAAAAGCTTTGGGATTGGGGAGCTGATCCCCAGGAGTGTAAACCAGTTCCACCTGCCCAGAGCTGAGGCTCCCTGGGCTGGGAAACTGCAGAGAGAGGCCTGAACTGACTCACACAGGTGGATGTTGCCATTCCTGGGGTTTAAATGATTTCCCTGCCTCACTATTCCATAATCAGGACCTTTAATGTTCCTGTACTCTTCATTTTTATTCCTAGATCAAGCAGCCACCAGCACTGAGCAATGCATTGTCACAGTTGCGAGTAATGAGCCTGAAAAGTGGACACTTGGCTAATTTGCTAAAAATAAGATTTTACATCTCTATAAAAGCTCCCTCTCATCCCTTTGGATGATGAAATCAGCACTGAGACGTTCTCTTGCATCAGTGTCCAGGCTGGAGAAGGCTCTGTTTCCACAGACTTCCCAAAATTCACTCTTTAATCCTGTTTCATGTGTGGTGGTCTCACAGGGAGAACAGAGAACGTGAATGGTGGAGCCATAGTCATAAAATAAAGTAAAAGGGCTTGACGCTGGGACTATGAAAGCACTTTCCAAGCAGTCCTTATTGAAATTAGGGTTTAATCTGGTACAAATAGAACATACATTTACAAGCATCTCTTTCAATGGAGTGAAAGTACTGCAAAATAAAAAGCTCTGCAGTTTATCCTGTGGGTTACTGTTTGCTTTGATGAGGATTTTGTCCATGACAGAACAAATATTGTAAACATTTCCTGATTTTTTTTTTTCCACTCTCTGCTTGGGAAAATAACAAAATAAAGAAATAATTCTTTATTTTTTTTCCCCTGCCTGTTCTTTCTGATATCACTTTTCAAGCTATTTCTCTTCAGTCTTGGTGATAAATGGGGCTTTGCAGGGAGCAGCCATAAAGCTCTCACAGTTTGTTTGTTGCACGTTGCTTATGTGGATTTTAAAAGAACATTTTATTGTAATAAACAGCCATGAAAAATTACATATCCTGATCAGTTGTACTAACAAGTATTTGTGAAATAAATCAGAGAACTCAGGTTTGTGGAGTGCTTTCAGAGGAGTTTGTTTGCCCTGCTGTTGTGCAGAGATTTTATTTCCATTTTTTTAGCTTTTTAAAATTCAGGTTTGTTTTTTTAGATTTATTTTCTCACACAATTTGAAACCATCTCTATCCATCCATCATCCATCCCTCTCTCCTTCCAATGGCACTGAAAATGGGATTTCTAGATCTGAATTCCTCCAGAATTCCAGGGGATTTCTTTTCCTGCCCTGTGAGGAAAACATTCCTCCCAAACAACTTGGCCCTAAAGTCCAGTTCTTGGAGAAGCCAAACAAGACATGTTCTATCAACACATCCTTTGTAATGAAATTCATCTCCATTTTCCAATTAGGCTTCTCTTTTTTTATCAGTTCCCACACTTAATAATATCTACAATTACCAATAGAAATTGTAGTTAATAGTGTCTATTAACAGCTGGCTTTATAAGAATTTATCTCCCATTTAAATATCTGTGGTCATAGTAACAGAAGTAATTGAGGACTAAATGAGTTTGCAGCCTTCAGCATTAGATAAATTGCATTATTTCCTTTTTTGTTATTTATGCAGCACCACAAGTTCAGGTGGACAACCCTTGGGTGAAGGAGTTCTTCCAAATATCCAACCTGAACCTCTCCTGGTGCAACTTGGGGCCATTTCCTCTTGTCCTGTCCCTTGTTCTCTGGAAGTGAAGGAAAAAATGGTGACAAATGGAACAAATTCCTGAAGGTAGATGAAAATGATAAATTATAAATGACAAATTATAAATTATAAATTATATTGATGGGGTTCTTCCATGGCCCAAATTTCCATAACCATCCTTTCTAATCACCAAAATGAAGCCCAGAGCAGAGCCATAGGGATTTCCTGCCTGAGCAGGGGAAGGCAGGGCTCCAGTTCCTCTCTTGCACTTTCTCAATGTTCTGGGGTTTTTTCCTCCCCATGTTCTCTTTTCTTTATCTCTGCCTTCCCTTTGCTTTTTTCCTAACTAATTCCATTTCTTTTCTCTCTTAGTGGTGAATGCAACCTACATCCTTTTCCATTTTCTAGAGGCGTTCTCTCTTTTCTCCTTTTCCCCATTTATATTTTTCTTTCTTTTTTTTTTTTTTTTTGTAATTTCCATTTTTTCCTCTTTGTAGGGAGATTATATTAAGTGACAAGAATAATGTCAAATAAATGAGATTATGTTAATTAACAGATCTTGTCGCATTTCCATGATTCGCAGGAAAAAATATTCACACTGGCTGATTTTTCAATTAAATCATTTGCTCTGTTATCTGCTCAGCATATCTTTATGAATATGCAGAACTGTAATGCAGTTAAATTGTTTCAGGGTCCTTGTTAACCTCAAAAAGCCACAAGGTGCCTACTAGCAAAATAGGGGATTTTTTTTTTTTTTTTTTGGCCTTTTTTGGTCAAAATCACAATTCTTTGTTTTAGCCTTCATATCTTTTTCAAGGAAGTACAGGGGATTAAATGTTTGAAAAAGCATCTTGATTCTTTCCAAGGATAACAGGCTCATTCTTTTCCTTGTTGGACTTATTTCATCTTAGAAGTATTATTTTCTTTTTTTGTGCCTTTAATATTTCTCATAATGTCTCTTTGTCCCATGGGGGCTCTCACCACGAGCAAGAACATCCCAAAAAACGCCTCGGAAAGAATCTGTGGAGAATTAGCTGGAACTTCAAAGATATCAGAAGTATTAATTCTGAGCTGGAAGATTGTTCCTGCCCACGTACAAAGGGAGCCTTTTGGGAACAAGTTGGAGTTCCTGAACATTCCTTTCCTGTGGCAGGGAAGGAATTGCAGGGTCTGGAGACGTGGTTAATGGCAAGCACCAACATCTCTGATCTCAGGGCGGGTGACAAAGCCTTGTGGAGCTCTTGTAATTTGAAAATAATAAACTTTTATCATCAGCTGAGAAGCTGGAGTGTCATGGGCACCTTCCCAGGGGAATTCTGTGCTGAAATTGCTCCAATTGGTTCTCTGGTGAGATTTCACTGAAAATAAAATAACAGAGCTTTGTGCCGTGGAGGAGAGAGGAGATCTCTGTCCCCTGGAGGCGCCAGTTCAGGATAATTTGGAGGAATTACAAGGGACAAATGAAGTGAGCTGGTGGTTGTTTGCTGATGGAAATCAGCCAGGAGAGACATTCCCCCTCTCCAGGTTCTCCCTTCCAGGGCTTTCCCTTTCAAAATCTTCTCTGTGTTCTCATTACTCTACTTGGGACCACAGAAAAAATTTAAAATAGAGAACTAAAATGCATAATTTAAAAAAAAAAATTATTAAAATATTGCAGCACTGCATGCAATTCAACATTTATTCTGATTAGTAGTAGTAGAAGTAGTAGTAGTAGTAGTAGTAGTAGTAGTAGTAGTAATAATAATGTAAAAAATTCTTCTAAGATTGCACAGTGCACTGTAATAATGATTTTTCTTCCCTACAAGGTTAATATCATTCCAAACTTACAGTCTTTATATCTTTCTATGTGTAAAATCAGGCAATTTGCTAGTGTGGAAAATATTTTTTTTTGGTAATAAAAAGTGGAATTTTATGTATTTGATGAGTCTGATTAGAACAGAAAAAATATGAGTAACAATCTCCAGAATATTTTATTTGGGATTTTCATACAATTATGGAATTATGGAATAGTTTGGGTTGGAAGGGACCTTAAAGCTCATCCCAGGCCACCCCTGCCATGGCAGGGACACCTTCCCCTGTCCCAGGTGCTCCAGCCCCAATGTCCAACCTGGCCTGGGATATCTCCAGGGATCCAGGGGCAGCCCCAGCTGCTCTGGGCACCCTGTGCCAGGGCCTCCCACCCCACAGCAGATCTGGTTATAAAAGCAGTAAAAGAAAACATTGCAAAGAATATTCCACCCTGTACTCAGGAATAATAATTTTAGGATTAGATCTTATATGGTTGAATAAAATTTGGGGCAAGGGAAGGAGCCCGAGGTGACACAAGGCTCCCAGGGAGCACAGCCACAGCGTTCCTCTTCTTTTTCCCTGCCCCAGGTTGAAGATCCCTTCATTCCCCAGCACCCCTGGGCAGGGCAGGTCCCTGTGCCCTCACCCTCCCTCTGATCAGGATCAGGAATTTCCACTTCCATCAGTCAGTTCTCCTTCTCTGCCAGGGCCAGAAGGGGCTCCCATTGCAGTGACCCCTTTAACTCTCTGGGATTCAGCTCATTCTTCCAAAATCTCCACAGCAAAACTGCCCTGCACATCCCAGCCTTAATTTCTAGGTTGTTTTTTTTTAAAAACCCAAGTGCTCAGCAGAGGAGCACAATGTCCCCCACTTTGTGGCGGGCTCAGGCTGCTGGGGAAGGAGGGAAGGCACAAGGAGCCTGTGAGCTGACCCAGCCACCTCTGCCATGACAAAATTCAGGCTCAGCAGAGCTCCCCTCTGCCCTGGAGCTCCTCTGAGTCCCCGTGGATGTCGAGGGTGCTGCTCCTTTTTGTCCCAGGCTCACTTGGTCCCAGTGACTGCTTTGACTTTGTCTCAGCTCATACTATAATTAGGTTGAACATCTCTGCCTTTTGCTGACTCTCCTCATTTTATCAGAAAGAAATGTCCCTAATCAATATCCATTATTCTGGTGGATTCATTATTCCTTAATTGCTGACAGGGTTCCTACCCTGCCCCGTGCTCTCTGTGGAGCTGAAATCCCAATAATGCTCCTGGAGGTGATGTTTTCCCCCACTCCACTTCCATTCTGCATGGATGTTTTGATGGGAACCAAAACCCAAAGTGACTACATTTTTGAGAGTGGTATATTTAAAAATACAAGTGGAATTGACTTTTTGCCAGAAGTTTTTTGATTTTTCTGGGAGTGCTCTTCCCTAAAATGCTCTTGAATTGGCACCCTCAAGGGTTTAAACAAAGGAGATAATTAAACAGATCCTTCAAAGCAGAGACTTACTGGTGTGCAGGAAAATGGTGCTTAAGCACATTCTTTTATTTGAAAACTGTAACTTTGTGCAGAGCTCCTTTTATCTTTTCTCACCTATCTTTGATGCTGGTGCAATTATCGTGGGCTAATAACAGCTGACTCCATTTTGAACTTCAATTGAGAGATCCATTCTTTGGATTCCACCTCAGCACTCACATCGTGCCAGCACAGTTCCAGAATTTTCTTCTGATCCTGAAAAAAAGCAAAAAAACTCATGTGGCAGCTGTGGAATGGGAGCATCAGGGCTGCTTCTGATGCCACCAGGCTGTAGGGCCACTGGGAATGTGGTGGCTGTCCCTAAAGGCCACCAGGGCTGTCCCACACCACCCAACCCCTCGTGCACCCCTTGGAGGGTTTTACATAGTGAAGGGTTTAAAAATTGCACCAGTTTTCCCGAAGGCTCCATTAGGATCCCAGTACCTTCCCTGCTTTCCAGCAGGAATGAGGGAAAGAGAAAATGGGAAGGAGGGGAGAGCGACTGTGTAAAAAGTAAAAGTAAAATCACTTTGAGTAATCAGCTGTGGGAAATTAACTCTGTTAAATCCTGGCTGCCTCCTTTCAAGGTTTAATTGTCTACATTTTGGAATAGGCTCTTAAAATTCACTGTAAATATTTATTGAGAATAACTGCATAATATTACATTGCTCTTTTGTGACGTTCTGAGTTATGGAAGGAACAAATCCCCTCATCATCAGGGGAGTCTGTGGGCTTTGGATTCTCAGATTTCCCTTGTCTCCCTCCCACACACTGCAGGTATGACACAGGATGATGTCACACTTTGCCAGCTTTGTTACTGTTTAGTCAGAATGTTGTACAAACAAACCCAGATAAAGTTAAAAGATATCTGTAACTCTCAATGTTTGAGCACTGCTGGTAACAGCTGGGCAAATAAATAAGGATTTGCACTCTTTAATTGTTGTCACTCTAATTATGGAGTTAATTTAAACCTGAACTCAGAGTTTCTTTTAGAGGTTACCAGGAGAGATGGGATTTATTGGCTCTGTTTAAACAGACTTTAGTGGAGCTGGGAACAGCAGCAGGGTCTGGTTTCACTGGTGCCAGTGGGAATCTCCCCCTGAGATTTCCCACAGATCCATGGAGCAGCCCTTGGAAAAAGCTCTCAGTATCACCACAACCACAATTGCACAGAGTCCCAAAATGGTTTGGGTTGGAAGGGACCCTAAAACTCATCCAGTGCCACCCCTGCCATGGCAGGGACACCTTCCCCTGTCCCAGGTGCTCCAGCCCCAGTGTCCAGCCTGGCCTTGGGCACTGCCAGGGATCCAGGGGCAGCCCCAGCTGCTCTGGGAATTCCATCCCATCTCCTCCCCATCCTCACAGGGAGGAATTCCTTCCCAATCTCCCATTCAGCCCTCCCCTCTGGCAGTTTGAGTCCAATGGAAATCTTCCTGATGATTTCTGTGTCACCAAAGGGGACCTGCTCAGCGATGGAAACCAGGCCATAAAATAACATTCCTCACCTGTTGTCAGCCTCCAGAGCACAATGGGAAACAAAAACAGAACTAAAAGCTGCAGGAAGCTGAGTTTGGTTGAATTTCATCATTCCCACATGATCTGATCAGTGCTGGGGCTGTGGGTTAAAGAACCCAGTGACACTTGGAAAGTGCCCACTAGAGCTGTCAGGCAACATAAGGGCCTTTCTGTGGTTATTAACCTACTTTTTCCTTGGATTTTGCACAGGTGACTGCAGGGAAACCTACTACAGAGTCAGAAAACTCTTGGTTTCCTCTACAAGTGGGGAAAAAACCCGAATTGAACTGGAAATTAAAACATTAACCAAGAGTTACACCAAAAGAGTGAGAGAAAACGGGTGATGAAGGGAGAGATGGAAGTCTGCAAGAGTTTGAAGTAGCTGTCTTTGAAGTTTTTTATGTTCCACTCATCTTTCCTGCTGCAGCCCATCGGGAATTTGAGGATGGAAGTTCAGAACTCCATGTTCAGAGGAGATGAAAGGCAGAGTCATTCAGTGGTAAGAGCAGATCCCTGGAAGTGCATCCAGCCCCACGTAGCTGCAATTAAATCACAGGACATGATGTTACTGGTTAAGGGGTAACGTGGCCCTCAGTGCTGTGAGAGGTAAAATGAATAATAACTTCTGGAAACAGCCATAGATCACTGAACTTTGCAATGTTGGTGGTGGGGGCTGAAAAATGAGTTACTGGGGATTAATTGGGAGAGTGTGCTGCTGTAAATTACAGAGACATGCTCAAGTTCATCAATAAAGGTTTAAAAAAGGCTCTTTAAATTAGCTTTCTAATTGATCAGGAGCAGTTCTGAGGAAAGATACCAAAGGGTTGGAGTAGCTGAAGTCTGAGCACAGTCTGGACCTTGAAAAACCTCTGTCTGTCTTTGTAAATGAAGAGGTATTCAGAATATCTCTGACTCACCTTGATGGATGTCAGCTTCCAGAGAGGCAGAAGTCAGTGACTCAGGAGGAGGAAATGGTAACTCATGCAATTAAGATGTTTTCCTTTCATTTTTGTAAAGATCACAAGATGCAAAATAATGCAAAAGGGTTTAGGATTGCTTTTGTTTGCTGACACACCTTACCTTTAGATTAACAGGGAATAATGGGTATTTATTCTGCAGCAGTGTCTGTGTGAGTGCTTAAAACCTGGAAATATACTCCTTTTTTTTTTTAATCTGAGCTTTTCCCAGCATTGCAGAGCACAAATCAGGGAGGTTTAAAACCTGGAAATATACTCCTTTTTTTTTCTTTTTTTTCTTTTTTTTTTTTAATCTGAGCCTTTCCCAGCATTGCAGAGCACAAACCCAGGAAGGTCTGTTCTGTTTGGCTTTGAGTGTGTGTTCATTCCTGTTTTATTGCAAATAGGGGCAATTTCCCTTTATTTTCAGCTGTGAAGCATATTCCAGTTTAATTCCAGGGTGCAGTTTCCATCATTCCGTGAACTCTGGAAGCAGCCTGGTGTCCTGTGAGCTGTGGGGTGTGGAGGCTGCTTTGGGATGTTGGTGATTCCTGGAGTGGGCATGGTCTCATCTCCAGCCCGAGATCCTGCTGGCAGTGAGGGCTGGCTGAGCTCCCCCCAAAATCCCCCACAATTTCTGCTGAGGCTGCTGGTGTGCAATTTAAACAACCAGAAAGGCTCAAATAAACCCCATCAGCTGTTAAACAGATGAAGATAAATAGACCCAGCAAGCACCAGTGGCCACACTGTTGGGTTTTTTCCATCTTCTGAGTCCTGTCACCACATTGAAGTTTCCAGGCAATTCCAAAGGAATCATATTTAGGATTTATGGAGAATAAGCCCGTAAAGGTTCACAGCTCCCTGCCTGCCTTGAGGTGGCATTGCACAGTGTAAGCAGCAGGGATGAATCTTCACTCCCTGCTTTGGATTCCTTCGCTCCCCTGCCACTCACAGCCTTCTCAAACATCATTAATCATGTCACGATAAAAGCTGCCTCTGCACATGCCTCACTGTGCTCACAGCTCCTTCTGGAGCTTGTTCCAGTTAACTTCTCCTGGGTCAAATGATAAAACAAGATGAAAGAGCAGGTGCTGAGGATGCCTGCTCTGAAAGGGCTCTCCTATCTCCCCATGTCCCGCCATCGCTCATTTCTACCGGGGAGAGCAGGAGATAATTATAATCTCAGAGTGGGGAAATAACTGTCTGCCTCATCACTGCCACCCTGGGGAGCGTTTAAGCACTACTTAACCACGGGTTAAGCATTGCTGGCTTTGCAGTAAAGTTTAAGTACAACTTGCTTTGAATAAGTACAGGGTCTGCTCTCCTGGAAGCGCTTTGAGGGCAATCATCTCCTCAGAGACATCAGCTGCTAGGATGGGCTGGCACCTGAGCTGCCTGCAGAAACTTGTGCAGCACTCCAGTTGCTGAAGAGTTCAATAATTTAAAAGTGGGAAAGACGTACCAAATTATCGAGGTAATTTTCCTGAATATGGGTTTAACTTAATTTTCTGTGTCTGCAGCAAAGCAGTGCCCAACATTTCCCTTGGGAGCCATCCTAATGAATCTCATTGCCAGCGAATTTTCCCTTATATTCAACCTAATTTTTCCCTGTCTTAATTTAATCCCATTACTTCTGCTTATGCTCCCTCTTGCTACACTAAATAATTCAGTGTAAGTAATTAGGTGCAATTAGAGATGCGTCAATTAATGTTCATTGGCATGGCTGCAATGCCATGGGAAGGTCCAGGAGACCTGGCTGGGTTTGTGGAGTTCCAGGAACTGCTGGACACGGATCTGGTCCCTTGCAGGCTTCCAGCCCCTTCCCACTCCTCTATATTTAGCTGCAGTTGCTGGGCAGAGCAGCTCAGATAGTCTTATCAGCTTTCCATTATTCTGGTGACACTGAGCACATCCATCCCCCAAGCCAGTCAGTCCCATTTAGGCCAATAATTAGCAAAAGTTATCAGGGATGCGAGTGTGGATATGAAAACACAGACGCATCAAATCATCACGAGTTGTAAGAAATGTTGGAGTCCCAGTTAACCCATCAAAGTGTTGAAAGAAATTCAGTTCAAGTCCTTGGTCCATTGGTAACTTTGTGCTGCCTGGAGAGCGAGTTTTTCCCTGTAAGATTTGAAGTTTCCTTCCCTTAGACTGCAGAATATTTCCCTTGCTTCCTGGAACAGTTACTGTGGTTTTGTGGAGATGTGAACTGCTGAACACTCAGCTGGAAAAGATTGACTGCAGCAGTTTGGATAAATATATTTGATGCACAGATGTTGTAAGAACCTATTTTGCATGCTTGCCTGACTCCCTTCCCTCTCCATTTTAAAGAGGGATTCCACCTATTCCATCCATCTGCAGCTCCTCTCCCTTGCCTCTGAGGAAAATAACAATTCCTCACCTGCAGATTTATAGAAGCACAGAGTGGTTTGGGTTGGGAGGGACCTTGAAGCCCATCCAGTGCCACCCCTGCCATGGGCAGGGACACCTTGCCCTGTCCCAGGCTGCTCCAAGCCCCATCCAACACCTCGGACAGCTACAATTAAATTTTCCATGGAAATTCAGCTTGGTGGGTGAGCAGTGCACGGGGAGAATTCATCCCCATCAGTCAGGAATTCAGGACCCTTTTCAGATAAGGAGTGTTGGGATCCTTGGGATTGCCTCCTGGGGCAAAATTCCCTGATCCCTCTCAGTTTCTGATGGCATGAAAGTGCTGGAGCTTTCCCAGGAGCAGCACTGGGAAGGATTGTCCCAGGATTGTAAAGGGGGTGCTTATTTCCTGAGTGGTTTTGGGGGCACCAGCCAGGAATGTCAAAGCCTGTCCTGACTCCAGCTGATGACCCTGGATGTTCCCAGAGAATCTGAGAGCTTTATCTGCTCCCAGGAGCAATGCTGTGCCTCCAGTTCAGCGACAGAACCAATTCTGTATGCCATTTTTCCATGTAAATTGGGTTATTATCCTTTAGAAAAACCTAAAGATCTGTGCTTCCCCTTGCTGACATTTCAGCAGAGATCCACAGGAACTTGTTTCAATAAGTTAAAATAAAAAATAAATCTAAAAAAGCCCCAAATATCACGTGTCAACGAACGGGAAACAACTGTTAATTTTGGTTTTTCAATTTAGGAAAAGAAAGCAGCTCCAGCTGGAAGGAAAGGAACCCAGGGGTGATTTTGCCAGGGAGGTTTTTATGTATCTTGTTTTGTATCCTATCACCAACATAACAGACAGCCTTCCCGACCTGCAGGGGGAATGAAAAGGTACTTAAATTTAATGCTTTTAAAAATAATTAATCATCTGTTATTGTTATATATGGCCAAGTTCAAGAAACAGTAAATTGCTTTTTATCTTTCATCAGTGAAAGCCAAATTTCAAGCATGGGAATGGATAAATCTAGGTCAGTGGCTGGATTTTCTGTGGTTTCTCTGACATTTGAATAAATTAAAACTAAATTTTGAACACTGAATGCATCAATCACTAAGTACTCAAAGATGGAAAGAAATTTAGGGGTTGGTCCTTCAGGAGTTTGCTTCCCAAGGCCTGGGTTCAGTCATAATGTCATAATAAACATATTTTTAATTGTATTGTGCTCTCTGCTCTTATTTTAGTTGTGGCTTTTGGGCATGTTAAGGAGATCATTTCTCTGGTAGAATTTATTTTATCTTTTCCTTCCTTCAAGCCAAACTGAGGCTGTTGTTTGTATTTTTCCTGCATCATGGCCCTGCCTCCCTCTGACCTTTGGTATGAGCATCCTTGTCCTGGTCAGTTGGAATTAAGTCATAAATCTATCAAATTTCAGCAGGGTCAAGTTCCCTGAAAATCCTCTTTCTGTGCCTGGTACTTGTAATTCTCCATCTTTTCTTCCTCCTGGTTCCCACCCAGCACAGGTTGTGGTGTCTGGGGCTGTTCAGCAGCAAAATTGGTGCTTTTCTTCTTATTTTATGACATTATTGGGGAAAGATTTGTCAGGTGAAAAGATTCCTGTGGACCAGGAATCATCCCCAGGCCTGCATCTTAAAAATATAGATTATTCTTTGTGGTATCAAGAAAAGATAGAGAGGAAGGCAGAAAAATTTTAGAATTTTTTTTTTTTTTTTTTTTTTTTTTGATCAGCCCTGGTTGTATATGTTATCTATTCTATTTCAGATTCTATTTCCTTTGTGAAGTGTTATGAATATAATCTTTGGTCATTTAAGGCAAGGCATTTGCCTTAAATGTAAATATAATCTTTAATAAATAAAATATAAATGTAAACATAATCTTTGGTCATTTAAGGCAGAGATCAGTTTTCCATTGAAATATGAGGGAATACTTATCCAAAACTAAACCCGGAAGGAGCCCTCCCACAGCCCAGATCAGATCTGCCCACTCCTCCCAGAGGACACTGAGGTTGTGAGGCAAGAATAAAAAACAAGACACAGATGTCTATGCAGCTCCTACACAGACATCCATAAATCTGATATTAGGAAGAATTTCTTCACAGAAAGGGTTGTCAGGCTGGAATGGGCTTCCCAGGGAAATTACGGATTCCTGGAGGGATTTAAAAGCCGTGTGGATGTGGCGCTTGGGGACATGGTTTAGTGGTGGCCTTGGCAGTGCTGAGTTTGTGGTTGGACTCAATAATCTCAAAGATCTTTCTCTTAGAGAGATTTTTTTCCAAACTTGATAATTCCGTGATTTTATGAATGGAAGTGGATTTGGCCCAAATGGGAAAAAAAAAAATTAATCTGAATATTTTCAAAGCATTTATCCGTGGCTAAAATGAAGCAAAACAAGAAGGAAACTGAAGTTTCTTTCTCATTTGGAACTCGCAAACTGCATCATTTCAGATGGCAAAGGATTGGTAATTTTAAGACAGATTCCCTGGGAGTCCCTAAGGGCAAACGTTATCCAAGCAAAAGCAGAATGATGGATGTGCTATTTAGGACACCCAGCTCCACATCTGTGACTAGTTCAGCAAAATAAAATTAAATGAGGAGGAATTCTTTCCTTTTCCTTTGGGTTTGGTTGGACCTCCAGAGACAATGAACTTCCCTGAGGTTTCAGATGACTGGGAAACAAATCAGACTCCCAAGTGGGAAAATGGGACAGCACATCTGCACCTAAGGTTCCTTGGTGGGACACTGGAGTTTGGTGAGGGATGGAGCTGGCACAAGAACTGGAAAGTGTAAAGGATGTTGCTGCTTTGGATCCTGGGCTGGAACCAAATCCAATCCCCAATCTAATCCAATCCAACCCAAATCCAAATCCAAATCTAATCAAACCAACTTGGTTTGTTGAATGTCTCCATCCATTATCATAAAGCTAGAGGATGTTTGGGGTTGGAAGGGACCCTAAAGCTCATCTTAAGGCAATGGGCAGGGACACATCCCATTGTCCCAGTCTGCTCCAGGTCCTGTCCAGCCTGGCCTTGGGCACTGCCAGGGATCCAGGGGCAGCCCCAGATGCTCTGGGAATTCCATCCCAGCCCCTGCCCACCCTTCCAGGGATCAGTTCCTAATTCCTAATTCCCAACATCCCATCCAGCCCTGCCCTCTGGCAGTGGAGCCATTCCCTGTGTCCTGTCCCTCCAGGCCTTGTCCCCAGTCCCTCTCCAGCTCTCCTGGAGCCCCTTCAGGCCCTGGCAGGGCTCTGAGCTCTCCCTGGAGCTGCTCCTCTCCAGGTGAGCTCCCCCAGGTGTCCCAGCCTGGCTCCAGCCCTGGAACATCTCCATGGCCTCCTCTGGATCCCTCCAGCACTCCTTCCCATGCTGAGCACCCCAGGGCTGGATTCAGAGCTCCAGCTGGGCTCTCACAAGAGCAGAGCACGCTCTGGAAAACCACCCTTCCCTTCCAGGGAGGAACTCCTTCCTTGCCTGCTGCCGCAAACCCAGAATTTCTCCCGGCCTTCCCTGGCTGCTGATTTCCTGCTGGCAGGGGGAGACAGGAGAGAGCTGTGCTGTCCTGAGGGCAGGGGGGCACGCGCTGAGGGGACACTGCAGCCCCTGCAAACAATCTGCAGTCATTAATATGGATTCCAGGGTCATTTTATATTTCATGAGCTTCTTTTCTCTTTCTCTTTGAGCCCCCAGGAGGTGGCAGATGTTTTCAGGTATCACGTGGAGAGCAATGTGTCTTTTTTGATTTTTTTTTATTGTGAAGATTGCTCCTCCCTTGAAGGGATTAAGAGAGGGGGAAAAAAAAAATCTCTATTATGTTTTTTAGGTTTTTTTCTTTTTTAAATCAACTGCAATCAGCATTTCTGAAAAGTTTGCAGTCAGTTTTCTTCTTGAAGCCCCTTCAAAGGGATGAACTGGGTTTCCAGAAAGTTTGGATCCCCCCTCTCCTTCAGGGGTCCAGCTCATGTGCAGTAAAATGCCAGGATCAGTGACACTGCAAAAGGGTTTTGCTACTTGAGATTCTACATTTATTACATATTGTCTCCATCTAAACCCAAATTCAGAGCAAAACACCTCATGAAATCAAATCTAGAGATAATATTTGCAAAATTAGGTCTGATCCTGAAGTCTGTAACTAAGGAGAGGCATTGCAAATAAAGTACAAAAGCCACATTGAATTTCTTCTGGCAAAATCCAACAGCAGCAATGAACAATGAGCAACATCACCCATCAGATCTCTATTTTCCTCTCTATAGAATTAATCTCTTGTGGTATTGAATCTATTGAACTTCTCTATAATTGTTCCTTCAGCTCCTTTCTGTTGATTTCCTGCTTTCCTTTAACAATAATAAAATGTTCTCTCTTTTGCATACAGGTGGGAAGATGAAGCTGTTGGGGTTTTTTACTGGAAAAACTGTAGGAATTGCAGTGTATTAATTCACTGCACCTAATATTAAACACAGGAACATCTGCCATGGGATTTCCATCCTGGATTTCTCCCTGATTCCTTCCTTCAGTACCTGGCCAGTGCCTTTGTCCAGAACATCTGCACCCTCCCAGCAGGAAGATGAGACCTGTCCACATTAATTTGGAACCACTGGATGTATTCAACCAAAAAAAAAAGACTGGCTGTGCATCCCTGATGGATGAACGTGCTGGGAGTGGAACCTTTTCCCAGTCTGCTCCAGGAGGGGTTTAAAACTGCTCCAAGGCATGGGGATGGGGACCAATATTGGAAATCTTGGCTGGATGGGGGCTGTTCGTGCTTGGTTGCTGCGTTGCCGCCAGCTGGCAAGGCTGGAAGCATCCATGAATTCCCTTTAAAACATGGGAATTCCATGGGGCTGGGCCAGTGCTCAAAGACTGCAGATGTAAATCCAGGAACTCCAGAGGAAATGCCAAAGTTCTGCCAACTCTCCTCCCTCAGCCAACTTTTATTTTAGCTTGAGATGTAAGAAATAATTTACTTCTTGGAAAATATGGAGGGCAATTCATAAAAAATGCATTTCCCCCTACCTTGGTGATTAAGGTGGCTCTGTTTTTCCTTCCTGTTTCCAGGGAGGGGAACAGGCAGCCCAAACTCTGCAGAATGAAAGATAAATGAGTGATAAAATTGCTGGAGAATCTCTAATGTACGTGCTGAAGCCATCAGGCTTCAGCTCTTATTAAGTGTGAGCAAGGACTGGGACTATTCCTGTGCTTGACTGACGTCGGAGCCTTTAAAACATTCATTTTAAAGGACAAAAGCTAAAATAACTTTTAGATATTTCACTCAGTGTAACCAGAAATATTTTGCAGAGTGTCATGGTTTAATGACAATAAAGAGGAGACAGAGAGAGGGGGCAATAAAGCCCCAGACAGAGCAGTGATGCCCAAAGAGTTGCTCAGCACCTGCCCCCCAGCAGTGATTGGTGGCTCCCAGTTTCCCCAGTTTATAAACTGGGCAGTGTAAGGTGTGGAATGTCCCTCAGGCCACCCGTCCTGGCCATGCTCCTGCCCAGTTCTTGTGCAGCTCCTCTCTGGGACACTGAAAAGTCCTGGACTCCCAAACACCAGTGTGCTCCCAGCGTTATTCCCTCTACCCCAGCCACAGGCAGCACAAAGTGGGATTAGGATCACATTCCCCAAACCCAGTGGGAAGGGTCCCCCAAGCCCAGACCTCTCAAGATTGGTTGCACAGAGGGAAAAAACAAATTATTTTTATGTCCCTTTGCAATTTCACTCTGCCTTATCTCCTTCAATTGATGCTCAGGAAAATAAAATGGTTGTGGAGGTAGCAAAAAAAAAATAAATAATGCTTTGAGTGTTTCTCATAAAATGAGATGTATTGGGCACTATGAGCTTCTCCTAATGGTTGAAATGGAGGCAGCCTGAAGCCCCAGACTAATTTTGCAGACAGGGAAAAAAGAAAGAGCTGGAAGGAGGGGAAGATGATGATGGAGCCCTTCCTCAGTCTGTGATGTGCCTTTGCCCATTCCCAAGAAACAAGGGAGAAAAGTCTTGTAAAAATTGTCAGCAATATGAAAGTACATTATCTGGGACACCAAAGAAAAAAGATCATAACTTTTGCTCTGTATCCTCTCTATTCCCCTGGTGTTGAGTGATAGAACCTTAAAATGTTCTTTTTTTTCTTTTTTTTTTATTACTTGGAAAAGTGGAACAAAGTTACAAATCTGAAGTTTTAGAGAGCTGTGCTTAAAAAGAAACCTCTTCTGATGGAATTTTTGCCTGGTGTGCAATATTGTGCTCTCCTTCTGAGCATGTGGAGTAAAGGGATCTCCTGGAATGCTCAGGGAAGGGAAGTTCCCAGGAGATGAACAGAGTGTGTGTCTCTACATATATACATACATACATACATACATATATATATATATATATATGTACACACTGCCTATAAATAATACTACACACTATTCACATATTATATTTAAAGTACATAAAATACAAACAAAAAATATCCTAAAATAAAATCGTATTTGCTGAATTGAGATGTGACTGCTGGAAGTGGCAGAATATCTGGAAAATCCAGCACAGGGCAGTTTTAGAGTGAAACATGAGCACATGTATGAGTAGCAAATATACAGCTGTCTAAAAGAACAAACTCAAATTTTGATAGACCTGAATATACTTCACCTGCCATATCATTAATAGAAATAATTACAGGGGGTTTTTTTTCATTTTTTTTCCATCTAGGAGTGACTATTCCAGAGCTTTAGACAAAAATTACTACAAGGAAGAAAACCCCCCAAAATTTAAATTATTTCTCAGGGACTTGCTTTTTATGGAATCACTGGTTGGTTTGGGTTAAAAAGGAGCTTAAAACTCATCTGATTCCTCCCCTCCCATGGCAGGGACACCTTCCACTATCTCAGGCTGCTCCCAGTGTCCAGCCTGGCCTTGGGCACTGCCAGGGATCCAGGGGCAGCCCCAGCTGCTCTGGGCACCCTGTGCCAGGGCCTCCCACCCTGCCAGGGAACAATTCCTGCCCAATATCCCATCTAAATCTGCTCTCTGTCAGTTTGAAGCCGTTTGCCCTTGTCCTGTCCTTCCATGCCTTGTCCCAAGTCCCTGTCCAGCCTTCCCTCATCTCCCTTTTCCCTCATATTTTACATATTAAGAATACCTGAAAACACCGAACTGTTCTGGAGCACAAACTCTGACTGGGACAGCAGAGATGGGTTTCCTGCTCAGCATGAGAATCAGGGGCAGAATTCCAGAGAAAAGATGGGAAACAAGAGCAAGGTAAAGGTTTTGGGGTTTCTGCCACTTTGCAGAGGCTCTCGGTGTGGGATGCTGTGGAATTCCCAGGCCAAGCCAATCCCTGAGCCTGAGGTTCAGTGAGGGTGCAATTAAGTGTGAGATTCAATTAGGGGCTTCTGGAGGAATCCTCTCTTCATTTCAACCACTATTTGTACAATTTCTGCATTATATAATTATACATACACACACGCACACACACACATATATATATATATATGTTTCTTCCTGCTTTCCAAACCAGAAGAAGAAACCCCATGGGATATAATTATACACACACACACACACACACACACACACACATATATATATATGTTTCTTCCTGCTTTCTAAACCAGAAGAAGAAACCCCATGGGAATAAAAAGTTCCCCTAGAATTTAATTCCTGATGCTTTTTTCTTATGCAAACAGCCTCTGGGGAGGGAATTATCTCTGGGAGGTTTTTTTTTTTCCTCTTCACATTCATTTAAAAGGGAGAGGATGAGACTTCTTCAAAGCACAGTTCATCACTTCCTCACCCATGGCTGTGACAGGTTCTCCTGAGGAAACACACTCATTCCATCATTTCCCATCAAGCCTGACACTTGCAAGGCACATCTCACTGTCACTCATTTTGCCCCAGCACACACTCCACAATTCCTTGTGACAGAAGGATATTTCCCATCCCTGTTCCCAGGGCAGTCCATGGGAAGCACAGGCAGGTTTAGGAGCAGAGGAACAGCACAGGGTCTTGTTGAAATCTGGCAGGGAGCCCCTCTCAGAGGAGAGTTTATAAAAGATATATAAGAGAAAAATTAAACCATTAAGTTTTCATGGAGTGTAGACTTAGGTGTTTAGAATTGTAAATTTTCTCCCCTTTCGCAAAATCCAAAGAACAAGCTTAAAATTGTAAATTATTTGACCTACAAAGCTTTATATCATATATATTTAATCAGGATTAGAGAGATGGTTCTCCACCTCTACTCTGCTTTTGTGAGACCCCACCTGGAGCTCTGAATCCAGCCCTGGGGTGCTCAGCATGAGAAGGACATGGAGAGATTCCATGGAGAGATTCCAGAGGAGGAGGGCTGGATGGGAGATTGGGAATTGGGAATTGTTCCCAAAGAAGGTGGGGAGGGGTTGGGATGGAATTCCCAGAGCAGCTGTGGCTGCCCCTGGATCCCTGGCAGTGCCCAAGGCCAGGCTGGACACTGGGGCTGGGAGCACCTGGGACAGTGGGAGGTGTCCCTGCCATGGCAGGGATGGAATGGATGAGTTTTGAACTCCTTTCCAATCCAAACCATTCCCTGCTCCTGTGGCAGGGGCAGACAAGTGGAGAGGTGCAAAGAGTATCAACAACTCTAAGAAATTCCATTGAATCCCAAGCCAAGCTGAGGACCTGAGCTGCAATGGCATAACTCACTTAAAGCTGTGTCCCTGGGCTGTATCCCTGTGTTTCCAGTGGGGTAATGGAGTTTCCAGGAGGTGCAGTTGCATTTCTGGACTGTCTATGGGAAGAGATGGGAAGAGCAATTTGCAGATTACCTTCTCCCCCTGAGAATCAAATGCTTCTGCAATAGGAAATTGGGGAACTGGGATGTGATTCCTTCAAGGCAAAGGAATATGAGGAAAGAGTGATTTGGGAGTAAATATTTCAGTTTTGGACCCAGTCCCATGCATGGTTTCATTTCATCATCAATCCAACAAACAATTACACAACCAACCCCTAAATTACACACCACCTAACCAAACACCCCCAATACCAAGTCACACAACCAACTCCCCAGGCAACACCACAACAAATCACCTTCTTCCTCCATTTTTCACCCACCAAAAAACCAAACAAAAATATGAACTATAATTACAAACCATTGATTAACAAAACACCAACCCAACACCCTTGTAGTCTATAAAAAGCATGACATTGAGGATGTCAATTTGGCTGTTACACATGCCCAAGGACAGAAGATTTACTCCTAACCTTACTGTTAGTTTTTGCTGTTCTGTGGCCCTGCTGGGTGAAGGGATGGGCCCCTCTCTCCCCAAGAACAGCCAGGGAAGGTCTCCCTGAAATGGGTTTTTACAAAGCAAAATCTTTTCCTCAGTGACTTCTCACTATCACTTTTTATCTTCCACAATAGTGCTAATTATGGTGAAAGGAAACCTTTCCTCAAAGGATATGGACACGGACCACAGATTAAGCACACAGAGATCATAATTAAAGCTCATGATCTAAAAAAAGAGTTTTAAATGTAATTCATCAGCCAGCTTAACATATTGTCTGAGTTCCTTCTCCTTGAGGACATTTAATGGTTTGTGGTTCGTTTAACAAATAAGGACATCCATATTTAAAGAAAAAATGTGAAAAAAACGTGCTGGAATTTCAATTATCTTTTTACTCCAGTTACTGATTTTATATATATATATATGAATACATATTTAAATCTGTAAATAAATCTTACTAGGAAAAGGTTCTTCCCCCAGAGGGTGGTTGGGCACTGAACAGGCTCCTCAAGGCAGTGATCACTGGGTGTCTCTTCCAAACTCAACAATTCCATGATTCCTTGATTTTTCTTTGCACAGAGAAGAATAAAAATTCCAGGTTGTGTTCCACTCTGCTGAGACAAACACACTGGACTGTGCCTATAATAAGCACAAGTTCTTGAGCTGAAAAACATCAACCAGCATTTCAGAATCCAGTTAATTATTAAACGACCCATGAAGATTTTGGATGCATGGCTGGCTTTTGTGAGCTTATCTGATAGACTGATTTTCTGTCTTTAATTTCTACAGATAACTCCAATTTCTTCTTTTTTCTCAAAAATACATGCTTGCAGCTGGATGAGAATATGTGTTTGCGTAAGGGGTGCTGGGGTGAGGTACAGCAGAGGAATGAGAGCTCCAGAAATGTTAAAAGGAGGAAAAGAGAATTGCAGACATGTCTGGTTTCAGCACTAAATCGAGGTCAAATTCAACTATCATTAGAGGTTATTAAGAAAATGCTGCAGGCAAAATAAACAGTGGCTGACACGCCAAGGAAAACCAGGTGTGTGATCAGATGGGCCTTATAACCAAACCAGGTTTTCTTAAGGTTTAAAACCCCACACTGCACATGATGCAGACATTTCCCTCTGCCCAAGCCCAGTTCCAAGGAATCAGTTCAGTCTGTGGTTCCAGCTTTGGACCTCTGGTGACTTCCCGTATTTTTGTCGTGGCACTGAGAGCAAAGTGATGATCCAGGGAAGATATTCCTCCCACAGCTCCATCCGTGTGCCAGGATCCCAAAAAGCTGCTGCTGTCCCTGTGTGTCCCCTGTGCTGCCCCTGATGGGGCAGAGCTCTGGCCCAAGAAGCGCGGAATTAAATGCGCGTTAATTTTTAATTTCCATGACAAGCTTTTAGGATTCTGTGCACAGCATAAAGGAAACGTTTCCAAAACAGAAGTGATTCCATGGCAGGCCTGGCTGGGGACTGACTGCCACTCTGGCAGATGAGCAGCAGCCCCTGAGCACAGAATCACTCAGTGCACAGCAGCTCTGGCACAGCGACCCCCACCAGGGTGGCTGAGGAATGAAATCTCTAATAAATGGGATAACTGGATTGTAAACAAACCCATTTGGGACACTTAAGAAAGGTTAAAGCCTGGGATTGATTGTTCAGGAAAGGAATTACTATTTCACTCCTCTCAGGGTTTGTGTTCCCAGCCCCTCTCCAGCCTCGCTGTCCCCTCTGGATGTGCTCAGTGTCCCAAGGTCCTTCCCAAGCTGAGGGGCCAGAACCTTTAATTTAGAATTTCTTCAGTAACTGGAGCCTGCCCAGTAGGGAATGAAGTGAACCCAGCTCCCAAGATGAAATGAGAACTGGCACGTGGTCAGAGTTACATCATTCTACTCCTCTTATTTAGGGGGCTCACAGTCAAATGCCACTCCAAGGTACCAAAGCCCTGCTGAAATCAGTGAGCGCACTTCCAATAAAAATGAGTGTGCTCCTGAGTCACTGCTGGGAGCCTCAGCATTAGATTAGTCAGGTATTTTAAGTGCTTGTTTTGATGCAAGAATATTTTCAAATGAGGTTATGGGAATGAAATACTCCTGGAGAGGAAGATGAGTTATTTTTTATCATAGCCACTTTCAAAAAAATCAATTTCTGAGAAAGTGCATTATGCTTAAGGAAAGTGGTATGAACAGGATGGAGATGTATAAAAATGATCTTCTCTCTTTGGTACAATACTCTGACTTTACTCATCCCCAGCAGATCAATAGGTAAGTTTGGTCCTCATCCTTTTACCACATCAGTTGTTATTATCCTCTGATTCAGTTCTTAAATATTGAATATTTAGGGGAAAAGTACATGTAAGTTTATACAGATATAAATGTATATGTGTGTGCATACTATAAAGTATAAATATATATGAGTATTTGAGTATAAGAATCGAGTTCAAAGATGTGAGAAGAAGAATTTTAAGTTAATTACAGAGGTTCATGATAGCTGTGGCTGCCGTGGGTCCCTGGAAGTGTCCAAGGATGGGGCTTGGAGCACTCTGGGATAGTGGAAAGTGTCCTGGGTGGGCTTTAAGGTCCCTTCCTACCCAAAGCATTCCATGATTCTGTGATTTCATTACCATAACCCTGCACCCTTGGCTGTAAAAATTTCTCAAAGCAACGTAAAAATTCTCCTTTGGACAATAAAAGTAGGAATTTGTAACAAATGAAAAAAAAAATCTGATTTTTCACCCTAGAATTTACCAATCCAAAAAAGTGATTTTACATTTGTGCTTCAAACAAATAGTAGTTATAAAGGGAACAGAGCTCCACCAGCTTCCTGAGCCTTAATCTCTTTTTCCCCCTGCTTTTTTAATTAAAATGGTCATTTTAATGCTCTTTAAACACTGATCTTCCTTTTGACTGGCCATTGATCCTCATGCCTAAATCCATACCTGCTTTGCTGAGCTATATCTTGCTGTATATTGAGAAATCTATATTTTTATGATCCGTTATCCAAAAGAAAACAAAATTTTAATGTGATGCAAGGGTTGATGCAGGATTTTATTTCTGTATAAATAACAGTGGAGTTCACCTCACCTATGTGCTCTAATTTCACAACTGTGCACACACATCATCCTGATGGGTTCTATGCTTGGGTTTTCTTTACAAGGAGATTTGGGAAAGACCAGAGAGGTCTCATTTCAAATGTCCTGGGAATGTTTGGGGGCTGACAACCATCCCTGTGTGGCCCAAAGAAGGATGGAGCCCTTTTCTGAGGTGGAATGTCTCACTGTGTCAGGTCTTACTCTTGGCAAGGAACAGTTTGTACACCACATTTTTGGTACATTTGTGCACATTGTAAATACACTCAGACCAGCAGTTTGCAAAATTAAATCCATGAGTGGTAATAAAGAGTTCCTTCTCCTTTCTGAGCCAAAAACTTGATTGAAATAACCAAAATATATAGTGGGCTTATGGATTATTTATAACTCATTAATAGCAAATAAATAATTTCATTGCTTTCATGTGGAGGGCTGTGGCCTTTCTGGGACTCAATGAGATGCTTTGATGGGACAACAAGAAGGATGTTTTGTGTCTGGGCAGCTCCAACATCTAACTTGGCTCCTCCCAAATCCAAACCCAGATCCATGATGACATAATTTCAATTCAGAGCCAACAAAAGCCCCCGAGGGCAGCTGGGAGGGGATTTTTGCAGCCCTTGTTTCCCCAGGGAGCAGGGGCAGCACAAGAGGAGCTGTGATCCCAGCCCCACGCTCACTGTCACCCTCTGCCACCCCATCTGCACAGCTGGCTCCTTCCTGGGGACAGAGCTGCCTTTGTCCCAGCAGCACAAACACAGCGTCACTCTGTCACACTGGGGTGTGGAGAATGCTCAGAATTGTTTTGGGAAGAGAAAACTTTTTCAGAGATTCTAAACGGGATTTTAGGGGTTTTCCCCCGCCAAGGATTTTGGTGATTTACAGAGCCTTTCAAGGAGAATCCTTGTGAGAGATGCAGAAGGAAAGTGTTTTCAGACAAAAGGCTGGAAGGAAAACTCCTAAATCCAATAACTGATGAGGTCACTCAAAGCTTAACATGGAGCAGTGAGAGCAAAACTCTTCTCTCTGTTTCAGAGCACTGGGTGCTTCAAGCATTTAGGGCTGATCCTCTCCAGAGGATAAAACAGTTTCTGTTCAAAATTCTAAAAGCATTAGAAGTTTTAAAAGATTTTGGTGTTTTAATAGACAAACACAAGCAGGAGAAATAGCAAGTGACTGTGATTTTCTGATAATTATATACAAAAAATAGGAAGTGACAGTGATTTTCTGGTAATCATGTACACTGCAATGTTCACAAGGTATTTAATGACAAGGAGCCATTACTGTTCCTCAGGGAATGCTTCAGGATTTCAGTCCTGGAGAATTCAACAACGCAAGGAGGAATTAGCCTGTGCTCTCCCATGGAAATTACGATCTCTCCCTTCTCTCTGTCTCTCAGCCTTCAACACCCACTTTGAACCCCATGGTGTCAAAAAGTGCTGATCCACATCATGATTCTTGGAAAAAACAAGGAATTGTTTTTTCCCAGCAGGTTTGGGGAGCCTTGATGATACTTTTGGCTGATGCAGCAATTAAATAACTGCAAATAACATTCAAACTGCACAAAACCACATATCTGGCTATGCCCATGATGTATCTAAAAGTAAAAAAAAAAAAAATGCACGTTATCAGCGTTTCAAAAGAAACTAAATAATCAGTTCATTAATTTAGAGTAATCCTGAGGTTTAAACACAGAAATGCTGCATCTCCTGCAGTGGAAGATCTTTCATGACAGTGAATGTTATTCAGATAAAACAGATTAAAAAATCATCTTTAAAATACATTAAAAATTCAGTGGCATAAATATCTGGCATAGAGCACCTGTAGCTATTTTACTTTTTAAAAATAAATCATTATTGAAATATTTAAATGCGTATTAAATACGGCAAGTTCCACTGCATTGCAAAGAACAAGACCAGGTTAATCCCTGAGCACTGGAGCTAAAATACATGGATTTTACTCTAAAAGGTAACTTAACATTTAAATCTTTCTCAGGGAGAGTTAGGAGTTTGGAAATCCAAATATTTTCTTGTCCAGGGCAGGCGTTGAGGAGTAAAAAATAAAGCAGTGGTTGATGGACAGCCCACATCACCTGGCTGCTGGTGCATCCAGAAAATACCTGGAAACTCCACCCACAATCCAGAACAGAACTAGAACAGAGCAAAATCCTGCATTCCACAGCTGCCAGGGAAAGCCTTTCCATCAGCACAGAGGGGAAAGGGCCACATGGAGCTGCTGGGAAACTCAGTGTGCAAAAGGCAGCTGGGTCGTGGTGTGATCAGCTCCCAAGGGGCAGGAAAAGCCTTTGTGTTTTCCCTGGACACTCTTTTGAAATAAATCAGGATGCCAGCTTCAGCTCAGGTACAGCCCACATCATTCCTGCCAGAGCCAAGCACAGGGCCATGACCAAAATCACCTTTCTAAATTAAATTTTTTGACAGAAGGAACAGATTTGCTCAGGTAGACAAAAGCTCCAGCCCCAAACCCACTGCACTCCAGGTGACCCTCTCTCCTCCACTGTGCCCCATGAGAGGTTCCAGCTCTGAAATCCCAGATTTTCAACAGTGACAACTTGCTGATATTATGGAACAGAATGAATGCATTTCTCCATTCAAATGACTCATTGCTGCTAAGTTATATTTTATATGTAATGTTATATTTTATGTTATATTTTATAATAAATATAGTTTACGGGGTTTTTTGGTTTTGGGTTTTTTTTTTCTTTTTTTTTTGTTTTCTTGTTTGGTTTTCCCAGCCCGGTTTCAACTTTAGCATGTAAAACAGCCTGAAATATCCCAAAAATCTACCAGAACCAAGACCTGCAGCTGCCCCAAACCTTGCAGCAGGCTGTGAGTAAACCCAGAGGTGCTGTGTGTAAGCACAGGGCCCTTTTTTTGAACACATTCATTGTGGCAAAACCCGTTCTGCTGGTTCATTGTATTATCACAAATGTTTTTGCTGACTTAACTCCTCGGATGACTCACACAGAGGCAATTGGGCTCCCGGAATAAAACACTGTTGTAGCAGTTTTTCCACATAAAAGGCGAGTGTTTCAGGGCTCCTGCCTCAACAGGGGTTGCTTTTTTAATGTATATAATCCACGTTCAGTCTCATCTCTGCTCCAAGTTGGTGAATAACCAACAAGGATCAGCTGAAACAGCCAGGAGGAGGGAGGTGCAAACCTATACAGGCCATCTAAATTTATATGGGAAGGAAATTTGTCTCCTGGGACAGCATTATCTCTGTGTGGTTTCTATGGCTGCTTGTTCAGGTTGCTCTGTTCCCCCTCATGAAGTCTTCCTCTCTGCCATTTTTTTTTTAATGAAGAGTTACTGACATGTTCATGTTGTAGCACAAATCTATTTGACAGGAGTGATTGGCATTTTCCCAGCCATGTGACTGCATTAACTGGGCACATTTCATGGGGAGCATTTGTGAACTGATGAACAAATGCTATTTATACTCTAATTCCCGTGGCTGCTGGAAAAGAAAAGGTGTAAAACTTGCAACAGGAGAAGATCTGTGCAAAGCAGGTGCTGGCTGTCCTTGGGCTCCACCTGATGAAGGCTGGGATGGGCAAACACTGACTCACTCCAGGCCGCAGTTCAAGGAGTGGATTTTTTGCTGCTTTTTAAGTTGTTGTGGTTTTTTTTTTTAACAGACACTTCAAATGACTTCTGGTTTGGAGTTTTTTTGTCTCACGTGCCTAAAGGAATCTGCCTGGATTTAGCACTGAATTCTTCCCTTCAGCAGCACAGTGTTAACCAAGGTTTCATCTGCCTTTTGCTGCTGTGACTCTTCTTTGCCTGTGCAGTCAGAGAATCGGAGAATGGTTTGGGTTGGGAGAGACCTTAAATCTGATCCAGTTCCACCCCTGCCATGGCAGGGACACCTTCCCCTGTCCCAGGTGCTCCCAGCCCCAGTGTCCAGCCTGGCCTTGGGCACTGCCAGGGATCCAGGGGCAGCCCCAGCTGCTCTGGGCACCCTGTGCCAGGGCCTGCCCACCCTCACAGGGGAAGATTTTTCCTGACATCCCATCCAAATTGGCTCTCCTTCCATTTAAGACCACTGCACCTTTTCCTATCACAACAGCCCCTGATAAAAAGTTGTCCCTGGTTTGTCCCCACATCTCTCTTACCACAACAATCCCGTTGGGTTTGTTGCTCTGGGCCTGTTGAAACTGTCACTGTTTGCTTTGGCACAACAGAGCAGACAGACACAGCCTCTTGAAGATGACAAAATATCATGATAATGTGAATTATGAAAACAGTTTTGTTATTTTAAATATTTACACGTTCACTCATCAGTCATGTCAAGGAAAAAAAGGTTTTGTCAGAGTTCTGCAAAACTCCAGTGCTCTGCTTTTTAGAAGACATTTTAAAATTATTTAAAACAAGAATTTGAGGGCTGAGAAACACAGCTAGTTGTTTTGCAATGAAATCCTCGAGTTCAGAGTAACTGAGTGTGAAAAGAGGTGGTGCCTTTGACACGGGAGTGGTGGGAGACATCCGATCCCCGTGGGACGAGGGAGCAGCCCCACAAACGGGGCAAACGGGGGCCAAGCCATGCTCCCAAGGACTTGTAGGGCAGTGTCCTGCTGGGGATGAGGCTTTGCATGCCAAAATCTCTCTCCGGAGCTTTAGATCCAGCAGGCTTGAGAACCTGATCCCATGGATTGAAAGGAATTGGGCGGGGAGGTTAAAGAAGGAGTTTAACAGCAGCTCCAAAGAGCCCTCAGCACCTGAAGCGAGAACAAAGGAGGGTCTGTTCCTCTGCTGGGCTCCCTGACAGCAGCAGGGTTCCCTCCAGCATGGAGGATTTGGGAAACTCAGCTGCAGCCACTGCAGGGAAGATCCTTGAGGGGATGCTGAAGGTGGGCTCAGCAGAGAGCAGCTCCCATCCTCTCGTACGGGATCCGCCAACGTCCACGTGGTGAGGAGCAAGTTCTGCACTGAAAGAGGAAAGCTGGAAAGCTTCATCTGCACCTGCCAGACCCTGGGGAACAAAGACATAGCAGCCAGCAAATCTAAGGTAAAGACGAGGGTAAATTCAGAATTGCAGTAGAAATGTCCAGCTGTTGCTGAAATCAGAATATTTAATTATGGGGGAAGTTGGTCACTAACTGATGGCTAAGCAATGTGAAATTGAACTATAAGAAGTTTAAATTGCTTGTTTCTCTTAGCTAATATTCATGCTGAGAGGATAAATGTGAGTTGGTTAGAATTAGGAGAGGGAATGGATGTACAAGGGCTCAACTTGACTTGTCAAGGACCTTGCTCAAGGAGCATGATTGCAGCACGAAGCTCTGCACTTTGCCTCTGAGTTATGAAACCAGGATTTCTCTGTTTCTAAAACTTCAGGTTCAATTAATTTTCCTCTCCTTCAAAGGTCGAGAAAGAAAATAAACCATATCAGAAATATAAATGGTGCTAGCATGGGCCTTTTGTTTCACTTCTGCATATCTAATAAACTCCCAGATATATTGTGTGTCTCCAACAAAGCAAGTCCTCCAGTGCTGGGCAGAGATTATTCTCACAAAAGGGAACCTCTTTGTCAAAACAATGGGAATAAGAAAGTTTTCAAGATTAAAATGTCAGGTAGATAAACACATTACTTTGAACCCTATTTGTATTCCATGGCTGGTTCAGACACTCCAGCAGTTATCTTTCCCAAAGTAAACATGCGTGAAATCTGATCAGCTCCTTATTGTACACGGAATAAATTATGCAGGGCATTGTAGGAGACTCCTATACGGCTCATTTACACATCTTTTGATAAATGTAATATGCAGATTCCTGCTCCTTTGTGAGGCATTAACCTCCGTGCATATTGATGCTGTTATTCCCAGAGATGACAGGCGCTCAAAGACCTTTCTGTGGCTCTTTGAGAGCTGGCAGGGCCTCGACTGGGGAGGGACTTGCTCAGGGATGTACAAACGACCTTTCTTTAGAATTCAGCCTTGTCATAAATTTTCTTCTCACTGTCAGAGAATTGAAGGTTTCAAGTGGTTTTGATAATGGCATAAAGTGGTTGGGGTAGAGTTTATTGCACTATTCAGGAGGAAATCACTCCTAATCCACCAACTACAGGAATTACTGGAAATTTAAATGACAAAAATTCCCATTAAGTGGCCAAACTCTTTGAAGATAAGTCATTTGGGGTGCTTATCTCAGTTTAAGACACCCAGCAAGCCTATTTGAAGAAAAGAAAGAGCTCCTTAAACGCCTCACTTTGGGGCTCCACTCAGGCACTGACGATCCCCACACATATCAAATCCACAATGAGGATGTTGGAAGCTTTTCCCAAGTACCTGTGCCATGGCAGTTTTTGTTAAAACCTTGTCTGATAGGGCTGCAAAGCAATAAAGCCACATCTTGATACAGAACATTTACTGATAAATGGGATTGAAATTATGTGCACGCCATTTTTTTGTGCAAAAATGTTATTTTTCCCTTATTTGGCAACAAAATGAAAAAAGAAAAAGGGATGTTGTACTCTAAAGGTGAGGATTTGTAGATTTTTTCTTTTGAAACTAGCAAATCTAAAGGAAATCTGAAGGTTTATTTAAAGTCTTCTCCTTACTCAAAGTCAAGGCTATTTATTCTTGCGGCCTTCTTGTTCTTACTCAAAGTCAAAGCTAGGAAAAAAAGGCCTTTCAGGGAAGGAAAAAAGGAAAAGCAGAATTTTTTAGGCTGTTCTCCCAGCATGTGAGGGCTGTTGGATGTGAGGAGAGCAAGAGTTTGCTGGATTACACAAGTCCCCTGCTAAATAAAGCAGCTGCAGGGCTGAGACTGGATGTGTCATTTGCCTGACAGTGCAATGATCATTCCACTTGACAAGGTAAGGAAGGGCTCTGCTACAAAACATCTCCAAGCTGAGACCTCTTCTGATTCCTGGTTTCACCCCAGCCAGGAGGAACTGGGAAGGAGTTGAGGAGCTGGGGAGGTGTCTTGGTTTGAAAAGCCAGGTCTCTGCTGAGGAAGGCAGGAGCCTCCCCTGAAATGAAAAATGCAAACCCCCTCCCTCCAAAATGGTTATAATTTTGAAATTAGCCTCCCCTGAAATGGAAAATGCAAACCCCCTCCCTCCAAAATCATTATCGTTTTGAAATTAAGGGCTCTCAGGTAAAGATATGGGAGCAGGAATAGCAGTCCTTTATTAGGGAAGAAAAGAATAGAACACACAGCCCCAGGCACATCTTGCAACCTAAGACAGGAGGAAGCATGAGAGTAAATGGATTTTCCACAAGGCTTTGGAATACTGAGAAGTTGAGCTTTTGCTGATAATAGAACAGAAATGCTCAAAAGGAGCTAGAACTTGGTGAAACCTCCAAAGAAGTCAGACAATTCTGCTTTACAGTAAAGGAGCCTCTTACAAGCCCCAGTGCTGGGGTGTCATCAGTGTAATCCTCATGTGGATGTGACAACAGCAATTCCAGCAAGGAGCTTTTCAGCTCAATCAAGGCTCCCTCGGACTTCCAGGACCTTGAAGTCCTTTGTGTTGCTCCAACACAAAAAGACTTACAAAATACTTCCCCCAAAAAATCCCTCTATGAATTGTTGGGCAATTGTTGGACACAAAATTCTTATTTTAAGCTTGCAGAGATGTAAATATTATACCTGATAAATTTGTGTCTGCAGGGCTGTCCAAGAGAAGAGAGGTAGTTCCTTGTTTTTCCTCGATTTGCAGTGAAATGCAGGCCAGGAGCAGCAATTCCATTAAAATCACCATCAGGTCAACCAAAAAATTATTGACTCCAAAATCACGGGGTTAAGATAATTATATGTATGCAGATATTTAATAAATGAAGCCTTATTAATTATTCTCTATAGTTTGAATGTGTGGGATGCATTTACTCAAAAAACCTGCAAGCCCAGGTGCAGCTGCTGGGGCTTGGAGCAGTGTTTCATCATAGAGAAAAGAAAAAAGAAGTAAGATTAAATATAAAATAAAATAAAATAAAATAAAATAAAATAAAATAAAATAAAATAAAATAAAATAAAATAAAATTTATTTTAGGAGCACAATGTCAGGAACAGACCTGCAGTGCTGCTTTGGCAACACTACATCAGTGCCAGCAATCCACTGGTTATCAGGGGAATTAATTCCTGGTGTCTGCCTGGATCCAAATGCTTTGGAGACTCTCATTAATGGAAGAAGATGGACTGGGAAGGAAGCAGAGTAAGAACAATTAAACAATTTCCTGATCCACTCCATGCCAAATTCTGGATTAATGAGCAAGATCAGCCCACGGCTTGGTGGAACACTTGATAACTCCACATTTCCAGTTAAATCCACAGCTCAGTGCATGTGTTTGGTGCTTGTTTCTGAAGGAAAGAATTATTCACACTCAAAATTACTTGCTGGTTGCTGGCATGGAAAAATATTCTTTGTATTTCTGTGCCCTGGCCAGGAAGCTTCTGGATGTTTGTTTTAGGTACCCATATTTTCCTGTTAAATGATATAGGGACAGCTGGCAATCTGTTTATGGATTCATTTACACAATGCTCCTGTGAGATGGGGAAATGTGATTAATCTTTACAGGCAGGGAACTGAAGCAGAGAGAAACCAAGGCTCAGATCTGTAGAGATCTTAAAAAGCCCAGTGACACTCCAAAGTTTGAAAGGAAAAACACCAACCCCACAAAAAACCAACCTCAGTCAATATCTTATTAAAATCTTCCAGCATCCCACTTGGTGGCTTCATCAACAGACTGCCCTGGAAGGAGATGAATCTTCACTAAACGATCCAAAACAACCCAAAAAGAGGAAAATCAGAAACACAGAATATTCTAAACTCAATCACCTTCTCCATCTCTTGGGCTGCTGCAGCACTGCCCATCTGCCAGCAGCACCTCCAGCCCCAGAGCAGGCAGAGGAAGGTAATTAATTTTTCTCTCCTAATTAACAGTCCTCTAAATGCAGTGCTGTAGCCAATGAGGTTTTCAGGCACCCAGAGCCTGCCTCGGATCAGGGGATATCACTTATTTTTGGAAAGGTACTCACAGACTTCTTATCTCATTCTGTCCTGACCTACTTTGGAAGACATCTCTAAAATAGATTATTTCTCCCACAATAATTGAGTAAGCAGACAAAAAAAATAATGCTGTGCTGCCCCTTTTCTACAGTGGTGCAGGCACTGTAAAAATGTGCCTATTAATAGGAAAATGTAAATTAATCTTTTGTTCCAGAGGGAGAAAATTGTCAGTAAAAGCTGAAGAATAGAACATTTTATAGTCATTCATGCAAAAAGCATCACAGAGGATTTTGTACTGGAAACCAGGAATCACAGGATCAGTCCCAGAATGGCTTGGGTTGGAAGGGACCTTAAAGACCTTCCAACCCCTTGACATGGGCAAGGAACCAAGTTTTCCTTTCCAAGGATGATAATTATAATTTCTCTTTTGGTATAAAAGGTTCTTTCATGCCAAACTTGCCCCAGAGGGAGCAGCTCAGGCTCTTCCTTCTGTCTGTCCCTCATTTTGGGAGGAGCTGAGGATGTTTGCACCACCTCCCTCAGCACGTCCTGCCTTCCACACCATGCTGAAACACTTTATTGCTTCAAAGAGGGTCTTTTGCCTTAGCTATTACAGCCAGAGGAAGCTGGAGTGATTTTTTTCTCTCTTTTAGCTGTCTTATTCCCAGTTTTCAAGCTGCATACTAAAAACCCCCATCAAATATAGAAATGGGAACCTGCACCACTACTGTGGCTAAGCTAATTTGGGAAAATAAATATCCAACTGGAATTCCAGGTAGGATATACAAATTGCAGCTCAATTCATGGAGATTGAAGTGATGTCTAGTGTAGCTGTTCTCTCACCCACTCTCACCCCACCAGCTGAGAGCTAAAGAAGGAGCTGTGCTGCTTTGCAGGCTCTGGTAAATCCTGGAATTAAGATTTTCTGTTGAGTTCTGCCTCCAGCTCTGGGTTCCCAGCACAGGAAGGACATGGAGGTGTTGGAGCCAGGCAAGAGGAAACCACCAAGTGGAGCAGAGGGATGGAGCAGCTCTGCTGCGAGGAAAGTCTGGGAGAGCTGGGGTTGTTCAGCCTGGAAAGAAGAAGCTCTGGATTGACCTCATTGTGGTTTTCCAGTGCCTGAAAGGAGCAAAAAAGATTGAAAGAGGCTCTTTACAAGGAGCTGACAGAAGGGGAATGGCTTCCCACTGTCAGAGGGCAGGGATAGATGAGATATTGGGAAGGAATTTTTGGCTGTGAGGGTGTAAGGCCCTGGCACAGGGTGCCCAGAGCAGCTAGGGCTGCCCCTGGATCCCTGGCAGTGCCCAAGGCCAGGCTGGACACTGGGGCTGGAGCACCTGGGACAGGGGAAGGTGTCCCTGCACAGGGACTGGATGTTCTTTAAGGTCTCCTCCAATCCAAACCATTCTGTACTTCCATGATAATTGATCTTCATAGATAAACAAAGGGAAGCACTTGAGACACACTCCCACATCCAGATTAAAATTATCTCTAATGGGGAAACCCAGAAATGAATGACCAACCCCTGAATTTGCTGGTTGTGACAATCTCTCAAGCTGTGGGGTTGTTTGAGCAGCAGCCCATGATGTTTGTCACAATCTGAACAATCTCCAGTTCCCAAACCACTCTCATTAGGAGTGTGGAGTTGGGCATTTTCCTCTGACCTTCCTGAACCAATGGAAGTTGGGAAAAGCCAAGAGGACTGGAGTTTTATCCTATCCCTTCAGTCAGCATTTTGTACAATGAACACAATCAATACAGAGCAGGATCTCCACGGGGTTTGGTTGAGGGAGCTGTACAAGGATAAAAACCCCACTGAAATGTTCAGGAAAGGGCAAGGAGGGAGATAGAAAGGTGGGATCCACGTGGCAAAACCTCACCAATTTCCTCAGGAAAACTCTCACCCTTTTTGCTGGTGAAGGCAGTCCTGGCCACGGGGAGTTACCCAGCAAGGGCTTGGCAGAGGCATCTCACATTATGAAAATCCCAGATTTTAAGATTTTGGGAAAATTCCTAAAGTCATTTTTTCTACTTCTGATAAAGGGGGCCCTACTGGCATGTATCTCATCTGATTAATTAGTAGTATCCTGCTCTGTTAATTAGGCAAAAATTCACACTTCATTGACGTAACACAATGTACATAAAAACCTTCTCATGAAAAATAGAGTTCATGTTTTACAAATTCTTTTTATCCTCCCTTTTATCATCCCTGATAGAAAAATCACACCAGATACAGGCTAAGGAAAATCCAAGTTGCCTCTCACAAACATTTTGAGGTGGGCAAATGTTTCCATCCCCATATTGCAGATTTGTTGTTACAGAAATCCTGCAAAGTATTGACCCGAGTACTTGGGAAATGTGCAACAGTCAGTAAAAACAGAGTTACCCGATTCAGAGTTTTCTGCATGCTGTGCTGAAAGGTCATTGTGGCCAGCTCAGCTTTAAATCTGTTTAAATGCTCTGAAACAAAACTGTGACTCTGGAAAAAAAAAAAAAAAAAAAAAGGTTGTGGGAAAATCGAGGAATGTTTTAGAGTTGTAACTCTTTAGCACCTGGGCGTGATTGAAGAAAATGGAAGCTTTGTTTAAACCCAAAAATGAAACAAAAGGCCTCTGTAAAGCACAGATCCATGAGCAGGATCCACATCCTGCTATAAGGGCACAGAGAACTGGGATTGTTCATCCGGAGAGGAGCAGCTCCAGGGAGAGCTCAGAGCCCTGCCAGGGCCTGAAGGGGCTCCAGGAGAGCTGGAGAGGGACTGGGGACAAGGATGGAGGGACAGGACACAGGGAATGGCTCCACTGCCAGAGAGCAGGGATGGATGGGAGATTGGGAATTAGGAATTCCTGGTTGTGAGAGTAGGGAAGACCCAGAGCTGCTGTGTCTGCCTCTGGGTCCCAGGCCAGGTTGCACAAAGCTTGGAGCATCCTGGGACAGTGGAAGGCGTCCCTGGGTGGCACTGGATGAACTTTAAATTCCCTTCTGTAGGGACCCAGGACATTCCTCTGGCTGCCCTGGGTGATTCCAGACCCTGGCAGGGGGCTCAGAGAGCTTGGCATGGAGTCAAAAACACCTGTGCCTTCGATTTTAGTCCATGGAAAAAATTACCAACTTCGCGTGAAGATTTACAACGCACAAGAGTTTGAGTAGAATGATAGTTAATTTGTCACAGGGTGAAAAAGTAGAATTTTGGGGGTTTTAGAATGGGGGTTCAAGAGGCAAGATGGAGGAATCTGGGCATGTCCTGTCTTTTTCCTTCTTCTTTCTTGTACTCCATCTTCTGCTTTGATGGTGGCACTTTTGGATTGGTTTAGAGTAGGGACAGACTGTCTAACATAGATGATAGGTATTGGAAAATTATTGTAAATCAAGTACACGTAGTTCTTAGTATAAAAACTAGCACCACCCCAAGGGCAGACAGTGTGCCACAACCTGACCTGCTGGACAGATCTCAGCAGGTCAGAGAAAGAATGTTATAGATAAGAAAAAATAAACAACCTTGAAAAGCAGAGCTGATAAATCTCGACTTCTTCTTCCACCGTGGGACTGGGAAAAAAAAAGACTTTCTAACACCTCAGGAGTCATCCCAACCACAGAAACCCGAGACCCTTCCAACCCAAGCCATCCCCTGATAAATCCACCTGGAAACAGCCATCCTTTGCATTTTAAGAAAAGATAAAATAAACCTGGTGCTGCTGCAGCTGATTGGATTTGGCCTGAGCTGGTTTTATCTCCATCCTCACCTGAGGGGCTGTGCAAGAGCAAAGTCAAGCCAGGTCCTCGCAGTGAGGAGCTTTTCACATCAACCTTTCAATGTCTTTGAAGTCAATATTTTTAGGGCATAGAAATTAATCACAATTGCAGCAGGACTTAAATAATGCTATGTTACCTCTCATGTGGAAAAGAACCCCAATTTGCGTTTAATTTTTTGAAGACCAGTAAAATTTAGGTTAGTCGTAAAAACTTGGGAGTGCCAACATTTTATTCATTATTTTTGACCCAACAATTTCACCATCTCAAATCAGACAAGGGATGTTATCTTTGCAATAAAAGGCTATCGAGAATCTAAATGAGAAATCAAATGCTTTTTCATGCTGGTTTATTTTAGATTAGAGAAACTTGAACCAGATGTAAACCTGAATTGCTGAGGCATGAGAATGGACTAAGAGCAGAGTGATAAATATCTGAGTCGTGTTGTTCTAGGTGCAGATTTGCATTAACTCAAATAAATTGATCTGTAAGCTTTTCTAAAACTTAATTAATGCTGCAGAACAAAGCTGGAGATCAATTATCAGCTTGATATCTTGGCACAGATAAAGGTGAACTAAATTAACCATCCAAAAATGTATGGTATCAATATCACTTTGAAATGATTACTGGCACAGGGTAGAAATGGATCCCAGCCTGAAACACAGTCCTTTATTCCCAAATGTAGGAAATACAGGAGTTCTATCCATAAACTCTAACTTTTCTTTAGCAAAAAGAGCATTGTATATTGAATAAAGAATAGAAACAAGAGACTAGAGATGCACAGACACGGTGAGTGTTTGTCTAAGCCTACTCAGTAGCAGCTGACTATTTTTTTCTGCAGAACAAGAGAATTTCCTGTTGAGCTGGTGGACAGCTATCATGAAATTGTTAGTTACTGTCAGGAATTAGGTGGCACTATTGAATTAGTGAGACAGAGATGTAATTTCTGTGTGTCTGGTAACTTGTCAGGTACTTTGGTTTTGCTGCTTTCTTCTGCTCCTTCTTCAGGCTGATTTTGCTCGAAGGTTTGCAGTGTAATTAGGTCCTTTTTATTAAAGTCCATGCAGTGCAGGGCTGTCTGCATCTTGCAATGAATATAAGGGATCCGTGCAAGAATGCAGATTCCCTGGTTAGAATGTTCACACACAGAGATAAACTGTTCAGAATACATCAATTGGAGAAGTTCTTCTGGAGGAAATATTTAAAATTTCTTTGAATTCACTGATCTATTGCAATCTATATTTTTTATAATGCATACAAGCCTGAAAAGTTTTATATTAAAGCATCCCAAATGAGAGTCACGGCTCCAAGGCTGAATTCCAGGCAAGAAATATAAATTAATAGTGTATTTTATCCATTAGATCTGAATCTCCATAGATCTTCACATGCTCAATCAGAACTTCCTGCTGTGACAACAAAAATAAATTAAAGGTGTTTCCAGTTCAGTCTTGGGGTTAAGGTAGGGATGGAATAATGGATGATGGATGGATGGATGGATGGATGGATGGATGGATGGATGATGGATGGATGGATGATGGATGGATGGATGGACAATGGATGGATGATGGATGGATGGATGGATGGATGATGGATGGATGGATGGATGGATGGATGGATGGATGGATGATGGATGGATGGATGGATGGATGGATGGATGGATGGATGGTTGAAGGGTTCTGTGATTTCCTTTTTACCTGTGATTTCCTTTTCATTCTGTGATTTTTCTCTTAATGCCAAACCGCATCCTGTGGAAGCTAAAAATACACAAGTGATTGTCTTGTCCTCAGCACCATCTTCTCCATCATCCCTGATCCTCCTAAAAGCATTCCAGGTTTCCTATCAGCCTTCCACACAGTGTTGTTTAAAGGAAATGGCTCCACTGGAAGGTTTTCCAGTGCTATTTGCATAATCTACAAGTGCCCAGTTAATGTTATAAGAGGGCAGAGGCTGCCACACACTTCAACCTCTGCTTCAGTGAGGCATTAAAAACTTTCCAAGACAGGAACAGAGTATCCCAGAGATGAGTTTAGATCTCTTCAGTCGATTGTATTGATCAAACACTGCTCCATTTTAAACTCTGAGTCAGATAGCCCTAATTTGTTTATAAAAGGGTCTCTTTGAAGGTAGTCTTAATTAAGTAGAAGGAAAATGAGCCTGTCATTGATGAGAGAAGAGCAATATGGACAGCTAAATAAATATCCCACCACCAAAAACATCTGCTGGTGGTAAAGCTTTTCAAGAGAATGATTTGGGAATCACTGAATATAAAGGTATTTGTCCTTTGATCAAGGACTCCTGCTCAATTCCCAATGGGATAACAGACAGCTCCTCTCTGGCTGTACCCATGGAATGGCAATGAGGGTGTGCATGCAGTGCACTGGGAAATTCAGCCTCAAAAATGTCATTTATACAAATGTTTGGGGACTGCCCTGCACCAGGAGACCCATTCCCATTGGGGCCTCTGGGAGCTGCTGGGATTCATGGAAACCACACCAGTCCTGTGGCTCATGGGGACAGGATTATAAATGACAAACAGCATCTCCTGCTGAGCTAAGAACTGATGACAAAAATGGGAATAAATTGGATTTCACCTCTCCTGTCCAGCTGCTTTGGGTGTGGTGGGCACAGGACCCTGTAGGCTTCATTACACCTTGCAATAAAATACTACAGACTCCAAATCTTCCCCCTCTGAAGGTAATTCTGTCACAGAGTATTTAGGAATATTGGCTTGTTGCTTCATTTTTGCAGTTCCTTTGAAGTCATCAATATCCCAGGTTCATTTGGTGGCAGAGCTAGCTCAGGGGAGAGGAGAAGGATGTGTCATGGATTCAATTCCACAGCTAACTGCTTATTGGGACTCTGATCCTCTAACCTTAATCAAGGGAAACTGCTGGCCTTGGCAAGGCAGGGGGAAAATGCTCCAGGAGGCTTCTTTGAGTTGTTTTCATCCTGTTGCTCATTATTTGAAGATTATATATCCAGTAAGAGCAATAATAGGAGGTTGTTTTTATGTCCCTCCAAGAGTCATCAAGGACATCTAACAGGAAGGAAAGCCTTTCCTATAAAGTGCAGGGAATTGCTTCCCAGCAACAGGACCAGCTTGTGGGGCTTTTATTTCCATTTCTTTTATTAACTATTAATAATGATATATGCTCTTTGAAGTACACTCTGTTTACACATAAAGAGCATAATGGAACAGCAATGATGAGACAGAAGGTATATCTGGGTTTCTAAACAAAACATTTTTAAATTATAAAGTAGTACAAAAGCAAAGAAAATGCAGGGAAAAAATTGGTCAGTTGGGATGCTGTTGCTGCCTTTTGGGACTATGTGAAGATTGCTGACTAGATTAGATTAAAACCACCATAGCACACAATTAAATTTTCATGGAAAATATTAATTTTAAATATTGATGACAGTCTTTTCTTTCAAACCACTTTTAAAAAAATAAGTGTAGCAGCTCAGTGGTATCAGTGAAATACTGTGGCACAAGTGAGAGTTAGGACAGATAATTTCCATTCTGTGCCAGCAGAAATTGCTGGGAAATCCAGCTCTGTTGGGATTTGGGGTGGGATGGCAGCAGTGTCACCTCTGTGTGACAACTTCTCCAAGGCTTGGTCACACTTTGCCATGAGGTTAATTAATAGCTAAATAAGAGGCACAGGGTGTGTAAGATCCACAGCCAGAATGTGTTTTTTGCATGGAGCCTTCACCTCAAACTGCTGAAGATTTTAGAAATTGTCCAAATGACAGAGGAGACCATGGAGCTGCTCCAAGCCCCTCTGGAGCCAGGCTGGGAGAGCTGGGGGGCTCACCTGGAGAGGAGCAGCTCCAGGGAGAGCTCAGAGCCCTGCCAGGGCCTGAAGGGGCTCCAGGAGAGCTGGAGAGAGACTGGGGACAAGGCCTGGAGGGACAGGACACAGGGAATGGCTCCCACTGCCAGAGGGCAGGGCTGGATGGGAGATTGGGAATTAGGAATTCCTGGCTGTGAGGGTGGGGAGGCCCCAGAGCAGCTGAGGCTGCCCCTGGATCCCTGGCAGTGCCCAAGGCCAGGCTGGACACTGGGGCTGGGAGCACCTGGGACAGGGGAAGGTGTCCCTGCCATAGCAGGAGGTTGGAAGTGAATAATCTTTATGAGCCCTTCCAACCCAAGCAATTCTGCATTTCCTCTGACAGGCAGTGACTTCCCTGATGGGGTGGAGAGGTTGTTTTTGCAGACAGCCCTTATTCCACTCCAAACTAATCTCTCCTGCTCTCTGCCTGACATCTCCCTCACTGTGCCCTCACGGAGCCTCCAAGGACCATGGAAAAATACACACAAGAGATGAGAGTTATGCAACTCCTTGTTCCAGCCACAATCCCTCCCTGCTGCTGGCCAGGGAGTTTCTGGCTTTGTGGGGATCCTGCTCCCACACCTCCAGCTCTGCTGGGCCTGGCTTTGCCAAGCTCTGATCCCAAAGGCACAGCAAGGAGCAGATTAGGGGCAGAGAGGTCACGTGCAGGGCAGGAACTGCAGGTAGCAATAGGTTTTCTGGTTTTGTTCCTTTTTAAGGGTCTCAGGAACCATGGATTGCCTCAAACAGTGGGGTTTTTTTAAGTTTTACCAAAAAGGCAGGAAAAGCAGTGCTGTGTTACCTAGAAGGTAAAATGTAAAGGGGGAAAAAAATCATTTATAGGGCTTGTGTATGCACTTATTGAGGATATAATTAAAAAAGCAAACAGGAAGCAGAAAGGAGGAATGTTAGACAGAAACAAGGAGAAAACAAAGAGCAGCAGTGAGACAGTCCTTTCAGTGGATGCAAAATGGCACTGAAGCCAACACTCTCCCACCTTCTTCATCTCATTTGTCTCAGAGAAATCCTCAGGACTGAGCTCCATGAAAGTCACCAGTGCAGGAAAAAAGTAAATCCTGAGGGAAAACACACGGTGGGGATCTGAGAGAGCTCACACTGATGGTCTGGGAGAGGGTGACCACCTTCCTCCCATCCCCACAGCAGCTTGAAAACCCTAAAGAGGTTTCATTTAACCTGGAACTATGGAAACTGAAATTACCAATGAGAAAAAAAGACCACTAAAAAATTGTACTAGAGGTGTTTCATTGTTGGGACAGCTTTGCTCTTCTCCAAAACTCACTGTCAAAGGCAACCAGCACTGCCAGGCATAAGAGTGAAAGGAATGTCACCACAAAATCAGGGAAAGGATTGGGTTGGAAGGGACCCTAAAGCTCATCTTGTCCCACCCCCTGCCATGGACAGGGACACTTTTGTGGTTGATATGAACTCACTGCTAGCACCCGGATCTGCTGCTGAACTCCAGAAAAGCACTGAGCTCAGAGGAAATCCTGCTGGGAATTCAGTCCCAGGGAGCTGTGCTCCTGCCCTGCCTGCTCCAGGGTGGAAGCCCTGACCTGCAAAGGGCTCTGGCTTTGCCCTCTGCTGTCCTTCCTGCTGTGGGTGCCAAGAAATGTCCCTGAATGCCCGCAGGAGGAAATCTGGTGGAGTGCTGCTGCCTTCTGGATTCATTCTGGCCCTCACCACAAGACGAGGTGAGGACACAAATGCATCTTCTGGGTCAAACCTTGGCCACAAAAGTTGGTGGCAGAAAACTCTTTGACTTCCTTTTGCTGTTTCAGAGGGGTCAAGATTTCTATCTCACTTTAAAAACCCCTAAACCCAACAAGAATTTCCCTCTGCCCCTGCACTCCCCTGAAACTGGGAGAATAACAGAGAGCAATTAACAGAATTTGTTGTTTTATTTTGATGGATGGCTGGGCTGAAGAAAAACACTGGATTTTTTTTTTTCATTGAGGTTAATGTGCCTCATTCAAATAACTTAAAAATAAATAATCGCCCCCTGTTTTCTTCTTATTACATTTTTTGTTAGGATTCCTTGCAGTGGGAGCCAGACCTTGTCTCTGTTGCCATGGAAGTCTTGTCTTAAGCTTTACCAGAGGAAAGAGTTTAAAAATGTAAATGGGAGATTGACTCAAAAGATATTCATTGTTTGTACAAAATGCATTGTAATTTCATTCTTTTCTTACTACATATCTTCTTTGTAATATCAGAATAGACTTGTAATGTAAGTTTCAAACTTAGAACAGAATTTTTACATCAGAAAATAATTGTCTCAGTAATTATGTGGGATTTTTTTTAAATTGTGGTCAAGAGAGACTGGTAAGGAGACTTGTGAAGGAGGAAAGAACAGTGCACAACTCACTGGCTTTATCAGTCCAGGGAGTAAAAATATCCTGAGTTTTTGAAAACTTCTTTTAAATTTATGTCCTTTGAAGAGAGAAAAAAAGCATTATTTCAAGGAACTTGGAGTTTCTCTGTTAGGAATGATACTCAAAACATAGATTTACAACTAAGCCCATTTTGTCTTAAACATTCTGGATTATTGAGAAAGGAGTATTATTTCCTATTTGTAGAGCTAAATTAGAATCTTTGAGCAAGTACCCTGGAAACTATTTTTTTTTTCAAAACTGCATACATTACTTGATTTCTGTTGGGGTTTTTGGTTGGTTTTTTTTTTAACAGTAATTGTCTCAAATCCATGAGAAAAAAAAAAAAGCACTGAAATTTGCTATGAAATTAAATTATAAGAATATTGGAGATAAATTAGCAATGAATGTTTTCAGGCAGTGGGATGGTGGATAGACAGACAGCTGTAGATTGATAGATCTCCAGATTATTTATTTATTATTATTTATTCAGGGATTGGAAACCCATTTGGAATATTCTCCTGAACTGCCCTGGAATCACAGCAAAACTGTTCAGCCAGAAAAGTACAGAGGGACTAAAACTCGAGTTATGATATTTGTGCTGGGAATCTAAAGAGTTTTGGCTGCTGCAATACAGAGACTACTTGGAGCAATTAAATTCCTGTGTCACTCTTGATTACATCAGAAAGGTGGGGCAAGCAGAGGAAAATGCAGTAGTGGAGTCTCTTTGATAATCAGATTTATGTTCTTAAGCTCCACAGAAACTTTTGAAAATGGATTATAAGCAACTCAGTCACTTAGATAACACAATAATTTCTTGGGAAAGTACCCTGAAACACCCAATAACCCAGAAATAGCTTTAGCCAGCCATGGACAATGGGAGAAAAAGGAAGCAAAACCCATTCTCTGGCTCTGCCATGGCTTTTGAAGCTCCCTAAATTCCAGCTTGGTGCTACTCTTGGAACCTCTTTGGTTTCTTTTGTTTATTTGGACACGACTCATGCCTGTGACCTTATTTTGTTCAGTCACCAACATAACAAACCAGGTTTTTTATGCATGACTTGCTCATTAGTGGCTGCTTCAAACACCCCATCTCCCGGTACATAATCCAATTTTAAGAATAATTGGGAAAATGATGTCGCGTAATTAGCATTCCGAAATCTGGTTTAATCCGTGTGGCTCTGGGTCAGTTGGGGAGAAGCAATTTCAATTAGTGAGGAATTGCCTGGGCTGGGGGAGCAGGGAGGGGGTGTTACACAACCCTGCAGTGTCACCTCCTGCTGGTTTTTGGGTGGTTTTTTTCACTTTTGTTGAGATTTGGATTGAAGTTATTCAATAGTTTGTGTTTAGACTTAGGTGTGTATTATTTTTTATTTATGTTATAGTTTCATAGGCAGTGAGTTTTGTAGTTTTTTACTAATAAGGTACAAAAAATGGTCAACAATTTTTTGTTACAATGTTTTTCAAGGTTAAACTAATTAAAATTATATTTAAATTATTTTTACTTTGAATTTAATAACTAATTACTTGAAGTCCACAGTGTGGACCTTTTTGTGTAATTATAAAATATTATCTAAATTTATGAAGGAGAAGGAAGAAGAAAGTAAAGAAGGATTAGTTTCCAACAACCTCCCTTGGCCAGGCTGCTCCAGGATCTTCCAGAAAACACAGCCTTGCCAGGGATTGCCTTGGCAGAGCCTCATCCTTTGATTTGTCTCAGATCTGTGAGGATCTGATCCTGCACCTTTGGAAGCTGGAGGGAGTTTGGCAATTCCCTTGGACCAGACTGCAGTCCTGGGTTAATTTGGGCTGGCAGGGGCTGGGGCCGGGCTCATTAGGGCTGCTCTGTGTGTGTGTGTGGAAGTGCAGGGGATGCTCTGGCCACACATCAATGCCAGGAATGTCACAGGAGCAAAATTCCACCCCGGAGCCTCTTCACAGCCAGCCTGGGAATGCTCCTCCTCAGTCACTCATTTTTGGCACTGCACAAGGAGATGTTCTGCCCCGAGATCTTCCCCTATCAGGAGAAGAATCTGGCAAAAAGGAGGAGTGAAAAAAAACTCCTCAACAGACAAATGAGAGCAGACATTACTGAGGTTGGAAATATCCTTATAAACCTGTCCTGTGTGGAGAAATGGAGATTTTTATTGCTATGCAAATGGCTGTTATGTACAAGTCTCACAGGCTGCAGTGGAGATGAATCATTTAAATTGACTTAATCACTACATATTCTGTTAAAGGGTTATCTGAGAATCTCATTAAGTACCACTGCTAATGGTTGGCATTGTTTTAAAACTCAAAAGTCACCAAGTTTCCTGTCTGACAGAGAAACAAAACCCCAGGAGCTCGAGAGCCTGACTTTTTATTTTGGATGCTTCACTTAATAACTCCTCGGAGAAAAAGAGTGACAGCACAGGGATTTATGGTCTCACTTCAAGGTATTCCTCAATCCATTCTGAGAAAGTCTCAACATTTTCTTAAGCTATTTAAAATAGAATGACTTAGGGCTTATAAGTGTCTCATTTCTGACTTGTTGCTTGTGCACTCTCCAGTCACACAGATGGGGAGGCACCTGGAGTTCACACCGTGGAGAAGTCCCACTGGCTCCCATTTTTCCATCCGTATTATATTTAATTGTGCTGGCTAATACAAGGATTTAGTGGATCAGCTTGGGCAATATTTCTTAATGATATAAAGTAGCATAGGAGCACAGAGCTTGAAGCAGAGGATTGAATTCTCGGGCTTAATGAGATACGGGGCTCTGGCTTATCTATTCAGGCAGGGATTTTTATTGACAGCAGGAGCATGAATGCAAGCTTTGGAAATAAAGTGAATATAGCAGCTACCCAGAAGATCACCTTGACTGCAGCTCGGCCTGTCAGATGCCCAGTCTGCCAGGAAGCTTCTGCATCATCCCCAGCCTCAGTCCAAATTTGAAATCCAAAGGTTTGAGCTCATCCCTCCCATTTTCTTCCTCTGCAGAGCAGCTGGCACACAGACCTGCCTCTGTCCTCTCAATATTCTTTTCCTTCCCTCGGTGATTTTCCACTTTGCACCCCTACACACCTTCTCCCTCACTTGTTGCAATTGGTTTTATGCAAAATGGGCTTAATCCTTCCTGAGCCACATCCCTGTGCCAGCACATGGGTGGAGGAATGCAGGTGCATCACAGAATCCCACAGGCTGCTTTGGGTTGGAGAGGACCTTAAACCTCATCTCATTACACACCCTGGGACACCTTCCACTGTCCCAGCTGCTCCAAACCCTGTCCAGCCTGGCCTTGGGCACTGCCAGGGATCCAGGGGCAGCCCCAGCTGCTCTGGGCACCCTGTGCCAGCCCTGCCCACCCTCCCAGGGAACAACTCCTTCCCAATATCCCATCTAAACCCACCACAAACTCATTAAATTCTTACTGATCATAAGCAGGGGGGTGTATTTTACCAGCCCAGCAGTAATACAGTGTCTGTACCCCAACCATTTTATTCCTGTGGTACCAGTGGGGCTGCTTTGGGCTTGGCTTAGCCTGAGGGTGGGATGTGGGCATGGATCTGTGGTGGAGATGGCACCTGCCCTAGGTGATGGCACAGTGAAACCATGGCAAACAGCCCTGGGTGAAGGTGCAGGGGTTGAATCCCGGGGGTCCTGGGGGTGCTGAGCACCCTCTGCCACGATCAGTGGGATCAGGACACGGCCCCAGAGGCACAGAGGGCGACCAGGCCTCTCAGAGCCAGGTTTTTATTTCTGGAGATCACACGGCGCTGACAAACCCATCAAGAAACATTCAAGTACTACCCGTGCACTCCTGGTGGCTCTAAAAGCGATGCAAATTTACATGCAAACGAGGAGCAGCCCTCCAGCTGCTGGCAATTTGCCAGGGCAGCCTTTGCTGTTGCCCCCAGTAGCTCATCTTTTATGGGAAAGCCATCAGTCACCCCCAGCACCCGGGGAGCAGAATTTCCCTGCCTGAGCTGCACGAAGATGGCACTGCACACTGCTGTCCTACCAGAATCCGAAGGGATTCTGCTCCCAGCACTAGCTTGGCTTGTTGGTTCCTTTTCCAGCCTACCGAGCAACTGCAGAAATTGGATTTATGGGATTAAACCAGTAGGGTGTTTTGGAACCGAAATTCGGAGTTGTCGTGTATGTGCAAGTGATAATCCCTGGATAAAACAGGAGCAAAATTCCACCCCGGAGCCTCTTCACAGCCAGCCTGGGAATGCTCCTCCTCAGTCACTCATTTTTGGCACTGCACAAGGAGATGCTCTGCCCCGAGATCTTCCCCTATCAGGAGAAGAATCTGGCAAAAAGGAGGAGTGAAAAAAAACTCCTCAACAGACAAATGAGAGCAGACATTACTGAGGTTGGAAATATCCTTATAAACCTGTCCTGTGTGGAGAAATGGAGATTTTTATTGCTATGCAAATGGCTGTTATGTACAAGTCTCACAGGCTGCAGTGGAGATGAATCATTTAAATTGACTTAATCACTACATATTCTGTTAAAGGGTTATCTGAGAATCTCATTAAGTACCACTGCTAATGGTTGGCATTGTTTTAAAACTCAAAAGTCACCAAGTTTCCTGTCTGACAGAGAAACAAAACTCCAGGAGCTCGACAGCCTGACTTTTTATTTTGGATGCTTCACTTAATAACTCCTCGGAGAAAAAGAGTGACAGCATAGGGATTTATGGTCTCACTTCAAGGTATTCCTCAATCCATTCTGAGAAAGTCTCAACATTTTCTTAAGCTATTTAAAATAGAATGACTTAGGGCTTATAAGTGTCTCATTTCTGACTTGTTGCTTGTGCACTCTTCAGTCACACAGATGGGGAGGCACCTGGAGTTCACACCGTGGAGAAGTCCCACTGGCTCCCATTTTTCCATCCGTATTATATTTAATTGTGCTGGCTAATACAAGGATTTAGTGGATCAGCTTGGGCAATATTTCTTAATGATATAAAGTAGCATAGGAGCACAGAGCTTGAAGCAGAGGATTGAATTCTCGGGCTTAATGAGATACGGGGCTCTGGCTTATCTATTCAGGCAGGGATTTTTATTGACAGCAGGAGCATGAATGCAAGCTTTGGAAATAAAGTGAATATAGCAGCTACCCAGAAGATCACCTTGACTGCAGCTCGGCCTGTCAGATGCCCAGTCTGCCAGGAAGCTTCTGCATCATCCCCAGCCTCAGTCCAAATTTGAAATCCAAAGGTTTGAGCTCATCCCTCCCATTTTCTTCCTCTGCAGAGCAGCTGGCACACAGACCTGCCTCTGTCCTCTCAATATTCTTTTCCTTCCCTCGGTGATTTTCCACTTTGCACCCCTACACACCTTCTCCCTCACTTGTTGCAATTGGTTTTATGCAAAATGGGCTTAATCCTTCCTGAGCCACATCCCTGTGCCAGCACATGGGTGGAGGAATGCAGGTGCATCACAGAATCCCACAGGCTGCTTTGGGTTGGAGAGGACCTTAAACCTCATCTCATTACACACCCTGGGACACCTTCCACTGTCCCAGCTGCTCCAAACCCTGTCCAGCCTGGCCTTGGGCACTGCCAGGGATCCAGGGGCAGCCCCAGCTGCTCTGGGCACCCTGTGCCAGCCCTGCCCACCCTCCCAGGGAACAACTCCTTCCCAATATCCCATCTAAACCCACCACAAACTCATTAAATTCTTACTGATCATAAGCAGGGGGGTGTATTTTACCAGCCCAGCAGTAATACAGTGTCTGTACCCCAACCATTTTATTCCTGTGGTACCAGTGGGGCTGCTTTGGGCTTGGCTTAGCCTGAGGGTGGGATGTGGGCATGGATCTGTGGTGGAGATGGCACCTGCCCTAGGTGATGGCACAGTGAAACCATGGCAAACAGCCCTGGGTGAAGGTGCAGGGGTTGAATCCCGGGGGTCCTGGGGGTGCTGAGCACCCTCTGCCACAATCAGGACACGGCCCCAGAAGCACAGAGGGCGACCAGGCCTCTCAGAGCCAGGTTTTTATTTCTGGAGATCACACGGCGCTGACAAACCCATCAAGAAACATTCAAGTACTACCCGTGCACTCCTGGTGGCTCTAAAAGCGATGCAAATTTACATGCAAACGAGGAGCAGCCCTCCAGCTGCTGGCAATTTGCCAGGGCAGCCTTTGCTGTTGCCCCCAGTAGCTCATCTTTTATGGGAAAGCCATCAGTCACCCCCAGCACCCGGGGAGCAGAATTTCCCTGCCTGAGCTGCACGAAGATGGCACTGCACACTGCTGTCCTACCAGAATCCTAAGGGATTCTGCTCCCAGCACTATTGGTTCCTTTTCCAGCCTACCACAGCCTACCGAGCAACTGCAGAAATTGGATTTATGGGATTAAACCAGTAGGGTGTTTTGGAACCGAAATTCGGAGTTGTCGTGTATGTGCAAGTGATAATCCCTGGATAAAAAATGGAGTTTAACTGTCCTGTGTACATTCCCTCTTTGCAAATATTGTATTTCTTCCCGTTTCACTGGCTACTGGGTACATTTGCTTCTCTGCAAAGAATGTCACAGAGAAAAGTAATTCTTGGGGGCAAAATCCCAGGCTTGGTCATCCCTACAAAAACATTTGGGGGAAGAATAACTCCAGAAATTTCTCCTGTTTACAGCTTGATTGCTTCTTGGAGTGAAATGTTAATAATGCAGCAGTGGCCAGAGAGGGTCGATAATGAAGTAATGTGTATTTATGGGCTCTGTGTCCAAATGATCCTTAGTGCATGGTTATTTGAAAATAAATAGGGTATTGATTGAAACAGCTACGGGACAAAATGGGCTTTCAACACGTGGGGAGAGCTGATAATTACTTGGAATATTTTTCCTTGTTGTTAATGTATCAACGAGTCCATTTTTAGCTCTTTTGTATGGAAAGGCAAATCCACTCACAACAATATGATAATTTTTATAGGGTTTTTAAATATATATATATTAGGGTTTTCTGCACCAGTTTGAAAATTCTGTAATGAAAATACAATATTCACACCTATTTCCCATCACTGGGATGTTTCCATAGTCTCATTTCAACACAGTCAATGCCACTTTGAAAGAGCTTTTAAATGGCATTTAATGTAGCCATGCTACTAATATTCCATTAAAACCACATAACCTCCTGCCATGGGAAAAATCAACAGAACGAGCTGCAAGTAGTGGAATTTATGGAGTTCAATACCCAGCTCTTAAAACTCTCCATTTTGGAGGGTGAAGTCTTCATGGCAATATTTTTGGGAAATAAATGAAAATTATGTGAAAGATGAAAACCCCATGGAAAGAACAAAGCAGGGTTATCAGAGGAAGAGATTCCCCTCAGTGATTCAATGGATCCTGACCTCATATTCAGTTTTCCTTGTATTCTAAAGCCAAGAGATAAAATTCCTTCACAGAGAAAGAGCTGACGTAGCTTATCGGGTAAATATCTGATTAAAAATTTAATTCAGTTCTGAAAAAGATGGGGTGGGTTGAAAATTGGGAGTTTCAAGCAGAAAGTACAGCAAGAACTTATTGCTTGTTTTCTTTCATCCCAAAATTGCACATGAAAAATTAAAGGTTCTTTTTAAAACATTTAATAACTCTATTCCGAGCTGCAGGCAGTCAGATCAGGCTTTCCCCAAATATCTGGGATGTTGAGATGTTTGAATCAAATATTTGGTATTGATATTTACCTATGGAATACTCATCCCAAATATTTGGTGTTGACTCTTGCAGAGGGATGTAAATATTGACCTGCAAAGTTGAGCTGGGGATGAGGAAGATACTTTGTCTTACAGTCAGCAAGTGCCACAATTCCCCACATCATTGCCCAGCCCTTGGATTCTGCAGTGGGAAAAATGCAGGTTAAGGAAGTTTGAGGATGTGTTCACTGTCCACAGGGCGACACACCCAAAATGTAACACATCCTCCTTCACCTGCCTTTGCCCTTTGAGTCTTTAGATCCTTTTCAATGAGGTCACAGCTAAGAAAACCACATTATTGTCTCCTCTAGGCACTTTTTTCAAGTGCCATTAAAATCTATAGCATTCTGTCCCTTGGCCTCTTCTATAATTCATAAGTATTTTGTAGTTGTGATCTTTTATATTAAGAACTTCCAAACCCCCCTAAACTATCAACTTCAATCCCACTTAATTGCCTGCCTGCAGCATCAGAAAGCAAAAAGGATGAATCATTTATTCATTTATAAACCTTCTCTCCACAGCACATCCAAGCTTTGTAGATTTAAGAACAACTTCCCTAATACCCATAAGTTTAAAAGGAGAATGTTTATAACACAGAGCTATAAGCACTTCCCAGGCAATTGAGGCACTTTTCCCTTTTTATGTGCCATTTTGGTAATTCAGAGGCCAGCTAATGGTTGTTTTTGGACAGGAAGGATGGGGGTTAGAGGGCATTTGTCGAGGCAGTTGTAAAGCCAGCCCAGATTCTGTAATTGCCAGTGCAAGGCTGCCGTGCTGCCCGCAGCAGCTGCAGCACTCCAGCCCTGTTTATTGATCCCTGTGATTCAGTGTTTGTGCTCATGGGCACAAGTCAGCACTTTCAGCAGATCAGCACGGGGGCTGAAGGATCAATCGCTCCTTCCCCCTCCTGATCCATTTTAATTGGGGTATCAAAGGTGCTGTAATCCTCTCTCAGGTCAGGAGATGTATTTGAAGCTGGGACAAAGCTGTGCAATAAAAACAGAGAGATTCCCCTATGCAGATGGGAAGGAAAATCTCCTCGTTCCAGGAACCCACCCCAAAGCAGCAGCCAGCAATGCCGAGCTCGCTTTAAGTGGTTACAGCAACCAACTCAATAAATAAAGTGGTTCACTTCCCTCACCTCTCCCTTGGCAGCTCTGCAGGACTGAAAGGCAAACTGCAGGACAATGGTGCTCCAGGGAAATTATTAAGTTCAGACTCAGAGTCTTTATTTTGACATTCAGGAACAAGCCAGAGTGCAGACATGTTACCAGGCATGTGAGGGCTGAGCTCAGGTGAACTTGAGTTCTGTGTTTTTTTGCTTTTGAAAAAAATTCTTTTTTGAAAACAATTCTCTTCCCTTCCCTCAGTGCATTTAACCAATGAGAAATAATTCTAAGGGAAAAGAAAAAATGATTCCCAGAAAAGCTTGCACTTGATGGAGAGGTGTCATTAGAGAGCTGGGACAGCAGCTTGTCAAAACACAGGATTGCTCTGTGGTGGGACTGGGGGTTTTTCCACTTTGGTTTAGAGCTTAGTCACCTCTGCTTTTAGCCATGCAGGGTATTAAGGCTTTCACATTCCCTGTGGAAGGTTGGTCTGTAGCTTCTTAGGATTTCCTGGCACATATCCCATGGAGAGAGCACACATGGGAGCCATGGAGAGAGTGGAGGGAGAAAGGAGAAAGGAGATTTCTCCAAGGCTGCTGCACTGGTGCACATCAAGAGAACACACCTGAGACTCTTTGGAGTGGCTTCTCCTGCCTAACTTGGGTTTTCTCCATCCTCTGGTCCTAAGAACTCTTCCAAGGATGATGAAATTGATAATTCCACATGCTCCAGGCTTTCTTCCCTCTGAAGAAAACACCTTGCCCTGACTAATGCTGCCCTCACACACAACCTCCCTCCAGGCAAATCAGAAATGGTTCTGGAGAACTAAGAAAGGATTTTATCTGGTGAAGAGCTTAGAAAATTTTAGGCTGCCCAGCTGGCACTTCCACAGAAGTGGAAGAAAGACAGAAGGAGTCACAGCTGCTCTTACTCCTGTTGAGTTGCAAGCAAGAGGTGAGGAGAGCCAGGTGGAGACCTTGATCCAGAGAGGAACTGCATGAACAAAGGAGCCACAATTCAGGGGTTTCACAGGAGAGCTGCAGAGCTTGCCCTGGCTCACAGCTGAGTGAGGGGACAGCCCCTGCTGGCAGGAGGGGTGGCATCCTGGCTGTCCCCATGCCAGGAGGGACAGAGAGGTGCTGCCACACCAGGCACCTCTGCCTGCCACCAGCAGGAAGGTGAAGGGAGAACTCCCTGCCCTAATTAATTTGGAGTGGCCTGCAGATAAATCAAGGCTGAAAATGCATCCCTTGGAGCTTGGAGTTTACATTCCAGGCACGTATTTATCCAGAGCCCTCAGACTGGCTCCAGCAGCACTGGCTCACGGCAAGGGCAGGTTCTCCTGGCTCCCACAGGTGGCACACCTGGAGGCAGAGGGTTTGGGACCTGCTGCAAGCTCCATTCCCCACTTATTCAGGAGGAAATCACCTCTCAAGCCTCTACAAAAGGCTGATGGTGAAGGGGGAGCCTAGGCAGTTGCTGCTTCTCTGGGCATCACTGCAATCCAGGGAAAGTGCTGGTCCGGCAGCCACAGATTCATGGATCTGTGGTCTCAGCTTTCCCTGGGCTGCAAAGGACATAGATGTGGAGCCACAATCCAGGAGGGTGGCTTTTTTTTTGCCTTTTTTTTTAATGTGTGTTTCACCAGGTTTATTTTCTTTGAGACCTGGGAATGATTTTGCATTTTGACTGGTTCAGAACAGTTTCGTGCTGTGCTGGGGGAGCAGAGAGATGTGAACCAGAAAAACAACTGTGCACAAAGGTGTCCAATATCAGACCTGGAGACCCTCACACAGCAAAGCATAAACAAAGGTAATTCTGAATAATTTGATTCCTCAAATTTTCCTTCAAAACTGACAAATTGTCCTCATTTAATTTTGCATTTAATTGCAACTGCAGCACTGGACTCACGTTAGTGATCTTAGATTAAAAAGGCTTCTGTCTACAGAAATTGGATAGCACATCCTGCCACCCTATTTACACCCAGAAACAGGCAAAGATTCGAGATCTTATTAAACACATTTGAAGTGAAGTTTGAAGTGGTGAATCCGTGACAGGGATTTGTGAAGATCGGAGCCCCGAGTGGAAAAAGTATCTGGGTAAATAAAATAATTAGGGAAAAAGTGTCAGCACACGAAGCAGGGGAGGGACAGAATAAGAGAGGCAAAGCAAAATGCAGCTTGGCTGGGCTGGGAACACACAGCAGGTGTTTGGACAACAAACAGGCATTAGTGGATGATTTTATGGCAAGCCTACAGTGAAATGAGGGAACGCTGCAGATGGAGGTGAACTGATGGACAGAGGTAGGTGCCTTTAAAAATTAACACGCACAGGAAGAGGGGACTGGAGGCAGAGCTGCCATAAAACTGCAGAGATGGATGCAGAGGCATCAGCCAGGAGAAGGAGGGAAGTGGATCACGGGCTCCCCGCGGAGACAGCGATTATCACTTCCAGATAACTCTAATACTCCGAGTCCTTGAGATGCTGTTATCAGGAGCAGGAGCTTGAAATGCAGTCCGAGATAAAGGGAACGGGAGCCGTGTGAGAGCATCCAAGGCTCAGGCTGGACCTGCTGCTCCTGCCCCAGCACCCAGCCCAGGCTGAGTGTTCTCACCCTTAGTTTCTTTGTGTTCTCTGACTAAACTGGCCGGGTTTGCAGTTTCCATCTAAAAAATGGGATTGAGCAGGTGACCTGGAAGTGGTTAAAGGACAGAAATGTCCTGGGTTTGTTCTATGCTTCTCTATTTCACCTGTTTAGGAATTGAAATCCAAACTCTTTGCAAAGGTCTTCCAAGACTCTTTTCCTTGCTTTACATAGGTGATTTATGTATCTATACATTTTTATACAGATATATATGCATTGATTTATATACATTTATATCACATATTTTACAACAAGATATAATTTTATAAATAGAAATAATATACTCTAACATAATTTATAATAAAAACATAATGCATTTTAATAATATGATATAATTTATTATGGTAATATATGATATTATAAATGATAATATATATTTGTATTATACAATGAATGTCATTATATTAATATATTATATAATAATATTAATGAACTATCATATAAATATTATATATATTATGTTATTTATAGTATAAATTATATGCTACTATAAACTGTGCTCTGGAACCTCTGCCCTACCATTTAATCCTCTGATAGATTTACTGCCCATTTATTGTTTATGATGTTGCCTGTGGTGTGTGCACTGCTTATTTCCCCTTTCTTTTCTCATGGATATGATGAGCCCAGCTATTTTCTCACCTGTTATAGCATTCATTTCTCCTCTCCAACCTGATGCATCAGAAATCAAACTCGTGGTTGGGAAGCAATCAGAGGAAAGCGCCCTGTGAGCGGGAGGCAGGCTCTGCCTGATAAGTGTGCTGTGCTCCTGCTGCCGGTGTTTGGTGTCCTGCAGGCTGTTCCCATTAGGAGCAGACAGGGCTGACAGAGCTGTGTCACCTCTGATGAGCCCCTCTTTGTTCCCAGGGAATGTTCCCACTCCCATTTCCCCGGGCAGAGCAGGGCTGGGGCTGTACGAGCCCCCTCACCCCCTGACTCAGTGCTCAGTACCAGGAATGTTTTCCTCCCTCTGTCTTTTCTGTGGCCCTGGGTGATGCCTCTTTGCTGCCTTTTCTTGCTGTTTCTCCCTTTTTGCCTTTCTTTCCCTCCCAAAGAGGCCTCAGAACTCTTTGCCCCTGTGTGTGCAGGGAGGCTGCTGCTCATGGATTACTGGCACAGCTTCTTGGGTTATTGTTCTAGAAGAGAACGTGGTTTTTTCAACCAGAGTTAATCCATCTGACAGGAATAACCTCTCTGATCTGGTACCTGATCATTGCACCTCGTTACAGGTGAGCTCCTAATGAGAGCAGAAGGGTTTCAGTGCTTCTTTCTTGAATTTCATACAACCCCAGCCTGGTTTGGGTTGGAAGAGACCTTCAAGCTCATCCAGCCCCATCCCTTGGGCAGGGACACCTTCCACTGTCCCAGGTATTCAGCTCTGTATCTCCCTCCTTCCCAGGTTCTGCCTGAAATGGCTTGATTATTTTGTATTTTTTCTGCTCTTTCTTTGTGTGAGAGTTTGACAGTTGTATTAAGGAAAAAACAGCTTGAGGGTTTAGGTGCTGCAGCCAGTTCTGAATGTGATGAAGTCGAGGATCAGATGCTTCTCTCCTAGTGGTGATGTGTGCCAGGCTCCTGCCATGGTTTCTGCTGGGAAAAAAATTAAAATAGAGAGCAAAAAAAGGAAAATAAATAGTTGAAAATAAACAGCACTAAGCAGCTAGGAAGTTAAAATGCTCATTTTAAAGAGTGGCTCGTGTTTATGGTATAACAAAGAGGAAGAACTCCTTTAATTAATATTAACAATTGAGAGCAGATTAGACAAAAAATACCCTATTACCACTTCCTCTAATCCACCTCTAATTGTGTACTAAGCTATCAAGGAGCACTTAAACCCCAAAAAGCCTCAGTAAGAAGCAGAAGGCAATTGTGTGCTCCAGCATCTCCACAGTTGGACGTGGAAGTCATCCAGCTCCAATTGTCTTTCATTTCATCCTTCCAGTGCCTTCACAGCCTGCAACAGTTTGGGGAATTAAATGGAGTCTGTGGGGTGCAGCCAAACACCCAAAACTCAGGAGCTGCCACTGAGGAGGAAATTTATTCCAGGGGGAGAGGACTGAGTTGGTCCTTCTCTGGATTTGTGCAGAAACAGAACATCTTTCGAGGGTATTCAAACACTTTGCCTGAAAAAATGTGGATCTGATTACTGCTCGTTTGCATTCCTTCTTCCTTAAGTTTGGAGAAGGCAAAGCTCTCCAGTGAATTAATTAATTTCACTCCATTTTGACAGAGTGCTTAAATCAGCTCAGAAGTGCCACAGCTGAGTAAACCCAGCTCGCAGGCAGTGATTGCTTCTTTTGGAAGGCTCTGCTCAGCAGCAGCAGCTGGAGCAGAGCAGCCAGGAGAAGCACTTCATTAAAGAGCTGGGACAACACTGCTGCAGCCTGGGCTGCTCCTACCAGAAACTGAGCCTTTCAAGAGTGATCAGGAATTGTTTTCTTTGTGTTTGTGTTTTCGTGATCTGAGGGAAGATGTTCCACTGTGTCCCAGATCTGATCCCTCTGTAGTTCCCCAGCCCCGTGTGCATCCACAGCAGGTTTGCATCCCACAGACAGAAGTCTGCAGCTGTCTTTTCCCAAGGCTGGAAGTTACTTTGCTGGTATGGAATTAAATTGAGATGTTTAACTAACCTGAAACCTTCAGAACTTGCATGATTGAGGTCTTTCTCTCACACTTTGTGTATTGATATAACTATATATTGTAATTACATATGTTATAATTATATAGATGTATTATATGTACCTTACACTTAGCCTTCCAAGGTAGATTTCCCTCTTGAAAGGTCCATCAACCTTTCCTGTGACAACCTGGCATGAACTTTGTCCCAAAGAAATGTACATTGAAACCTTCATTACAAATGTACATATCTGTGAGGCGACCTGACAGGCTTCTAGAACAAAAGTGTTTTCCCATATTGATCCAAGTGGATACAGTCTGTGGACCAGCTCCTGTGAAATATAGACTCCTTCCTTGCCTGCCATTTATTTTTTAAGTGCAGCAGGATTTTAAGATGGAATCACAGATCCTTCTGCCTTTAATTCCTGCACCAGGTATTTTCACACTTCATTGAGACAAAAATTCAAATGCAGTCACCTACAGCTTAGAGATGGGAATTGTGTCATCCTCATCCCTGCTGTGTTTTCCCAAATTCCAGCTCATAACCACAGCCATCAACCTCACTGACCTGCTTAAGTTTTGATCTTCTAGAGACCTGCCCTCATTGTGACCTCTCCAGAAACAACACCCTCCCCTCTGCAGCCAGATAAACTTCCGTCATCTCCCAGCTCCCTCTTCCCTCTTGAATTATTTACTGAGGTCATGAATTTCTTAGAAAATAAGCCAACAAGACATGGAGAAGTGAAGAGAGCTCTTTCAGGTTTGTGTTTGGGAATTAATTTACTGCCTTGGATTGGGGAATGGCCAGAAGGAAAGATGTGAAACCCCATACATGACACGATGAAATTGCTTCTTGTTACTCCTTGTTCCAGGTCAGGCGGGTTATTGTGCCTGGAAATTTCTTTTATACCAGATCTGGTTGCTGCTGAGGATGAAGTAATCAAAACCTTGGGAGCCTCAGCAATTTCCATGGAAAAGCAGAGATTATGTGGGGTCAGTACCTCACATCTGCTCCACTCGGGCCAAGGCTGCACCCGGGATGGCTCTGAAGAGGTTCTTTCTAAAACAGACCCAAAGAAAGAGATTAGCAGCAGGAAATTGTGATCAGAGGGGAGAGTGCAGGGTGCAGTCCTGGCTTGCTCTGAGGCTTTGTGGCACCATCTGTGTTTCCATAATCTTATTTGGAAAAAAGAATGATCATTTCTGGGTTGCAGTTGTAATGGGGGAACTGAACAGCACAAGTAATTCTAATGTGTGATCCAATGCTATTCCATTACTTGGGCAAACAGTTCTACTTCCAAAGTTCTAGTGGGCAAACAGCACATTTTAGCTCTTCTTTTTTTTAATAAAATCATATAGATTTGTGTTTGAGTTCAGTGCAGTCTCTCCTACTGTGAAACTGAGGATTTCTGAGCAGAGCAGCTGCATCTGTGGATTTGCCAGGGTGGAGGGCACAGGAGCTGTGGGATGGGCTGCCTGGGAGCTTCTGCCATCCCTATCCTTGGGATTTCAAGGGATTTTCTGGGAGAAAATCCTGAGCCACTGTGTATGGCTTGAAACTGAACCCTCTCAAGTCCTTCCCACTGGGAATCCTGGGATCCTGTGAACTGTTTTATAGATATTATAAAGGCTTGCTGTTAATTCATGTCCACCATCCCTTCAACAATTCATGGGGGTTTTTTTCTGACCTCTGTGAGCCCTGAATGAACCCGTGAAAACGTGAAAGGGAAAAAAAAATCAAATTTCTCCTGTCTGAGATGATCTATTTCTGTTGCTGTGGCTGCCAAAGTGAGAGGCACAGTCCCATCTGTCCTGCAGCACTGGCCAGCCTTCCCAGCTCATCGGGGCAGGCACTGAGCAGAGACTGCAGTGGAGCAGTGCCAGAGAATTTATGGCTGAAGTAAAAGCTGGGAAAACGTGGGTGACTCTCACAAAAGCTGAGGGAAGCACAAGGTCACTGCGAGGATCACAAGAGCTGTCCCAGGACTTCAGCTCCTGCCCCATTATTGAGGTGTTGGGTGTTTTATTCTCTGCAGGAGTGGCAGCAGAGGTGACCTGGGAGGGAGGGCTCCAGAGAGGAAAATCAGGTCTCCTTTTACTCGGAGAGGGGAATTGTTTCAGTCCATTAAGCCTGGCATGGAATGCAGCTCCAAGCAGGGAGGGCTGACCTGGCAGCAGCCAGGGCTGGGCGGGATGGGAGCAGGGCTGGGATCAGCATCTCTGGGATGGTTTGTGTTGGAAGGAACAGGGAAGAGCAGGGCTGCAAGCAGGGAAAGGATTCTGCTGGAGCAATGAGCCAGAAAAATGACCTGTGAAGAAGGATGGCTGTCAGTGAGGAGGGCTGGGATTTGTCAGGGTCAGAGAGAGATTTCTATCAGCCCAAGACAGAGGTTAATGAAGACCAAGATGAGCACTTTGCAATGTGCAGTTAAAAAGCAAAACCTGCCTAAGAAAGACCTTGGAAATGTGCAGGAAAAAGCACAGAAATTGCTGTAACTCCAGCAGAATTTACATCAAATAACATAAAAGATGGACCTGTCTCTCCTCTGGGGGCTGGAATGAGATGGTCTTTAATGTCCTTTCCAACCCAAACCATTGTGTGATAAATCCAGAAAACACAGGTCCTGGGAAGCAAAGGCACTGTTAAATGGTTACATCTACCTAAGAGATCATAACTACATCTCCCTCTCTTTATTCCCATTAAAATATTTGGAAACTGTTGGTGAGACAATACTGAGGATACAATCCTAAGCAGGACCCATGGACAGCACAGCCAGGCACAGAATCCATCTCTATTTTACTCCCTGAACCCAATTAATACCAAATGGTTTATTAGCAATTAAATAGCTGATGTTTAAATATTAAAAATGTTTGGGAGATAAATATTTGAGGAAAAAGAGGCCACTACAGGCACCTTCTCTTGGCACATACTTTATTAATCTCTTTATTGGGAGAAGCAAAAATGAGGGAAGAAAGCAAAAGCTTTTTCTTGGTGCAAATTGGCCACAAAGTGAATCTTTAAGAGGAGGATGGAGCTGAGGTACAGAGGAACCAATTGCTGCTGTCCAGGCTAGGCAATACAGACAGAGCTTCATAAAAATCCCTGCTGCAATAACCAAACCCACAGTGAAGAATGCAGGTGTTGTAGCAGACATTTGAGAAAGAAACCCTCACCTGCAGTAAAATAATTCACCAAGACTTGGAGTTTTAAAATGCATGCAAAAAGTGTCTGAAGTTATCAATGGCTATTTATATTCTTAAAACAAGGGAATTCACAGGACTTCTAAATGAAGTTTGGAGAAGCAGCTCGATGATGAATAATGATGGGAAGAAACCATTGTGGGAAAAAGAATTCTAGAACAGTTCCTCTCCCTGTGTGAATGTTTTTCAGGGAGACATTCTGGTGATTTTGCAAAAATTGCAATGCCTTCTTTGGCCACAAATCCAATTTTTGTATTGTTTATTGAAAGTCAAGGAAATTAAAGAAGTTTCATTGAAGTTAAAAGAAGTTTATTGAAAGTTAAAGAAATTTCAGCAGCCTGCTCTGGTGGGAGGTGTCCTTGCCCATGGTCTTCAGGTCATTTCCAGCCCAAGCCATCCTGTGACTGTGGCTGCAAAAGGGTTTGGAATTGAAGATGCTCAGTTGGTTCCACTGGTGGGAATTCATCTCTGGAAAACCCCTGCCTGTGACAAAAGGAGCTTTTAGAAATCCAGTGTTGGATTGCAGCCAGAAGGGCTCTGATATGTGTTGAAAACAATGCTGGGGCTCTGCATGTCCCTCTGATTTTGGTGGAGCTGAATGTGCTCAGCATTGTTATTGCTGTGTTCTACTACAGGGAGAAAAAAATGTTCATTACACTCTATGCAGAAATTTAGTCACTTTATGTAAAACATCTGAAATGTGAGACAGCAAACTGTCCACACAGGCAGACTTTTCCCCCTGACTTTCTAACTTCAGTTATTCCCTCATCATTGCATTGTTCTTCCTTAATTCATGGATTACATGATGGGACAAAAAAAGAAGTTCTGGTTTATTTGAGGGAAAAAACCCCACAAGTGCTTTTATTGCATGTCTTTACAAGAAAAGCAACTTCCATTCCAAGGTGTCTTCATACCCACTCTCAACACAGTTTTTTTAATACAAAACCAGGGGTATTTATTAAAATAATATTTTCTTTTCCTTGATCCAGTGCTGATGCAAAAAACCCATTTGCTCTTACGTTTAAATCATGACTTAATTAGGTTGTTCTAAAATCACCTGTGACTTTATTAATCTTGCACAAATAATGGTTGCTTCCTGAACATGGTGGCTGGAGAATAGGGGTTTATATTTGTTCTAAACTGCTTGTTTTGTTAAATGAAGTGCTTGAGCTAATTAAAGATGTTTTTGGGGATGTCTCAGCTTTAGCCTAATAAATGAAAGGCACAAGAAGGTGCACACAGACACTTCTTATTGCCCATAAATCTGTTCTTATTGCAACTGTAAACTCTGGAATGGAGTTTTATGGCTCCCATTCCATCGAAAACTGTAGAGGATGTTACTGATGCTGGATATTGGAATAAAAGCAGTTTTGAATTTTGGGTTTGATTGCTTTTACTTGTGAATTATGCCAAAACTGCTGTAGTCATTATCTTAAAAACTATTTAATTAAATGTAAGTATCCAGCTGTGTGTATTTTCAAAGAGCCAAACTGCTCTAAGATCTTCAGCAGAAGAGCAATATGTGTATTTATGAATCACAGAGTTTGCAAAACCCTTCCCTCCTCAGTTCTCCTCAAATTTCCTTACTTTGGGATATTTCCTTTGCAGCCTTAATGATTGGTTTAGTCTCTGTTTCTCGTGTGCAATTTGAGTTTTTTGAGATAATAAGCAGAAATGAAGGCCAGGGCTCAGCTAGCACGATCAATGTGCAGCAATCCTTGGGCAGAGAGAGGGGTGGGAGCTCAATCCTGCTCTGCCTTCAGAGGAGGGAGTCTAAAACACCCTGACTCATCTGTCCACCAAACCTGAGCCTTTCTTCCTCTTGATTTTTGTTCTTCAGTCTCTCCCAGCTCTAATTGCATGTTTCCCTCTCTGAGAAATCATTGTTCTGCTGCCCCTTTCACTGCAGTCCCCAGCTTTGTGCCAGATCCACCCGAGCTCCCCGGCCAAGTCGCTCTCCTCTCACTCCCTGGTGGTTTTGCCTTTTTCACAATTACCCCCTATTTTTCCTGTTTAAGCATCTGTCTTTCCCTGCTCACCTCTGAATTCATGTCTTGGCTCCCTCATTTGTCAGTGTCCTTAATCTTATTCTCCTCTGGGATGAGCTTATCTCTTCTCTCACCTCCCTTCCCCCACCTAATTTTTCAGGGAATCTGTGTCTTGATTTCCCCTCCTTTTTTATTATTTTTTTTCCCTTTCCAGTGGCATCCAGCCCCTTCACCCAGCCAGTCCCAGTTCCCCTCCTGCATCCACACAGGAATCTGTGCTCCCTTGGATATGCAAATCCTCAGCCTGCTCCAAACCCCACCAGAGTTCAGCTCAGGCTGCTGCCCAGACTTCAGCCGTGCCTCCGAGTTAATGATGTGAATTAAGGAGTCAGCATTAACTTGGAATTTTCTGCCTTTTGACTTTTCTTCTCACAGCTTGACGTTTTTGTAATGCTCTGTTTTTCTGAGACTTTAAAAAAAAAATAAATCCAAAAAACAACCCAGATGGGGAATAGAGTGCCAACAGGACATGTTTTGGCAGTTCTGCCACAGCTCCCTGGGACTGTCCTGGAGCGTTGCCTCTCTTGGTGCCACATGCCAGAAGAGCCACATTTGGTGTCTCAGAATCCCAGGATTATTTTGGGTGGAGAAAACCTCCAAAATCATCGAGTTCAAGCCATGACTGATCCCCACCTTGTCCCCAGCCCAGAGCACTGAGTGCCACATCCAGGAATTCCTTGGACACCTCCAGAGATGGGGATCCCACCGCCTCCCTCAACAGCCTGTCCCTATGCTCCCAGTCCTCTCCAGGAAGAAATTGCTCCTGGTGCCCACCCTGAGCTGCCCTGGCCCAGCCTGGGGCCGTTCCCTCTGCTCCTGTCCCTGTTCCCTGGAGCACAGCCCGACCCCCCGGCTGTCCCCTCCTGGCAGGAGCTGTGCAGAGCCACAAGGGCCCCTGAGCCTCCTTGGCTCCAGGCTCAGCCCCTTCCCAGCTCGCTCAGCCCCTCCTGGGGCTCCAGAGCCTTCCCCAGCTCCATTGCCTTCACTGGACCAGTTCCAGCCCCTCAATATCCTTTCTTAAGTCAGGGACTCCTAAGGGGGAAGAGGATTCAAGGTGCTCCTCACCAGTGCTGAGCACAGAGGGAAAATGCTGAGAGTCTCATCCCAAAGTCAGCTCAGCCAAGGTGCCACCTTGGGGAGGTGGCAGTTCTAGACAGGTGTTCCAGCAGGGAACACATTCCCTGCCAATGGTGCCGAGGAACCATGGAAAAAAAGGGAAATGAGTGAGGTGACAAGCTGGGAAACAGCCAGCAGGGAAGGGTCAGCCCCCAGGCAGAGCAGAGAATTGATTTGCTCCCCTCCCAGATGCATCTCACTGATTTCCTGCAGCACCTTGACAGAAAGCAGATACTACAGTGATAGCTAATTTAAAGGTATCAATAGAGAGTCACACTCCAATCTGCTGCATCCCAAACCTTGTCTGTGGTCACACCATCACACCACACCTCCCCAGCCACAGGATATGCTGAGGCTGGGTGACATTACACAAATCTGCTCTGAACTGTCACAGACTGGGGCCCTGCAAACCATTTCCAAGGTGTGGCACAGCTTTGTACATCCCAGGAATGATTTCAGGCAGTCACATCCGTGGATGCAGCTTTGCACAGCTGCATTTCTCACGAGCAGTGGAGAGTCACACACTGTATCCTGCAGGTCAGAGCAGCTGCCCCACATCCACATCCCACCTCAGCTGCCTGGAGGAGACAAATGGAATCAAAAATGGTTGATTTGAGCAGAATTCCATCATCTGGATTTTCAGAATGGAGTGAAGTTTGTCCCTGGGATGTGCTCAGGGATGTGGTTCAGTGGTGGATGTGGCAGTGCTGGGTTAATGGTTGGACTTGATGGTTTTGGAGTCTTTTCCAGCATGAATGATTCTGTGATCTCAGAAAATAAATGATAACGTAATCAGGGGTTAAAGAGTTATTGGATCCCCCTGAGATGCAGACAGAGAGATACAATTCCTGTTGTGACCAGCACACCTTTAATCTAAAACTGTTTCAGAAGTTCCATTTGTGTGGATTTTTGCTTTGCAGGGAAGCTCCAGCCCGGGTTAATAATACAGTGGCAGCACTTCACAATGCTCTCCACCATGCAGAAGCAGCTATTAAACTGTCAACAGCACTAAAAGATGATATTTTGATGGCAATGGATAGGAACCCCATCTCCCTGCCCGTGCTACTCAACATTTCTGCAGCTTTCAAGTGCAGTCAAGCATAATTTGTCACTGCCTTGCATATGTGACACTGTCTGAACAGGGACTCTCAGCTACAACTCTGTCAATCAATTTTTTTTCCCAGGCAAAACTCATGTAGCACCAACAGACAGCAATTCCCCTTCCCTTCCCCGTGCCCCTTGCACTCCTGGCTGTTCACCATCCACCTGCAGACCTCAGGAGGGGTGGCAGGACGTGCCAGCTCGGGGCTGGAGCTGCTGTGGACCTGCACAATGCCCTGCCCAGCTGCAGCCAGAGATACCATTTACTGCTCACAGCGAGGGCTGGATTTGGGCTCAGTGCATCCTGCTGGGAAACGCTTCCAAGGGCTGACTTGGCCAAGATCTGTCTGGCTGTCTTCTTCCTTGCAGCCTAACCTTTCCTTTCGTGCTGCACGCATCCTAAAGGGCATTTCCAGCACTCAGTTCAGGTGAAAACACTTTTTTTTTTGGCCGTTGTCACAAGTCTGCCATAGGAGGGGGTGATCTCAGCAGTGATCTCTGCAATCACCACCTCCAAAGTGCACCTGCAATCTGGAAGGAACAGCAGATCCAGGCTGGTGCCAAAATCCAGCAGATAATCACAAACCCTTCTGTCCCTGCTGCAGTTTTAAGCTGGTGATCAAAGTCTTAAAAGTCACTCAATCCAATCTACATCAAACACTGAATAATCTACATCAAACACTGAATAAAGTTGTGTTTTTCTCAGTCTAAACCTGTCTGGAGCCGGAATATTAGAGGCAGAAATAAGCTTCATTTATAATTCTCAAGCAAAATCAAATTATTTCGTGTCCTTGTGCCCCAAGTTGTTTTTCTTTCTTATCCTAACTGCAATAATGAGAAAAAGGTGGGAGGAAAAGTGCCTCCACCTGGGCTGCTCTAGAAAGGCTCAGCAGCAAACGTTTTTTGAAGTCTGCCATGAAACATTCATCAGCCTCATTTGCATTACAATGTCATGGTTTTCTGGGTGAAATCCTGAAATCATTGCAATTTTTTTTTTTATTTACTTAAAGATTGCTAAAATCACCACATGCAGCTGATAGGAAGGTACTGGAGATCCAATGAACAACATGAGCACAAAGCAATTCTAAAAGGATTTAAAGGAATCTACTCTTAACATTCTCTGCATTTTAAGTTCTGTAAATTTTGTTGTTTGTTTGGCAAAAGCATATTTTCTGGAAAGGTATCTAAGAAATGCAGAGGTCACTGGTGTACTCAGACATTTTTGTAGTATGCAATCACTGTCCCCAAAGAAATATCTACCTCAGAAGTACTTCGAGGTATTTTCTCCTTGAAAAACCCTTGGTGCACTGTAATCAGATTAACTCTCAGTATCCTTTTGGACAGCAAACCAGGTTGAATCACATGTTTTTAATTTTCCTCAGTGAGTTCAAATAATTTCTGAGCAGTTTTTTCTATATTTCTATTTAGAATATGGATGCTGAAATTAATGCAATATTCCAGTGCTGCTCTTAGCAGCGTTAGAAAAAATAATGTCAATCTTTGTTTACCCCATTAAGGCGTTACATAACTACAGAGGTAAATGATTAAAAATCCTTCATTGTGTTCCAGCATTAGCCTTGTGATCAATTATCAGAAGGATGATTATTAAATTGTTGTTATATTCAGTTATTAATGATTTCTAAATGGCAAACACTGAGGAGAAGAATGGTGCCACCACTGATTATTTTTAAAAATTTGCAATAACAATTAAAACATCCCGGTGAAAATATCACCTTCAAGACATCATTTCAAAAACAACACAGCAATGGATTTTGGCGTAAATTATGGAGTAAATTAGGAATTTGCTGTGCTTTTTTTGCCCCGTTTCATGCTTAGAACAGGAACATTTTGGTGAACAGGAGCATTTTGGCAAACAGGTGTTGGCTATTTAAAAGTCCAGGAGGTCATTACAGAAATACGTGCAAGCAGCAGACTTGGACATTTCCTCTTCACTTTGCTCCAGAGCACTCAGAAGGAGGGACACACTTCAGTATTTAAATCAGGAACCTGAACGGTTCAGAAAAAGCCTTGTGAGAGGGCACAAGCGCCACACAAACCATCCCCAACCACCGCGCCCACCTTTTCCCATGCCCAGATTTTAAAACCCCGTTTTTTCCGGGGCACGAATCCCGCAGCGAGCGGCAGCTGCGGGCGCTGCAGGGTGAATAATTGATGTGCTCCAGCTCCTCGGGGCCGGCCCTGGCGCTGGCACCGGGAGCGCATCCCGGGGATGCCCCGGCGGCTCCCGGCACGCGCAGCCCCTGCTCCCGCATCCTGCAGGGAATCGCGGATTTGGGGTGAGTTTGGGGCCGCTTCGGGGGGTTTCTCAGCTCCTTTCGCTCCTGTGCGGGTCTTTCTGAAAACGGACTCTGTTTTTTCGGAGTCTGAAGTGACTTTAAAAAAGGGTAAAAAAGCAGGAAGTGCCGTGTTTTTAACTCTAGGAAATATGTGAGCAGTACCTACGGAACGGGCACTAAAGGTGTGATGAAGCTGTCTGAAATGATCTTAAATAATTTTTCAACCCCCACCCCGCGACAACTACTAAAACTAAAAATATTTATGTTCCCTTTTTACTGAGATTCGTGTAATTCAGTGTCAAATGTGAGAGCTTGAAAGGAGGTTTGTTTTCCATTGAAAAAAAAAAAAAGGTGGTTCCCTGCTGGAAGTTTAACTTGTGGTGTTGTTTTTATTCAGTTATATACATTTCTCACTGGGTTGAGAACATGACCTGAGACCTGCATTAAGTTCTTAATTAATAACTCTGCATTAAGTGTTCTGTTCTACCATAAAGCAGTGGAAAAGTAACTTAATTTTCCTGAGGATAGGGAGGAGATATATTTTATATATGGGAGGAGATATAGTTTATATATAAAGTGCATGGCAGTGCTGAACTAAAGCAACTCTCACCCCTTCTTTATAAGGTGAAAAACATCAAAGTATTTTTATTTATTAATCATTAACAGCAACTACCTATAGTACTTGTTTCAGCTGCCTGAGTGCTGTTATTTTCCAGCAGCGATCCTGCCAGCAGTGCCTGGGAGCTCTCAGGTAACTCAGTCCTTGGCACAGTTAAAAATTGATACAGAAGCAATCAGCCCCTGAGAGCAGAGGCCATGGGTAGGAGCAGGGATGTGAGATGAATCATGAATAAGCCTTGATTGTGAATAACAAGCTCCCTCTCTTTTTATTTGTTTTTAATTGCATAGTCCACATTCTGCTGCTTCTGCTTTATTTCCTTTGTTTGATCACAAAAGCATTTCTTCTTTGGCATCTAAAACTCAGCCAAATTTTGAAGGGATACAAGTCCAGCACAATGATATCTGGTGCTAGCAGTAATTAAATGCCTATGTTAAAATAAAAAAAAAGACCCAAAAAACCAAGAGGTGAAAACAGGGATATGTAAACACCAGGAGATATGCAAAGAATGGATGTAATCCTGCACTCCTTAATCATGGGAGTCATCCACAGGCAGGAAAATAATCCTGCTGCTTTCAATAGACATCAGTGGGTGCTGGAGCACCAGGCCCAGCTTTTCCAAGGAGATAACAATGTTTTACCTGTTTTTTTTTTTTTTCCTGCAGTGCAATTTTAGCAACACAGCTCATGCTGATGTGTTTGAATGCATTAGTGATAATATTAAATTAGGCTTTACCTGATGTCCGTTTTGCCTCTGCAAGTGTGAAAGAGAAAAATGGGATAATGGATGAGATGTGGCAGGGAGAAGGTACAAACCTTAGTTTTATTGGCTACCCCTGTTCCCTGTGTTTGCAAATCACTTTTTGGTCCTTGGGATGTATAAAATTTGCTTTTTTTTAGGATAGGATGCAACTTTAACACCAGAAAACTTCTGCTATCCCTTAAAGTGTATTTGGATCTCCCTAAAAATAATGTTGATAAATATTGTCCATCTGATATAAATATAAGGGCATTGTGATAATATCTTGGGAATGTTTTTATTGCTGTGATGCTCTGTGATCTTGCAGGAATGACACATTTTTATATAAATGTGGTGGTTTTGTTGCTTTTTTCACCAGCCCAGCTCAGCATTTCTGAGCTTTGCCCTCCCAGCCCGTGTGGTGCTGCCCTGTAATCCAGGAGGGGGCTTGGGAGCACCTGAGTGCCCTTCCCCAGGCAGAGCATCTGTTAATGAGGAAAACTAATTACTTAAAAGCTTTCAGCAGGATGGGGTTGTGAAGTATAAATAGTCATGAACTGCGCCTGGTGCTCTGTGTTTGTGCTGCTGCCAGCACTGGTGGGGTGAGGGGAGTCACCCTTTGCAGTCACTGCTCTGTGGGGGAAAATTCTCTTCTGAGTCACCCAGAAAGGGGGAAAATAGAAAAAATTACAAGTGAAAATGCACTGGATGATGATTCCAGATGGTATGAAAAGCTTACTCTGAAGTGAGGTTAGCATTAAGTCTCTATTGGCTTTTTGTTGTTGCATTGAGCTATCAAGAACAAGGTGGTTTTCTTCCATCAGCTTTCTCATATGGTGGTTTCTATTTAAAAAAGAGGTTTTCTAGATTATCACCATTTATTTGCTACAGAAGCAGTTTAAAGCTGAGGTTACATTGCTCTCAGAGAGCTGGCAGCCACAAAATGACCCCAGTGCCAAGGGCTGGGGGCACAAAGTGGCAGCTGCACGAGGCTGGAGTGGCCCTGGGCAGCATTTCCCTTCTCTCACTCCATGCAGAGTCCCAGCAGCAGCATCAGCTCTCTCCTGGGAAGTCCCTTCTGTCCCTGAACCCTGCCAGTGGGGAGTTTCTAATACTTGGAGAACCCCACAAGCACTGGTTGCGTGTTAGTTTGAACTTTATCAATTTTGATGGAATTCTTTATTGAATTCTACCTATAAAAATCCAAACCACACATGCAGCTGTAATTATTTGAGGATCTCCTTCTGGCACTGGGCACAGGTCAAGGGCCCATTTTAGTTTTTACAACTTTTTGAGAATTTTAGAGGTGGCTGTTCAAGCAAATTTGCTGAAAAGTTTTTAAACTTGGCCAAAATCTGCTCTGGAATGGTTCAGCCTGTTTTGTATCAAAAATTGTGTGTGCAGTGATATAGAATGGCTGGGTGTGGTGGGTTTTTTTTAATAAATTTTGTATGGAAAAGGTGTTTTCTGTGATTAATGATGTGTCATTCTTATGTCTCTCCTTGTCATGGTTGGTACTTGGTCAGAGGTTGGACTTGATGATCTTGGAGGTAATTTCCAGCCTTAATGATGCTGTGATCCTATGACTTTGAGGTCCTTTCCAACCTCAATTATTCCACGATCCTGTGATTTGAAGTGGACAACCTGAGCTGGTGTGAGTGTACATGTATTTAATGTATGACTACAGACAAATGAAACAGTAATGCATATTTTTAAAATTAAGGTTTTTCCCTTGTCCTCCATGAGTTCCTCTGCTGTAAATGCCAGCCTGGCAGATTTCCCAACAGTCCTTGCTTCTTTGTGCTCCAGCCCAGCCCAAATTTTCCCCCAGGGCATTTTCAAGGGTGTTCTTCTCTCCTGCTGCTGCTGTTTCATGAGACATTTCTGCATCCCTGGGGAGAGCAGAGGACAGCCCCACTCCCACCTCTGTGTGTGGTCCCACCCCAAACCTGTCCCAGATTGCCATCAGTGCTGGCATTAATCACTCGGTTAACTGGGTGATGCTGCAACACCTCAGTCACACACCTGGCAACCCCCTGAGCAAACTCCTGTGGGGAACAAGCCCTGACCACAATTGTGAAAAAAGGATTCTCTTCCTCCCCTCCCTGCAAAGTATAAACAGCTCCAAGTGTCGTGTCCCCACTTGTTGATGGTGTGTTACCATTAATAATTATTTGGGTCCTGCATAGGCTTGTATCACAACTAAAAATGTCTTCTGTGCCCATGGCAGGAGGTGGAATGAGGTGCAGAAACCTCTGCTGGTGATTAGAGGCCAGTGCAGGATTCATGAGGGGCAGAGGACAAAACAGTGCAGAAAACACACAATAACCAGTGACAAAATCAGCTGTTGATGGTTACTTTGGCTGTCTTCTGGAAGAAGAATAGAGTCAAGAGAATATGGATACATTTTCCCTTGAATTGGTAGGATAAATAAATGGAAAAAAAAAAAGTGTTTTAGCAGCAGAAAGTAACTCTGGCCACAGTCCCCATGGGTGCTCTGGGACACCTCTGTGATTGGGTTTCAGATCCCTTTGTTTAATTGACTGCATTTAGTTTTCTGCTTCTATTGCTCTGGGTTCCTAGTGCCACTTGGAGCTGCCAGCATGGAAAATGATTTGGGAGGCTGAGCAGGTTGGGGAGATACCTGGCAGGGCTTGGCTCTGCAATTCCCATGAGAAGCAGGGCAAGGCAGAGCCCAGGGCCACACATGGAGAGCTTCTGCCTCTTCTGAAACCAACTGCTGCTCTTTGGAGCATTTAAAATTATTTTAAAATTATTTTTCTGGATAAAATCAAACTTTAACAGGCAAAGTTCCCATGCAAATTCTTACAGAACAAGAGAATATTTTTTTAAATGTAGTTTTGGTTAACAGGATACCTTTAGGAATAGATTATACTGAAAGCAATGTTTAATCAACATTCGGTGGCTGGGTCTCACTTTGCTCAATTTTATGTGGCTGAGGGACTAAAGCTGAGCTGCCCATGAAATCCCTCACCTGCATTAATTGTCAGCATTGCAAAAGCAGAGGAGCAGCCTGCAGGGAGGGTCTGTGCCAGCCTGCAGGTGACTGCACCACACTCCTCTGTAGTTCAGACAGCAATTGAAGCAATGTGGTTTTATTCCCATTTTCCATGCCCGGAGCTGGTCGAGTTCCCACAAAGGGCATTGTCCCAGCGTGTGACACTCAGGGAGGGCACTGTGGGAGGATGCCCTGGCCATGTACAATGAGACACTCTCTCCAAGGAAAATGAGAGTTGATGTCAGTGTGCAGCCTGAGAGCTGCCCGGTGGGAGCAGCCTTTGCCTGCTGGGCCCGGAGCTGAACCACCCCAACTCTCCTTTCCCTGTTTTATCCTCTCATTGTTTCCTCGGCCTGAGCTTCTCAAGGCTGAATTTTCTAGCAGGCAAACGCTGCTCGCTTCGGGTTTTTTCCTTTCTTTCCTTGCCTTGCACATTGCCTTGAACAACAGCTCCTGACCTACTTCTGTCTTTTAATTGCTGCTGCAAGATGAATTTTAATCCCAGCCAGAGTCCAGATGTATTGAGGATGCACAGCACATGCCAGGGCCAGGCCATTTATCTCCCAGGCCAGTCTTTCCCAGCCCTCTGAATCCAGGGACCCCTTAACCTTTCTGAAAAAATATCTGAAGCCATCATCACGTATTTCACTGTTGTCTGCTGATGGGAAATGCAGATAATAACTGTTAATCTAAATGCTAATATGTATTTTCTCTGACAGCTTAGTTCGTTTTACTGTTCTTTAACCTTTGGCTGAAAATATTAATGGAGATGGATGTGAGCCTTGTGCTTCCATCCCCCAGTGCCCAAATGAACCTGGGCAGTGACAATTTATAGGTCAATTTATATTTTTATTATTATGCTGAATACTTTTTGCTTCTTTTCATGGCTCTTTTTGGGGAATTATGGACATTAGAGGATGAGTGGGTCACTGAAAATTCAGAATTATGGATCTGGGGGAGATCACAGCTTGATGAACAAGGGATTAAGTTTAGAATTCTCCAGAAGGGTTCTGTGAACTTTGTTCCCAAAAAATACCCTTATTTACTTTTTTACATTTGAGAAGAAACACTGGCTACAGGTGCTGCATGTTGAGCATCTCAAGAATTTCCTCTCCTGGGGACATTGTTTTGCTTAGCTAAGATCTCCCTCTTTTTATTCCACAGAAATGGGAAATGAGGACAAGTTATCAATGTGTCTTCTATTAAATTAACTCACAGAATTAAAACTGAACTCAAGAAAAGCTTTAATTTCAATCATTCTGTGGTTATAGCTTGTGAAGTACTCAGGAATCCTTTGGGAGAGGGGAAAAAAGTGTATTTAAAAACATAAGCTGGTTTAGCACAGGTTTTTCTGGGATACACTAGATTTTAATTAAACAGAAGTTTAATTAATAATAATTAATAAGTAGAATACAGAAAAGGAGAGCTGCTCATACTCTGGAGAGTCAGAAAAGGAGGAGAAAATTTGGGATACAGCCTCACACAAGCCCTGGGAATGTTGCTGGGAGGAGAATTCCAGGGAAGGACAGCACATGGAGGAGGATCCTTCCCTCCACCATTCCAGGATCCTCTTTCCCATAAATATTTTCCAGTCTTTTGCTTGCTGGTCACTCTGCCAAGGGAGGATTTAACAGCACAGATGCATCAAATCATTATCCCAGTGATGTATTACAGGTACAATGTGTATTGCAACCTGTTCTCACAGCAGCCAGAATGTTAGTGCCTGATATTATTACTGATATTTGATGTACAATCCAACTCTATTTAATTAGTTCACTAAAATGCATTTTCTGCCAGAGATATAGCGAACAGGAAGGAAAATCACCTTCCTGGAGAAATGCCTCGTAGCAGGATGACTGAGAAAAGCAGATAGTAGAGTCTGAGAGGCAGAAATTGAGCACATCAATCCTGCAGATCCCCCAAAATCTGTGGCACCTCGTAGCTGAGATTTTGGAATACATGTTGGCAATTTAGATGTAAAATAAAACTCTTTAAAAGGAAACTCTCACGATATTACCTATAAACACTTTAGAACAGCAGATTAATCTGGAGTTTATGGGTAAGGTAGCAGAGAGATGCTTCTGTGCTCAAAGAAATATTTTTATGTTTGGGTAAATGACCTGTTTCTCATCCAGAGAGCTGCAGCTTTGCCTTAAACACGAAATTGAGCTGTGGCCTGGGGAGCCATCCCTACCACAGCCACACTTGTGTTGTCTCCTTGGTACCCACCTTCAGTGGCACCAGGAGATCATTAAGAAAGGTTTCATCTTCTTTTTGCATCCTCTGAGGAGGTGGGAGAGCAGGATTTTGGCCCGAGCCCTGCATCAGGACTCCTCTGTGTGCTTGATGGTAATTTGTGCTGCTGTGCTGCCCAAAGCCTCCCTGAGCAGCACACAGCCCTTCCTTGAGGGGAGAGAGAATATGAGAAAATAAAGATAGTGCAGAAGGTAATCTCACCCCTAAGGAGTTGTAGCTGGGCCAATTACCAAAGATTAGGAACGGGGCTGACTTTAACAGGCCAGAGCTGTGCCAGTGAGAAGAAGAGTGCTGTAAAAGAGTGGGCTGGCTCGTTGAGAAGGGAACTGGAGTTAGGTGGCTGCTTTATGAGGAAAAAAGAGTCAGTGTTCTGAGGAGCTGCCCACGAGAAAACACCAAGAAAGTATGAAACTTTTGTGATAAGGAGACAACAGTATGGAACTTTTGCAATATGATGACAATGCTTCCTTCCCTGAGCAGCTGAGGGGTCAGAAACAGCTTCCTCCTCCTCCTGTCCTGTGGGAATTGTTATAATATTGAAATTAAAGGGGGCTCTCAGGTAAAGCTATGAGAGCAGGAATAACAGTTCTTTACTAGGGAAGAAAATAAAAATAGAATTAAAAATGCAGTAATACAGAACAACATTGACAGAGTCAGAACATGCTATGACCCCCTGTGGGTGGTGGCACAGTCCCATCCCATGGTGGCTCAGCCCTCCTGCAGTGCCAGCTGTGCTTCTGCTGGAGCAGGGATCCTGCACAAGGCTTCAGTTTTCCTCTGGAGTTCCAGGGCTGCTGGAGATGGGCCTGCTCTCCCTCTGGGAATGCAGGGCAGCAGAAAGCTGCTCCTCTGGGAATGCAGGGGGCAAAGGCTGCTGTGCTGCTCCAGGCTCAGATTGTATCCAGGTAGGAATGCTTGGCTCCTCCCCTGGGCGGAGCATCTCCCCATGGGATGATGGAATTTGATCAGCCATGCAGGGACACTCAGTGGCCATGAACAGAAGATAATTAATAATTAATGGCCCATGAACAGCAGAGATCTCCTGGAGGGAGGATTGGCTGTGGGAGAGATACAGAAAACTGCCCTAGCTCTGACAGATGGCAATGGAATACACAGCCCCATTTCCAGCCTAAGACAGTTCCCAGGCTGGTGAACGGAGCCTTGCCCTGGGTCTGGCAGCTGAGGGAGGAAGGAAGGGGTGTTTCCCCTCATCCCAGGACTGCCTTTCCAACCCTTCCAGCCTGGATGGGAATGGCAGGACACCATGGAATGATTTAGTCTTAATCACCTGTGCTCATTTCCTGTGTGGATCTGCAGCGAGCTGCTCTGCCACATCCAAATTCCACTTTATTGCTTTTCATGTTCTTTCTCTTTGTGCTCCTCAGGTAGCAACTGCATTTGAGCTTGTTTTCAGGAACCAGCAGTAATATTTCCTGAGCCAATTCCTTTCTTTAATTTGTTGTTGTTTTGGTGTCTGACACATCCAGAGCTCTCCCTGGACTCCAGAGTCTCAGTACAGTACAAGTGTCTTGAACACAGTTTATTTTAATCAGGCCTCCCAGAATTCAGAAAATACTTCAGGCCAATTCCTCCAGTAAATCTGAACACATTCAGCAGAAACATGTGCAGCCAGTGCTCAGACATAATTGCCAACAATTTCACACCCACAGGATCCTCGCTTGCCTCTGATATTCCCAGAGCCCCATCTTCCCCATCGCTGCTCCGAGCAGGAACCTCCCAGTTGCTGAGGGGATGGAATTTTTGATCCAGCTCTAAATGAAGCATTTTCAGCAGCGAGTGCAGAATTGCCCATGTAGTTTTCTGGTTAATGTTCTCTGTATCAGAGTGGAAGGACCACGCTGCAGAGAGAAGCAGCTCTCCAGAGGTCTGGAGGCCAGGTTTGATCCAGGCATTCAAAATATGAATTGAATCCGTGTCTGCCACATTTAACTGGAACTCTGACAATTACAGGCTGTCACAGGAGACTTCCACTCCTCCTCCTGACTCAATTACCCAGGCTCATGCTTCTCCTAAGACTGAGCTTGGCTTTATGTACCATTGCTGTAAATAAAGTCAAGCTCATTCTCCTTTTTCTTTGCTATTCTAAGGAAAAGGGAGAGGCTGATTTTAGCACCCAGCATCAAACTGAGCCCAAGCCTCAGTGAGAGCTTTTGGTTGAACTGTAATTAAGTATTTCTTTGTTTTAGTCAAGTTGTGATTATTGATGCATTGAATTTTAAAAACCAAAAAACCCACTTCCCATGTTTATTGCCCATTCGCAAATCCTTGCTATAGGAATATCTATCATAAAGTCTTAAAATAACAAATATACATAGTCAACTCAGGTCCCCTTAAAATTTTACAGACAAATCATTACTAGGTAAAATACTGCACCACACCACTAAGCTATTGCCACTGTATTTTCCATAATATATCTGTCCTTATGCAGCCTGTTTTCCTTATTTCCCTTTTCTTTGGTGCTGAAAAGTTGTTTGCATTAAGCTGTTTACAAGTCCTGGTTTCTTTTGTGAGTGATCTGTTTATTGCAGCTCGATAATGTTTGAGAATATCGAATTATTTCTTGCATTTTGGTGGTGATCTGAGTGTGTCCATGTACAATTCCTGACTTGTGTCCTGCTCTGGAGCTCATTAACTCTGCATGGGTCAGGCAGGCTCCAGTTCCCATGGAGGTGCTCTCCCTTCTTCTGCTTCTCCCCTTTTCCCACTGGGATGGCACAGAAGGATTACGGGAATAAATCACACTGGACTCTATTTCCTTCATGGTGGAAAAAAGACCATTCTTTATTTTTTTATTCTTTATTCAGATAACTCCTTTTTATAGTTTCACAGACCTCGTGTGGGACTCCAGTTGGTCAGCAGTTTTCTTCACAATTATTTTATTTGTTAATAACAAGTTGTTATTCTCTGTTGATTGGTCACTAAAACTCTTGGTGTGTACATGCAGGGAAAGTTGTTTATGAGAGATAGAAAAATGAAAACTATCTAAGGTGTAAAAGCAGTTTATACAGGTGCAGGTTGGTTTTTTACCCAAGAATAGATTATGTTAATGAGCTGCTCACACCAGGATTGCTTTCACATGGGAACTTGGAAAGTGCTAGCTTGGTTTAGAAGAAATGCCAGGCCAGCCAGAGCAGGCCTGACTTAATAACACTTTTAAAAATAATTTTGATCAGCACAGGATCCTCCATGGAAGTGCTGTCCCACGGAAGTGAAATCCCTCTAAAGCTGGGGAACTGGGAAGTGCCCAGCACAGTGCTGTGGAACCTTGGATGTGTTGCTCCCACATGTTGTGTGGAAGTGTTCAACTGAGCTGCATAAATGCCTCAAAATGGGATAAATGCCTGAAAAAATTCCATATCTTGTGGAAATCCCTGCTGTGCTCCCATGGCTTGAGCTGGAAGGGACCTTAAATCCCACTCAGTGCCACCCCTGCCATGGCAGGGACACCTTCCCTGTCCCAGGTGCTCCCAGCCCCAGTGTCCAGCCTGGCCTTGGGCACTGCCAGGGATCCAGGGGCAGCCAGAAATGACAAATTGTGCCATTTCTGATGCTCTCATTAACTCCCCAGAGCTGCTTCAGGAGATGAAAAGTCTCTTTTTCACAGTGCAGGAGTTTTAACTGTGCCCTGGCTAAAGATTACCTCAACCTGCTATAAATTGAGATGTTTCACTAATTGCTTTCTTGGTTCATTAGCCAAATTGTGAGTGAGGGAAATGGAAAAGGCTCAGAATGAATTTCCCTTGCAATCCTTAATTTAAATGGTGAATAATAATTTAACGTTGAACAAAACATTTTGGGTGATTTGCTGTGCTGGAGCTCGTTTTTTACCTTGGGATCATTTGCCACCTTTGAAGCTTTGTGGGAAAATGATCCTCAGCTCTGCTTCTTTGTGATGTGACACCAGGCAGGAAGGAATAATCATTATAGAACAATCGTAATAATCTCAAAATTTATACAGAAATGCTTTTGTCATGGGAGGTCCCTCCTCAGATATTGTTTTAAGCAGTGAGATTAGAGAGATGAAAGGCAAAAATCTGTGAAGGTTTTGCTGCTGTGGATGCTGTGGCTCTATTTCCATTCAGCCATGAAGGTGTCAAAACTACGACGTGTCCCTGGTTTACTCTTCCCAACACTCAGCTAAAAAACAAAGATTAACTCTGAGCAGCTGCAGGTAACAAATTCTACTAATTCATCAAAGCCAACGCTGTAGAATTTAATCTGTTTTATGAAATTCCTCCCCTGGATTGTTATGGCAGAGCTGTGGCACAGGAGGTCATTTGTGAGCTCTCAATTGCTGGTTGTGTGACAGTGAAAAAAGGAGGCCAAAAGAAAGGTTAAATTAAAGAAGCTGCTAGAAGCTATTTGTGTGAGATGAATGTATATTATCTAAATTAATGACAGCAAACCTCCAATTAGCTGAACACTGATGCACAATTGGAGCTTTATAAGGTAAATGCATGTTTTCTCCAGCCAAAGGGTTGGATAAGGAAGGTTTCACTGGGGTGGGGTTACAGGTAAATGAACATTTTCTCTTTCTTGGGGCACAGTGACCTCACTGCTGCTGCTGCTGACAAATCTTTACAATAAATCTGGCATTGTTTCCCAACATCAATAAGGAGTGTGAAACTTAAGACCTTTCCCTCTAAAACATTCTCCTGTAACATGGGATGAGCAAAAACCTTGCATGTGCTGCTTTCTCCTGTAACATGGGATGAGCAAAAACCTTGCATGTGCTGCTTTGTGTTTCAATAAACAACCTAATTTTTATTTTAGAGCAGAGATTTCCTCCTCAGACCAGTCCATGTTGGTTTGGCTTAAATAAACTTGTTTCTGTTTTGTTCATTTAGAGAATTCCTCTGTAAAAATACAACAAAGAGGGCTGCAGCTATGAACTCCTTCAAGGAATTCCAAGGAAATTTCTAATGGTTTTTGCAGTTTATACATGCTAAAATAATGTTGTAATGGAGTGATTTGATCAATTTACTCTTTGGGGAGGGTAGGATTTTGTTGTAGATCATCAATTACTTCATTATCCTGATTATGGTCATTGAGATTCAAGATTTAATTACACTCTGTGCAGAAAAACTCTATTTTAATGTACCCAGGAGTTTCACATCTCCTCATACCTCTTCCTATGCATCTTCTGAATTTTCTGATTTCAGGGAATCTCTACCCTATTACTTCTTTTTTTGACTTGCTGATGACTCCCAACTCATTTAGTGTCAGTATATTGCAGTAAATGTTCCCCATTCTGGGAAAATATCAGTTCCTAGAGTACTTCTGCTCCTTTAGGATGAGTTTAGTGAGACGTGGAGGCACTGCTCTATTTTATTTGTTTATATTTTCTTTGATTTCTGTCTCTGTTCGTCACCCTGGTCTGTCAAGGTAATTTAGACTGGCTTTTGTTTTTTTCATATTATTCTCTGATGTATCTTAATCCCATCCTAATTTTGAGATGCCTGAGATATCAAGATCCCTTTTTAAAATTTAAGCAGAACTCTGGGTTACTCAGCACTTCTGTGCTGTATGCTCATATTCAAACTCACACACTTTGTATTCCTTCAGTTGCTATTTTTAAGCTCCAGGTACAAATGCAGCTTTCCTTATCTTCACTGTTCTTTGTAATTGTTTTTTTTTGGGGGGTTTTTTTGGTTTTTTTTTGTTTTTTGCCTGAGATTTTCTTTGTCCATTCTGTCCAAAAATGCAGAGGCTTTTATAAACAACTTCAGCTTTTAGTTACAGAGAAAAAAAAAAAAAAGAAAAAAAAAACAACAAAAAAAAGAGGAAAAAAATCCATAAAAACTCTCAACTTTAAAAGCATTAACTAAAAAAAAAAAAAAAAGAGGAAAAAATCCATTAAAACTCTCAACTTTAAAAGCATTAACTGCTGTTCTGTTCTGGGGAGGATGGAGCCAGGCTTTCTTTGCAGCCTCCTCCTCAGTCCCCAGGGTTTTCCCAGTAAAATTCCCTCTTTTCCTTCTCTCCAGTGCCTTTTCCTGTGCCATTAGAATGGGACTGTTTTTCATGTGAGGGATTTTCTTTTGTTTCCTGTGTCCCACTCAATGTTTCCCACTTTGTCTAACTGGGATTGCTCCCTTCTGAAAGCTGAGGGACATTTCTAACACCCAGAATTGACGACAAATAATTACATGTGTGCTTGACCCAGGTCACCAGCTGGTCACCACCCACCTTTTCCTTCATTTTTATTCCCCTATCTTTGATCCCCACTGCTGTTTATTCTACATTTCTAGCTGAAGACATTTAGCAAAGGCTTTGGCTATAAGATGAATTCCCAAATCCACAGAGTTTCCTCATATTGTATTTTCAAACTGAAATCCTCTTGAAAGGTCACTTGAAGGTTTGAAATACCAGAGCACTTTGATTGCTGTTGATTTTTCTCATGGTGATTGAGGGGCCATCGAGCTCATCAAGCTTTTCTGCTGAAAACACAGTCACTGGTTAAATTTCTGTTCTTGTAAAGAAAGAGCCCACAGAGCTTTTGCACACAGCTGCTGCTGGAACTGCATTCCTCAGGCATGGATATCCCCAGGAATGACACCTGGATCTGCCCAAAATGGGGCAGAGGAGAAACTATTCCATGTACCTGCTGTAATTAAAGGAGAGCACGGATCCACTTCGCCATGATTATGATGAGGGATTAATTTCCACAGCCCAGCAGTGGTTGAGGTACTCAGTGCATAGCCCAGAGCAGCTGTGGCTGCCCCTGATCCCTGGAAGTGTCCAAGGCCAGGGTGGAGACTGGGGCTTGGAGCAGCCTGGGACAGTGGAAGGTGTCCCAGCCCATGTGTCTTGGTTTGAAAAGACAGGTGTCTGATTAAGGAAGGCCTCCCTTGAAATGGAAAATGCAAACCCCCTCCCTCTGAATTGTTACAATTTTGAAATTAAGGGGGCTCTCAGCCAAAGATTGGGAATAGGAATAACAGTTCTTTACTAGGAAAATTAAAAATACAAATATAATAGTAAAAAAACCCAAAAACCTCACTGGCAGATTCGGAACATGCTGTGACCCCCTGTGGGTCAGGGTGGTGGCACAGTCCCATCCCACGGGGGCTCAGCCCTCCTGCAGTGCCAGCTGTGCTTCTGCTGGAGCAGGGATCCTGCACAAGGGGGGAGTTTTCCTCTGGAGTTCCAGGGCTGCTGGAGATGGGCCTGGTGTTCCTGTGGGAATGCAGGGCAGGAGAAAGCTGCTCCTCTGGGAATGCAGGGCAGGAGAAAGCTGCTCCTCTGGGAATGCAGGGCAGGAGAAAGCTGCTCCTGTGGGAATGCAGGGCAGGAGAAAGCTGCTCCTCTGGGAATGCAGGGGGCAGAGGCTGCTGTGCTGCTCCAGGCTCAGATTGTATCCAGGTAGGAATGCTTGGCTCCTGCCCTGGGCGGAGCATCTCCTCATGGGATGATGGAATTTGATCAGCCATGCAGGGACACTCAGTGGCCATGAACAGAAGATAATTGATAATTAATGGCCCATGAAGAGCAGAGATCTCCTGGAGGGAGGATTGGCTGTGGGAGAGAAAAAGAAAAACTGCCCCATGAACAGAGAGAACTGCCCCAGCTCTGACAGATGGGGTAGAAAACACACGCAGCAACACCTGAAAGACCATGGCAGGGGGTGGGATAGGATGGGATTTAGGTACCTTCCAACCCAAACCATTCCATGATCAAAATTTCTCTAAAATTAACTCAGAACTACATCCCCAGGGAGATGACAGGGTGACCTCTTTATTTTGGGGGTGGTTTGTAAGGGGTGATGGTTGTTGAGTGAATAATTTTTGGGATCATGCTAATGACGTGATTTTAGTTGCCCCATAGGCTGTTGATGTGTTCTATGTGATAATGTATTTATAGGTTTTTTCACAAAGTTTGGCTCAAATAAAGATTACTGACTTCTCAGGTTTATAGGCAGTCAAACAGTGGATAATTTCTGTGTAAAATAAATTCAGTATAATTACCATTGATAATTTAAGTATAAATAGCCCTGAATTCACTCAGGAATGGCTGAACATGGTTCTTTTGTAAAAGCAATATCTACAGTCCTACCACCATCATAAATGCAAACATCAAATTGCTTTTGAGACTTGAGAAAAATAATATTGAAGATTTTTGCCTAATGGTGATTTCTCTCAGCATTGACCTGCCTCCCCATGAGTTTGATGCTGCTGTAATTAATCTTTTTTAGGCAGAATGATGAAGTGTCCAAACTTCTCTGTGTCATCCCAGTGCTTTTTCTCTTTGCCATCAGGATGTTTCTGTTGTCCCACTCTCAGTTCATGCCCTTAAAATACTTTTCCACTCGCCTTCCAGGCTTTGAGGATCCAGCTCTGCACTGACAAAGGCAGAGGGCTGAGTTATGCTAGAAAAATATTAATATTATACACTGATTTTTTTTTTTTTATCCTTGGGAGAAGATAGATCATATAAATGAGGCAATCATTGCTGAGAAGAGAACTTACAATCTTTCCTTTCTCCAGTACAAAATGCCAAGCCTTTTTAAGGAAAAGGAAGATGGGAAGTGCTGTGTGAAGCTAAGTAACAGAAATATAATAGCTCTGCGTACCCCTCTTTGAAAAGCTGCAAGTTGGTTTTTTTAATGAGTGAAAAAGTAAATTGTCTATTACTTTTTACAAGAAAATTAGCTTTTACTTATGTAAGGCAATCAGTGTTTATTATAAGTGAAACATTTGGAGAAACAGATTTTAAAAAATCCTTACATTCTCTTGGATTTACAATGAGGGTTATGTGCTTGGTTTTCACCACAGCTGAATAAAACCTCATCCTTCAAAAAATCCTGTTAAATATTCTTCAATTCTTGTAAATATCCCCGAATTCTTATTAAATGCTCTTCAATTCTGTATAATCCTGTATCATCTTCTCTTTGGCAGCCGCACAGCAGCTGTTGGCTCACTGTCCCTTGATTAATTCTCTCCCTGTTCCAGGGTGGAATACACCTAGTTTGTTTAGTGAAAGGGAATATGGCTCATATTTAAAAATCGCTTTTAATGCAGTTACAGCATCTTTGCAGATTTAATTAGGTCTCAGCCCCTTCCAAATCGCTCAAGTCAGAGGTCCCATCTTACTTGTCCCCTAGGCATCGTTACACCAAGTCCCCAGACGGCGCCGGGTTCCTGAGCAATGACTTTACCATATAGGGGCTAATTACTTCTAATCTTACACATTGATGAGGCTGGATTTTATGTCTCTGAGCCACTGGGACTGGAGCTGCCAAATTATCCTCTCCATAGCACGGGGGTTGTTTCTCCATTAAAGGGACTGGCTCCACAAATGACAATCCCTTCCCGCCAGGCGCTCGCGTTTGAAACCCTAATTATTGCTGGCAGCGGCTGCATCCATGAGCTCCTGGTAATCCCCATCAGGATCTGGGAGAAGCTGCTGGAGCCTGGCTCAGTCAGGCCAGGGAAGGGTCAGCAGAGGGGAGCTGGGAGCTGAGTCCTGAGGGGACGTTGAAGATGCAGCCGGACATGGAGCATGGGCCATGCTCCATGGGCTCTCCCAAACTGGGCCTGGGAGAGCATCCCCGAGCTGAGCCTGGAACAACATCCCTGAGCCCAGCCTGGGAGAGCATTTCTGAGCCTGGCCTGGGAGCACATACCCAAGCCAGGCCTGAGAGAGCATCCCTGAGCCCAGCCTGGGACAGCATCCCCGAGCTGGGCCTGGAGCAGCATCCCTAAGCCCAGCCTGGCAGAGCAGCTCTGAGCCCTGCCTTGAGCACCAGCTCTTTCATTTAATGAGCAATAACTTCCACCAGGTCTTTAGAAGAAATGACTCAACACTTTCACCTTCTGAGAGCGAGAGAAAAAAAAAGTCTCTGGAGTCTATAATGCATGAAGGTGTTGGAAGCCTAATCTAGTATAAGCTGCCTTCAGCCAGGCCTTTTCAGCACAGGGAAGGGAAATGAATATCTAAAAAGCAGCAAATAACTCCAATTGCACTCTGATTTCATGGCAGTGTGTGCTGGAGGTCAGGAACATAAAGCTGTTTATTTCTCCCCACAAAGCAGAGGCTGTTATCATAACCTGCTGTAGGTGCAGGTATTGCAAACTCCTCCTTCAGGGAAATCCTGGCTTTTATTACAGCGCTGCTTCACACCATATAAGCTCCTTTCCCTGCTTCTACTTCAGATTCTTTCTACTTCTGTAGTAGTCTTGGCCTAACCTTGGAGTTGTGTCCCAAAAGGAGGAGTTTTTCCCAGGAATCTGAGTGAAGTTATAATAATTTAGGTTGAGCATTTACCAGATCTTACCAGCTCTATTTACCAGATTTATCCAGCTCATTTATCAAATTTATTCAGCTCTGCCAGTGGATAACCATGACCTGGAAGCTTTATTACAAAAGGAGAGGGTTGGGAAGAATAAGGTTTGGAGCTGGTCGAACTTTTAGTTGTCTATTTGCAAGGAGATCAATAACACCTTGATTTAGCTACTGCTTTTTAAAAGGTGACAGGAACTAAGTGGAAAAAAACCAAAACACCAAAAATCCCCAAAAACCTGATAAAAACCCCACATTCTCAACCTTGGGAATCCTGGGGAAGTTCTAATATTACCACAATACACAGCCAGAAACATCAATGTACGCCCAAGGCACAGAAACATCATGTGGTCGTTTCAGTATTTCATTGAAATATAAAAAGACCCTTATAATTTAGAGAAATCCACATAATTTTGACTTAATAAACTTTCCTTAACTGTTGAATGAAGTATATAAATCTACATTTATACATCTATCAGCATTACATTTCTGGCCAAGGTGTTAATCCCAACATTCTTCTAACTAAGGCTAACCACATTTAGAGTAATAAGAAGGTTTTAAATCAATATGACACGGACCAGACACATCCTCCAAAATCATGCTTTCAGTTTAGGTTGTGAGAAACATTTTTTCCTATTTATTTAAAATAATGAGTGACTTACTGGAATTTTTGGATTTTTTTTTTTTTTTTACATCATAGATGACCTTTATCCCACTAAGCACCAAAAAGTGCACGCACTTCTGAGTATACTTTAAAATTTGTTTTGCTCTTTAAAAGGAGAAAAAATTTGAAAGCCTGGGTTTTAATGTATTTAAAGTGGACAAAACTTTAGCCTAATGTCCTTGCAGGTGTCCCTGCAGTGTTTGTCTGTCCTGTTGGCTGCTGTTGGTTTGGTTTAATTTACAGTAAATACTCCTGTGGTAAATACTGGCCTTTTTGCCTCCCTGGAATAATGCAGTGCTCTCTAGATTCAATCCCTCTGTGTGCACATCTGTTTAGCATTCCCACCATCCAGATTGCATGGATGGGTTTGGGGGGAGAAAATTCAGGATCGCTGAGCTCCATGGTGCAGGGTTGGAAATAAAACTGGCCTGTTTTCTTCCTCAGGGTGGGACAGCTGCTGGAGTGCTCCCAGTACACATTTATACCTGTCCTAGCAAAGACCAGGCTTTTCTCCACTTTCTCTTTGGATATAAGAGCCATCAAGGTACCTTTTTGGAGAGGATGTAAAAAAAGTCCATTACAAACAACAACAAAAAAAAGCAAACAAAATGGACAAAACCACATCTCGTCCTTAAAAAAAACAAAACAAAACAAAACAAAAAAAACCCAAAAAACCACACAAACCAAAACCCATCAAACTAAAATTGCAAATTAATCAAAGTAACTGGAACTAATCCAATAGAGATATCAACCTGAGCCTATTGGTCAAAAAAACTGGGATAAAAAGAAGATATGGGTGCAGAAAGGGTGCACTCAGTTTGCTGAGGGCTGCAGCTACGTGGCTTGGCTGTGCAGTTTCATATCCACATTTCCAGCTGCAGCTTTCCCAAAAGAACTGAACCTTCCACCTGAGCTTTGCTGCCCTTGGCTTTGAGCAGATCCTGACCTGGTCACGTCCCTCCTGAGCCTCGGTGTCACCAGCACAGGGCTGGGAGCTCAGGGTGCTCCTTGTTGGGCCTGAAAAGGCTCAGCCATATCCTGCAGGTCCTTCTCAGGGTTTGATGGAACAGGGAATATCAGCAGTGACCACAGAGGTTTCTGAAAGCACACCCAGCACAGTCAGTGTCCTGGAAGGGGTTTTATTACAGCACTACTTCACACCATGTAAGCTCCTTTCCCTGCGTCTTTCTGTAGTAGTCTTGACCTAACCTTGGAGTTGTGTCCCAAAAGCAGGAGAGATGTTTGGGATCAATTCCCATCCCAAAGCTGGAAAGGCTGGATGTGGAAGGGCCAGGCTTTGGCTGAGGGAAGAGTGCAGCTGAGTTATTTAATGGTTTGTGCGTTGGCTCTGGATCAGAGATTGTTGTGGAAAGGAACAACTGCAGGACAAACAAAGTGGTGCTGGTGGCAGCCGTCCCCAGCCACCTCATTTGCCTTGGAGAGGGAATTGTTTCAGCATTTGGTTGTTCTGAGCTGCTCAGTTATCACTTCACATGGCATTTTTCCAAGCATTTTCTGCAGTAAAATCTGGGAATCCGATGCTGAGTCTGTCACATTTAGGAGGGTGACTGCTCCAGCAGTGCTTCACTCTGTGACTTCAAACAGGACGGATGTTGCACATGGTTATGTTAAGGTACACCACTGCCAGGGTCAAGCAGCTGTGGCATTATTACGTTTTCTCCAAGCCCCTCAATTTCCATAATCTCACCAGGAGATTTCAGTATTTTTTTAGAGAATAAAAACAATGAAAGTGAAATGGAAAATCCAGGCTGACAAGAAGAGGCCATTGCATGAGAGCTGACAGAGCCCATGAGCCCAGACCCAAATATTGTTCCTCTCTCCTCCTCATGTCTCCTTTCTCTTCCCCTCTTCCATCTGCCCCCTCCCTGCTCCCACAACAAGGGATGTGTCCTGCCTGACTGGGAAAGGTGTCCATAGATCCAGCAGGGATGACCTGCTGAACTTCTGTCTGTGGCAGCCTCTCATTCCCACAAATCCATTGATTTTTGTGGTCAGCTTGTTGGGACATCAGCTATTGATCCTTCTGTCAAGTTGCTTGGAAGAGGCCACAACTTTAAAAGGCTCAAGTTGGGCATAAAGAAGGAGAGGGAATAAATCAAATTCCTTTTGGAAATCAGGCTAAAAATGTGATCTAAGTAGAGGGCACAGTGCAAAAGTTGTTGGTTTTCCTTGTTTTTTTGCGGTTGGTTTTTTGTCCTTACTTGTTTCACATGCAGTAAATAATAATTAGGAAAAAAAAATTCACGACTTCTGAACCATAGGGACAGCATTTTTTCAGGGAAATGTGTGTCATGCCCAAAAGAATGAGACTTTTAAGTTTGTTCCTATATCACGCCTAGTGACATCATCATTAAAATGTGACATCATTAAATGTAAAGTCAGAAATTACTTTATTCATGGGAGTAGCTCTTAAAGGACAACTATTAAAAAAATAGCTATTCACATACTGAAATATTTTTTTGATTGGCCTGGCATTAAATTTGTTGTGGGGTTTATGTGTATTTTACGAACACGACCTTGGAGAATGAGGAATTAAAGGAAAATGCAATTTCTTACCCATCTGATGCAGCTCTGATGTTGAATGCAATTATTGTTGAATGCAATAATTTGAGATCTGAGGTTAGTTTTGCACAAGAACTGGAATTCACAAACAGCCACCAGGTTTGGGTGGTTGCTAGGCAGCAGCTGATTCCTTCTTGGAAAAGCAGCCAGGGCTGCCTGGGCTGGCTGCTGACAGCCCAGCCCTGCTCCTTCCCATCCAGGTGACATCCACAGCCAAAAGAAAGCTGGAGAGAACTCCACGTTTCACCCCAAAAAGCTGCCAGGAGTTATGGGTTTGAGGGCTTTAACATTTAATCATCGATTCCAGACTTTTCTGCACCATTTCAGAGCTGAAAGCCCGAGTGATTAAAAAAGCAAAAAAAGGGCAATGGCCAATTGTTTTCTGCTGAATCTGGTGATGAAACCAACAGCCCCCATGCCCTGCTTTATGGTCATATAACAATATTTTTGGTTTAATCTCTTATTTAAGATTATTTAATAGAGATTATTTAATCTCTGTCTGGGTTTCTCCACCTGTTGCAATGGAATCCAAAAAGGATAATATTAAAATGAAACAAATGAGGGTGCATAGTAAAAGCACGTTATGGATAGAGATTTGGTTTTCTGCTTTCCCTTCCAAAGGCAAAATCAGGTAATAATTCACCAACTGGAAAGTTTTATGTAGTGGAATAACTGCAAAGTTCAGCTGTAAGATTTTGAATAGGGGCAAGTCCATGGCAACTGAAATAAATTAGAGGGAGCTGAAAAATATTCTTAAATTATGCAAAACAAAACTATTTGTGATCACACCAGTGACTTAGAAACTGAACTTTTGAGGCCTCATAGTTATTTAAATCTTGCCTATTGTGTTTTTATCCTGTGAAAGCTGATTTTTTTTTATCTTGGTTTTAGCCTCCTGCATCCCCTATTATCAAGCAGTTTGTGATGTCTGTAATCACAGCAGTTAATGTGAAAGTCTTCCTAGAAAGAAAGAATAATCCCAAGCATTACACAAAAAATGAATGCTTCTATTGTACAAAAGTAACATGAAAAGTCTGTTTTCAATCTGGCGTGGCTGGAACTCCAGCAAGTTTTGTTTTGTTGTACAAATCGTTCAGTGTCAAATTTGGCTCCTGAACATCCCATTTCTTTGTTTTGGAAACAAAATGGGAGTGATAGAGATGTGGGCTGGAGTCACTCCTTTGATACCTCCACAAAAACATCTGTACCCACAGCACACATCATTTTCTGGAGTCACCGCTGTTTTAAGAGTATTAAAAGGAAAAAAAAAATCAATAAATACCATTGTTACGCCAAAGCATCTAAAAAAAAAATCCCTGCAGCAGGACATAAATTGAGTCATGAAATGCATAACAGGCAGTGCACTTGTCCTCTCTGAATTTCTCTTGCAAAAGCAGGTAAATATAAGAAATATTGAATTGGGAGGCTGCACAGAAACCTTGAGCTCTTATTATGCACAAGCAGCTCTGGGCAAATGTGTACATTTTGTAATTGCTACCAGTTCTGAGCAACACGGGTGGAATTTTTATTTACAGAATCCATTTGTGCCATCACATTCCATGCATGTTGTGACCTTTACATAAATTCTCATAATAACACTAAAATCACTCTTCATAAATATAATTTTTTGGCTGCAGAACTGCTTTGCCTTTGTTTGATTATGCACTGTATTTGTCATGTTTACAGTTACTTAAGAATTTTCTGGCTGTCTCAAGCATTCCTGAACTTTCAGAAATTGATGTGGTCTCTGAAATGGGGTTTTTTTAATGCCAGGTTGTGAGCGGGATTCTGAGAGGGGTGAAGGAAACCTTCCATCAGCTCTTTATGGAATGTTTCTGTTAATTACGTCTTTATTCTGAGAGGATATTGGGTGCTCAGGGTCAATAAACCAAATAATGTGACAGTAGGTACTAATGGATCTCAGTGCAAGGCTCCGAACCAGGAATTGTCTTCAGAATTCCCTCAAATTAGAAAAATTTTGGTGCTGATGTTGCCTGGAGTCATCTCCTTTCTTTGTCTCTGTCTCCTGGTTACTTCATTTTCTGTACAAACTTCTGGCACATCCAATGCTCATATTGAAATGTTGAATATATTTATTCAGGTTGGTCTAACCCAAAAGTCAGCACTACAAATTTCTTACACAAAACAGCCTCCAGTGAGTGCCTTGCTTTTGGTTTTTCCCCTCTCTTGCTTCTCATGACAGGCCAGTGACACCTCCAGGGCAAAACCCCTCTCTGGGATCCCTGACCCCACTGAAGGGTTTGGTTAAGGAAATATCAGCAGTTTCCCAAAAGAGTAAAATTGTCACCAAACAGGAACTTTGGCAAGGAACCAAAGGTGTCACCTCTCCTGGTGTGAGCAGAAGGCTCCTTATAGAGGAATCAGAATTTCCCAGGATCTCCTAAAGAGGATTTCCTTTCTCAGAGGAGAATTTGGAGTTTTTTTGTTGTTCATGCTCTCACCGCTTTGCCAGATCCTCTTAGAAAAATATGTCCAAATTATAGAAACGTATCTATGTCCCAAATTCATAATGAGAAGTAAGGATAATATTGGATTGCCCAACAGCACATCACTGAAAATAAAAATAAAAAAAAAAAATTAAAAAAGGGAAAAAATAAAGAAAACTTGGTGGAGAAAGGGAAAAGGGAGAAAGTGAAGAATTTTATTAATTTTTTTTGTGTGATGGATGTGCTGGGGTTGATCCCTCTCTTTATATTATTAATTGGAGATAAAGAATAACAGCAATGCATAATGAAAACACCATTTTTTTTTCACTTATGCATGGGTTTGAAGATCTAATTCCTGTGCTCTTTCTAGCCCCCTGATGAGCACCTTGCTTCTAATAGCACAGATAATGAGACATTTATGACTTGTGGCTTTTTGATAGCAGACCAGAACCCATTTGTCCCTTCCATGGTGGATCCTGTAATCATCTCTGCAGGCAGCCAGCACAGCTCAAGGTGTGCAAGCAGGGAGAGATAATTCACTTATCAAATCTCACTTGTAACAGAAGAAAATCCGTCCTGACATGTTAAAAAAAAACAACAACAAAGAAAACTTTTCTATTTTGTTTACACAATGACTCCTGTTCAGGCTGAAATGATTTCAGGCTGTTAGGCTCGCTCTGATTTGAAAGCCTTCCCCACCAAGCTGCCTTAAAACACCATCATTTTGTGCCACTGTGTTCAAGTGCTTTCTTTTGTGGCAGAGTGCTTGTTTGTGTTGGTTTGGCTTTTTTCATGACAAGAGAGGTTTCAAGGAAAGGGCTGGAGCTGCTTTCCCTGCTTTGAGTCCAAGCTGCTGTTTGACCCCTGTTGTCAGGATGTGCAGGTGACATTTTTAAGTTCAGTAAAGATGCTCTGAGAGGGCTGAGGGACTGTTCCTCTGTCATCCTCTCTTGAGGAGAACATCTTGTGTGGTTTTTAGGTGTGTTTGAGCTCTCAGTATGGCTCCCTGTTCTCCTTATGCATCCTGGTGAAAATTCCTTACACCAAGGCTGCTAAATGTCAAATCCTGCAGAGATTATCAGTGTAGCCCCTCCCCTCTTCCTTGAATTTAACATCACTTCTGGAGGCTCAGAGGAAGGTCCAGAAAGGACAACAGGAAAAGCTGGGACTGCCCCTGGATCCCTGGAAGTGTCCAAGGCCAGGTTGGAGCTTGGAGAACCTTGGGATAGTGGAAGGTGTCCCTGCCCTTGATCTTAAGATCCCTTCCAACCCAAACCATTCCATGTGCATGTGCCAAGGCTTGCTGGAGACGCAGCACTCTCTCCTCTAGCATCTAAACACAACATTTTCTGTTAAATTCCCTATAAATCAATTTGACACCAGCAAGGACTCTGACAAAAGTGGAACTTTCAGCATTCATGTCTCTACTTTTCATACCCGGAATGTGAACTTTAGCTCTGCTGCTCAGTTTTATTTCAGGTGACACCAGGCTCTGCAGTTTTATGACATCCTTTCTTTATGACACATGAAGAAGAGCAGAAGACACGGGTTTGGTTCCGCTGCTCATTCCAGCTTGGCTTTCATCTCCGATGTAACGTCCGCGTGGATTTTTTGGATGACTCATCTCAGATCTGAAGGAGCAAACCATGATCTCTCCCAGCCCTTACTGAGCAGGGAGCTTGATGAATCTTTAATGATGACACTTCTTTTTCCTCCAGGCTTCCGCAGGTATTTGAATTAAAAAAGCCACGAGGAAATTTAAACAGTTCTAATGTTTTAAACAGAGTCGAGTATAAATTACTTCCTCCAGTGAGAATAATACACAGAAAGAAGAAAAGGCCTTTAAAAAATGTTTAAGTGAGACACTGTGTTAGCAGAGTGATCACTCTGATACCCGACCCTGCAGCTAAGCCATCCCTGTCCTTTAGCTCCCAGGTGCTAAGTGGGGAATTTGAGGAATTTTTGGGAATTTTTGAGCACTGTAGGGATCCTGCTGCCATGGACATGGATGGGAGCCCAACTCCCCTCACCAGTCTCATGGATATTGAGCTAAGATCAACAAAAAAGCTAATTTTTTTGTAAAGTGGTTTCCTCTTTTTTGTAAAGTGGTTTCCTCTTTTCATAACCGCGTGTGTGTTCTGCAGTGCTGTTTGATAGTGTTTTCAGGGAAGCACTGGAGGTTCCTGGAGGCTGCAGAGTTCACTGTGAGGTGATGCTGGTGGCTCAGAGGGGACAGGGGACATGGTCAGTGCAGAGCAAGCAGGGCTTGGAGCAGAACAAGGGAGACCAGGAGTGCTGACACACATTTGAGATTTGTCAGCAAGTGACTAAAATATGCAACTTTCCTGACAAAAACTGGGGATGAGGCCAGGGCCAGTGGTCTAAAGTCATTCCAGCTCTGCCTGGTGTCACTCTGGGTGTCAATCACAGAATGCTTGAAGCTGGAAAAGCTCTCTGAGATCAAGTCCAACCATTCCCCCTGCACTGCCAAGGTCACCCCTAAGCCACATCCCCAAGTGCCACATCCACAAGATTTCTGAGCCCTTCCAGTGGTGGTGATACTGCTACTTCCCTGGGGAAGCCGGTTCCAATTCTTGAAAACCCTTTTGGTGAAGGAATTTTCCCAATATCCACCTGGAGCCTGCCCTGGCCCAGCCTGAGGCCGTTCCCTCTGCTCCTGTCCCCGTTCCCTGGAGCACAGCCCGACCCCCCGGCTGTCCCCTCCTGGCAGGAGCTGTGCAGAGCCACAAGGGCCCCCTGAGCCTCCTTTGCTCCAGGCTGAGCCCCTTCCCAGCTCCTCAGGAATTCTCCAGCCCCTTCCCAGCTCCTCAGCAATTCTCCAGCCCCTCCCCAGCTCTGTTCCCTTCCCTGGACACCCTCCAGCCCCTCAACGTCCTTCTCACACCTGGTTTGTCATCAAACAGTGTCCCCTAGCCTGGCAAAGACCTGAACCACTGGGAAACCAGCATATTCCATGTTTTTTTATGTGAGTCCCAAGTTTTGCACAAAACCTGAGCTGGCTCCTTGTGGGGCTGTCCTGGGCCTGCCAAACATTCCCAGGCCGTGATTCCTCAGCAGCAGCCTCACCTTTGCCATCGATCTGGGCTTCAGCAGCTGATTTACAAGCACATCTTTTCTGAACCATTATCTGAGGCAGCTGCCAGTTGGCCCGAGGCAGGATCCAGGCACTCGAGACTGGGGGAATGGGTTCCAGCTGCACTCCGTAATTAGGAAAACCCTGGGCTGCAGCCGGATGTCCAGATGCCTCACAGAATTCACAAAATTTACAGAATTCACAGAATCACTGGGTTGGAAAAGACCTTCAAGATCATTCAGTCCAAACCAGCCCTGACACCTCAACTAAACCCTGGCCCCCAGTGCCACATCCAGGCTTTGTTAAACACACCCAGGGATGGTGACTGCACCACCTCCCCGGGCAGCCATTCCAGAGCTTTATCACCCTTTCTGTGAAAAACTTTTTCCTGATATCCAACCTGTATTTCCCTTGAGGCTGTGTGCTCTGGGTGTGTCAGTGCTGCTGCAGACAGAGCCCAGCCCCAGCTGAGCACAGGCACCTTTCAGGAGCTGTGCACAGTGATGGGGGCACGCCTGAGTCTCCTTTTCTCCAGGTGAGCACCCCCAGCTCCCTCACCAAGGAATTGGTTCAACAAACAGGACTTGTGAGGGGAGAAATTTAAGAAGAGTGAAGATGTCACAGGACAGAGGTCATGTGCCAGCAGTTGCTCCTCTGTTCCTCATGGCATCTCCCATTTTTAATTGATTGTGGTGGGAAGGGAAGGTCTGGGGAGGTTAAACCAATCCTTGGGATTTCAGCTTGGAGTGAAATAAGTTTCTCCTGCTCCCCACAGAGACAGAAAGTGCTTGAAATACCATTTCTTTCATGCCAGGGGAAAAGTGAACTTTGCATTTTGTTGTGTAACAAGGGTTCCAGGGCAATGTGTTTTGTCAGTGGGAGAATTTGAACGTTCGGTGTGTGACATGTCTCAGCTAAAGCCTTGTGCTCCCTGTAGTGCCTTCATTGCAAACACAGATTCGAGCTCTTTTTAAAGGTTTGGGGTTTTTTTTTTTGCTTGTACTCTTAAAATCAATTAACAAATGTGAAGCTTCCAATGATAGATTTAATTATACCATGATAAATGCCAGTGCTTTTGCCACCAAGGCCATTTAATCTGTCTCAGCAAATACATTCAATGAGTTGCCAAAAGTTTGAGTGTTTTCTAGCTGTAGGATTCCTATAGCAATATGAGAATGTCCTTGCATGGGATAGGGTACAAAAGGTAATGCAAAACTCCACTGTGGATGATTTAGCAAAGAAAATAAATCTCCTTCTTCCTCTCACCTTGATTCTTCCTGCCTCTCCAGCTCCAGAAACAGCTGTTTTTAAAGTTAGACAGGCATAAATTTACCAATCTGTTCCAAGGAATCTGTGGGATATTGGAAGGTTGTACCCACAGATTATTGCTAATCATGGGAGGTTACTTGGATAAGAATAATTTACCTGCTCTGTGCAATCTGCTGTGTGGACTTTGACAACTTGTTCTTCTTTAACCCTGTAGTCCTCAGTCTTCCTCTGGTGCTGGAAATGCATTTGAATGAAATTAATGGAAGAATGAGCCTTGTGCACCAGTTGACATTCAGAAGTTGATGATCTCCTGTTATAGCTTCCTCTTTGATCTAAGACAACTCTGGGGTTTTTACTGCAAAGCATTTCAGGAAAATATTGATAACTTAGTGGAAGTTGTTGCTGTAATTACATAGGGGTATTTTATGAAATTTCTATTAATGTCTCACTCAATCCAAGAATTTCTTCTTTACCCATCTCTGCAGGTTATTCCCTATTCAGTTGCTTTAAAAAATAAATAAGAGCACACGTGGCTGCTCTTCACCATGAAGGTGCCCACGTGTGATTGACCACAGCACTGATACACTGAAAATAACCTTTCCATGAGGCTTCTCCAGCAGCAGAGGAGGATTTTGTCCTTGGATCCTGGATCCTGTCCCCCTCACTGTGCACCATGGCAGGGTGAGGAGCTGGCTCCAAGGCATCTCGCCCGTGTTGGGTGCCAGCAGTTTCCAGTGCTAGGCCAGGTTGCCTGATGGCAGCCCAGCATTATTCCTTTGCCAGAAACCATGGAATGAGCCCTCTGCCCTGGCTGTTTGCTGGATTCTGGTTTTTCCCACACTGTGGCTAACGAGTCCAGCTGTTTGCTCTGTGGCTCTGGACTCTCTTGCTCAATGACAAAAACAAACTTCTTCCTTCATGCCAGCTATGAGTCTACATGGTGGCAATGGCATCTTGGAGTGATGCTAGGGAAGTGTTAAAGTATATTTTAGTGTACCTTATTAAAACAAAAAGCTCATCAAACACCCTCTAAATGTTGTGGTGGGACTAAATATGTCTTGAGGGATAGATCTGATATCTTCCTCCTCTTGCCCTACACCCAAGGAGATGAATTCTGTTGTGGTGGGCATGGTTTAATAAACAGTTCTAAAATGGAGCTGATTTATATTCCTTTGTTAATATAATGTAACACATAAACTGAAATTCTGCTTAGCAAAAAATTTTCTCCTGTGGCAGCCTGCCTGGATGGAAGAAAAATAATACAAAAGGTCTTACCAGTGGTGTTGCTGTAAAACAACAGCCAGGAACGTCAAGAGATTTCAGTCCAAATGGAGAATTTCTGAAAATTAATTTTGGATGCTTAATACAAACTAGAAAGTAACGTAATTTCTGGCAAAACAGTTGACAGCAGACGTAATGCATCAGTGCAATAGCCCAGACTGTGTTAAATGGAAATTAGCTCCATGTAAAAAGCTGCAGAGAGGGAATACGGCTTGCAGAAAACAGCCCGTGACAAAAGCACAGGTTGGGGTGCTGGTGGAACAGTTATCACTGAACTGGGAATGTTGTGATGTAATAGAATTTGTGGCCGTGGTTTGGAATCACTGCAGCTCTTTAAATGTGGAGGTGACTCAGTGCCAGTGAAATCCAGCTCGTTGCTGGGCTGTCTGTGCTCCCCGTTCTGCAGAGGGCACAAAAAGGGTGTTGGTTGAAATCTGTGGGAAATGGAAAGGTAGAAACTTCCACAGACACTGAAGGATTTGATCTGCAGCCTGGGGAGAAGTTTGGGTTGATGTAAAAATACAATAAACAGATATTTAATCGTTCTTAGCCCAACTGTGGTCCCATCTCTTAATTAATGCAGCGATAATAATAGAAATCCACATTTCCCAGCTTCTCCAGTCTCTCCACAGTCGTGCCCAAAGCCATGGAAATCAAAAGCAGAGACAGTGGAGCTTTGGATCAGCCCTGGACACAGTGTGGGACTGTCCAAGTCCCAGCAATAGGATCCCAGGGTGTTTCCAGAGCCTCTTCTGTGGAGGGGAGAAACAGATCCCAGGGCAATCAGATCATTTCCAGGACTCCTTCCCTCCTGCTGCACTCCATTTAAAAGCACATTTTCTAACCTCCAGAACACTGACAATAACGTTCCTTTCTCTGTGTTTTTCCCCAGGGGTGACACAAAAGCTCTGGGGCCCTGATGGTCAGAGGACATGCACAGGCCTTCAGCAGGAGAGTGGTGTGCGGGGAAAATCCAGCCCTACCAAGGTAAAATAAATAAATTATCTTCAGGGAGCAGTCAGCAGAATGCAGGAGGGTTTAAAAAACAATCACTGATTGCTGAGCAGTATGTTTGGACTTGGTTTTGTTTAGCTAAGCTTAGCTTAGGCAGCAGAAAAGCCAAATATAACGATGGTTAAGTGTTGTGATTCTGTGTGCTCTAGGTGATAGGGAAAATTGCATGTTTTCTTGGGGAAAAGAAGTTGTAAAAAACCCCCCATGAGGCTAAATCAAGCAATATCCCAAATATCAGTACGCTCTGCCTGATATGTCCTCAGGATAAAGCCTGGAGGTTTTCAGCTCACCACAATTACTTTGTGTATGTGTGGGTTTTTTTCACAAGATGCAGTGAAGCTTGAAAGCTCCCAACAAGAACTGGATCAGCTGGGCAAACCTTAAAAGATCCAAATCTTTGCTAAAGATTGGGAGGAGGAAGTAATACATATTTTCAACAGAAAAAAGGAAAAGTAAATTATTTAAAACATTGGCGCAGGAGTTTGCAGCTAATCAGGAGTGTTTCTGACATGCCTTTGGACTCCTGCATGATGTCTCCATCTGTGCAGCCCTCAACAAAAGAAATAAATGTCAAATTAACTACTGGAGCATGAGAGATGCATCCAAAATAAAGTCTCTCAAGGATCATTCTTCTTTGGTGCCCTGTAGAAATCTGGGGGAACTTGAGAGATTTGGAAGGCATGCAAAGGTCTTAAACCTGTAGGTAGAAGTAAATGAAGTGAAGAAAATATGAGGCAAATGTTGTTACAAACCATGAAAGAAACAGAGGAGGAAGAAAATGCTTTCCCTGAGGTTGTGAAATTATTGAATTGTCCAAACCACAGGCAGCTGGTTTAAAGAGTTGATAAAATTTATCTGGCATTTCACCTCGTTAATAAACTCTTGATTTACCTCTGCCCATTTGGGTTCCCAAGAGGCTCCTTCCCAAGAGATGCAAAGGAACTGTTTCTGGTGATGTTTTCCTGCATGGAGGAGGAACACAGGGATGGTTTCATAGGAGCTCAGAATCATGGAATGGTTTGAGTTGGAAGGGTCCTTAAACATCATCACCTCATGGGCTCTGGTGTGGTGTCACCTGTGGAAAATAGAAAAGCCAAAACCTGAGGCATCATTTCTTCCTTCCTGAGAAGGGTGACCATGGCACCGGGGAGGTCATAGCACTGTCATCCTCACGGCCCTCCTGGAGGAAGAACAGTATTGTGTTTTGTGAAGGCCTTGTTGAGTCCTGGCATTGATTATCAGGTGATAAAGACACTCGGCTAGGACTGGGGTGAATTCCCAACAAGCAGGAATTGATGGCACGTAAACTCAGAATGGGCTTTCTTTAGGAAGCTAATCCTCAGATTCAGCATGCCAACTCAAGTGTTGTGTTTGGGTTTGGGTTTTTTTTTCTATGAGGATCAAGGGATCTGGGAACAGAGGACAGGAACAATCCAATCAGCCAATTTACAGCAGCAATGGGATTAGGCCAGATGCTTTATTGCATGGGACTTATGTGCCCAGTGGGGTAGATAATAATGGCAGGAGGCTTTAAACTCAGGTTTACTCTGTCAGAGAGATGGAACATAAAAGCACCTACTTTGTCACCTCGAGGGAAGTAAGGTGTGGTCTATCAAGGTGGATGCTTCCCATCATGGATGGAAAAATTAATCTGGGCCACTCAGTCTCTGGGCCACTGTCAATCAGTCTTGTACTTATGTGTTTGTACATCGTTGGCAGGTGCCACCAAGGAATCATAAGAAAGAGATAACTAATTAATTAAAATAGTACCCAGAGCACTTGTGAGTAGCTGTATCACTTTTTTAGGAGTTTTTCATGCCTATAATTGGTGAGGTTGTAAAGCTGTCATGCCCCTGGTGCCTACATGTCTTCTGCAGCATGTGATGTCACAGGCCAGTGATCAATAATAAACTTAAATGCATTCTAAATTCCAGCAGATCATCATGAAAGAGGAATTTATAGTCTGCAACTGACAACTGTCTTTGCCATGTCCATTTTTAAACAGCCTCCAATCCCATCCATGGTCATGAGTTAAATACTCAAAATAATACTATGGAATACAGGTTTTAAGTTTTAATATTTTTTCCCTTCACCAGAGTGATAAAGTTTTCATTGAAGCCTCCCAGACAATCAGAGCTGATTTCAAGAGCGTGCATTTTTAAATGACAAAAAAGTTATTATGAATAGAAAGGTAACAAGAGATCTTGAACAAAACTGTCTGCTGTGATAGATGGTGGATGAGAAACAGTTGCACACAGGATATTGGAGTATGGTGATAACTGGGAATGTTTTCATTTGCAGGAATCTCTGCCTTCCCAAAACACGGTGTTGATTTCACCAGTAATCATTGCACAGATTGATGAGGAGAAGCCCTCTCTGCCTATGCAGGCCCTGATCCCCCAGCCCAGAGCTTGTCACACAGAACCATCGTGTCCTAACCAGGGCTCATCCATCGTTAGCAGAACATTTCTGGTGCTTCCCAGCCGCTTAGAGATTCAGGCGTCCTTAGAAGACACCATGTCACCGTCGGACTCTCCCAGTCCAAAGCAGTGTCCAGGCCAGCAGAGAGGCTTTGCCTCCATCACTGTCACAGCCAGGCGTGTTCCTGTGGGCTCTGCAGACCTGGCACGTGGCCCTGGGGCTGGCCAGGAGCCCAGCACCGTGTCCCCCACGTCCAGCAAAGTCCCTGCTCTCCTGGAGCGCTGGCCTCCCCCAGCCCACGCAAACCACCCTCCTTTAAAGGCTTCCAAGTCTTGCTCAAAATTGGGTGAAGAACCCCAAAAGCAGCTTTTTGACCCTGGAACCAAGGAGGATGGCGTGGGTCTCCAAAGCAGTGATGGGAGGGAGAAAATGCCACCTTCATTCATCTCCTGTGTCCAGCTCCAGGTGTCTGAGCCGTGTCCAAACACCATCTATTATTTGGACAAGTCGCTCAGCGTGTGCATTGACCAACCTCCAGTTAAATGCCAAAAAATGTACAGATCCACGTTGTCCTTGAGCCTGAAGTGCAGTTTGTCCGGATTAACAGCAGATGGAGTAGATGGCATAGCTAATGGAGAGCCCATGGAGGAGAGAGCTCCAAGGAAGCTCCCAGGAGCACGGGGGGCTCCACTCAGATCCCACCTGAGCGCAGACTTCACGGGAAATAAGGTAAATAAGGAGGAGGAAACAAAGGAAGGACATTTGGGTCGTAAATACCCTTTGCAAAGTGTCTTTGCCTCGGGACTCCCAGGATTTGTGAATATTCCCAGAGGACCTCACAAAGCAGCAGCAGAGGAAGAGGATGAGCAGCCTGGCAGCCACCACGCTGTGTTTTCCCTCCAAATTCCTAATTCAAGCAATGAGGCAGGTAAGTCATTTCCACACACCTCAGGCTGGTGGAGCAGAGTTTCAGGCTGGAGCAGCCCCACCACAGTGATCCTGTGAGAGCAGATAACAGCAGTCCTTGCTTCTGCAGAGGCTCAGGGAGCTAGAGCACAACCCAGAGGTTTCCAGCTCCAGCATGGCCATGAATATTCACCATGGTAGTGATGTGTGCTGCTCATCAGCTGAGAGAGAAAAATCCCCCTGTGTTTTCTGCATTAAGCCTCTTTTTAAACCATTTATAACAGTATTTTTTTAATTATTCTCTCAGTAACCTGCAAGTGCTTATCCCCTGAAAATAATTAGGTTTATCTTTGAATAAGGGCTGAATTTCAAGGTGTGAATTTAAGAAGGAGATGAGTGCGCTGAGCTTGGTTTTGTGCTCCTTGCAATTAAAAATGATCTTGTTTTCAGCTTTTATTTAGAAGGCTACAGTAATAAGCCCAGGCTTTTATACTTAATGGAACCAGGTAAAAGATTTGCAAACCTTGAACAAATTTGTTTCCAACCTTTCCAAGCATTTTACAAACATAAAATGTTCTTTGCAGCATTGCTCTTGGGGAAGGGAGAGGGGCCCTGGGGATTGCTCCCTGCCCAGAATGGTGCAGCTCCTGCTGCACTGGGATTTTCCAGCCCTTGGATAACCACAGCTGAGTTTATTGCCTTTCCAGGAAGGCAAGGTGAATGGGAAGATTGTCAATGAGTGGAGTCTGTTTTTTACCAGAAGCACAAAGATTAAACTCACCCCCTCTGTATCCTGCAGCCTTGGGCCACGTTTAATTGCAATTACCCTGTTCTTATATGGCCTGTTTGATCTAAGGGTCAGTGCATGAACTTGAGCCACTTCCTAAAGCTCCTCTGTACCTTCATCCTCCCAGTGTGCAAGTGGAAGGAAACAGAAAGGTGAGAAGCCTCACTCTGCCCTGAGGGCTGGGCAAGGTGCAAACTCCTCCCAGCCTCTGCTGCTCTCCCTTTTCCTTGCCTGAAATCAGTGGGATTGTTCCTGCAGGGGCAGAGCCTGACATAAAATATTCCTCAATTTTCCAAAGCATAATCCAGGCTGTGTGGTGTTGGAGGGGAGAAGCACAGTGGGGAGCAGGAGAGGGAAGATGCCAACCAGTGCTAAGGGGTTTGGGATGGAAATCCAAAGGGATGGCACCAGCAAATGAAACACTTCATTGTGTACATCCTAATTTTGAATATCAGGGAATATCACTCCATGGGAAGTGTTATGTGTTCAAGGCTTTGTTCAACACCATCTAAGGTTTCTCTGTGATAAAGCAGATTTAAAACTGAGCCTTCCCTGGGCTTAGTGATGCTATGGTGGCATGGAAGAAGCACTTTTACTAGAAATAATTAGAAAGTGAATTGGGAGGCTGCTCATGGTTCCATAGTTTTACTGAAAGGGGGAAATCAGTGAAGTAAGGAGCTGAGAAATACTGGTTTGTGATAAAGGACTTCCACCATTTGTGTACACAAGACTATAGGTGTAAATAAACATGGGAAGTGTTACCTTTCAACTGCTTCCACCTTTTGTGTGGGCCATAATGTAGAATGCAAAGATATACATTTCTCTTGCTCAGACCCTTTGTAACGTGTAAGGAGGTGTTTATCAGCTTACTACAACTTTCCTGTGTGAAAATTACATGAACAACCAGAATAATGCTCCCAAACAACAGCCTTTCTCAGCAGGATCATCCAAGTAATGAGCTCGTGCACAGCCATCAACCATTAAATGGGACAAACCATGAGAAACCTGGTAAAATGCATGGGACATCCACACTGGTCCTCAAAATGAGAGAGAATTGTGTGATTTTAACCTGGGAGAAATGAAAAACTGAGTCCTTTTTACTTCTGGACTGGTGGAGTGAGGAGGAGAAGTATTGGTATGAGATTATCAATCACAGACTCATTTATGTTTGAAAAGACCTTTAAGACCATCCAGTCAAACCAGTCCCCAGCACTGCCAAAAAGACTGACCCATGTCCCCAAGTGCCAGATCCAAAGGGCTTTTGAATCCCTTTTAGGACTGGACAACCCTTTTGGAGAAGAACTTTTATCCCATTCTAGATTCCCAGTTATTTTGGATGTTTTTTCCTCTGCTGTTTACTAATTCAAACCCATTCCTGTTAAGCTTTGCTCTGTTCCATGTTTATGCAATGAAATGTTTGCGAAATGAAGTGTTTAAAAAGAAAGGAGAACCAGCAAAGAAGGGACAGTGAACAAGTTTTGCCACAGTGTTCGTGCTTTAACTCAGTTATCTTATGGATGAGGTAACTGCAGAGAGCACTTTGTCCATTACATTTCTGATGACCCAGAAAGTTGGAGTTTATATTGGTTTGCAGCTGTAGGCAAGAGCTTCCTGCCAGCAGAAATACAAGTGGTAATAACATCACTATGCTGAAAAAAAAAAAAAAAAGAAAAATTACTTTCAAGGCTACACTTCTCTGTATGAAATCTGTAAATGCAGTTTCCAGGATGTATAGGTTGCTTTATTAGGATCTGAGTTGGAAGGAGCTCTCAAATACTTCTCTGCTTTACAGGTGCTGGGGCTGGGTTTGCTGTTTCCTCTAGGCCCAGTTGAGTGTCTTTTTCCTAATCTTTTGTGTGACTTCACTGCAGTAATGATGACTCTACTTACTGTATTACTCATATTATTTCATGTCCAAATCCAACTGTTCAAGACTTGGCTTTACATGGACCTGGATAAATTAATCTAAGGCCCTTCTTTCAGCAGGAGGCTGGGCCAGGTAATCTCCAGAGTTAGATATTTCCACCATGTGCCACATATGAAAAGGATGCTTTAGGATTATTAATGAAATGTAAATCTTGGGCTCTGCTCGTGGATGGGAATTACACTTGGAAATCCAAATCTCTGGGACTCAAGAGTTCAAAGCCATGGTTCATGCTAGAGCATCCCAAGGATGGAATATGATATTTCCCCACTGTGGACTCTATCTTCTATTGGCTCCACGGCTTTGAGCCTTTCCTTCCATTATCTGGCAAGAAATGGGATTGTGAGTGCTGGAAAATCCATGTTGTACATGAAGTCAGACTTGAACCGTGGGAGGACAGAGCCGTGGGGCAGAACTGTGTTTATTTTTAGTGAGTGGCCAACGTTTCCATCCCTTGGGCAGCTGCAGGAACGTGTGAAGGGTCCCCCTGGGGGCCACATGAGCCACCCACCTCAGAGATATGGCCAAGGGCCAGCCCAGGCCAAGCTCCACGAGGTCCCTGCCACGGGTGATCGATGTGCATCACCCTGCCTTTGGTCGCGGCTTTTAACAAGCTGTCAGAACTTGCTAACGCTGCTCTTAGGCAATGCTGCAATTTCCTTTCCTGTCTGCAGCTGATGTCTCATAAATACAAGGTAAGTTAGAAATGAAAAGATTAGTCTTGTTTCTGCTGAAGACAGGAACATTTTTAATATTAATTTCTCACCTACCTTTCATGAAGAATATATTCCCCATGAATATCTAGTTCTTCATCCATCTTTCACTATCTATTACCCTACTGGGCACTAGGCTGAATTATTAAAAAGGAGAAAAAAGAAGAAAATGGAACAATTTTAAATTCTTTTTGACCTCTTGATTAAACAATATCATCACTTTTCTAGGGAAGATTATAAATGCCAACATCTAAATTTATCCATTTGAGCTTAGATAGCAGTAAACTTCACGCCTGAGCGCCTTCACACATCTCAGCTATTTTCTAAACCAAAATATTTCCTGCTCACCTCTACACTTTTGTTCATGTTTTGTTGTCATACCCAAAACTGATGTGGAGAGATATTAAGGAATAACAACTGAGCTGGAGAGTGAATCCAGTCTGGATGGTGGGTGCTGTGTTGTCCCTGTGCCCTGAGTTGAGGTGCAGATATACAAGGAGGGTGGGGGAGATGACAAGAGGAAAAATCATGAATCACATTCCCATGTAAGCCACCCAAAATTAGGGACACCGGGGTTATAAGATAATCATCAGCCACAGTGTGGCCATAGGACCAGGGCAGTGACAATCCCTGTGCTGGGCACTGCTGAGGGACCTCAGATCCTGGGGTCAGTCTTGGACAAGTGAGACCTGGAGGGGCTGGGGTGTGTTCAGGGAAGGCTACAGAGCTGAGGAAGGCTCTGAGGGAGCTGGGAAGGGGCTGAGCCTGGAGCAAAGGAGGCTCAGGGGGCCCTTGTGGCTCTGCACAGCTCCTGCCAGGAGGGGACAGCCAGGGGGTCGGGCTCTGCTCCAGGGAACAGGGACAGGAGCAGAGGGAACGGCCTCAGGCTGGGCCGGGGCAGGTTTGCATTGGGTATTGGGGAAAATTCCTTCATGGAAAGGTTTGTCCAGGCCTGGCACAGCTGCCCAGGGCCGTTTGGAGTCCCCATCCCTGTAGGGATTCAAAAGCCATGTGCGTGTCACCTGGGGACACGGGGCAGTGGCAGTGCTGGGAATGTTGGAGCCAGGCACAGAAGGCCAGGGAAGGTCGGTTCCAGCCAGAAGGGTTCCGTGGTTCCGTGCTGGAGGGGATGGCACACAATGGGGTGGCTGTGATGAAACTGCTCAGCAGTGCCTGAGCCCTGGGAGCTGTCCTGCCTCAGGGGTGTCCAGGGCAGCACTCCCAACGTTCCTCTTTGAGAATTCAGGGATGAAATGTTCGGGAGGGGAGGGACGTGGTCACAGCAGTGAACAAGGCACATCAGAGACTCGGTAATGCAGCTGCTTGTACCTTTTCCCAAAGAGCGTGGCAGGTGACTTGAAAGCATAATTTGCTTAATTAAAACAACCCAAGGCAGCGAGTGGGGAAAACTGAGATGGGATCTGGGACTTTGGGTTTGTTGAACGGCCCCAGATGATTACAAATTTCTGTTTCCTTCTTGAACTTACTCATTAACAAGTGCTGAAGTCAGCAGCATGTTTTAAAGTAGTAAATAACTGGACTTCAATTTGTATCTATTTTAATTTTTTGATGCATGTATGTATATTCCTACTCGGACTGGGGTAAAGTCAGAACAGCTGGTGCTGTGGGACTTTGATAAGCTGCTACCTGCAAAGCAAAAATATATTTTTGTTTTAAATACACACTGAAGAGCTCCAGGTATTTGAGACATTTATGTATCAAGAAAATCTTGTGGGTCACCTTTAAACTAATATATCAAGCTGGTAACAGAATGGGCTAATTAGGAAATCTGAAGGCTATAAGTAATATTTACTTTCATTAATTAAATAGTATTTCAGGTGCTACGATGAAGGAATGTGGCCTGTTGTTCTCACCTCATCTTCTGTAATTGTTCTTTCTCAATTTCTCTGTTTATGGGAAAGTCACCATGCAATGAGCAAGAGTACAAGATTTGTATGTGTGTAAATACGTATATATATATACACATGAACAAGATATAATTAGAGGAAAGCAGTTCCTGACAATATGGAATTTATTGTGTAGAAACTTGAGCAGCTCCAGCTGATGCTAATTAACTCTCCACCCTGCAAATGTGTGCAGCAGAACTGGTGGTGAAGACAGGAGAAATATGAAATATGGCACAGGAGATTTTACTTATCTTGCACCTGCTAAGCACAAGGAGCCAAATCTTCAGCTGATGTCAACCAACTGAAATCTCTGCCTGCAGAGGAGTGACACTGATTTACACCAGCCAGGAATCTGGCTGGGGATGTTACTGACTTGGCATTATGGACACAGCAGCTGGTGCTGACTTGTTAAGAACAAAGGACCACATGCCAAAAAGCCCATTAAAAGGAGCTCCTTTGATGTTTCACTTCATCTGGGATAAATTTAAAATGGAGGAGGCTGTCAATTTTCTTTAGTCTAGACATTCTGTGTCACTGGTCCGTGTTACACTGAGGTGTGACCTTCATGTGCTGCATCCCCAGAAAATGAGGATTCAATCATTGCAGGTGTTGAAAACTCGAGTGAGGAACTGGAAATCCTGTTGCAGGTGACTCTGGAAGGTGCTGCCAGCCTTTGAGACAGACCCCAGCCTGTGTGATGGGCCAGAGCAGTTGCCTCTCTTTATCTTGGAGCTTTTCATTTCATTTGTAGAAAGAAGGGGATGCTTCTTCTTTTCTGGAGGGCCCTTTTGCATTTTTTAGAGGAGCAGCCCTTCAGCTTTGCTGTCTCAAAGGTTTGCTGCCTTCCCCATCATCTGGTGGGACAAAGGGTGTAGGAGAAGGAAGGGATCAGCAGGAGGGGTGTTCTTTGATATTCCACTCCTTTAAACTACTTATTTATGAAATCAGGAGACAGATGTGGTGACCTCCTGTCCTGCCATATGGAGGCAAGGCTGCCCCTGGAGATTGTGGGCAATGATGCCAGCAAGGGAGAAGGGTGATGCTCAGGGCTGTGTGAGCCAAAGCTGGTTTCCAGTGACAACGCTGTGATGTCACAGTGTCCCTGGCTGAGATCATTGTCCTGTGGAACCAATTGTTCTTTATCAATTTCTCTGTGGCTTAAGGCAAGGAGCAGCCAGAGGTGGTTGGATCTTCTTGGGGTTTGTTTGTTTCTTTGGGGTTTTCTTGTGGATTTTTTTGTTTGGTTTTGTGTGTTTAGGAGCATGATCATAAAATAATTTGCCTGGAGTTGAAGTTTCCTTCAGGAAATGGCCTTTGAGGATTAAAGGCTCAATTTTCTGTTATGGGACATAGCAATGAAGCTGTTGGGTAGGAAGGCCATTGTTTCTCTGGAAGACAGAAGGATGTCTGCCCTGTTAATGATGATACAGAACACATTTTTATGAGTGAAACTTTTAAATTGGATTTTCCCAAAGATGTTCGTGTTGTCTGAAGATCCAAGTTAATGTCCAGCATATGAAAACTGAGGGTTTGATTCTGCCACTCTTTTCCATTTTGGATTCAATGATTTAAAAGTCTTTTCCAACCTACACCATTCTGTGATTCTGTGACATTTCTATCTTGAGCTGTCAAGAGTTGCCAAGAATGTGAGACAATTTGAAGTGAAAGACTGGAGGGTACAAGTCACTCGTTAGCACTCCAGGCCAGCAGCAGGGCCGGAATACCAGAGTCATTAAAATAATGATTAAAAGAGATGGGCTCTGTGGATTCAGCGACTGCATTATGCCACTGGAGTAAAGAGCCTCATTTTCCCCTAATTCACACTTGGTTTAAACCAGGAACGACTCTTGTACAGTCTGTGAAATGAATACTTGGCTCAGCCTGGCTGCGGTAAATTATCAGAAGGAGCTGAACTAGGTGCCTCGGACATGATGAGAATTCCAAGTGGCCCAAGCCTTTCTTACCCTACAAATCACCATTTAAATGTTCTGAATCATCCTGAACTTTTTTTTTTCCAAGTCACACTGCATCAGATTACTCCTTGAGTCACTACAATAGTGTCTGATGGCTTCTAGCGTGACGTCCTGGGAACACAAACACGGATTTCTAACTCGGAGGTTTTGGGTCTGTGGCTGTTACAGGGAATGTCTCGAAAGTACAGCAGTAAATATTTTTTCCTTTCATCCTCTCCCAGCTCATAGGAGGGTAAAGGGAAAAACGCTAGTAAAATATACAAGCACTGTAGCTGAGCAGCTGGATACTGGGAGCTCCCTGGTGGGAGCAGTCACCTCAAATCGTGCGGGTGGGTTATTGGCTGTCCACTAGAATACCCCGCTGCAATCATACCCTCTCATGATTCCAAGTGTAAGGTGATGTCCTGCAGGTGCCAGGCAGGAATGTTTCCTTCTCATTAAGGTTGGAAAATGTCCTCCAAGATCACCAAGTCAAACACCACCATGCCAACTAAACCATATCACCAAGTGCCACATCTACTCCTTTTTGGAACGCTTCCAGGGATGCTGACTCCCCCTGGGAAGCCTGTTTCTGGGGTTAACCACTCTGTCAGTGAAGAGATTTTTCCTGCTGCCCAACCTGAACCTGCCCAGGTGCAACTGGAGGCTGTCAAATTGCAGGATTTTCCTGCTGCAGCCACTGCAAACCCTCCTTCCACCAAAACGCTCCATGGCAGCCAGACTGGGTGCAGCACGCTGGTCCCCATTCCCTCCCTGGAATAAGTGATGTTCCCTTGTTTAACACCAAGGGAGAAGGTCAATTAATTATTTGCAGAGTGCTTGGAGAAAATAAATTGGCCTTCAGCAGGGAGAGGCTGATTGTTAGGGGCTGGTGATTAGCTGGGTTTGGGATTGTTTGCTCTGAAGCCACTACAATAATTTTGCCCAAAGCCTTCTGTAAACAAGCTGTTTCTTGACATTAAGAAGCTTTTCCTACTTAGGACTGATTATAGGTTTGAAGCCTAACAGCTCTTAGGTACACTTTCTGTTTTAAATGATTACATCTTTCTACAGTCAAATATTAGCTTTTGCCAAAAGAAAGCCTCTTCCTTTTGAGAAATATGGGCACAGCTGTCAACATGGTTAAAAAAAAAACAAAAAAACAAAAAAAAAACCAACCAGAAAGAAGTAGCTAGGAAAAAGAGAATGTTTTTTGCTAGAGATAATTTTTTAATCTAGACTCTTAGCTTGAGGTGTTATTGATATAGTTGAGATAATTAAGCTTTATCCCCACCAGGCAGGGCTGTTTGAAGAAGCATTAACACAGGTGCAATGACACATTCATTGGGAGGAATGGGCTGGCTGAGCCTCTCTCCTCAAGCCAGCAAAGTTACCTTGACTTTGGATCTTGACAGTTCTGGGAATGCAGCTGAGGACAGGGTCCAACCCTGTTTCTCAGGATCCAGCACCAGGTTTTTATTGAAAGGTGAATCAAGACCTTGTTAAACATCACATTTTGAACAGGGAGTGTGGGCAGAGCCGCATTACCAGGAATTCAGGTAGTTTCCATGGATGTTAATGCTGAGCAGCAGCTGATGCTTCGTTTTGCAAATGAGTCATTTGAGAAGCATCAGGAGGCAGTTTGGGACAAAAGTCTCATTGCTGGTCAGCAGGAATTTCAGTCAAAATGTGAATTTTGTGGCACCCCTGGCCAACTGCAGCTCGTTGGCTGATCACAAGTGATGCCTTTTCCTCGGCAGCCATCTGAAAAATAAATCCTCCATCCTACCTTGCATCCCTTGACAAACCCTGGCATAACTAATAACGCTGTCGTGGCTCTCAGTGTTTCCATTTCTCTGGGTTACCAGGCTGCTGAGATGATGTGCTCTGTTTGCTCACATCTAAGATTGCGTGGCTCAGCTGCGCCAACCCTTGATTCATGATAAGGGCTGAGCCATCAGTCTCTGTCAGACAGAGGCTGGAGTCTTGCTTGGGATTATGGATGGCTGCTTGAGGCACGTGTGGGTCTCTACAAATGCTGGGTCTAAATCTTGAAGGAGGCAGAAGTTTCTTGTATTTGAGGAATGTTCATTGCTGCTCCTGTCTGCTTGGGGTATTGGCAGCATCGGCTCCCAGCACGGAGCTCTGGGAGAGCTCAGCAGCTCAGGATGTGGGGCTTTCATTAAATTAAAACAAACCCCCCACAGGTGGTCTGCAGTGCAAAGCTACCTCCAGTGCTGATGTCTGATCTCATTAGGGACACACAGGGAATCAGCTCAGAGTGTCCCCTCCCCAGCCACCTCTGGGGCTGACTTGGTGGCCAGGCAGGATTTGCAGCCCTGCCTCTGCTAAAATGAACTTTGGCCAGTTTCAAAGAAGCACTTTGTCACAAATCATCAAAAATCCACACTGGAACTCTGGGAAGAGTGCTATATTCAAGGATGAAAAGCTGAATTATCCTGCTGTAAAATGAAATGGGGGGAAAAAAGCAGTAACAATGGAACAGGGGATGTTTGCCTGGATTGTGTGTGTCTCAAATTTAACCTGCTGTAATGCAGGGTCACTTCCCGTTAGCAAAACCCCCTGAAGGGAGAGAGGGGGAAATGTAAAAAGATACTTTACAGTAAAACAATATACTTATTTTACTTCAAGATCAAGGATTCTTTTTTTTTTTTTTTCTTTAAAGGAGCTTTTGAAGACCTACCCTTGGTTTTACAGAATATTTTAAACTCCTCCTATATGGTATGGTTTTCACTAAGTCATTATTTAAAAACTGAGCTGTTGTCATCTTTCTTCCACAGGGCAAAAATGACTCTTCTCCAGATGTAATTATGACTTTGTTCCTTAAATTTGCTTCTATAAGCAGCTGAACTTTTACAACTACAACCTATACTGGCTGAATGTTATTAATGGAGTCATTCTGCTTTCTGTTTCTTTGAGTTTTGCTCTCCCATATCTCCCAGAGCATTACACTTGCATGTCTTTGTTCATTGGTTTTAAAGGCTTTCCTCAGCTGGGATAATAGAAAAAACATCTATTTCTGGTCATCCAGTTGCAATTCTGGCTATTCTCAGTGGGGCATATATATTTCAAGCTGGGTTGGTGGAGGGATTTAGATATACAATTCCAGATAGTCTTAATGAGAGTAGCAGTCCTAATTCCCCACACAGAATATTAAAAACGGGTCCAGGGTGTACAGAGTGAAACGCTGTGATCTTACCTTTAAGTACCTTTGCCTTGTTCTTTTTTTTTTTTTTATAAATTCCTAAATATCATTTGCATCTGTGTTCATTAAAGTAACTGAGAGCTGCTTTGAGGATGAGGGAGTTGATTTTTGGAGCCCCTGTCTGGTTTGCTTTGCTCTGTTTTCCTGGGGATTTTGCTCCACCTGGGTGCACCTTTGGAAGGGAAAGGTTAATTCAAGAGGGAGCTGGAAGAAAGAATTTAGCAAATTGACTCTGTTATTATTCTGATTGCCTTCAGTGTTAGACAAGAAGAAGATGCATATTTTTTATTGCCTTAATTAACTACCACCACAAAAAGTTCCCCACCATACTGTGAATCTAATAAGGATTAAGATTTAGTTAGAATATTAGAACCAGATCCACAAGGAAGACGCCTTTCATGCAGGAAGGACGTGTTGATTTTATTCCTGAATTTCATCAGGAATCATGGGGCGTTTTTTATTTCTTTCTCAAGGCAACCTTTTATCATAAAATGCTAAGAAGCATCCATCCCCTTTTTTTGTAATTTTTGGGCCTATTCTTAGTTTTGTTCATTTCTTTTCCTTCTCTCCTAATCCACATCTTCATAGGGATCCCCCAGGCCTTGTTGGGAGGATGCCACTGGTGGTTTCTTTTAGCAGGGAAGCAGTGCAGAGAGGAGAGAAGGTTTTCTCCATTTGCACAACGTGTAAGAAATTTCCTGGAGCTTAATTGTCCATTCTTGAAGGTTGCTGTACTTACACTTGGAAGCCAATATCCATGGAGAGCTAGTCTGGTAGTTAGGAGTAAATGGGGTGTGAATACTCCAGGCAGCTCTTCTTTCTTGTGTTCAGATCAATATTCTGAGTTAGAGAGGAGAGAAGTGACTTGGAGCCTTCTCCTTCCCTCACTCTGGTCTCCACTCTTTTACCCTTCTCCCTTACAGCCCATTTTGACACCCCTGATGACTCCTGCTGATTTTGGGGAGCCCAGCAGCAGCAAACAGCCCGTCCTGGGGACACAGCATTGCCTTGAGCAATTTGACAGTGAAGCTGTTTGGCTTCACAACACACATTTGCTGCACAGACCATTTCTTGATATGAAGGCAAATTATCTCCCACTGTGATGCTGCTACGGATGAGCAGAAACTCTTTCCTCCTTTCCCCTTTCTTCTCTTCTCTGTTTACTGCTGGCCAGTAAACTATATTTTAATTTAAAAGGTGATTTAATGAGGTAATCTGTTTTCCATTCAGGTCTTCCTGTGGCTTAGCTCCCCTCCTTTTTTTCCCCTCTATCCATCTGATTTCTTGGCTGCCTGAGTGAAAGGCCTTCCTCCCCTGCTGCTCTGCAGTTACTCAGTGCTACCTGCTGCTTTCTTCATCTTCTCCTACCCCACTGCTTGTTCCTGCCTCCTCCCACAGCCACCCTTTGAGTCCATGACCCCATTAATCTGTCCTGGTGGTTTTTCCCCCTCTCTGTGCCATAAGACATTTTTGTGTGGCTGCAGGAATGGCATTGGTCAGGGAACAGGTCCATGGATATGCAAGAGCTCTGAGGGGATGCACAGAACTGAATCTGTCCAGTTTCTTGAGAGCATTTGCATCAAAACTATTTCCATCCGAGAAAAGAGCTTGGTTGTGACAAAAGATAAGGGAGATATTTGCAATGGATGAAAAGCACAGAGAAAAATGAGTTCTGTCAGAGAGCAGGAGAGCTTGGATGCTTCTCCAGAGTTTGGGAGCTCTCTTGCTTTGACCAGATTTTCTGTAGGGCTGTGAAACTGCTTTGGATGGGGTTCATCTCAATTAATTTAATTAAAAACAAGGTTTGTTTTTTTTCTGTTTGTGCTGATCTTCAGGGATCCCTCACTAGAGGATCCCCTGAGGAGCTGACTCCTTCTCACTGTACACAGTTACAGAAAGGAGCTCAAGATGTTGTGGTTGGAGTCGATGATCTCAGAGGGCTTTGCCAACCTAAACAATTCTGTGGTTCTTTGCTCCAAGCTCTGATCTACAGGGAAAGGGAAAACCAGTAAATGCTGTATCTTAATGCCTCTGATTTCCTCAGAAATACTGGCTCGCCAAACAGAGACATGAGTCAGTCAGGTCGCTAAAATGCATAGGAGGTCATCATTTTGTGGAAAAGAATATTTCTTATCTATTGTGAGTGGATTAAGGATTGGGAAAGTGAACTGAAAACTTCCCACACTGCAGGGTCTGATTTTAGACTTTGAGATAAGGAAGTGTCAAACACAGAATCATAGAAACACAGAATGATTTAGGTTGGAAAAACCCTTCACGATCATCGAGTCCAACCATCACCCCAGCACTGCCCATCACTAACCCAGGTCCCCAAGTGCCACATCCACAAATTCTTTACAAATTCTTTAAATCCCTGCAGTGCCATCTCCCCCTTTGTCATGAATTGGCTCAAAGGAGAAAAACACTTCTAATCTTCACTTGCTCTCAACCAAGACATGGGAAAGAGCAGCCAAAGAATTGTGTTAAATCTGCTTTTAATAAAGACAACAAGAAAGGTGAAGGAATCTTTACACTGGCCTGGAGTGACAGGACAAGAGGAATAGCTTTCCACTGCCAGAGGGCAGGGATAGATGGGATTTTGGGAAGGAATTGTTCCCTGGGAAGGTGGTGAGGGTTCCCAGAGCAGCTGGGGCTGCCCCTGATCCCTGGCAGTGCCCAAGGCCAGGCTGGACAGGGCTTGGAGCAGCCTGGGACTGTGGAAGGTGTCCCTGGCCATGGAAGGGGGTGGCACTGGATGTTCTTTAAGATACATTTCAGTTGGAAGTGTTCCAGGATTCTAGGATTTAAAGTTGTTTAAACCTCATCAAAATCATTGTTGTGAGTTCAGTGGTGGCTGTGATGAAAGCCAAGGCCTAACAAGTTTTGGGATCAGGGTTTTGACCCTTCTCCAATGGAGTGGTTGCCTCAGAAGCATCTCCCACCCCCAGCATTTCCAGTGCCCCATTCTGGCTCTGTGCAAAGCCACAGCAGGAACCAGCACCCAAAAGGTCCAATTTGTACAACACTTTGCAAAAACATCAGTTTTTGATGAGAAGGACATTGCTCAGCCCCTACCACTCTAGGATCCTGCTACGCCAATAAAAATCACATGGATTAGAGGGCTGAGAAAAAAAAATTCCCACGTTATAAGATTATTTTTCTGTTTTCCACAGGAACACCAATGCTGTTGGGAGGCAGGAAGAGGAGCAGCACAACAACCCCTGGCCCCCTTCCAGTTGCAGCCTCCAGAGAAACCCTTGCTGCTGCTCCTGATGGCTCATCCAGCAGGGCAGATCCCTCCAAAGACACCTCCAAACCCAAAGAGATCCAAGCACAGGGTGTCCTGAAACCAAAAATGTCTGTCTCCAGCAGCGTGTGCAACACAAAGGCGTCATCAAGAATCCTCTGGGAAGAAAATGTTCACGGGCAAAAGCAGCTCCTAAAAAGTAAGGTACAAATCCTACTGTGGTTGTCAGGAATATGGTTTCAATAATAAGATGAGATCAGTCTCAAAGAAAAAGAAGTGAAATAATGGAAAGTCAGGCCATTTTTGTCCAGCTTTAAGTGCTGAGCGTGAGTCATCTGGTGAGAGATCAGTCAGCTGATCTGACTGTATACATTGCTATGGTTCATAGAAAACAAGATTTAAATGACCAAGATAGGCTTAGATCCCCAAGAAAACCTTGAAAAAGCATTAGAATTGCAAAGCCAAGCAGCCCCAGCCTAACCAAGTAATACCAGTAGTGAGGTTATTTTTACAACCTTGTTCTGATACCTTTCTTTGACTCCTTCAACCTTTTTTTTTTTGACACAACAGCCTGAACTATGATTATTAACAAGATTTAAGCATGTGAAACATAATTTCTTTGGTTCAGCTGTGTCTGGGATGTCTTACTTCCAACATTAATTCTCACAGCTAAAATGCGGATGACACCAGCAGCTGCATTCATGCACCAGGTATTTTTGCAAAAGACAACTGAGATTAATTTGGGTTTAGTGTCAATATGTTTGTGAGAAGCTTATTCCTTAAAAATGTTGTAATGGTTATAGAACCTTTTCTTCTTACAGCTGTCTTTTCTGAAGGGAATTTTTTGCAGGCAGGTAGGCAAAATTTGTCATCACTGAGCATAAAGCTGCTGAATGTCACACATTTGGAACTCTAAATGCTGTTTTCAGTGCCTGAAGTTAAATCATGGCATTCCCCTAACTGAAAGCTACTTTGTTTTACAAAAGTGAAGCATCCACTGAGATCTGGCAAAGCCCAACTTAATCCACACCTCTAAACCTGGCTTAGGGAGGAATTTAATTTCATGTTCACAGGTTTCAAGGTTTATTCCAAAATGTTGGTGAGAACAGTGTTATGGAGGAAATACAGTTCAGGTTTTTATAAGGCAAATGTACCCAACACAGATCTTTTTAATATGTTTTTTAAGTACAATATAATATGTACAATATGTCATAAAGAGGAAAATATTTTAAGTTTATTGTAACCAAAAATTGAAATAAAACAGTAACGGGCTTTATTCCCAGATATTTAGTTCTAGAAATCAAATTATTTGGCAAGGAAGGAGCACTCCAGTGTGACTTTTCAAACAGTTCATATGGAGCCCTTCCGAAGTTCCTTTGTTATTTTGGATTCATTCTGTCCTCTGAATGAGAATCTGATTTTTGAGCACACAGCCTCTTTTGGTCCTAATTTGTGCAGGGAGTATCAGTCAGTGAGCATTAAAACTTAATTATAAGCGCAGAAAATAATCTATTTTTCTCAATGCGAATTGACAGCTTTCATAATAATGCCCTATAATGCACAATAACCTTTTGTTGATTATTTTTTTAAATTGAGCTTTTCCACTGGCTAATGGATCTGTAGGAATGACAGAAAACAAACTGGATTAAAAACAAAGGAAAAAAAACCAAACCAGTGGTGCTGATGAAAGGCTCAGTGTGGTGAAAAGGAAATGATTTGTGGTTAAAGCCCACAACAATCTGGTATTTTCTGCAATAAATTGGAGTGAACTCCAACTGCAGGTCACAGCGAGACATCCCTGCCTTTCCATGACACAAATTTTGGGAAGCACCAGCAAAGAGAGCTGAGCGTCCCAGAGTTTTAATTGTGATTTCCTTCCGTGTGAGGTCTGGATAATGTGAGAGACACTCTGGGTGTCACAGGGCAGCCACCATTAGATCTGATCTCTTCTGCCTAATGAGGCCTATTAATAACAGCCCGGCTTTCTTATTTCAGGAATTGCCCTCTCTGTCTAATGAGGTGGAGAACCCAATAAAAAATTAGCCATGCACTCCTAATGAACTTTTAAATCTCTCCAAGGCAATTATGAATTCCCTGCTCCGAGGGACAGAGCAAAGGAGCTCGAGGCACAGGAGGAGCGGGAGCGAGGCAGGAGGGTGGCCCTGTCCAGGGTGACACTGTCCAGGGTGCCACTGCCCAGGGTGACACTGGCCGGGGTGCCACTGCCCAGGGCATGCTCTCCAGCTGTGACCTGGGAGAAAAACCTGCTCACCTGGCCAGCACCCCGCTCCCAGCTGGAAAAAACTCCAGCAGCCCCATGGACACTGCGGGTAAAGCATCATTTTTTTTTCCTTTTTCCCTTTTTTCCTGCTTATTTTTCTTTTTTTTCCCTTTTTCCCTTTTCTCCCCGTTTCCCCCATAGATGGTGTTTGCTTTCTGGGAACTTGTTAAGGGCAGAAGTTCACATTCCTTGATTTTTCCCTTTCCAGTGAAGTTTTGGCAGTTTATATCCAGTGCCAGAACTTGCTGGGTTGCCCAGGCTCCCCGTTTTGAGCTGCAGCTGCTGTTCCCATGGGGGAACTTGTTAAGAGTTTGGGAATTTACGAATTCCCAGTTTCCCAAGTGCCTGGCACTTCCAGCACCAGCTGTAGGTGTGGACATGGCCCAGGCTGGTACCTGCCTGATGGAATTCCCTGCCTTTTCCTCCTGCACATGTTGCAGACCCATCTCTGCTCCTTTCCTCTGTCCTAAGACATTCCCAAACGTTGAAGCAGCCTTTGACTGGGAAGTGTTTTCTTTCTGGATCAGCCATGGAGAGATCTGACAATCTAAATAAACAGGAAAGTTTGTGAACTGTCAGTGACAAGTTGCTTCGGTGATGGGGTGAGAAAAGGAAACAGGCAAAACATCAAGAACTTGAATTTGGATGTAAAAATACATAATTTGAAACACAAATGTATAAGCTTGACAGGACAAGGGGAAATGGCATCCCATTGCCGGAGGGCAGGGATGGAGGGGATATTGGGAATTAGGAATTGTTCCCTGGGAGGGTGGGGAGGGGCTGGGATGGAATTCCCAGAGCTGCTGGGGCTGCCCCTGGATCCCTGGCAGTGCCCAAGGCCAGGTTGGACACTGGGGCTGGGAGCACCTGGGACAGGGGAAGGTGTCCCTGTCGTGGCAAGGTGTGGGATGAGCTTTAAAGTCCCTTCCAACCCAAACCCAGGCTAATCTTCACCCCTTTAACAATCTCTAACCAAACTCAGCCCTGTGCCCACCACACCTTTTCCTCCCTTTGAATCACGAGAGCCTGAAGCAGCTCCTCTGTCTCCTGCAGGAAGCCCTGGAGCTGCACAACCCTCAGTTCATCTCCCGCTCCCAGGAGAGGCTGAAGAGGCTGGAGCTCATGGTGCAGCTGAGGAGGGCCCAGCACAGGGAGGCTCCCCCAGGCACCCCCCGAGCTCTGGCTCGCAAGCTCTCCACCTCCACTTGCAGCAGGAAGAGGCAATTCACCATCCCCGACCCTCTCAGTGGTGAGTTGGGAGCAGCAGCAGGTCCCCGGCTGCCTTTGGAAGTCCTGGATGGAATTTCCAAGTTGAATTTGGGGAGAAACAGGAGAGCTGCTGTTCCTGGTTCACTCTCCAGCATCTGTGCAGATGCTCCTGGCAGGAATTCCCAGCAGCTCGGAGAAGGGTTAGCGGGGATGAGGAGTTCCTGTGGGAGCTCCTTGGGGACTTTTTGTCACTGTCACATGCAGCTGTGTTCTTCAGGATGGTGCAGCTGCTGCTGGTTGTGGGGTTGATGGCAATAAATGACATTTCATCTTCTCCCAGCTCACAGAATGATCAGTTTGGGGACAGAGGTGACAGTAGGGAGGCAGGTGGGGTTTGGGATAGGAGCCCCAGCTGCAGTTGTGGATTTTTGCCACTTCTGTCAGAAATCCCCAAGCTGGGGAGGAGCTCTGCTCTGCCCAGCCCTGCTAAATCAAGGCATGCACACTCTGTGATTTCCTAATCAAAGCTGATGAGGTTGTGGCAAACAGCCTCAACCCCCCACGAGGGAAACCCTCCTCTCCCTCACAGCCCACACAGCACCTCTGTAAATGTTATCTAAGCTCAAGATGTTAAACAAATTGCTTTTCTTTTCCTTTTCTTTTTTATTTTTTTAATTGCCATCTGGATGTTAATTAACTCAGTTGACTAAAGAACAAAGATTTATTTCATTGATTGGCATTCCTCCTTACATCTTGGTTTTAAATCTGTGACTGCTTGAAGATACATTATTCTACTGAAAAGTGAATTAATTGAAAAGATTAAACAAACTAACAAAGACACCTGGAGGATGCAGGAAAGGGAATATTTGATGTTCTCAACCCAGGGAAACAAAAAGAGGTTTTTTGGCTCCCTGGGAATGAGGGTGGGTGCAGGAGAGGCAGGTGCAGCCCCATTTCAGGGCTCTTGGAGATTACTGGAGAATTCCAACTTCCAGGGGTCTTTCCTACATCAGAGACCTACTGGGTTTTTATAGCGAGAGCTAAATAAACATAAGGGAACACGGCACAAAGCATGAATTCTATCTTAAAGGCTCAACAGTATTAATTCAACATTTCCAGGATTCAAGTTGATTTACCTGGAATCAGATCTCTCAGGGCTGTGCAGTGTGAGGACTGTGAGCTCTGCCAGAAGCAGACCAGGAGTTTGTCATCTGTCTTAGAGGAAGTGGCAAAAATCTCCCACTTCTGTATGAACATCGGTGAAAATCCCTCAAACCACTCTGCAAATAATTTATGAAACCAAATATGAAAGACTAAACCTATTTCTCCTCAAATTGTAATGAAATTTTAATATTTATGCTTGTTTAATGAGTAATAAAATCATGATATTGAAATATATTCATTAATTATTGAAGTTAACGACTATTTCCATCTTTTAGTGGTTGGTCATTAAAGGTAAATTTGTATAGAGGGAATCTTGGGTTTCTGTAACTCATCTTCCTTTGTGTAGCCACGTGTGGTTTTCTGTTTGTGAGACCTTAATATTTTTATAATGACAGATATGTCACATGTCTGTAATTGAAGAACTGGAGTTATTACTGGAAATCCAAATCCCTGGGTGAAGCACAGCCCTGTAGGCTGCACTACAGAGGGCTCTTGTTGGAACCCTGGATGCTGAGAGTTCCAGACTTTCTGTGCCGCCAGGCACTGACCCCCAAGAGAATCTGTATTGACCTGAGGCCGTGGAGAAGGCTTCCAAAATGGAATGACAGAACTGGGATTGTGGGTGTGGAGTTTGGATACAAGTGTGTAATACCACAGAGTGGAAAACTTAGGGCTTAAGGGTTTAGAATATAGTAATGTATGTGAAGCAAGATGGAGGTTTAGGGCAGAGGCTGATCCTTCTCCATGGTTTGGGTGGTTTGGTGTAATTGAATAAAAAAGTCCCCATTGCAGGCATGGGTGGTTTGTTATTGGGCTAAAAGTTAAAATAATTTAGGTGTAATTTTGTAATTGGACAGTTTATCTTTAAAAGGCCTCCTAGAGAAAAGATGAGGCTGCATTTTTAGTGTGTTGGAGTGAAGTGCTGTAGCACTCGGGGTTTGTGAGACTGTAACATAGACAAGAACTAACAAACATCTGAGTCCCAATGAGAAATAACATCTTGCACATTTAATCCTGACCTTGGCAGAAAAAAGAAGCAAAGACTCCACAGGCTCTGTTACATTGCTGAGCATCTTTAACTTGCTCTGAGTCCTGGCACTTGGTATTTTAGGATTTCTCCTGGGGGATGCTGTTGTGCAGCAGGATTGGTGTCATCAGTGAGACCCAGGGTGGGGAATTTTTTTCTTGGAAAGGCTCACCTGGGGCACTGGATGTCTCTGTTCTTCTGATGTCTCTGCTGATGACAGATCCATTGCTGATGGATCCATTTCTAGGGAATCTCCCAGCCAATCTCTTAGTGGAGAAAGAGCCCTGCATCTGGGCTCCAGGCTGTGATCTTGTGGTCATTTCTTGATCATTTCCTGCCTTTCGTGTTCCTTTTTTTTCTCGTTCCTGATGTCTCACAATTGTGGAGGTGAAGCTCTTTACGGCTCTGAGGGGCCCAGGGCTCATTGCCAGCCCACCCTCACACGTTTTCCAGAGGGTTTTTTCCCCAGGAGCAGGTTGGTTGATGGGTGTAATTCCCCCTGACCCTGCCAGCGTGCCCCCAAGGATGGATTAGAGCCCACCTGAGGCCAGGAGCAGGTCAAGCAGCACACTTAGCTCAAGCACTGACTGTGACAGCACTTATCCAACCAATTTTCCACCTCCAGAGGACATTCCCTGCCCAGTTCCCCCTGTGCCCACATGTTGATTTTTTTTTTTTTTAATTGAGGTTGGGATTAAATTGTGAGATGGTTTTTTTTGTTTGGACTCAGATGTTTATTAGTTCTTATTTACTTTACAGTTTCAGAAAGTGTGAGTTTTACAGCAGTTCTCTCTAACCAGGTAAAAATGAAGTAGTATCTCTTTTTATAAGGCTTTTTAAGGATAAACTGTTTAATTAAGAAATTACACTTTTTTTTTTTTTACTTTTAACTTAATAACTAACTACTTGTGCTTTGTAATGTGGACTTTTTATTTAATGACACAATATGACAAACTTATGAAGAAGAAGGTGAAGAAGAAGGTAAAGAAGAAGAACTAGTTTCTGTCTTAAAACTTCTACCATGTTTTTTATATATTATATATATATATAATATATATAATATATATATATATTTATATATATTCTAAAATTTTAAGCTCTAAGTTTTCTACTGTCTGATACTGCACACTTCTATTCAAATTACACTCATAATCTCAGTTCTGTTGTTCAATTTTGGAAGCCTTCTCCACAGCAGAGTTCTCTTGGGGGTTAGTACAGAAAGTCTGAAATTCTCAGTAACCAGGGTAGCCCAGGGTGGGGAGAGGTGGGTGCCTGCTTTTATCCAGGTGGAAATGGGGCTTTAACTGCAGCCCAAGGTGTTCTGAGGAGTTTGCTGCACTTACCTCTCTCTGAAATAAGTTTGGTACATGTGCTTCTCTCTGTTCTTTCAAATTTTATTCCAATGAAATAATTTACACCCAGAGCAAAGACCTGCAGAGATTTTTCTCTCTCCCAGAGAGATTATTCTGTCAGCCTAAAACATCTTTACTGATAACAGGAAATTATTGACTAGCAGGGTTTCCCTGTGTTTTGACAGTGTTGTTACAACTTCAGTTTCTTGTAGGAGAAAGAAATAATTGGCATTCGGCGTAATTTCCATATAAATACCAACATCTGTGCAGTTCCCATTTACCTTCCCATCCTCAAAACCCTGAGTTGTTTACCAGTTTTTAATTGTCCTTCACGAGCAGGGTTTTACAAAACGCTGAAAGTAATCTGAGGAAAATGAAAATGTTTATCCTGCACGAGATTTTATCGGTACGAGAGCTCTTTGAAGGCGCAGAACCTGCCCAGAACTCCCAGGCAGCCTTTGTGCTGGTAATGGGCACTGCTCAATTTTGAGAGTGCTAATTAGTCCAAGATAGACAACTCTGCTGTTGACTGTGTCGAACAAATTAGAGATCCCACTGTGACGAGCTGAATAGAAACAATGTTCAAATAACTGCATTTAAATCTCCAAAACCGTAATGTAATTACTGCAGTGACAGGACTACCAGCTGTTTATGGGCCTTTAAATCTGCATCATGAGCAGCCCTGTGATCTTGGTGTGCACAGGCACTTGGGGAGGTTTCACGCAGTTTCTCAGGCACGTTTGGGGTTTTTTCCCACCTCCCTTTTTCCTGTCCTTTGTAGGGTTGGTTATTCTTTGGGATTGGCCATAGGGGTTGAAGGTTACCCCTGGGTTTGCCAAACCCTCAATCTTTAATAATATCTTGGAAACAATTTTTATCCCCTCAGTTGTGCTTCTAAACCTTGCCCAAAAGTTTTTTGGATTGCTGTTTGTGTTTTTCAGGGGTGGCTTTCTCCAGCAGCCCTGTGCCAGGGGGGTTTTATTTGGAGTGAGGGAGGAGAAGGTGGCAATCAGAGAATTTGCAATAATCCTGCAGCCTCTCAGGTGTATTCCTGTGACATTCACACTGGTGCTCAGCTGTGACTTTATTTGGGTCATTTATTCTGGGTCATTTCCCAGTTCTCTTTTCCCCATTTAAACTTTTAATGGTGCCACCCATTCTTTTGGCTTTTTTGGCTGGCAACTCTGAATAAAGTCTAAGCTGCACTCAGGTAATGGAATTAGGAAGAGGAATGATCTGCTTTGAAGATACTATTAAACTAATATTAACTCTGCCACATCTTCTTCAAAAGCTGCTAATATTGAGGAAAAAAAAGCTTTTTAGGATCATATGCTCTAATGATATTGGAAAGATTTAGGAAGGCCAGGTGAGATGCTAATATTTTTGTTTTTCTGGATAAAATCCATGAATATTCAAGTATCATTTGGATAGAGAGGACTCAAATCTCCAGCAACATCACCAAAATTATTCTAGTATTAAAATGTTTGCATAAACCTCTCAACTTTACAGCTTTTTAGAGATATTAGTAATGTTTTCCAGAAAAACTGAAATATTGAGGAGGATCAGAAGTCTCAGTAGTAGCAGGAGAGACCTGAACAGCTGGAAAACCTGGGAAGCACCTTCCTGTGGCTGCTCTTGGGCTAAGGGGCACCTGTGAGCTTCAGGAGTTCTGTGGGGTGAGCAGGAGCCCAGGCAGCCTTACCCTGAACCCTGTGACTCAGGGGTTATTGCATTTTGTGTAAATAACACCAAAACCTCAGGTGCTGGCTGCAGCTGGAGCAGTTCAGTGCAGGCAGTCACTGCCAGGGGATGTGCAGAGTTTGGGCAGCACCCCTGGGTGCAGGCACTGCTTTACCCACCCTGGATGAATTCCCAGGAAAGCCCCATGGGCACGTGGAGCTCAGCATCACATCCACATCTATCTTAGATTCAAGGCTAATTTATTTTTAGGGGGACTGCTGGTTTAAAAAACCCCAGTGTTTAAAAAAGTGTTCTGTATCTTAGGATTTCTCTGGGCAAATGGGTTTTTGGTGAATTATTTTTGCAGTTCAGTAAAAGAGCAGTTAAATTAGAGATCCACCACCAGAAGTGCTTTGCTTTTCACACATCCTCAAAGGCACATTTTAGCTCCTACCAAACTTTGAGAATTCACATTCATGTTAGAAGAAGAAAATGTATCTGTATTGTGTATACTTTGATAAATTTTGCCGCTGTTTTTCTCTTTTAAGTGCCCTGGTGATTTAGTGGTAAATAGGAAGTCAGGGGCTGGTTCCAACACAATAATTTTATCTGTTCTCTGTCTAAATATTTACTGACTTCCCAAGCAGGAGAGTTACTCATCCTCTTGGAGGTGCAGTTTAGCATTAATTAAAATATATTACAGGGACGATCCATTTGCATTCATTTACAGCTTGCTTTAGTGGAGATGTGAGACCAGTTGTAAATGCCAGAAAGTCAGGAATTTCAAAGGTGTGAATAAAACACCCAGGAGGTGACTCTCAGTCCTCTCTGTCTGAAGCTTTATTTAACTGTGGTGCATCCCTGGCAATGCTGAAGGCCTGCTCTCAAATCCCTTCTCCAAAAGTCATCCAAGGATATGAAATCTGATAGGGAGCTTTGATAAGGAGCAGCTAGACCACAATTTTGAGGCCTGTCAGCTTAGGGAATTGTCTGCCTCGTGGCCCATTTGATCTTTGTGTGGTAGGAAAGAGCTTTAAGTCAGGTCTGCAGGATGAGCTCAAGTTTATTTCAGCTCTGAGTGTTTGCTGCTCCTCCCCTTTGAAATGCTCATTCTTTTCACTGTCAAGAATTAACAACTATTTAAATGCACTCATGACTTTTATTTCCTCATTTCTAGCATTTAAAAAAATTTATTTCTCATTTAGCTTTTGAATCCTAATCCTACAATCCATCAAGGATTAGCCTCGATGTGTGCATGTGATTTTTCTTCTGGTAAATAGCAAGCTGGGAAGTGCTGCAGGAATGTTTGGCCATGAGAATTAACCTCATGGCTCCATGAGGAAGTGGATTTATTATTTTCTGGAGGATTTTCCCCAGTCTCCTTTGAGTCCATCCCTTCAAACCCTGCACAGCCACATGTCTTGTTCCAGAGCAGGGATGCTCTGATGCCCTTCTGTGCCAGCAGGAGAGGATTATTGTGGAGCAGCAGCACCAGCACAGCTCCCAACCTCTGTGGTGCTTCCCAGAAATTGAAAATAGAGCCAACCCTGACTTAGGAACTTAGAGGAAAAATACATTTTATCAGTTTATCATGCTGTGTATGGAATAGGAAGTGGGTCTGCAAATCCCTGGATGGGTTTTTCCTGTTCTGGTGGCCACACAAAGGTCTGGAATGTTTATGTGATACCGTGTCCCATCCCTGGAGGAGTTCAAAGCCAGGTTGAATGGGCTTGGAGCAACCTGGGAGAGTGGAAGGTGTCCCTGGGTCACAGACAAGCTGCTCCCTGCACTTTCAGAGTTATTTGGACAGCAGTAGCATCCAAGTGTTTATTCCTTTTAAGTGAATCAACATGCAAATGAGCGTTAGAACACTAATAAATAAAAGACAAATTATGTTTTCCTAGCAAATCGAGCATGTGGCTTGTGTGTACTGAAGATTTAGCAAGGATGATTAAGTGTAGACAACTGCTGAGGGGGGAAAGGCAGAGGAGGCTTCAGAGCCTCGCTCCCTTTGATTTTTGATTGGAAGGATGGGACATCTCTGCTGTGAGGAATGGCTGAGAGACTTGGGATTGTTCAGCCTGGAAAAGTGTCCAGGGAGAGCTCAGAGCCCTGCCAGGGCCTGAAGGGGCTCCAGGAGAGCTGCAGAGGGACTGGGGACAAGGCCTGGAGGGACAGGACACAGGGAATGGCTCCCACCGCCAGAGGGCAGGGATGGATGGGAGATTGGGAAGGAATTTGTGGCTGGGATGGAATTCCCAGAGCAGCTGTGGCTGCCCCTGGATCCCTGGAGATATCCAAGGCCAGGTTGGACATTGGGGTTGGAGCACCTGGGACAGTGGAAGTGTCCCTGCCATGGCCGGGGTGGGAATGGGATGAGCTTTATGGTCCCTCCAACCCAAACCATTTTGTGATTCCATGAATTTTACAGAGAGATACAACAGTAATCTCATGTATTTCTTGGTTTCCCACCTTGTACCAATACCCCCCTTCCCATTCAGGACTTATTTTTGCAAGGAAGGTGTTAAAATCACCTTTTCCTGAGAACCACCCACTGCTTAGATCAGAAATTATTTTCCTGTATCCAGGGAAATGCTGATTGGAATTAGATCTCTTCATACTTGATCAAGAAGGAGTAATGTGATTTTTCTCCTTCTAAAGCTCAGATAATTATCCACAGCTCTGGAAAACAGGTGTAAATTGAATCAGAAAGGGCTCTACCAGGGCAGGTTCCTGACACACTGAGGAGCAGCCAGGGTGCAACTGTCTGCAGGAACTTGTGAGGAAGATCTGGAGAGATCTGGATATTTGGATCTGGCCTCAAGACATCAAAACTTTAACTAGAAATGGCAGCTTGTGGCTCTGTGGAGTATGGCATGTGAGATTTCAGTAAAAGCAGACCCCTCCAGTGTAACTTTATTTTCTCTCTGCCAGATAACCTCTTCAAACCAAAGGAGAGAGTCATTCCCGAGAAGGAGATGCACATGAGATCTAAAAGGTACAAATCCCTCTGCTTTAGAGTTTGTCCATGGATTTTTCTTTGCTCTGTCGTCTTAGATTTGGGCAGCCCTGCCCTTTCAACACCATGGGGCACCCATGACATGAAAACCAAACCCTCAGCATTGTCCCTCATGTTGAACACCCAAAAATCCAAATCACTTTGGATTTTTCTTCCCCCTGGTTTTGCACTGATGCCTTGGGAAGGCTGACCTAGAACAGAGGCTGGGCAGAGTTACAGAATAAAGCAGCTTTCTCTTCCAAATCCTGGGAATTTTATCACTGATTTTAATGGGGAAAGATCAGAAGTCACCTTTTTAATGGTGACTCCTGGTATTTTTAGAATGGAAAGATGGTGTTGTCTTTGGTAAAACATGTTCCTAATGACAGTGAAAAAATGTCAACAGTTTGCAGACTTATAATGATGGTTTTCTTACATTTTAGAAGATTACTTGGAAATGATTGCTTGATACTAATTGTGTGGCATAAATGAAAAAAAAAAAACAAACAAAAAACCCCAATATATTCAGCCCAGATTCTGGTTTGAATTTTGTTGCTAGAAGTTGGAACCAACTTCACTGAGCTCATTAGAAGCTACTGCGTTGAAATCACCTGATCCTATCTCTTTCTTAATTTTTTTTACTCCAAAATCAGAATTTTCAGCAAGATTTGAAACCAGCCAGATTTCCTATCAAACCATGACTGTTAATAATTTATCACTCCCATGCCATAAATCAAATTTAAATACTTAGAGATGCCCATTACAAGTATTGCACAGAAAGCAAACATTCCCTACAGGAAAAATTAATTATTTGTGAGCTCCAGGGATGACATGAGCTCTGTTTTCTGAATTCCTGACAGGATTTATGACAATTTACCTGAGGTTAAAAAGAAACAAGAAGAGAAGCAGAAGCGGATCATCATCCAGAGTAACAGGCTGCGTGTGGAGATGTTTAAAAAGGTGAGGATTTCCTGTTAGTTCTGCAGCAAATCGAGCCAGTAAATTTGAAGTCTGGGATGCCAACTCCAGCTCACCTCCTGTATCACTAAACATTTCTATCACCTCATGGATTTTAACAGTATTTTAAAGCACTTTTGCATTTTTTTTTCCTAGCAATTACTGGACCAGCTCCTCCACAGAAACACGGAGTGACAAAGGAGTCTCTTGCTCATCATCCTAATTGGATCTTGAATGCCTTTGACTTCTAGATAAGCCATAAAATTAACTGTTATCTCAATTACCTGGAGGTATTTTTCTTATCTTTGGGTCTTTGTATAAAGAAAGATCATTTATGTTTCAATTGAAATTTTAAGGCAACTTTCAAGTAATCCAAAACAGCCTAAAAGGGAGCACAGCTGTTCCAGAGCATCACCTTTTGGTCAGTTTACCCAGAGGAAATAATTTTAAGAATTTTTAATGCAAATACTGAATTACAGGGGTATTATTTATCTTAATTTTTTTTTTTTTTTTAAGCACACTTCTCTGTAGCAATAGCCCAGTGTTTATAAGACATGGAAAACTTATTTCTCTGAAGTATTTTATTAATTGATTTCCTGTGAGTTAAATCCTTGAAGAAAACTGTTATTTGTTATGTTTAGGAACCAGTTGAAATAGCATTACCACATCATCAGAGCAACAGCAGTTTCACATTAATACTTAACATTCCAAAAGGGACCAGTATTTCAGCTTTCTGAAGAACTCCATTCCTGTTCATAGAGTGAAACTATCTAGCAAGCTCTCCCATTAAAAAACAATATTTAAATATTTGTTTATAACACTTTTTCACGTTTTTCATTGTAACATACGTTTTACTCCACTTCTGTGAGCACAAAGTGTTTCTAGAAATGGCAGATGAAGGAGTGGTGCCAAGAAGGATGTTTGCATCAAAACTTGCAGAACTCAAACCAGCTGTCATGTTTCCTCCAAAAAAATATTTAAATCTTTATTTGTACATGTTGGAAGTAAAAACAAGCAGCTCACAAACCAATGGAGTTTATTTATGGAATAAAGCATGAGGATAATATTGATCCAAGCGCTGTGTTTTTATTTGGTGCTGTTAAATAAAACACAATTATTGAAACTGCCTGAGAAGTCGTTGCCTTTGTACCCACAAATCCCATGGGAAAAAAACCCACTGCCCCTAAAAATCACTGCAAGTGTTAAATTTTGCTGCACAGAGTTTGAGCAGGGGTTTGAGCGAGGCTGGAATTTGGCCTTTGATGGTTCTGCTTTGTTTTCCTAATCCAGCCCGAGATGTAAGGTCAGGATTTTTTGGAAGAGGGATGTTTGTGAGCCACTGGGATAACCTCCAGCTGGGTGACCTGTGCTGGACACAGGACCTGGGGATATTTTGTGCTCTGTTTCTGTTGGATTATTTTGCCTTTTGGTGTTTCAGCTTCCCAGTTAATGTAGGAATAACGATGGTAGTTTTTGCTTGCAAAGGAGACAGAGATCTGAACAAACATATTCCAGATATCCTCAAAAACTCATCAGCAGTTCAATCCATTGGGAGAGGAGGTGGAAGGTAAGGTAGTGAGGAAAGACTTGCCAGCATTTTTTCCCTGAAAAACACCTTTCTAACCACGAAAGTAATTCTGTACTGGAAACCAAAGCCAAGGCTGGACCACAGATGATTCCAAGTAGAACTCAGAAAAGAGACACCAAGTAGGATTGTCTTTCAATCTTTCATCCAGTTCTAGCTCACTATGACCAGAGACATTTCCTACACGATCAGTGTCCAGATTCTCTTTTATTTCAGTAGAAACTGAACATTTCTCCCCCTTGAGTCCTCCCCCTCTGACTTTTTGCCTTCAGGAAAATGCAGCTTTGGTCCATCAGGTCTGTACCCTCAGGTGCATTATTTCCTGCACCTCTGGGAAATGGAAGAAGGTTATTTACATTTCACCCTGCTTTGGTGTATGCCCTTAGGGCTGCCTCGAGTCTCACCCTAAAGCCACAGCAAGATATTTTGGCATGAAGAGAAAACATTTGGAGTTTGGTATCCATGGAGGACACAGCAAAATAATCACTCCCACGTCAGGGGTGACCCCTGGGCTAGGACTGACATCAGAAGGGAGCCCCAAAACTTTTCCCACTTCTTCTCTGGCAGAGTGGAAGAGACAGGATCTTCCTCATTGGGAATGAGAGTGTTTTCCATGGAAATCAGCCATTTATGCTGCAGGATACCCAGGAATTGAAGGGAGATGGTTTCATCTACCAGCCATGAACCAAAGCTGCGTTTCCCTGAAGTCAAAAAATCAGAGGATGAGGACTCAAGGGGCAGAAACATTCATCTACATGCCATAGCATGTCCCTACTCCGTGCCCATATGTAAATGTATGTAAATAAATACGTGTCTTTGACATGCCTCCCACTCTCTGGCTGGGAATATCAAGCAGAGGAGCTGATCCTCCTTGGAAATTATGGCAGCCAGGTGATCCTTGTGAGGAAATGAACGATGTGAGCATTTCCTGGGAAGAGCAGCACAGGCTTCAGGTGGGATTTTACCCCTTGGCACCATCAGGGGTGCCCTGAGCAGGGAATGACACCTCCACTGGCCTGGTTTCCTCTCCCTTCTTGAGGACAGGGTACAACATTCACCTGCTGCATCCTCCCCTGGCTCAGGAGCAGCTCCTCTGGCTCACAGCATGAAGCCAAGTGCATCAATCAAAAGGAGAAAATCCTCTGGGTTTGTAAAAGGTTTATTTCCAAATGGTTTTATTTTCTCTAAACATGATTTTTAAAACCTGCAGGACAAATCTGTGGCAGTCTGAGGTGGAATTTCTTTTGTACAAATAAGCTAGTGAGGAAAATGCATGATGCAAATCACTGTCTGGGAATGTTTAACATGGTACAAAACCTGTGCTTCAGAAAACCAAAAATTATCTCTGTTGCAAACCTAATTTCTCTTTCTGGGCTTGAGGAAAAAAGTTATCTGGTAATGTATCCAGCAAACAATTCTGGCATTCATTTCAGCTCTACAATCCAATCATTGTGACAGAAAATGGACTGTGCAGGAAAATGTCATTTCAGGAAAGCAGGAGCCACCCAGGAATAGCCCTGGACAAAGAGGCATCAGCTTTAGGAAGTTCAGGGTTAGGGGGAAAGTGGTGGGATTCCCTTTGGCCTTGCAGGCTCTTCAAAGAGCCCATTTGCCAGCAGATGACAGGAAAACTGGAGGTCACCCACCCTTGTTAAGCTGGAATTTTCCTTCTTGTTGGAGAAATTTGCAGACTGATTTCAAGTTCTGTGGGTGCTGGTGCTGTGCCTTTGGGAGGGACACATCAGGCCTTCTAACAGTGCTGGTTTGGGGGAGATTTGGGAAGTTTTGGGGGCATTCAGGCACAGAGCCTGTGTGCCTTGGCATTGTCCTCCCTAAGCACAAAGGGCTGAATCCTGCAGGAGTGGAAATGGAGCCCACGTGGGCGTTGGAGGTGTGCAGGACGTGGTGTGTGTTTGTTTGTTTGCTGCCATCATTAATCTCATCTGACAGAAAAACCTCCTTAAGGGTTGGGAGTCATTGTAACGCAAAGGAGTGAGGGTTCCAGTGCTCTGGGGATTTATTTAAACCCAAATATTTTCCTGTGTATGTGCATGCAAGTCATTAGTTACATCTTGGAGTTTACTCAGCTGCTCTGAGAGATGAGGAGAATGTCTGGGTAAGACTTTGGAGGGGTTTTATTGCTGGATATCTGGGACTGGTCACGTTAGTGTAATGTTTTCTGGGACAGAAATCCTGATTTACAAGGAAAACAACACACAAAAGCAGGGATAAAGTTCCTGGCAGCCCTCTCCAGAGGAAACCATTCCCTGATACAGCCCTTGCAGGGAGAGCTCCAGGGCTGACAGTCCAGCTTGCCCCATCTGCAGGGGTGTTTGTCCCTTTGACTGCGGGCACAGAAGTGCCTGTGTGCTTGGAGGGGTGGGTGATTGTCCCCCCAGGAGCTCTGAGTGGCCACTTGTCCCTGCTGGAGCCCATCAGGGGGCAGGGGTGTCCCCCGGGGTCACATTTCTCCAGGCACTGTGACTGCAGCCTGTGTAGCTCGTGGCTGGTTTGGGATGTGGCCGGATCCCATGGGATCCCCCTGGCCTGGCCAGAGGTCAGCACCAGGAAATGGGGGTTGGAAAAGTCCCAACCCCAGCTGGGACCTTTCCCCATCTGCAGCCCCTTGAATAAAAGGGCATTCATTTCAACTGAAATGCAAATTTACCTGAGCATAAAACCAGATCAGAATGAAAGAAGCTACAGAAAATGATCCAGTTTACTGTTGGTGGAGGAGCTCAGTGCATGCATGGAAATATTTAAATTTGGTTTAAATATGTGTCTACTTATGCCAAAATCACAAAAATCCTTGCCCAAAATCCTGATCAGAGAGAGGAGCTCGTTGTGTGGTGCCACTCTGCCCATGGAGAATGAGGCTGGGTCCTGGAAGGGGAATTGTCTCCCAGCTGGAGGTGTTATGGGTTTATCTCCTGCAATTTCAGTTTAGCTGTGAGAAAACTGTTGGAATAAGCTTGTCTTGTATATCAGGAAGGAACTGTTCCCTGGTACAGCTTTTCCAGAGCAGCTGGGGCTGCCCCTGGATGCCTGGAAGTTCCCAAGGCCAGGCTGGACACTGGGCTTGGAGCACCTGGGACAGGGGAAGGTGTCTCTGCCATGGCAGGGATTTTAGGTCCCTCCCAACCCAAACCATTCCATGGTTCTGTATGAAACCTCATTTTTATGTTGAGAATATAAAGCATCCTCTCTTTTTTTCTTAGGTCAGGAATTTTACTTTTCCGAGTTCTCCTTGGCTCTGTGCCAAAGCTGTGGGAGGCAGAATGACTTAATACTCATTTTAGGTGACCCACAGAATAAGATAATGAGGTGTATCATCTCCCTACCAGCTGCAGAGTGATGAAAAAGTAAAAATAAAAGGAAAAAAAGGAGAAGAAACTGCACCAATTTTCTCATGGTACAGAGTTACATAAAATGATATAAAATAGGAGCAGTGCAATGAACTGCTTGAGGATGATGTTGCATAGATAGGAATATGTAAAAGAGCTCTTAATTGTAGAAATTTGGTGGATATTTTTTAAAAAAATTGTCACAAGATGTATTTTTAGACTTCATGTTTAAAATATTTTTATTTTCTGCAGTATCTTACCATGACTAGAATATGTAAAAGAGCTCTTAATTGTAGAAATTTGGTGGATATTTTAAAAAAATTGTCATGGGATGTATTTTTAGACTTCACGTTTAAAATATTTTTATATATGTCCATTATCTTACCATTGCTGGATTCAGTTAATATATAATTATAGGGCACAAACACCTATCACAGAGAGGCTGCTCTGTGGTTCTGCAGTTATTTCAAGTCTGCAACTGGCTTGAGAAATTGGTATAAAATAGCAAAAATCTTTTTGGAAACCACTTTATCTTCAACTTCTTGCTTGGGCCATCTGCTATTTCACCATCTGATGGGCTCTTGCAGCTGAGCTTGAATGGGGAGACATCCATTTCTATTTCATGTTTCTGTGGTTTTCCAGAACTTTTTGTGCCCTAAAGTGAGCACTTTGTATCCATGATGTGGGGAAGATGAATAAAAATCCTGACCAAAGGATGGTCAGGGGAATAGTGTCCAGTCTGAATGTGGGCTAATTTTCTGATTGCCTGATAATGGGGTCTGGGAGGAAGGTCCCTCAGCAGTCATTTAATTTATTGTGATACATAACTGTGGCCAGGGAGTCAAACAAAAACCATATTAAGGACAGAATTCTGGTTTTGTAACTGGGTTGTCCTCTGAAATTGTGTCACTGCAGAAGGAGGCAGGGAAGTGTGCTGGAGACAGATTTTGAAATTTTTGGGGGGATAAATTATGAGGAAAGAGCAATGTTCTGGTTAAATCCCAGGGTGGGGTGGAAGGGACCTTAAACTTGTCCAGTGCCACCCCTGCCATGGCAGGGACACCTCCCACTGTCCCAGGTGCTCCAACCTGGCCTTGGGCACTGCCAGGGATCCAGGGGCACCCACAGCTGCTCTGGGAATTCTGTCCCATCCCTTCCCCACCCTCCCAGGGAACAATGCCCCATTTCCCATCCATCCCTGCCCCTGGCAGTGGGAGCCATTCCCTGTGTCCTGTCCCTCCATGCCTTGTCCCCAGTCCCTCTCCAGCTCTCCTGGAGCCCCTTCAAGCCCTGGAAGGGTTTTAAGCTCTCCCTGGATCCTCCTCCAGGTGAGCACCCCCAGCTCTCCCAGCCAGAGCAGAGGGGCTCCAACCCCCTGTTCCTGGAATTATTTGGGTTGGAAAAGCCCTCTAAGACCACAAAGTCTCTGGGCCCAGCAGTGCCACTGAAGCCCTACACGAGCCACGTCCCCCAGTGCCACCTCCTGGTCCCCAAACCCCGGTGACAGCCCTGTCCCACCCAGCCCTCAGTGATGCCAGGGGCACCTTGTGCTGCAGATTTCCAATTTTTGGGGAGTAACCCAGAGCCTGGATGTCAAACCCACACGAGTTCTCAGTAGGTAATGTTGTTCCAGTGAATTCCAGAGGAATTAATAACAAATCCCAAATCTGGACTTGTAACGCTGCTGGGAGCACATCTCTAATTTTGGTGTTTGTCATGAGGTGAAAAAATACAACTCTGAGGGCTCGTTGGCCTAAGTGGAATTATGTAATGGCCCAAGTTAAGCGGCGTGAAAGATGGATAATTATGGGCTGCCTGCTCTACCTAACACCATTAGCTGCTGTTACAAAACCAACATTTGACTCCCATTCGTTTTACTTTTGAGAGGTTTTGCTGTGTTTGGGGCTCAAAGTTGTGCAACAGAACCGAACAGAAAATGTCTGTAATAAAGAAACTCTGTTTCATTCTTCCCTTCATAAATAACAGGAGATTAAGACCTAATTGATTTCATTCTCCTGTGATGGATACCACAGTAATTTTTAATGATTTCTCTCAAGTTTCCCATTAGGAATATTTATTTTTCTTTAAAAAATGCCCCCAAATATGCTGTCTTCCTAATTTACTGCCCCAGCTTTTATGATGATGGATGTTGCATTGTTCTGTGGTTTGCAGAGGACTAGACAGGAATATTAAAAATATACGACTTCATAATTTTTAGTCTGAGTTGAATGCTGTCCTCTTGTGAGACATGTAAAAATTTGTGGCTTTTTTTCTTTCTTTTGTTTTCAGAGAGACAGTGAAATTTGAGGCAACAGATCAAAGCACTTATTGTCTAGTCTGGAGGAAAAAAAAAAAACAAACTCCCCCACATATTTAAGGGGTTATTTGTTGGATTTAAAGGGATTTTAGCACAGGACACCTTCCTGACATGTTGTCAGGAATGTCCTGTTTGATATAAGGACCTTGCTGAAAAATCTTCACTTCTCAGTACTGAAAATAGTGGCAAAGCCTAAAATGGTGTTTCTTCCCCCATGGAGGTTTAGAGCTGTGCAGACATCCTGAAGATTGTGTGTTTGTTTACTTGTTTGGGTTTTATGAAGGTATTTGCTCATGTGGTACTGAAACAGAAGAATGTTCAGCTCGTGGGGCTTTTTCCTCTTCCTGGAGGAAGGCTGGAAGAGGAAGATGGTGATGGGTAATTTCCTGTGGGGTACAGCTGGGAACCAGGGAATCACATAAAATCCCAAATTGGAAGGGACCCACAGCGATCATTGAGTCCAGCTCAATGATCACCCCAACAATCCCACCCTGGCAGTGGTGTCCAAACTCTCCTGGAGCTCTGGCAGGCTCGGGGATGTGCCCATTCCCTGGACAGTGCCCAGAACCCTCTGGGGAAGCAGAACCTTCCCCTGATCCCCAACCTACACTCCCCAGCCCAGCTCCAGCCACTCCCTGGGTCCTGTTCCCATCCCAGCCTGGAGCTGCAGACCCCCACGAGCGCTCCCCTCAGTCCCCTCCAGATGAGCAAACCCAGATGTTCCCCTTTTGGCCCCTCCAAACCCTTCCCCACCTTCCTGGCTCTCCTTTGGACACTCTGATGGATTCACACCCTGAGTCCTGCATCCCTGGGGTGTTGGGGCTGTGGGGTTTTGGGGTGCAGGGGTGGGGAGGTTCTGATGGTGTCCATGCTCACGGAGAGCTCAGTGCTCTGACCCAGGGCTTGTGCTGCGGGAGAAGAACGTGTGAGGTTTGGGGCTTTGTGTTTTAACTGCTGAAGAATTTCAGGGTTGCTGTCGTTGCTGCTAAGGTCCTGGATCCTTGCAGGGGTGGATTTCTTTGTTTGCTCTTCCCTGAGCTCCTCTTGGCTTTTTCACCCCTGGCCCTGTGACAGCCGCCTGCAAGGGGCTCTGTGCAGCTTCCCCGTAAGGAACTGCATGGAGCTTAATCAGCATTAAAGCAGAGCTCACTCCCCTGCCTTGCTAGAGAAAAGGAGCTGCTTTCCAAAATTCTATTGCCCCTGGAGCAGCAGGACAAACTGGGCAGGGAAAACAGGAGAAGGGGAATGTGATGAGCCCGTGGCACTAAGCATCAGCCCTGCTGTCCTTCCAGGTACAAAGGATGCTGGCAGGGAGTGCTCTCCAAGCACAGCTGAATGGAAGGGGTTTGCTCTCTCTGACTGTGTTTTATCCCTGAGACAGACTGAAAATCCTGCATCTCATTCATTAAATGCATCGAGAAATTCAGGATGGCTTTGTCAGTTTTGTTTATGCTTGAATTTAATGTTACAGTGCTTTATCACTCAGACAAGGTAGGAATTAGTTTAGTTATTTTCTTTGTTAAAAGAAAAATTCAGTGTTTAACTCCATGTTATGTCCTGTTGATTTGCCATAGCAGTTCAAGGCTCTCTACAAAGGATCCTGTTACTCCAAAAAGCTCCACAAAATCCCAGCTTCCTTAGTGTGTCCTTTTTATTTGTGCAGGAAGGGAGAAACTTGAGTAAATCCTTGGTTCTCAAAGTCAGAAAACCCCAGAATGGTGTGGGTTGGAAGGGACCTTGAACATCACCCAGTGCCACCCCTGCCATGGGCAGGGCCACCTTCCACCGTCCCAGGGTGCTCCAAGCCCTGTGCAGGCTGGCCTTGGACACTCCCAGGCATGGGGCAGCCACAGGAAAAGCCTGTCCGTGTCCCTGAGCTCTGCTGGATCCCAGCTGGGCACTGGGATGCTGTTCCCCCTTTATTTTGGATGAAGAGATGCACCTTGGCCAGTGGGGAACCAGCTCTGGCTGCTCTGCCCCCCTCTTGCTGTTCCCAGCTACATTGGCCAACTCACAGTTTTGGGACAGAAATTCCAGATGAATCCAATACTATGGGACCTTTAGGACAGGAAGGGAAAATCATAACCAAAGGAGGGGAAGGCAGGGATGGATTTAGGGTAAGAGAACAGTGGGATTGCTGATCTTGCATTGCATATCCTGGGTGTCACAGTGTGGTGCAGACGCACTGAGCTGCTCAGGGCAGCTCAACAGCTCCTCAAGGCATGCACACAGGGTGGAAACCTGCCCTTGGAGACTGGGAAATCCACAGGATCCATCTCTCAAGTAATGTGCAGCAAACAGGATTTACAGCCAGGGTTTGATGTCAGAGCTCAGCCCTGGTGGATGCTGCTCCATGTCTGAGGGCTGGGACAGGGGTCTGCAGAGCAGAGCAGAGCTCTGTGGCTAAAGGTCAGGCTGAACTATGCTCTATCTATGCCTGTTAATTATAGAGGACTGTAATCTGCCACTGCAGTCACAATTCAGCAGGATCTTGATTGTGCAGAGAGTTAATGAAGTGAGGGAGGACTGGAGACACAAAGTCTCAGCAGCTGGCTGGGGGACACACAGATTTCAAAGGGAAAAGCTTTTTTGTTTTGTTTTGTTTACTCTGAGAAGGAAAAACTTTAGCCTGGAGGCCCCAAAACTGTAGAACCCTGTAGCTAAGCCCAGACAAGTCCTCATGCATTTTGGCACATAGGGGAATAATAAAAAAAAAAAATCTGGATACTACTCAATGCTGTGATTACAGTGAGGTTTCCTGGATATCCAAGAGGGGATCACAGCTGATCTGGGAAGATGTGAGAGCAGCATTACAGAGGTGCTTTCTGCCCAGCTGAACCTCTTATCTTGAAATTGTTCAGCTCTCTGAAGTGGCTTAACCTCTCTTCATTTAACTCTGCCTGTAACACGAGGGAATTACAGTGAGGTTTCCTGGATATCCAAGAGGGGATCACAGCTGATCTGGGAAGATGTGAGAGCAGCATTACAGAGGTGCTTTCTGCCCAGCTGAACCTCTTATCTTGAAATTTTTCAGCTGCAAATCCTGCAGCAGACAGCTTTCCTTTTCCACATTTTTTTTCTTTTTCCTCCTTTTCCTTTCCTCATACTCCACACCCCATAGCATACCATAACTCATCTGACAATTAATATTAATTATTTACATTGCCTTGGAGCTAATGTTACCAAAGCATCACATTATCATAGCCTGAAGGATTTATTTACACTTAATCTATTGTCCCTCCACTCCTCATTATTTTCCCTGTTGTCTCCATCAGTCACTAATTCCTTCTCAAAACTGCTTTAACAGAGGGGAAACAAATGGAAATTCATGTTTCCCTCGGTGCATCCCCCTCCTTGCTGGTGTCTGTGTGTTCAGCTTGTTTGCAGGTAAGTTATTCCTCCCAGCTCTCCTCCAGACTGACCTTTCCAGTGCCAAGTGAACTAAAGCTCCCCATGAATCGCTAATTTGATGAGCAGAGGCCCAGCCTGTGTTGTCACACGGTCGAATATTCGTCGTTTCAAATCGCCAGTGCCCTTTACATCAAATTATTTCCACACCCAAATGCGAGCTGAGAGTGGGGCTGTGACCCGCGACAGTGACACGGTGACAAGTCGGGGCAGGGGGAGCCAGGAGGGTCCTGGCCTCGGGAATGCCAACAGGTAGTGATTAATGCAGGGCACATTCCTGTGAGCATCTCCAGGTCTCACGTTCTCCGCCTGAAAAATGCCTGTTGAGTGTTTCCAAAGCCCTCCCGGGGAGCGAGGCACCCCTGGCAGGATCTGGGAGATCCTTGTTGCTTCATTCCTTGGACATTCCCCCGGCCACAGGTGGCCCTGCACACACCTCCAAGCACAGAGGTGCTCCAGCTGCAGGATTTGCTCTCTTCAGCTTTTGGGTAATGCCTGGCTTGCTTTTCCTGCAGAGGCTCAGAGCCAAACCAAGCACCCAGCACGTGCCAGCCTCTGGCTGTAGGACAGAGAAAAAAGGGTGCTGTGCTGGGTGCCCCTTGCCCAAGGAGGTAGAAATAAGGAATAAAAAGAGGATTTAGCTGTTCTTATGCTGTGGCTACTGCAGGAGAGCCCTGAACTGGCACACAGTGGAGTGAATGGTTTGGAAGGAAAAGCTTCTTGGAGTTGAAGAAAAATGAAGTATGTACAGGAAGGAAAATAAGGGGGATAAAAATGAAGGGGGAAAGCATAAAAAAGGATCAGCAAAAGATAAAAAGGTAAAAACAGCCCCAAAAGCAGTGAGACACCTCCACACCCCCATCCCTCCATTTCTCTTCCCCTGAAAGTGGTGAAGAACAAAGCTAGGATGGATGGATGGATGGATGGATGGATGGATGGATGGATGGATGGATGGATGGATGGATGGATGGATGGAGACCCATGGCCCATGGGAATCAGGGTTGTGGCCCCCTTTGAAGCAGCCACACAACCTGGGTACAATTTCCATTTCCTGCAGGGAAGCTCGGCCTTGTTCTCCTGAGGTGGATAAAGCAAGGCTTGTAAAACTGATTGTGGGAGGTGTTTTGACATGAGGAATTAAAATTCCAGGCCTGGCCTCTCCCTGCACATCCCAGTGAAAAAGGGGCACTTCCCATTACCTGCCCTCTGCCTGGAGAGTCTTTTTTTTTTTTTTTTTTCCCCAAGAGAATTTTGAAACAGAGGTGAAATTGTGCTGGTGTTCTCCAGCAGTAGCTGTAATTCAGTAGCATTCCTACGTGGATGCTGTTAATAAAATATTTGGGGCTCTTTTGTGATAAATTATTTATCAACTTCAAGCCCATAAAATCAGAATGGTAAAAGGCAATAATTCCTTTTGGGGGGAGGAGGACAAACTCTGATAATATCTACTTCATTCATGCTAATGAATGACCAAGATATAATTGGCTCCACATTCTCTGCTAGCAAATATTGTTACTCAGATAAAAGTACTACCACTTTAAAGAAAAGCCTTGTGGGATTACCAAACCCCTATTTAGTAGTCTTTAGTTCCCTTCAACTGATATTTTTTTTCATTTTAATGGGAAAAGTACCTTCAAAGACTAAAGATGTCTACATGGCTTTAATGGTGGCCTTCCACACAGGAGTCTTCTGTTTGAATTTTAATGTTTTTAGCCAATGTTCTGTGTGGAGCACATATGTCCTTAATGAGAGAGTTGATGCAGTTCATTAGTTTGTATTTGAGGGATGAAACATTGCTGAGTGTAGCTGTTAAACGGTAATTGATAATGGCTGAGTAGGGAAAATTTAGTATTTGGCTATTTAAAAGTTACACACAGGCTACTCCCTGACTGCTCCCAAGGACAGGGAATGCCCACGATGAGGAAAATGTGAGGTGAGGCACAAGTGTAGACAAAATTCAAATTTCAGAGCAACTTGAGGCGAGTCTTTGGGCAGAGGGGTAAGAGGTGAAAGGTGCTTTCTAAGTGTGAAGCACAGCAGCTGATGAGAGCCCTCTGTGCACATTGTTCATGATCCCAGCCCTTCTCCAGGTTTATCTGTACTGGCATTACCAGAGTTAGACCTGCATGGCTCAGTGATGCTGCCAGGGCACCGTGCCAGGCTCCAGTTTGGGAGCCACAGAGCTTGTACCCCTGGAACTTCTGGCTCATTTATCCCCAGAGCTGGTGAAAATATAGTCTGGATCACTGGGAATAATCAGCATCCTCTGCTCCAGAACAGCCCCAAATCTGTGCTTCCAAACCCCATTTTTCAGCGGGATTGCATGGCTCTTGTGCCTGCTGGCCTACAGACACATCTCAGGACACTTCTGCCAACAGTTTCATGCACAAGGAACATGGAGCCAAGCTGCAGAATTCAGTATCAACATCCAAACTGTGCAATTTGGGAAGAATTTTAGTAAATTAAAGCTAAAAACTGCACAATAAAAGTCTGTGAGGATCTTCAGGATTGGATTTTTTTTTTCTGCTGTTCCTCAGCAACATGTGGGCATTACATGTGTTCTGGTGGTACACTAAGGGGTAGATAATCTGTATTTGGTTATTCTCCCAGTCAGTCAGCAATAATAATTTGAATGAGAGAGATTTTAAAAAATGCATCTGGCAACTCTGTGGGTGTGTTTTGTTGTTTGTTTTCTTTCTTTTTTTTCTTTTTTTTTCTTTTAAAACCCCCACAATATAAAATAAGAAACAACTCTGAAATAATTATGAAACCAATAAATAACCCCTGAGCTCTAACGTACACAGATGACTTTCCAGAGGCGGCAGGCAGGCTTGTGTGTGGAGTAAAAAAAAAAAAGGGAAAACTCCTGGAGCAGGGATGGGAGGGGGGACTCCGGAGCCCCCCGGGGCTGGGACCCTGCGCAGGGGCTCAGGATTAAATTTGGTCCTTGCCAAAACAACAACAAAAAAATACGAAATAGCCGACACAAACCTATTTGAATAAGGGAGGAAAAAAATTAAAGAGGAAAGAAAAAACCCCAACTCCTCTATTTTTTTTTTTTCCCCTAAGCAGCCGAGCCCAGCTCATCAGCAGCTGAGGCAGGAGCAGGAGGGGTTTTGGAGTTAACTGCATGCAGGAAATCTCTCACATCCTGAGTCCCAGCTCGCTCCTCTCGGTAACTGTATATTATGGGGCTGCTCTCCAGCCCCAGCTGATGAAAGTTTGTCTCCCTCAGTCCGGGCTGCGATGTCAAAGCGCCTCCAGGCAGCGCAGCCGCGCTCCCCCCGCGCGCTGCCCGCGGCCCGGCTGCCCGCGCTGCTGCTGCTGCTGCTGCTCGGCCCGGGCTGCCTGCTCCCGGCATCGCCCCGAGCCCGCGGTAAGTCACACACAGCCCCCGGGCTTCTCCCGAGCAGGATCCCGCTCCATTTTAGCCGGGCGAGGAGCGGGGAGATGGATTCAGAGCGCCGCTTCCCCCGCCCCGCCGCGGGGATGGGGCGGGAGGTCCCGGCCGGGCACACGCGGAGCTGCCGCTCCTCGGCGGAGATTCCCCCGCAGAACTCCGCTGTGCGGGCCCCTAGCACCCCCAGACCCCGGGGTGCCATCCCCCGGCACCCCCAGACCTGCTGCTCCCTCCTCTGCACCCCTAAACCTGCTGCTCCTTTTTCTGCACCCCCAGTCCCGCCGGGTGCCATCCCATGGCACCCCCAGACCTGCTGATCTCTTCTCTGCACCTCCATCCCCTGGCACCCCTAAACCTGCTGCTCCTTCTCTGCACCTCCATCCCCTGGTACCCCTAAACCTGCTGCTCCCTCCTTTGCACCCCCATCCCCTGGCACCCCCAAACCTGCTGCTCCTTCTCTGCACCCCCAAACCCGCTGTTTCCTCCTCTGCACCCCCAGACCCCGGCACCCCCAAACCTGCTGATCTCTTCTCTGCACCCCCAAACCTGCTGCTTCCTTCTCTGCATCTCCATCCCCTGGCACCCCCAAAACTGCTGCTCCCTCCTTTGCACCCCCAAACCTGCTGCTCCTTTCTCTGCATCCTTCAACCCGCTGTTCCCTCCTCTGCACCCCAAACCTCCTGTTCCCTCCTCTGCACCCCCAAACCTGCTGCTCCCTCCTCTGCACCCCCAGCCCCGCCGGTCCCATGCCGGGGACCCCCCTGTTGTGTTCATTCGGGGGTGCCCTGCAGGGTCCCGGCGAGAGAAGAGGATGTTGGAAATTCTCCTGCCACGCATCCCCCTCCAAACAGCCCCCGGGGCTGAATTCAAAGGTCTGGGAGTCTTGTCAGAGTTTGGGCTCTGTTTCCAGCTGGGGAAAATTGCACGGAAAAGCCAAATAGCGATGGTAAAAGCGTCCTGGCCGGGTAAAAGTTTTCTCGCCGCCGCTGTGCTCATTCAAAGTGAGCTCCAGGCGGATTCAGCTGTGCTGTCCGTGTTGTGTGGATGGGGAACAGCCTAGCAGGGGATTGTCTCTCCCTACAGCAAGTTTGGGGTTTATTCTGCAATCCTCAGAGCGCCCAGGTCCTCTCGTCTTCGCTAAGCAGCAGCTGACTGCATATTTTATGTGGACAGGAAAAGAAACTCTTTTCTATGAATACAAGAGGAAAAGAGATTCTCCTCTCTGAATACATTTAACAGCACCGAGGGGTGCCTGTGTCCCTGTTACTACAAACTCGTGTGTTTGGTGGTTTTTTGTCTTTTTTTTCCTCCCCCATTGTAACTTGAAGCTTTGTAAATGTTTGCTTATCTTCAAATGTATTGACAGCGACTTTCACTGGGACTTTGGCTCTGAACTTCCTAAGATAAAAGATGGGGAGATACTTTAGCACATGGAAATCCCAGAGGGGCAAAGGACAAGGTGTTGCCTTTGATCAAGCACCTGGAATTTATCTAATTGGATTAACAGGAGTTGAAGCTCTGCCTTTGGGAGGGTTCTTGATTTCTCTTTGCCAACACTTGTATTTGCACCAAATCAGAGGGTTTGGGGTAAAGGTGCAGAAATTCCCTGGCAGATGAAGGGAAATAGGTGTCCTGTGTCTGTTCCCTTTTTGTGGGGAAAGGGAGGGTTGGTTTGGGTGGGAGGATGGCTCCCTTCTCTGAGTGTGGAACCCACTGGCTGGCCAGCCCCTCCATGGTTTGCCAGTTCACTTGCAGTTGGGAAAATAAGAGGTAAAATGCTTCAAAGTCTTTGTCCCTACAATACCAAGTGGGCAGACTGTGGGTGACTTGGCTGTGGGACACAGAGGAGTGAGCAGAATGGGAAGAGGGGGTGGAAATCCGGTTCCTTGTGGCTCAGAATTCCCCCAGAGCCAAGCTGAAGCTCTAAGGTTACGCTCGCACTGATGATTTAAGCTCTGTGTAAAGCTTGGGCCAGCTGCTATCTCTATGGTGTCTCTAGGTGTCTTTATGGGTTTTAGATGTCTGCATTTGGGCAGCTGTGGTGGTTGCTGGCCCTTGGATTTTCCTCCCTGTATTTTCCTGCTCCTTTCTGTCCCATGTCTGTAATTTGCTCTTTTCCACCCAGAATATTCAGTGAGCATCCCCTGCCTTAATTCCACTTTTTCCTGTGGAAGCAGAGCACAGCTTCAGCCCTGCCAGAGCTTGTGCTGCTTTCTTGGGCACGGAGGTGCTGAAAGTTCCAGGCACTCCTTTCCACACTCCCAGTGACACCGAGTGCTCTTGGCTGGGCTGGCACGGCTCTCACTGGGCATTCTGGAGCCCTGCAGGACACCCCAGTGCTGCCAGCACATCTTGATTTTTACATTAACTCGTGCTTAGCGATTAAGACAAGTTGGAGTTATGATATGCCTTGAGAACTGGGTTTGAAATGTGGCAATGATGTGTGTCTGCCTGAGTGACAGGTCTGTTATTAAACAGAAATTATCAGGTTGTGGCCTAGACAACTTCAAAGTAGCCTTGCTGCTGGCTTTTAGTATGTTTTCTTTCCATTTTTTTGTGGTTTTACAATTGCCCTCTTAGTTTTCAGACTTGTGCTGGGTTTCTGCTTGAAGGAACTCATGGACAAAAAGGAAAACTCAACCAGGCCAAATGAACTTTGTTGTCCTTGTGGAGTGTGATATAAAGTAGGATAAGATCTCATCTTCCAGTCTCAGTCAAACACCTTAAAATCTACACCTGTACAAGGTTTTTGTGCTCATGGCCATCCTGTTTCTGCAGGGCAGACCAAGTGATGCTGTGGATAGGTGAAGTCCAAATTAGAGAGTGTGTATGTGTCCACAAACTATTAAATTTAAGTATTGTGTGTTTAAATATTGTATGTTAGCTGGGAAAACAGCAGAAAAAAATGACTCTTGGAATGACAGAGTGGTTTGGGTTGGAAGGGACCTTAAAAACCATTTTAAGGTTTAAAAACCATTTTAAAGACCTTTTTAAGTGTCTTTAAGTGTCCATGGGCAGGACACTCTCCACCACTCCAGGTGGCTCCAAGTCCTGTCCAAGCTGGCCTGGGACACTGTCAGGGATGGAAGAGCCACAGTTTCTCTGGGCATGAAAAATGCAAATCCTAAAACTGCAACCCAAAATCCTTTACCTTCAGTTAAAATCACTTTTGTCTAGATTTTAATTTGCTGCTGATTGCAGCTTCCTTGGGTCTAATGGAAATAAATTGCAGCAGAAGAAATGTTGCTTTGTCTTGTGCTCTAAACCTGATTTCTCCATCACCCTCTGTGCTTCAGAGCTCATTTATAAACCCTGTTTCCCCTCAAACTGCTGCAGCATTTGTGGCAGATATTTCTGGTGTGTGTATAATCACCTCCTTGTCTGATGATTATCCCCTTCAGACAGCCTGGCATGAGCTGTCCCTGCCCATGGGGCTCCAGAGATCCGTGCCAAATCCCCCAGCAGAGGAATTTTACTGCCACTCTTCAGCAGTGTTTGCATCCTTCACCCCCAGCTGCCTGGGGAGCTGACAGGTTCTTCTCTGCTGGTTCCTTGGGGGCCTCATCTCTTGATCTGCTTGGGATTTTGGAAAGGTCCTGATCCAGATCCAAAGAGCATCCTTGAACACGTGGTTGTCAGGCTGTGTTGTGGGGGGTTTTGCATCCTGCTGGGAGCCCCAGTGGGTTTTCTCTGGTGGCACATGGGTGGCTGCAGCAGACCAGGGTGTGTTTATCTCTTTATCCCACTGAAGATATCTATTTATCTGTTATTCCCACCAAGACCCTCACTCACCGCCCATGATCATGAAATTCTGTTCTAAAAAGGCTCAACTCATGTCAAGGTTTATTTTCTCCTCCACCAGCCGTCTCCATACCTCACATCTCCTGACACATTTATTATCCCTGCTGCTTCCAGCAGATCTGACACTGCCAGGGCAAGCTGGCCAAGGAGTCCAGCTGGGCTCTGGATTTTTTGTGTTCCTGAGCCTTCTTTTGGGCTGTGGCAGAGAGGAGGGTGAGCCCTGAGCTGCCTTGCTGGGCTCCTGGGGTGGGTTTCTCTTCGCTTGTGCTGTGAGAGCTGCTGTAATCCAGGAATGGATATTCTCACGGTGTTTGGAAATCTGGAATACTGTCAGGTTGTCCAGCCAGGCCCTGCCACGCCAGCAGGCTGTCCCCAGCTCTGCCTCACACCATCCCATCCTGCTTAGGATGCCAGGCTGTCCATATTGCGGGGATTTTTTCATTTAATCCCTTTTTCTGGTGACTTTCCTTCCTCTACAACCTCTTATGTTATACTGCACATCACCCTGGATCTTGCTCTCCCCACTGCCTGCACTTGGTACTTGTATTTCAAGCAGTTCCTCAAATTTCTGCCTGGACAAAAGCACATCATCTGCTCAGTTCTGGAGTGCTGCATCCCTAAATCACATCTGCAGAGGCTTCTCTTAGGTCCTGCTGAGGCTCCAGGGCAGATCTATGATGAAGTAAATTAAAACCCCACAGTTTGTTGAATCCTTACAGGGCAGTGCAGTCCAAGAGCTCAATCCCTTTTGTTTCTGGTTAACACAGAGCAAACTGCTTCAAATGTATTAAATTTTTATCTTTTTGCTACCTGACTAACTAAGAGAAGGGATTTTCTCTTTCTGCTCCAGCATGTTGACCCTTCTCTTTTTAGGGTTCATGCAGGATTTTGAGACTAGGTTGGTATCAAGTGGCTTGAACTGCATAATCTAATCAGAAATTAATCTGTTTAATCCCTTCAGGTTGTTCCACTAATACTTTACACCCCATACAAATGACTATGCTGCTTTCCATGACCTGGAGCTAGGATAAGAAAGAGTTTGGAGGCAGGAAATTGTCCTTTCACAAGGTCAGCTTGCTAAAAGCAGTGATTAGAAGAACAAATTCTTTCTTGTCCCAAATCTATGATGTAATAAGGCAAGAAGTGAAATGTGTCATGGCCTGTTAGCCATGCTGGATAATGCACATCACGGCAGAAAAAGCTGGATGCAGAATTTGGCACAAAAGTATCTTTTACTCATTTATTTTGGGGCATTTTTTAAAGAGGAACTGTGTCAGCCCCTGGAAATTTAGTTTAATAGTATATATCATATGCATTAAGTGAAAAACCTTCTTCTGACAATGGTGGAAGTTTGCTGTTTTCTTGCTTCTTTAAAAAGTGTTCTAATCCTTTAAGCAGCTGAAAGATAAACCTCATGTGTGACCGCTTACCTCTGAAAGTATAAATTAAGATACAAACTTCAACAAATTCAAGTATTTGTGGGATTGTTTCGGTATAATTATGCAAAAAAATTCAAATTATAAAATCTGGACTTTAGTAAGGGGATCACATGGGCCTGGAGCTGAGCATGAGCAGTGTTTTATCCAGCAGCACTGAATGCAGTGATGGTCTGTGCTGGAGATCCCCTGCTGCTTCAACAGTTAGAAGATGTGAGGAGGGTAATTCAGTCCATATTATTGAAGTTTATATTCCATTCCTTTTCTGCCACTGAGAGCTCTGTGATGATAGAGTTGGGAGTAAATTCACTACATCCCTGTGGAGCACCCAGGGATGGACACAGCACCTCAGCCATGCTCCTTTTGGAACTGGAGACCACTAAAGGATCTCCAGGTTAAAATCTGCTCTTGTATTTTGATGAGTGCTTTGATGCATGAGGTGAGCATCCCAAAAGAATGAGGATTTATTTCTTCATCTCGTGCCTCCTGAGTAAGGCACAGACACGCTTTGGGTGAGCACCAAGATGAAAGTATGGGATCATTGCAGAAGAAATCCCAGAATGGTTTGGGTTGGAAGAGACCTTAAATTCCAGTGCCACCCCTGCCATGGCAGGGACACCTTCCACTGTCCCAGGTGCTCCAGCCCCAGTGTCCAACCTGGCTTTGGGCACTGCCAGGGATCCAGGGGCAGCCACAGCTGCTCTGGGAATTCCATCCCAGCCCCTCTGCACCCTCACAGAGAGGAAATTCCTCCAGATATCCAACCAAAATCTCTCCTCTTTTAGTTTAAATCTTGACACTTTAGGAAGAAGGAGCTATTTGCTATGCATGCTGTGTTTTCCTGTTTCTATGCCTGAAACTCTTTTGGGATAAATTCCCTTCTCTCCGTGGACCTGACTCCTTTGTACAGCCTGCTGCTCATGTCCTGTGCTGGCATTTAAAATCCTTTTGCAGTACCAGAGCAGGTGAGCAGAGCTGTGGTAGTGACCAAGGGAGATATCCTGCCCTGAATAAACCATAAAAAATAAATGTTCTTTGCTCCTGTTGCTCATTTCCTGGAGGAATGTGTGAAAGTCAGGAGTTACAGAGCGACCCAGAGCTCATGGTGACACTTTGTGCAAGGTCACGCTCATAAACCTGAGCAGCAGAGGTGGCTTCAAGAACATTAAGTAACCCCAAGTTATCTTTTCATTCATGTTTTAAAAACCAGAAGAGATTCAGTGGCAGCTTGTGCCGGAGCAGGTGCAGCTCATTTTCCTCTGCCTGCTCTTGTGTGATGTGAGGATCAGGTGTTCCCCACCCAAACAGGAACTCCTGATGGATATAAAAACTCCTGGACATAAACTCCTGATGGATATAAACCCCTGCACATAAACTCCTGGACATAAACTCCTCAGCCCAGCAGCTCCTTTTCTAGGCTTGGTGAAGAGCTACAAATCACATCCCCTGCCTGCTCACCTAAATTAACTCTGCAGCTCACCCCAGCTGGCTCTGCTGTGTTTCCCAGAGAGATCTGAAGGCATGATCCGTGCCTGTGAGGAGCACAGCTCCAGCTCCCACTCCGTGGTTATTTTCCGTGCTGGTTGTACCCAGGAAGGAGCATCCCTCAGTGCAGCTGTGCTGAGGATTCCCTGCACTCTCTGAGGCAGGTTAGTAAATCACTGCAGAGAGGGATTGCACTGCACCTTTTGAAAGACCAAGAGGAAATTGTATTTTGCAGAGTAATTTGAACTTCACTCGGTGAAAGTAGCCTTTCATGAGGCTTTGGAGGGAGGAGTTGGAGAGGAGCAGTGGACCTGGATTTTCACGTAATTATGTGGACTCATTGCTGAGAAGTGAAGATATATTTAGTACCTTTTTCTCTGCCCTTGGAGCTGGGTGGATTCCTTGTGCTTGTAAAGCACGGGTTATTATTTCTCTGCCTCAGTAACTGTTTTTGGCTGGTACAGAAGGGTGCAAGGCTGAGTTCATAATCAAAAACAAAGATGTGTGGGGCTCTTTGGGGAAGAAGCAGCAATTTAGGAACAAGCAGATGTGACCCAGAGTTGAGATGGGCCATCCTTCACTCTGGCAGCCTGGGAATACCTGTGGGAAAGGCACTGTGCAACCCTTGAGGATTTTCATCCATTTTTAGCCCTGTCCTGCCTGTTTTTACAAGAGGGAAGGGCTGGGCTGGTTGGTACAGTGTGGATCAGGGCTTGGAAAAGAAGCAGCTGAAAACAGGATTTGCAGCAGCAGGACAGAAGTTCTAAGCTGCAGTGTCATGGACTTTCCAAAGCTCCTTTGGGTTGGAATCTAGCATTTCTGACTTGCCCTCTTCTGTCAACTCCGAGCCCTGAGCTCTTCCTTGGGGGGAACCTCTTGATCCTCCCCCATGACCCACTGTGCTGGAATGCCCTTTCCTTCAGAGCTTCACTGCTTTATTTCTCTATAGTCTGAAATGTTCTCTTCTAGGGAAAAAAAAAAAAATACAACTCTGTCTTTGGACTGGTCCTGAGTAGTAATTCCTCAGTCAAACATAACAGCATCCCAAATGAGGCTGGACAGCTGTTTCCCAAATATATCCCTGTACATATTCTATACACATCATAAAGCTGGGTTTGGGTTATTTGAAACGTTCTGCAGGCTCCCTGCCCCCTCCTGCAGTCAATGGCAAATGTTGTTCTCCCAACTCCACTTGTCACATTTTGTTCTGGAGAACAGGGAGGATATTGAGATATACTGGCTTCTCTCCTTGACTGCATTTCAATATGTATTTTGTATAATGAGGGCCCAAATCCTTCTGCCATTACTTATGCTTTAATCACACTGTGCTCTGCCCAGATTGCTTTAATCGCATTTGCATCAGCAGGAGTTGCTCTGTGATGAGCAATATTTCATCTGCAAGCAGAGCAGACACATCTCGGGCACTCGAGGAGGAAGGAGCTGCCTGGCCAGGGTTTGTTGCAGCACAGCTCTCCAGTGAGGGATGGTGCAGCATCCTGATTGGAGAAATGGATTTTCAGGAATTAAAGGGAACAAAGCTATTTTTATAGGTTGTTGGGATTTTTTTTCTTTGTTTTTATTGGGTTTTTTGTGTGTGGATTTTTTTGTTTTGGTTTTTTGGCAATTTTTTTTGTTTGTTTTTTGATTTTGCTGCCTTTTTTTTTTTTTAACTGTCAAGTGTGATAGCTCCCTTTTAATTTTCTGCTAAATGGCTTTTTGGCATGTGTTATCTGCTGAGAAACGCCCGGTGCAGAGCCATCATTTTGTACTTCAGCCATGACATTACTCTAGATGAGAACTGAAAAGTTATATAGATATTACACCAATATATAAACCATGTGTGTTAGGAAGACAAGTTCAGTTTTGAAATATTTGCCTTAGCTATGCTTTTCACTTTCAATCTGTGCCAAACATGTGCTTGAATGACTGATGGAGTCATATGGTTCCCTGAATAAAGCACTTTATTGTGCTCAGACTTGGAGCCTTCCAACAGTTGTATTACAGAAGCTTGAAGATTAAGATGATCCAACTGCTTAGGGGGTATGTCCCACAAGGAACATTTTAGTTTTTCTTTTCTTGCACCCCCCCACCTTTTCTATTTTTTGTCTTTCTCTGTGTCATCAGTTTGTTCAGCTGCTGGGGCAGTGACATTGGCCACAGAGCTGGGTGGAGGAGAGCAGCAAGTCACCTCCAAATTCCAGCTCTCCCTGCCGTGTCCACGTTGAAGTGTTGAACACATGACATATTCCAGGCAGTTTTTGGGATTTCATGGGGGTGGGGGGAGAGGGCTGTTCCCTCTCGCTGATTATTTCATCAGCAGAATCAGATTCAGGGAAGGAGTAATTGTGCATGAGCAGGAGATGACAGGAGGTAGATCTGAGAATTATAAACCCCAAATATTGAAAGCCGTGTTTGTAATGCTGTTCAGTTAATGGGGATCAGGGAATCTCAGCCCTCCCTTTCTCATCCTGGAGCTGCCTGGTGATGCTGCAGAGCTTCATCTTTACAGAGCCATCAAGCTGGAGACAGGATCTTTTTCCATGAGAAGCCAAAAGAACAGAAAATTAAATTCAGAAATGCATGGAGTCATCTTGCTGCTGCCTCTCCTCAGGCTCATCAAAGACCTGTGCTGACTTCTCATGTTTGAAAAATTTTTGTACACAAGTAGTAAATTTGCAGTGTGAAAAAAAAGGCAAAATTCCAGCTCAAGAACATCCATGGAATTAGTTGCTTTCTAAGGGTTGCTTGTGCTTAAATGCCTGAGGTCTTGAGTTTGGGAATTTGGGAGAAGGGAGAAAACAAGTAAAACTTTGTGTGTAGTTTTTAATTTTTTTTCAAGGCTTATTTTCCAAGCAGGCCATGAAAGGACTAATTTTCCTGGTTTTTGTAGAAATAATCAATGTACCCCTTAGAGGAACAAAAGTTAGCTGGGAAAATAATTCATGATTTTGAACTAATAAAAACTTTGCTGCAAGAGATAAGAGTTTTACTTATGCACAGTCAAATCTTGTCCAGGCTTTTGTGCTTCTAAAGAAAGGAGGGCAGAATCTGGTGCTGTGCTTTTATGAAGCTGTGGAAGTGCTGGAAATGGGATAATGGGAAGCACCTTATCAACGTGGTGATTTTTGTCCTTTCTTTTGAGAGGATGTCTGTGTCCTCAGCTGGTGGATGTAAAATTACATCAAAATTTTGATGTCAAATTTAAGCTGTTGCTTCTTTGACCCCGTGCAAGTCTAAGGGCTGGCTTTGTTTAACCATTATGCACTGGAAATCTGGTACTGGTTTATTTTCCAGCACTTGCACATTTATTATGAGATACAATTCCTTTTTTTTTTTTTTTAATATTAGTGCCCAGGGAAGTTGTGGATTCTCATCCCTGGAAGTATCCAAGGCCAGGTTGGAGCAACTTGGGACAGTGGAAGGTTCCCTGTGCATGACAGGGATGGAATGGGTTGAGCTTTATGGTCCCTTCCAACCCAAACCACTCTGCAGTTCTGTGATTTTATTAAGAACCAATTTGTTTTTCTTGTCTCAGGTAAAACAGGCACCATTTTAGGTGGTTTCAGCAAGGCCTGTGCCTGGATAAGGTTTAACTTGGGTAATGTTTAGGCTTTATCTGGAAGGTGGAGTGAAATAGAGGACTGGAATCACACATCCCCAGACCTTGGCCACAGAGTTGAATAACTGACACTTTTTTTTTTGGCATGATATAATCTGACCCCTAATGTTGACAATTTCCATTTAAAGCAGGTTGGTTTTTCTTTTTTTTTTTTCTTTCCTTTCCTTTTTTCTTTCCAAGAACTGGATGTGATCCTCTGTGCAATTCTGGACTGGAATCCTATCTCACTTTATGTATAGGCACTTTATACTGCTACCATCTATAAATGTATCAGCACTGGCAAGATAAATACCAAGAGGCATAGAGAGCTAAGGGACAATCACGGGTCCTGTCACCTTTGGTTTCCTACATTATGTAAAATAATTCTCCTAGTTCCCTTCTTGTAATTCAGACTTTCCACTTCCCTGGTCTCCCTGGCAGCCTTTCCAAGCCACCAGCTCCAGGCTCAATTCATCTTTTGAGAGTGCAGGTGAGGAGAAATGCCCCCAGCATTCCAGATGTGCTTCTGTCACCAACTCTCAGGGTTAACCTGGATCTCTGCTACTCCCTGGAAGCACCTCTTTTGGTGCAGCATTATCAGTGTTAGCCCCAGTACCATGTGTGGGTCATTCTGGTGTCACCTGCTTTGAAGAACAGTGGTAGGAACAGAAATCCTAATGATCCCTAAGGGTACAACCCTCCTGGGTTAAACCCCTTGCTCCAGCCTGCAAGTATTGTGTTAATATTCTTTGTGATATTCCTGTCCTTCTCTGTGCAGTCATGTCCCACCTCAGGGCACTGAATTTCAGGAGGACTCTTGAGTAAAGTTTGCTGATAAAAATACTGACCGATCCTAATATCTTTTCTTCTGAACTGTGGCAAAATCCTTCCCTTGCCTGGTTGTGGGTGCTGTGTTTGTGGGCAGCTTCCAATTTTTACCCTGTTTCACTTCCATAAACTTCCCCAGTTTCACTTCCATAACTTCCTAAAGTTCCTAAGTTCACCTCCATCCTGAAGGACAAGACTTGGTCCTCCCCTCTCAGTGTGTAAGCTTGGGAATTTTGGATCCAAACCTTCTGGTTTGAATTTTTCTGGAGGTGGCAGAAGAATCATCCCAAAGGAGAGAAAAGCCCCTGGTGTGGGGGATAAAGCTCTTCCCCACCTGCTGGGACCCCAGGCAGCAGTGCAGGCTCTCGGGGTACCTCAGGAACTGGCCATGAACCCAGTGAGTGAGTGCTGGGTGCAGCCAGGTGTAAATCCATTCCTCCACAGCCAGGAATGACCCACCCAGGTCATGGGTGCCACAAACTGAGAGCTAAACTGAGGAAGCTGAAGAAAATGAGGAGGGAAATGGATAAAGGATGAAGAAAAGGAGGAGGGAAATGGATAAAGGATGAAGAAAAGGAGGAGGGAAATGGATAAAGGATGTCCTTCCTGACTTCCAGGGCATTGCCTGTGGCACAGAGCACTGCCATTAGCTGATTTCAGTTTGCAGAAGGATTACTGTGTTCCATTGTTCTTTTCAATCCTAAGATTATTCCAGTGTTTTGGGTGTTTTGCTGCAGAGAAAAATGAGGACAGTCTGTGACTTATGATTTAGAGTTGGTTTTTAGTAGGAAAGGTAATACAAGGATAATTTAATTTAATCTTGTTTTATTCCCCCACTTCTGTAATTTTTATAGCTCAGCAGTAAGTGGGGACATGAGGAGTGTTTGGGGACAGTGTGAGGAGACAGAGCTCCAGTCTGGGATGGAAATGGACGCCCCACAGCATCACTGGGACCTTGGCTGGGCTGGGATTTTGTGGGGCTCTGGGGCTGTGTCAGTCCTGGAGTACCTCAAGACTGATGGAATGCTGGAGCCTGTGTCCTGTGAGGACAGGCTGGGACACTGGGGGTGCTCACCTGGAGAGGAGAAGGCTCCAGGGAGAGCTCAGAGCCCTGCCAGGGCCTGAAGGGGCTCCAGGAGAGCTGGAGAGGGACTGGGGACAAGGATGGAGGGACAGGACACAGGGAATGGCTTTAAACTGACAGTGGGTGGATTTAGATGGGATTTTGGGAGGGATTCTTGGCTGTGAGGGTGCTGAGGCCCTAGGACAGAGATGGCCCAGAGCAGCTGTGGCTGCCCCTGGATCCCTGGCAGTGCCCAAGGCCAGGCTGGACACTGGGGCTGGGAGCACCTGGGACAGGGGAAGTGTCCCTGCCATGGCAGGGGTGGCACTGAATGATTTGACAGTCCCTTCCCACCCAAACCATTGTGGGATTCTCTGAACCATGTTATTCTGTGCCCTGTTACTGTGTGGGACCAGAACGGGCCCATCCCCAACGGGGAGGAAATTCAGCACCACATTTGACTCCTCTGTAAACCTGTGTGTAAGAGATGGATGTTGTTTATAAACCAGCCCAGGTCTGACTCCTGTCCTGCTCTGTGCTGGGGGGGCACTGCCAGCAGGGTTGGGGTGTGCATGCAGTGGGACATGTTCTGTTTTCCTTGCACTTAATCCCATTTTATCCAGAGCTACTCAGCGTTGGGTGCGTTCACCTCTTTGTTTGTCATGAGGACAAATAAATTGCTCTGCCTCACTAAAAGCTTATTAATTTTAAGTAAATGCAAATCTGGAGAGTGTCTGGGTTGTTTCAGGAGGCAGTGGCCGCTAAGCAAAGATGTCACATCACATACTCGGAGTTTATTTTGCACAGAGCTTGGAGGAACTGAAATAAAAAGCAAAAAGATGAAAACCATTCTTAACTTCTTTGCCCACAAGCCCTTGTATGATACTGTGCAAAGCAGAAAAGTTGTAGAAGTACATGGCAGATGAAAAATACTTAAGCCACACAAAAGTCACTGACAGGTAACATCTACTCATCTCACTATTTGTACAAAGTAGCTTTTATATTACTGGGGGTAAAAAAGAGAATAAAGGGCGCTGCATCAGCTTGTGGGCTGCTTGTGGATCAAAAGCATTACCTTCAGTGCAGGCTGAAAATAGAAAACAGACACAACTGTGAAGTTTTTCATGTGAAAAAGTGGGAGACGAGCTTGCGTCAGGAAGAGCTGGACAGAATTTCACTGAAATGGAAAATAAGTAGGTGAGTAAGTAGGTGCATGTGACACAAAAGATAGGAAACCTGGGTCTAATCTAACTTTCTGGTGTTGCAGATGGCCTGATTTTCTTCTCCTCTCATGACACATTACCGAAATTTCAATTCTCTGATTTCAATTATTACACTATTTATACTGCTGTAGCACCAGGAGTCCCTGTAGAGAAGAGGCCTCATTATTAATGGAACACAAACAACTCTAATGGTTCAGCTTCAAAGAAACCCTCCTGCAAGTGGGGAAGGGAGATGCAGAGTGGAAGAGAGGAAATACCAGCAGCTCTGTGTGCGTGAGGAGCTGCAGCCCTGGGAGCTGGGGGATGGTTTTGGGTGATGGAAACCAAACCCTTCCTTGGTGCAGATGCTGGGCCCATCCCACGGCTCCTCTCCTGGTGCCCCTGGGATGATGCTCTTTGGGAGGGCTGGGTTTGTGCTCAGGGATGGGTCCCAGAACCAGCAGAAGGAAGCTGGGGATGGGTTTTGTTCAGGTGCTGTGCAAGGAGTGGGTGAAGTGTCCCTGACTGGGATGGATTCCTTGGTGACCCCAGCTCAGGTGAGGGCCAAAGGCTCTCCAGGGTACCAGGACCTATCCCCCCTTTGTACCCACCTGGTTTTATCCCATTTTTTCCCAAGTTTCCTGCACTATTTCTGCCGTTTTTGTTTTTTTTTTTTCCTTTAGTCAGACTCTCTCCTTACATTTTTTGTGTTTTTTATTTTTTTCCTCCTGATGTAGAATATTCCTCTCCCCATGTCTGTGTGCCATTTCTTAGTGGCCTTTCAGATCTCTCCTACTCAGGATAAGTGTGGGTTGCTCTTCCCTGGCTATGATCCCTTATTTTCTGCCCCCTGTTCTTTGAATTAGGCTGCAGAAACCTATTTAAAGGATTTACCTATTTATCTTCCCCATCCTTTTTTTTGTGTGTATGTGCTTTTTTTTTTTAATTTAAAGACTGAGTTAGAGTTTATTTATCATCTATACAAGTTTCTTTATTTTGCAGTCTTTCAGAAATATACCCAGTCCATAAATATAATGAAATTTCATGAGAAAAACATTATTTGATATACAAAAGGCACCGTGCTGTGCTTATATCACACTGAGGGCAGCTGGGAGTTAAGCAAGTGCACAATGCATGTGCCCAAATTATCTCCAGAATGAGGCCCAAAATTGGGCTGCACTGCTTCCTCTGCCTTCCACAGGAAGCTGTGATTTTTATCACACCCAATAATTTAAATACAAACATTCAGATAAGCAGCCAAGTATCTGGCTCAGGGAAAGCAACTAGACAGAAATTGATCTCGTGTTTTATAAATGCTGTGGCTTCAGAAGATTTGCAAACCCTGAAGCCTGTCTGCTTTGTTTCCCCCCAAATAAATTATCTTTTCCAATAAAGATATAACTGCTGCCTATAAACCTGTCTTGATGTCTGTCTCCAGACTATCAACACTTCTGCACAATGAGCCTTTTCAGCAGATAAATAAGCACGTGTGGCAGATTAAATTTGCTCGTTGTAACCTTGCTTTGTTATGCACCACGAGCATCACTTCATTGGGATGGAACAGAAGAAGGAGTGGCAAAACTGAACCACACTTTGTGTGGATTTTCCTCCCTTCTCCCACTGGATTTTTATGGCTGCTGCTCTTCCAGACCAGGCTGTCTGTTTAGGGAATAGCACATCTGTGCAGAAATGCTGATCCCCTCCCTTTTTTCTGCTGTTTCGGGTAATTCTGGGAAGTTCATGCTCTGCAGAATGGTCAGGAAAGGGCCTGGAGGAGTATCAGAGAGACTTTGATGTTTGCTGATATCACCATGGCAGCTCCATGGTGTCAGGCATGGTGGAAGCCGTGCAGACAACTCATCCATGGGAGGATAAGGATCCTCCAAGGGGCTCTGAAAACATGGATCTCATTGCACTTTGAGAATGCAAATCCTACAAAATAATAGAAGGGCCTGAGTCATTTAATTTGTGTGGTTGAGGTTGCTCAAGTGGGCCAAGGAGAAAAGAGAGCAGGGCCGGAGCCAAACTTTTCTCATTTTGCTGAGATGTGCTCCATAAATTCCTGTTCTGAGCAGGGAGCTTCCTGCCTGATAATAAGAATAAAGGCTTGGAGTTCTGTCAGGCTGATGAGATGGTGTCTCATGTGCCTCCCCAGGGGACAGCCAGATCTTGGGCACGCTTTGGATCATCTCTTCTAAGGGCTGACACTGTGTCCTCCCAGCCCTCAGTCACTTGGGCTGCATTAAAAGGGTGTAAGAACTCTGTGTAGCAAACAACTTTCCTCTCTCCAATATATTTTATCTTTTTATCTTGTGAGGTAGTTTTTTTGTTTGGGGTTTTTTTTTTTTGGTTTTGTTTTGTTTTGGGTTTTATTTTGTTGTTTGTTTTTTGGAGTGTTTTATGTCAAGTGTTGTATTTTTAAAAGCACGTTGAAAAAGACCAGATTTTATTTCTGCTCACATTGGCTTAGCCATCATGATAGCACAGATGTTTTTAAGCTAATCCTAACAGTGATTAAATGGGGCTAATTCTGCTCAGAATATGCCTCCTCATCCTTCATGAGAGCATTAGGTGAGCACAGAGAGTGTGGCAAACCCCAGCAGAGTTTTGTGGCACCTGGAAGCCATCCCTGTCTTCTCTCTGATTTATTCTCAGTTATTTTTCCAGCTCGTGTCCTGTGATACTGGTTTTAGGGCTCTGCCTGGACAGGCACAATGCCATTAATGTGTTTGTGGAGAGCAGAAACATTTGATAAATACCGCATGCAAACAGCTTTTTGACCTGGTGGTATGAATGGAAGTCATCTGCCTGTGGAGGAGTAGAGTGTTATTTCAATTAGTTTATCTTCTCTTTCTCTTCCAGACCATTTTTTCCCCCCACTAATGAGACTGTGCATCCTGCACAATGATATCCTTGCATCCTGATACCTCTGCTCTTAATGTGCAGTCTTTGTCTTCTGCTGCCACCATCCAATCCCCTCCACCTCCCCCTGAACCCTCTGATTCCACAGGTTCTCTCTGAAATTCCTGTCGGTTTTGACTCTGACACTACAAGTTCCATGTTTAATCCCTTTCCTGGATTATTTCCTTTTGAATATGCTCAAACACCAAGGTTCACCTTGCCAGATGCTCTTCCCATCTAACCTGAGTGCTTCTCCCTGTCCCCAGGTGAAAATGTGGACAGCAAAGTGGAGTCCCCAAGGCTGCAGGTGTCAAAGGAGCAGCCCAAAGATTATGAGATAACAATTCCCTTCCTGTTGAATGGAGAGCAGTGGAGACCAGTGAATGGCATTTATTCAAAGGTTAGTCTTCATTTCGCCTATTTGTTTGTTCTTAGCTGTGTTACAATTTTAAAGGCTGTAGGGAGAATTTAATGCACTTTCATCCTATAGGTTATAAGAGTGTTTTTATATTGTTGTTGCCACATATCTGAAATTGCTGCTTATTTAATTTAAGAAATGGATAAGATTTTTGGTTGAAATTAATACCTTTTTCCTGCAGAGATGCATTCTTCTTTCTGATGGCAGAAATGAAAGTTTAAATTGAAATAACAGCAATTTAATTGCTTGAGATTCTGTCATGCAACAGCAAAAGGAAAACTGAGGGAAGGGCAAGCAGACCAAATACGTTTGTTTGGTAAATACAGTCTGACAGCAAGGAATTTAGGGAGCAGTGTAAATAATGTTGCTGTGCTGGCTGCAGCCTGAGGCTTTATCTGGGCTTAATTATCCCATGGGAGAACCCCAGATTCCATCTCTGGATGGACTGGGAGTGAGGGGTGACTCTCCCTTCACACTCTGCTTCCCTTTTCCTGACAAGGGCAGGATCTGCCATGGCTCTGAGGTTGTTTTCCCCTCTCGACAGGCCCTGATAAGCTTTGCTCCTTTTTTCCCCCCAGACATTTGTGAACGATGCAGGAAGCTGCACTTAGGAAAAAAAGGCTGGGTTTTGTCTCCTTCTTGAAGTATGAAGACAGTTTGTTGTTTATTATCACCAAATGTATCCTGGGAATCTCTTACCCAACCTTTTAACTCAGGTCCACTTTGATTCCACCTCACTTTTTATGTCATTCTTTAAATTATTTGGATGAGGAAGGGAAAAAGTAAAGTTTTTAAATAGTTTAAAAAAAAAGAGGGAGGAAAAAACCCAAGCAAAAACAATGCAAAAAGCCCAGAGAGCCAATTAGAAACAGCTTTTCTTGCTGGATTGGGAAAGTATTCCATGGAGAAATCCTGCTTGACTACTGCCACTGCTTGCAGGACGTGGCTTTGGATCACGTTGCTGATTGACACAAGTAGGTGTGAAAAGATATTTCCAAACAAGGGCTCTGACTTTCAAAAAAAGCTTGTCTAGATTAAAATTGTTCCTTCTTCTCCTCTGTCCCTTCCTAAATAGGAGAGAAGGGCCAGGCCCATTTCTGAATCTGTGCAGTGATGAAAGGGATATCAGAGTGGGTGTAGAATGGCTTATCTTGGAGAGATAACACAGATGGCTTGGTCCTAGATGTATGTGCAACTCTATTTTTAGATTATTTAATTAGAAACAGGCATTCTCCATATAGAGAGAGGCCTTTCAGCTACTCACTGGAGCTCTCTGAGAGAGTTACAACCCAGTATCACTCTGTGAGTAATGATAATGTGATTTATATCGTTAATTTGTTTCCCAGAATTACTTTCAGTTTAAGATGAACACTAGAAAAGATTTGTGGCTTGGTAGAAAGATCCACGTGCTGTATCAGCACTTTTTCCCCCCCTTTTGAATACTTCTTTTCCATGGAAACTTATAAATTAAATACACAAAAGTGCACATCAGGCTGTGGGAAGAACAACAGCTTCAGTGGTAGAGGAGAAGAGTAATGAATAGCTTGTCACATAAATATTGATCAAAAGCACAAAAGTTAAATACTGCTGCATTTGATGGCTAAATGGGATCTATTGTTCTTCAACTTGTTTCAAAGTGTTCCTCTCTTTTATTTTAATCGTATATGAAGTCAAAAAAAGTATGTACTTGTAAGAGGGGAATGCTATTGCAATAGGATATATGGTAAAATAAATAATGGAGTGGCTATAAAAATGCCAAGGGATTAAAGTTATTTGTGTACAGATAATTGCCTGGCAGTGATGGCCCCATTCCCCAATCCTTTCACTGTAAATACTCCTGCTTAACAATTAGTCCCTGGGAAAGCACACTCATCATTTAGTGCAGCCTTCTCTCCCATCTTGGAGATAAAACTGTCCTTTTATTTACCCCAGGAGTCGCTGCAGTGTCTGTTGGAATCTCTCACTCGGAATCTGTCAGCAATGATTATTAAGCTAATGACTTTCTCGTTGAGGGCCCATACACTGTGCAAAAAATGTGAGATAATTCACACAGTCTAATGGCACAAACACACAGAACTGCTCAGCAGCAGTGAGCAAATTCCATTTACTGAGGGAAAAAAAAAAGAAAAATTGCTTATCTCTAACCAGATTTTACTTTAATACACTTGGGATGTGCTTTTTCAAGGACATCTCTGATTTAGGTGTTTCCTATGAAAGTTTTAATTAATGAGAGGCACACCCCAATTTTAAATGCAGACATAATAATTAAATTATATTTAAAGAATCTTGGGCTCCTAAGTGTAGATTAAGTGTTTTGTGTCTGGAGAGAACTGATCAGGTCAATTTTTACTGGGCAGGGTCAATTTTTCTCTCCACCTTCCCCAGCTCAAGTCAAAACTCTGTGAAACCAAGGCCAGGATTTCATGGTGGCATCATTTCAGAAATGTTGTTGCTTTTTTCCTGTTTAAAAGATGCCCGAGCTGGTGCCGACACTTTTTGTAGAATCATAGAATCCTTTAGGCTGGAAAATACCCCCAAGGTCATCGAGTCCAGCCTTTGGGCACCACCCTTTCCAATAAACCACAGCCCTTGGTGCCACAGCCAGTCATTTCTTTAAGACTTCCAGGGATGGAGACTCCAACACTGCCCAGGGAAGCCTCATCCAATTCTTATCCACTCTTTCAGTGAAAAATTTTTTCCTAATATTCAACCTGAGCACTACTTGGGGCCTTTTCCCGGCCTCATCCAAATCTTATCCACTCTTTCAGTGAAAAATTTTTTCCTAATTTTCAACTACTTGGGGCCTTTTCCTCTTGGCCTATCAGCATCCTGGATAGGGAAGAACATTTGAAAAATAGAGTATAGATACTCAAGAGAAGCTACTATGGAAATACCTCAATTTTCCTAATTTTCAACTACTTGGGGCCTTTTCCTCTTGGCCTATCAGCATCCTGGATAGGGAAGAACACTTAAAAATAAAATATAGATACTCAAGAGGAGCTACTATGGAAATACCTCAATTGGTACAACTGTGTGATGCTGTTTGTTTAGTTGGGGTTCATTTCTCCTGGCATCTTTATTTTTGTTTTTCAATTCAGAAAATGTATCATTTTCAGTGGGAATATTTTACTGGTACCTAATTCTTCTATTAACTGGATATAATATTCACTTGTCAATGCTGAGCAGGCTGCTAAAATGAGTGGCTGCTATTTTGGGTGTCCAGTTGTTGTGTTGAGGAGAAAATGCTGCATTTGGGGCCGTGTGGCAGCGGGATCGGGCCCTCAAGGGTTGTGCAACATCACCCTGGGCTTCAAACAATAGCTGCCCATATTCCCTGCAGATGTGATTTCCTCCTTCCCTGAAATTTTGTGTGCATTACAGCATGTGTTGATAGGTCATTATACATTAGAGCTCCAGTTGTCCTTCCCCTTCTCTTTTTTCATTTGCTCAGCACTTCGTGTTCTGTGTTGATTACCACCCCCCACCTCTGCTTGCTTTAAACACACAAGGGCTGGGTTCTGTTTTTCTTAAATATTTCTAAGGTTTGAACAAAATGGTTTCATTTTATATTATTTAAGTGCAGAAAAAAACCCCTCTTTCCCCCCCCCCACATATTTCCAGCTGAATATTTTTCTTCCAAACTTGGCTCGCGATTCACAGATCAAGCCAAGTTTGATGAGAGTTTGGGTAAGTGATGTTTTAGTACACAGAACACTTTAGGGAAGATTTTTTTTTTTTTGAAGACCATCTGTTTGGCTTCAGCTTTTATCCTCACACCCTGTTAGGGACACAGAGGGCTTGGTGTGTGCCAGACCCCTGCAGCACAGGAGCTCTGGGTCAGGTAATATCAGTGGTGTTATCCAGAGCCTGCACTCATCCCTCCTTTTGGGGAGACAGGAGCCAGGCAGGAGATGTTCCACGTGGGCATTAAGGGGCTTTTGGCTCCATTTCTGTGCTTTAAAGGTCAGCACAGTGGGGAAATGCTGCCTGGCAGGGCAGGCATGGAAAAGCTGCAGTGCCCAGTGTGGATTGCCCTGGGCTGGCACTCGTGTGCCCAGAGGGACACAGATGAGTGGAGCCGGCTTTGGACCCAGGGTTTGGTCCAGATTGTAAAATGCATGAAGTTCCTGAGAAATGGGAAGTGTTTTGGGAGGGTTTGGTGTGGTCAGCTATGCAGGTAAGCCCAGAGGGCTCAGGGTGTGGCAGCAGTCACTCAGGTGTGGGGTTTTCTCTGCTCCTGGCTGTGTAGGACCTGTCATCCCATTGCTGGCACCTGCAAGGACTCAAAGAGCATCAGGACCAAGTGCTTTAAAAGATTTAATCCTCTCAAATTTCTAAAAGAACATGGACAAGTTAGGTACAACTTTCCTTTCTGGTGGATATTTTGCACATTTTCATGAGTAAGGATCATTTTTAATCCTGATCTCTATACCTGTCCAAGTGCAGTATTAACCTGTGGGTGCTCCAGTCAGGACACAGCTGCCATTCATAAAAATAAATGGGAATGCACCTGAACCTGGGCAGGTGTTTGAGCCTGGAGCTGAGTGTGGTTCCTAAAAAACCCTATGAGAAGCTGGAAAGCCCTGAGATGCTTGAACTTGATTTGAGTTTGCAAGTTGCCAGCCCAGGTTGCTTTCAAATGATGGAATTTCAAGCTGGGAATTTTGGTTTTTGATGTTAAATTTGGGGGATATGTGAATCAATGAGCAAATTTTACTGTGTGGCTTCTTTAAATAAATAACTGTGGGAAAGTAGCTGTACACAATCTACCTGTCACTGGGTTAGACCCTTAATCCACCTGGGTCATTGTGAGCCTCATGGACTTTTAAAATACTGTCACTGACCTCAATATATAAACAGAGATTGGAAAATCCACCTCTCCCCCACCTTGCAGAGAGTGGCTCCCCACACCCCAAGAGATTGGGGTTGTGTTGGAGCTGGAGACAAGCAGAAGAAAAGAAAGAAAGGTGCCCATGGTGGGCAGAGAGGATGGCAAGACCTGCAGGACATTTCCAGCTCTCACTGCAACACAAGTGACTTCTAAATGCAAATAAATCAGAAATTCTTCTCCCCTCTGGGGAGGGGGCAGTGGATTCAGGGGTCAGTAACACTGCTTTGCCAAGCTGAAGTGTTCAAGGCCAGATTCTGAGCTCATGTGAATCTGTTTCCTTCCTTTGCCCGGGCTGGAATAAATCAGGGCTGCAAATTGAGATCTTAAAGAAGGGGTTTTAAAAAAAGGGAGAAAGAAAGATGAGAAGGCAGAGTTCCTTTTCTTGTAGCAACACTCTTTTTTTCTTTCTTGGTGTTATGTTATGCTTTGAATATAAACTCTAGCAATGAAATGTGAAGATAAAGATGAAAGCCAGCTATAAAATATATATTTAGACCATATTTCTTCTGGTTTTTAAGTGTGCACTTGTCACAGCTCTAAGATTGTGCATGTGAAGTGGCAGAGGATTACCATTTCTGCTGCTTAGCATGCATTGCATCTCCCTTTGCTCCTGAAGAAGCAGCTTTTGCATCCCTGCCTGCCCCATTCCCGAGCATTGTGCCATGGATTGTGTTCAGGAGCAAACATCAGAATTGTGGTTATTTGTGTGGCATTCTGGACACTGATTACGTGAATCTCAGTGTGAAATTCTCTGCTACCTATAAAAGTATCATCAGCTCTGGCAGTTGTTGGTTATCTTTATGATTCTCCAGATTTATCACATCTATTGGGTGTTACACTGATGCTCTTCACCTTTTTGCATTTTTTTAATGCGTTCACTCTAAAGTCCTAGTTCAATACCTACTAAAATTGGGATTTTTTTGCCATTGAGACAATACCATTGGCAAGAAGAGAAAATAACATTAAATTTGTTTAAAAGCCACTGAAATAATGCTGGAGATTCAAGAACACATTGGGAGCTGCAAACTGGCAGAAGGGGCAAAGGCAGTGATATTCATGGTCTTAGCCAGAGTTTTGGTCTCCACACCAGTTCCAGATTTATTGAGAACTTACTGGGGGCACCAGACAGACTCACAGAATCCTGGAATGGTTTGGGTTGGAAAGGACCCTAAAGTTTGAATTTTTCTTCCACCTGCCATGGGCAGGGACACCTTCCACCATCCCAGGCTGCTCCAGGACCTCTCCAGCCTGGCCTTGGGCACTGCCAGGGGTCCATGGGCAGCCCCAGCTGCTCTGGGCACCCTGTGCCCCCCACCCTGCCAGGGCAGGTCTCTGTGCTGGTTCCCATTTCCCCTCTCTGCTGCACCCCTTGTGTGACTCTCACAGCTTTGATACACAGCTGAGGGGCTCACTCTGTCAGATAATTAATTTAGAGCTCAGTGCTTTCAAGAGCAGACCCATTCAAGTTTATTTCATAACTGGCATAGCCTTCGTGCAAGTGATAATTGTTTATATTCCCTTCAACTGAGCCTCCTGCTGTTCCTTTTCATTTGAAATAATTACCAAAGTTTAGACTTCCAGACAATTGTATTAAGGGGAATCATACAGTGCTGCTTAAACAAGGCTTTGAAGGCTGAGAGGACAGCTTTCATAGCTCTTTTACATGGTTGTTTTACATATCTTGAGAGAGAGAGGCATAACCAGAATTTATAGTGCTCTCCATATTTTTTATGACTCATGAGCATCGACTATAAGAGGCAGAGCTGTGCTCTCTCCACAAGCTGTGTCATCAGCTGGGAATGCAGCTTGGCACAGGCAGAGGAGCAGCACTAATCCTCCACAACCTTCCCTGGGAGATCCTCTCCTTGAGCCTTTAATTAATAACCTGGAAGTCATTAATTTAACAGCCTGGTAAACAATCTGATATTTCTTTTGCTTTTCCTCGTACACATACTCCTGCCTTGTAGGGCCACTCTGAGGAGTAATTAGTGCAAATGTGCTCTATTAGTTAATAACTCTTGTGTGTTTGTTTAATTTGGAAGCAGGAGAAGTTTTGCATGGACACAATCAGGGAAGGGAGCGTGGCACCTCCTCTGGCAGTCAGGGAATTTCTGTGTCCCAGCGAGCCAAAGCAGCTCAAAGCCACCCCTCTCACCTTACCTCGTCCAAGAGGAGGAAAACACGTTCCCTTCCTCCCATCCCACCTCGTTTAACCATTGATCCATCTGATAATTTAATCCATGGCATTTTTTAGAAGTGCTGGTAGGTGTGTCCTGGTTCCAGGGACTTGCTGGAGCTCACACAGCAGCTCCGGGGCTGAGAAATTCCTGGAGCTGGGACCACCAATGAAAACTCTGTGCTGGTGATTGAGTGGGGAAAATTCTTTTCTCTGTCTGCACTGAATCAGTGCCCTGGTTCCAGCTAGATACACGAGGATTCATTTCCTGCCTGAGCCACTTGGGCATACTGGGAAGTGTCAAGCAACTGGGATTCATCCCAGAAAAAAGTCCATTGCATTTTTAGCCTAAGTGATACAGCGTGTTAAGTTTGCAAAGCTCTGTGTGAGCCTTCATGCTCAGGTATTATTGGAAGTGCTGGGTGTTTTAAAGAGCAGAAAATGGAGAGCTTTGTAGGAACAAGCCAGCAGCCACCTCCTGCCCTCCGTGGGGGTTTGCAGCCTTCCACAGGGTGAAATTCCCCTTCATCAGCTTCTATCACGCTGAGCTGCTGGAGGAATTCTGTCATACTTGGCCAGGGGAGATCACCAGTGATATAATGGTGGGGAGCTCTGCCTCCCAGTACCAGCCCTCGTGGCCAGGGGCTCTGCAGAGGGTTTGCCTGGGACCCACCAGCTATGAGGTAGTGTCTCAGATCCGAGCTCCAGCAATCCTTCAAGAGCTGGTGGGGCTGAAGCAATCCACTCTGAGCTTTCAGGCTGGCATTTCAAAGAAAAAAAACAACCCCACAAGCAAACAGATTGTGATTTCTGCAATAAAACGAGGGGGGGAAAATATTTTGATTTTAATGATGCAGTTCACGTTAGCGACCCTTTAATGTGGGATTAAAATCTAAACCTAAGTTCCTGCCTTGTGCTGGGTTTGTAAAGTGCTTGTACTGAGGCATTTTCATATTGAATTAATTTAGCTTATACTTGGCTATTTCACGTCTCTTGCAACAGATCTTGCGAGTGTAAGGTATGAATTTCAGTGTTGGATTAAAAGAATGCTTTGCTTTCCAGCTCTGAGCATGTGATCAGGTTTTTTTTGTTTTTTTTTTATTTTTTTACAGGCAGGAGGAGAATCTCCCTTGTTCTAAATTCCTGTTGTGAGTGCCTTGGGTCAGACTGAAGCCTAGACTAGAGCAGGTTTCTCCCACCAGGCACCCCTGGTACCAGGAATGGGCAGCTCCTGCAAGGAGTCCTTTGTGGACTTGGAACAGCAGCAAAACTTGGGGCTTTTCCAAGGACTGAAATCCTCTGAGCAGGGGAAACCATGAGCTGCTGACATATTTTGTGACGAAGACCCTTGTTTCAGAAAGCCACAGTAAATTGAGTTGTTCTCAGTGTGTGTTTTAAGGGTGAAGAGGGAAATTGAGCTGGTCAATCCACTGAGTCCTACAGCTAACAAGCCCTGTGCCTTTGTTGTTGAATATAATTCTATTTCAATGTGCTTTACTCAAGCCCCAGTTGATTTGCCTCTTCTATAGGAATATTTCTCATTTTTCAGAATTGTAATGAGGAGTCATAGAGGTTATATGCAGTTTAAAGCCTGATAAAAAAAATAATTAGGATTGATAATAAAGCTTTTTAAAATGCAGCAGGAATATCTTGACAATAAAAGGCTTTCAAGGTGTTGGTATTTTTCTAGAAAAAAATGACTGCCAAAAAACTCTGCCAGCTGCTTTCAAAAAGCTTGTGTAGATGAGGTAAAAATTATCTGTATCATTTTGGTATTGCAGCAGAAAGTTTGTGTTCAGTTTTTGTCTCGTGGAAATCGTGTGTCCCATTTGTGTTGTGTCTTTCCTCAAGGACACAGCTCTGAAGCAAAATGGAGCTTTTGCAGCTGAACACTGCAATTTCCAGCCTGGCAGAGGTGGTGGGGTCAGGGAGCCTGGAGAGGCTGGGGGTGAAATCCTTGTGAGATGCATTTCTACTGAATATCGTGTGTGGGGTGGGGCTGCTGCCAGAGCCTGCAGGGTGTTCTGGGCTTGATCGAGGATGTGCTGGGGTGTTTCTGCCCAGTGCCACCATAACTCTGCTGGTGACAATGTCCTGGAGCTGTTTCTGCCCAGTGTCCCCATAGCTGTGCTGGTGATGATGTGCTGGGGCTTTTTCTGCCCAGTGTCCCCCTAACTGTGATGGTGATGATGTGCTGGGGCTTTTTCTGCCCAGTGTCCCCATAGCTGTGTTGTTGACACTGCTATGTGGCTGTTTCTGTGTCCCCATAGCTGTGCTGGTGACACTATGGGGCTGTTTCTGCCCAGTGTCCCCATAGCTGTGTTGTTGAGACTGCTATGTGGCTGTTTTTGCGTCCCCATAGCTGTGTTGTTGAGACTGCTATGTGGCTGTTTTTGCGTCCCCATAGCTGTGTTGTTGAGACTGCTATGTGGCTGTTTTTGCGTCCCCATAGCTGTGTTGTTGAGACTGCTATGTGGCTGTTTTTGCGTCCCCATAGCTGTGTTGTTGAGACTGCTATGTGGCTGTTTTTGCGTCCCCATAGCTGTGCTGGTGACACGTTATGGGGCTGGTTCCGCCCAGTGTCCCCATAGCTCTGTTGGTGACACTGCTGTGGGGCTGTCTCTGTGTCCTCATAGCTGTGCTGGTGACACTTTATGGGGCTGGTTCTGCCCAGTGTCCCCATAACTGTGCTGGTGACAATGTGCTGGGGCTATTTTTACGTCCCCACAGCTGTGCTGGTGACACTGTATGGGGCTGTTTGTGTCCCCATGGCTGTGCTGGTGACACTTTATGGGTCTGTTTATATGTCCCCATAGCTGTGCTGGTGACACTGTATGGGGCTGTTTGTGTCCCCATGGCTGTGCTGGTGGCACTGTGCTGGGGCTGTTTCTGTGTCCCCATAGCTGTGCTGGTGAGGCTGTTTGTGTCCCCATACCTGTGTTGGTGGCACTGTATGGGGCTGTTTGTGTCCCCATGGCTGTGCAGGTGGCAGTGCCTGCTCTGAGCTCTGTGTGCTCTCACTGCCACCGCAGCTGAACACACTGGTGGTGGCTCTGCCCCTGGAGCCAGGGGAGGGCTGCTGTCCCTCCCGTGTCACACCAGGATGTGTCCAGCTCTGTTTAGGTCCCCAGCTCTGTCCTGGCCTTTGATGCTCTGCCAGCTCCGAGGTGTGTGTTTCCCCTGGAGCTGCAGTCACGCTCAGGAAATGAGGAGCTCCTCAGTCCTGCCCTCATTCCTCCTGCCTCAGGATCAACTTTATTTGGCTTCTGCTGCGTGACCTTGTTCCCCCTTCCTCTTCTGGCCCTGTCCTCCTCCAGGGTGGTTCCTTGGCAGGGTTCATCTCCTCTTTTGTTCCTCCTCTCTCCACTGACCACATCCTTGGAGGAGCATTCCCTGAATAAAAATGGTCTTTTTGGGGTGAACCTGCCAAGCCCTTCCCAGCCAGTCATCGTTGTCTGGAGTGATTCCTGGAATCACAGAATGGTTTGGCTTGGAAGGGATCTTAAAGCTCATCTCATTCTATCCCCTGCCATGGGCAGGGACACCTTCCACTGTCCCAGGTTGCTCCAGCCTGGCCTTGAACTCTTCTAGGCACGGGGCAGCCACACCTCTGCCTCCTTCTGAGGCGGCAGCATTTTGCATTCTGAGTTAAAATGAAATCATTTTAATATTTAGAAGAATTTTATTACCTGAGACCACCTCAGCGAGCACAGCAGCAAAGATTTTTAGCCAGAGTTGGTGCCTGGGGATGGCAGGGTCAGATCTTCTCTGAGCTGCCCAGTTTTTGTTGATTTTTTTGGTGGGTGTTATTTTCTGGCACGCTTCATCCCTGGCAGTGCTGGGCATGGCAGGCTCCTGCAGGCAGCAATCCCGGGTGCAATCCCACCTTGGTGTTTTCCATTATCCACTTCAGCTTCTCCCATTGCCTCCTCTCTGCTGGGAGGTACAGCCTGTCCTGGGACAGCCACGCTGCTCTGAGATGTGAGAACTGGGACAGCCAAGAGCCTCCCTGCCCCAAAAAAGGGCCCTTGTCCTGGCAGGGCTGAACCTGCCTTGCAAAGGAGGTTCTGGACATGGATCTGCTGCAGGAAAAGCCAACAAGAGGAATTTTGTCCTCAAAGCAACTCCAGCCTGTTCCTGTGTCAGCATTGCCCACTCCCTCCAGGAGAAAGAGTGGGGTCCCTAAATTCAGTGTATCCAAGAGAAAGTGCCTCTCTCTTGGTTTCAACAGACAGAAACGTTGTTGAAACCAGACTTTTTTTGGCATTTACTGGCATTACTAAGAAAGAGTTGGCCAGGAAAGCTGGCAGAAGGAGATGAGTTGGAGAAGCTTTAAAGATTTTTTTTTCCCTATAAAATGAATATCCAGAAGCTGTGTAAATGTAATTTCTTCAGTTTGAAAAGTGTATAGAAAGACAACATATACACATTTCTGACTGAAATACCATCTCAGCTGGCTGTGCCCTCCAAATTCTTTTCCCTCAATTAAAAAGATGGGGAAAAAAATAAAAAGAAATGACAAGACAAAACAAAACAACACCTCAGGAAATCCCTAGAATGTTTATTCAGGAGCAGAGCAGCCTGTTACAGTCATTAGCTTGCAAAGGTATTTCTGTTATAGTCAGAGGGCAAAGTGAATTTTAACCTTTTATTGCCAAGAGATGTCATGTTTTTCGTGGAGGAGCTATTGAGGTGTGTAAATCCCTGTGAATGAGTGAGTGGCATCTGTGAAAACCCCAACCACAGCCCCAAAGCACACCCTGCAGAGAGAAACTAAAATCAATTTCAATGCCCACAGTTAAACATAAAGTACTACATTTCATGCTTTATTGAGTTTCTATTTATTGCTTAATTTCTGCCTGTAAAAAGGGCTTCAATTGAAGCAAAAAGATATTTCAAAATATTTGACTCTCTTTTTCCTTACGAGCTTAGTGGGGAAATGCCAGCTGCTATGGGGTTTTGATTATAAAGGGAAAAAAGGGCTGGATTGGTTTAAAATGTGATCTGTGGGAACCTTCCAGAGCAGGATCTTTCCCAGGAACCCCAGAGGAGGGAGAAAAGAAAGGAAAAAGCAGCTTCAGGGAGACCCAGGGTCAGGAGCCTGGGAACACAGCTCGTCACAGGGGCAGAGTTAGGAAATGGATGGAAGCTCTTGGGATTTTAAAGATGGAAAGCTGAATTACTTGCTCTGTTCAGTCAAGCATCTCCCCTTTATTGTCCTGACCCTTCCCATCTATAAAATGGGAATAAAGTTTAACCCAGGCAATGGCTCATCAATTCAGTTTTTGTAATTTTTTCAGATTAAAAGTATTATTTGTGTTCCTGCTTTGGCTGTGCAACCTTTAGGAGCCAGGAATTTGCTGTTCTGGGGGAAAGAGGGATGTCCTGCATGCGTGGAAAAACCCCATGTGTGTTGTTTGAACAAGGGAAGAAATATTTTCAAGATTTTAAGTCTCAGGGAATAAAAGAGGAGGAGTGATTGCAGTGCTGAGCATAAGGATTGTCACTGTTGCTAACTTGGAGGCAATTTGAAAACATCTTGTAAATATTGTGAGGAACATTAACTGAGATTTTTATAGTGTATGATGAGCCTATAACTCAGTCCAAGTTCAGACAATCACCTTTCTTTGATGGAGATCAACAGGGACATGAAAACACTTCAATTTAAGAAATACTTTGGTTATTAATATTTTGGTTTATTATGTATCTCTCATTTATATGTACATTTTTACTTCTTTCAACCATGCAATTTAGTCATCAAGCACCAATTTGTTTTTAAAATTGCATTTATCAATATTATCCCACTTCCACACATCTATTAACTAATTTAAATAGAAATCTCAATGTGTAGAATAGAAATCAGCTCTAATTTCAGAGTCTTCATGGAATTAGTGTTTAGCAGTTTCCCTAAATCTCTGTGAGATGGAGACAACGACAGCTGGATTTGAGTAATTCCTTTTGTAGGAAGAACCACAGTGCTGAATTTTCCTGTATTTGTCTTAATGGAGTGGGTATATCTATCTGTATAGATACATAGAGAGATAGATATATCTATATATGTAGATATATCTATATATATTGAGATCTCTATCTATACTTATACAGCTGCTCTGTTTCCAGCCTTATCTCAGGATTCAGCTCTCAAACCAGGTTTTGAATTTGTTTTTGCAAAACTCAGTGAGGAAAAAGCAGCTGAATGAGGTACAGCATGATCTGGCACTGAAATCCAATCAGAAAATCAAGCAGTGGAGAGGGAGGATGCACAGCATGGAGTGAAACTCTTATCAGTGCTCTGCTTTTCTAGGACAGGTTATTAGGGAGGAATTTCATTTAGGAGCAGAGGGTTTATCAGTGTGTCCTTGTGATGGACTCAGCAATGCCATAAACTTCATATATGGAGATGGAGTTCTTCTAATTTTAGGATAAGGCATTGAGAGGGGGGAAAAAAGCATAATGTAAAAGAAATAAAGGCTATTCCAAGTGTGGATATTATCTGTGCCATCACTGCACAGCTTCACATTGCAGGAGGATCAGCTGCTGTGGGTATTTTGGCTGATGTGGATGAAATCAGTATCTTCTGGAGCTCCCCAGTATTGTGTACATATAATTCAGTTACTTTGAGGCAGGTAACAAAGGGCATATTTTCAATACTGATATTTCTGTGGGGAAAAAAAAAAAAGGCATTTGAAAATTCCTCACAACTCTATTTACTAAACATTTTAGACAAAGAGTCCAGTCTCTGTTTGAAGGCTTCAAAGGCAATGTTGGCTTGTTTTTGCCAGCAAATTCTTTATTTTTCTCAGTGCAAGAAAAATCAATACAACCCTGGTAACACAAAGCTGTGGCTTACCAAGGTATATTCCTTAAGTCCAGTTTGAATTCTGACATTGGCCATCACACTCAAGCCAAATTATTTGGTAATACCAAGATGTGCTTGGTTTTTTCTGGCATCCATGGTGTAGTTTTTATGGTTTTGCATTCTATATTTTTATATTACATACAAATACTTCCTTGCCAGGGCAATGAGAGTTTCAAAAGTTCCTCATGAGCCACAGTGAAGTTGTTTTCATGCTCTGTCCTTTTAGTGTGCTGGCTGGCACCTGAGCTAGTGAGGAATTTATTCAGCATAAAATAAAGTCGCAGCGATTTATTGCTGTCGTTGCCTATCCCACAAAACCACTCCTCTGCATCCCTAGGAATGCACAAATTTGCTCCTTCAATTTTAGGGAGCTCGTTTATTGATGCAATGTCACCGTCACAGCCTTGCTGCAGGGAGAGGAAATAACTTGTATTTAGCCTCAGGCAAAGTTTGTGTGTTCAAGGTGTTCTTATCTGTGAATTTTGATTTGCAAACTGCAATTTGATGGAGTTGTTTGGGGGGTGCTGCTGCTGTAACTCCTTTATCAAATGCATAATGAAAAGGATGTTTACTTAAAAACATCCTGGATGTAAAAACACGTGTTGTCTGAGGGGAATAATGCAGCATCTCTCAGCTCAGGAATCCCTTGGGGTGAGTGCACACAGGGCATCTCTGCTCTTCCTAATTCTTCCCCTAAGTGTAACCAATTTAGTCAATCCTCAAATGTTATTTTCTTGTGCCTCTTGAGGGGTTGTCCAGGTTCCTCTCTGAAATTCTTCTGTCTTCTGGTGAGCAAGGTTTCTCATTTATAGGGGCTGGGATATGGCCCTAAAACACCCCTTCCCTCATCACCTCAGGAAACCAACACAGTGGGGGAGCACCTGCAGAGCCCTGCTCTATTTATATGTTGATGAGCCTGGAGGAAAAGTTCCAGAAATGCTGGATATACTTCAGAAATGCTGGATATACTTTTAGACTTTCCAGAAGGCTCTGCCTGGCTCCTGTGCTTCAGAGCCCTGCTCTGAGCACACTGTGCTCAGTGATATTTGGGGATACAGCCATGGCAACCCTGTCTGGGAACCACTTCCTACTTACAGGGACACTCCTGAACCTCTCCAGGAGCCTTTCTCTGTTTATTCTGCTAAAATGTGTGCTTTGGATGTATAAAAACCACCAATATGTCAACAATATGTTATTTATAACAAAGTTTTAGACATTTGTGTAGTTGAATGTTATTTAAAAATGTAAGAAGTGCAGCATTAAGGCTTTTTTTGTAAAGGAGTGGTAATTCAGTAGTTTAGGTGCATATCTCAGTGAAAAGTTGGACTTGTTGCTGTATGGAAAAAACCAAAAAGCAGTGTTAAATGGCTCAGGAGCAGTGGGGTGAGACTTGTTCATTCCTTGGGAAGTGGTGGAGTCACCGTCCCAGGAGGAGATTTAAGTGGATGTGGCACCTGGGGACATGGGTCAGTGGTGGCCTTGGAAGTTCTGGATTGAGGGCTGGACTCCATGATTTGAGAAGTCTTCTCTACCCTAAAGGATTGCATGATCAGAGGGGTAATTTCCACCCTAAACCATGCCAAGGTTCAGTGATTGATACTGGAGGACTCAGGAGTGAAGGTGGGAGGCTGAGGATCTCACTGGAGACTCAGCCCCAGGGACTGGAGATGTTTCATAACAGCTCCTCCTTGAATAATTCCTGGGAAGGAAAACAGACATTAAAATAAATGAGGGAGATAACTCACCCAGGAGGACAAGGGAAGGAGAGCCAGGAATGGCTTGGAGGAACCATGGCTGTGGTGAGGAGCAAGGAGCTGGGGCTGCCAGCGTGGAGAGGAGAAGGCTGAGCAGGGCCCTGGGGGATCCTGCAGGGTGGACGTGGCTGCAGGGAGAGAAGAGGCAGTAATTAGTCTGTGTGACACTGCTAGATGTGCTCCTGTCCAGCAGGGACAAGAAGAATGGCCTTACAAGGCAGCGAGGAAGAGCTCTGTAATAAAGATAATGAGAAAAGGATGTATTTACATGCATATCATGAGGAAGGGAGGATAAAGGTCTCTGAGTGCGCTGGAGTTTCAGAAAAGCCAGAGAAAAGCTGCTAATGAGAGTGGTATAGTTGATCCTGACACGGGGCAGGAGCCTCTGAGGTCCCAAAAGCCACATTTTCTATGATTGAGTGCAAAGTGGGGGCTGCTCCTTCTGCTTCATGGAAACCTCCTTTGGGAACATTGCCATCTCTGCATTACAAGGGATAAGATTTGGATTTTTCTGGAATTTTAGATACCTGAAACTTCATAGGGAACATTTTTTCTGCTGAGGGTGGGAAATGTGTGCCCGACAGCTTTTCTTTCTCTTGTCATTATTGGCATTGTACAACTTGGAACCAGACTAAATAACACCTAGACAACTAAAGCATTAACTCCTTTCTCAGCTGGGTGAAGAGAAGGAGAATTCTTTAACAGAAGTTCAGTCTTTTGTTCTATTAAATTTTGGTTTTAATTCAAGGAGAAATTGGAGAAATTGGATCAGGATGCCATGGAGTTTGGGATATTTAATATTCCAACCCAATTGGTTTAGGGTGGAAGCTGTGGCTCTGGAAGGTCTTGGTAATTTTTGTGTTCTGCAGCTCTCTCCTACCTGTGCCAAGTCATTGGCTTCTGATTTTGGGGATGAAAATAAGTAGAGTAGGATTATACAAATAATGGAGTGAAAAGAGGGGGGAAACACTTTAAATAGAGGACTGAAGGTCTGTTAGCAACTGAGAGCTGCCCAGGAGGGTGGGTAAAGAATCCTCTCTCAGGATGGGGTGCTCTGGCAGCCCAGGTTTTGCACAGAAGGATCTTGGAGGAGATCTGATTCCATAAAGACCAATTGAAATGCAGTTTTTAACTTATAGTTCTACTTGCTCCTCATCTCAGCTGCAGGGCCACTGCTGCTTTCTCCCATTATTCCCAGGTTCCTGACAAATCCATTTTCACTCAGTCCCCATGGACACTGGGCTCCAGCACCTGCTGAGCTGCAGAGTTCTGTTCCTGCTATTTCTTCCTGGGATGTTCTGCTCTGTGGGGCTGAAGGTGGGAAATGGAGATGTTCCCTGAGCCTTCTGCAGGATTTTTCCCTCTTTCCCACCCCTGTGCAGTCAGCCCAGAGCAGACTCAGGAATATTCCTGTTCATTTGCACTCTGAAGGTGAGAGCAGACTTTGCTTTATGCTTTTATCACGTGTTGCAAATGCCTTTGAGATGTTTCTTTCTTTGTTATCTCAAAATTCTGTGCTTTATTGATTTTTGGGTTTTCTCTAAGGGGCTGAAAATTTCAGCAGTAACCCTGAAACCAACTGAAATAATTGATTATCTGTTTTTACCTCCTCTTCAGTTATTTACCTCATGCCCTTCGATGGAGAAAGGCTGTCCTATTTCTCGATGATTTACTGTAAAGCAGATCTTTGCTGAGCTTTAATATCAATTTATATAACCTTGATCCAGGGGTTATTTTTTGAGAGCCACTGGTTTATCTAATATGTCATGGAAGAAGTTGTTCTAGAAATATTTCTTATAGCTTATTCTTATGGAACAGATGGGTAATGTGAAAAAACCCCATATTTTTTATAAGCTCAGATTGCAGTCGAAAATACTTAAATTATCTCCAAGTGTAACTAGATGCCTAATGAACTTTATAACAAATATAGATATTTTAAAATACATTTTATCACAAATAGATACTTTTGTATACAGGGGGTTTTTTATGTGTGGATATTAATGGTAACAACACTTTTATCTGTGTTTTGTCTTTGCCTTTGTGGCAAGAAATATATTGGTCATTAATACTTTAAACCTAGGGGTATCAGTCAGAACACCACATGTGTTTTTGTTCCAGGATGAGCTTTCTGAGATAAATTTACTGTGCTTTCCACACTCCTTCGTGCCATTTGTTTTCTCCAAGAATGTCACTGTATAGGTGGGGTATCTCTGGGCAAAGTCTCTTTCTAATTAAGCAGAAAAATGTGAGATGCTGCCCCCAGGTTTCAGGATAATTTACTTTACTCGGAAATCTTCGGATCCTTCTTTCTCTTAGGGCACATTCCAGGATATAAAAATGATTCATGTGTCTTGGAAGTACAGCTTTGGGAAGTTTGTCAAGTTATCTTGAGTAGCCCAAGAGTGGGGTGAAATCGCCCCTTTCATTAGTTTAAAAAATACGAATATTTTATCTGCCTTTGTATAACGCATCCATCATCCTGGGAAGACCATCAGAGACAAACTGTGGTTTGAAAGGGTGGAAATCAGACCCCAGCTCCTCAGTCCTGCCCTGCATTCCAGCGTTTGGGATGCAGAAGGGAGCTGGAATCCAGAAGCAAATTGGTGAGCGCAGTAACAAATTAGCGCAGGAGATTTAATCGGAGCATGGAATAGGGAAGGATGTTTAGGGAGAACGAAGCCTGAGCTCAGAGATCTTGGCACAGGCCTGGTGCAGTGGAACTCGGTGATGGGGGGGAGAGGGAGGCTCTGAAAGTGAAGAACAGCATATAAATTAAGCCAAATAAATTAAGTAATTCAAGCATTAATCTAGCCATCCCTCCGAGTTCATTCAGAGAGGCAAAACATCTATCATTGCTTCTCTGGAGATTGTAGCATTGTTGAGAATTCCGTTTAGCCAGGACATTTAGACCAACCCTTGCATTCAAAAAAAATCCTTAATTTTCTCATTGTCTGAAACTGATTGTATCTTTTTGCCTTTCAGTAAGTTTCACTTAGTTGCAATTACTTTGGCTTCAAAATCTTGAAATCGAATGAATTAATGAAAATGGAAAATCAGAACTCTTTCCTAATTAAGAACTGAGCTTTTCAAGGAATATGAAAGGATTTAATTTAGAGAGAGATGTTTGGAGAGCATGAAATGTGGCTTGAAGGAGATACATGTGCATTCAATAGAGCTCACTGAGCCCAGCCAGATTTGTATTGACGGGAAACAAAAAGCATCTGAAATCCTCTTTCAGTGATAGGAAAATTTATGGGATTTCTTGAAGCTCTCCAAGTTGACTTCCAGTTCAGGGAAATGGGTGGCCATCTCTGTGTCTCAGTGGACACAATTCCTGCTGAATTCCTCATTATTTCTCCCTGTGGCAGTTTGCTGAACCTTTGGAATGGGATTTGGGGTTTGATTTTCCATGGCTTTGTAGCCCTTCCAGATGGATGGGGGGAATCCTCTGTCCTGGCACTGCTGCAGGTGACACTGAGGGGTGAAAGGAATGGCTCAGGTACTGACTCTGACAGTTCAGAATGGATTTTATCTTGTACTATCCCTGAAATCCCATTCTGTTCTGCTGCTCCCCCAGCAGACACACACACCTTGTGTCACAACCCCTGTGTGACACCTGGGCTCACCTGCTGGTGCCCTCCCCAGGCAGAGGAACAGAGCACACAGCACCTGGAGGACAGGCCATTTCTTATCTTTGTAAATTTAGTAGTAATTATCATCATAATTCCCCTGCCCCACAGTGCACAGCACGTCCTGGGCTCCCCACAAGTGATGGCTGCAATAATTCCGTGTGTGGAAGGGGAGATGTTTCCAAGGAGGGTCAGGCTGGCTGCTCAGCTCCAGCTCTGTTCTGGAACAGTGGATGTGTGGGTGGGAAAATGCAGAGCTATTAGCTGGGAATACCCTCAGGAAGCATGGTAGGACAAATGGAGTAAGGTGCAGAAAATATAATTACACGGGTAATGAGCTGATGAAGCCTTTGACATGGTCCATGCTTGACCTTGGCTTTTTGAGCACATGGGGAAAACGTGATGTTGTAATCAAACTCCTGGTAAAAGGAGGTCACAGCCCCCAGTGTCCTGACAAAGAGAAGGAATTTCACTTTTCCAGACAGGAGCAACCCAAAGGGGATCCACTACATTTGCACTGCACGGTCCTCAAAGAAGTCCACGTACATTTCAAACTGCTCAACAAAATATCAACAAATATAGCAGCTGCTGACTCCCATTACAATCACCCGAATTGCAAAGGGCCGTCTGCAGCGAGCTCTGCTCCATAACTGAGGCAACCCAGCCCCAGTGAATTGCTTCCTGCCTGCCAGCACTATTAAGTTGTGTTTTGTGACAATTTTCTCCAGCCCAGGCATGTTTGTTTTCTTTGCACAGCCTTGCACCAAGCATTGTTTAAGCAGCACATAATGGATTCCAACCAAGAGGTGCTTTCTGCTCCCATCTGTTTGATGGCACAGCGAGCAGTTGTGATTCATACGTGCAGTGTAAACACTGGGTAATGACTGTGGCTTTCCTTTCAGCCAATTCCAGGTTCTTTCATTCCCGGGCCAGCTTCTGGGCTGGTTTTGAGGCAGGGAAAAAATGTCTGAACCAGGCTTGAAATTTTCAGGTGTTAAATATCTCTCTAACGGAGTGACCCACCTTGGTGTAGAGGTGACAGTAAAAGCTGCCATGAGCAGGAGCTGTCATGAGCTTCTCAAATCTCCAAGGCTGTGTGGTGTCCAGTTGCCTTTTCTGAATATAGGGCCACCCAGACACTCCCCCAGAAACTTCCAGAGTATTTGCACTTTAAACTTTTGGGGCAACATCCCTGGAAGTATCCAAAGCTGGGTTGGACATTGGGGCTGGGAGCAGCCTGGGACAGTGGAAGGTTCCCTGCCCATGGCAGGGGTGGCACTGGATGAGCTTTAAGGTCCTTTTCCACCCAACCCAAGCTGTGGTTCTGTGAATACAATAAGGAAAATAAATATAGGGGTTGATTCAATTTTTAGCCCATTTTTTAACCAGACTCTTCAATGAGTTTTTTGTTTCGCTATTTTTTCCCCCTCTATTAAAAAGATTTTTTTATTGCCAGATCTTTCAAAAACTCAAATCTGTGTTGGTACAATCAGTCAACCTCCTGGCCACACCCTCAGGGTGCCAGAGGACAGGCAGGGCTCTGGCCAGTTTAGGGGATGGGATAGCAAACACACCCTTCCATTCCGTCAGGCTGGGATTCAACAGCTCTGCTGCTCCTGACCTGCTTCCAAACCCAGATCCTGCTGCTGGTCCTGCTGGGCTGCTTGAGAAGTCCTGCACTCCACGGAGTCACATCAGTGCCTGGATGAGCAAATTTGGGGATCTTGGATAGATTAGTGGAAATGACCCTCGACAGAGATGTTGTGTTTGGGATACACTGCAGCAAATGAGGGCTGGCTAAAAGCACACATATTTTATTATTATTTTTATTACTTGTTCTTACTACAAAATCGAGTTCACACTTCAGTGCAGTCATTTCATTCAGTCAAAACCATATGCTGTTGCATTTTCATTTCTTCCCTTTTTTTTTTTTTTGTGGCCTGTGAATCCAGGGAATCCCCTCCCCCAGCTGCAGAGCAGACTCCTCACAGGTCACCAGGCACTCAGGGAAGGGCAATAAATCCACACCGAAAGCTGCCTTGGGCTGCTTTGCCCCCAGCCTGCTGCAAAGGCTCAGAAAGGCTCCCGTGCCTGCCCTGGCTGCTTTGTGTTCCAGCTCCCATCCCTCTCCCAGCCCACATCATGAGCTGGAGCATCCCAGAGCTCGCTCCCCATCAGCTCTTTCAAAGTGCTGGCAGCACCAGTTCCCCTCTTCATAACTCACCCATGTTTGTTCTCTCAGAACTTGATTTTGAAAATCTTTCAAGCATTTTTTTTGTTGTTGCAAGGTTTGTACTGAAGAGGGAATACTGATTTTGACCTGGTTTTAACAGATCTAGTTCAGAGGATAATTGGAGAGCTGCTGTAAAAACCAAGGGCTGTCCTATTTGCACTGCTTAGATGCAATAAAAAAAAGAATTGATTTTACTTTGTTTTTTAAAGTATAAAGCTGAAAATTTTCTGCTAATCCCTTTTTAGCTGGTTAAATGCACCTTAATATATTTTAGCATAACCTCAGTGGTTGATAATGAAAATATGGTGTAAAGGCTGAATTCAGGTTTTATGCCTGACTTTTTATTGATAGTGAATAAATTCACAACATAACTCAGCCTGACAAGGTGCAGATTTCTTTCAAACATCAAACCAGTTATTTTGGATCTGCTCCTAAAATATTTGCTGTTTGGTGTTATGACATTTTAAACATGTTTTAGCCTGGTTATCCTTTGATTTTTAAGAAAATGTAAATCAGGAATAGCTCACAGAGAGGATGTAGCTAAGTTGTAAGCATGTTTTCCCTTTCCAGGAGCAGTCATTAGCTTTGTATTCCTGCATGGAAAGCAGGAAATGGGGAGCTGGAGCTGTGTAATTTTATTGATTTTGGTCTGGCACAATGAACTTCTGGGTTTCCTCTTTCTTGAGCATTGTTTGCTTGGATTTTTTAAGTCTGGATAGGGATCCTGGGGCACCAGTAGTGAGCAAGGAGCTGGGAATTCAAACACAGATATGGAAATTCACAGCACCTTCAGCAGATGCTGCCAAACAACCTGATGGACAGGGGCTGGCCCTGGCACTGCTGCAGAGGCAGCACACAGAAATATTGAGAGTTTTCATCTTAATTGAAAGTGCTTTTCGCTTATGAAGAGAAGTTTCCCAAATTTGGGTTGTTCCCAAGTGCTGCTATTTTATCTGCATCCCATGAGCTCCATGGTGGGGGTTTCTGCCAGCTGGTGGAAGGTTTTCCTGCTCATTGCAGGGGGATTGGACTGGATCATCTTTAGAGGTTCCTTCCAACTGAAACCATTCCATGATTCCTGTAAGGAAGCCAGGGAAGGAGCAGAAAAATTGCTTTAGGACCTCAACTGCCATGGGTTCTGCCACATTGTGTGGGGCAGAAGGTTTTAAAAAATATATACATTTTTTAATGTGTATATATATAAATTTTCCATGGATTTATAATATGGCAGTGTGGGGAGCAGGAAAAGGAGAGGGTGGAAAAGCCTGACTATCTCCAAGCAGCAGTTGCAATTTGCTATAGGAGTTAAGAAAAAGAAGACAAAAATATTAAAGAAAACCTAACAAATTTAGCTGTTGTGCCTTCCAGATAGAGGAATCTTGCATCTCTCTGTACAGCCAGCAAGAAAGCAAAAATCTGATCATTCTGCTTTCAAATAATCTCTTTAAAATAAACTTGGGGACAAACTTGCAAGTTCTTTGGTTTCCTACATTACTGGAATGGCTCAGCCAGTTTGTTAAAGGCTTGGGAGTCTTTGCTAAGCCATTAAAGAAAATAAAAAAACAACTGCAAAAGGCTCTGTTCTCTTAGTTGGTGCTCATTATAAGCAGCCACAGGGATACATCCTTCTCATCTGAGAGCAGGCAAAGCACAGCTGAATGTGCTGCCCCCAGGAACCTGCAAAACCATAAGAATTAAATGTTTATGCTTTTCATGACCTGCACATGAAATATTGCTCAGTCTTGGAGGTGTTTGCAGAAAACGTTGCACTTTGTGTTCGCTTCCAAACTGAAGCCAAAAGAAAACCAGGAAATGTTTATGGGTTTAAAAGCATTGCATACAATTTACAGCATTTGTTGCAGGTTGTAGTTATCTTAAATGTATATATTTTGTAGACAGCTTGCCTTTGTTGGATTGAGTTCCAGTTTCCATGGTAAGATTCCCTGAGTGACTTTATTTCTTATAGATTTCCCAGCTTCTCCCTTTTTGTGTTTTATAGATAGTAGAGGAATAATATCAGCCCAAAGATCTGATACTGTAAATACACCTTTTAGCACTAAATGCAGAATGTCAGTGTATGATAAATGAGAGAAATAAAAGGTATTTTCATATAGATAGCAAAAAATGGCATGGAATTTTTCCCTGCTGGAAATAATGGACTCTGTTCCCCAGTTATGCAGTTTCTAATTCCTGGTGTTAAGTCTTCTGATCAAAAAAAACCAAAAACCTCTATGTGTGTGGAATAGGACTACCTGATAAATCTCAAAGGTACTTAATTTCCAGAGCTGTGTTTAGCAATTAACAATCTCAAAACCTTTATTTTTTTGTGCTGGAATTTCTGGTTTTAAGAGCATAGAGAAGAAAGTACATGGGATCATGGACTCACAGAAAGGTTTGGGTTGGAAGGGACCTTAAAGGTCATCTAGTGCAACGCCTCAGCCATGGGCAGGGACACTTTCCACTGTCCCAGCTGCTCCCAGCCCCAGTGTCCAGCCTGGCCTTGGGCACTGCCAGGGATCCAGGGGCAGCCCCAGCTGCTCTGGGCACCCTGTGCCAGGGCTGCCCACCCTCACAGGGAAGAGTTTTTTGCCCAAAATCCCATCCATCCCTCCCCTCTGGCAATGGAAGCCATTTCCCGTGTCCTGTCCTATCATTGTCACCACTAACCTTCAGTGTCTGTGGGAGTTTCTGTTTTTCTGATTCCCACACTGTTCTTCCATGCCTTGTCCCCAGTCCCTCTCCAGCTCTCCTGGAGCCCCTTTAGGCCCTGGAAGGGGCTCTGAGCTCCTGAAGCTTCTCCTCTCCAGGAGCATTCCCAGCTCTCCAGCCTGGCACTCTCATCACCTTTGTGGCCTCCTCTGGACTTTCTCCAAGAGCTCCATGTCCATGTCCTGCCCCAGAGCTGTGCTCCTGCTCCAGGTGGGCTCTCCCAAAGTGGGAGACAGCAAACATCAGTGCTTTTAGCACAGTTTAAAACTGTGGATGAAAAAATGCTCCCAAATGCCCCCCTGGTAGAATCCTTTGTCCATCCAGTCATTGAGTCTGGTTTGACTTGATGTAGTTTCTCTGTCCTCACACTGAAGGCCAGGCAGGTAATTATGAAATGTGACCCTCTGTGAAGGGAAGGATTTTATTTAGCTCCCTGTGGAATGTCAGGAGCCACGTTGCATACAACTAATTACAAGCCATAATTCTCCTCTTAATTATTATTTTTTCCTTTATATCTTACTGATTTTTACCCATTTCAGCGCTGCATGGGCCAAGGTCACCTTGGGCACAGGCAAAGCTGAGCCTGTTGCAGGGCTGGCTTTAGCAAAGTTAATTCCAGCTCTGGAGGGCCTGGAAACCACTTTGCTGGATTAAACAAACCTGCCTATTTCAGCCTGGCCCTGTCAGGATATAATTTCAAACTTGGAAACCAGAGAAGCAAAATGACCCCTTTTGGTTCTATTTCTTGTACTGATCTCTATCCTCAAACTGTGGATTTAGACACTGGATACAGCTGAAAATGCATTTCTGTTTCCAAACGAATTAATGCCGCTGGTTTGAGTTCATTTTCACTCTTTTCCTTATCTGTAGATATTTCGCTTTATTTCTATTATATAATTGCTAGAATTTATTTAAAGTTGTGTGTGCTGATCTCACTCATGCACCTCAATCCAATAAAATCCTTTCTTTTTATAGAGAGGGAGCTGCAAAGACAGATGTTTTAGGACTCCCCATTCCATCTTATTACATTTAAAGAGTTTTTTCCTCTTCAAATGTAATAAGAAATGACTTGGAGTCTTCTCTCCCAGTCCCAGTAGGGAAAAGCTCACAGCCCTGCAGTGGGATCACAGCCCAAAGGAAAGGGGGATCCAGCAATAATTAAGATTTTGCTCAGTGACAAATCCTTTGCATTCAAATTTCAGAATGGGCATCCCACCAAGGTGAACAAATTTTATCCCAATGTATCTTCTCCAAAAGTATTTCAGGAATAGAAATGTGTTATTTTGTGCCTAGATATCATTATTATTAGACTGTATTCCTAAGACCACCCCCACATTCACAGGGGAAGCCCTTAATCCCTAAACTATCCTTCCTTTTCTCTTTCTCAATGAGGATCAATGTGATTTTAAAAAGGGAAAAAAAGCAGTACTTATGAAACATGTACTAGTTAAAGTAGTTTTACTGCAGAACTGTTCTGACTCAGAAATAAGCTGCTGCCCCTTCATCTTCTAGTTAATCAAGTGCTGATTTATTGGTCTTTTTAATCTGCTTTATCAGTGAGAATTCTTGCTTGACCTTGACTTAATGTTTCACTAATTTCCTTCAGAATATTGAGTTTTTCTAACATCAATTCAGACCAAAACCCCTCAGCTCCAAGTAAGAAAGAAGCAAATTAGGCGGGGGAATGCTTTTCCTGGGTTTTTTAATACAATTTGATGCAGATTTTGGAAGCAAATCCTCTAAATAAGAGGAGAAAGTTGTGGAGATTCCTACTTCAATCATCCTGAAGTTTGGCCTCTTAGGATATCAGGGAAAAGCTTGTGTGCACTGATGAAATCTTCTCTTATGCCACAAAAAATATTACCAAAAAAGGACAACAGCAAACTGCAGTTTTAGGAGAGAAGTAGAATAATTGAGTCTGTGAGAAAAGAAAGTAGAACCCCCCAAAAATTCTTCATTATGGTTTAAATAATGTCACCCGCATTTGGTCCACTTGGCCTCCACAGTCAATAATTTTAAAGGGATCAATATGGGAGTAAGTTTTGGCACCAGCATGGAAATTATTTTTGTGGTTCTTAAGGAAGACTTAGAACAAGTGGCTCTCAAACATTCTGAGGAGGGGGCTCTGTACCCCCAGAAGGTGCTTTTCTGATTATTCTCTGTGGAAAATATAAAGCCGTGCTCTAATATCTGTATTTATAGTCATTTCCATTTCACCCTGCGACTCAGTTCTGAAAATACTGATTGTAAGGAGAGGGTATCAAAGTGTTTCATGGGATTTAACCTGAACTTCTAGGGGGTTGTGGCAAAAATGTGCAAACACTTTAGGAAATACTCCACAGCCCCTGCAAGAAAAGCTAAAAAACACCCAACCCCTAACAAACAAAAAACCTGAATTAATTTCGCAGCAGTATGGATTAAAAAAGAGGAGGAAAAACTAAAACACAAACCTCAAATGCCCTTTCTGAAAGAGACTCATTTTTCTTTGCCATTAGAAATTTGTAATTTCAAGTGTTTCTGTTTGTAGTCACCCTAACACCTGTGCAGCGGGTAATTTTTGCTGTATTTGTGCTTATGAATTCCAGTCAGACTAAGAAAAAATATAGTCTCATCTCCTTGCAGATGGAAAAGAAGGAAATGAGCATTTGTTTGAAAGAAAAATCGATGGTGAAGCAAGATTCTGAACCTGGGTCTTGTGCAAAGCAATGCAGCATCCTTAACTGGGGCCATTATTGTGCTCCATGAGAAGAAGTTTCAGCTTTAGGAATTCTCTGAGAGATGATTCTGTCTTGTAACAGCCTGTTCTATTCTGCAGCTGCTTTTTTAACTTTGCAACTTTACCAACATCCATTGACTGTCAAATAAGTACCACTGTGAACTCATGAATAAACATAGTTGTCATTTCCATATTAAGAGGGCCTTCAGCTGAAAAGAATCCATTTGTGCCACTGCAATATCTTAATTATTTACTGTGTTATATTGTAATTAATTGTGGTTTGCTCTCTCAAAACTCCATATTCTGTAGATCTCACGGGTTTTGGAAGCAATGCACTAATATTGAAGTCATAATCAACACTGCTTCTAAATATTCATGCCAATAAATGACTCCCACGTGTTTGCTGAGTGCCAAGGATAGTCTGAAGCATTTATTTAGCATTCTAGTGGGATCTGGTTTCTGCAGAGTTCACAGAGATGCAGAATTTCAATGCTGTTGCTGAGAAAGCACGTTTGGATTCTCACGAGCAGGACACTTTGGATAAAGCAGTGGTATCTCACTCCCAGCCTGGGCTCAATAAAGCCTGAGAGCACTGGGGAGTTCTCAGCTATTTCTCATTTGAACAATTTTGTTTAGTCTATGACAGCCTCCCAATAATTTTGCTTTTTAACAAACATCTCTAATTTTTCAAACAATTTGAAAATTGCTGCATTCCAGGGACGGGGATGCTCTGTCTGTCACAGGGGCTCCACTGGGGCTTTGCTGCAGCAATCACAAATTCAGACACATTTCTCAATAAATCAATTAAACACTAGAATCCTAAAATGGTTCTAGCTGCAATTGGCTGACACAAATCTCCAGAAAAGCATCTTGAGTATACAGGGGAACAGCTGATTTATGGAGCTACTGTTGGAATTTCAAACAAGGAAATGCTGTCGTGCAAACCAGTGAGTTTGTTTAATTAAATGTAAGTTAAATGTAAACAGTTTTAAAATATATTTGAGCTGAGTCTTTTGGATCAAGAGTAGCCAGCATATTGCAAACTGTCCTTTCTCCTTGAAGTGCCTGTGTTAGGTGCATTGCCCCTTCCTGCAAGTCTTTATGCTCCACTGGCCCAAATGCCCTCTCACAGCTCACCCAAAAATTACTGGGTTTACCTTTGGCTGCTTGAGATGAAAAAGAACTGGGGTCTTAGAACCAGGGGAAAGGCAGTATGAAGATTGCATGCAGTCATGATGGTGCTTGAAAATGCAATCCAGATGTCCTGATCCACTCTGGAGTGCAACAGGGATTTCTGTGGGCTCTGTTGCTGGTGTTTTGTTTAGAAAGTTCTCTTAAATACTTGTATCTGCATAAATACTTTGTCTGTTGTCACAGAGATACTGGGTAATACTATTGACCATATTTTTATTGATATTTCACTTCTTTTGAACTTGACAATGCTTATGTGTCCCTTTCAACTCGGGATATTCTGTGCCTTTAATTCTGCAACACCACTTCTTCTTTCTTTTAAGATGAAACTTAATTCTGCCTTATGAAAAGCTTAAAATGCATCTTAAAAATTTGAAATACGTCTTGGATACTGGGAAGGAATTGTTCCCTGTGAGGGTGGGCAGGCCCTGGCACAGGGTGCCCAGAGCAGCTGGGGCTGCCCCTGGATCCCTGGCAGTGTCCAAGGCCAGGTTGGACACTGGGGCTGGGAGCAGCCTGGGACAGTGGAAGGTGTCTAAAGGAAGGGGTTTTAAGAACTAAATGGTTCTTAAAACCCCTTCCTAGCCAACCTTCCTTTGACTCCATGATGTGTCCATTTCCCTGGCAGAGCCGGGTGCAGGATGATGAGCTCTGGGTTTGGACTCAGCCAACTCTGTTTTCCTTTTTCAGAACCACCCGGCACTGCTGCAGTTTGTAATTCAAGCTGAAAATAAACATCTGGTCATCGATCTGGAGAGGAATGAGTAAGTACCCTGCTGCATGGTCACTTTGTACTTTTGGAGGAGGGTTGTAATTTTAAAATTGATGGTTTAAAGTTAATCTGGGGCCAGTTTTGTTACTGGTCCCTATAAAGAGTCTCCTAACAAGAGAGTTTCGTTCCAGTTTGGATTATGGATATTTGTGCATTGCTGATAGAGCAAGAATCTCTATGGTTGTGTACATTTATGTGGGGTTGAAAATGGACATGTTGCCTCTCAGGGTTTTCCTGTGTATTTCTTTTGGATTTGTCCTCCTTTCCTGTGGTAAGGCCTTTTATTTATAGTAATCTGGAATATCCTACAGTCTGTGGACTTTTTTGGGGAGGACTCATCCCTCGTAATGCTGTCTGCACCCATGATCTGCTCCATGCAGTGTCCGTCCAGGGTGAAGGGTCAAGGCTTGGGGATTAACCCCTGCTGGAATGTTAAATGGAGCTCTCTGGGTTTGCTGGCAGGGGGCTGATGATGGGATGGTTGTGCTGTTCCTGCAGCCCCGGACCAGTGCGGGGCTTGAGCCTGTGTTTGTGTGCACCTTTTTCCATGTGCTCTTGGCAAATCCTGCTCATGTCCATGAGGTTTCAGAGGGGGATCAGGGACTGCTGTAGATGTGGTCCCATAGGCAGAGTTGTTAAAAGCCAAAACTGTACAGGAATGAAATCACTGCTTTGGAAGTCCATGACAAATGGAAAAAGTCATCAAAGTCTTTGTCTACCCTGCAAGTGTTCTGTTTTCCTCTAAGAGAATCTCAAGGATGTATGGTGGGAATCCAGATCAGGACAACTGCGTGCTGTTTGTCAAAGGCAAACCAAAGATCACTCTCAACCCAGGGAAAACCTTTTACAACAGTTCCCAAGGATCTGTGAGTTGTGCAGGTTCCCCTGCTGGGGAATCAAAGCCACAAAGGTATTTTTGTCAGTTTAATAGAGGGAGAGATGCAGTTGGATGTGTCAGGAGGAAGGAATGTGCCTGTGAAAGCAAATGTCCAGGGGAGGCCAAGGACATCCTGCCTCGGGCTGGGGATGGACAACATCAATGGAAAACCATGGGGCACCTCTTTAGTCCTCTGGAGTAAAACAGTGCAAGATGCTTTTTATTCCCAGTCATTTGGATGAACCCCAACATTACCCAGCTGTGATGAATTCCAGTTCACTTTATTACTCGACATCAAGCTCAAATCTTCAGCTTCCTTTGTTATTTTTAGAGCCCCTTAGCTGTTGGAAACCTGTCCTTGAGGGTGTGTAGATCCCCCATGCACAGGTTGCTGTGTTCCAGTAACTAGAGGAGAATTTAATTCCTTTAGTAAACAGGGATTTCACTTTATATTCTCTTAATCTTTGTCGAAGGGTGTGCCTTCCTGCAGGAATGGGAAGTATGCAGCAATTGAGGAAACTATTTACATTCCATGTCAGCGATTAAAAGAATATAAAAACATAAAAAACCATAAAACTGCTAATACAGGCTTTGCTGAACATACCAAACTCTCTTGTACCTGTAATAAAGGCAGATTTAGAAGATTGTAAGATGCAATCTCCACCTCTTTTAGAAGCAGGACAAGAAAATGCAATAAATTACCTCTACAGGCGTCTGTCTGACTGCGTGGATTTGGAGATGTTGAGATCTGCTCCTGAAGAAATACATTTATCATTGATTATTTTTCAGTTGGGGTAAACTGGGATTGTTTTTTTTTAGTTCGGTGGGGTGTCCAGCTGAAGGTTTGCATTCTGGAAGAGCTGTGTGTGGTGTTGACAGCATGAGGTTCTTCATCCCAGCAGGAGCTTTGAGGCAGTGTTGTGGAATGGAACCATCAGCCTTGCCTGGCTTTGGCATTTGTAGCACACGAGGCAGTTCACAGACCCCAAACCACAGGAAAAAATTGGTCACGGTCTTGCAAAATCATTTTGCTCTTTTCTTCACTTCTGACTTTGATTTTCCTAAGAGATTATGGTCTGGGTGTTGCAAGTCCATGCAGGAGTTTTCTCAGCGTGTGCATGTGTAGATCAATTTCTGTTTCTGTAAATCACACCAGGCACTGCTCTGCAGAGCTGGGCTGTGCTTCCCAGGGACAACAGTGCCAAGCCCTTTGTGCTTGTCTGTGGAAACTGTGGTTGTGTTTCTTCTGCCTGTAGTGCAGGTGTTGGCTTTGCTGTGACTGGCACAGGAGGTGACGGGGCAGGAGCACCCTGCTGCTTCCAGGGACTCTGCAGGGGCATGGAGTGGGAAATAATGCCCAGGAGAGAGCTGAGAGCCTGCATTTCTGCAGAGCAAACATCTGATGGCAGCAGGCCAGGCTGGACCTGTGGGTTCCTGACTCTAGAGGTGGGAAAAGCTCATCAAAAACCTGGGGAAGGGAGCAGCATTCCCATCCCTGTGTCCTGGGGATCTCCAAGGATGCAGATGAGCCCCTGCTCCCTCTTTCTGATATTGGTGTGGAACATGGAGCTCAAATACAAGCATTGAGCCATTTCTCACCTGCTGCAGGTAGGAGTGGAGAGAGAAACACAAACACCTTGTGTGGAGTAAAAAGTGGCAGCACACGAAGCTCTGAGACATGTGCTGTTATCTTTCTGTGGTTTCATGTAAAGCATTGGAGAATGGTGGGGGTGGAGGTGCATGGGACTCCTAATTTACATAATTTCTTCATTGGGTCATGCAAAAAAAACCTGGATGTGATTTTCCATGATTAGGAGGAACAGCTGCTTTGAGTAGTCTTGACATTAAACTCCATTTATTGAAAACCTTAGAGATTTTCCAAACCTTGAGTTATGTTTCAAAACACGATTCAGATACATTAGACAACCCCAAGTGGGGAGCAACGTGTGAAACCATCTGTTATCTGTGGAAACACTGAATGTCATTTTGGTGGTTTCTCATATTTAGACCCATCAAAATGTGTTCATATGTACTGGGCAAGATGTTCTGAGTGACTTCTGGAAGAGTTACTGGTACCTGACTTGGCAGCCTAGGGTTTGAAATCTCGATGGCTTGCAGCTGTTGAGATTACTTCTGTGGATATTCATTAAATACTTTGGTGATGAATTTCCAGGCGCTGCCCATTTGTAATTGCAACCCCAAAATTATTTGTGCTGGACTCAATTTGTCACAGGCAGAAAACCTGTGAGCGAGCTCACATTGCAAGTACATTCCTTACCATGATTTAGCTGCAAAAGATGATTGCACTCTTGAGAACCTTCAGCTCTGTAGTACCTTAAATGTTTTAGAAACACTTGTCATATGGAGAGATTTCCAGAATCAGCAAAGCATCCATCAGCTGCAAAATAAACCACTTTTTGGAGCAGCTGGCTGGGCTGGGGTGCATTACATGTGTAATACTGATGCTCTGCTGGTGTGCAAGGGACAGTAATGTATGCACTCAGAAATCCCTTGGAAGTTGATTGCAGCATGTGGGTCTTAGAGGGAAGCAGTTCACGGCTGTGTCAGTGAAACAGAGCCCCTGGAAGATTAAATCTGAGCTGGAGAGTGGAACAGTCTGTGGCTACTGGCTGCTTGTCTGTGACTGGAAACGTTTTGCTCTGTGTCAGGGCACGTCTGTACACAGCAAAGCTCTTCAGTGTTCTTTTAACTTCAAACATGTGAGTGACCCAGGTGAAGTCAGCGGAATTACTGATTTTCAAAGTTAATTTCATGCTTACATGATCTGCTGACAAAGGTCATAATTATGAATGTCAGAGCAATGTAACTGTGAACAGATGCTGAGGAACTTTCCCAGTGCTGACTCCTGTGTGTACCTGAGGCTGGGGATGTCACAGAAGGATGAAAAGCTGAGATAAGCTGAGGGCAGATGAAGGTGAGTATGGAGGGAGGATTGCTTTGTCCCTGAGGACATCAGGAACATCCCAGGTATGTCCTGGACAGTTTCCTTCTGCCAGGATTTCATTGTCCAGCTTTGCAGAGGGAGCAGTGAGGGTGACATCAGTGTGGTTGTGGCTGGTGGGCCACTGGCAGTGTCCACTGGAACATGGAAATGGAAAGAAAAATCTGGAATATTTTAGAGGAGCTGAGTTCACTCTTCATTTCCCCATCATTTTATGCTCCTTTTTGTCAGGTTTATAGCCCAGCCTTAACAAAGCAATATAAAAAAGGCAATATATGAGGTTACATTGCTGCCTTTTATTCCCTCTGTAAAAATTCTTCTATTTTTTCAGGAGACAAAATCCAACTCAGGCCTCCATCTTATCCTATAAATCCCTTAGGATCCCAGAGAACTCCAGAGGTTTAGGTCACCTCTGATTGTCCCCCTTGCACATTTTCCACTTCTTCATGGAGACCCAGTAGCCAGGATGGGTTGGGATGTAATGGCTCAGTGTTGGAGGTCACTCTGAAAGCTTTCCCCCAGGACTGAGGAGGCTCAGCAGAATTCCATGGGCTGGGAATCAGGCAGCAGCCATCTTCATGCACAGTGCTGATACGACCAGCTCCAGTGAGGCTTCAGAGTTCAGCAATGTTTTGTTTCCTCTTTTTGGTTAAAAGAAAAGAAGTCGTTCTCTCCACTTTTCTGCCCGACCTCCCTGAATGGGAGCACTGATTGGTGTGCAAGTGACATTGGAGCTGGATTAATTTAGCAGGGAAACAACTCATTCCCAGTGCCAAAGGAAACAGCTGACAGGATTTGTTAATGAACTGACATGCTTCTATAGAATCAATGCCTTGAAATACAGAGAGAGAAACAAATCTAAACAAACAAACCCCAAGCAGAGAGCTGGGACCTGTCAGAATATACTTGCTATTATAATTCTGTGCTGTGTCTTAGCCAAAAAACTGTGACCTCAGCCTGGTTTATCTGCAAGTGCTGGAGCTGGCAGCTGTACTGCAGCATTTCAGCCTCAGCTGACAGTTGGGATTTCACTAGAATTGAAGTAAAAAGTTTCACTTTACTGGAAGGAGCAGTTTCTCCCGTTCTGCAATGGCACTATGGCAGTCAGGTGGTCTAAACCACACCAAAATATGGCAATTCAGCCACCAGAGCTACAGTAAATTGGAATCAGACTGTGGCTCTAAGGTACAGGTATTTCCCAGAAGTTTATGGTTTAAAAATGCAATATTTAGCATGGGCATGAGAAAAAAAGGTTTTTTCCATATTTTTTAGCAATGGCAGTTGAGGTTGTGTGATCAGGGCTGCCTCTGGCTGTGTCATTATGGAGGGAAAGGGTTCAGCTCCGTCAGGAGAGAAACTGCTGCTTTCTTGGTCTGTTTTTTATCTTAGAATCATAGAAAGTCTTAGGTTGAAAGGGACCTTAAAGATTACCTAGTTCAAACCCCCACAAACATGAGGAGTTCCCCATAAGGAGTTCCAACTCCTCGCATGAAGACCCCAAAAGAAAGGAACAGTGAAAGAAGATACTTATGTGCTGATATAAGATGCTGAAAGGGGAGAGGATAAAAAGACTCAGAAATACAAATTCTGAGACATTTTTGTGGCTGTCATAAAGTCTATCAAAGTCAATCTTCTCTTCCAGTGCCTACAAAACAGGATAATGGGGCTGTGCCAAATTCCCTGGAGAGAAGAGAGGGCTGTGTCCTACTCACATCCCAAACCCCCCTGGTTTTGGGGACACACTCGGGATCAGGGGAGTCAGTGCTGCTCTGTCCCCACCCTGCAGCCTGGGCACGAGGGAAGGACTGAAGGATCAAACCCTTTTCCTGTGAAAACTGAGATGTGGGAAGTTTCACACACACTTGTGTGTGTTCTGCAGAACTACAGACCTCGTTCACACAGCAAACAAGATCAGTCTGATGGGTTTCTCTGCACAAGTGTTTTCCTGAGCTCCCAGAGTGTCATCAGCTGGTAGCTTTGAGCCAAGTGAACCCAAGGTTTTTAGTTTTTCACTCTGTCAGAGCAATCCTAAGCTGTCCCTTCCAATTAAAGATACAACAATAATAGGCAATTGCTAATAAATTTAATATAGAATCAGCCTGCTTTAGGTTCCACTCTTCGAATACATTGCAGCAGTAGACTCCAATATTTTCTGAGCTGTTTGAACCTCCCTTTGGTGTGCAGAATGTGAGGTTTTCAGCACTCCCCTTCGCTGTGGCTCAGCAGAGAGGTGGGGAGGAGAGCTGGCTGTGGGGAAGGAGCAGGAATGTTCCCTCCCTCAGCCCCAGCGCCGTGACAGCGAGCACAGGCAACGTGCAGTCCTCCAGGAGAGAAAACTCATAACAGGGAGGGAGACAGGAGATAAAAACCTTCTGGAAAGCTCGTGATCTCCTGCTGATAGTGCAGCCCACGTGGCGAGGAGCGCTGCGTGTCCCAGCTCCTTGTGCAGGCTGGCAGCCGGAGCCAGGCTTGCCTCACAAACCTCCTGAGGGCTCCTCACGTGGTTTTTCTATCTGCTCCTTGGGCAGGTTTCAGAATCTTCTGCTTGTTGGGTTGGGGTTTTTTTGTAAATTGGTTGCTGACAGGGGTGAGCAGTGAGGGGTGAATGCTGAGCTCTGCTCTCAGCCTCAGTGCCCCGGCAGGGCCCGGCGTGTTTGAGCTCCTTCTCACAACGCCTGTACAGAGACCAAGCCAGACCAGGAGGGTTCTCCTGACCTTCAGAAACGCTTGTGGATATTGTTTTCTCGCTTCAGAACCACAGGCAGGGCTTAAAAAAGTTTTAAAATCACAGTTGAGGTGGTGAGGCCCTGGCACAGGCTGCCCAGAGCAGCTGTGGCTGCCCCTGGATCCCTGCCAGTGCCCAAGGCCAGGCTGGACACTGGGGCTTGGAACAGGCTGGGACAATGGAAGGTGTCCCTGCCATGGCAGGAGGGGCATGAGGTGATCTTTAAGATCCCTTCCAACCCAAACTGTTCCGTGATTTTATGATTCATGGAATTTTCCCTTCCCTGAGTTTTCCCCCTGGGATTTTAGCTGGGGGTTGGATGTAGCAGAAGGGAGACAACAGGAGGAGGAAGACCTGGCAGTGTGTGTCCATGTCAGAACAAACTGGGAAGAGATACCACAACACACAAAAAAAAAATTTCAAAAAGCAAGATGCAAGATTTAAGATTCTTTTAAACATGTCTTTCATTCTAATACTTGAGATTCATGTCCTCAAGTTTTTTTTCTCCTTTGCCACAAGTTTTTTTAAAAAAAACCCAACATACCAATGAAAAGCAAACCCCTGATAATATTGTCACAGTCATGCTTAAATTCTAAGGTTTGGCAGCTTTGCCATGCTGTGGTGGTGGAGTTTAGATAAGCCTTCCCCTTGCATCTGCCCCACATGATTTCTGTTTTGAGCTCCTGGGATATGGTTCTTCTAAGGCTACATTCCTTGGAAGAACAAATTTGTATCACAAACTGAGTATAGGGGTTTTTTTAAGGGGCTAAGGAGACACTGGTCATGCTGTTCTCATAGGATTTCATACCTCAGCTTCCTTTAAAGATCTCAGTCAGGAACTGTGTGCAGGAGCTTTCACCTAAATGTCCATCTAGCCTGTCTCTCTTTTATATTATTTTTCTTTCTTCCTTCTTTCATTTTTTCTTCTTTATTTTCTCTTTCTCCCTCCTTTTCCAAGCTCCCTTACGAGGGATTTCCAGGTGTGTATGAATTTCCATAGGCACACTAGGGCAGCCTTCAGCATTTCAAGCCTTTCTTTCCTGCCAGGGCTGCAGGGAAGGTGGCCAAAGTGCACAGACCCTTCTCTAAAAACCTTGGGGTCCTCCTCTGCCACAAAATCCATGGAAAGAGGAGGGGAAGCAGGGGAAGGGAGTGAATGTGTGTCCGCAGCAGAGTGTGATTCCTGGATGTTTCCCTGGGCAGGATCCGATTCAACATCCCTGATGTAAGAGCTCCTTTTCCATTTCTCGAGCGCGGCGTGCGTGACTCAGGCTGCAGGCATGTCTGCAGAGCTGCTGCTGCAACAGCTGCCTCTCTGCACCTCCTTCTGCCTCTTCAGGAAATAAAAAAGGGCAAGGAAAAGATAGAGTAAAGAAAAAATAGGGAAGAAAGAGAGAAAAAGTCAGGTGGAAGGTATTTGAGGACAAGATTTTTCTGCGTACGGGGCTGAATTCAGAGGAGAAGCAGGCGCTTTGCTGGATGCTGAATTTGAGACTCTTTCCAGAAAATGTCAGTTCCTTTCCAAGTGACAGAGCAGTTTCTCAGGGCTCCAAGGATGGCAGAAGGGGCTGCTGGAGGAATCCAAACCCATCCCTGCCTGCAGAGTGTGTGGGTCCAGGAGGTGCTCGTGCCCCAGCCAACCCACCTCCCGCAGCCCTGCAGGGAAGGAGGGATCCCCACATTTATTTGTCTCATTTCCTCTCAGCAGAGCCTCAGGGATGAATTTGTTCACATTTTGAGAGCCTCGAGGATGAATTTGTTCACATTTTGAAGATGAAAAGCAGCGAAGTGTTGCGGTATCAGCCAAGAGGGCTGATGCAAAAAGCAGAGTCTACACGAGGACTGGGGAGGAAATACATATATGGAAACATAAGCTTGGCAAGAGGGTGCTTTTTTCCCCCTTTCTTTGATGTCTGGCCTCAGTAATCCAGACAGATTCCTTCAAGAAATGGGTCCAATTTATTCCTCTGCTTTTATCTTTCTACCTGCTCCTCATTCATTTGAAGTAGCTGTGAAAAGTACCTGGCTGTGTGTGGAAGGGTGCCTTTTGTAGGAATAAGGGAATTTGAGAGCGCTGGAATGATCCCCCAGAATGGGGCTGTTGCTGGCAATTTGTGCTTCCCAGTCCTCCAGGGAAGGGAGCAGAGCTTGCCTGATCATCTGCCCCACGTATTTGCAGGCTCTTGGTGTTGCTCAGTCCAGGAAAACTCAGTGTCCCCTTCCTATCTGATGTTCTTCCTTTCCCTAAGGGAAGCAAGAGTTATGTTCAGTTTCAGCCCCAGTCAAGGTTCAGTTTCAATGCAGTCTTTCTCATGTTACATATTTTATCTGCCCAGCATATTCTGTTGCAGATTATGTATTAAAAGGTCATGTTTTATTACAGTTTTTTTCCTGTAAAAAGAAAGAATAAGAAGATGTATCTCCTGTGCTCTGATAATAAAACACGTAAACTTTTGGCTTCAGAAAAGCTGCATGTGACATTTAGGAATAAAAAAGCAAGCTTCATCACCAAATTAATCAGGAATACTTACATACAGCCCACTCTGACTTCAGGGGAATGGTTCCCATTCACATCAGAAATGATTTTGATACATTTGAGTGTTAATTTTACTCTGGATGTTAGATAAAGAAAAAAAAGTACACAACTGGATGGGAATTAGGAAATGGAAGTAGAAATATTTTTTTTAATTAGCCCGAAAACCATGGAAATGACAGTTTTCTTTACATTGCACACAGCCCTCAAACGCAGCTTAGAACCTGTCAGCTGTGCCTCGTGCTGACGTGGTTTGCAGACAGCTTCTGCCTTTTCTCCTCAGCACTGGGCCTTGCTTGCACTTTGTGCCCTCCATCCCTCTCCCCCTGCCAAGCCACTGGTGAAGCAAACTCCACATCCCACCCCCAAACCCATTTATTCCTGCTCTAATTGAACACCAAGGCAGTAAATGCCTTATCAGTTTTGAAACAGGGGGCTGGATAATTCCAAGCAGATGTCTCCCTCTCCTCAATCACAACATCAGCTATGTCTTGGTCACTCTTGATTAGCTGATTCTTACATAATGAGGAGCTGCAGTTAATGGCCACTTCTCTGTGGGCTGAACTTGCTGAAAAGAGCAGCTTTGCCCCTGGAGAACAAGAGGCTGATGAGGCAGTGAAATCAAGCTCAATGGAATGAGGCTGCATTATGAGTCATTAGGAGGGATGACGCTCTGGGAACAGATGAAATATCCCTGATGGAGACCAGTTGTAAAAGCACAACTCGGCGCTTAATAAATGTGTTGGGGTGACTCAGAAATCCAGGGGCCACATTTGTCTCTCGGCAGTGTTTCCTGTGCTGGATGTCTGGCCTTTGAAAGGGACACCCTTACACTCACTGCATGAAAGATGACTCTACCATCAATATGAAAATAAGAATGATCAGACCCCTTGAATTTGGCTGAAAAATGGGCAAGTCTCCCATAAAGTGCCTGTTAGGTGTAGTATAATTTGACTGGATTTAAAACTCATCTACTTGAAGACTGGATTATTGGAAGCTACATTGGTTCCACAAGTTCCACAGACCAGTGAACAGTTAACAAGCTCCACAGACCCCTTTAACAGCTTTTTGTTGGACAGATAAAAATCTAACCTAGGAAGAAGCAGGGATTCTTGCTACACAAGGAATGAAAAATTGAATTTTTCATCCCTTACCCCTACGTAAGCAGCAAAAAAAAACCCAAATGCAAATAAATAATATCACATTATTAGCTGGGTGATAGTGTTGAGGTAGCAATGATTGCAACAAAAACGCTTCTAAAACAAAAATATTTGGGGAGAAGAGGAGGGGATGTGCTAGAAAGGTTTAATTGTTTTATTAGAAAAGTGGGTAGTTATTAGTGTCTTCTGAAAACAAAGCAGTCAGAAGTAAGTAGCTGCTGTTTTCACTTGCTTTTGGGTTGGATTAATACAGTTTTTGTTCACAGAGGAGCTTTAATCATCATTAAAATCTTCCTCATTTTGTTTTGTGGATGCAAATTGTGGCAAATTAATGTCTTTCCAAAGGATTCTGTGGATAATGGATAAATGCAGGGCATGCATTTGACTTCCTTTGAGCTCAGAGGCCTGGTGATTTGATATAGAGACCTTTCGAAAAGGAAAACAAAGCCAGTTCTTGTTGAGATATTTTTACTTGGTAGCACCTGTTTGATCTTGTTAAATAGTAAGTGCTGTTATTTTCCAAAGAAGAATATGGATTTTTATACTAATTTAGAGGAGTATCCATCAACATTTTAGTAGGTCCTTGGGAAGAGTTGTGGGTGCCTCACTGTAAAGATGGGTTTATGTTGATGAATTTGCCCAACCTGTCCTGCAAGAATCCAGCATTTTCCCTGAGCTTAGCAATTCCTAGAAGAAAAATACCCAGCATTGTCTGGGCAGCATCAGAGGAACTGCTTTATTTTGGATTTTCCAGGATGTAAATTCATCTGTTTCATTCCCACACCCTCTAATAATTTAATTCAGATCAATGGTGCAATCCTTCTTCCTGCAGCACAGCTGGCATTGTTATGCACCAAAACCTCTGAGTAACAGGGAGAGACAACACTTGCACCTTCTTCTTCTTCCAGTGCTGGTACCACCAGCCCAATGCCCCAGGGGCAGCATCAGGGTCCCCACAGAGAGCCCCAAGGTGTTGGGGGCCAGCTCTTGAGTCGCCAGCAGCAAATATATATATATATATTTTTATAAGTAATGAATTCACTTAGTAGGAAAAGGCAGGGTAGAGAATGAATTGTTTAACAGATTAATGTGAATGTCTTTTATATTTTATAAACCTCTTAATTCCCTGGTGTGCTGAGCCAGGTTTTGTTTATGTACATGGAAACACGAAATCTCTTCCAGTCCCTGTGCAAATAACACAGAATTGGACTTCATTACGTTGGCTAATTTAACAAGTCCTGGGAGGCTTTTTGTTACTGGGGAATCGAGGAGGAGCCACGAGCCCAGAAGTGCTGCACCAGCACAATCTCTTGGAATGAAATAATCTGCCTTTCCTTTCAGAGCTCTCCAGGAAGGCTTTGCCTGGGAGGCCTGAGCTCAAAGATTTGGGGCAAAACCCAACTTTTCTCTGGGCTACCTGAGCAGGCAGGAGCCTTGGTGGCAATCTCCAGCTCAGCTCCTGCTGCAGCACACTCTGATATCGGTTCCTCAACAGAGAGTTGGAAGCATCTAGTTTTAGTGAGGCTCTGAGCTTTAATGAAGGATTTGGAGATCTTTTCTTTATAATGAAAAGCATTAAAATTCTAAGACTGGGAATTTATTTCTCTCTCATAACTAGTGGATAATCGTGGTGCTGAGAAGCAGGGCAGTTAAAACTGCTGATATTATTGCTGCTGTGCCAGTTAAACAGAACTAATGCAAGCATTGCATAAATATTTTAATAGCTTTTTACTGTATTTCTTTAGAAAATGTTTAAAGAGCCACCTAATGTCAGGCAGAGATACTTCCTGAGTAAACCCTTGTTAATTCTCTTTTAATGGCTTTATTAACATTGTGTAATTGAATATTGATACATTTAGCAGCCCTTTAAGCATCCTGTTTTATTGAAGTGTTGCACTCACATATTGATAAGTGGCACAACGATAGAGCACTGATTAATTGCATCTTTGCTTAGTTCTCCTTGAACTGGTTCAACATGAAAGATGAAGCATAGGTACAGGAGAGCTGTTATTTTTATCATCTTGATGTATTTTATATGCATAGTTTGTACCACTTAATTGAGCTTCATTTTGATTCCCAGTCTGCCCAGTTAGTACAAGTATGATCACACTGCCAGAGATAGGGGAGTCTAAATATTTTACTCTGTGAAATGTTCTGTCTTTTATCTCTTCTCTTATGAATAATTTACTTGTTGGTACAGCTTCAGAAGTGAATCCTGTTCTGCAAAAACATATATATTTTACTGGGAAAAGCAAGGATTACAGTGATATTAGCTTTCTGCTTGGAAACCCTCCTCACAATATCAGAAATCTGCAGAGGAGGATGCCTTGTCTTGTGTTCCTGGTCTTAATTGCATGGTATTTCTGCTTTCCTTCCATCAAAGCTCTGGCATTACCATTCATATTTAATCATAGCATGGCTGCTTTTCTCATCTCCAGTGTTCCCCTTTGCTTCTTTATGCATATTTTTTACACAGTTCAAGCAGGGTGAAAATTCATCCAAGAGCAGAGGGAGCATGGAAGATCATGTAGTGTCTGCAATCCACATCTCCAGGGCTTTTGCCAGTGCTGCAATTTGCATATGAGCTGAGGTGAATTTTCTAGGTCTTCCTATGATTATTCTTAACCTATTGTTAAGAAAATTGGAAAGGAAAAAAAGTCCCTCTTTTGTTGGCATCCATAGAATGCTCTATTAGAGATTGTGGCACAGTGTGGTCGGGCTCTGCTCCTAGGGAGCAGGGACGGGATGAGAGGAAATGGGCTCAGGCTGGACATCAGGAGAAATTTCTTCCTGGAAAGAGTGAGATAAGACACACACACATTGAAATCTTCTATGGAGAACCTTCCTTGGCCAGCAGGGTTGCACAGGAGCTGCTGCAAATGAGAACAGAGTGATTGTGTTGAGCCCTGGAAGCCAGAAGATCTTTTATGCACCCAGCTGGATGCTGAAACCTGCTCTGGTTTTCACTCCTGGAGGGAATTCTGAGATCAGAATTTATCAGGGAGGGATTACTGGAATGCAGAGATAAGGAAAAATGAAGATAATATCTCAATCTGAGCAAAAGATGAATGTCAGGGATGGGATTGACAGTATTGATAGGGCTAAACCAGCATTCCTTTAACCCTGGCAGTTGCACACCAGGGATGAGGTTGAGTGCCCAGCTGGGATTGGAAGAGGAGGTTGGGGAACTGTCTTTCCCTTCAGGAAATGAAGTCAGGAAAGAAGCATAAGGAAACTGATAAGATATGATCATTCCTGACTAAAAATGGTACAGGAGGCATGGGTTGGATCATGGGGATACATTGGTCATTTAAGGTCCCCTTAATTTACAAAGCTGTGTTAATGTCAGTGATGAGCAATTCCTGTGGATTCTCTGTATCAGGTTGTTTTTGGGGTTTTTTTCTGTTCTTTAAATAAAAAGATGTTTTGGAAGAAGAGTAAGCAGGGAGGAAGACAGCAGGTGGAAAAGGGAGAGACCAAACTGATCACAGGAGAGATCCTTTACTTACAAAACTTCTGGTAAAGGGAAAACCACTGGAAAATACATCATAAAAGAGAATTAAACAAAGCCACTGGTTTGCTTCATTCCTGACAGAATTCCCTAAAGGGAAAGACACTTCCAAGGATGGGGCAGCCACAGCTGCCCTGGGTAACCTGTGCCAGGGCCTGCCCACCCTCTTTGGGAGGAATTTGCTTCTCATCTCTAATTTAAATCTGCCCTCTTTCAGTGGCAAATGAACAAAGACTGGGCAATGGTGTTGGGTTGAAATTTGGTCAGGGAAAAACTAGGAAATGTGAGTCTTAGGAAGAGGTTTAGGATGTGATTTAAGTTTAAAATTAGCCCGCTTTGGAGTTTGGATACCTTTGTGCTTTTTATCAGCTGTGTGTGTTTGGTTCAGAGGGGAATGGGAACTGCACTCAGAAATGCTTAAAGAACAAATGTTCTATATTCAGATATTTTAGTGAAAGTCAATTCTCATATATTTCCATGTATTACTCATGTCATTGCATGAATCATTGCGAAAGATATGGAGAGGAGAATAAAAAAAAGTTAAATTGGGAAGGCCTAGTATTTTTCATACATTGCCAGTTATGACATTTAATCTTAATTGTGTCTGAATTTGACTGATTTTCCAATTGCCTGAGTTTAGCAAGAGTTATGTTGTTGCTAGGACACAGAGACTTCATGTGATACAACTGTCATCAACCTAAAAAAATTACTTTAAAGACTGAATCTTAGATTTGCACTCACAAGTACATTTTGAGCAGTGCAATCCTAGTGCAGAAGGACCACAACATCCTTATTCTGAGATAAAGTCATTGAGAAGTGGTTAAGAAATGTCTCATTTTTTAGTCTTTCTGTGGATAAACGGGAAAGAGGAGCGTGTCCACCCTTGTGGTCATTTCCTGTGGTTCCTTAGTCATGGTTTGTTTGGCCTTTTCATGGTCTCAGTGGTGAATTTGGTCTGTTTTGGTTTTATTCTGTTCCATGAGGTGTCCCAGCCCTCTCCATTTCTGGCACTGGTTTGCTGCCTCCTTTTGAAAATGAATCATTTATTTTTTGGGCACAGTCACAGCTCCTGGGCTGTATTTTACTGAGTATTTTACTTTATTTTACTGTACCTCCCCTTCAAAGGCACCTCTTCCTGTCATGGCCTTGGGGAATTCAGTGCTTGGAGAATTTGTGTTCACGTGGGCCTTGAACCATCCATGCAGTAATTCCAACTCCCAATTCCATAGTGGTGACTTCCCAGGCCACCTCTGGGATGTTTTTATGGAAAGATTTGAGGCCGTGGGTTTTGTGAATCAACTGAGTGCCTTGAGAGCAGCAGCACCTCCATTTCTGACCCTCTCAGCCCTAAAATCCCTCAGCAGAATTTCTGTAATGATGTAAAATAAGAGCTGTGGTGTCCTTGGCAGGTGTGATTCATGTCCCTAAAGACACCAAAGCTCTGCAGGTGGCTCAGATGGAGAATTACTTCCCTTAAATGTAGTAAATGTACCAAGTGCTAATTGGGTTGAACTATTTATAGCTGTGAGCCAGCTCTTAGAGCAGGTCACAGCTCTGGGTGCATTGCAACACCCAAAACGTTGTCCTGGGTGACCTGACAGGTCCTTTTTTAATCCTGAGAGATAACTGGCATGCAAAGGGACTCATTCAAACTCAGCTGTTCATCAGGAATCTTCCAAATTATGGCCGTGTTTGGGTCCCAGTGAGTTCACACCACAGGATCCACCCACTCACATTTATTATCTCTGCATGGTCAGAAAATCTATAGGATGGCAGGAGTGGAGCTGGGAAATCCTTTGGTTTCTTGCTCTTCTGTTCCGTAGACAGAGACATTTCTGGATAAAGGCACTAGAATATATTATATTTTTCTTTTGAGAAAATACTTTGCAGGAAAGCATTGTAGTTTTTTTTTGGTGATGGATTGTAGAGACTGGCATAACAAAAATGGGATTGCTGGACAAAACCCTCAAGCTAAATTATTCAAAGTGCAGGGTATGGTACTCCAAAATAATCATCATTTTGAACTGAGTATGGAATTATTAAAGTTGGAAAGTCCTCCAAGATCATCAAGTCCAACCATTAAGGCCACCACTAACTCATGTCCCCAAGCACATAAATAAGAGATCCATTTAGACCACACTAAAACATTTAATTTCCCAACTCTATAGAGAATTTTGTTTTTATTACTGAAACTTTTGCTGAATATCAACTATTTTTTTGGTTGTAACTTCATATTTCAGCACAGGAATGTGGTGCAAGGCCAAGGCCACTGCAGTGTGTGATGAGCACAGTTGGAATGTGATTCATCTCCTGAGTTCATGATAAACTGAACGAAGTTTGCAATTTATGAGAGCAGAAGACAATGAGTATTTTACTAGGGCCATTTAGGACTGTCATTTGCATGAAATTAAAGATGGTCCCTTATAAATTTATGTATGAAGTTCTGACAATCCACATCATTTTGGAGACGGAGATTTAGAGGGTGATACTGGAATAACATTTGGTAGATATATTGCTAGATCAAAGTCTGTTGATATTAATATGAAATTTCAGTTTTCTTTATCTTCTACAAGGAACTTTTTTTTTTTTTTTGCCCTGGAGGATTCTCCAGTAATCAGTGGTTCAGCAGGAATTTAACAGGCCCAGGGAAGGGTAGAACCCTCTTTTCACACACTTTGCTGCTGGATGTCTTCAAATATTTTCTCCAAAAGGGCACTTTTGAGGTGAGAATTCAGTGCAGAAATAAAAAAGCTCCTTTATCCAGTGTGAAAGCTCAATGTGGCCAAACCCTGACATTTCATGGTGTCCAGAGAAGCTCTTGTGATTTGAGGGTGGAGTGGGATGTAGGTCAGATACAAATTCAGATGCCATGGAAGAATGTGAGCAGGAATGTTGTAGGCCAGAAAAATAGGAATGGATGATGTTCTGCTGAAGAAAAATGCTCATGCTATCACCCTTGGCTACCAGTACTGACTTAGCTTGGAGTTTGGATTAATTGCTACAGATTTTGGGGGTTTGTGCTCACCAGAAAGTGCTTTATTATCACAAATACTGCTGACATCATGCAGCTGCCAGCAACATTAAAAAAAAAAATCATCCTTTTACTTCTTCTGTGTTTTAATGTATGCATCAGCTTGCCAGGATATCAGATTATCTTCTCCAAGTATCTGTGGCCACTGACTTGGTCATATCTGAAGATTTTACATCCTGACCTGGTCAGCAAAATGTGTTCCAGACCTCCAGTTTCACTCCCTATCTCTATAGTTACAGAATGTATCTCTAATGAATCATTTCCAGAACATCTGGATGGCTGTGGATAATGATATCCAACTGGAATTTATCTGGTGCTTAATTTATGATTAATATCTATATGGTCATGGAATCACAGAATGGTTTGAGTTAGACCTTAAAGCTCATCTCATCCCACCCCTCTGCCAAGGTCCAGACCAGACCAGGTTGCTCACATGCAGAAATGTTGTTTCAATAAAATCCCTTTTATTTACAAAATACCTGTTTATCCTGATAGAAGCAGAGGATTTCCTCTGTAAAACAGAGGTGGGTGAGTGAGTACAAATATCTCCAGATAATTTGGCCATCCAGCTGTTCCCAGCTGTGAGATCAGCTGCTGATAGAGGGTTCTGAGACAGTGGCAGTTCCTCTGATCTCTCCTGCCTGTCCCCCTGTGGCCCAGCAGAGTTCTGTGGCTTCCAGGTTTGTATTCTGAATGTTTTGGGATTATTATGAGGTTCTGGGAATTCCATAACCTCAGATAGACAGAGGAGTTTACCACCAGGTGATTCCTTCTGCTCCTACATTCTTGTGATTCCTTTCCAAACTCTTAATGTCAGGAATTTTTATCAAGCAACACTGTAATTAGGTCATTTGAGGATGGAAATACAAAGATCAGGGACCTAGAATATTGGGTGAGCTTTTGTGACCTATTTAAAGGATGTCTAAGCACAAAAAGATTAAGCTCCATTAAAACAAAGTTACAATCCATTTTTAATATGTAATAAGAGTCTTAATTGTTGGGTAGAAAATATTCCTTTCTCAGGTGCAAAGTATCTATAGATGGTGCTTTAAAAATACTTTCAACATTAACATTTTGGGGTTTTAAATTGGCTTGAGCTTGACTTTTCAGATTGTCTTTTAAAACCTGATGTAGTACAAGTAAGCATGTACACAAGACCTGACTGACATTCCACTATGGCTTAGTTAATGATGTCAACACAGGGAGATAAAACATTAATTTAATTTTGTGTCCATGCAAGCCCTGTGTAGTGCAGTGACTGATTTCTTCAGGGAAAAAATATCTTTGACCATAGTGTTGGACCAGGTCCCTGCAATCTGTCCAAGTCAAGCTTTCAATATAATTTTCAAGCATGTTTCTTTGAAGAAAGTATTTGACCTAGTAAACCATCATATTTCACTGTCACAATTATGATTCCCTTGGGAATTAGCCATGTTTATCCAATTTCACATGTTCTGTTGTGCTATTCCTCACTGTTGGGAAGCTGATGCTTTGGAAATGCAGTTCTGAAAGGGAATTATGTGACCTTGAAGGACAGACGTGCAGTTTATATCTACTTGCTCTTCTTCCAGTTTATATCTACCTGTTTCTTTCTCCAGTTTACATTTACCTGCATTTCCCCCAGTTTATATTTACCTGCTTTTTGTCCAGTTTATATTTACCTGTTCTTTCTCCAGGTTACATTTACCTGCTTTTCCCCCTGTTTATATTTACCTGCTCTTTGTCCAGTTTATATTTACCTGCTTTTTGTCCAGTTTATATTTACCTGTTCTTTCTCCAGGTTACATTTACCTGCTTTTCGTCCAGTTTATATTTACCTGATCTTTCCCCAATTTATATCTACTTGCTCTTCCTCCAGCTTTTATCTACCGGTTCTTTCTCCAGTTTATATTTACTTGTTTCTTTCCTCAGTTTATATCTACCATTTCTTTCCCCAGTTTATATCTACCATTTCTTTCCCCAGTTTTATATCTACCAGTTCTTTCCCCAGTTTATATTTACCTGCTTTTGCCCAAGTCTGTATCTCCCAGTTCTTTCCCCAGTTTATATTTACCAGTTCCTTCTTCAGGTTACATTTACCTATTTCTTTCCCCAGTTTCCATCTCCCTGCTCTTTCCCTAATTTATATTTACTTGTTCCTTTCCCCAGTTTATATCTCCCTGTTCTTTGTCCAGTTTAGATTTACCAGTTCTTTCTCCAGGTTACATTTATGTGCTTTTCCCCAATTTAGATACCAGTTCTTTCTCCAGGTTACATTTACCTGCTTTTCCCCAGTTTAGATTTACCAGTTCTTTCTCCAGGTGATATTTACCAGTTTAGATTTACCAGTTCTTTCTCCAGGTTACATTTACCTGCTTTCCCCAAGTTTGGATTTACCAGTTCTTTCTCCAGGTGGTATTTACCAGTTTAGATTTACCAGTTCTTTCTCCGGGTTACATTTACCTGCTTTTCCCCCAGTTTAGATTTACCAGTTCTTTCTCCAGGTTACATTTACCTGCTTTCCCCAAGTTCCGATTTACCAGTTCTTTTTCCAGGTGATATTTACCTGCTTTTCCCCCAAGTTTAGACTTACCTGTTCTTTCTCCAGGTGTTATTTACCTGTTTAGATTTACCAGTTCTTTCTCCAGGTGATATTTACCAGTTTGGATTTACCAGTTCTTTCTCCAGGTTACATTTACCAGTTTAGATTTACCAGTTCTTTCTCCAGGTTACATTTACCTGCTTTCCCCCAGTTTAGATTTACCAGTTCTTCCTCCAGGTGATATTTACCAGTTTGGATTTACCAGTTCTTCCTCCAGGTGGCATTTACCTGCTTTCCCCAGTTTCTGTCTCCCTGCTGCTCCTGCAGAGGTCTCTCGCAGGGCTGGTGAGCTGCCCTGGGTGCAGGACAGCTCCTGGGGGCAGAGAGGGGAATGGAGCCATGGACAGACCTTGTGCAGTAAATCACAGCCTTGCAGGGAGAGCTGCTCCTGCTTTATTCCAGGGAATCTGGGAAGGGATCGGGGCTTGGAGTGCACAGCCCTGCTGAGGGATGTGGGAATATCAGAGCCACGGGGGGAAACTTCCATGAAGGCTTTGGAAGCAGGGCCCAGATCTCAGTGACAGTTTTGTTACGGCTTAGGGAGATGCAGCAGCTGTAGGGGATTGCCAGTCTGAAATGGTTTGGGTTGCAGTGTTTGAGTGAGTTTGGGTGACATTGCTGGGCTCCCAGGGATGGGAAAAGGCTTGGAAGGAAAGCTGGGGAGCAACCAGCCTGGATCATCAGCTGGGAATCCCTCATTTGCCTGCAGAGGAAATGATAGGAGATGAATTAATGGAGCCTCAGGGGCTGGGCTGGGAGGGTGTGGGATCTATTCACACTTTCTAGGCAAAAACAAACTCTGTCTGTAAATGGAGCTGAGAAACTCCGAGTCTGGGCAGGACAGGCTGTGTCAAAACCTGATTTGGGCAGGGAATTAAGGGTTGATCCTTTTAGGGACAGACAGGGAATTCTTGACACTTGTGTGTCCTCTTACTCTTACATCTACGTGTGACTTGTTACACTGACATATGTTAATCTAAATTTTGTCAACACTGGGCTCTTTTGGGTTTGGCTTTTTTAGAGGAAACTTGTTTCAGTGAGTTGGTCTGAAACACTGGGACAACAACAAAGTATTTGCCATATATTAGCAAGTGTCACAGCTGAGCTTTATGCTGTAAAGGGCTTTTTTACAGACAGCAAAACCCCAGCCCAGGCAGCAAAACTTCTCTGCTTTGCTTGTGGAGATTCAGAATTATTCCTCTTTCTCTGGGGATCACAAGGAATCAGTGACAGACTATAAAGGCTGTGCATGAGATTTTCCAGTACTGACCTACTTCTTCTCTCATTAAAATCACTGTGAGTCTTACCATTGACTTTTCAGGCAGAGGCAGGCCAATATTGTGTGCTAATGAAATTGCTTTCCAAAAAGCTTCTCCAGTAGTTGTGTCCAACTGTTCCAAGCCATGGGTCACAATAGGATTTCAAAAGCACTGAGGAGACCATCAGCATTGTGAAACATATTTCCTGGCCCTGGGTGGCTCAAGTTTGCATCTCCCAGGCTGTGGCAGGAAGGAAAAAACACACAGAGGGCCATTTCTTGATGATTCTTTGTGCATTTGTCTTTGTGGTCTCCTCCTTCAGGTCTCCCCCATCTTGTGGAGGAACCTGGCAGGAGCACAGAGGGCTGAATTACCCCAATATGCAACACAGGGGTTGCATGAGACAGGTAGTGTCAGGGATTTCACTGCTTTATTATTTCTATCCTGGGAGCTTTTAACATTGAGGATTTTTTTTTCCTTTTAATTCTTTTGTAATTTTCTCCATAGTTCAAGGTTTCACACTATGTGGACACTCAAGAGCCCAGAGAGCTCTGCCAGAGGAGCCCAGACACAAAGGAAAATGATTTCCCTTGGGTTTAAGGCATTCCCATGAGAAGGAGCTTTACCTGGGTCAGGTTTTTCCTCAAGGAAATGCTGAATAAGCATAACAGCCTAAATGGATGGAAGCCTGATTTTCCTCATATTAACGGTAGGATCAGAGCCAGGGATTTGGTTTGGGGCTAAAGGAACTGCAGGATGTAAAGCCGAGACCAAAAGAAAAACAGGATTTTAAACTGCATGCTTTAAAGTTAATGAATAGTTATACTGTCTGGAGCAGTGCAGGGAAAAAGAAAAAAAAAATCTGGGCTTTTTTCAACTCATTATTTTGGGGGATTTTCCTTCTTTTTTCCTTGCACAATTTAGCAGTCAGAGATCTACAAAAGGAAGATCTCAGCATTCAGATAATTTGAGGGGATCAAATTATTTTTTTTTTTCCAAAGGAAAAAAACGTTATCTATCCAAAAATCGTTGAGCTGAGGCTGTGCAAGGCTGCGAAAGCAGCAGCATTGTGCCCTCCAGTGACAGGAGCTGCTACAGCAGCAGGAGTGACATTCCTGCAAGCTCCCGGGGGACTCCTCCACACGGGGATGCTCGGAAAGTTAATATGAATTCATCAAAAAATGAAGTTAATCCGGCCTAAGTGAAAATATCTACATTCCACTGTCCCCACTTTCCCTTCAGCAAATGACTGCCTGCTTAATTTGCTCCTGATTTAGGCTGTAATCTCCCTACCCCTGGACATTCCCAGAATTGTTTTTGGCTTTTGGACTAAAACACACCAGAAAAGAACGCAGTCTCCACATCTGTAAGGAGCTGCCAGTTGTAACAATTTTATGCTCTTTGATGAGTTTCTTGCAGGAACAAGGAGCTTTGTGGTGCACAAGACTTTGATTTTGCAACGGGGTTCCAGAAGGAAACTCACTGGTTTGGGGCAGGGGCTGGAATGATGCTCAGCATCCTGCCCCTCACTGAGCTGGAATCACTCCAAGGGCTGGTCCTGGAGGGAAATGTTGTGAGAGAGGAGACAGAACCTGGCAGTGCTCAAGGCCAGGTTGGACAGGGCTTGGAGCAGCCTGGGACAGTGGGAGGTGTCCCTGCCCATGGCAGGGGTGGGATGAGATGACATTTAAAGGTCCTTTTCAACCCAAACAATTCTGTGTTTCTGTTTCTAACTGTATCTTCATTAAGTTTTCCAGCACTGGTGTTGCCCTAAGGGCATCCCTGAAATGTGGGCAATCCAAAGGTCAAAAGAAGTGTATTTCTGTAAAAATGTAATGATTCAAAACTAAGCCTTGTTCTTCTGCATGCAGAGGATAAAACCCTTGAGAGGTCAGAGCTGAACTCTCTTTTATTGTTTGAGGTGTGAGATTGATGTTCCCCTACCCTCCTTTTCTTGTGAACAATGAATGCAGAGAGAAGAAGAGAAATCCCCTGAGCAGGCAGGGTCAACTGGACATCAGGAGGAATTCCTGCATGGAAAGGGTGATTTGACATTGGAAGGGGCTGCCCAGGGAGGTTTGGGATCCCCATCCCTGGAGGTGTCCAAGGAAGGGCTGGATGTGACACTCAGTGCGGATGGGTAGGGATTGATCACAGATCCTTGATCGTCTTGGAGATTTTCCCCACTCCAGTGATTCTGTGATCCCAAAACAAAGAGGAAACCAAGAGAGGGGAATGAGGCCAGCAAAGCTGAACGAGAGGCAGCATCTTTGAGGAGCAGTGTTCTGTTGCTGTGGGTGGTGTGAGCAGAGGCTCGGGCTGGTGAGCAGGAGCTGCCCTGGCTGGCACTGCTGAAGAGAGAGCCCTGTGGCACACGAGGTCTGCCTGGAACGTGGGAAGAGGGAAATCCTTCCTCTCCAGCGGCGAGCTCATATGGAGAGCAGCTGTAATTGAATTAGAGGCTGATTTAATGAAATGCTATTAGAAGTGACACCGCCTTGCTCTGTCGTGGCAGCCCTTTGGAGCAGCACTCAAAGCAGCTGCCAGGTGGGAATCACCAGCTTTTAAACTCTCATTTCCTGGCTTTTTTCTCCACTTCTTTTTCTGAAGGGGAAAAGTACAAAGAGAGCTTGCACAGACGTGAGCAAGCTATCCTTTGCACAAAAAAAAAGAGTTTCATAAAATAGGGTGTGGCAGCCCTTTGGAGCAGCACTCAAAGCAGCTGCCAGGTGGGAATCACCAGCTTTTAAACTCTCATTTCCTGGCTTTTTTCTCCACTTCTTTTTCTGAAGGGGAAAAGTACAAAGAGACCTCAGCTTGCACAGACGTGAGCAAGTTATCCTTTGCACAAAAAAAAAAAAGAGATAGTTTGATAAAATAGGGGTTTTTTTGGTCAGATCACTGTGCTACATCAACTTTCTGAGTAATATTTTCAGTCTGCACATTGTTTTCCATACCTTCATGGAGTTTTGAAGCGAATAAGTTGGTTTGCAGAGTAGAAAAATTTGTTGGTTTGCAGTAACTGTCATGAAGAGAGGGTGCAGGTTCACAAAAGCACCTGGTGTTCCCTGGGTGTTTTCCATGGTGGGGATAATAGAATTCAGAACTTCATAAAGAATTAAATCATTTGGCTTTTAAAGTGTGTAAGTTCTCTTTGCAGTAGTAATTGGTCTCCTTTTTAACAGGAGTCTTACATGATAAAGGAATAAACTTGGAGATATTGACTGAAAGCTCTTTAGGATTCTCTGGTTTAGTTTGTTTCGCACTAAGGAGAAAATTATTTTAAATGTATCCCATATTCTTGGACTTTTAGTTTCAAAGTAATAATTAGTAATAATAGATTGACATAATCAAATTTCTGCAGAGCAGGAAAAAATCAGTATTTTCTTTCTTTCTGCTCCCAGACCAAAACTTTCTCGGCTGTGATAAGGACAAGGAATTCCATTGCAATGGCAGCTCAAAAACAAAATTATTAATTTCTATATTTGCTTAAATTGAGCCACAGTACAGTTTTCTTGATTTAATCCAAAAAAATAAGCAACTCTGTTTAAATGGATGCTGAAAGAAAAACAGAAAGCTATGAATAAAAAATGTTCCAGACATGATAGGGCTGGTAATTCCTGATTAGAAATCACTCCTGTGGTTGTTAGTGCTGTAGATCGAATTTGCAGCTGTCTGGAGGTGTTACATTTAGAATAGTCTCGTTTGTAAATCATTATCAAACTTTGAACACACTTTGGGGGTTTTGGTTTTATTTTTAAATTTTTTTTAACTTATTTACAACTAGCTTGTTGAAACAGTTCCTATTTCTGCTCTTCGTGTTTCCTTCCTGTTTAGTTATTAGGGCAGCAGACTTTAAAAGGCAAATTTATTCATTACAGAGGAGGACCATGCATTATATAGAATTCATGCTGTTTATCAAAGCCTGAAAAAATAATTATGGAATTTGTGCATGAAGGAATAGAATTTACACATGTTAGTAGGATGATATTGTTGTTTATCCACCAGAAAAAATTTGTTTGCCTGAGGCCAAGAAGGTGTAGCATTTCACAGGACTCACTTATCAGAAGCCTCTTAACTTTATAGGAATTATTACATGGATTTGACTGCCAGCCATCCCCTTGCCTGAAATAAAACAAAATACAAGTAAAATAGGAACCTTCAGCCATGTTTTATCAGTGGTTTTGAGGTATTCTGATCTTTCTGATCTGTACAATTCAGCTTGTCCTAGGGAAGGTGCAGCTCAGGCAGTCTGGGGCTGTGCTGAGCAGTTTTTTGGGGGCTGATGTCTGTCCTGAAGAGAAATTACTCAGTTTTGGATCCATGAAAAATTTAAATGCATATTAGACTTGACTTAGTTTTCTGCAGAGGTTTCTGTTATGAAGGCTTAACTGCAGCTTTGATTTTATTGTCTCCATGAATCTGCCTACAGAAATTTGTCCTTCGAAGCCAAGTCATTTTTACTCAGTTGTTTTATTTATATTTGTAAATATTTCAGAAACCAAGGGTATTTCTAATTGCTTAAATCACAAATTATACAGCAGAAGGCTTTAGACTGCATGCTCATCTCCCTCCAAAAAATAAAATAAGCATAGAAAACAATAAAGACAACACATAATAAATACAATACTATAAAGAACAATAAAGTCATCAGCAGAACCCATGGTCAGCCTTAACTGCATGTTGCAGACATTGTTTTTCCTTTGTAAATCAGAATTTCTGTGGTGTTTATTCCACAGGAAAAGTAGAGACAAGAGAGTCATGTATCTGAAGCTCCTTCCCCTGCAAAATCCCACCTGGATAATTTCCATGTGAATTCAGTCTCTGGAGGCTTTGGTCAGGATAGGCATCATCCCAAATATGTCCCTAAAAACATCAAAATATACCATCAAAACCTCTCCCTTCAAATATTGTCACCAGCAAGGGACCTCCAAACTTCGAGCCAAATGTTTGCATTTCTTTGAGACAACACAAACATACCCAACCTTCCAATTGCACCACAGTTAAATTAAAATGAATGCAAAATGGTGTTTTAGGACTTATGGAGCCTCCTGCAGTTTCACAGAAAAGAAAAAATATATATGAAAATTATGTGCTATTTTATGCAACAGCAATTTGGACTGCTACAAAAATAATTACTTTTAAAATCCACACTACACATATGCAGATGGTTAACAAACTCTGGCTCAGCCTCCAGATGAAAATGATATTGGGAAAATCCATGCTGCAGAGATAGTGCCATTCCATTAGAAATGTGCAAAGCATGCAAAAACATTACAGCCAGATTGTTTTCCAGAATGGCCTGGATCTCAGTGCCAGATGTTTTATTCTTTGCATATCTCCTTGTAACTTCACCATTGCTGCTCTCTGGGTTTGTCCAGCCTGGGAGAGGAAAGGGGAGTTTTAGGTGTGCTGAGCAGTGCTGAGCAGAGGCTGGGCAAAGCTACAGAATAAAGCAGGGATTTACTCAAAGGATCTCCTCCATGGATCCCCCTCGGGCAGCACCAGAGCCCAGCCAGGGCTGCCCCCAGGATGAACCCAAATGGCCCCAAAATGCACGAGCGCTGCCGGGGTCTCTCCCTGGGCTCAGCTCTGCTCCATGTGCACATTGCAGTGCAGTGTCCAATCCCACTGCAGCCCCTGCAGTCCCATCCTGCTTGTTTTTCTCTCTGCAGCCCACGGGCTTTGTGCTCCTGGGCTGGGATTGGGATCATTTGTCCTTGGTGCCCAGCTGGAGCAGGAATTGTTTTGTGTCCCTGCTCTGTGCACAGAGCTCACCATCCCCTGATGTGAACCCAGCCCCACACACTAAAGCAGCACAGAATGTGGAAGACAGAAAAGCTAAAACTGAGGCATCATTGGGACAGACAGGAGGTTCCAGGCTGTTCATGTTTCTCCCAGCTCCCTCCTGGTTATTCCTGTTCCCTGACTCACACAGAGCTTGTTCAGGTGTAACTCCTTTGGTTTTCCATCCAGGTTTAACACATGACAGTGGTAACACTGCAAAAGCAGAGCTTTTGTGCCAGGCAGGACATCTGAGCCAGCTGGAATAAATGGGATTTTGGGGTATGGAATAGCAGGAAATGGATGGGTGAGCCCTGCCCTGCCTTCACTGACCACCCTCCCAAAGCCTCCTTGCCTTTGTCTCAGTGAAAGTTTGTTAGTGAAAGGAAAAACCAGTATTTGAAAATGTCCATTATTTTATAGATCCGACTCTGGAAATGGATGGGTGAGCCCTGCCCTGCCTTCACTGACCACCCTCCCAAAGCCTCCTTGCCTTTGTCTCAGTGAAGTTTGTTAGTGAAAGGAAAAACCTGACTTTGAAAATGTCCATTATTTTATAGATCCAACCCGAGATTTTGCTGAAGTGAGATCTGTAAGAGCTAAAATCTGATATTTTGTTGGATTTTTAGAGAATGGTGGTTTTTATGTGTTCCAAAACCTGCCCTTCATAGGCTTCCACAGATCCTTCCCTTGACATGGGATCATAGCCAGGGGCAGCAGGACCTTGGCACCTACCTATGAGTACCTTCAGACATTTACAGGTACCCAAAACCCACATTTTTGGTAAAAGTCATTTGTTCAGTTAAAACTGGCTGATAAACAGTAATTTTTTTTTCTTACCTTTCCAGAATATGGTTTCCCCCAAAATTTCTAAAGCGTGTGTTCTGTAGTATACAGAGAGACTTTTATCCTGAATTAAATCCATTTCAGTTGTCATCCTTTATCCTTATTACTCAGTTAGTTAATTAGTAATTTCTGAGAGCAGCCATAACTGTCACAGATACTGTGGGAGAGTCATCAACACTCTGCATGTTGATATAATTGCAGAGTTTTGTTATTTTTCCAAGTGTTCTTGTTAAGCACCAAGTGCCATTGCCAGTGTTTTGCCCGCAGTATTCCATGATTGCAGGAAATCCTTCTTTAAATCAGTGTGGACTGCAGTTGTAGGAGCCTCCTAAACTGCAATCCAAGTTCTGCAGGAGCATGTGTCAGGAAAAGAGTCTAAAACATGGTTTAACAAGCATGTGACAATAAATTAAGGAAATACATTTGGATATGTGAGGAAGAAATGGTTTCCACAAAAATACTCATCTCCTCCCAGTCACAGCTGTGACTTTTGAATATGTATTGAGCTGTGCAAGGAGAGCTAAGCTCGGAATTTGGCAGTAATAGTCTATTCATAAATATACATGAAATGTGAAAAAAAGAGTTTGTGGAGCTGGAAGTGAGCACTGGCCAGGATAAGCACACATACCTTGAGATAAAAATTGCAATTCATTGTCAGCACATGAGGCCTCTGATTTCAGCTGATTAATGTAACAGTGCCATTAGATTTTCTCATCTATTCTGCATTACTTATAATTGAATAGTGTATTAACAAGTGAATGGTTGTTTAAGGGGAGAGAAGGAGCCTTCTACCCAGGCAGTTTAAGGTTTAATATCTTCTCTCCAACAGAAACAACTCGTTTAACATTCAAAGAGAGATTTTGGCTTTTTCTCCCCACTCACTTTACCTCCACAAACCAGATGGCAAATGTCTCACTGAAAGAGCCAGTGCAAACAGAGTCTGCATCTGCCCATCCTCCTGTTTGCCCTGCCAGCAAAGGGGAAACAATATTAAATTTAGGGTCTTGTATCAAACACTTGCAGCTACATTTCCAGTCTCGCACGTCATTGAGCCAAGCTACTGACAGCTTTTACTCATTTTGATGTATAGCAGGGAATGAAATGTATTTATTGACATCCTATTTCATGTGGCATCTTCCAACAATGAGCAAGCGTGCCTTTGACTGGTATTTAATATTTTCCTCTGACTAGTATTTGATAGTTTTTCATTTATATGTGCACAGAAATCTCCTCGTTTCCAAGGTAATTGTCTGTGATTTGAAAGCAGGATTATCATGGAAATAGGTATTTATATTTATATATATACACACCTCTAGAAGCCATGGTGTTGAAGGGGAATTTTTGGAAAGGAAGGATATTGGAACAGCAAGGGTAACATACCAAAAAAGCAAATTAAATTTTGGATTGGATTGTGTTTAGTAAGAGCTGGTGGTTGCACCTCACTTGTTTTGTATTGAACAGATTCTAGTTTGATTTACCAATTCTACAACATTTAAGCTTCCATATTTAGGGTAGCCAGAAAACAAACAAGATTATTTCTCAGGTTCTTTGCTGCTTGCTTCACCACTGAGAACTTTCCAGAAGAGCATCACACATTGCCTTCAGATTTCTGGGGCTTTTCCTGTTCCCTGACAGCCAGTGAGAATCAAGACACAGGAAGAATGGAGCATATGGAAAATGTTTCCATATTTCTCCCCGTGAAAATCTACTTGGCATTAATATTATCACACTAAGGCTTTGATTCCTGGCTGATGAGAGGAAAAACAAGGTAATAAAGGATTATTTCAATGAGTTCATGTGGGAAGAGTAGGTGTGCTTTAAATGACAAATTAAATTATGACAAAACTCAGTAGTACAAGAGTTTCTGGTCCACGTTGGTGGTAAAAAGGAATTTTTTAGAAAGGAAAGATGCTGGAAGAGGAAAGAAAACCAATTAAACATTGAGTTGGATTGTGTTTAGCAAGAGCCAGTGGTTGCTCCTCACCTAATTTGTGTTGCACATATAGATATTTTCTTTGTCATTTAACTCCCTCCTTGGTGAATATTGCAGTGGAGAGCTCTTTATTGCAACACGGCTTTAACATGGGTTTGAAATACTTCAGAAACCAGATGAAAAGTATATTGTTAAAATAGGAAATTTGAAAATGGACTGAGCAGTGGCAGAGCTTCCCTGGGCCTTTTTCTGAAAGCACCACTACTATTTTCACACAAGGGTGAGAAGAGGGAAATCAGATGTTTTAGATTATCCTTGAGACAGAAAATAGATGTGATCAGTTCAAAGAACCAGGGGAGATTTTGTTTGCATAAATTGTAGCTGCTCTACATAGTTAACCTTGAAAGCCTTCTGTCAAAGAAATGCTGTTTTGTTAAAGTGGTACCAAGTCTCCTGCTCTGTGATATCTCATTATCCAGGAATACTCTGCATTCCCAGGCACTCTAAACACTATTATCTGCTACTTGTCCATTTGAAAAGCAATGTCCAATTTGCTTATGCAAAGGAAATAATGGTGTTTGTGGAGAATTCACATTAATTTAGAGCTAAAGTCTTCACTGGAAGTTAATACATGGACTGGCTGACTCATGGTGTTTTCACAGCAGTGTAATTGAAAGAAATACAGATGTACTTTTTAAAAAAAATCAGCCTTTCCTGATGCGTTTTTAAACTTGCACCACAATCACCTGATGGATGTGTAGCAATTACAGGCAACATGTGCAGCAGTGCTTGAGGAGGATTTCATTAAACCCACAGGGGCAGGAGGGCTCTGAGTGGGAGCACCCACCAGATTTACTGCCAGCAGTGCTCCTCAGCTCTGTGCAGAACTGTGGAGCTTCCAGAGGGGCTGGGAGGACACAGCACTTGAGATCTCACTGTGAAAGGCTTTATTTTAAAATGTTGGTGCTCAGCAGCATCACGATCACCTTGGTGTTCTCCAGACCACTGACATCCTGCTGGATTTCAGCAGGATTTTGGGCAGAGCATCCCACAGCCACAATTCCTGACTCAAAAAGCCCTCAGAGCTGCTCAGCCCCTCTGTCGCTCTCTCCTTTGCTGCATCCTTACTGAAACCCATCCCTGATCTGTTGGTTTTCCTTGGAAAACCCCATCCCTGTGGGATGGCTCCACAAGAGGCCCAATCAACAGCAAAGTCCTTCCTCATCCCATGTAATCCATTCCAAGTTCAAGTAATGTGCAGATTATTTGTTTACTTCCAAGTTGCTGATGGCAGTGCAGAATAACACAGCACCTGCCAAAAAAGAGCCTGTGGGATCCCACCAGGAGCTGGGTAAGAGCATTCCTTGCTGATACTCATTTTTGGCATTTTCCTGCTTCACTAATCCCTGGTTCATTTAGGATCTCCTGCTCATGGATCTCTGCTCAGCACAATACTGGGTCCTTACAACAGTTTGAGCAATGTAATCATCTTTATAAAAGCAAACATGTAATCATATCAAGGAATGAAATCAGATTTGCTTGGCATGACCTGTTTTCCGCCAGCAATGCTGACAAAGTTTAGGTTCCAAAACTTCCTTTGGCTTATAATTGTTTTATAGGCCTCAGCTTATTAAAAATGCAAGTTTAGGAGTTTTTGTCCTGAATCCAGGTTAAGTTCTGACATTCCTTATAGGGAGAGCAGCTCACAGTGAAAATCCTGCAGGACAAGTATTGCTCCATAAAGTGGGGTGGGTGAGCTCCTAAAGGGGCTGATTCTTGCTTTGGTGTCTTCTGCAGCCATCTGATAATGGGGGAAGGGAAAAAGAGGGGATTAGAGTTATAAAATATGCCCTGATATGAAAGTAAAGCACATGGAAGCCTTTGTGATGCTGCTTTAAAAAACATTCTTATATCAGTGAGGTTTGGGATATTAAACAATCATGGATTTAATAAAACCCCATCTCAATTTCTCTTGCTGTTTGGATTGGACTCATTAACATGATTTTTAAAAATATATTTTAAACACAATTGCATTATTATCATTCTGATCTCCCTGTAGCTTTTAGCCTGCTGGACAGTGCCTCCCCAGCTCAGCTGTACCAGCTCTGAGCCTTTGGGTATCAGTGACAGAACTCCCATCACTTACTCCCTTTCAATATCTCAGTTTCCTAATAGGTGAAGCAAATGGGGGCCATTCAGGCCATGTGTGAGTGAAAGAGAATGTGTGAGTGACACAAAGGCTGGGATACAGCAAAATGCTGAATTTGGAGGCAGAGAGCACAATGAGCAGCTGAGGAGATCCCTTCAGTGAAATGCAGCCAGGATCAGATCAGAGCTGGGAAGTGCAGGGACAGGCAAAGCCACTTTCTGTAAAATCATGGCAGAATTCAGAGCTGGAGAAATAGCCCTTAATAATGTCAGGATCCAGGTCTAGCTGCTTTGTGCCTCCTTTGTGCTGCTCATGTCTGCACCTTACAAAGCACTTGAGAGCCTCGTCCTCCTGAAGAATGGGGGATGATTGTAAATGTGCACTGAAAGTGCACAAGATAGGAAATGTGAGTTCTATTTTTCATGTATTTTAGCTGGTAATAATGAATTCTTCTCCAGGTTCTCCTTCAGACACCTAACTGGTATTGAAACCAGCAGTTTGCAGATTATTTTGTTGAAAAATAAGTGATTTGGCAATTATTTGAAAAGTAAGTTGAGTAAGAACAGTTTTTACACTTGAAAGGAGTCACAATTGTTATTTATCCATAACTCAGCATGTGACTCTGAGCTGTGCCTTTTGATGAAATGGAACAAATATGATGGATAAGAGTGGGGCTGTAAAAAATGACCTTTTTAGTTGAGGACTTGGGCTCTTATTTTGGCTGAGAACAAACCAGTGGCCATTTGCTGCCAGCTCTTCATCTGTGCTTACACTGTTCTTCGTTTGTTATTTCTGACTAAATAACTTTCTAAAAGTTAATTAATACTCTCAGTATTAGTTTAGTTTATTAATATTAGTTAATTATACTACTAGGAATTATTACTGTTTCAATACAATATCATAGTTGTTGAGAATAGTCTAAAACAGCTAAAACATGAACACATGGCAGCAAAGCACAACGTAAGTTAGAGATAAAACCTACATGTCTAACAGGATTACACTGGAGTCTTATTGAAAAGGTAAAATAGAGGCACTGATTCAATTCTAGAATTAATTGACAATAGAATGTTGTGTGTTTTTATACAGACAGCAGAAAATGTGGGTTTAGATCATTACTTAAATAATTTGGAATTCTATACATTAAGATGGATTATGATTACTGTTTAAGAGTAGTTTTTATTGTCCCATGTCCTCCCTTCTGGATCTGTTCTCTTACCTGATAATACAGTTTTGTCCTCTTTCTGAACTCTTAGGAGCAGAACATGTAATAGTCCTGCAGTCTTTCTCTGCTGGTGATGTGGTAATGTATTTTATGCTGCTAATTAATTGTAATCAGGCTAGAATTTTCCACCATGAGAATATGATGGGGTCTTCTGTGGTCAGCTCTAATTTGCCTGTGGATGTAGCCACATTCCCCCTCTGGAAGTCACGTCTGAATTATGTTTCAGTTTTAATTAAGAGCTGGATTTAGCTTTAAGACCTTGCATTAGAAGCCTGATGAAACCAGATGTGAGACAGTTCCCACTGTGAGTTCCTGGAACTGTGTCTGTGAGATAAACAGTGCAGATCTCCAGGTGCCACTGCCTGCCCTGCAGTGCTGGGGGGAGACCATGACTGCAGTTCACAGACGAGGAAACCAAGGGGTTGGACAAATGAAGAGAGTTCCAGAAGCTGCTTCAGTAGAGGAGAGTTAGAAGTAGATCCAAGGGGTACTTGCTGCTTATTTTTCTCTCGTCTCCCTTATTGCTGCCTACTCTCAAGTATTACAGCTCCTGAAAGGTGCCTGTGCTCAGCTGGGGCTGGGCTCTGTCTGCAGCAGCACTGACACACCCAGAGCACACAGCCTCAAGGGAAATGCAGGCTGGATATCAGGAAAAAGTTTTCTACAGCAAGGGTGATAAAGTTCTGGAATGGCTGCCCGGGGAGGTGGTGCAGTCACCATCCCTGGGTGTGTTTAACAAAGCCTGGATGTGGCACTGGGGGCCAGGGTTTAGTTGGGGTGTTGGGGCTGGGCTGGACTCGATGATCTTGAAGGTCTCTTCCAACCTGGTCGTTCTGTGATTCTGTGAATAAATGCCAGCCTGCAGTGCCTCTTTATCCTCTACCTGATTTCCTCTTGCACCATGGATGGATCCCTTCACAGAGCCTGGCCCCAGACTGAGCTCCCTCCCCCTCTCACACTAAAGGCCTTTGGGGCACCTTCTGGCTTTCCCTTTCTTTCCTCTTTTGCACTGGAATTCCCATTGTGCCATCAGCTGCTGGTTTAAATGCATTTGCAGTGACTCAGCACTTCACAAGCTCCTCCACTGGGCCAGCATCACTGAGACCCCCAGGACAGGAGAGGGTGAGCTCTTTAATCCTCTGTGTTTAAGTCATAACTGGCTATGAACATTTGGGAAACCGTATGGAAAAGACGCTTTTAGCCTGGAAATTGTGTAGCCACTGACACCTCAGAGGACAATTTGGACCACTTCTGTAGGATAATGATCCTCCCTTGTACTGTAGCACAATTTCTATTGCTCTTCTGCACTGCTTGGCTCAGGTTGCTGGAGATGCACATTTTTGGGATCTCTTGCTGGGTTGGAAGCACCTGGTATTGGCCTGGAGGACACAGACCAGTGAGGAGCTGTAGAAAACCCCACCAGTTTCCTGGTACGACCTCCAGATTTTAAATTCCTGTAACTAAATTGAGAAGATTAAGTTTTGCTTTATGTCTAAAGCTTCTGCAGTCTTCTGATTTTCCAGAGCCATAACCCTTGCCTCTTCCAGTTTCTCTCCATATATGAAAATTTCCCCAATTAATTATATTATGTTTCATTCTGCATAGAGTGCAGAAGTTGCTGATATTGGAACTGTAAATACCATGAGGGCTGCAGAGGGACTTATTCCTGTAGTTACCCTTCTTTTATTTTAATGAAGATTTCTGTAGCCATTTGCAAACTCATATGGGAGATAATCAGATGTGAGGCAGGAAAATACTGATAGTTATGGATGACCAGGAACACCTGAGGGAAGCAGGAGCTGGCCCTGCTTGTGAGATGCTTTCTTTAATGTGGTTGTTTTTTTGTGGGGTTTTTTGTTGTTTTTTTGTTTGTTTGTTTTGGTTTGGTTTTGGGGTTTTTTTTTGTTTTGTTGTTGTTGTTGGGTTTTTTGTTGGTTTTTTTTTAATTTAAAGCACTTTTTTTCTTGCCCATACCTGCTGAATGATTTTGCTCAGTCCTCTGTCTTCACGACAGCAGAGAATGGCACTTGCCACACTCTGTTGTCTTGGTGTTTGATTTGCCTTCTTGCCCAGAGAAGCCAGGATTTCCTCTCTATTCCAGGATAACAGAGCCACTGCAGTCCAAATTGCACATTTATGGGTACAGTGATGCTCTGTTGCTGGATTTTGTGTCTTACAGCTGATTTCTTTCTTTGTTAAACGGGCCACAGAGAAGAGTCACACTCTGAGTGTTCTCAGCACTTCCTGTGCACAAAGGAGATGAAGGACAATTCTGTGTTTTCTTCCTGTTTGCTGCCTTTTGGCTTTCAAGAGACAGAAACACCTTGGCCGAGAGTGCCCTGAGCAAACCTGGGCTTGCAGAATGCACGAGCCCCAGCTCAGACCTGCGCCCTTGAGAGCTGCTTCTCTCCCCAAGCACTTGTTTACCCAACATTTACTTCTACCAAACAGTTTTAAAAGAAAAACCACACAACAGAACACTTAAAAAGCTGGGTGCTTTCTGAAGAGAGCTGGAGCTAAGCACGTGGGTTTACTGAAATGAGTGCTGAAATCTCAGCTGGGTCCTTGCCTTGATTCTGCAGTTTCTGCTCAGGCCTGGTAGGCTTTGCCCATTGGGAAGAGGAGGAGATGTTTGTCTAAACAGGAAAATGAAATTTGCCTCCCTACAAGCCATTGGCAGGCAGTAGAGGGAAGAGAGAAAACTTGAAAATAATCTTCATTATAATTTCAATTGACTGGACCTCATTTCCTTGTCTGCAGTTCACTGTTGGATAGTTGATGCATGCCCACCTGTGGACAGACCTGATTTAGCTCTCCTGTGTATTATCTGTCCCTGTCTTAGATTGAATCCTGCCTGCTGGAGTACTCCTACTGCAGATAAACCATATTTGCTGTGATGATTTGAGTGAAATACCCACTCTGATGAAGACAGCTCAGGGTTTGACTGCAGCAGAGAGGTTTTTATCTTGCGTGGCAGAAAATGACTGTGTGACCTGTAGCATCATCTGCAGCAGCCAAGTGTGAAATCAGCTGTGCCAGGCAGCTCCTACGCTCTAATGAGGGAATAATTCCTCTGTGGAAATAAAAATATTCATGCTGTGGCACACCTGCTCTTGGAACATTGAGACATCCAGTGGGAAAGGGGATTTGTCAGCCTTTCTCCTTCACTGCTACTCACAGCTGACACTTTACAATAAACCCACAGGAGGTTCAAGGCTGTGTTACAGCAAGAGCTGTGTCTCCAGGAGAGGACAGGATTTCAGAATACAGATGTTTGCAGAGGGATAAAAGGTCTGAGCAGCTCTCTGAGTGCTGTAGCAGGGAGTGCTCACCTGGGATGGGTTTGGTACCTGTGGCAGCTTTCAGAGAATCACAGAATGGTTTGGGTTGGAAGGGACTTTAAAGATCATCTATTTACAGCCCTCTGTCGTGGGCAGGGGCACCTTCCACTAGACCAGCTTTTTTCTTTATTTTTAACCCCTGGAATGCCATTTTCCCTTTCTCCCCATCTTGGCTGCTTTATGTTTTAATAGCCGTGTTTATATCTATACCACTGGAAAGGTATTGTTTCCTTGAGGATCCCTGTTATGTTCTGCACATCTGCAATCCCAGGAGCAGGTAATTATTAGGAAGTGGCAAAGCTGAAAAAGAGCAGTGCACATTCCCCATCTCCCTGGTGCCCGAGAGGCTGCAGGCAGCTGCTCAGACTGGGCTGCAGAACTTGAATTTCCATGGCAGTGATGCCACGAGCAAAAAGCTTCCTCCCTTCAGCTCTTCCACTGCAGCTCAGCACATAAGTGCTGTGATTTAACAATTTTACATGAATTTGCCTTGTGGATTAATCTTTGACATCTCGAATTTGGTGTTTTAGGGGAAAGACACGCTGCTGGGGGAGTGAATTCGTTCTACTGTTGCAGTCAAGAAAATAGGCTCATGCCTTTGAGAGGCCAGGAGAGGAATATTCTGGGAAGCAATTTGAGCTGATATTGTTGGGAGGCTAATACTGCCTGACAGATCTGCTGTGACAGCTGAAGATGTGCCGGAGCACAAAATAGAAAAGGAAAAGATTGTTGTTAGGCCAGCGCCAAGATGAAACCCTACTACTTGTGACAGCTGTTGGCAGCATGAAATCACTGTCCTCCAGCTTTGCACAGTACTAGAAACTTCAAGATCATGCTGGGTGTGTGTTTCTGGAGATCTTGTTTGGGGTAATGCTCCCTGACAGCAGCCAGTTGTAATTGGCAGTGGGGATCCTTCAGAAACCAGCAGAGAAACAAAATCTTGGTGTTTTGTGCTGCTCCTTTCCCAGGTCACTGCTCACAGGACCCTCACTGGCCACTGCTTCCCTGATGGAACCATCTGCAGCTCAAAAAGTTATGAGATTTCTTGTTTCAAAGGGAAAAAAGATGTATCAGCCCAATTAAGTTCAGTGAGATGCAGAGGGAATTTTGGGAAGCAGGGGAGGTTTTGCCTTCTGTTTGTTAAAGTGACAAGCTCATTTTGTAGAAACTTTGAACATCTTTAAAACTCTGTAGATCTCAGCAAACATTCAGTGAGGGAAATCCCACTGAGAGCTGATGCCCCAGTGCCCTCCCCTCTCCAGACACACTCCTGGCTCTTTCCTTCCCACCCAGGCATTCCAGGTATTTTTGCTGAGGTTCTGCCACCTTTCCAACTTTTAACCATCAGGAAGCTGAGACAAGCCAAAGAGTCTCTGCTTGGGTCTTGCTGAAGTCTAAAATGCCTTTTTGGCAGAGCTCTCTGTGTCTTGGCAGATTTGGGGCTCTGGAGCTGCAGCTACTCTCCTGTTTCAGTGGCACTGTACTGTGAGCCTCTCATCCATCAGAAAGGCCAAGTATTTCCTCTTAGAATAGGAGATTTCTGGAATTCCAGTGCTGTGATTTTTTTTTCTTCCTTCACCAGCTACAGTTACTGTCTTGCATTGAGTTCAAAACTCAGCTTCATTTGTTTGCTGCCTGATGTTCATTTAAAAAGTCTCTTCTGCATTCTATTTTTTATTGTTGTATCTCAGCTGATATGAATCACCATAGCTCAGTAGGAAATTATGAGATTCTGTTGATCTGCCCTAATATTTATGAAATATTTCTTCCTGTGCATTACCTTTTTGACCACTTTGGACCATAATTGTATCCAAAATATGCCCATGAAACCAAATATGGGCTCCTTAAGAGTAAAGTTTTTATCAGATCAAGGTAAAGAAATTAACAGCTGCACTGATGATCATAATCCAAGGAAAAACTCCCCATAGCTCTTGATGGTGAAAAAAACCCAGTATTTTGAGCTGCAGAGCAAAGCTCTTCTCTTTTGGTGTTGTGATAAGGAGAACACGTCTCAGGAGGTCATGAAAATTGCATAACATTGCACTTCCTAAAGTGCAGCTGGAATATTCTTCCTGTCTGGAGTGTGACAAATTGGAGCAGACCCAGGGAAATCCAGGACCAAGCAGGTCCAAGGGCAGAACCAGGAGATATTTCATTAATGGCATCTAAAACCAAGGCTGTGCCAAAGATTACCATAAAAGCTTCTGCCTTCCCAAAATGCCATGGCAGGGGACATGTGGTTTATTGATAAAATGAAAGCCCTACTTGTAGCTCAAAATGTGAGTCCAATGAATGTGGGGTTTTTAACAACATCCCATAAAAACTGGTCAGGAATTGGAGAAAAGCATTGTCCAGATTTTGGCTGGGATAGAGTTAATTTTTTCTCAGTATTCAAAGCACTCAAAGCAGTGGAAGGTTGCTCCAAAGCATTGCTGACACCTGGAAAATGCCTACAAATATTAACAAAAAAAAATCTACCTGTTTCTCTGGTGGTTTTTGCTTTGATTTCCCTTATTTCTGTTTTCCTTTTGTGCCTTTTCTTTTTGAGCTGGCTGAGCTGGTGGCTGCCATCCCTGGGACTGATGAGCTTTGCATGCAGGAGGTGTCAGGCAGTTTCACTGCCCCTCTTTGTGCTCTGCCCACTCCGTGCACCTCAGCCGTGCTCTGCCTCTGCATGCAGGAGGTGTCAGGCAGTTTCACTGCCCCTCTTTGTGCTCTGCCTTCTCCTGATGAGGGAATATTGGGAATTTCTGCAGCATCTCCTTCCTGCTCAGCCTGGAAACAAAACAGGGAATTGGCAGAACTGAGGGGGAAAGGGGAATGTGGCTGGGCTGGGTTGATTGCACAATGATATCAGTGTCTAAGCTCAGAGCAGCTCATTTTTTGCAATCTACAATCAGTAAAAACAAAAAAGCAAAACAAAACAAAAAAACACCAAACCAAAAAAAAAAATCAAAACCCTTTCCATTATTTTGGACAAGGATCTAATTAAAACAAAAATTCTGGAGGGGAACAGCTCAGGATCCCATTCCACATTTCCCAAATTGTTGCATTCCCTGCTATTTTGTTGGTGGCTCTGATTGTGTCATCTGCCCCCTCACCTGATGGAACTTTTGTGCTCAATATTATGGAGATCTGCCTGACAACCTGGCACCTCCCTTCTCCTGTGCTTCCTCTGCAACCTTTGTGGACCAGGCAGACACAGGAGAGGTGGAAATCCCCCTGCCCCTGGCTGAGCCACCAGCAGAGCTCTGATAAAACCTGATAAAATCTCCTGCTTCTCTGCCATGGAACAGTTGTAGGGGAGCATCTCTCACCAAATTAAACAGCCTCGTTTCCCTGGGAGTATTGACCTGGCTGGAGTGGAAAAAAAACCCACTTTGTTTTAGGTGTCACATATTTTATGTCTCTTTTTGGACATTTAAAGAGTAAAAATTCAGGACTGTGTGAGGAAGCAGAGAGATTTTTTTTGTGCTTAAGATGCAGTGGATAATTATGTGTTGATTACCTAGAGCCTAAGACAAGGAGAAATGGTTTTAAACCAAAAGAGAAAATATTTAGATGAGATATTGGGAGGGAAATTGTTCCTTGGGAGGGTGGGAGGCCCTGGCACAGGGTGCCCAGAGCAGCTGGGGCTGCCCCTGGATCCCTGGAAGTTCCAAAGCCAGGCTGGACAGGGTTTAGAGGAGTCTGGGACAGTGGAAGGTGTCCCTGCCATGGCAGGGGTGGCACTGGATGAGCTTTAAGGTCCCTTTCAACCCAAACCATTCTGTGATTCTCTTGTGGTGACTCAAAGTTTTCTTTTGGAGAACTTTTGAAGGGATTCCCTGCAGGGTTTTTGTCCCTCTGGCTCACTCCTGTTAAAGCAATCTCTCACCTCACCTGATCCTTCCAACACCAAACCATGGATGAGCAGATCCTGGCCTGGGTGCACCTCAAATGAAAGCAAGATGATCTGAGAGGTTTGGTAATCACCAGGAGATAAAGCCAGAAAGCCTGACCCTGTCGTGTAATTAACCTTTATTTTGAGACCCCACCTGTACCAGCTGCCAAGTTTTCCTCTTGGCTGTGATGGTCCCCCATCTGTCTGTCTGTCCTGTGGGTTTGGGGTCTGCAGCTCTGGGAACAGCCTGGCCAAGGCTCTGCCTCCTCCTCCTGTCATCAGCAGGAGACAAATTCAAGGGATAGGATCACACAGCTTCAGCTTTTCCATGCTGCAGTCTAGGCTTAAGCCTGCTGGCAGAACTTTCACCCTGCTGAATTCCTCGGTGATGAGTGTTATTTCTTTGACTGATGTGCGCAGGCAGGGGAACATTTCTACATCACTGCCCAAACTTCCTAAAACATACTTAAATAATTTACATAAAATCCAAATCTGCGTGTGAAATACCCTCATGAGTCAAGGGTTTATTCACTGTGAATCCATTCCCTGAGTGGGAGGAAACCTAAACTGTCTTGGATAAAATGGCCTTTGTAAAATATAGATCCATTTCCTAATATTTATGTCAGATGCTTCTCATTATGGGTTTTTTTTTCTTTTTCTTCTTTTTTATTTCAGTCTGAAATGCCTCAGCAACCCCTTGCTAGCACTGCTTCATGTGGATGCTAGCACTAAATCAGGAGAGTTTCTTCTGTGTCTGTCTCATTAAATATTATCTCTCTGATTTGCCAGGGTGGATTACAATAGGGACATTAAAAAGGCATGTATCTGTAATTGCTTTTTAATGCCACTGCTATTTATAGGTGATCTGATTTTCAAAGTAACATGGAAAGTCATGTAAAAACATAAAGCTCTTGGTGATAAGGGGGTGCCAAGGAAAATTGATCACACATGAAGTTAATTAACTCAAGTAGTGTTAGGGATCCTGGACTGAAGCAGATTCCTGTGTGCAGTGTGTGGTGGTTGTGCCACTCAAACTCAGGGTTCTACTAAATACTGCAGCCTCAGAAGCAGTAAAAACCCATCCATTTTATAGTTCTGTGTAAGCATTATTAACAAGAGTCATAGCAGTTCCAGGTATGGCAGACATAGCCTGATCCATGAATAATAGGAAAAAAAAAGTTCATTCAGTTCTGTGTGGAAATACATCTCTACATTTATCCAGAAATCCTAATTTTCACTTGTGCATGACACAGTTCCCACTGCAGAGCAAGCCCAGCTAGCTCAGAAATCTCCTGAAAGGTTTTACATCACTAAAAACTTTCAATACATCGCTTAAACCTTAGCTGGGGTGTGGGGGGCTCTTCAGAATCCTCTTGAACAGTTTCCCAAAAGACTTGTTCCTTCACACAGTTCCACAAAATAAAGCAAAGGCTGGCAGGATTTCTCAGGTCAGCAGTAGTAGCATAAACTTGCTGTATTTAAGTGTGCATAAATCTGTGTGATGTAAGAGGATGCACCAGGTGCATATATTTCATATAGAAACAGATAAATGTAAGTATAAAATAAAATTCTGAAGGGATGTTTTGTGTGCCCAACTTGCCCAAGTGCTTTAGAGAAGACTGATTTTCAGGGAGTGGTTACCCAAGGGTCTGTAGCTCTCTCTGAATTGGCAATTCATTTTTAGGACTGTTTAATGTATGTGAAAATGCATATAGGACTCCAAAGTATACATATGAATATATTTGTGTGTGTGCACATATAATTTCTGCACGCTTCACTCACATCTGGGTGTATGAATAGTTTGCCTATAATCCTGTGGAACTTCATTTTCTGGCAGATGAGTCTATATTAATTCCTGAAACCCTGAGCAACAATGGAATTACTTTGCAGTGTTAGGGGGGGAAAACATTACAATAAAAATGAAGCATACTTTTAATTATCTGTAGTCATTTGGATGAAATCTATAATGAGCTTGATAAATGCTGATGCTCTAGGCATCAATTTTTCAAATGACAGTAGAACCCAAAATATCTGGGAAGGCATTGTTAGCTCAGACTGCACAATATTTTTGAGGTCTTGGTTAGTAGGAATAATTAAAATGACTTATGTAAGATAAGTGTCATATCTCTGTCAGCAACTAAATGTTAAATGTTATTATAAACTAATTACTTCCTGGAATTGAAAAGAAAATTATAATTTTGTGTCTTAACCGCTAAAAGATGGTGTCTGATCCTTCCCTCACTAAACCAGTGACTCCAGTGCAGGCTCAGAGTGGGTGAGGAGCGAGTTGGGACCAAAAACCTCACTGCAGAGAGGAGTCACAATCTGCTTGTGATGCTAATCAGTTCCTAATGCAAGAAGAAGGAGCTGGGGCTGTGGGGTTTGTCTCTGAGTGCAGGAGGAGGAGGAGGAGGGATGCTGGTGTCTGCTGTCCTTCCTTGCCACGTCCATCTGCTCCGTCGTGGCTCAGCTCCCCAGAGCCCCAGGGTTGCTCTGGTGCTCCCCTGCAGTCATTTGCTGCTGGATTGATGGGCTTAATTTGCTCATCAAGGGCTCTGACACATGGCAGAGTCAGGGAATTAGATTCAGGGGAAGTGCAGAGCAGAGAGAGAGGTGAAAAAAGCAAAGAAAGATGTTAAAAACTAATTTGCCCTTCCTGATTTTACTGGTTGTTCTTCCTCTGCTGCCTGAAAAACACGAGCATGGAGCCTGACCTGGCAGCAGGGCTGGTGTCACCTCCTTTAAAGGTCCCACTGATGCCACATCTTGTGGAGCTGGGCACTGACAGGTGCCAGCCTCACACCCTGCTGTGGTACCCACAGGTTTCAGGCTTGTTAAAGACAAGCACCAGCGTGGTTGTGTTGCTTTCTGTGTTTTTATGTACCAAGGAAAATGTTTCTCCTGCTGAGTAATGAACCTCAGCATGCAAGAGGTGATGAAAGAGGCTGGGGGGATGATGTAGGGAAAAGGAGAAATGATGGAGACAGATTAAAGCAAAATGCAGGGAATGTAGGAACATAATTAATGGCTAAGAAAGAGAAAGGAAGGAGGAATATTTCAACCCCCATCCTTTAAGCTGCCTCTACCCTACGAACTTACTCATTGCTTGGTAGCTCAGGCCTGGTTTTGTTTTGAATCACCTCATCCTAATTTTAAGTCATATCTTGAAGCAGAGTTAGTTGGGAATGAGCCATCATCTCCTGAGAGTGTAGCCTGATGTTATTTGAGATACCCCTGCAGGCTTTCCCGGGACACCACAGTGCCATATTCCAGCAGCTGATCAGAGTCTGGGATGTGTTTCCCTGGCCAGGGGCTGAGGGTGGGGGCAGCTCCTGCCTTTGAAGATGTGCTTGTTTAAGAAATGGTGTCATCCAGTGCCACCTGTGTGCAAGAAATGTGCTGCTGGCACATTTATTGCAGCTGTGGGGCTCTGGGTGGGAGTGGTGCTCACAGGGGTCCCACACAGCTCTGCTTGCTCAGGTAAGAACAGCCCTCACCCCCTAGAAAACCCCATCAGCATTCCCAGGCAGCTCCAAACAAATCCACCCAGCTTCCTGACACGCTGGGGATGCTCCTGGCTGGATTTCTGCCCCACTGAACTTGTGCTGGGCACTGCAATCAAAGCCTTCTCCACGGGGGCAGCCTCCAGAGCCTGGGCACAGAGCTGCAGCCTGGTTGTGCTGCCAAATTAATTGATCTTCATGGAAGTCACTGCTTTAATTGGGGAGGAAGAGTGGCAGGAGACACTGAGAACACCCTTGTGAGCTTGTGTTTAATCTCAGCTTCCAGCCTGCATTGGTCCTTGGCTCATCAAGGATGCAGAGGCAGAGCAGCAGCAGCATTTTGGGGAGATGTAGAATGATTCTCCTCTTCATGAGTTGTGTCCTTAGTACTTGGCACTGGGGGAGACAGAATACAGGACTAAATGCACCTTTGGATTGACAAGCTGCCATTTATTTCAGGGCTTTTGCACCTAATGAGTTTTAAAGCAGATTTACAGGCTTGGGATTTAAACACAGAGATCTCCTTAGGATCTCTGCCCTCTTTACCCACCAATTTATAAGGTTGGTGAGAGGGACACTGAGGCACGGGGCAAAATGAAGACATATCTCTAAAAGTTCATGATTCTGCAAGTGAAATATGAGCACAGCCTGCTTAGAGCAAATGGTTCATGCTGGTGGCAAGGAGGAAATTGTGGGTGTAGTTAAAAAACAAAAATACGATTTCATGTTTCGACAAATTGGCAGAAATGGCAATAAAACTTCTTTAAAATTAAAAATGCAAATGCAAGCCTACAGGCACGCACTCCAAAGCAAGAATAAGATACAAAAAGGATTCACTTGTTGGTTGGAGTCTAAGGATAAACTTAGGCTCAGTGACTTTTCATTACTACAGGAGCTTGGCTTCCTAAAAGTATTGCAGATGCCTGCAATAACCTTTTGTAATCCCTCAGCTCTGTTTGCATTTCGTTAGTTCTATTTTAATAAGTCCTGATTTTTCATTGGACTTACTTAAATTTCTATGTTTATAAATTTTCCGTGTTAAGAGCAGTTTTCTTGGATCTTTTAACCAGAATTCCGTAGCAGTCTGAAAATGTTCAGATGCAAGTACAGTCAGACAGTTTGCCCAGTGACATCTGTTCAGCAGCATAATTTTACTCAGCTACGAGTGACATATTTAATTAACGGAGACGTTTCAAATAGAATTTGACAGCTTTCCAGCCCAGTATCTCCAAACTTACTGCTGACTGAAAATATGCCATCCTAGGAGTGCTGCAGGGCCTAGGAAGAATGTTTAGTTTTATGAAAGGCAGTGCTGGGATGTTGGAAAATAATGCATTAGAAAGATCGTGTCTGCCACTTGTGAATTTTTTTGTTTTGTTTTGGTATAAGATTGGGATTAAATGTGAGATAGTATTTTTTGTTTGGATTCCGGTGTTTATTAGTTTTTATTTACGTTATAGTTTCACAAACTGTGAGCTCTATAGTAATTCACTCTAATAAGTTAAAAATTTAGTTGTATCTCTTTTTTTATAAGGCTTTTTAAGCATAAACTGTCTAACTAAGAAATGACACAAATTATTTTTACTTTTAACTTAATAACTAACTTAATACTTAATACTTTTACTTAATACTTAACTTAATAACTACCTACTATTAATTTAATAACTAACTACCAATCTGCAATGCAGATTTTTAAATTTAATTACACAATACTGCCTAAACTCATGAAGAAGAAGGTGAAGAAGAAAGTAAAAAAGAATTAGTCTCTGGAAGGATTATTTGAAACTTCTTTCTTGTTTTGTATATATTACTATATTTTAAAAGTTTAAGTTTTATACTATGTGATATTACAGACTTCTATTCAAACTACACACTCATAGTCCCAGTTTTATTATTAAATTTTGGAAGTTTTCTCTATGGCTTCCAGTTAACTGTAGTTCTTTTGTGGGGTCAGTGTTTGTCAGTACAGAAAGTCTAAAATTCTCAGTAGCCAGGGTTCCAACAACCTGTGATGTATGTGCCTCTGAGCTTCTGAAACATCTCAGTGATCCTGAGAAGAGGGAGAGAAGAGGGATAAATCCACCTTTTAATGCCTTTCAAGCCTTGCTCTTGTTCAGGGCTCCCTGCATCTGCAGCTCCAATGCTGTGCTGGGCAGTCAAGATCAGGATGTCAGAAAAAGCTCTTTGATTATCTTGTTCAAGTTTTAGTGGAAGCACAGCGCTGGGGAGTGTGCTTTCCATCAGCAGCCACAGCACTGCCGTGTGAGGAGCAGATCCGTGGAAGGGCAGCCTTCCAGAAGCTTCCAGGAGGCTCCAGAGCCTTTAGTCCAGCCCAAGATTCTCACACAGATGGGTCTGGGCTCAGCCTGCAGGGTGGCAGAGCCCATTCCTGCTGATCCCTGCCACAGGTACTCCAGAGCAGCAGGAGTTCAGTGCTTATTTCACTTTTGGCACGTTGCTTCAGGGTTTCACTGCAGCCACTTCCATTACCTGAAACTGAAACCACTCAGTGCAGCTCGAGCAGTAAAGGCTCCCCAAAGCAGGCAGCCCACAGGCTTTGCCTAAACGTACAGAATTGTGTTTTCCCATCAAAAATCCATTAGTCCATAAGCACCAGCACCTCTCTGTCGCTGACAACAATTTGTGGCTTGTGTTTTGTTGGAGCCTTTCCTGAAATGTTTGCTTTTCGTGGCAGCCAGCCCAGCTGAACCAGTGACAGGATTTCTGTTCATCCACCACACAGGGAAGCTCAGGGAGCTGATCCGAAATATTCCTCACAAGAGCAGCTCCAAGAGAGGTGCTGTAAGCTGTGGTATATCAGAACTGGACGGTGAAAAGCAGTCAGGAGGTCTTTGAGGTTAACATGGGAATGCTGGGAATCCAGTTGTGAGTTTGGCTTTTGGGATGTGTGAGGTTGATCAGCTCCACTCAAAGTCCATGGATGAGCTGCCATTCCCTCTCCTGCTGGAGAAGTTTTGCTGTGTGGAGACAGAGTGAACCTTGCTGGTCTTCCTTTCATTCCCCCACACATGCCCTGTGTGTCATTTCTTCCCTTAACGCCTGTCTGAGGTGTAAGGTCACCTAAACCCATCCCATTAGGGATACCCTGGACATCTTGACCAAGTTTAAGCCATTTTAGGGAAATAACTTGTTGGTACCCATCTGCTTTGTTGGAAAAGTGTTATTTATCTTCTTTATGCTTTCCCCACACACTGGTTAGGAGTAGTCTCTAGTAGCAGTAGTCTCTTCATTAACATTTTGGAATTAGAGTGATAAATAAATGCTGGAGTTTTGGCAAGTAAATGGTGACATAAATGTGACAGTGAGTGGTGGAAGTGAGGTGTGCACTGAGGGCCCAGAACAGCACGGGAGGCCACCAACGTGCTGGATTTCATTTCAGTCTTTGCCCATTGAAATTTGGGGAGGTGAAGCTCATGGATTATTTGCCCAGCAGTCAGGAGAGAAGAAAGCTCTCAGTCACTGGGTGATTGCCAGCCAGGGAGCTGTGTTCCTCCCTCAGCTGCTCAGATTTGTTGGCTCAGGCTCTTGGGTTTTCTGCACACTGCCACCACATGCAGTGAAAAGTTATGAGCACAGGGTGCTTGGGGACTTTAAAAGGAGGATTTGTCCCTCTTCATCCCTGTTCCCAGCAGCCAGAGAGCAGCTAAGAGTGGGAGTGCCTGTTCCCACACACTTCAGGGATCACGCAGACCATGGGTCTCACCTGCAGCATGTGTTTGTCAGAACTGGTTTCAGTGTGCCAGGCACTCTTCCTCTCATTCCAGGGGATATATTTTAACATGGACTCCAGCAGGCACAGGATTATATGAATTTCTGCATCAAAAGCACTGGGTGCAAGCACAAAGACATATTTTCCAAATCTAGTGTATGATCTACTCAAATTGTCTATCTCCTGACCATGTGAAATAGGCTGCAGGCTACTACCATAGAGTTACTATTGAAACCTGGGATGCTTGGTTGGTTTCCCAGCTATTATAGTTTTATTTTACTCCCCTCTTTTCCTCTGAATTGTTGTGCTAATTAAGCTCACGAATTTCAATCTCTCAGGTTCTTCAATTATGACATTGCAGCCCCTCTGTGGCAGCACACTGGAGTGTGGCAGATAGGATATTATGAAGTGGAGACATTCAATGGGAAAATGTCCAAAAGCAGTTCAAATCACTTAAGATAATTAAACAAGGGAAAGAATGCGGTGTGTTTAGAGAATATGAGATGGTTTTGTGAATAGAATGGTGTTAGGTACCCTTGCATGGGAAACTCATTACCCGTGCTGAACTCATTTTTCACGTTGTAATGAGAAAGAAGAATTGAAGAACACCTCTGTGAACATCACCTTTGTGAGTGCTTGCACTGAGACCACCACAGCAGAGGCAGCAGGTTCAACAGACTTGTTTATTCCTCTGGATGTACCTGGGAAAAAATGCAGCAATTGAAGAAATAACAACTAATTTCAGTGTAAAGGTCAAAATGACCTGAATTGAGATACTTAAGAATTAATGGAGTAGGCTGGTGTCAGCAGGCAGAATAAATGACATTTTTTATAACTGCCTGTTCACCATCCTGTTTCATTCTCTTCACCTCCCCCAGATGCAGGAAAGGCTTCAAATGCATTTCCAGAGGGGTTTTAATAAGAGTTTGTATAACAGAGAGAGGCAGTGCTTGAATGGGGGAGAAAACAGGCACTTGATCATTGGGAAAAAACTCTGAGCAGAGGTCAGGGGGGTCTGTGAGTGCAGGCAGAGGGGAAGGGAGGAGCAGAGCCAGCCCTGAGCCACCCCTGTGGGCTCAGCAGCTGCCTGCCATCCTTTCCAGAGTCATGGGAATATTTATTGTTCTTCCTAAACTAGTTCCTACAGTAGAGTGACTACACAGAGCCGTGAATCAAAGGCAAGGGGAAGCAGAAAATCAGCCTTCAGAGCACACCAAGTGTTCTGTGCCTCTCCAGAGGACACAGCACCTTCTCTCCACTGCTGAGAACCCAGGTAACCAAAGCGGGCATCCCTGTGATGCTGGACCCCAGGGTCTGCTCCTGCTGAGATGATTGATGCTGAGATTTTTCCTAGTAGCACTGGCATGAAGAGTGCACAGTTCTTGTCCTTTTTTACAGCCTGATATTCTGTAAATGGTGCCTGAGTGGCTGAAGGACAATTGGATAATGATCTGCACTTTTTCTGCGTTAATAATAATAATCTGCATTTACATCACTGTGTAAATGACAGATGTACCAAGAAGGAAAGCCATTGTCTCAGCTGGAAAGAAATGGGCTAGGAAAAACTAGAAAAGGCTGGATTTTGAGAAATGCATCATGACAGTAACATCTGTTGGAATGCAGAGTAACCTGCCCTGGAAAGTGGCAGGATCAGCATTGCTCCTGACATTTGCAGCTCGATGGGGCAGAACCTGGTTTGATCTATGGCACACTTGGCTTCCAGGAGGCCCTTGATATGATCCACTGGATTTTTTCCATCTCTGACTCCTGTGACTGTCTGTCTGACTCTCCCTGGGTGATGAAATATCATTATAACCTTTTGAAATAATATATCGGTGCCTGGAGAGCAGAGACTGATTTTCTCATTTGCAAGTCAGAGGCAGTGTGTTAAATTACCACTCCTGTCATTAAATGGATTGAGGAAAAAAAAATCTGATGGGCTTGAACCAGGACATTTTTCCCCTCCCCAAACAAGCCACCTCAGATTTCCCCTTGTGGGGGGCCAGGAAGGTGAGGATTAGAAGTTTAAATAAAATTCATCATATTCGCTGAGGCTTAGGTTACTTGCTTGACACCTGAAAACATTTCAGCAAGTCTGACATGGAAGCTTTCTGCTGACTTACAGAGGATGGGGAGCCTGTGCTGTCTGTCAGAGATGAAGAGGCATAAAATTTATCTTTCTGGGCCATGCAAGCTTCTGCTTGTTCATTTGGCTCTGGGAAGTTTGATCCTGAACAACCTGGTCTGTGTGGAAGGGGGTAGAACTGGATGGGCTTTACAGTCCCTTCCTTCCCAAATCATCCTGTGATTCTGTGAAATGTGAAAAAATCACTGTGCTGATAAACACAGTGACCAAGTGTGTAAGTAATTGTGCTCAAGAATTGCACTTCTGCATCTTTGGAGCAGCAATGAGAAAGTTGTAATGTTGTTCCAGCTGATTTTTTAAAATCACATCAAGCAGCTGATGCAGTTCTTCATAGCATTTATTTCTGTCTTTCATGCAGGGCAAAGTATTGATAATCATCTGGTACTGCTGAGCATTGTAGCTGGCAACATTTGAAACTCCAGACATGGTGATGAATTGCTCTACGATATATTAATGTTATTTTGATCCCTGCTCTTTCAGAATTACATTGATCCAATTAGGTTAAGTAGCTTGCCGTCTAAATTCATTTACTTTCCTCTATTAATCTCCTTTACCCTGAGTCAAAACCAGAAATGTAAATCAATCCATTGTATTGCATATCTTTGGGGGGTGGGAGGGTAATTAAATTACCTGATAGATACATATGCTGGATTGATTGTTTGCCATGTAGAACATTATTGCCATAATTGGAAAGTGAAGTGGTGCACACTCAGAAGTGGAATTTGAGTGCTTGTTACACTTAATTTTCATAACCTGTCAAGAAATGCCTTGCTGTCCTTGGGTACCAACCCCCCACACCCAGCTGCACAGCTTTTAGAATATTGGACATTTTGCAAGTGGGAATAAAAGCTCCTTCCTCTGCCAGGAGCTGCTGGACTCCCTGGCAGCATCTCAGAGGTCCTGACCCTGTGCAGTGTGGGGAAAACCTTTCCCTGGCTCATCCTCAGGCTGGCAGCAGAGCAGATGTCTCAGCTCTGATGTCTCAGTTCCCAAACCGAAGGAGGGGCAGTGCAGAGCCCTGAAAAGCTCTGTGACATGTGAAATTTACGTGGTTTGATATCATGGAATATATCAGGGACCTTAAAATCCACCCAAATGCCATGGCAGGGACACCTTCCCCTGTCCCAGGTGCTCCAGCCCCAGTGTCCAGCCTGGCCTTGGGCACTGCCAGGGATCCAGGGGCAGCCACAACTCTGTGTCCCACACTGGCACATTCTTTTGCTTTCCTTAGGTCAGTCCAACAGTGGGATTCCATCATCTTGGTGCTCTCACCAGCCTTTTACAGCTCACACTGGCAATTCTTCCTTTCAGCCAGTATCTTCAGGATCTGTATCAAACTTTCATCATCCTGACAGGGACGTTGCTGACACCAGGGATTTTTTTACCTTCTACGTTTCTTCACTTTAGTGGGAAGAACTTTCCATGGAAGACTCAAACAAAAATAAAGCTCTGATGTGAGGGAATAAGATCCACTCGAGTGGCTGGAAACTGAATGTTGGCACAGTTAAAACAGATACGAAGTGCAGTGGGTTTAGGTTGGGCTTAGTTAAAATCCTGCCAGGTTTGTGATAGCTCCATCTTCATGGGAGATGGAGGCAAGGGCTCTTTACAGTGGGAAAATGGATCTGGTTCCTTCCCTGTCATTGTAGCAGAAGATAAATTCGGGTCAGATGACCCCTGTAATGGGGTAGGGCAGGCTGGTGATCACAAATCCCTTCTGGTATTCAAACCTACAGATCTATGAAGTGTTTTCTAAACCTGTGCCTCAGAGCAGAATGAACAGCAGCAGAAAGGTCACCTTTATCATCACTGCTGTCAAACACCTTGGAAACAGCAGAGCACAAAGCAAGTCAGTTGCTCAATCACTTTGCCCTTCTGCTACATCTGTTACCTTTACCTGTACTTTTGTCCCAATAAATAAAACTCACTCCCCTGTCCAGGATGAAATCCCATTTCCAAAAACTGCACAGTGAAATTCTGTTGGCTTCAGTGATGGGATCTTGCCTTTACAAAGGCAATTAATGCCTGCCAAGTGCAGGAGCTAGCAGTGTTTGATAAATAATTATAATTATGAAAGCAGCTGCTCTTTGTCATAATGAGACACATGGAAACAGAGAGGGACTTTTTGCAAGAGAGTGTAGTGACAGGACAAGGGGAGAGGCTCCAAAATGACACTGGGTGGGCTTAGATGGGATTTTGGGAAGGAATTGTTCCCTGGCAGGGTGGGAGGCCCTGGCACAGGGTGCCCAGAGAAGCTGTGGCTGCTTGGGGATCCCTGGAAATGCCCAAGGGATGTTGGATGGAGCTCTGAGCCCCCTGGACAGGGGAAGGTGTCCCTGCCTTTGGCAGGGTGGAACTGGAAGATCTCAAAGGTCTCTTCCAGCCCAAACCATTCCATGACTGGGGTGCAGCCCCCTCTGCTCCTGGCAGGGTTTCTGGAGGCTGCAGGCACCAGAGGTGAGATCCCCACTGCAGCCAAGTGTCCCTGTGGAGCTGGTTGGTGTAAACTTATTATTGTGTATCCAAACCAACACCAGATGTTTGGTTGGGCACCCAAATCCTGCTGTGGGCGTGGTGGTTGCCTGAGATCCAGTTCCTACAAACCCACCAAATGCTGCAGTGTTTTAACATTCCGTATCTATTAACATGCTAATATTTCTCACAAGCTGAAAAATTTAAAAGTTAAATGTGAGAATCTCTGCTTGAATGCTCACTATAATGTGTTGGGGCTTCATTTTTTTTTTGCCTTGCCACTTCCTTATTTTCTTTTTTTCCTTTTCTGTCTTGTTTTTGGTTATGTTTCTTTATTTTTTTAAGAGGCTTTTAAAGCTGGGTTTTCTCCCTAATAATTGTTTGTAGAGTTCCTAGCACCACCAGATCCTAATGGAGCCACTAGATATTAATGTGCTACAAATTAATCAGTAATGAAAATTAAATGTGTGTTTATGCTCCAGTTATAATGTTTATACAAACACAAGAAATGTGTACCACGACTGCGTGGTGCAGCATTACCCAGCTTTAAATAAAAGAAAGGGCCTGGTGTGTTCAAATGGACAACCCAAGGGGGAAACACCTCTTAGAGGTGAAGAAATGAACAGAATTCTTAGAGGAACAGAATGAACATTGTGAAACACAGAGCCAGGGATTTTTGATATTCTAAACTCTGCAGTTTTCTGAAGGTGATGCTGGCATTTGCCTCTTGTCTCCTTCTGTATTGTGCATTTGCAGCTCACCAGAAATTGTGTCAAAATTCAAGGGTGTTTGTGATGAGGAGCACAACTCAAGACCTGCCTTAGGAGTAAATGTGAATGAGTGTTCCTCCTCCTGGCTCTGTCAGAAATGCTCTTTAGATAAGGAGTTGAAAACAGATCAATAGCAAGACTTCTTTTTTTTTTAAAAAAAAAAAAAGAGGCAGATGCCTGAGATGAGTTCCCTACAAAAAGAGAAGTTTCTGTGGTTGTCATGCATGCCCCTCCCTGGAGATTCCTGGAAAATGACAATTGCAAGTCCAAATTTTTTATCTCGTTGCCAAAGGCAGGAGGGGAAGTGTGGAGGGAATGGGAACAAACTGCCTCGTCCCAGACATGATCTTGCAGAGCCTCCTGTGAAATCTTTAAATTTCCATCCGTGAATTTCCTTTCAGATGATCAGGGTAAATCCAGTGCTGTAAATTCTGTGATGTTCATGCAGTGTTTTCCCTGGAGTGTCAATAGGAGGAGTTTGCTTCACTCACCAAGTGCTAAATTAGTCTTTGGGTGGTCACTTGCTGATGAATACAACAGGTTAGATGGAAAAATAAGGAACACAGGGAAAACATTTTCCTTTTCAACAAACCACCATTACTTAACAATACTCTAAACCCCAGATCTCCCTAGATTTAACCTAAAATGTGTTGAAAATTATGTGGAAGATTCAACACTGAAATGTGCTGGCACAGTGTCCTCATTTGGAAGAGAAAACAGTCTGGAAACTTGTAGTCTATTCACAGTTACCACAGGAAGTGTTCGTGTCCTGCAGCTTCAATATTTGGAGTTCCATTTTCCCTTATTCCCCGTAGCCATTGAATCCTTAATGCCTGGCTTTGATCCTTATCTCAAACAGAACCACTGAAGGATAAATTCAAGGTGAGGTGGCCTCAACATTCCCTGTGCTGTGTTTTTTTCCAGGGGCCTGCTGGCCAGAGGCTTCACAGAGACCCATTACCTGCAGGATGGCACTGACGTGGTTCTCACACGCAATCACACGGTAAGGCTGCGCTGTCGTGGGGAGAGAGGATGCTTCATCCTTAAAATCCACAATATTCTCTGCCAGGATCTGAGCCCTGGGATGAAACAGCTCGACATGTGGTTCTTTTTTTTTTCTACTGTTGCCTTCAGTGTCTTTGTGACTGCTCTGATCCTACACATGGATTTTTAGAGGCAGCCTTTAAAGGCGAGCTCTGGGGTTTGAACCACGTGGCTTTTAACATTTGTGAGAGTTTTTTCAGCTTCTTGAAAATAGACCCATTAAAATGTGATAATTATGGCAGCCATGGCTGAAAAGCCCTGCTTCTGTTTGGGGAAAAAAACCCTAAATATGTGATTTCCAGAGTGCAAAATTCATGTCAGAGGTTGGCAGGCTTGGGTGTCTTTCCTCACTGGGAGGGGTTTGGGGGAGGGTGTTGGTTGGGTTTATTTTTAAATCCAGGCCATAAGTGTGTTGTGGATGTACTCTATACTTGTATTTGTGTGTATGTGTGTATTTATTTACATGTATAAATATGGATCTATACAAAATACGGCTTGTTAAAAGAAGCAGTTAAAACCTGCTTTTTACAAATAAAAAACCCTTAAGGCAGGAATGTTTTTTGTCCTCTGACAGCATGAATGCCTTAATTAGAAATAATGCAGCAAGCCATTTTAATTACAAAGCTTATCTTTTATCTGCCTAAGTCCCATCAAGTATTTGCTCTGTTATGGTATTTCCTCACTGACACTGCCAGCAGAGACACCATGCTTTGTGTTCCCATCCAGAACGGGCTTTGCTGGGATCAGGGGAAGGAATTATTTCTCTGCATAACATCTTACTTCTGAAGAAGCATCTTCATTATAGCTGCAGACACCCCAAGTAAAGCAATCATTTTGAAAGCTTTCAGGGCTTTCATTTTGCTGGGTGCTCATATCTCCTTTGAAATCAGCTCAGGAGAAAATAGTCATTTGTTTTGGGAGCAGGAAGGCTGCAGAGGCTCCTGAAGGAAGTAAAAGGAAATAAATGAAACACATGAGTCTTTCAGAGATTTACCTGAGTTAACAGGAGTATGTGTACAGCTAATGACAGGTTTTCCTTGCTAAAATACAATATCTGTTTGCAAAATGGCAAAGTAAGTCATGATTAGTAATGACAGTGCATTTTGCTGCCTAAAAAAGAGAGCTCAGTGCATTCATTTTTCATTAAATGCTGCAATACGGTTGAGAAAAGACAAGTCTCTGATTTTATTTTTATATCTCTTCTTCACTGAGGACATCAATACAGTCTGGAGTTGAAACCAAATCCGATTTTCTGCTGAAAAGTTGCTTAGTCAAATTCTGCTTGGAGGTCAAGGCAGGTTTGTGGAGCTGTCTCTTGGGCAGTTCTCTAGCACACAAGTCAGTGTCTAGGTTATTTTTCAATTTATAGCACCTGGAAAATTGTCAAAATCTGCTATTTATTAAATGATCTCAAGCAAGGGTAGAGTACTGTTTTAAGTATGATGGATCAGCCTTGGTAATTATTTGTTTTTGAGGGGACACCCATTTTATATACCAGTTTGCAGGAATAAAAAGATCTGATCGCAGAAAAAAATCCTGCAATTCAGTGGAATTACTGAGCTAGAAATCAATTTTCTCCCAGTCCTGTTGCAGGCCATGCTCTGATAAGTTTACATTTTCGATATTGAACTTTGGCATCACATAGCTGGATCTCAGAGAAATTGTGAAATGGGCCACAACCAGGACTCAGAGTTAATAAAATGACAAGTTGTATGTGGAGAGGGAAAGAAATCAGGCCCTTTGCCATAATTCACTCTGAGATAAAGACAGCTGGACCACAGCAGCAGCTGCGTGGGGTGAGATATTGGCCCCCTCCCCATTTCACTGGGCCCCTGCTCAGCTCTGGTGATGCTCAAACCCAGAGATTTCTTTCTCAGGAGCTCTGAACTTCACCTCTGCCTCATGCTTTAAGCAATGAGAATAAACCTATTTTATTTTTGCTTTTAGCATATAAGATTGAGTGCTTGAGTGGGAGGGGCATTGGTTTTTCTTCTATCAGCTGGATGCATGGAGCTGATAACACTGAAATAAAGTGAAATAGTGCACCCACACCAAAAGTTTGACATCCATAGCAATTGTGACTGAAGTGATCACCCCAAAAAATTTAATCTGTGCCTCCCTTCTATTGTGGCTTTATCTTTGCTGATGTGTTACTGACTCTTTATGAGGGTTGATGATAAAAATACCCAAGAGTAAAACACTCTCACCCCATTTCTGTAATTTCTTCCACTGACAAAAGGCACTGAGATTTGTATTTAGAAAGTCAGAGCTGGCTGCTCTGTGTTCACTTGCTCGTGCTGGAAATCAAACAAACATTTTCCCTGGCATAAACTTATTTACAGAAAATTCCTATCTGAATCATTGCATGTTGCCCAGGCTGTGGCTTTCTTCGCCAAAATCAAGGTGCTTTTTAGAAATCTGCTGTGAGTGAAAACCGTGCCCCAGCCTGGAAAGGTTAATTAATGCAATAATGAACCCAGCCCTGAGAGGCACAGGGAGATGGCTGTTGGGCTGCAGCACTGATAACTTCCCTCTGCACTAATCAGATGGGAGTCTTGCACAGCAGAGTTTTCAGTTTCCAGGTGGTATGGGGAATGCAATATAACCTTTAGTCAACAATAAAATTAGCCTTGATTCCAGACAGATATGTGGATGAGCTTAGAAACCCTCTGTTGTGGGGGCCTTTTGCAAGCTGTGGATTATTAAAGAAATATAATAACCTAGGCACAAAATGAAATTGGACTGTTGTCTCTCAAAATAGAAGCCCCCCTTTATTCTTGGTTGTTTTTAATAACATGCAGCTACTTGGTTGGGTATTTTCAATAAAAAATTTCCTTTCCAACCTGTTTCCCTTCACCTTCATTTGCTTTGTGACTTTTTTTTTCAAGTTCTAGGTTTGGGATTGTCTTTGTTATACTTCTCTTTTCATATAGGATCCCTACCTGCTATAGGGATACACAGATTTAAGTGTCCTTAAATTAAAATAGGGGTCTGTATGGAAAGCAGTGAAATGCAGCAGCTGATTTGTTAATCTGATTATTTTATAAAATATTAAAATAATATTAACTACTATAAAAATATTAAAATAATATAAAACATTATCAAATATTCAATACTGTAGCTTTAAATACATAACACAGAAAAAGGGGGTCAGTCATACAAGTCCAAAATTATTCATCCTTCACAAAATAATAATACAAAAGCAAACAAAAACCTCCTATAACTTTTTGGGATTTAGGAACACCCAAAGTTTCCATTTAGGACTGTTTGGTCTGTTAAGCAGAGAGAATATTTGGTGGGACAGGAAAGGTGCTGTCAGTGAGATTCTGATTGCTGTGGCCTGAAACTGAGCATCACCTTGAAATGAAAGGGCTGGAAAGCCAGGAGCAGAGAGCATCTGTGAGCAGTGAAATGTTTTCTGTTCCTGCACAGGGTCACTGCTTCTACCACGGCCAGGTCCAGGGGTCCCCCGGCTCCTCCGTCAGCCTCAGCACCTGCTCAGGACTCAGGTGAGCCCAGATCCATCCAGTGTTCGAGCTCCTGGGTGCTTGGTTTGGCTTTTGATGCATGAGTCAATTCTGGGGAAGGGGCTGGAGCCCCTGGAGGGGCTGAGGGAGTGGGGAAGGGGCTCAGCCTGGAGAAAAGGGGGATTGGGGGGACCCTCGGGCTCTGTTCCCAGGGAACAGGGACAGGAGCAGAGGGAACGGCCTCAGGCTGGGCCAGGGCAGCTCAGGGTGGATATTTGGGAACAATTTCCTCATGGAAAGGTTTGTCCAGGCCTGGCACAGCTGCCCAGGGCAGTGCTGGAGTTCCCATCTCTGGAGGGATTTGAAATCTATGTCACCTGGGGCAGTGGTGGCCTTGTCAGTGCTGAGGAATGGTTGGACTCTGTCATCTTAGAGGGCTTCTCCAACAGAAATAATTCCATGATTGCATCTCTTTTTCAAATGTTGGATGAATCCCTACGTATCATTTTCCCTCTAGTTGCTCTGAAGAGAAAAAGCCAAAATAAAAATAACACAATTCTGAGGGGTTTTCCAAGAGTCATCCCTTCTCTCCTGCTGCCCATCCCTCTCCGTGCCCATTCCTTGGCACATTTTCATGCTGGCAGTGCCCAGTGGCTTTCCAGGCCTCTTTGTCCTCAGAACTGTTTCACCAGTGCTGTGGAATCACTCATTGTCCAGCAGCCTCATCACTAGGAGAGGCAGAGAGGCGGCTTTAGAAATCCAAGATTCTATGACACAGAGGACTGCATGGTTGTGAGCTCAGTAACTGTGTTTATGGCAGGTAGGATGCTCAGCTTTTGGATTTCAGCTGCTCGTTAACAGCAGATTCCTATTGCTGAAAATCAAACCTCTTCCAGTTGGACAAAGGAATGGGCTGACAGAATTTCACGTACACAACAGACGCAGTTCAGGAAACAATTATCTTTCTTACTTGGACAATCAGAGACTGGTATTTACTCACAGAGCTGTTCCAAATCACAGTAATTAACTGTAAATTTGCTCTGGGTTCTCCCTGGAAAACCCAGTTTTCCTGTCAGATTTCCAGCTGTCTCAGCCTTTTCTGGGTTTAATTTATCTACAAACAGCAGGAGTAGCTGGAATCTTTTCCCCTTGATTTTGCATTTTGTGCAATAGTGGCATTGTCAAGGCTTTTGTAAGGGAGCTCTGGGACAGACAGCAGCAGAGAGAGCAGAGTTTGATCTCAGCACCCCTCTCCCTCTGGGAATAACCCATTTGCTGTAGTGGATGGCATTCCTTTGGCTCATTCCCACATAGAGAGGGGATTTATGGGTGCTTCACTATGGATCCAGCATCTTCCAAAAGTTTAATAGACCCCTTACATGAACAGTCAGCATTTATCTGTCATTCTCACTGTAAAATATCTCCAGAATTCAAAACTGTTTGTAAAAATCCAGTGCAGAGCTCTCAATATTTTAGTTAAAGGATCTCAATGCTGCAAGCTCCCCAGGGAAAATTTGTACCTTGTGGGACAGGGTCTGCATTGAGGTCCTTGTTCCAGAGATACCTGGAAATCATTCACTCTCAAAGGAAAATGCCTTTCTCCACATTAGAAGTCCTTTCTTTCTTCTCCAAAGTGCTCTCTTTGCAATTGTGGAGCTCCAGAGTCGTTTCCCAGCTTTAGGTGGCTCAGACATGTCAAGACAGCAGGTGCTGGCAGGGACATTTTCCTGGCACTGTTGCAGACAAGGCCCCCAAGTGCAGGCTGACAGGATTGGGCTCCTTCTCTGCAGGGAAGCAGAGCAGCACCTTTTTCAGTACAAAATTACAGAAATTTCCTTTGCAGTGCATGTTTTGTTCTAGCAGGAGATCAGATGAGGAAAATCTCAGTCTCTGTGCCCGTTTCACTGCTGAGATTTGCAAACAGAGTGTCCATGGCTGGGAACAGTTGGTGATAAGAGTTCTGTGCCTGTTGATTCACTCCACCAAACCTGTTTCACAGCCCAACAACTCCCAGACAGAATAACTCCCAGATATTGCCTGTGCTTGATCACAGAAACACAGAATGGTTTGGGTTGAAGGGACCTGAAAGCTCTTCCAGTTCCACCCCTGCCATGGGCAGGGACACCTTCCCCTAGATCAGGCTGCTGCAAAAAAATCACAGTCCAGGAGAGCTTCTTGGCTTACTTTGCTGGCAGCTTTGCTGGCTTGAAAGAGTAGATGGGACAGGATGGGATGAGATGAGATAGGATAGGATAGGACAGGATAATGTACTTGCCACCAGCTTGCTGGAGCAGGGACTCTTGTTTTCCACAGCATGATAAAGACTCCAAGCTGCAGGAGCAGAGACTTGAGGCTCTGTGTGGCCAGATAATGTACTTGCCACCAGCTTGCTGGAGCAGGGACTCTTGTTTTCCACAGCTCCAAGCTGCAGGAGCGGAGACTTGAGGCTCTGTGTGGAGCCCCAGGTGGGGACAGTCCCTGGAGCAGCCCTTTCACTTGCACAGCTGTTGGAAAGGAGGCCAGGTCTCGTTTTCGGGGTCTGTTCCTGGCTTTGTGACAGTTTCTAAGTGAATCAGACAAATCTCTCTGTCTCAGTTTCTCCATCTGTGAAATCCATTTAATGATTCTTACCTACCTCACACAGCTGCTGCGTGGAGCTGGGGTTCAAGTGCCTGAAAAACATCTAATGAAAGGAAGTGCATGCTGTCAGCCCTCTGAAATCCTGGAGAACCAATATCTTCCCCCTCCCACCAGACAGGCACCCTGGGCATTGTTCCAGGTGTGGATAGGTTGGGGCTGTGCATTTTCCCCCAGACCAGCAGAGTTCATTAAAAGACATGAAACTACTCATAAAGAATAGGTCCCACATTTCAGTGTGCTCTGAAGCCTGAGTGCTCAGCAGCAGTCAAAGAAGCAAAAGGGATCATAGGAATTACTGAGACAGAAATAGAGGATAAAACAAGGACCCTCATTACCACTTTATAAATCCACAGAGCACTCACATCTTGAGTTCTGCATGCAGTTCTTGTTTCCCCCTCCCCTGCTCCATCTCAGAAGAGGAAGAAGCAATATATCCAGAAAAGGTACAGAGAAGGGCAAAAATTGTGATCAAAGGTGTGGAGCAGCTTTTATCCAAGGAGAGAAAATAGACTAGGATTTGTCACTTTTGAAAGGCGATGACGGAGAAAAGGAGCACGATGAAACAAGGTTGAATGTCATGCTGGAGAGGGGACAATCACTGAATATTCTTCATAACCTCTAAATTAGGAGACATCAGCTGAAACTTGAGAGCAAAGGGAAGTACTTTTTTTATTCACATAACGAAGCTGGAGCTGTCACAGGTGGGTGTCAGTGGATCACTGACAATGGATTCCAAAAGGATGTGACAATTTGGGAAGGGGAGCTCAGGGAGCCTCTGCAGGGCTGTCAGACCCTGAGATGTCCCTGGCACTGCTGCTCTCAGAGCAGGGGCTGCTTGTTCTGATCTTGTCTCCCACCCCTGAGCTCCTGCTGTTGGCCAAGGGCAGAGAGGAGCTGCTGAGCTGGAGGAACCTTGCTCTGACCTCCCCCAACCTTCAAGGTCTTCCCTCCACATGGCTGAGCAGTTGAGATGTGTGTCACCGTCATATTTTCTGGAAAAATTCCTTCACCAGGATTTCTCTCTTGGGAAGCTGAGAAGCCTCAGAGAAAAATGAAAACAATAATTATCTGATTTGCTTCTCCCGTGCTGTCCTGCTTGGTAATGTTGTTGGACACGGTTTACCAACAGGTGATTGTTTCATTGGTTTATGTGAATTGTTTTGGCTTAATGACCAATCAGTGTCAAGCTGTTTCAGGAGAGAATCACGAGTTTTTCATTAGTATCTTTAGCCTTCTGTCTGTATCCTTTCTGTGTTCTTTAGTATAATTTAGTATAGTTTTAATATAATAAAATTATAAATTAGCCTTCTGAGAACATGGAGTCAGATTCATCATTTCCTTCCAACAACGGGGACCCAGAAAATACCACAGATGTGTTTTCAGCTCCTGAACATGATGTGATTGTTCTGTGATGAAGAAGAATTGTATGAAATCTGAACACTAAGGTCAGTCTGGTTTAAGCTTTTTAGGCAGGCAGAGGGGTGAGAGAGAGAGATGAAGAGGAGAGAGGAGGAGGCTCAGCTCTCTCAAGCACACATTTTTCAGCTCTGTTCCATCCTCACACACATAACATTCTTGCTCCTCACCTCACGTAGGAGCACAATGGCAGAAATAGTGGGATTGGCACTGAGAGCTGCCTAAAATGCAGGTTGGAGGAGAATATAATCATGCCTTAATCTGTATCCTGCTGGCTGCTCCGAGAAGGAGGAGCTGGATGGCAGAGAGGGCTCAGGAAATGCTGAGTGCACAGAAAGGGAACAATGGCTAATCAGGATTTCTGGGTGTCCATCTGGATCAGAAAGCCAATTAGACTGTCAGAGCTTGTGGGAAGGTGAAGGTACGACAGAGCTGAGCCATTTCCTTCCTGTCCTCAGGAAATACCCTTCTGTTTATCCAGCTTGGAGGCTCTTCAAGTTTTTAGCAAATAATTTTGGCCTGTGGCCACCACTCACATCTTCTGTGATAAATCTGTTTGGACTTGAATGATTTTTCCTGATTACTTTCCCTGTGAGTGCTGAATCCACCCAGAACTGCAGCCTGGAGAAGGGCACAAACCTCCCTGGGCCAGGGGCTCAGAGGACTCTGGCATGGAAATGTGCAGCTACAAAACATCTGCAGAGACCCCTTAGACGGGGGGAGCTTGAGAGGTGCTCCCAAAAATTCCTCAGGAGCCTATGGATAGAAATCTCCCAGGAAGCCTTTTCCTTCTGAAACGCCAAAATGCCCTTGAATATTCTCAGATATTTTACCCAGTTAGGTAATTAACCCAGTGACACATACAGAAAGTGTTCAGTCTTTGTCCAGCCTCATCAGCAGCTGAAAGATGCAGTGTCCACAGTGACAGGGATGGGGAGAAGGCCCCAGAATGGAACTGATGCTCATTTTTGCTGGGAATACAGAGTTATGGTACCCAAGGCTGCCAATACCATTTTTCAGATGGTCTGGCTGAACTCACTCAGCCCAGACACAGTCAGCTGAAGAGGGGATTTAAATGTGACACTCCAGACATCAACTATTGAAAAAGGAGTGGAAGTAGGAAACCAGTGAGAAAAAGAAATGTAAATTCCTCATGACACCTCAAGCAGCATTTCCCCACAGAAGAAGAGATTTCATCCAAAAGTTAAGTTAGGAGAAAATCCCTGTTGAGAAAAGTACTGGTTTGGATGTGAGCTTTCCCTCCATACTTTCTGCAGAGCTTTTAGTTCATATAAACATCCTGCATGGTTTGGAATTTGTCTGACCAGGAAACTCCTGGAGGATTTTGAGCTCAGCATTACAAACCATTCCCTTTCTGGGGTTCCATGGCTTCTGTAGGCTCCTGTTCCAGGGGAGCAGCTCCTGCCTCAGGGTCACCTCTGTGCTCTGAGGTGAGCATCATGTCCAGCCTTTGACCATGGTGTGCACAGAGTGCCCAGGTGCACAGGGATCACTGCCAGGACAGGGATGAGGGATGTTCCCTTCTCCATCCACTCTGCTGCTGGCAGTTAGTGGGACGTGCAAGTTGGAATCTTCTTGTCATGTCTCTCTGTTTGCTGCAGGGTGCAATAAAATGTGCTCACTAAATTGGTACCCATACTCTTTTCCTTTTCCTTTTCCTTTTCCTTTTCCTTTTCCTTTTCCTTTTCCTTTCCCCTTTCCTCTCCTCCTCTTTCCCCTTCCCTTCCCCTCTCTTCTCCACCCCCACAAGTGACACTTTCTCTGACAGCACAATGACTGTTCCTTGCAGCCCAAATGCTGGACATGAAATGACATTTTCTCTCCCCATCCAAGTAACTCCTTGCTGGAATTCCAGGAATCAAAAGCTGCAGCTCGATCTGCATTCACTCTGGACAGATCTGTCCTGCACTGAGAAAGGATGAAGTGTGTGCTGCAGGAGGCTCTGGCCATAATTCCATTTTGGAGAATATATTTTTTCAGGTTCCTGAAAGGCACTGGCTGGAGTGGAAGCTCTGTGAGTGATGATGTGTCTGTGTGAGAACACCTCCACCACTCCTGTGAGATGTAAAACCAGTGGTGCTACTGCTCCCACCCCCTTTGAGAGGCTGCCCTTAGCTGATTTGGGTCAGATTTGTTATTTTAATAGAATCCTGTTGTGCAGTGCAGTAGGATAATGGGATTGTTTGTCTTTCCTATTGTGCTCTTCATCAATAGATTTTTTTTTTCTGTGGATACTAAACTTTCCTCTATTTTAGAGGTGAGGAGTTGTTGCAAAAAGAGGTGACCAGGGACAGAGGCAGAGACAGGAGCACATTTGCCAGACTCCTATTCTCTGTATTTCCCAGTCCCTTACAGCTAAAGAATGACCAAACCATTTGAAAAATATCTAAATATCAGCTCTATTAGAAAAACAGTCAATAGATCATCTTGCTCATTTATCCCCATAGTATCCATCTGCAACTTATTAAAACAGCCTAAAAGTGAAGCCCTCATTCACCACCTCATTTTTCTTCCCCTTTTGTTTGTTTGCCTGCTTACTTGCCTGGGAATTTGTTACACAGAGCCCTGGGAATGCAGAATGTACAATAAAAACAAATAAAAATGCCCTCTGAGTGCACAGATCACCCCTGAGATGGTGCCTGCTGAGCAGCCCTGCACTCCAGGGTCACAGGGCTCCAATTCTGGAACCTTTTCACCCAAAACTCCTTGGAGAGCTGTGGGATCAGCCCCTTTCCTTGTGAAGCTGTAGCATGGATTGTGGAATGAGGGACCTGGAGGTCTTCAGGGGCACAGGAGCACTGCAGTGTCTGTGGGCAGGCACAGACTTCAGGTGAATATTCACTGTGTGAGCAGTGTGTGCCCTCTAATTAATTTCTCACCAGCTCAGGACATCTACATTCCTCTGCCAGTGGAAATAGAGCTTTTTATTATTATTGTTTAGATATGAGTATAACTTCGAGCTTCATTAAAACCAAATGTTTAATTGCACTCACAGATCTCAGGTTTATCAATTTACTTAATTTCCCCTGTATAGTGCAGCAGAATAATATATAATAGTGTCATATAGTGCTGTCCCAGCCAAGTTTTCCTTCAGCATCACAATTTCTCAGACAAGTATGTGTTGATGGTTTATGTTGGCAGGACCTGTGCTTCTGCTGACAAGTTGGAAAAGAAAAATCCCATTTATATTTTGAGATTTCCTAAAGCCTGTTGATTTATGAAATACGACTGGCCTCGCTTTAGGTTTTGTTTTGGTTTTCCCTTTTAAGAGGAAAAAAAAATATATTTGATTTTATCGACAGTTTAAAAAGTGGAATTATTCCATTAAATTGCCTTTCCCTGATTGAGGGATTCCTGGCAGTGTGGAATTATGTGAGTTTTAATCTCTGTTTGAGACGGGGAGAGCTCTCCCATCCCACACAGACATTCCCAGGTGTGCACATGGCTCAGAGGGGAGGACAGGAGGCAGAACCCCTGAGATTCCCATCTCCAGGCTGGGGCAGCAGGGATGTGGAGCTGCTTGGTCTGGTGCTGACCCCAGGCACGAGCAGGGACCAAACCCTGTGCAGGGCTGGAGTCAGATTTAACCCAGGCTCAGGACCACACTGGAGCTGCTTCCAGTTGGCCTGGAGCCTGGGAGCTGATGGCTGGAGGTGCCCTTGGGATGGATATTTTCCCTCCCTCTCTGCTACCAGTGATGGAGGAGACAGAGGCAGAATTTCAGGTAGGCTTGGGGTTGTCTCTTGGCTTTCCTGCCTGCCTCTTGTAAATCTTTCTGACTTCCCAGCATCTGTGGGTTTGGGACCAAGGAAAACCCAGAATTAGACACCTGACACTAAAATTTGAATAGTTCATATTGCTTTTTTTCCCCCTCAAACATTTATAATCCTGGGAATTCTTGTAGTCCTTTGTCTGTTAAAAATCCTCCAGACTGGTCTTAAGGACTTGCTGAAATCTCTTTGGGGTTCTTTGTGTAATTTTTGCTTGGGGATCTGTAGTTTAATATGCCATTTGCCACATTAATATTTTATTTGCCACAGTGGAAAACACTACTTTGTTTAGCATTAATGGCTCCTGAAAAATAGAAAAGTTCCTGGGAACGTGGGCTGACTCAGGAGTGTGGGAGAACCCTGTGAAGAGGGAGACAGAGAAATGCTGGAGGAGTAACAGAAGCTTCTTGGAAACACCTGAGGAGAGTGGAAGGAACCAGTAGCTATAGATTTATTTTATTTGCCTCAAATTCTCAGTCCTGAATGACTGGTGGGTATTGTTCACACACACAAAAAATAAAAAAGAAAGGAACCATAACTCTTGACTCGTTACATTTTTAAGGTGCTGTGCTTGGCACTGCACAATGGGGGAAAAAATGCAACTGGAGGAAAGGAAAATTAGTCAAAACCAGAGAGCTGGCCAAGAAAATTCATATTTGATATTCATTATCTTATTACAGATGGTCACAAGCCAAGTGCTGATATCCTGTAGGCAGCACTCAAGGGATAAGTGTGCTTTAAATGAAAAGTCTGGTTTTCTTTCTGCCAAATCTGCAGATTTTCCTTCTCCTGGGATTGCTCCATAGGCAAAGGGAAACTGTCCTAAAAGGCCCACGCTGTCCCTTGGGATGGGAATCAGACTGGTGTGCTCAGGAAAAACCCAAATTAATCATTCTGGGATCTGATCATTTGTCCATATCCTCAGCAGCTAAAGGAAACGAGGGGTAAAGAAATGGTTATTTAGTTCTTTGTAAAAAAATGGTTAATTAGTTATTTTTAAATAAATGGTTATTTAGTTCTTTTTAAAGAAATGGTTATTTAGTTCTTTCAGACAGAGGTTGGGTACATGAGGGATACATTGGAAATGTGGCATTGATGTGGCACATTTTGGATATGAACTCCTGAAAACAAGATGCTCACTTTAAAATATTTAAAAAAAAAATAATTGAGGGAACTCTACTCAGGATACAACTAAGTCTCTCCCTTTGTAGTGTAAGTAATGAAAGAAAATTGTTGAAGCTTCTAATTTTGAAAGTGAATGTTCTAAGGGCAAATTTAGCATTAAAAATAAACCCCTGCATGCTTTTCTGTTGTTTCTGAGTTGTCAACACAGGGAGCTGGTCAGGCTGGCCCATTTCAAACAGTGAGTAATGGACTCCTGCCTCCAGAATTAAATGATTAATTGCACAAGGCCAAGACAACAATCCTTATTTGATTGCGCTGATTACAGGGCTGCTGGTTTTCGGAGTAAAGCGAATACTTTGTCCTAATTTCCTAAATCCTCCAAGGAGTGAGGCAGCTCTGACAGTAATTCAGAGCTGTGGGGTGTGAGGTTACTCGGTGACCTGCCCCAGGTGTCCCGTGTGTCAGGAGGTTGTTGGGATCCTGGCTGGAGCTGCTGGGATAAATCAGCCCAGCCTTGCCAGCCCTGATCCATCACTCCCAGCTGCTGGGTGATGGGTGGACCTGTCTCACCTGCTCTGCCAAGGGGGCTGAGGAAGCTGCAGATGAATTATCACAGCCTGAGCCTTGGTTCAGGGCAGTAAAACAGGCTCCTGGGTCTGCTGTTGGACAGATTTTGATATGGTGGCTTTCCAGGCTGCTTTTTTCTCTTGGACTTTTAGCTGTTCCAGTCACCAGGAAAATGTCTGTTGGCTTGGATGAACTGGTGTTAATGGTGCTCTGAATCTGCAGCCAGCTTGGAATTAATACTTCAGTTAATTTGTTAGCAGACCAAAGACTTTGAATTTCTTCCTCATACCTTCCTAATAATAGGATAACTTAGGTAGCTTTTTCCTAATAATTACAATTTTACTTTTAAATCAGTCTTCATAGTATCATTAACCTGCTCCTGGGTCCTTTTTCTCCTATTTTATCCTTCTTTTTTGTAACTTTCTGGAAAATTGTACCGTGACACTGGTCTCACAATGGTTGTTGTATTTTACCTTTATCACAGCATAGACAGAAATAAAAAGGGCAGACACTTCTAAAACTTCAAAAATACACACTAAGATAATAAAATTGCTCCATCCCTTGTCCCCAGTCCCTCTCCAGCTCTCCTGGAGCCCCTTTAGGCACTGGAAGGGGCTCTGAGGTCCCCCTGGAGCCTTCTCCTCTCCAGCCTGGACACCCCCAGCTCTCCCTGTCACATTCTCAGCCTTTTGCCACCCTTTTTTTGCTGTGGTATCTAGGCAGGACCCAGCACAAGGACCCTCTTTCTTTCCTCCTACAGGTTGTAGCTTACAGAGTTCAGCCAGAGAGCTTTCACTGCCACATCTCTGAGTTCCTCTGGAGCAGGTGGTGTTGCTGTCAAAATTATTCTTTTGGGCAGTAAAATGAGCGAAACAGGAACCAACTCTTCCTGTGTCTGAGCTTCCCTCCACTGCCCCACTCTGCAATAATCCATCCTGACACCACGAGGCCTCTTTGATCTGGCAGGGTTTGGTTTAGCAGCTCTAATGGAGCTGCAGACTGGAATGGATGTTTTCCCACTGTACCTTCCTTCCCAAAGCCTTTCTCCTTTTATTTCGTTTGCCGTGGCTCCGGCGGCGTCGGCAATGCATCACTGGGAGAATGGAAAACAAATAAAGCACAAATATCATTTTGCTCTGCAGTGCAGCACTTCAGAAGAGACAGATTTCTGTGAGCCATTGGTTCTTTTAAAGTATAGTGTGTGCTGCAATGACAAATGTACAGCTTTGATGTTTCCTGCTCTGCTCGCCCGTGACATTGTAAATCAGTGTTTTGCTTTCTCATACTCCATCATTATTAAACTTGGTGTAACTCTGGTGTAGACAAGCTCCTGGAACCCACGTGTCTCACTCTGCTCTCCTGTGTCCCAGGGGAATTATTGTGTTTGAAAACATCAGCTACATTCTGGAGCCATTGGAAGGTGCTACAGGCGAGCACAAGATCTACCGAGCGGAGAACCTGAGAGTGGCCCCGGGCTCTTGTGGCCACCAGCTGGACGTCCCTGCCACGATGGCTGCTGCCACTGCCACCTCACAGCGTCCTCCAGCCGGCAGGGTAGGTGGCTGATGTGCTTTTCTGTGTCTGGTTGGCAGCATTTCCATATTGCTGCCCACCACAAGAGTCTCTACTGAGCAAAACCTTATCCCACACCGTCGACTTGCCTCGGTGCCGTCTGCTGAAGTGCAGATGAAATTATTTGTTAAAGCTTTATTACTTTTCCTGGACTCTCCATGCATAACTTGCTTTTCACTTCCTTTTCAACACAGAAAGGTTTATGGGTTCACATTATGATCATATATTTTGGTTCTTGTATGGTTAGAACCAGAATTTGAGGCTCCCTGAGAATACTGAGCGATGTCTGGAAAAGTTCTTGCCCTCCCAAGATGAAAGAGAACATGATAGCTGGGATACTTTGCTAATACCAGGTTTGGAACCTCTATATTTTAGTAGCGAAGTCTGTTATGCAGACAAAACAAATTCTCAGCATATTATTTTACAGATGTATTATTGGAGTCGCTGTGATGTTGGCAGAAATGTACTTCATGTGAGATGCATTTACCTAATGGAAATTAGAAAATTAAATGAGCCAAAAACCAGGAAGGAGAAATGCTGTAACAAATTCATCTGCATGTTGGATGAGGGTTGTAGAAAAGGCTGGGGATGTGTTCAGGAATTATGTAATGATATAAATCTGCCATCAGCATTTATTGAATGTCGCATATGAGGATTTGTACTTGCATGTATGACACAGGCTTTGCCTCAGGTCCATTATTAAGGAAAGCAACCTAAGTGACATCTCTAGATATAATTATGCAATGGAATTAATTTATTTTACATTTTTAGGATTATTACATTCAGAGCATTAGTCTTTGCATGTAACATAAGAATTAAGTGTAATTCTAAAAGCATGTGTGGGTGGAACACATTGGAAATACAACTTTATTAAGTTTTCCCCAAATTATTTGTGACTTCAAATTCCACTGAAGTAGTCAGTGCAATGCAGAAATAAAATGTGTGCATGTAACAAATTGACACAATCAAAGCCATTTTATTATTACCCTTATGGTTCTTCCATTTTGCTGCTGGCTTCAACTACATCTTAAATTTCACTTTAAATATCTGAACAATATTTTTGCTGTGGTTCAGTGGACATAATTATAAAACCTGTCAGCAGTCACATCATATGGATAGGTACAATATATTTAATGAGTAAGTTGGTTAAGCTTATAATGTAGGAATTTTGAAAGCTGTCAAATGTCATGTGTGCAGTGAGTTTTCATATTTCAGTGTTGTCACTAAGCAGTCTGTCAAATAAAGATGACCTGCAAAGTGGGGAAACATAAAGCTGCTCCAAATCATGCTGGGTGACAGAATTAAGCAGAAATCTGGTCTAAGGTTCAGGGTATGATTAAAATATTTGACTTCTTGACAGGTCTGGGGGAAGATTTTTGTTTGGTTTTATCCCCTGACTCTCCACTCAACCACCTACACGGAATTCTTATTGAGCAGAGCTGAAATGTGAGATCAATATATCACCAAGGGCTTTGGTTAGATGCAAGTGCAGGTGAAGGATGGCACAAGCAGCAGATCCAAGCAGGAGCTCAGGGCAGGAGGTGCAGAGGCTGTCACAGACACTGTCCCAAACCTGCTGTGTCCTGCTGGAGCGGGGTCTCTCTGAGTGCTGGGTCATTTCCTGACTCACTGGACCCTCAAATTGCCCCAAGGAGCATTTCCAGCTGAGCTCCATTGGGGCAGCACCCTGCAGAATGTCTGGTGTGTGTGACACACCCGGCAATAGGGAATTTTCTCTGTAGCCACAAGGAAAAAAAGCCATTTTGGTGATGCTGGCGACCAAGAGCAGGGAGGGGATTTTTTAGAGCATAAGGAAAGAGAGGCTGCACCACTGCAGTGTCCATCCCAGCCATGCCAATTCCCAGGCAGGGAATGCTGAGGAAGAGGTTCAGCTGCTGGGACAGCAGGTTTGGGACAGGATCAGGTGGGGAAGAAGCAGAGGAGAGAGCCCATGGTGAGTGGAACAAAGCCCATTGTCCCCCAGCTCCCATGGCTGTGTCACTGAGTCCTCATTTCAGTTCTGAAGGATTAACTCAGCAAAGGGGTTGTGCATTGATGCAGCTGGCTGCAGAGAGCAAGCTGAAAGAAGCCATAATTAGGTATATTTCGTAAATAAATATTGTGTCCTAGGAATTCACATAGCCTTTGGGCAAATCTCAGGAACAGATTTGTTATGCAAGTCAGTCACCAGAGGCTTATGTGATTTTTGTGCCTGCTAGCCAATTTCTCTCCAGCTCACTCCAGTCCAAACAGTTTTACTCTTGGTAAGAGGGAAATGTTCTAAACTGACTGATGTAACAGAGCTCTCCTTGCTCCTTTGAACTCACATTTTCCTGTATCATCTTTTCTTCTTCACTTGGAGGAGGATGAGAGGCACCTTGGAGATGCATCTCTTTGGGACCTCATAATAAATTTCAGGACGGGAGAGTTTTAGTGTCTGAGAGATCAATTCCATCTCAAACTGCAGCCACGTGGCCATTTGCCTTTTGTGGCACCTCACTCGTGTCTGAGTGACATCACACCCCAGCAGCAGGAGTTTTAAAATAATCTACCTCAGCTCATTTGCCAGAGCCCCTAATCAGTGTAATCCTGTCAAGTGTTTGTATCCTTGGTGTTTAGTTCATTAACAGCAGCTTTCACTCCTCTCTCCATCCATAAATATAGTCCAAATGAAACTTTTTTTCAAGTTATTGGAGTTTGCAACACTTATTAAATATTAGGTTGAAAGTCAGATACTAAAGATTGCATCGCTCACTTTTCCTCTAATTCTTGCAAAACATCAAAATCATTAATCTGCAGATAGTGAAGAGGAACATGATAATGTGAAGAAAACTTTGTGAAATCGGGTGGAAGGAGATGTCCAGCTCTGGCTATGCTTAGGGGATCTCTCAGTTTGCCTTGGAGCAGTTTTCCTTGGAAAGCTTTAGTCGTGTTTGAGGTTAAAGAGCTTTGCTGCAGCTCAAGACATCATGGTCAGTAGGTCAAACATCTGTTTAAGCCCTCTAAGTTCTGGCAGGAAGATCAGATACTCTGCTGAGACCTCTTTTCCCTAAATGTTCTAGTCCAGACACAAGGAAGGAATGATAGAATACATGCTGCTGCTGCTGTAAATCACAGAACTTTTACAGGCACTAGTAGGTCATTTAAAATTAGGGTAGCAAAGAAGCTGTGACATGTTTTGTGCTCCTACAAAATAATTTCTTCACTGATTTTTCTGTTTTTTCAGGTTTTTTTCAGTTTTTCAGTTAAGCATTATGATTATTTTAGACCCGCATTTTATATGAATATGGAGAGACAGAATTAAATGTGTGCCTTACATTTTTCAAGTATTAATTTGCTTCCCCAGACACTGACAGTTGCTTTTTTATTTTTGGGTTTTTCTTCCTACATAATTTATCAGTTGACTGCTTGACCTCTTCTCTGCTTCACTCAATATCCCTTTATCTCTCATTTTTCTTAGTAACCAGTTTGTCTATTGTGTGAAATGTTTGTTAGAAGTTACCTCATCTCTCCTTTAAAAGTGCCTTGGAAATAGCAAAGGTCTTTCTGCTGGAGGGGACATTCTCCTGTGAGGAAAGATAACTCAAACGTTTCAGCTGCAGAAAGCTGAAAGGTTGAGAGAGACTTTGCACCACTCTCCTGCTTTCTGTGATCAAACCCTGAGAGGTTTTGTAAGGAAAACTTCCATGAGCAGGAGGAGGAACACGCTGTAAATCTGTGTGTAGTAAAATCTTAGTAAAATGTAGGAAACCTGAGACACTGTGTGTTTCCTCTTGCAAGCACTTTGTTGTATCAGGGCTGAAAACGAAATAAGACTTTCATGGTTTTTTTGACAGTACAAGAGGGAGACTCTGAAGACAACGAAGTACGTGGAGCTTGTTATTGTGGCAGATAATCGTGAGGTAAGGAACTGCCAAATAAAAAGTTATGTGAGCAGCAAAGGGGCAGCTCAGTGCAGTTACCATGGTGCTGCAAATAAGGTGCTGCAGACAAGAATATGATGTTTTCTGAGGTAAATCATCCTCCCTAATTAGGGCTGAGCAAGGAAGGAATTATTAAGATAGGACAACAGTGATACTCAGTTGTGAAATTTCTTGCAATACCTCAGAAGGAGTTTGACTCTGAAATAACTGTGTCAGTATGGGAGAAGGGGCAAATAAATATTCATTCCTTGAGCAGGTTAAGTCCTCACTGCCACTCACAGTGCCCTCAGTGGGGCTGTCAGGGCTTCTGGAGCAGTGCTTGGCCATCACATTCCGTGGAGCACGACTGCCTTCCTGAGGGTTTGCAAAGGGAGCTTCAAAGCACCCAGCACTGGCTGTAAAAATGTTCCAGTGAGCTGAATGGCAAAGATCTGAATCCTGGCTTGAATTATTTTGCTGCCTTTTTTTTTTGTCTCTTTGAACACTGCTACTTAGAGAGTTGCAATCACTCTTTGCAAGACCTGCTAAGAGAAGAACTATTTCCCAAAACATCAGTCCTGGAAAGACCCCTATATAATACTTGGAGATTTTAAAATCTTTTCACAAGAACCAAAATCCTGTCCCACAGTCTGGGTTTCTTTTGGGGGGCAAACTGTGGATCCGCAGGAGTCTGCTGGGGGATTTTGGCTGCACCCTAATTCCCAAAGATCCCTGATGTGCTGGCTCTTGGGGGGAAACTCTGGGACATTTGTACTGCTGGTCCATTGATCCTTTACATTCCAAGTTTCAGAGACAAGGCAAAGATGTGGAAAAAATTAAGCAGAGGCTGATAGAAATTGCAAACTACGTTGATAAGGTAAGAACATGAGGATTGTTTCCCTCTTCCCAACCTTCCCACACTTTCTGTAGGATGCTGAAGGAGCTAACCCTGCAGCTTTGCTGGTACTCTGGTATTTCAGACCAAAACTCTTGGAAAAGCAAATTTAAACTTTTCATTTGCCTTTTGATACACAAAGCCATGAGCACTGCTCTGCTGCATTTGGGATGTAAAGATCTATTCCTAAGAAAAAGCCCAATTTAGCCCTAGGATTTTATTCACCAGGGAGGAGGGTGGGGATAATCACCTATAGAACATCATATAGGAAAAAAGAGGATTATTTTTAAGATAAATTTGGAGAACAAAGTCATTTGTAGCAACAAGGGAAGGTCCAATTGTAAGGCCAACAAGGCCCGTGAAAACACAGATAATGAGATGTGTAATCCAAGGAAGATGGCAGAATTAAAAATCAGGAAGCAGAGTTGATGGCTGAGTGGGAGCAATGAGAGAGAGAGACATACACTGGATTTTTTTAGGTCTTGAAATAATTCCTTGACAGTAAACAATAAAGTCTAAGAATCCTCTAGAGTGGTTTTTGAACAAATTGGAGTTTATTTTTGTTAGTCTGTATGGCCAGAAAATATTAGGACTCTAGTAGTGAAATTATAACTGAGAGTGTCTTAATTTATCTGAGAACTTATCAAGTGATACTTCAAGGGCAGTAGCTCAAGGAGAAGCATTCCTGATTAAAAACAAGCTGCTGAAGACACCTCCACCTCATCCATAATTGTCTTGCTGACTTATTGCCAGAGGACAGGTGTTTATGTGTTACCTGCTCAAAATTAATTTTGCATATTGTAATATATTTTTTGTTCCATGCTTAATTTATGCTCAGCAAACGCTGGCGTTCTGCAAATGTCTGGAATGCATGGAAACAAGACAAAGATCTACTGGGTGCTTTCCTCAGCCTGTCAGGCAAATCTGGACCGGATCAGCCCCTGACTCCTTCCTCACATTACTCTCACATTAGAACTGTTGTCGTGGCTCTGCTGATGTTGCTCTGGCTCCCCTGTTGAGGCAAAATGGCATTTTCTGGTGGGGGAATAGATAAAATCACTGGGGTTTGTCTGCTCTGTGCAAGGCTTGATGAGCCTGGCTCGTTTTCTGTTATTGTGAACCACAGCCATAGCACAGCCCAGTTCCTCTGGGATGGGAGCTGTGCAATCCAGGGTGGGGCAGCCCTGGGACACTCATCTGCCATGGCCTGGAGTTCCTTCAGAGCTGAAGGACATGGGCAGGGAGTTCAGGGGTGGGTAGGACAGGGAGAAGCAGGAAATCCCTGGATCTCTTTGAATGCCTGATGGGTATTGAGTTGGGTCAGAACTGTTTTGTGGGAAATATTTTGTCTGAGTCCTGTCAGGTGTTTTGCCCTGAAGAAGAAATTGTTTTAACCTCTACAAGAAAGGTTCATTATGTTTTTGTTGAAATATTCTCATCTGAAATACTTTTTAGACACCTATTTCCTACTTTTCTCTTCTCCATAGTTCTACAGGCCACTAAACATCCGAGTGGCCCTGGTGGGAGTGGAGGTGTGGAATGACATGGATAAGTGCTCCATTTCCCAGGACCCTTTCACCAGCCTGCATGAGTTCCTGGACTGGAGAAAGCTCAAACTCCTGCCTCGGAAAGCCCACGACAACGCACAGCTGATCAGGTAGGCTGGACTCTGGATTTGGGAGGTTTTGGGGATTTCAGGATAGCTGTGCTGAGTCCATCCCCAGCTGCTAAGCTCTTGGAAGGTACATCTGTGCTCCTGAGGGTTTGCCTGTCCCCTCTGCAAACATCAAACCCAAATTCACTCTGCAGGGCCCTGCAGCAGATGCTCCAGGTGAGTTTCCTCTCCCAGCCCTGGTGCTCAAAGCCTGTCCTGAGTACAGCAGGAGGTTGTAATCAGCTGCTGCATGCTCAGGTTGTGAATTTACAACCAGTTTAAACTGCCCTCAGTCTAAATTGTCAGTGGAAAAGGCAGTCCTGCTCTGACCCTAAGTGAAGCTTGTTTCTTAATGGAACAACCTCAGCATGCTTTAAAATGCTGTCTGATTTAGACAATTCATTTGCATTCAGGATTTAAAAATTAAACCATAAACATATTTTACCCTGCTGATTTTTCTTGGAATAAGGAATTGAGTAAAGGTCCCTTTCAACCCAAACTAGTCTATGATTCTGTAAAAGTAAAAGCACTCTAAAAAACAAAAGGTAAGAGAAACACCTCTTTTTTGAATAGGTATTTTTTTGATCAATTGGCTATTCTTTATCCTGAGCAGATAAACACAACTGATGTCTCAGTAATTAAAAGGAGTTATTTACTTCTTACACTACCTGAATGAGAATAAATTGAGCCTTTCCAAACTGTCCCCCCTGAGATATTCGATTGCTCTATATGTACCATAACACTTTGTTTGAGATTATTACATTCAAGGCTGTGCATCATCACAAGCAGCACATAAACTTCCCCCTGCATTACAACAACCCTTCTTTGAGGTAGAGACATCATTTGTGTGCTTGTACTCCTGTTCCCCACTTCAGAAACAAAGGAAGGGAAGAAGGGTCCTGTTGCAGCAGTAAAAACTAAGGAGGGTGATCCAGTGGGGATGATCAATGGGGATGATCCAATGGGAGTGATCCATTGGGAGTGATCCATTGGGGATGATCCAATGGGGGTGATCCATTGGGAGTGACCCAATGGGGATGATCCAATGGGGGTGATCCATTGGGAGTGACCCAATGGGGATGATCCAATTGAGCTTATCCAGTGAGGGTGATCCAGTGAGGGTGATCCATTGGGAGTGATCCATTGGGGTAATCCAATGGGGATGATCCAATAGGAGTGATCCAGTGAGGGTGATCCATTGGGAGTGATCCATTGGGGTAATCCAATGGGGATGATCCAATGGGGGTGATCCAGTGGGGGTGATCCATTGGGAGTGATCCATTGGGGTAATCCAATGGGGATGATCCAATGGGGGTGATCCATTGGGAGTGACCCAATGGGGATGATCCAATTGAGCTTATCCAGTGAGGGTGATCCAGTGAGGGTGATCCATTGGGAGTGATCCATTGGGGTAATCCAATGGGGATGATCCAATGGGGGTGATCCAGTGGGGGTGACGCAATGGGGGTGATCTATTGGGGCTGATCCATTGGGAGATGGTCCAATGGAGGTGATCCATTGGGTTAATCCAATGGGAGTTACCCAGTGGGGGTGATCCAGTGAGGGTGATCCATTTGGGATGATCCATTGGGGCTGATCCATTGGGAGATGGTCCAATGGAGGTGATCCATTGGGAGTGATCCATTGGAGTGATCCAATGGGGATGATCCAATGGGGGTGATGCAATGGGGGTAATCCAATGGGGGTGATCCATTGGAAGTGTCCCAATGGATGTTCCAAAAGCTGGGACATCATGGCTCAGTTCAGCTGAGGCAGCTGGGGATGATCCAATGGGGGTGATGCAATGGGGGTGATCCAATGGGGGTGATCCATTGGAGTGTCCCAATGGATGTTCCAAGAGCTGGGACACCGTGGCTCAGTTCAGCTGAGGCAGAACAGCCCATCTGGGCTTTCCATTGCTCTAGACCTGCAAATGTGAGGGGCAGGAACAGGGCCTTTGTTTGAGAGTGGCAGGAATGCAGAGCTGGGAAGGACAGGGGGTTATCCTGGCACTGACTGCTGGCTCTGTGTCTCCTCTCCCCTCCTGCAGCGGGGTGTACTTCCAGGGAACAACCATTGGCATGGCTCCCATCATGAGCATGTGCACAGCAGAGCAGTCTGGAGGGGTCGTCATGGTAAGTGGGGCAAGCACTCAGCCACTCAGCCTGGCCCAGCTGGGCTGACACACACCAGGCCCTGCAGTCCTGCCTCCCGAACCAGCCCCACCTGGCCCATTTTCCATCTCTCTGTCGTTCATATCCCCCTTCAGATTGCTTGTAAATTATAGTTTCCATAGTGAAAAACCCCAAATATTGCATTGAAATATAGCAGGGCCTCTTTGCAAGGAGTTTATTCCTCTAATTGTTACTGAACCAGGTGCTGAGGTGCTGTGAAGGAAGAGAACCAGAAGATGTATTTGTTATACACTAGAGTATACTTGTGTTACAGGCAGCAGCAGTCTATCCTGAATCTTTTATTATATTGATTTTATTCTGTATTTATAGAGTTTCCTGTGTTAGGCCTTATTTTCCATCTTTGCAGCAGTGGTTTTATTGCATTGCCAGACAGAGAGAACAAACAATGGCAGCATTTATTCCAGCTGAGTCTCTCCTAGGGCATTAATGTTATTGTTAGATGCAAGACATGGTGAACACACAAGCAAACATCTTGTCCAATCTCTGGAAGGAGTTCTGATGTACTTTATTTCTGATTTTTTCTTTTTTTTTAAATTTCAGTTTTTCAGTGCTTTGTGCTAAGACAGAGGGAAGAAGCTTTAAACTAGAACAATCAAATCACATAATTTGGGAAAAGTTGTGTCAGAGTTGTAGAAAAGACAAAGGTTTCAGGCTCTTGATAGCTTGAGAAGCTGAGTCTGTAATTGCTGTCTGTAGCAATTATTTACTGGGTACCTGGGGGACAGGTACAAAAGGAAAAGGAGGAAAAAAAGGAAGAAAGAGCTGTAGGAGTGTCCCAGTGCACCCCCAAGTCTTGGTAAAGGCACAGATGAGGCAGAGAGTCCCATTTTACCCATTTGACTCAGCCCTGCAGTCACTGCTTGGCTTTATCTGCAGTCAGAGATGCCCTTAATGATGACTTTTTGTCCTTTTTAATTTTTAGCATAAGATTTAAAACACTCCACATGGTAATTTACAGCCAAGTCAGTTCTCTTTGCTCTGGAAGCTGTCATTTTAAAGAGAAATAATTGCAAATAGTTCATTCCAGTAACAAGAAAACAAGAATCAGCATTTCTTTAGAACATTCCCATAGAGAGGGCACTGATTTATATGTCCAGGAGAAACCCAGGCTCTGTGGAAGAGTCCTGGGCCAGGCTGAATCTGCTGTCATGAAGGGGAGCAGAGACTCAGTGAATTTAAGCTTTTGAGGTGCAAATTAAATTGAAACCTGCACAGAATAACCAGAAATGTTCTGTGGCTCTTTAAACAAGTACTCAAAAAGGAGCCAAATGCAAATGAAGCAAACACTCACCCCAAAACCCAAAAGTGCAGCTGCCCAACCATCCCCTGAGTTAGCAAAGGCTGATTCAGGCACAGACAAAACATTTATATTTATTAGTACCTGTACCCTGGCACAGCTGCCCAAGGAAGAAGTGGATTCCCCACTCCTGGAAGGATTTAAAAGCCCTGTGGAGGTGACACTTGGGGACATGGGGCAGTGGTGGCATTGGCAGTGCTGGGGCATGGTTGGACTCCTTGATCTTAAAGGTCTTTTCCACCTAAAAGATTCTGTGATTCTATGAAAGAATGAATCACTCTCAGCCTGGGAAGGTCAGGGGCTCAGGTGTCTCGACACTGCACAAATGAGCATTTGGCCAACCTCATAATTCAGCCAATTTCTCACCCATGCCACCCCCAGCACTCAACACCAAAAGCTCCCACGCTTTAAAACCTGTTCTGGAAGAAAAGACAATGAGAGACTGCGTCAGAAATGACATTTGAATACAAAATCTGGAGTGACTCTTGTCTGATGTGATTTTGCTGGTTCTTTTTGCAGTTAGTCAGCTCTACTGTATGATCTAAATTCCTCTGTCATGCCTCCCTGGGAGCCTGCCTGTCTCTTTTCTATAGGGCTGAGCTCTCTCAGTGGGTGACACCCTGGCTCCCATTAATTTGCAGAGGAACTCAAAGCAGGGAGAGCAGCCATGTGAGTGTGAGGAGCTTTAACAAGACCTTTATCATTTCATTTCCCTGTGAAGTTTCTGTAGTGTCGCAGAAAAACCAAAGGGAAGTTGACATTAAAGCAAGTCTTTGACGTGATTCAGTCTTCATTCTTCTGTTTCCAAAGGTTGCCCACTGAATTCATGGATTTAAAAGTAAAATATTTCTGAGAGAAGAGGAAAGTGACTTTTTATCTGGGCAGACAGTGATAGGGCAAGGGAGAATGGTTTTAAACTTACAGAGGAGAGACTTAGATGAGATATTAGGAGAAAATTGTCCCCTGTGAGTGTGCAAGGCCCTGGCACAGGGTGCCCAGAGCAGCTGTGGCTGCCCCTGGATCCCTGGCAGTGCCCAAGGCCAGGCTGGACAGGGCTGGGAGCACCTGGGACAGTGAAAGGTGGGGTGGGACTGGATGGTTTTTAAGATCCCTTCCAATTCAAACCATTCTGTGGCTCCATGAACCGAGTGAACATACTGAAAATACCAGGAGCAGGGCATTTGCCTGGTGGAGCTGTAGGTGACAGCATTTAATGATTAGGATTTGATTTAAATCCCAGTGGAATGAAGCAGAATTCAGCTGAAAGCAGCTGCATGTTTTGTGCAACAGCTTATAATGCCTTAACAGTAGATGGTTGCTTATTCAGTGGTTGTGAAATGTGTTTGGTAATGACTTTTACTGCTCAAGTTAACTTTGAAGGACCCTGGTGGAATAAATCAAAGTCACATTGCTATTCATTTCTTTAGTCCTTGTGATTCTTAAATGGTCTCGGTATCAAATGGAACATGTCACTGTTTGTTTTGATAATCTTCATTTATGCTGTCTTCAAATAACCTCTTTTGCTGAGGCATCACATTCCTCCTTCTAAAAACCCTCTCTAGAAGCTGATAAAATTGCATTCCAAGTGGATCTGAGCAAGTAATGAGAACCGCATGGGCCAGAATAATTGTTTGCCTTTTCAAGTCCCAAATTACATTTCACATCATTTATTGCTCCACTTCTGGAGTGGACTGTGTGAATCCTTATTTTTAGTTTTAGTTGACGGCTTCAGAGTATTCAGAGAAATAGAATCACTGCTCAGTAAGTGGAGGAGATACTGGAAAAATAAAGAAAGTCTGAGCTCAATTTGCTGTGTGTCTGTAGCTCCGTGAGGAGTTTCTGCCTTGACCAGATAGCCTGAATTTCAAGGCATCATCCAGTGAGTCAGTGGTAAATTATATGGAATTATTTTGCTGTTTTCTTAATCTTCAGCCCTGCATTTTTTTCCATTTGAGTGAGAGGCTGTGCTCTTTTTCTGACATCAGGTTCAATTACACTGAATTCTCTAAGTATTCCATCAATTACTGTTGCACAAAGATAAATCCATCTGTATCAGACCAGTATCTAGATATCTCGTTATGTAGGTGTTGTGCAGGACAAACTGCACATAAACTGCCTGTCACAACATTTTTATATCAAGATTTTAAAATTCAGGAATTTTTTTTTAGAGAGACATTTTGTGAACAGATAAAACTATTTTGAGTTTATTCCAATTACAGAAGGAGCATTTTGACTTGTGTAGAATGTCTGTATTCTCTTCTTGATTTTGTTTGCTATTTGAGAAATTATTTACTAAAAATATTAGCCCAGACAGATGAAAGAAGAAACTCTTAAATCTATCCCAAGTCATGTACGAAGTCCTCCATTAGTACATAGATAATGGTTTAGACAGTTTTACCTTTCACTTCTTTTTAGTCTGGAGTTTGGCTTAGATGATGCTGAAGGAGTTATTTAAAGTGAATATATTCATCCACGCTTCTAGAGCAGGCAGCTGTACACAGTAATTCCATTTACTGACTGATAAATAGTGGATCATGCATTTATATTACATGTTTATGCCTTCAGGGAAAGCTTTCTTACAAGTGTAGTGGATTTTTTTTTTCCCTCAAGGAAAATGATCAGTGTGGAAAGGTCTCTTACTTGTGGTTAAGCCAGAACATCATTCTGGTCAGCAGCCTGTACTCAAATCATGCAGTGAATTTCTCAGAAATTATTGTCCCAAAAATCAGCATTTAAACATGGATTACTGTTAACATTTCAAACTGACACTTTCAACATTTAGAGCATTTATAGGTTAATAAGAGGCCATGGAAGATTTTGGCTTGCTTTGGCCTTTCATTTTAAAAAGGAGATTTTTAAAGGTTCTTAGTTTTTCTTAAAAGGTTTGTGAAATCTTGGACATTTTGATATTAAAGAAACAGTCTGAAGCAAGTTAAATAGACTGAGTGAAATCTCTTGCTGCATTTTTAATTTGCCTCCTGACATGAAGGACTTCTCACTTCTCCCTCACCACACCACACTCATCCCCACCCATACATTATTGCTCTTTCCAACACTCCATGTCTGGTGACCTCTCTCTGCCACTGCTGGCATTGGGGCTTTGGGGGATTTCTTGAACTGCAGAATTTTAAGCCCCAATAAAGAGATGTTCACAGTGGTTTCAAATGTGTAAGGCAAAACTGGGTGGCCAGGAGGGCTGCCCTGAAATTCCCACTCTGCCCTATACAAGGATGAATTTAAACTTGAGTTTATTTAACAACAGAGTAACTTCAGCTGCTAAACTTATAGAACATTTCAAAGGACAGGCAATAGGACCTTAGAGGGGGAATGTGTGCCTTGAGTTGGGTTTGGGTGCTGAACTGACTGGTTCTCCTGTGGGTTTTGTTTTGAAGGATCACTCAGAAAACCCTCTGGGTGCAGCAGTGACGCTGGCCCATGAGCTGGGGCACAATTTTGGGATGAATCACGACACGCTGGAGAGGGGCTGCAACTGCAAAGCTTCCACTGATAAAGGGGGCTGCATCATGAACCCCTCCACTGGGTAAGTGCCAGCCTCAGACTGGCAAGCTGCACAAGCCACAGTGGGACAGCTGTGGCTTCATTTTGTGCCTCAGGAACACTGAAAGGTAAAAAAGAAAAGGTTTTTCAACACCTGTTAAATCTTGTTGCAGTTATCCTCTTCAAGGTGAAAGAATTAAATGTTATCAGAGCACATGTACTATTGCATCTTTCTGTTTCCAGGTTTAACAATGTGAGAGACAAAAATGCTGTAAGAAACTGAGTAATTTAAAAAAAAACAAACCAATCCACAACCAAACTGCACTGCAAGTGTTAAATCAGAATTTCACCTCCTCTCATCTTGCCAGCTGAGCATAAGTCACAATAGGAAATGAGCCAAGACTGAGATGAGTGGGTAGGAAATTCAGTAATGCAGGAAATGCACTCTTGGGCTCTCTGCAAACTCTGTGTCTCGTGCAGATCAGGTTTTTAGTTCTGCACAAACTTTTGTTGCAAGTGTAAAGCACTTTTAGCTCGTGAGAAAATGAAATCTGCAAGGTCGGCGGGATTAAGGCTGTTCTGTGTCCAGAGGGAGATCTTCCAAGAAAAGAGATCAGAAATGTGGGAAACACAAACCAGTGAACCTGTGGTCACTTCTGTGGGTGCTGGACTCGGTGATCCTGGTGGGTCCCTTCCAGCTCAGGAAATTCCCTGATTCCCTGTCAGAGCTGAGGGGAGGCTCTGCTGCTGGCAAAGGCACAAGAGTGTTTTGTAGACACTGAAATTTCTGTGCACCCTGGGCAGAGTGAGCTGTCACTGCTTGCAGGGATGTATTTTAAATTCATGTTGAAACTGAAGGATATGAGGAATGAGTTCTCCACGTCCGTGCTCAGACTGGGACTGAAAGGATTAAATTGAAGTAAGATTTGCCAGTTAAAGTGCCTGTGGCTGGAATCCAGTAAGAACCAGTGGGGCAAATATCTGCCAGCAGTGTAGGTACAGCTGGATGTGCCTTAGGACAAGAGGATGGCCTGGATGTCCTCTGATGTCCCTTCCAGCTCCAGCATTCTCTCTGTGTGCTTAAAGTTCATCTGTTGCTTAAAAACCTCTTCTGGGAACTGTGATCAGCTCTTCCTCTGCCTTTTCCAAGACTGCAGGTTTCTGGGAAAGAAGGGGAGCAATGTGGGAGAGGCCAGGGAGGGCTGGGCAGGGTTGTTCCCTGCTGGTCAGCCCAACAGCAGCCTTGGAATTCCTTCAAAGGCAGAGCTGTCACCCTCCATCGGGGCAGAAATCAGGGCTGTGGCCAGAGGCCAAGCACAGCAAACTGAGACAAACAAAAGAGTTGTGAGAGTGGAGGAGAACGAGAGGGGTTTCTGCAGCCTGGGAAAGGAAAATAACTCAGCTCTTCTGAGACAAAGGGAGGTGATAATCCCTATGGAATTCATCCTGCACAGGTCAGGGCTCTGCCACACTCTGGGGACAGAGTGAACTGGGAGAGGCTCTGAGCTGAGCTGAGCCTGGGCAGGCAGGGCTGGCTCTGAGCTGAGCCTGGGCAGGCAGGGCTGGCTCTGAGCTGAGCCTGGGCAGGCAGGGCTGGCTCTGAGCTGAGCTGGGCAGGCAGGGCTGGCTCTGAGCTGAGCCTGGGCAGGCAGGGCTGGCTCTGAGCTGAGCCTGGGCAGGCAGGGCTGGGCTCTGAGCAGAGCTGTGGGCAGGCAGGGCTGGCTCTGAGCTGAGCCTGGGCAGGCAGGGCTGGGCTCTGAGCAGAGCTGAGCTGAGCCTGGGCAGGCAGGGCTGGCTCTGAGCAGAGCCTGGGCAGGCAGGGCTGGCTCTGAGCTGAGCTGGGCACTGGGCTCTGAGCTCCTCAAGGAAACATTCCAGCTTGTGTCAGCTCAGCTGAGTTACTGGTTCTGCACCAGCTGCTCCACTTGGCAATGAGCACAGGGATGTTCTCAGGACAGAGATTTCTGGGCACTTTCTGAGCTCCTCTGGTGACAGGGACATCCAGTAGCTCCTTCCTCGTTCTTCCTTCACGCTGGAGTCCTCTGGGTGTGTCTGACCCTGTCCTGGCTGCTGGATGTGCCAGACCAGACCCTGGGCTTGGTCAGAGCAATGCTGTGCCCACTCAGGGTTCCTCAGGACATGAGGAGCTGGATATCCCATTCCTCATCCCAAGCAGCTCAGCTCCCTCACTTTGGGGTTTCTGCAGAACCTCCCAGGCTGAAGGCTCTGCCCACCCCCAGCACCCCACGGGTCTGAGGGATTTGGATTTTCAGCAGACTCTGCATTCAGCTGGTGCCTGAGGAGGAGCTGTGGCCCCACAGCCCTGAGCAGGCTGATTGTTGGCACTGATTATTGATTCACAAATGGAGACTTCAGCTCTGGGTTTGTGGCCTTGGGCTTTATCTGCACACCGTGCTGTCAATCCCTGACAAATATTCCTGGAGAACACTTCCTGCCTTGAGCCAAGCTGCATCTCACCCATTTCAAATTAACACTTTGAATATTTAATTACCCAACGTGTCTCACCAATAGCAATATTCCCCCGAGCACCATTATTGAAGGAACACTGAAAAGTTTTCTTCTCTGGAAGTGCTTGTCTGTTAAGGGAAGGCCAAATGAATGTTCCTTATCTCAAATGCACTCTGGAAATAGCCAAAAAAATCAAAACTAAGAACATCCCATGTCCATTTAGAGAGACAGCTTGCTCTCAGTGTACTCACTGCACTGCCTTTGTGCTTTTCTAGTTCATTTAAGGTAGATTTAATGAGTGGAATAAAAAAAATCTAGCTGAAGTTAGTGTAAAAAGCACTGAGAAGTCCTTACCTGATGTCTACAAAAAATAGGAAATATCTAAGTTATAGCAGAAAGGCCTCTGTGAATTTAACTTTGGAGGCATTGGTGTGGTCGTGCACAAAAGGGAGTGTTTTAGGGCTGTTGACTTAAAAGGGATTTCATCAATTATTGTAATTTCTTTCAGTTCTTCTGTTTCAATCTTTGAAGACGTCTTGGAAATTTTGTCTTGGTGGGAAAAAACCTCCAGGGATCAGGGTGGAATTTAAACTCTGTTGGATCTGTCCTTTAATCAGCTTCCTGTAGTTTTCATTCTTAAAAGATACCAGCAAAACGAGCACCAGTTGTGTGTGAGCTACAAATGTCTAAAGAACTACTACTTCAGCAAAATGTATTTTTTATAACATGGAATCAAGCACAAAACCCCACGAATTTGTGTCAGGACAGGACTTTGAGAGATTCAACTATCTGCTATGAAAATCACAGAAATCCTTCTGTAGAAACAGGGGTGGTTCCTATAAAAATACTATCAATAAGGAGTATTTAGTACTAAAATTAGTATGTAGTACTACAGAATATTAATATTTAAATATATTTAAATAATCATTTATATCAATTTTGTAGTGATACTAATCATATCAGTAAGGAATATTTAATACCCATTCTCCTTTTTTTATGCATCTGTTGTAATTATATTCCTCTAGTTTTTTAATTGTCTTGTACATGGACAGTTGCAAGTGACAGAGATGGAATATTAGAGAGATTTGTGAATCTTTTTACTGAGATCTTATTATCTGGAAAGTAAGGGACTTGGCTGAGCCAGTGAGGCCACTTCAGTATTCCACTTTTTTTTCCAAATATCTCCCTAAAGTGTCGCCTCTTAGGAGTGAAAATATTCCTCCTGCCAGGCAGAAAAACACCCAAGAGTTCTGGTTCAGCCCAAGGCATTGGGCTGGATTTCTGCCCTTGCAAATGTGAGCAGAATTTAGCACTGCAGAGCAGAATGCTGCCAATTAGCAGTGCTTGTTTATTTAGTAATTTTGGAAATGCAATTTTTACACGTTCTTCTTCATCAAATTGATCACAGGGGTTTGAAGCCAGGTGAGCTCCCACTAAGAAGCTGAAATATTGACTTCAGATATGTCTGAGATTTTTTTTTGCCAGCCTTAAGGGAAGGAAAATTTTGCTAGTTGGTGTTTTCCCCTCCTGTAAACTCAAGGGTTGAACTTCCCCTCTCCCACCTTCCTTCTGCTCTTTCAGCTAAACTCAAGGGTTGAACTTCCCCTCTCCCACCTTCCTTCTGCTCTTTTGGCTTCCACACAGGAGATCCACACAGGGAACTTGTCAGCAGGGAAATTTGCCCTTCCCTCCATCCCACAGGGAGTGCTCCTTGATGCCTCTTGCTGGGTGAGGTTAATGAGAGCAGGAATCCTCCCAGGATGGGCAGTTTCACCAGGCCCATTCAGATGTTGATCCTACAGTTGTTTTTTCCCTTTGGGATGCCCAATACCTGCAATAAAATCCACTTTCACTGGCCCCTGGTGGAAGCATTTTCTCTTCCCAGGTTCATTTCTTGCTGCTGGATCATCCCAGCCAGGGCTGATGGAAAGGTTCCCAGGACAGAGCCATGTGTTCCATCTCTCTTTGCCTTCCCACGGACACAGGCTGGTGAAAAAAGGGGAAAGGGCTGCTTTGGGGTGTTCCCTTCCAATCCCCTTGCACCTGGGTGTGGGAATGGTGGGGATTTTCTCAGGTCTGTCCTACTGCCCTACACCCCATTGCTTCCTCTGTACATTCATTATGAGATGGAGCACCTCACGTTGATCTGGGAGGTTCTCCTCAAAGCCCATGATGGAGGAAAGATTAAATAAATGGAAAATAAATTTAAAATACTCAGGAAAATGTAAATTCTGTATGGGCTATTGTTTCAAGGCATATAACGAGTGCAGATAGTCAAGAAGTGGAAAATCTGATTTGTGAGAGAGCATGGCTATTGATATCTGCTTAACAAACTCCTGAATGAAAGAACATCTCTTGGGAAACATTTATTTTAATCTAGGTCCCTAGCAGACCTGGCTTTTCTCTTTTCCAAGAGTTCTGAGGCATGTTCTGATTTCCACCCCTTGGTGACACACAGGAAGGAGGAAGCAGCTTTTTTGGGGTATTTCCCCTCACAACAGCTCCCCTTTGTCTTGTTCCTTCTGTGTGAGGCTCCTGTTAAAAAGTCAAGAATGAGTTGAGCCCCTCTGCCTGCCTTTTTTCCCCCACTGTTCTTATCTTCAATCTTGTGTTCCCATTTCCAATTTTCACAGCTAGGATTCAAAGTCACTCTGTTTCTCTCTCAGATTTTAAATTGAATTTACTCAGATAAATATGACTGTAAGTGTTACAGGGAAGTGGGGCTTGGGCTGTGACACTGCTGGTGGAAATTCCTGTTCTGTGTAGTGATGACCATGAGTGGGAAAAAAAGGAGAAATGAGATCAATTTAACCTCTGAGCTATAGATTATTATTTTAGAGGTTTTTATGGAACGGTGCCTCACAGGAAAAAAAAGAACAGCTAATTTTGAGTAATTACCTTTCAGTACACAATTTCAATTTTAATTACTGAGTTTTTGGAGGCAAGGTCTGGGGGAGGAGACCAATTAGGAACCCAGAAAGAGCACAGAGTAGAAATCATACGTAGAAAAATAGGAGTTCAGTTACTGTTGTAATTTGGAGAAGACATTTTTCTAACCAGTCCCAAAAAAAATCCCTGATCTTACCAGTAAATTTTTAAGTAAAATTCAAACCTTTGTGTTAGAATTAAAGCAGGGAGACAATGGGAAGCTGCCTATTTGTGAATGAGAGTGAGAGCAAAGGGGATCTGTTAAGACTCAGCTGAATGACAGTCCCAAATTAAACTAATTACTCCAATTAAGCAGTGCTGAGGAGAAATGGGGGAAAATTAACCATGGGAAGGACCATCAGGTGGGCATCTTCCAGGTACCACTTAAAAACAGCCTGAGTGCTTACTGGGTTTTAATTCCCTCCAGGAGCAATTAGATATTCTGCACTGAACACTGAGTACATCAGCAGTAATTAAGGTGAGATAAAATATTTAAGTGGAAGCAGAGTGGCTTTTTCCTGAGCAGTAGCACCAGATGTCTGTGAGGAGCTCAAAGTGACACCAAGAGTTGCACAGGGGCTGCAGCAAATGTGAACATTCCTGTTTGCCTCCCTGGGGATGAGCTGGGCCATGGATCTGCTGTAGAAGTGGTCCAGGTATCCCTGGATGAGTTTAGGAAACATTTGCTATTCAGAGGTCAATTCTTGTGCTGTGGGATCTGGGAGAAGTTAGCCTTGAAAGGCAGCTCTGCTGCAGGTGAGGAGGGGTTCATTTGATGCTTTGCTTTCATGTGTTAGCTTCAGTGGAGGGGTGTATCACACTTTAATTTGTGCTTTTTTTATAAGTAAACACACATTTCTGATGGCAAGGAAAAGCTGGTTTTATTGGCTCCCCTTTATTGACAGGCTCTGTGGTAGCAAATATATTATCAGGGACATCTAAAATAGCTTTTATTTGTTTTTTCTTCCTGCTTGTTCCATACTCTGGAAGGTCTTGCTGATTTTCCTGGTGTAAGGGCTCAGACTTTGAAGATTCCTCTGGAGTTTGTGCTCAGTGGGAGGGCAGGGCTGGCAGAAGCTTTGGCATTCAGGTGCAGCTGAATTGCAGGAGTCCAGCAGCAGAACTCCCTCTTCCCCAGACTCCTGGGTGCCAAGGATGCATCTGGAATAGAAAAGCTAAACCTGAGGCATCACCCAGAGCCACTGAGGTGTCACAACCTGGATTAGTGACTATTCCTTAATTAAGTGTTAGGTCACGGGTGTGTGAACTGTATCTGTGTCCAGGGTCTTTGTCCAAAACCATCTCATATTTCTGGTGGACTTGTGGGTTTGGGAAGAGAAACTGGCCTCTGCATCCAACCCCCAACCTGGTTTGCTCCTGTGCTGCAGTTTGCTTCCACCTTGGTTAACTGGAGCAGCATTTCTGGGAGAGATGTGAAAATCCAGGAGATGGGAGCCACCCAAATGAACAGCAAGGTTTGTGGAGGCAGGAGCATGTACGTGAGTGAGGGTTCCTCAGGGATCTGCCCAGGGGTGCAGCTCTGCTGCTGGAGCTGGGCTGGAGGAGCAGCAGGGCTGGCTCAGGCTGAGGGGATGCAGCAGCTCCTCCACTCCTCCCCTGGGGGAGCAGCACCCCGGAATTAAAGTGCTCACAGCTGCTGTCCTTTGATGGTGCTGGAGGTCTGTGCGTCCCTGTGGATCCCTCATTACCATTAATGAGGTTTAGGGCTGCACATCAAAAGCAGGCCAGTGGCAGCAATGCTGGTTTTACACTGCACAAGTGAATATTTGCATCTTAGAGGGCTCCTGGAGAACCCGTGGGTTTGGGTCTTCAAGGGTTTTCTTAAAGAGGAGCCTTCTTATTTTGTCATCTGCTTTTGTTCGATTTTTGAACTGCCGCGGGAAAAAAAAAATATTTATTTAACTACTTCATAAACATGTAGTTAAATAAATAAAACACAGTGAAAATCTCTTAAGGACAAGTTGGGAAAGCACTAATCACTCGTGCCATTTGTTGTATTGAGTATTAGTTTCAATCGCTTTTCTCCTTTTTGAAAAATGATCTCGAGGAAGCAGAACATAAGGTCGCCCTCATTTTGGTCATGCAAAGGCTGAACATGAGTCTGCAGATGTGAAAACAGACACCCTCCAGAGATTTCCAGCACACAGCCAGGTATGCCATGAAAACAGCATCAACTTGAAGGGGAAAACATTTTTTCCAGCACTTCTACAGATTTAAAAAAATCCCAAATAAATAAATAAAGCTTGAAACAAGACAAAAGGTCAGGGTGAAATGGGAAAGAAATCAGAAATAGAGTGTGGGAAAGAACACTTCAGTCTACTGAGTGGTTCTATTTTTTTTTTTTCTTGGAGACGTCTTGCAGCATCTTGTAGCTGCAGAGCTGTTAAATGTTAGATAATCAAACCATTAGTAGTTAGCACAGAATTCCCTGACCCCTCTCAGTCGGTTTTCAGCTGTTCAGACCTCACTTTGCATTTTTCTGTCTGGCACCTTACAGCCATTAAACTCTAGAGTCAGCAGAACTATCTGGAATTACCTCTGTTACAATTTGAGGAAAATGAAATTATCTTTCAGATGTAAACAGTTTCTAATTAAACTCTGAAGCTGTTTATGTTCCCAAACCAGTCTGAGCTGAGCTCGGCACAAAGACAGACTTCTTTGTTGTCTTTTTTTAATAAAGTTGATATACTGATGTAATAAATTACTTGTGACAGAGCTAGGTCTGTTGTGCCAGCAGTGCAACTGCTTTTTTTTTTTGGAAAAAAACCTTAAGCAACATATCCCTCTGCCCCAGTAATTTAGCACATTGCATTCTGGTCCTTCCTTTAGTAGGAAACAGCCACAAGATTACAGAATAGATTTATGTCAGTCTTTCCCTTCACTCCAAATAGCCCCACGTCTGCAGTGCATTTGGCCTTCTTTTTTTGTTAATAATTTCCATGCCTGGCAGATATATTTAATTTTTGTGATAAATAAGATCTGCGTTGAAGAATTAGTAGTGTTGGTTGAAATCCATTTAATTTTTCCCAGTCCTTTGCAGGAGTGGGTCACTGTTAACAATTAGCACAAAGAACCATGGGGCAAGAAAAAGAAAAAGGATAATTGCTTTTTATTTAGTTTAGTCTTTCCCATTTCTGTAGATGTGCTGTTAGAAGGGAAAATAATTGGCTTTGCTGGTGTACTCTCAAGGAGAGCTCCCAGATTGACAGCGTGACTTTGCTGTAAGTGAAGCTGACAAGGAGAGAGGTGACTTCTCAAATGAAAACACATTTTACTCCTGGTGTGATTATTTATAGCAGATACTTAAGGACAAGCAGGGGTTTCTGCCACGAGATGTATCCACTTTTCCTGGCCTGGATGCTGGGATGAGAGAGCTCAGCTGCCTTTTGTTTTGTTGCTGTAATATCCATAGGAAATATAGCTCTGAGAGGGACATTTTTCTCCTGCTATTGCCATGACCCACGAGAACAAATCCTAACAGGACATTTCCCTTTATCTTGGCTTTCTGTTTCATCAAAAAAAAAAAAAAAAAAAAAGAAGATAAACAAACCCCAAACTTTTCAACCTGCAGGGATAAATCTGCAGAGCAGTGCGCGGAGAATTAAACACCCAGTGTCCAGTTTTAATTGGTGTTAATGAATTCCAAACTCCTGGCTTAAAAATGGAAACATACCTTAAAGGGCAGATGAAAGCTCCTTTTTGAACATGTGTTGTGTGCCCAGGAGCACTTGAAGGAACTGAGGTGGACTTGGAAGGCTGAATCCCTGCAATTAATTGGTGCCCACAGCTGCATTTGCCACAGTTGTCATGGGGATCACAGAGCCCTTTGTGCCTGCCATAGGTGTGCAAAATGTTGAAAATTTTACCCCGACAATTCCTTCCCAAAAAGCCATTCTTGATCTTCTCTAATGTCAAAGCCTGTCACAGAGTGCTGGGCACGTTTTACTGGGGGGTTCTGGTGGCAGCAATGCAGGGAGGGTCCCTTTCAGCCTTTGCAAAGGGATGCTGCAGCCCCAGAAATTTAAGAAATAAATGTCTTAATTTCTAAGACAATTTCAATGCCTTAGAAATTAAGACATTGTTTAAATTCTTATTACTCTAAAATAAGGAACCACCTATTTTAGAGTAAAGGCTGAAAATGAAGAGGTGAAATAACTTTGCTGTCCTGGAGAGCCTTTCTCTCTGTCTCTTTCAGCATGGGAATTGTGTTCATCATCATGTGCAGCCAGCCACCACCAGGTGAGAAATCTAGAGTTGGGGGGAAAACTCCCATGGGCTTCAATAAGGCCAGGATTTCATCAGGATTCATATGGGGTTTTTTTTAGATTTAGCAAAAGCCTTTCATTCCTGTGAGTGAAACTTTATTGTGCTCATTAAGGATCCCTAAGTCTTAGATCATGGCTGAATCCATCCTGTCCTCATGGCTTGAAATAATGAAATAAGTACAATGTGGATGCAATTTTTTCTTTGTTCCAGCTCTGTGAAAAAGAATAGGGAAGGTAGAAAAAATTATTCCTTGTTATTATATATTTAGGATTTTTAAAAAAGAATTCCATTTCCACTCATCTGAGCTGTTTAAGTGATATGGGATAAAGAGCTTTTTTCTCATAACAGTGAGAGTGCTGGGGAAATTCAGACTAATTTCTGGCACTGTTTTTCCTCACTTGTCTTTCCTTTGGATCTTCCCAAAGAACAAGAAATTGAGCCATGATCCTCCTGTCTTGGAGCCCTGATTTATTAAGAGCCCGGGTAGTACAGATGCTAAGTGAAATCAATATCAGCCTGTCCCCCAGGTATTTATTATTCCCAGCTTTTTGCAGGCTCAGATTCTTTTCCCCAGCACCCCCATCTCACCAAGTGATGTTTCCATGCACTTCACTCTCTGCTCCTGCTCTTCCCAGGGAGCAGCTTCTCCATGTGCTCCATCCAGAGGGCTGATCCTTGGGGTTTGTTTGTGTCAGGATTTTCTGTTAAATCCCTTCTCCCTGGCCTGGATTTAGCCCTGGTTGGGTTTAGCCCTCTTTGGGGTCCATTTCCCTTAACTTGTTGTCATTTGATCTGCCCACCTGATGTCCAGGCTCATCCTCACCCAAATCCATCTCCTGATCCTGAGCACCCTCTTTATGACTGATCTTTCCATCAATCTGATTCCCAAAGTCAGATTTATTTTTTTTCATCCCTGTCTGCTCCTGGCCCATTGAAAAAAATCAATTCCAAGGTTTTTCAAGGGAGAAAATTAGAATGTAACTGCCTGGAACAAAAGCAGATTGTAAAATCATGTTGGGAACTAACCAAAGCACCTTTTCCCTAATCAGAAATCAGCAGGAAGCTGATCTTCAGCTCTGGTTTGGACCATTTGTCTTTATTTGCTCGTCACATGCTGAGGACGTTGTGTTTTGTGTGACAAAATTTAAACTCGGGGCACTCTGCTTGTGCTCCTTATCCAGATTTTCCTTCACTGCTGGGAGCTGCTGGCAGGCCCAGGGTGTCTGCATCCTGCTTTTCCTTAGCCTGGGACCAGACCTGACCTGGCCTTTTCATCCCTCCCTCTGCTCTGCCTTGCTTTTTGACTTTTCCTGTAGTCAGCACTGGATTAGCCTCAAATTCTAAGCAGCAGATTGTGAAACCTGAACTCTCAGCAATCCAGCAAATTTTTATTAATGAGGTAGTGGTCTAAAAGGAAACAGAGCAAAAGATGAGCCAGAGGCAAATTCAAACTGATTACAGCTCCTTGCCTTGGCTGTCTGGTTTCCAACAGGAAGAACAGTTGTCTGAGTTCAATTCCCATGGAGCTTTTGCAATGCAGATAACTCCAGCACAGAGTCAGGATCCTGTCAGGGGTGATAAATTGGTTTAGTATTGCTTCACCCCCAGAACACAAAGGAAAGTCACAACAGGCCTCTCCTCCAAGAAAAAACTTCTCTGACCATCTATTTGTCAAAGGGAAAGTAACTGCTAATAATGTTTTATTTGGCAGTTTTGTGACTGCCACAACAGTCTATACTGTATAAAGCCATTAAGTGTTGCTCCCTTGCAGGATGGATTTTTGGGAACCATCCAGGCATTTGTTCTGTCGTTGCTTTCTGCCCTGAAGTCCCACATTCAGCTCTGTAAATCTGCCTTTTTGAATATTCCAGGTAGTTAAAATTTCACCTTCCGTGTAATGGGAGAGGTCAAGCCTCAGCTGGGGCTGTGTCAATCCAATCTGGGCACCTGAGAGGAGATGGCTGGAATTCATTCTGGGAATCTGCACTATCCCCAGGGGAAAATTAAAACAAACTTAAGGCATTTGTGTGAAAAGTTTAAACATTTCCTTGGAAAGGCTTTCCTTCCAATAAGCCTGGAAATTCCAGTGTAGCACAACAAGGCGTGCAAGCAGACAGCAATTAAATGAACCACCAGTGTGATATATTCCCAGTTATTTATTGGGAGGCTTAGCAGCCACCACGTAGTGAACGTGACAAAAGCTGCAGGAGAAACCTGGGCTTGTTTTGAAGTCACTGACCATGAACTCAGGCAGAAGAGCTTTGATGGCATCTCTGACTGCATGGCCCAGTTCTGTGCTCTACTTTATCGATGCTCTAGGGATTAAAACTCTAAAAGAGAAGCAAGGGAGTGAAAAATAGGCTAGAAAAATAAGTGTGGCTTGTCAGACATCCTCTACCTTTTGAAGCAAACTTCCCCTTTAAATACTTCATCTGTAGATAAAACCACTCTACATTTTTAGCTACATCCTTCCAAATCACCTGAAAAAGATGTGCCCCATCAGCTCTGGGACTGATGTCTTGGGCAAAGCTCTGCCATGTGCTGCTTCCAAGAGCCCAAAGGCTCCTCCAGCTTCTCCCCTCCTCCTAATCTTCCCAATTTGCTGTTTGCAAAAGCTTTATGTGTGAAACAATCTGCAGATACCTTTAACTCCCCCTTTATTGTGCTGGTGGGGTAAAAAACTGCATTTGTGCCTTTCTCCCTCAAAAGTACTTAGAAATTAAGACATTGTTTAAATAATGGATTAAAAAGCCCTCCCATATTATGGCAGTTGTCTAATTAATAGATTAAAAAGTCCTTCCACATTATGGCACTTGTCTAATTTGAAACAATTGCTACTAAAATGTGAGGTGTAGGAAATAACGTGTAGTGACAGAACTTGATACATGAAGGGATCTGTAGTATTTGAACACCTATTTCAATATCAAAGAAAACTGGATTTTATCTCCTGCTTGACACCTAATTCTGTGAAGTTCTTTATGCTTACTAATTCATTAACATACTTGCTGTACAGAAGAGCCAGAGTGTCAAAAAATGTCATCTCATAGCAAATTCACTTTTATTCTGGTAGGCTCATCTCTCTTAGGAACCCATAAAAAGTTGTTTTCAAAAGCTGGAGAGCAGTAATAATGTCTAGAAGGTTAAAGCCAAGGGAGATGCTTTTGAGTGCAAAATAATTATATCAATTAGATCAGGAGTTAGAGGAGGCTTGAAATCAACAGTTCCTTGAAATCAACTCCTCCTTGGGTCTAGAAACATTCATGCTGCTTGAGTTTCTGCCTTCTAGAGGTTTATTCTTGGGTTTCTCCCTCTAGTGCTGCCATTTTTCCATAGAAAAATCAGTTACACCTGTATTACCAAAACCCACCACATTCTTATTCTTTAATTTAATCCCCCCCCCCGCCCTACTTTTTATGTTCTTATGTAAAACTGGGATATGCAACAGAAAATTCACATATTTCTGTGTCAGGCATTCTCTAGAGTCTGAACAAGGGGAAACTCAAATTCCCATCTCCATACTCCAGTTAAAGGGTCTGCATTGCTCATCCCCTCCAATTCTGAGCCAAAAATCAGGAATTTCAGAGGTTAAGGAGAGTAAATATTCATATTTTTGAATCTTAGAGGGCCCTTGGGTCGAGACAGACACAAAGTCACAGTGGTGGTCAGTTCAGACAAGGTGTTGTCATGGGAAATGTTGGAGATTCAGATGTTGGAAATTCAGGTGTTGGACCAGGGAAACTTCTGACTCAACACCCCTCTTGCCTTCAAGCACCTTCATGCTCCTAAAAAGCACAGCTGGTGCCAGATATGGCCTCTCAGGTTTGGGTTCTCAGGAATTCTGGGCAAAGTTCAGTCCCAGTTTTCTGCACCTTTGGAAATTAGCTAGCCAACAGTTGTTTCCATAAGCAAACTCAAAGAAAAAAAATGTCCTTTTTAAAATTAATATAATCTCCAATTATCATATTACCTCAGGGAGGGAGGTCTGGTGGTACTTAACAGAGCTCTTTGGGGCTCTAGTGCATTTTAATTGAGTGAATAATTGTAAAACACTTCAGGGTCTTTTGGTAAAAGGCTCTGTATAAACATTGCCATAATGCTGAATAATCAGGTTGTGATGTGAACTGGAAGAAATGAACCCTATAAATAGATGTGTATATACATATAGTGCCTGTCTGTGTGTGTGCACCAACATTTGGGACAGAACAATGCAGTTCCTTTAGAAAAATCCTGCAGCTCTTGAATACAAAATAAAAAATGAGATTGGATAGTGATAATCATAATAATCAAAATTATTTCAAGATATGCTGAGCCTGTAGTTTATCCTGCTGTGCAATGGACAGAGAATTCACAGTGTTACCCCTTGAGTGGCTGGGAAACACAAATCTGTGGTGTTTGATGGTGGAGGAGCTCAGGGGGGCTGGACCCGAGGTTCTGAGGTGTGGACAGACAGGATTTGGAGGATCCAAAGGAGTTCCACCTTTCCTGAGGTGCTGCTGCAATGCAGCTGGAGGGGTTTGGGTCTCCTGCAGCTCAGGGCACTGCCCCTCCAGGCACATTCCAGATGGAGCAGTGGGGAGGGCAGGAATGGGAACATCCCAGCAGCCTGAGCAGTGAGGACAGGAATGGGAACATCCCAGCAGCCTGAGCAGTGATCACAGATCTGCTGTGACCTGCACGGATCAGCAGCCACTGCCTCTCCTCAGTGCTCTGCCTGTCTCATCTCCTCAGCCTGTAATTTTCTGGGGCAGTGGCTCAGTTCCTGTGCTTGAACTCTCCTGTCATTCAGCCCCTGAGGAAAGGGAATTCCTCTGGAATGGAGATGACGGAGATGAGCTTTTATATTTTGTGGGGGGGAAAAAAAAGAAAAGAAAAGAAGCCTGTGCTGGGCAGCGAGGTGCTGGTACAAAGAATCCTCTCTTCTTAAATGGGACTTGACAGAGTGCTGATGCCACTTCACTTAGTTAATGGAAGGAGCCATCTAATACAGGCTAAATGCAGAGCTGCCTAAAGGAACCTGGCATTTGGAGGGCTGGACTGCTTGAAATATAAATGAATGGGACAAGCCCAGGCTCTGTTTCCCAAGGAATTGATTACCAGGGATCCTCTGACAGCAGTGAAGGTCTTACTTGCAGGAGCAGGCAGAGCTATTTTTGTTGGAAACTGGGATATTTGTTGCTGGGGTTTAAACACATCTTTTGAGCACCAAGGAGTCACCAAGGAATGCTGTGGATTCGAGAGGGGCAGAAAGAATGAAGTGGTTTTCCTTGCTGTAAAGCCACCGAGGAGACTGATGGTAGTGCTGGGAACAATTTGAGTTCTGTAGAGTTGTACCCACAGCCAGAACAGCTTGACAAAATGATCCATTGTGTATTAAATCTACAGATTCAGACAGTGTAAAAAATGCATGGGACACAGCATTTTGGCATAAGAGTGAGGCTGGACTGAAGCGTCCTTTCTCTTTCCAAGTGTAAAAAGAAATAAGGATCTGTAACAGAAAATGTCTCGAGTGGAGATGAATGGAGTATAAAGACTGCTGATGAATTTTTCACCTCTGGAATGTTCTCTCATGGCATTCATGAGCTGGTTTTCCAACAGAGGAAGTGTCTGAGCACAAATGTCCCTGTTTAGGAATCCCTGAAATCTTGAGACAGGTCAAGGGCTGACTCCACTGTGGAGACCCCACCTCCTTCTCCCACCCTGAGGCAGCTCCTTCCAGGGGAGATCTTTACAGGGTAGTGGGAGGAAGCTCCTGCATTTGTTCAGAGGATTAATTCCTTTCACATCCCCATTCCTTTAGCATTTTTCACAAGCTCCAGATCCACTCAAACATTGGTTTGAGCACCGCTGACATCTGATATCTGTGACTTCCCTTCCCATCCCATCTGCCAGGCATTTCATTCTTCTGATGAAACAGCTTTAAAATTGCAGAGACAGACAAAATACAGCCTGAAATCGCAACAATCAAGTGCTGTGGCTGTTACATGGAACTTTATTGGTCAAGAAATGAAGACTGGTTGTGTATCAGAATATCACATTAAGGATCAATCAGGTTTCCAATTGTCACCAATTGATGTGGGATCTTCTCTTGCATGGTGTGGTTACCCTGAAGTTTCTCTGTTTCCAGCAGCTGGGTTTATTTCTGGGTTTTTATTGCTCTATTTGGGGATTACTTGGTAAAGAAGAAGCGTTTCAGGAAATGTCCTCATGTGCCATGTGCTGCACTGATGTCAGCTGAGGAAACCAGTGTCAGGAGCAGGAAAAGCCAGAAGATGAATGGATCTCTGGGTTCAAAATAGGAAACAGCTTGAAGTTCCTTTGGGGGGGAAACATAAAGCTCCTTCATCAGCAATGGCACAATTTCAGCTCTGGCACAGAGAGAGGAGCCTGCCCTCCTGCTGATGGACACACACCTCACATCCATGCCAGTGATCCTGGGAATCCAGCACGCCAAGGAACAGCCCTAAAACAGTGACAGTTTTGACTGGTGAGCTGTCCTCGTGCTCTGTGTGTGGCTGAGAGGCATCACAAGGAAATCTGCATTAATTGTGCTCCTGAATGGATTCATTCCCTGAGAGGTGTGTGTCTCCTTGTCTCACCCCAGTGGATATCAAAGCCAACCTGTGCCACTGAAGAGCAGGATCGTGCCTGGGTGATGCAGTGTTCCTTTATTCACACTTTGATGTGAAGGCCCTGTCTGATCAAGCCTTTATCAGGATTTCTCAGTCAGATATATCTGGATTTCTTTGGTTTTCCCTGCTGTTTGGCAGGAATGTGCACCCATCTACTTGTTCACAGTCACGTACACAGAATTTTGTGAGGTTTCTTCCCAGTCACACTGAGGGTAGGACAGAAGTTTGTGGTGTCCTGTTAAGAACATCTCCAACTGCTCAATATAAAATGGTCAGTAGTTTTCCAAGAGGCTTTATTTTCTGTTCCATTACTCCAAGTACCTTCCCTGCCCTCCCTTGGGGTCCAGCTAACAGCCTGGCTCCTACCTCCTGCTATTCTGAAATTTCTTTATTTATCTTAGACTCTGTCATTTTGCTGAAACATTGATATTTTCCAGCAATCAGCTTATTACATGGAGATGCCTATTAGCTTTCTGAAGTCATATGTCAGTGAAACTCAAAACTGTTTAGTTTAACTTGACAAGCCCTATAGTGATATTGGAAAATTATTTTCTTCTTCATACTCATGTTTATGTTCTTTTCCAATGAGCTGGCTGTTTTATTGCAAAAGAAACTGTAAAAGAGGTAATTTTAACTAGGCACAAAATATATTCTGTTCTGTAATGTATCCATAACCTTCTAGAAGATCCTAATTAACTTCCTTGTGTCAGCATAAGAAGCTCTATTGCATTTGTAGTTGCCAAACATTTCTTTCTTTTTAATAGAAATTATCCCTGTCTAAGGCCTACGGGCATCATCATTCCCAAAACAAGCTTTTCATCTGAGGATATCAGAAACACCAGGAGATTAATGGGAGTCTGAAGTTCAGCAGTGCAGAATTTCTATCTGTTATCTTGCTTGTCTGCAAAGATAACAATCCTAATAACACATATAACAATCCTAATAACACGTGGGTGACACAAAGCACTCAGTGAGTAAAGTGGAATTGCCAGGTTGGCTCCTGAGCTGCTGAAATGTTGAGTTTCTGTATCAGTCTGAGGGGAGAAGTGTTTGTGACACAGGTTCAATATAACTGAATGTGGACGTGATATATTTGGGGAAATTGTTCCTTGTCAAGGTGGGGAGGCCCTGGCACAGGTTTCCCAGAGAAGCTGGGGATGGAGCAGCCACAGGAAGTGTCCAAGGCCAGGCTGACAGGGCTTGGAGCTCCCTGGGGTAGTGGAAGGTGCTGCTGGAGGTGGGATGAAATGGACTCCAAGTCCTTTTCCAGCCCAAGCTGTTCCATGACTGGTTCCATGACATCTCAGCACAGAGCAGTGACAGCAGTCATTAGGATGATACCTTGGGTTTTGAGTGTTTCTGTTCTGTTTTGGTGTGCAGCTTTAGCTTTATATGAAGTGTTACTGGGATCTTTTCACATGATGATGGAGGCAAAACAATCCTGTTCCAGCTCGAGACTCAAGGACAATCTTTTCAAATTTCAGGCCCAAAGGATGAACAACATGAAAAGAGGAGGGGTGGGCAAGCAAACAAGGAGGATGAAACTTCATCATTTGAAGCTGTTAATTGGACAGTTAACTCCTATACGCAAATGGATTAAAATTTACAAAAATGTGAGATCTCGTACCCAAGCTCTTTTCCTTTCCACTTGGAGCCAGCTGGGCACTGCCAGGGTGTGGCCTTTGAAGGCACTTCAATAAATCTCCACTCTATTCCTCTGAACTCCCTCTAGCCTCTGCTGCAGCTCCTTAAGGCATCAAGGACACCGTGCCATCAGCCAGGCCCTGGTGTCACTTGGTCCCTCATCCGTGAGGCAAACTGCAAACACTCATCAGCAGAAATGGAATTGAGTTCTGCCAGAGGAAAACACCAATTACCTGCTGGTGTTTGTACTGCACAGGAGTGCTGTGTTCTCACTGTTGGGTGTTGTGTAAAGGGAGTGGGAGCTGCTACGTGTCTGCACAGCAGGGCCCAACCTGCACTCAGCACTGGGAATTCCAAACAGGAATATTTTCAGCACCGTGTCCTTACAGTCCTGCTGATTTAAAATAAGAACTGTCTTTGCTTTAATCATGCAGTTCCCAAGCTCATCTTTGATGAATTGCAGAAGCAGGCTCTTATCAAGTAACAGTGGGTTTTTTCTTTTATTCTTTTTTTTTTCCTGAAAAGAGCAGGAAGTTTGCCATTCTGCAGAGCAAGATGAATGAATTTGCCATTTCAGGCTGAATTTTCCAAGAAGGATTAGTATCTTTTGCAGTCCTGCAAATGCAGGATACTACTTGCAAACCCAGCATTTCTTTAGGCTCATAATCATCATTTGCATTATAACTCCATAAGCAAAAGAGGGAGAAGGAATTTCAAATGTGGACAATTCCAATCCTTATTAACAGCAGCTACGAATTGAAGTGAAAAAGTGAAAATTCTCTTATTCATAGTCAGAAATTATTATTATTAATGGGTTGAGCTCAATTTCACAGTGAATTGCTGTATCTCAATTCTGTGTGATAAGAAGTGAGCACAATCTTCTGGTCAAGGCACAGATGTGCTAAAATGTCACTGGTGTGATGGGGGAGAGAGGTTTTCATCTTGTTTAACAACCTTCCTTTTGTCTCCCTGTGGGTTTTCTCCAGCTACCCATTCCCCATGGTCTTCAGTAGCTGCAGTAGGAAGGACCTGGAAAACAGCCTGGAGAAGGGAGTGGGAATGTGTCTCTTTAACCTGCCTGAGGTCAAGGAGTCCTTTGGAGGCCAGAAGTGTGGGAATGGCTACGTGGAGGATGGAGAGGAGTGTGACTGCGGGGAGCCTGAGGTAAGGCACCAGCTGGGAGTTACTGCTCACTGCTGCCTGCAGGGTTTTGGCAGTGGAGATTGGCTTGGTGTAAAACAGAGCTCTGCCTTCTCTGCTTCTGTCCTGTCAGAGTCTCAGAGGGGCAGGGAGTCTCGAGTGTGTTCGAGATGGTGATGTTTAAGCAGGGCTTGGGTGAAGAATGTGCTCAGATCATCCTTAGAGAGCAAACTCTGGCTTGTCCAGCAGACTGGCCATGACCTCGTGTTCCTAGAAGTTCCTTTCAGCATTAGCTAATCAGCTCAACTCAAAAGAAGTTGGAGAACTTGGCTCGAATTTCTCAAGCAAATGTGCATTAGTTGAAAGTTTGTTTCTGTCAGTGAGAAGCCACTATTTATATTTATATTTATATTTATATTTATATTTATATTTATATTATTTATATCAGTATAACCATAGAAACTGTTCAATCATAGAATGCTTTGGGTTGAGGACCATAAAGATAATCTCATTTTCCCCCTGCCATTTCACTTATTCTCTATCCCAGGTTGCTCCAAACCCTGTCCAGCTTGGCCTTGGACACTTCAGGGATCCAGGGGCAGCCACAGCTTCTCTGGGCACCCTGTGCCAGGGCCTCACTACCCATATATATCACACTGTATAAATAGAAATATTAATATTGGCCAGGTATTTTTCATTGCAGCTTCAGTTTTGAGGTATGAGACCTTTCCCTCCTTCACTGTAGGATTTTTCTTTCCCTCTAGCCAATTACTTCCCAACAGAAAGAGCCTTCACTGCCTCCCAGACAGATTGCTGCTGCTGCAAAGATTGTTCCATTTAGTTTAGTGAATGTGTCAGAGGACTCCTCACATCAGCAGGAGATAGGCAAAACCTGGGGGTCAAATAATATCCGAGCTGGCATCCTTATCCCTTTTACATCCCGTCCTCATTGGCTTTATTGAACTTCTCTCTGATTATCTGAATTAAAGGCAGCAGCAGATCAGGGATTTGTTTCCTGTGATAGATAGGGACCTACAGACAAAGGAGATGGGGGCAGTTAAAGCAGTGAGATATTGCTGCATCCTGCCTGTGGAGTGATTTGGGCTTGTCCAAGCCTTGAGGATTTCCTGACAGTTCACTCACTCTTGAGGGTAACAGGGTTGGAGGAAGCAGCCTTATCTCCTTGTTTAAAGTCAATAGAGTGCAAGCAGCTTGCAAATGTCTTGCTAACCCTGTTATCTTCCTTGTTTTCATTTCTGAACGTTAGTGATACCTTTTCAAGTCAAAGCCACTTAATGTCAGCAAGCACTGCCTTGATTTGCCTCTTCTCTCTGTCTTTTTGCCTTTTTAGTTAGAATGGAAAAAATGCAGCTTGGGTGCAATTAAATTTATTTGGGATTTACTGCTCTAACCTGAGTGGTTCCAGAAAACCTGTGTGATCAGTTATTGATTCACTGCCCAGTCATCTGTACCAGCTGAATTCTGTCCACGGTGTTGCAGTATCCCAAGAATGAGTGATATTAGGATTCAATTCTTCTGTGAGGGTGGGGAGTGGCACAGGGTGCCCAGAGCAGCTGTGGCTGCCCCTGGATCCCTGGCAGTGCCCAAGGCCAGGTTGGACATTGGGGCTGGGAGCAGCCTGGGAGCAGCCTGGGACAGTGGAAGGTGTCCCTGCCCATGGCAGGGGTGGAACTGGATGATTTTTGGTCTCTTCAAACCCAAACCATTCTATGATTTTATGATCCTAACAATTTTAGTCTATGTACCAAAAATGCCTGACGTGCTGCAGTGTCTGCAAAAGGAGGGTTAATGTAAATTATTGATAGAAAGATAAAAGAATGAAGAGAAGTAAAAATCCTTGGTCCTTGAAAGATGAAAATGTGTCTTTTATAACCAGCTGTAAGCAAGAACAGAAAACTACAAATTGCTCACTCAGAAGTCAGACAAATTACTTCCAAATGCAATTAGGAGAGAGTGCCCAAACAGCTGTGACATGCCAGGGACGAGTCAGCACGGCTTTTGTGCCAGGAACTCTTGTCTTACAAAATCTTGTCTTACAAAATCTTGTCTTACAAATCCATCACAGTGCTCTGAAGGGCTCAACAAGTGGATGGAAAGGGACAGGGCTGTCACTGCAGCCTGTGAGGGGTTCAGAGAGGCTTTGGACCAAACCTTTCACCAAAGCTTCTCTGGGAGATTGAGCAGCTGTAAAGGAGAGAAAACTGCATGGCCAAAAAAATTGGGTAAAAAAGATGAGAAATACAACCAGGTGTAAATCACCCATTTCATGCAGTGGCAAGAGATCTGCTGTGCTGTATCCATGAGATGTGTCCTGGGACTACACAACTCAGCATTTTCATAAGCAGCCTGGGAAGAGGAATAGTCTTTAATTTGCTGATGATATTAGTTAGGCTGCTAGAGATGAAAACTGGCTGTGAAGGACTGCAGAGAAACCTTCTGAGGCAGCTGGAACAGGCATTAAGATGAGAAATGGGACTCACTGAGGAGTGATGCACATTCCAAAAACACAAAGAAGATGATGGACTCTGAGCTGACTCTGACCATGGAGGAACAAGACTTCATATTGCAATAAATAGTCTCATGAAAATGTCAGCCCAGTGCTCAGGAGTGGTCTAAAAGGTAAATAGGCTGTTAGAAAGTACTAGGAGAGAAATAGGAAAACAAAACAAAGCACCAGCAGACCTCTATAAATCTGCTGCGCCTGAAACTGCTTGTGCAGGTTTTCCCTACCCCTCCCTGATCCCAGGGAGGATAAAGCAGAGTGAAAAAAGATTGAGAGAAAAGCAATAAGGTGGTTCAAAGTTTCCAAAGGGCTCTGGCTGGAAAAGAAGAAAATGAAAGGAAATGCAGCATAAGCTGATAAAATCGTGAGGGGAATGGAAAGGGTGAGAGAGGAGAGATCATCCCCATGAGACATGAGCAGATGAAGTTAGAAAATGGCAGGTTCCAAACAAGCAGAAGGAGCTGCTCCCCTGACTGTGTTGGTTACCTGTGAGTTCCTTTACTGTGACTCTTGCAGGTGCTAAAATGCCCGTGGAGCAAAGGGAAAGCCAGGGAAAGGCAGGAGACTGGGAAGGTGCCAGTGTCCTTAAACGTCTTCTGCTGGCTGCTCTCAGGGGGACACAAGGACAGAGGAGTTCTGGGCTGACCCAGTGGGGTCTGTCCTGTGTTTTTAGAAAAGAGAGGGGGAAAACCAGGTGTCCTACCCACAGGACAGAGCCTGACATCACGTAGGTGGTGCTGGAATTGTTCTGGGGTTGGGCTGCTCTGGTTCCTCTGAAGAGCCAGGAGAGCCACACTGAGAAACCTCCTCCCATCATTGCTGTTGTTACCAATAATAACTAATAATAATAATAACAACAACAACAAACCCCAGCACAGCAGTACTTTCAGGTGGCAGCCTCCATCCTCCCAAAGCCTGGTGAGCCTTGCTTGTTTTTTCTGCTTGTTTATGTTAAAATCATTCCTGACAATTTGATAGCCCAGGCACAAAAACTATTTACCAAGCTCATTGCCTACAATGAGCAGTAAGTGAGACAGCAATTGGAAATTTCAGAGGCTGCTGAAACACCACTCCAAGAGCTGTGTCTTTATCCCAGCCTGCCTGTGGAACGCTGCTGTGGGGTCAGAGGACGGGGTATTGCAGCTGGCTGTTTCAAAATGGCCTTAATGGGACTGACACTCCACCCTGCTCATCTCAGATTGTTTCTGAGGTGAATTTATAAAACGTGCTTCTGTGCAGGGGAATGTTACTCCTGACATGCAGCAGCTGTACAGGAATATTCCTGTAGCCTGCTGCTTTCCGGTGGTCAGAAATAGGAGCAGGAAGTTGTTCCTCTGCTTCAGAGCACACTTGGCTTTGTGCATCCAGGAAGATAATACCTAAATAACAGTGAAATGCTGAGAATTCTTCTGGTTTTTGCTGGTGAGTCAGTTCCAGTTGGGAAGCTTTCAGAAGCCAGGGGAGTAACAAGAGGCTGTGAACATCACTCTAACCCACTCACTCCTCCTGTGTTCCCTCTATTGCCAGTGATCCCTCGCTAAGTCAAACAGACTTAACACAGCTGAAGAGCAATTTTATCTGCTTCTATTTCTGTGAGAGAGATGAGATTCCAGCTCAGCTGGTGTAACTTGCAGCTTGTGGGCATTATCTTGGAAAAACAAATCCATTCTTTTCTCAGGCTCCTTACGAGCTCGTTCTACTGACAATGAAGTTTGCAGGAGCCCACACACGGCACCATCTAATCCACAAGTGTGAAATTGGGATGTATCAGTGAGTGAGGCTGCAATTCATGCCCATTCCATATCTCACAGCTCTATTACTGGTGTGCTCTGATAAGGGATTACATGGAATCATGTCGTTGTCTTCCTCTGTGGCAGCCCCAGCCTCCATCCAAGCAGGAGCCTGGCCAGCAGCTATCACAAAATAGAGCTGTGGTCGTGATGCTCAGCAACTGCAGCAGCTCCTGGATCCTCTCTGGAGGCAGTGAGAATCATTCCACTGATTCCTGTGGAAATAAAACACCCCAGTGCTCTATCAGGGTTGGTGTCAGCACGCTTGGGTTGTTTGTGACATTTGGGATCAGATCCATAGCTGGAATAAACCAGCCCTCCTCAGCAGCTCCTCTGGTTTTACTACACTTGTTGGGCTTGTTGAATCTGAGGGCAGACAAGGCTGTTTGGATCAGGTTGTCGGATTTCATGCATAATTCATGATTTCATGCCCAGCTTTTCTTGGCAGAGCTCATAGGCAGCCTCTTGATTTACGGCTCTTTGTGACTGCACGTTGTCTGCTCTAAATTTACCCTCCAAACCCATCCAGGAATGTACAAACCCGTGCTGCAACGCAACCACCTGTGCCTTGAACCCGGGAGCAGTGTGTGCACATGGGCTCTGCTGCGAGGACTGCCAGGTGAACCAGGGGAGATGCCTCATTTGGGGTGGGGAGGGCAGAATTCCCTGGGTTTTTCCCTGCTTCAGTGCAGTAAGCAAGGATGGAGGAGAAGTAAATTGGTATTGATAAGCATTAAGACACTTGCATGTCATGTGAGCAATTTAAAAATTCCCAAAATATAAATTATTGAAGGAGCAGATCAACAGATTTTTTTAATTGTCTCTGTGCTTTTTCTCTGTGCTTTTTGTGGCCCCTTCAGTTGCTCATGCAAAACTTCTTTTTCATGAACTTTTGTGTGCTTTGATTTTTCTCATTCTTACTCAGCAAGTAGTCATTAAATGCTTAACCCTCTTTTTGGGGGGAAGGCTCTTAAATTATTAATTCTATCAATAGCATATGTATTTTTAATAGCAGATCATCAGCTGTTGTGGTCTCCTAACACTCTATAAAAGCCAACTTACCACAGGCATTTACCTGCTTGAATTCTCAGACCATCCCTTGCCTGTGGGCTAATAAAGCATCCAGCAAGTTGCCATCCTGTCTGTGGCAGCCCATGAGCTTGGAGCAGCAACGGATCCCCATGGCCAGGAATTGCTTTTTAGCAAAATCAATCTGTCTTCATGTCCTTTGCTTTTTACTGAAGGCAATTTAATTAAAATTCAGTGCTGCTCCCAGAGCACACCCAACTTTTGTGGCTGCTGTTGAGATGTGAATGTTCAGACTGGCATGTTCCACCATCGGTTCCAAAAAAACAAATATCATTTTTCCATGGAAATTAGTACAGGACAAACAGTTACATGGACTAATCTTGTAACTAAGTTTGAGGAGATCTTGATGCCCATCACAGCAACATTTCCATGAGGAAATGTAACTACATAGATTCATTAACATTCAAGATCTATTCACGATCATTGAATTGAACCTTCCAAGCTGGGAATTGAATCTGAATTCACATCTGAATCCACAGCCAAGCGTGCTGGTGGCTTCCTGAGCCCTAGCACAGCACAGTGCTCTGTGAGCAGCTGCCCTGGGTGGAAGGGTCTCTGACCTGCCTTCTGCCCAGTGCTCCAGATCCTCCTTTCCAGAGCTCTTGTGCTCAGACACGATGAAGGAGCCACCTGCAAATGTCAGGGCTGGGGTTTCCTTCTTTCTTGAGCCCTGTGAGCCATGTGTGTGGCTTCATCTGACCCTCCTTCCTGCCAGAGCCTCCCAGCATGGCTCAGATCCATGCACTCCGAGCTCTGCCATCCCTGCCCTGTCTCTGCAGCCAGCCGGGGCCGGGCCAGTGGGGAAATCTCTCCTGTGCTGCAGGGCTGACCCAGGCACGGCATGGCTGCTGAAGTTCTGTTGGTTTTGCAGCTCAAACCAGCAGGGATCTCCTGCAGAGAGTCGAGCAATTCCTGTGATCTGCCCGAGTTCTGCACGGGGGCCAGCCCACAGTGCCCGGCCAACGTTTACCTGCACGACGGGCACGCGTGCCACGGGGTGGATGGCTACTGCTACAACGGCATCTGCCAGACCCACGAGCAGCAGTGCATCACCCTCTGGGGCCCAGGTGAGTGCCAGAGATGCCTCAGCTTTTAGATTTTCTATTTTTCACACTCTGTCCTGCTTTAGTGTGTGGGGCTGGGTTCACATCAGGGATGGTGAGCTCTGTGCACAGAGCAGGGAGACAAAACAATTCCTGCTCCAGCTGGGCACCAAGGACAAATGATCCCAATCTCAGCCCAGGAGCACAAACCCCGTGGGCTGCAGAGAGAAAAACAAGCAGGGTGGGACTGCAGGGGCTGCAGTGGGATTGGACACTGAACTGCAATGTGCACATGGAGCAGAGCTGAGCCCAGGGAGAGACCCCGGCAGCGCTCGTGCATTTTGGGGCCATTTGGGTTCATCCTGGGGGCAGCCCTGGCTGGGCTCTGGTGCTGCCCAAGGGGCATCCATGGAGGAGATCCTTTGAATCACTCCCTGCTTTATTCTTTAGCTCTGCCCAGCCTCTGTTCTAGGTCTACCTTCAGAAGGCATCACCAGCACAGGGACACAGGTCTGACAGAGGCTTGGGGGAGGGAATAAAGATCTGGAGGATGCAGCACCAATCTGTAGCTATTTGAATAATGAGGGAATCTCTGGGTGATTCATTCCAGCCTTGATTTGCTGTCTTGTTTGATCTTGCAGCAGGAGGTAACGAGACTCGTGCTGCAGCACACTGCAAGTGGATAGGTGAACTTAGACAAATCATTTCCTCCTGACTTTGATACAGCCTGATGTCACCCCACAAAGTGCTGAACGCTCCTGGCAGGTTGAAATCACAGCCCTTTTCAGGCTGCTGTGTGAGCTTCCTCCTGTGCTCTAAACAGCTCATCTGCAAAACAGATGTGTGTGCTCCATCCCCAGCCAGGGCTCAGCTTTTGACACTAACATGAGACTCCTGGATCACTGTGTGTGTTTTATTAACTGGTGTCACCTGGAAACTGCCTCCTGACAGTGCTTTTAGCAGGGTGTGCACTGAAGCAGAAAGGGATTTATTCTCCCATGGGAATTTGCTCCCTTTTTGCAGAAATCTGGTAACATGAGTTCTTGAGTTGTTCCCAATATCTATCCCAGGAAAGCTGTTCACCTTTCTATAAAGCCCTGTGACCCTTCCACTGAAATGCAACTATTAACTCAGCATTTTGGTATGAATCCAAATCATGTCTCCTTCAGCATCTCTCTGACCCCCATCTTTTATCTCACATTTGAAAAACTCTCTCTCCTATGGAGAAACATTACTTAGGAATAGGTGTAATTATTTCTTTTAAACTAATATTTCCAGCTTTTTCAATTCAGCATCTCTAACTCTGCTCCAAAACTTCTGTATCAATATAATGGCACACAGATGTTTCCCTTGGCCAAACCCTCCCCAGAACACTACTGAAGAATTTATCTGTTTCCTTCCCAGAGAACATGGACTTTCTGCAATCTCTCTTTAAAACAGCATTAAAGCATCTCGGGAAGCAGCCCCAGTGGTACAGCCAGCAGGTCAGCTTGGCCACGTGGGCATAAGAACACGTTCAGGAGGAGTTCCAGCTCAGAACTGAACTCCTCACGTGGAACAAACCGTGCCTGTGCTCCACTCCCCGAGTCCCACGCGCGTCCTAGAGCTGATATGAGCTCATAGAGCCATGGACAATTATAGCCTCCAGCCTTAGTCAGACTGGGACTTCTAATCCCTGGATACAGAGACTGTTTCTCTTGTAGAAAGCAAAAATCTCCTCCTGAACCAGTTTCCTATGCTGTGGAAAGTTACTTGGTCAGGTTGTTCGTGGTTTCAGTGGCTGAGAAAAATTCCTCTAAAGATCAGGGTCAGCTGCTGCTTGCCAGGTCTCTTCCTAACAGCAATTCCACCACAGCCCTGGGATCCCCTGATTCTTTCCTGCCTTCTTTCTCGGGGCTGTTTGATAGAGGCACTGCCAGGCATGGAGGCTCCAGGCTGTGGGAGTCTGTTTATGAGACAGATGTTGTGTTAAGAACACAGTTCATACAGATTTTGACTGGAATACCCTTTGGTTTTTTCTTGGGAAGGCCCAAGGAGAAGGATTTTAAATAGGGAGGATGGACATGACCAAACCTGAACTGAAAGTCTTAATTCTTGCCACGTTTTGGAAGAATAAATTAAAAATCAATGCAGAATGCCACAATGGTTTGAGCTGGAAGAGACATTAGAGATCATCTCATTCCACCCCCTGCCATGAGCAGGGACACCTTGCACTAGACCAGGTTGCTCCAAGCCCTGTCTAGCTGGCCTTGGACACTTCAAATAATACCTATATTCTGGATTTAAAGACGAGGATGTGACTATCCACTGCTCTATCACACATCAGGCTGAAGTGTGAGCTGGCAGATTTGGGGTGGAATGAGAAGAGAGGTGGGTGGCTCATGCAGTTAGAAAAACTGTACAGATCATGGTACAGATTAAAAAAACTACACGTCTTTCCAGCTTTGCCTGCAGCACAAAGAGAGATTTGACATTCTAAGATGTTGTCTCTGGACTTTGTATCAAAAATATACATTGGAATCTTTTACCAGGTTGTTTTGTCTGATTAGAACTGTTTTTAACAACTGCCTGTGTTGGAGTGAAGTAGTTTTGTGGTTTAAAAAAAAAATTCTCCCCTTTAAAGAAAAATCATATTACAATTCATTTTCATTCTCTCCTTATTTTCTTCTTCCCAGTAGGAGGAATCCATGCAGAACAAAATACAATAACTTTTCTTAAAATAATATTCGGTATATTGAATTCCTTATTAATGTCTTCCCTTGTACATCTTTCTTTATTCATCGGGTTACAGATGTCCAGAAGCTCAATGATAAATGTCAATCTTCATGTTTTTAGATCTATTTAAAGGAAAATGATGAACACTGTCAGAGCCTGTTTACATTAGGCTGAGCAGTAGGAACCTGTTTCCAGAAAAGCACTTGCATTTCCTTGGGGTTGTTTTTGTTTTTCTCAATACAGTGGTTCAGATAAAGTAGAGGACTTTTTTTTTCTCTTTCCTATCTGTGTGGAAGGAGAAGGGAGGAGCTCCTGGGGACAATCTCTGAAAATAGCCATGAATTCCTCTCAGAGCCCAGGTTGATTCCAGTCTGCTCCCAGAACACCCAGAGCTCTCCATTCTCTCTCTCTCCATAATTCATGTCATTTTATCCTTGGGGAGCAGGAACTGCTGGTGAGCTTTTTTTGGTCCATATTCAAAAATATCAGGTTGCACTGATCTGACCTATTGATAGCAGTGACATCAATGGAGATGCTTTGTGTGGTGGCATTTTCCAGGAGAAACAGACACCCAGAGAGAGCTGCTCAAGACAGAGAAATCATTGATTACCAAGGAACAGAAGATTCCCAACTTTAAACTCATGGCTTTTTCTGCATTGACAAGAAAATGATTCTTTAGGGAAGTTTGTCAGTTTGTTTTCCTGTATTTCCCCAAGTGGGGAAATGATTTTGGGGAGCCAATGGCAGGCATTGATTTAATAATTAGAACACATTTAAATGTGTTGCATGGACATGGCCATTTGTTTAGGCAGGAACATTCTTAATTTAGATATCAATATTTGTCACTGTGTGAGAGCTTTGCAGGTTTTGCCAGGTAGAACCCTACACACACAAAATAAATGGGCTGCCCTCCTCAGATATCTGACCAAACCATTGCTGATTTGCTTTTGAAAAACTGCTAATTGTCCAAGCACTGCAATTTTCTGAACGCAGTGAAATCAAACTATTTTGATCATCACAGACTTATGGCCAGGCCTTTTTCTTCTGGAGATGGGAAAGATATTAAATAATATTCTCAGTGGTGGTGACATCATCCTCCTTAAATGCAAAAAAAATGCTCAACCCCATCTTGCTCTTGCCCAGACAGAACAGGAATCACCGGGATGGGGAGAGAGGCCAAGGGCAGCTCGTGGAACTTTTGCTTTGCAGCAAAAACAAATTTAATGAGCTGAAACCCAGATCACACGACAGAGAACTGTGGTTTTTATGCTTATATTTATTTGCACAGTTATTCGTGGTGCTGGCTGGCACAGCCTGAGCCACAGAACTCCAGCCTGTTACTCAGAGGTTGTTTTTTTCCCCCTCTCCCCACCCACAGACAGCTGGGAACTGAACTGAAATATCTTCCTTTTCTGCTGTCAGCCTGATAGAGGACGTTTCTTGTGTTCATGAAATCAGCACCATGGTCAGAAATTTCCCTCATTCCTTTCGAGAGGCTGTGTTAGTGTTTTCCTACGGCAGCAGGTCTGAAATGACACAGCATTTCTTTGCCCTGCAACTTCTCTTTTTTTATTATTTTATTTTTTTGGGCCTGCATAGGGAAAGAAGTGGCTTCACCAATATACATGTTTGGAGAAAAAGCCCCAACAATCTCCAGGCTGCCAGCTTCAGGGGTGAGCTTTGACCTTCTGCAGCTTCCAGGGGCTGATTTAATCCCTTGAATGAGGCTTGGCAAGGAAAGGCTGACAGGACCTTAATTACAGGGTCATGATACTATAATTACCAATAGCAAAGTGAAATAAACTCTGCTCATCCAGCTCAAGCCACTTAATAACCACCAGAAATCCTTCACAAATCATTTTGCCTCTGCCTGCAGAGGTAGAAAATAGAGGAAGACAGGACTTTCTGCTTCAGTTTATGTGGTGCAGTCATGATAAATGGGTTTCCTCCAGAAACACAACATTACAATTCTCCTCCTTAAGCATCCTCTGAAAGCCTCCTTTTAACTTGGTAGCTCCATCTGTTCAGCATCTTACACTCTGATATGTTTTCATCCATAAAAAAGTGCAAATATTGTGAGAAGCCAGTGGGGAGAGGGAACAGCCATCTGAATCCCAAGCAACAGCCTGTCTTGGTTGGATACCAAAGGCAGAAATTGAAGCTGGATTTTGGTTTCCAGGCTGCAGATGATCATTGGGTACCAGGTGTTTTCACACACAGACTGCTCCCAGCCTGGCAGGGGAGTGGTTTTTGTGCTCCATGAGATCCTTTTTCTTGTCAAGTGTTATTAGTTGGAGTTAAAGCTCAGTGTCTGAGCCCTGCAGATGTGTTTTCCTTCCTGGGGGCTGCTTTCCATCATCTCTGCAACGCCTGGCTTCTGAATTCAGGAAAAAAAATCAGCCACATCAAAAAAACTTCCACCAGGTGAAAGAGGAAGAGAAACACCTTAAACTCTCCCTGTGTTCAGTAAGTGCATTCCCTTTTGAAACCCATTTTTAGAATAAGCCTTTGTTTCATCCCTTGCAGTCAGAGCACAGGACATGAGCATTCATTTGGCTTTTGGCAGCTCTGGGAGGGGACACCACTGAGGGGACAGCGTGTCTGGGCTCTGGCTGCTGCTGCCACAGCTCCAAGGGCACATCCAGCCTCTGGAATTCCATGGCAGCAGCTGAGCTGGGCTGAGGCTCCTGGCCAGAAACAACACCCAGAGCAGTTGCACACAGCCAGGGCTGCACAAGCTGGTCCTTGCACATGTGGGAAAAAAAGCAGTTTTGGAACAAGCAGTTTTGGAAAGAGCCTTGGTTTTCTTGGCCTCTTGCTTCCAGAATGTTTCTTCCCTCCCCAGCCCTTCCAAAGCTGCTATAGAACATGCACATGGTAATGTTTGTCTCAAGCTGAACACTGAGTGTGCCCACCCTGGAAAGATGAGGAGGGATCCACATGCTGAAAATGGAAATATAACTTTTGCTTTTTCTGCACAGCGCCTTGTCTGGATGCTTTTGTTGATTTTTTCCTATTATTGCTTGAACTTTAATGAAAAAGAATTTAAAGAATCCTGTGTGAGTCTCTTTTAAGAGTTCCAGATTTGAAAAAATATTCTGAACTCAGCAAGCTTGATCGTAATCTTCCAAAGAATTTCAAGCTCTTGTCCTTCTCTCCAGGGAACCATCAGCTCATATTCTGTTCCTTCTGTGCCTTTCTTTCTGAATTTTCCAGTTTCAGCATGTAAAAATGTGAGAAGGAAAAGAGGGTGCCATCTTAAGCCTCTCCAAGTTTTAATATTTTGTCCTTAATAGCATTAGATTGCTGTTCAGCAGTATATAGTATTAGTCAAGCTTCTGACTATGAAATGCAGATAATTAATTGAAGTTTAATCTCTGAGTTTTTAGTGAAAAGATCCACACTGTCTGGAAGTGTTACAGTCATATTTGTATTTTCTTCTCCAGGAATTTGACCCCCCCCCCCCCCCCCCCCTTTTTTTTTTAAGAAAAGAAAAAAATAACATTTTCCTCTTTGAAGGCTTTCAAATGAAATCTTCAGTCTGGTTTAAATAAATGCAATGTTTTACCCACAGTTAGAGGCATACACACTTGGAAGTGGCTCAAAACATTTGACAAAATGAAGCATTAGTTGAAATATTCTGTGTCTGGTGAAGATCAGGAGTGCTGTAGAAATGGGATATTCTCAGCCTTTGGGCTATCACATCACTTGCTGCCAAGTTCTTTTTGCTTTGGTTTGGCTGATCTGTCAAAAGCACAGAAGTGCAGGTAGCAGGTCTCTCTCTGATCACAGTTTTAGCCAGAGTTTCTCCTCAGCTCCTCTGCTGCTCAAAGCCAGTCTCCCTGTTGGAGCATTGAAGTGTTGGTGGTGACTTGATGGTGCTGTTAATTATTTTCATGGAAAGAAAATACAGAGTAGTAGAGAGCCCTAACAAAGGGCCTCTTAATCTTGCAAGAAGCAGCAATTGTTGGCTGGAAATGAAAGCCACACTTCAGTGTAGAACAGAGGGATTAAATTCCAGTACACTGACTAATGAATTGTTGCAGCAGGCAAACCAGGGAAGCAGATCCTTCACCTCTTCAACATTCCAGATGAACGGATGCATCTTCCCCTAGAAGATGTTCTATAATTGGTTCTAATCTGGAGGGAAATGGGCAGGAGACTGTGTGTATAAAACACTAGAAGAGATGTTCTGATAGTACCCTTGAACTTCTGAAGTGCAGGGATGAATGACCTGCCTGCACAAGCTTTTCCAGCCCTACTCCCACCAGGGAAGTTGCTCTGCCATTAGGATCTGTCTCTATCAGAAAAGATCACAGTAGATTAGAACCAGATGCTGCCTGAACTCCCAGATTCCCACTTCTACCACCATGGCAGGAATGTCCCTTCTTCCATGTAGTCTTTCCTCTCAGGAGTGCATGTCCTGAGGGTTAAGGTGGGATGGGCTCCTTTCCTCTCCCCAGTCCTTCAGACTGAGTTACTAGCAGCACATTTCCCTTTGCCATGTCAGGTCTCACATCTTTACATCCAGTTTACAACTGGATTTTCTCAGCTGTCTTGTTCTCAATTGCAGTCAAACAGGCCTATCTTGAAAAGAATTTTCTTTGGGGTCTCACTAGAACATGGACTCCTGCAAAAGAAGACAGTCAACTTTCCAGCTGGCCTTTGTCTGTCTGGTGTTTGCTTGAAGTTTTTGTGTCCTAGGAGGATTGGCAAGAGGGCTGTGAGCTCGAGAAATCCTGGAAGAGGAGTTCTGCATTGCCTGTTGCTCAGAGACAAACACTGGCAATCCCACCCATCCAAAGTCTTCCATTAGCATGCGGATCCAGCGCCACTGTTTTGTTGCCTTATCAACATTCAGCTCACATCCCCCCTTTCCCCTAAAGCACCAGCAGAGCTCAAAGGAAATTATTAAAAACACCTTGTATGAGATGAGAGTTCTGATTAGGTTTTGTTTCAGGTGCAAAACCCGCTCCTGGGATCTGCTTTGAGAGAGTCAATTCTGCCGGAGACCCTTACGGCAACTGCGGGAAAGACTCCAAGAGCTCCTTTGCCAAATGTGAACCCAGGTAGGGCCTCTCCCTGCAAACACAGCAACAGGTACTGGCAGAGGGCTTGGAACGTTTCAAATTATTTACCTCATCCTTGCTTTGTTGTGATTTATTTCCATCAGGGATGCGAAGTGTGGAAAAATCCAGTGTCAAGGAGGAGCAAACCGACCCGTCATTGGTACCAACGCAGTTTCCATAGAAACCAACATCCCACTCCAGGAGGGTGGCAAGATCCTGTGCCGTGGCACCCACGTGTATTTGGGGGATGATATGCCTGACCCTGGGCTGGTGCTGGCAGGAACCAAGTGTGAAGATGGAAAAGTAAGATTCTGGAATACTCCCAGACAAAGGGAACATCTCTACTGTCATTCTGCCAAGTGTTCTGTACTTCCTTTTTCTTTGGCATTTTTTTTCCCCTACAAAATAATTGCTTCTCATGCTCAGACTGAGACAAATTTTACTCCCTTCTGGCCACTGTTCTGTATTATAGATTTTCAGATGCAAATTTGAGCAACCTGATCTGGTGGAAAGTGTCCCTGGCCATGGCAGGGGGTTGGAAATAGATGAGCTTTAAAGTCCCTTCCAACCCAAACCATCCTGGGATTCTGAGCAATGGAAGTTGCTTAAGTTTATGGCCGATTTTTTCGGGATTCTGAGCAATGGAAGTTGCTTAAGTTTATGACTGATTTTTTTGAAGACAGTCCCAAGTATCTGCCCATGGAGGCTTGAGGTTTTCTGCAAAATAAGTACAGCAAAATACATTAAAGGCTTATTAATGGATGCCTGAGTTCAATGTATTCCTTTTCCCAGCATCTCTGGCATTGCAGAATTGTCATTAACTTCTCTTTAGGTTTCAAAATGTATTTTATCTTCTGATTATGACTCCCCACTTCTTTTTTCATGCAGGAAAACCTACCTCTGTATGCACTCTTAGAAAACTCTAAACCCATTGATGCTCAGCCACCAAAACTGATTTTTACATTTGTGTTTTGCAAATTTTTTGAATTACCCACTGCAAATACAGCCCAGATTTCACATGGCTGTCTCCGTCTAAGTTTTTCTTTTGTGAGGAAAGCAACTGAGAAAGATGGGAGGCAGCCATGAGTTTACAGGGGGAGGAGGAATGGAAAGCAGTCCAAGAGCTATTGAAATGAAGGAGGTTTCCATACCCTCAGTGGATTGCTTGCAAAAAGGAGGAAAAACAAGTGCTTTGATAATTTGTGGTAAATTGAAGTAAGCCACAGAACTTGTGAATACTTTTGAATTACGTTGGATTATCTTACTGTGCTGGGAACAGGTTTGAAATCCATCCCCAGTGAAACCACAGCTCTGCTACAGGAAAACAACCCTTACAACATTTCTAAGTCAATCTGTTCTAAAAAGTCTTTTCAAAGGCAACTCAGCGCTGAGAAAGCACCCCATTATGTTTTACTAATGAGTATTTAATCTTTCTAATCTATCTAATCATACACATCCACACTATAGAATACACAGGCTAATACTTCTGAAATTGTATGTTTTACTTTGAGGACATTAGTGCATTTGTATTATGGATTAAGAATATGAATTTAAATATTCTTGGGTTTTCTCAACTGGAGATGCACAATTTGAAACGCAGCCATTTTAATGTGATCAGAATTCTGGGAGCTGCTGCACTGTGAATATTTGAATTGTGAATAGTGCTGTAATCAGACCATATTCTCTCCATGCCTGCATGTTGATGCCAATTCACTCTAATTTCCTTTCCATTTTTCCTTCTCCCCAGGGGATAAGTGCCCTGATTAAGCATCCCTGTCGCCTCCTTCAACACCATTCCCAGCTTAATGCTAATTATTGTGACTGACTTTTAGTACTACTGAACTGCACTGCAGTTAAACATGAGCAAAATGTGCAGTGTGGGGCTTTTTGACCTTTTTTGTTGTCAGCATAGCATAGGAACAGTTATTCCAGTCCTAATTTCTTCTTTTTGCAGTTTGGAGTAGGGTAACTTCTCATTAGTGACGTGCTCATCAGTTGTGTGGTTGTTTGATGTTATTATTGCTCAGCACTAATCTTGCTTAACCTCAATTTTCAGCTCCATTGGCAGAGTAAAGTTGATCTGCAATGACTGGAAAACAAAAAAAAAAATATTAATTTTATTCCTGTGCATATGCTATTTGTTTACTTCTGTTCCCTATAAATATTAAATGTTAAATAGGGTTGGTTTATATTTGACACCAAAAAAAATTGTTTAACATGGAAAAACTCAGAAAGATCTTGGTTTTCCTGGAAAACAGTGATGAGCCTATAAAAATCAATGACCTCACTTAAATATTCATCTAGCCTGGGTCCAGGCTCTGTAGTGCAATGAAAAATATCTCACTATTGATAGAAATGAAACTGATAATTTACACCATGAAGATCCAAAGCTTTGGTCGAGGAATCATCTGTGAAGAGACAGAGGCAGGCAGAGCAGGAGCCTGAAGGAATCCTGCTCAGTGCACTCCTGGTCCTGAAAAAGAATACTAATTACTGATTTTTAAATTGGCTTAAACACCTCCCAAAGCCCAGGGTGTCCCCACTAGTTCCACGCACTCCTGGTCCTGAAAAAGAATACTAATTACTGATTTTTAAATTGGTTTAAACACCTCCCAACTAGGTGTCCCCACTAGTTCCAATTGAGTGGATCTGAGAGGGTTTGCTTGCTCAAGATCAGCATAACAACACTGTGAATTCTGTGTGGGGCCAGGGCTGGCCAGGAGAGCAGAATTCAGCTTGCCCAGATTTGGATTTCAAAGATTTAAAAGGGGTCAAGGGAGATAAGAAGAAGACACCCAATCCAGGTGTCCTTTGTGTCCATATAATGATATATATTTGCGTGTTGGGAAATATTTAACTGCTGAAAGAAGGGATATGATGTCCTGGGAGCCCCAGCAGCTCTGTCCCTGGTCAAAATCCTTTTTTTGTATTTTGCAGATTTGCCTGAACCGCCGGTGCCAGAACACCAGTGTTTTTGGAGTCCATAAATGTGCCACCAAGTGCCATGGACGTGGGGTAAGCATCCTAGGAAAACATTTTTTACAATCCCTCAATAACCACTGGACAAGAAATCACTTTCTGTAATGGCTTTGAGATCTATAATTGCCTGCAATAGATCAGCCAGAGTCACTGCAATACATTTTTATTATGTATTTCCATTTCCACTGTCCCTTATAGGAAATTGTTTTTATTTGACAAAGAAATGTTTATCAGGCAGTAATTATCTTGTTCTTAATTGACAGCCTGTGATACAAAGGAATCTTGTAATTCTCAAAGAAATTTGAAGTCAGACCCTCCATCATGAAGAATTCCCATTTAAAATCAAAAATGCAGTTTCTCCATAGATACAAGGAAGTTAAAGTTTTTGAATTGAGCATTGGAAGCGTTTGGATTGAGAGGCAAATGAAACAGCGTTTCCAAAGACATTTAGAAAATGTAAAACCATATTGATGAGTTTTGTGGCATGAAAGTGGCACAGAATGAAAAATGTGATGATATCATTTAATAATATCAGTGGTTTGAAACCCAGTTTATATTATGATGATGTTAATTATATCAGGCTTTGCCTTATTAACCTTGATGTGCTGATGAGCTGTTTGTTTCTCTGAAAAGCTGTGGCAGCCACATTGGAAGAGCCATAGAAATTCACTGTCCTCTCTGAGGAAGGATTTTAATTCGCTTTAACTTATTTTATCACCCTGAATTTGCAAAACTGAGCAGTGCTGATGGTGCTGCCTCTTATTGAGGATGGAATGAGCAGAGGCCTGGACTGGCATTTTTTATGTCTGCACAAACAAGAACCTCTGGTGACACCTCAGTGGCAAAACTGACCTTGTGGAATTGTAAATAGGAACTCCTGCAGTGCTTTAATTTAAAAAATAATGCTTAACAAAGTATATTTTTAATTATCTTGCTGTCTTTGAAATGTAAATCTTTTTTTTTTTTTAATTTTACATGACCACAGCCAGTCTGAGCTCTCTGAATATTTTAGTGCTCTGCAGACACAGGGAGCACAGTGTTTCTGAAAGCCTGCCAAGCTGACCTGGCCAGAATACTGCATGTTCAGAATAACCCAAACTCCTGTGAGCTGATTTGTGTCTCACTGAAAACTCATTTCTTAATCTGTGCTGTGGGCTCTCCATGGTGGTGGCAGATCAGTGATGGCTGGGGTTAGCACAGAATTAGGGACCCTATTGACAACAAGCCCTGAGCCCAAAATCTTTATTTACAAATGGATTTATTTACAAATTGATTGATTGAGCACCTGAATGTGACTTCAAATCTTGAAGGACAAGAGGACATTCCTCAGGACAAGAGGGACACTGAGGGGCTGGAGCGTGTCCAGGGCAGGGAATGGAGCTGGGGAAGGGTCTGGAGCCCCAGGAGGGGCCCAGGGAGCTGGGAAGGGGCTGAGCCTGGAGCCAAGGAGGCTCAGGGGCCCTTGTGGCTCTGCACAGCTCCTGCCAGGAGGGGACAGCCGGGGGGTCGGGCTGTGCTCCAGGGAACAGGGACAGGAGCAGAGGGAACAGCCTTAGGCTGGGCCAGGGCAGCTCAGGGTGGATATTTGCAAAAATTTCTTCATGGAAAATTTTTTCAGCCCTGGCACAGCTGGCCAGGGCAGTTTGGAGTCCCCATCTCTGGAGGGATTTAAAATCCATGTGGATGTAGTGGCACTTGGGGCCATGGGTCAGTTCTGGGGAATGGTTGAAGATCTGGGAGGACTCTTCCAGCCTGAACAGTTCTGTGGCTCCATGCATTTTGTCGGTCCAGCACGGAGCTTTGAGCTCTGTACTCACCACACAGCAGCTGCTGAGGAGCAGCAAGAGGAGATAACCAGCATTTGGACTGTGGGAGCTCCTGGGGAAAGCCCTGGAGCTGCTGGCTCCTGCCCTGTGTGCCCAGGCTGTGCTGGTGCTGAGCTCCAGTCTCTTGGAGCTCCCTGATCCCACTGGGCTGGTCTGGCCTCACAAACTGTTCCCTCACTCACATTAAAACTCTCAGCACAGAGCCCTGTGTCTCTACAGCCAGTGCAGGTGTGGTATCAAAGCTCCCTGAGGGTTTCCTCAGCCCTGAGCCATTTTCACAGCTTACTCCAGCAAGTGGTTCATCTTGGAGCCATGGAAAAATCCATGCTGGGCCCAGTGCAAGCCCTTGATGAAGAGGAAAGCTCGGGGTGTAGTAATTATGTATCTGGAAAAAATATCCTGGGAAGCTATGTAGAAGCTGTGAGAAACTTAGACAAAAGAATTCAAGCAATTATTATCTCTCTTTCTGTAACCATTGTTTATAGATATGGTTTTCTAGAGTGTGCTATTCATAGCTCACCAACAGTGTGAGAGAAGATTCCTAAAGGCCAGTCAGGTCTTAGGCCAATCATTGTTTCTATAAGAACTGAAGATTTCTAATAATAAAGTGTCTTTTCATGCCTTCTAATGATAAAGTCTCTGTGTCACCTTTGGCTGTCCCCAGTACCCCTTCTGTAATATTTGGGGGGCTGACAAAGCTCTGCTGCTCCTGTGCAGGCAGGAGGAACTGAAGTTACCAGGCAGATAATGCTGCTGCTGGAAGCAAACAGAGAACAAGACTTAAGAGGTGTCTGATTATCCTCATATTATTGATGTTGTCAGCTGGAGCAACTCCAACGATTACCTGCCAAAGAAATAATGGTTTTTAGGATCCCTCTTCCTCCGTGGCGAGTTGCTCTTTGCCACCTCAGTGTGCAGCAGGCAGCTATCAGCACATCTCCTTTCTTCTCCAAGCTTTATTCCTCTCTGATGTGTCACTGTCTGATTAGAAGCCCTTATCAGCCAGGGCTGCTCTCGGATGTTTTTTATGTTAAGCCGTTTGTCTTGTTTTGCAGGTCTGCAACAACAAAAAGAACTGTCACTGTGAGGCTGACTGGGCCCCCCCCTTCTGTGACAAGCCAGGCTTTGGTGGCAGCGTGGACAGTGGGCCCATCAGACAGGCAGGTCAGTGGGAATTCAGGCTCCACCTGTTTTTTCCCAGGATAAAGAATGGAAATTGGTCAACCTCAGAAAGAATTCTTTCTACACATCATTAATTTTACAGGATTTCATTATTCCGTGCCAGTTTTCCCCCAGAGTGTTGGAACATTAGTGACCTCAAAGAGATGTTTCTGGTTTATGTCTGGGGACATGACAGGACAAGCAGTCTCCTCACAAGTACATGTATAAACTAAATCTCAATGGGAAATAATGTCTGTTTTCATATGAACAATACTGTTCAAACCAAAATGGATCTCTCCTCTGCTTGCCAGATGCTGCAGTGGGTGGCAATACTGAAATTATGACAGCATGGTTGTTTCCATGACAAAGCTTCCCATCCTGATTTCACTACTGAAAGATTTTTGGTTTTTGAAGACAGCAAAGAAACCCTGGCCAGGCAGTGAGCAGGCCCTTGGAAGAAGTTAACTCCATGTGATTTTTTTTGCAGACAATAAGAGTTTGACCATAGGAGTGTTGATAACCATCCTGTGCCTTATCTTTGCTGGATCAATCCTGTACCTCAAAAGGAAGACGTTCATGAGGTGGTTGTTTACAAGCAAGAAGACAACAATAGAGAAATTAAGGTATGCCTATTTTCCTTAATTATATTCCAATAGATATTAAGGAAAGGAAGCAGTAAACACAGCAATTCTCATCACCATGAATATGTTAGGAAGAGCCAGCCTTGACAAAAAATATTCACCATTATCAGCAGTGTTTTCCCTGGGTTGGTTTAATTTCATTGCTAGGCAGTAAATAACACAGGTATTGGTTTGAATATATCCCTCTTTCCTTTTGGGATGAAAAATTAAGCAGTGATGGAAGTATTGCCTTTATTTTCATTTGCCTGAAACAGTTTCATTACACTGCATGGCCTTTTATCTAAACTCAGCTGAGTGAGCTGAAACTTTCCTATTTGAGGTCATTACTGTTTAAATGTTAGATTCATTAGAATAGTCTCCTGGGTGTTACAAAGCTGCATTTCCACAGATTGCAGAAGCTAATTTAACAGACTACTGGTTTCTAAAAAATCAATATTTATTTTTATTCTTGCAGGAGTGCTAGACAGTTTTTACTTTCCTTGTTTACTATAACCAGGCAGAAAGTTCCTGCAAAATCCCATTCTAAAAAGAGGCTCCTGTTTAAGAAAATGCTACAAAGCAGAACATTGTGTTCAATAATTAAATGTTTGTATTGCAGGTCTGTGAGTCCAGCAAGACCTTCCAGTTCATCTGAGCCAAATCATGTCCATACCATATGTGTGAGTAAAAACCTCATTGTGAAGCCACAAAATACAGCCATACAAAAAGTGAGTCCCTAAATAATTTTTTTTTTTTAAAGTGGAGGAAAACCAAAGAAAGGTCTCATGTATTTTATCTCAATTAAATTATTTATTACAATACAATAATTGCCTGAACTTAATATCATGTAGGACTAACATTAAATCAAATGGGAGAGGATGCAGGCTTCAGAATTCATTTATGGCTTCCACGTTGAATACAGGTGGAGCTATCCAGTGCAGAAAATAAATAGTTTTGTCTCTAGGAGAGAAAATCAAGGGACTACCATGGATTTTAAAGTAGCAATAGGCCAGGTTTGATGGAGCTTGCAGCTCCCTGGTGGGAGGTGTCCCTGCTCATGGCAGGGGGTTGGAACATGCTGGTCCTTCAAATCCCTTCAGACCAAACCATCCTGTGATTCTGTGCCAGCTCTTGCAATGTATAACTTTGGTTGAATGGTTGAAATTTATAACTTTGATGGATGATTGAAATGTGTAACTTTGGTTGGATTATTGAAATGTATATATCTTTGGTTGGATGGTTGAAATGTACAACTTTGGTTGGATGGTTCAAATGTATGACTTTGGTTGGATGGTTCAAATGTATAACTTTGGTTGAATGGTTGAAATTTATAACTTTGATGGATGATTGAAATGTGTAACTTTGGTTGGATTATTGAAATGTATATATCTTTGGTTGGATGGTTGAAATATATGACTTTGGTGGGATGGTTGAAATGTACAACTTTGGTTGGATGGTTGAAATTTATAACTTTGGTGGATGATTAAAATGTGTAACTTTGGTGGATTATTGAAATGTATAACTTTGGTTGGATGACTGAAATGTACAACTTTGGTTGGATTACTGAAATATATAACTTCAAGGATGATTTTTCCCAGAGAGACAGCCCCAGGCGGCCGCTGCCGTATCAGATCATCGACATCAGCAGCCCCGTGAAGACACACGAGGTGCCACCATTAAAAACACCCCAGAGAGTCCTGCCACCCCTTCCCCAGCTGCCAGGCCACCAAGCTGGGCCTGAGAGACCCCTGCCAGCTAATCCTTCACTGAGGCTCTCCCAGGTAACCGTTGATTCTCTTCTATGTAATATTTACTCTGTGAGTGTCTGGAGAAATGAAGTGTTTTCTCATCTTTCCTGCTGCCCTTTCCCCACAGTATTTCCTTTGTACTTTGTGTGAGTTTAGAACTCTGCTGTAGAAAAATTGCCTTGTGGCAAGTGGGGCTGTGATCCTAAAATTCTGGATCCTGAACTCTGCCTTCACCACTCGAAAGACATCAGAACAAACACATTAGAGGCAAACACATCTCTGCAGCTGCCCAAGCAGAGGGGAGCTGCACAGTTTGTTAGTGAGGTGCCAAGTACAGAGAGAGAGTTTAGGGAGCTGCACATGTGATGTGCAAGAGCAAAAGGTGTCTTAGCTTGGTGTGCTTCTGCCCTGCCAAGGGCTGCATGAAGCACAGTCTGTTTTTCCAGGGCACAGACCTGAAAAACACCATTTCATGCAGACACACCTTTCACTGCAATGTTTAAGTAGAGATGGTAAATATTTTTTATATTTTATTTTTGAATAAGATGCATCTCAGGGCGATAGGGTAGATGAAGCTATCTGTATTAAACAGTGCCTTTTCTTGTCACTGGCTGCTCCCTTTTGGTGGCACTTTGGAGTGACTGTTTCTAAGCAAAGCACCCAGGCTGTTCCTGATCTGGGTGTGGTACGAGCTTAAAATAAAGTGAATTAATATTTAAATTTAAAAAGTTAATTAAAAGTTAAAATAAAGTTGTTAACACCAGGCTCTCACCTGCAGGAGCCCTGAGAGCTACTCAAGACCCTTTCCTGGTGCTGGATAGGAGGAGACAGCTCTGAGACACTGCTGGAGTGCAGGGTTTTGGAAAGGGATTGGAAAAATGTCAGAAATAAACAGGGATGAGAGAGGCTGCCCAGAGAAATTGTCAGGGTGCCCAGAGAAGCTGTGGCTGCCCCTGGATCCCTGGTAGTGTCCAAGGCCAGGCTGGACAGGGCTTGGAGCAGCTTGGGACAGTGGAAGGTGTCCCTGCCCATTGTGGCAGCAAATAAAGTGTTTCTAGATTTAATTTTTTCTAAGTTTGAACATTGTATCACTCAGGTTAGACCAACTTTTACAAGTGCAATCTGTGTTTTATTTGCTTTTCTTTCTTCCCTTTTCCATGTTCCCAATCATTTCCTTTCCAGGGGAGTAAGGAATGCTGATTCTTTCTAAAATAAATTTTGTAGGGAATTGGAAGGAATATTGATTCCTGTTGCTTGTCTTTAGCTCCAGTGGTCTCATTGTTCATTTTCTTGTATTCTCTAACATTCTGCACAATTCACAGTGGTCATAGGGAAGATTTCAAGTGCAAGTGCTTTTCAGTTCCTTAAGCAGAATATGGATGGAGAAAAGGCTTTCCACGGAAAAGGAAAAGGAGCCATTTGTCATTCTGATGCTGCATCTGCACCTGGCCCAGCCTCAGTGCACATCCCAGTAGCCCAGTGCTCCCCTGCAGCTCATGGTCCTAAATCCCTGTGCTCCAAATGCCACCCAGAGTGCCAGGTGGAACACCAGACCTGCAGTACTACCACTAGCAAAGACTGACAGATCTGAAACTGCCAGAAAGCTTTTTAGCTTGGCAGCTCAAATTCATTGTGACAGTTCCTTCATCGAGCAAAATATCAGCATTTTCAGTCTCCGCATGGAACACAAACAGGGGATCAGCTCAAGGCAGCCTAAAGAATGAGCAAGAATGGATTCTTTCAAAATTCTATCATAACCTCAATATTGTGAGAAACAGCTAGTTTTTATATCAGAAGGACCAAAATAAACATTGTGTGGGGAGAAAATCTTTCATTCCTAAGATAATTTTTTCCTCTCAAAGCTTGGAAAGTAAATTAGCTTAAGAATAGTTTGGGGTAATAAATATAAATACTACTTCATGTATTGCTTCAGCTTCTATCAGAAGGACCAAAAAAAACATTGTGTGGGGAGAAAATCTTTCATTCCTAAGTTATTTTTTCCCCTCAAATCTCGGAAGAAGTAAATTAGCTTAAGAATAGTTTGGGATAATAAATATAGATACTACTTCATGTATTGCTTCAGCTTTCTCTTGGAAGCACATCCAGAAGGTCAGCAAGAGGAAGGACTTGAAAAATCATTGCTGCTTTTAGGATGTCACCCACATTCTCAGTGCTGCAGAATGGTGCTGTAAATTATACAAAATTTCCTTCAGTTGTAAGTCAAATAGTTAAAAAACAAAGACAACACGAAACAAACCAATCAAGTCAACCAAACAGAAAATCCTCAGCAAATTAGCTCTTGCCAAGTTTAATATTTAATTATCTTTTGACTGAAAAACAGCTTTTCCTTCTTTCAGATGCTCTTGCAAGGCAAACAGCCTTTATTTATGGGCCAGATTCACAGTCAGTATAAATCAGCAGAGCCCCATGTGAATCAAGGGAACAGTACAGGTTTATCCTAGCCATGGGTTCAGTCCTGGCATTTGGATTTGATCTCTTCCCCTCAGTTTTGTTGCTTTTAGCATTCAGTTGCTGCCTCTGAGACTCTCCTCCTCTTGTTACCAACATATAGCTCGTATTTTACAGCTCATCCTAATGCCAGGAAATAGAACTTTTTTATTTCAACATTTCACCACTTAAAAAGGTGGTTTTGCTTTTTCCTCAGGAAAACTGAGCTCAGCCCAGCTCCTGCTCCTTCTGCCACAGTTATCCTGGGAATATCTCTCCTGTGACACCTCAGCCTGGCTGTAGACACTGAGGGCTTTCATTTTCTTCTTTAAAAATCAGTGGAAAAAATCTGGAATTTCATGCACCTGATGTCTTTGGAGCTGCTCAGTATGAGAATTGTGTTTTTCATTCCAGTATTTAAAACACTTCCCCAGGCAGGGCCTGAATGCATAAAATGCCAGGTTGTGGCTGTAAAATGGACAAAGAAATCCATCCATAAACTCTTTGTGAGGAAGGGCTGAAGCTTTGTAGGGGAAGAAGTGGAGGAAGAGGAATGAGGGAAGCAGAGCTGTGCTGCAGATTCCCAGCACATCAAAGGCTCTGCAGGGCCCCACACGAGTTAACACACAAAGTTTGGATTCTCCTGTGGCACAGAAAGAAGAGAGAAGACCCTCCTGTAATCAGTCTGGGGGATAGGATTTATTTCTTCAAAGAGCTTTTCCTCTGTTCCTAAGGTTGTGTCCTCCTGGTGGCATCTCCTTCTGCTGCATTTTGCTTCATCTCAGCCACCATTTATTCTCCAGCTCCATTTTTATCAGAGTTCCCTCCCTTTTTGATTTTTTTCTTTCATTTACCCTTTCCCAGCAGCTTGCCACCACATTACACTTTCTGTCAGAGCACTTGGCTGCTTCCTCCTTAAGGGTAGCTTAACTTGAGGACATTTTGAGTGGGAAATGAATGAATAAATAAATCAGGAGTTGGGCCTGTGTACGTGTCAATACTTGTACTTGTTATGCAGAAAATTAAATAGAGGGTGGACGTTATATGAGACTTTAAAATGTAGTTTGGGGCAAATTTGAACATATTATATATGAAATTTACTTAAGCTCGTGTATTTTCTTCCTTATCAAAACCCCTGTGGATAATCAATCTGCATTTTCTTCGTGAAAGTGCAGATATTTTCCATGGAAAGTAAAAAAACAAAGGGATGCTCAAAACAATGAAAAGTTACACTTAATTCAGGAGCAGTTCATGCTCTGGTTGCTTGTTTGGATCACATCTTTCAAAGGATCTTTAATCAGATTATGCTTGTAAGCTCTTCTGTTTCCTTTAACTTTACTAATGGTACTTTATGGCAAACTAAAAATAAGGAATAAAATTCCCTGGGAAAAGCGTGGCTACACAGCTCCAGTAGTAGAAGGATCTGAAGTGAGTTTGGGGATAAACTGGAGAGATTTTTGTGCCCTGAGCAAGCCATTTAATGTGTCCCAGCTCCCCATAACAAGGAGCACAAACAGCCAAGTTTCCCTGTTTGCAGGGACCACCCAGAGCAGCCACTGGCCCAGCCTGACAGCAGATGACTTCTGTTCTTTATTAATGGAGCCTTTAATTCCACCCAATGAAAGCACAGCAAAAAATCCACAGATGCTCCCAATCCAAACCAGACGGGGGCACTTGGGTTTTGTGGCCATCTGAATTTCCATTTCAAAGTCATCTTGAGCATTCCCACCTTTCTATAGAACTAATTCTACAAAGTTTTTGAATTGAATTTTTGCTGTTTCCATTTACCACCAATTAAGCATTGAGTCCAGTAGAGATGCACCCTGCACTTCTAGAGTCAAGAATCAAAAGACAAAAAATCATGAAAATATAGTATTAAATCTTTGGTTTAAAATTAGAGTGCCAACTTATTAAAAATAAGTTACTTTTTACTCATTTAAACTTATCTAGTCATAACATATCTTCAATTTAGGTTTAGCTTAGGTGTTAGGAAGAAATAGTGAGGGGGGTGAGGTCTCATTTTTGCCCAGAGTTGTGGCTGCCTCCTGGAAGTGTCCAAGGCCAGGTTGGATGGGGCTTGGAGCACCTTGGTGATACTTTAAGTTTTAGCTTTCATATTTTCCTGATTCTGTACTGCATTAGGAAATAATTCTGAACTTCATATAAAGTGTCAGCAGTTCTCTTCACAGCTCAGGCACACAGAACAATCCTTTTCCATCATGAGAACCACGGACATCACTGCAGCTTCAGGCCCAAAAAGTGCAAACAACAGGGAACTGGGGAGAGCAGATTTGGGAGGATGGGACTGCATCACCTGGAGTTGTAATTGGACAATTAACCCCAATACGGAAATGGACCAAAACTTACAAAAGTGTGAGAACTTGTGACATGCCATCCAGCTTGGGTCCATCTACATTAAAAATAGAATCAATATAGTCTCCTATATTTTAGCAAAAATACTGCACAAAAAAACTTGGATTAAACCCCTGGCTGTCCATTCCAGTCAGATAATCTTAAAGCAACAACATTTCAACATTAATCCCAGTATGCAAATGGAACAAAGTTTATAAAAGTGTGAAAATTCGTGACTCGGGGTCCATTTTGGGTGTAGCCTTGGCCAGGCTCTTGTACTGCCCAAGGTGTATCCTGTGAAGGCCTTTTAATAAATCCCTGCTGTATTCCTGTAAATCCTTTATTCCTTTAACCTTTATTCTTTATTCCTTTAACCTGTATTTTTTATTCCTTTAACGCTGTCCTCAGCAGCCTCCCAAGGCATGGCTGGGACCATGGAGGGTGTCCCTGCCCATGGCCGGGGTGGCACTGGGTGGGCTTTCAGGTCCCTCCCAGCCCAGCCCAGTGTGTGACTCCGCGATTGTAGGGCTTTGTCTCAGCTGTGTGGAGGGTGTGATGTCCGCTCTGAGAACTGACAGGAGCTCGTGTTCCCTGCAGGAGCCCCCCAAGCCCAGCGCCCCTCGGAAGCCTCTCCCCGCGGACCCCCTGGGCCGAGCGCGCCCGGGCCGCGCCAGGGCCCTGCCCCACGCCTCCCCTGCCAGGTCAGTGCTCACCCTGCTGCCAAGGAATCCAGCTCGTGCATTTGCCATCTGTTTGGAACCCCGCGGTTCATCACTGTAACCCAAACTCCATACACAGTGTCAGCTGCTCCTTCCCCATTTTGGGCAGACACAGCAATTCCTCGCCAGGCCTGGCGATCAAGGACACCTCGCTGCCTCAGGGCTCAGAAGTGTCAACAAAACTGTGTTTTGTGGGGGACAAAACTTGAGGTAAATGACTTAATTAACTGAAGCTGTAATTAGAATATTAACCCCCAATATGCAAATGGCCCAAACTTTAAAAAGTGTGAAAACGCATCACCCATTTCTGGGTGTAGCCCCTGGGGGGTCTTCATCTGCCCAAAATGTGCCTGAAGTTCCTTCAATAAATATAACCCCTTTTTATTCCCTTAATTTTGTCTGGCCTCTGGTTTTAGGTAGTTCCTAAAAGGTATCAATCCCAACACCTGGATTTTAGCACTTCACAGCAACATGGCTAAAATGGCTCAAGGAACTGCTGCAACAAGCACTTCCAACACAATTTCCATCTCTAATTTTACTTATCACGCTGCTTCTCACTAGAAGTGCACCAGCACAGTTGCTCTGACTCCCACAGAATATGAGGATTTATAATACCTGTGAAGGCTTGACTGTAAACACCTGGTGCATATTTACAAAACTAACAAATAATGAATTTTCTCCTCAGACCTCCCCATCTGAATTGGAATTAGGCTAAGAACTGAATGCTGTTAAGATCAGCCACCAAAAAAGTGATTTCTTGATCACTCATTTCCCAAAGAAACATGAGTTGACATTATCTGCAAATACTATCCAAACGATTCAAAAAGCATAGAAATTGTGCACTTCAAAAATATAATGTTTGAAAAAAATAATCAGGAATTGGAATAACTACACCCAATGTTAGTGGGTTTAGTCCATGCTGTTTTCTTACCCAAAATTCCTCAGTTTCCTGTAAATCAAGTGAGCTCCAAGGAAGATAAAAGTGGTGTTTTAAGCTACAAGAATTCTAGCAGTAAAGCACTTAAGTGCTCAGAAACATTAAAAACATAATCAATATAGTCTCCTACATTTTAGCAAAAATACTGCACAAAGAAACTGATTAAACTCCTTGCTGTCCATTCCAGTCAGATATTCTGAAAGCAACAACATTTCAAGCTGACTCTTACAGCTTTTGGAGACCACCTGGGATTCTGCAACATGACTGACATTTTTGATCAGGTACAAAATTGAGGAGCACCCAGAGAAATGGAGATTAAGTAACAATTTGCTGTTTTCTTTCTTTCCAACAGACCTGCTCCCAAACATCCACCACAGGTATCCAGGTCCAGCCACACTATGGATGTGAAATGAGTAGAAAACCTGACACCTTTATTTTAAAAAGTGAAGACAGAAGTTTGCACTATCTTTCAGCTCCAGCTGGAGTTCATTTCTATGACAATACTTAGAACTTTTAATGTTTAAAACAGCATTGTTTTTAAGAATTCTGAGCTACTGCCTTTGGTGCTGTGCTGTGCTATGGTGCTCTGTATACTTGCTCAGGTACTTGTAAATTATTAATTTATGTTGAATATTTATTACAGTGCAGTGCACTGTAGTAGATATTTTTACCATAGCTGAGTTTTCCTAAAAAGGAAACCTTTTTGTTTGTAATATTTCACTGAACTTGAATAATTCTGCTCTGTTGGTCCTATGTAGATTTGATAGTTTTGATCTGTTCTTTAAGGAGTGCTGATGCAGATCAATGAAATGTGTAAACAGCTCCATCTCAATGGTCCTTACCCAACTTCTGAGTAAATATGGCAGGGTAAAAAGACAGAATCTCTCCTGGAACTGGATGAAATGCCCAAGACCTGCAGACAGGGTGTAACCTGTATGTAACCAAAGGCTCACTCTGTGTCTGCAGCTGTACTGTAATCTCAATTTTCATGTTACTGTTTGACATCTCCCAGAAATCTCTGTGCTGAAAGAGGATGCATCCACCTGGGAGAAGTCCTCTCACTGAAGAAGTACTGTATATCACCAAACTGTGGTGGTTTTAACCTCATTTTCCTCAAACACAGCCTGCCTAGTCCATTTTAATGCAGATATCAGGCCTCCCTGTGCCATCTCCTCTTTGATGCTTTGGTAATTAAATTCCACCATCTCATTGTTGTCCTGATTAGACTGGCAGTGCATTACACCCAGGGCTGGGGGAAAGCCAAGAATTACAAAGAATTACATTTTAAAAATCCACTTTTATATTATTTCCTTTTGCCTCACTGCTCTGCTTATCACCTGTATTTTGCATATTTACTACTGTTTTGTATTAAACTTCTACAACGTTGCTCCGGGTTTCTTAATTCCCAAATCAAAATGTGTATTTTAATACATAGACTTGGATTATCAAAAAAAAAAAAAAAAAAAAAAGAAGTTCATCTCTGCTCTGTGATTACACCTGATCTCTTCTGTGCCTTCTCAGTAGCACTGCTGAACACAGTTTCACCTGTAAAAACAGCAATTCTTAATTATCAGTTGAAGCAGAGGGAGAAGGGACTTATCACCTTTAATGGTTTCCTCATTGCTTGTGGTTTTTGTTTCCTTAAGCAAAAATAAAAGCATTGATAGAAACTCACATCTGGCTTCAGGAAGTGTCATTGTATTTCATTTTCCCAGTTTTTCCCCTCACAGCGACACAACCTTCATGTTTATTGAGAAACTGAACAAACCAAAATCAACCCCAGCTTACTTTGGTGCTCAGAAGCAAAGGAAAAGCTTCACAAATGTATTTCCATTTTTAAAGCACCTCCAAGAGCAACAACAGGGATTTGTGAGTGGAGAATCACAGCAGAAGGATGGGGGGACCAAAATGATGCTTTTTACTTATTTCTGTATTTAAAATACTAATTTTTTTTGTATCTGCAGTAGGGGGTACCTGCACTTGAAGCAGCCACATGATCTCAGTTTGCTTTTTGAATGCTTCTATTTTAGCAGAGTTCTGCAAACTGCTGAAAACCCCAAGGTGAAACTGTGGGTAATGAAAGGTGACATGAAATGACTAAAAAGTGTCTGCTGTCAGCATCAGGAGTTCTGAATTTAACAGGAGCAGCCTAGGTAAGACTTGGCACGTGTGTAAACTTAAACATGACCAGCCTAGGCAGGCTTAAAAATATAGAAAATAGAAATATCCACACAGGGCACCCACCTGTGTCTCTGTCACTTCAAGCAGCCACCTCACCCACACCAGGTGTCAAATTTCTTAACTATTCCCACCAAAACAAGCACAGGTATCCAGTGATAGGGAGTTTAGTCCTATAATTAAGAAGAACATGTTATCTACCAGATTTACCATCTAAGACATAATTAAACTATGAGGTTTCTAGATGTCTGGGGAAAAAAAAAATCCCAATTCTCTATCTGGAACAAAGGTAACAAAACCTAAAAATCCTTTAAAAATTAATACAATTACTTGACACCAAAAAAAATCTTACTGAATAGTACAGGGTGATTTTTTTCATAGCAGAATGTGGATGCAATGTAGGCAACAGCCATAAAATGTGGAATCCTTCCAGTCAGCAATTTGCAAATTTTATAATTTTTTATATGTATATTTCACAGAACTCACAGAATGACTAGGTTGGAAGAGATCTTAGAGATCATCAAGTCTATACAATGCCCTAACACCTCAACTAAACCAATATATTTATATTTACATTATTTATATTTATATGATCAGCCGCAAAATTCTACAGGTAGAAAGGGACCTGTAGCTTGGATGGAATGGGACAACAAACAACACCTGACAACAAGAGATGACACCAAATGATCCATCAAATCCTTCTTTTCTTTTGGGGAATTTTATCCGTTTTAATACAGTTAATATCAGTTTTCACCTGGTTTTGGGTACTTTCCCACCTAATTAGTGCCTTCATGATTAGAAATGCTGATGGCATGGAAAATTCCACTGTGGAGAGCAGGTGAATGGTTTTACATCTGTAAGCAAATAAATTCCTGTGGGATACACCAGGGTGTGAAATCCAAGGTGTGCTCCTTGCACAAGTCCTGTCATAATAAATTCAGTCCTGTCATAATAAATTCCTCCACCTCTCTGCTCAGCAAATCACCTTTTCTAAACCACCTTTAAGGTTACACCAGCCTTTCAGTATTTTATGGGTCTCAGTTTATCTCGGTGGGAGAGTTTTTTGGTGCTGATTCTTCCTTTCTGTCTTTTCCCACAGCCCTGTTCCAGCCTCCCACCTCTGGACTGCTGCTGCAGCCAGGCTCCCTTTCCAGAGGGAAGGCAGGAACAAAGTGTGCTCTCCCTAAAACTGCCTTTATGCTAATCAATAGAACAGAAAGTACAAAACACCAAAGAAAATGAATAAATAGGCAGTAAACAAAAGGAAAATTGCATATTTACCATCTTTCTCCCCACCAAGTCCCTTGGGTTTGGTATTCCCAGATTGTTTGTAAAAGCTAGCAATTATCAGGGCAGCAAGATTTATCTCCTTTTAATTTCATGGAATATTTTAAAAGCCTTTTCAAAAGCTCAGAGTAGAAAGAGATACAGGGCTTTCTCCTTTGTTTCAATTCTGGTTTCTTCTGATCATTTGAGTATGCAATATTCTCTTTTATTAACTTCCAATCAAATAACAGCAGTTTCCAATTTAACTGTAAATTACCATGTAACAGTAAACAAATTCATTCTTTATCTCACTCTGCAAAACATCATTTTCTGAACTCAGTAAGGCTGAGACTCATTCTGCACAGGGATCATCCTTCCACAGAACGAGACCACACAGAAATATTCCCCACAAATCACAGGCAGCTGCCCTTTTCACACAACACTTACAAGAGAAATTAAAACCTAGAGCACAGTGAACATTTAGAACTCTTGGGATTCAGTTCATTCAGGAATTTAATATCCAACATCACCATGACAAAAGATACTTTTCATTTCCATGACCCTCTTTTATTTTTTCAGCAGTGTGTAAGACCACGTGTATCTGTGGAGGTGAGAAATACATTTTTGTGCTTTACTTCAGGTCCTCATTCTTACATATTTAAATTTATTGCTTTTAATGTACTTGGGAACAATTGGGGAAGGCGCTGGAGCCCCAGGAGGGGCTGAGGGAGCTGGGAAGGGGCTCAGCCTGGAGCAAAGGAGGCTCAGGGGGGACCTTGTGGCTCTGCACAGCTCCTGCCAGGAGGGGACAAGGGGCAAGGGACAGGAAATGACCTCAAGTTGCAGCAGAGGATGTTTAAATTGGATACTGGGAAAAAATTCTTCTCTTGAAGAAGGAATGCAAGAGAGAAGGGCAGATTTCTGCCTGTGTGTTCTCACTGTTCCAAGAACCCACAGCAAACATTAAAAGTTCTATTCAACAGGTTGCCTCTTGTATGTGCCATATCTTAGATTATGCTGGATTTGCTGGAAGAACTGAATTTTTTTCTGATTTTTTTAAAGCAACTTGAATTTTGCATTTCTCAGTGTTTTGCTTTACAATCTTGACATTACTTGATATAAAGACCTCCAAAACTACTTTTTAAACCCCCAAACCATAACTTTCAGGAACCAATCTCAAAAGACCTCAGATCATTTATATATTTATCATATATCACTTGCTTTTATTTATCAAATATACCAGATTATTTTACTGGTAAAACTGTAAATTACTACTTAATTCTAAAAACCAAAAGCTAAAATATATCAATATATATTTTCTAGAAAAATTCATTAACTTGCCTAATTTTTTGGTAAGAATTTTAGATGCCTTAATCTGAACATATTTTTCACTTCTAGAGCTGCAGCTAAATTTGTTGCACGAGCAGCTCATTATTTGAATTAAAGAAGTATCTCCTTGGAAAATTTAAAGATCAGTATTAACAAGGTTGGGTAAGAAATGCTAATTTTGTTTACTAAAGGGACAGTCATGAAGGCAAAAGAGGTCTTGAAGAAGAAAATGAAGCAGTAGAGAAGAAAAAATTCAGTATTTAATTTCCAGCAGTTTTGTAATACCCCTCAGGGGAATGCCAAAAAGTATTTTTCAATTTTAATTTCTTGCTTTACATCTAACTCTGTGTGCAAGAGGGCTCTGTAAGGTTTCAGTGTCTGTAAATCCCATGGATGCACTGAAATACAGGAGGAGATGCTGAAGAGGGGGCTGAGCTCCAAAATTTAGAGTGCCAAGTACCCAAAAAATCTGAATAATAGAGGTGAAACAGGCAAGTTACATCATTTGGGGCCAAATATTCATCTTTTCACTTTCTTGATGGGAATTTCAAAAGCATTATCTCCAAACTGGGGAACAGCAGTTTTTTTCTACATGTTTCCTTCTTGACTTTGAGCAAATTGATCAAGTTCCAAACAAGCAAAATTCAAACAAACGCAGAAGGAAATATGTTTTTAAAATAGAGGCAGAAAACCTCTATATAGGGATTATTTATATCGACCTGTGAAAACTTCCAGTATTTAATACTGAAAGGCAAAGAGGAAAGAATATCCCTTTTCGCAAGAAAAAAAAACAAAAAAAAACACCTGAACAAAGTCTCCCACTGCAGGCCTGGGTAACTCCTCCTGCAGCCCCTGCAGCACAGAGTGGAAAAATCACCCTAAATCCTGTTTGAAAGGTGGGATCTCCATCCTACACCCATCTAATCCAGGGTGCTGCTTTCTGGAATTAAACCATCAAGTCAGGTTTTAACAAAGCATCAAGGACCAAAGTGCTGGAATGCCCCTGCTGCTCCTTGCAGCCCACACAAGGATGCAAAGCAGAGCCATTACACTGCTACAGAACCCATTAATTTCATTGTAGCACTAAGTAAAGCACTAAGTAAAGCTCAGTGACTTGGAAACTGCAACAAGTAGATGGTTTGGGAGAATTTTTAGGCAGTCTGCATGAGAGATATATTTTTAAATTAAAATATAGGTCAGGGACAGCTGAGAAAATTCATCCAACTCCTTGTTTATCACAAGCACAATTTTGGAGTGCATTAAGAATGTATGAAAAATATTTTCATTCAATGAATACATTCAGTTTGTAGAATTTTTTTCCCTAAAAATCTGGTTTGGGCACATTTTGGATTATCCCTTCCCCTCCAGTTACCTTCAAGCTATTACCTGTAATTACTAACCAAAATAACAGCTCTGAAGAGAGAAAATAGTGTGGATTTAAGACAGCAGGGAGATTTTATAGAATTCCAACATTCAGTAAGGATTCAGTAAGGCATAACAAACTACAGGGCAATGGCGTTAATACAATTTTTCTTTTAAACTTTCTGGAGCTGAAATTTCCAGTGTCAAGCAGGGCTCTCCTTCCCCACAGCCAGAGGGGAAAGTGGCTGGGCTTGGGGGTCTCTGCTTTAGCACTACCCCCAGAGAACTGTGTGCCCCTAAAAAAAGCACATTTCCTATTCAGTTCCCTTCAAGAAACTCTAAAAACTTGACCCTTCCACATCCAGCAAACCCTCTCTTCACATTTTCCCTCTTTTTCACTTTTGGGTGGTTTTCCTGACTTCCTTCCGTCCATCACATTCCCTTTGTGCTCTTGTGTCTTTGTGGCTCTCCCAGCCAGTTTTATCTAAATCCCAAACTTAAAGGTGTTTACAGAGGAAAATTTTATAAAACTCTCCAGGGAATATCTTTTTTTCTTTATTTTCTCCCCCTTTTTTTGTGTCTGGTTTCTGTGATGAAGCTCTGCGATCTCAGACGAACACTATAAATCTCCAGGAGCACCACCATAAATAACAGGGAAGACAGTTAAATGGATTGATTGGGATAGATGAATTACACTGCCAGGATGTTCCCAGCTTGGATTTCTCTTCTCCTGCAGCTTTGCCTTTTCTCCACTATTGAAATAACCGGAGATTTTCCCCATTCTGTGAGGTGGCACCACCTCAGCCCTCACTGTTCACATGCTCCCTACTCCTGAAGTTTCCCAGGAGTGAAAATGCCTTTTTTTTTGTTGTTGGTTTTTCCAACAGGAGGTCTGAAATTTTAACCCTATTCACTTCACCTTTCACACTTCAGCCAATGATGACAATTCCCCAAAAACCACAATTGCAAAGCCAGTTCACAGCTGCTGCCTCTGGACTTTGCTGTCCATAAATCCAGGCAGGAGAAAGGAACAGCAGCTGGACATGAGTGCACCCATCCCACTTGGTCAAGGTCTCTAAAGTCCCAGAGATTTGGGATTCTCAGCTGGAAGAAAAGGCTGGGAGACCTTGGCCATCAGTAGCCATGGACAAGGAGCTCTGGTGATTAATGGGCTAATGTCTAATTGTCTCCTTTATTCTCAATATTTACCTGCCATGCCTGGTGCAGGGACCAGATTTGGAAAAGTCAGGAGAGTGTGTTTCAAATGTTCCAGGTTGTTCAAAAGGCTTGAGTTGATAATAACTAGGGTTTGTAAAGACAAATTGAGATACAAGAAGAGGAGCCCTTAATTTCATCTCTGTCCCTTTTTTCAAATAAAGTCACAGGACTCTTTTGTCTTCTTCTGGCATGCGTGGATTTTCCTGACACACTCCGGAAAGAAGATGAAAAAATTCAAGAGAAAAGGCTCTCAGGAGTGACTGTTGAACAGGAATTTTTCCAAATTTCACCTCTCGGGATGTGTTTCCCCCCAGCAAAGCCTCCCAGAGAACTGCAGGCCCCAGTAAATAACTTTTCTCTTTTTTCTCCTCTAAAGTCATCAATCCATAAGCATGGACAGCAGGCTGTATTGTACAGCAATGCACACACACAAACAATAAAAATTACCTCATTTCGAACACTTTACCCATGGAATTTCTGGAGTAACAAACCTCCAGCAGAATTTATGAAGACAGAAATTCTGGAACCTCCTGATGGTTGGGACAGCAATACCCAGTAAATGAGAATAACTGTGCTCCATCCTGAGCTGATTCTTTGCTACCCAACCTCCATTCCATGTTTTTCATCCTCCTTCCCTCTTCCAAAGCAGCATTTCTCCCTCTCCTAAGAAGAACCAGTTCACCATAAGCCCAGGTTGATGTTGGGAGCAGAAGGACACAGAATTCCATCACTACTCACAAAACCCAAACAAGGCAGCATTGGGAACAGGGCATCTGTGAGGAGAGAGGAAGAAAAACACCCTCAGTTCCATAAAATAAATGCAGAACTAAATTCTATCCCACAAGTTTTAAGTGATACTTCAAGTTTTAAGTCCCACACTATTGTTGCACATTATCCTGATCATCTTTAAGAAAAACATTAGAAAAACTTCAGTTTATCCAACACGTGCCCAGCCCTCTCTGGCCCCTTGCACTCCTGCAGGAGCCTCCATCAAGCTGATTTTTTTTTCTTAATCTCAGTTTGTTTTACAGGTCATCAATTTCATTTTTCTGTGCTTTAGGTGCTCCCCTCTTCTCAATTAGGATAACATTACATCCATCAATTCTTATCTCTGAATCTTCAGCTTCTTATCTCTGAATCTTCAGCTTCTCATCAGAGCTTATCAGCTGCAACCCTGTTGGTTTAATTATACCATCCATTTACTAATATTTACTCAGCCATCACTAAATATATCCAATTTTGTTTGCTAACACACATCCCTGCCTGTTGTGAAGCCAAATCCAGGCAATCATGCCTATCTCCTGTTTCATGGTAACCTGCAAATAAAACTGATCGTTGTAGTGTGATTAAAAATGTGGATTATAAGGAAGGCTCCCTATTATATCCTGTATCAGCTCCTAATTTTCTGACACCCTGCTGCCTATAAAGAAATGGTAAAGAGAAGAGATCTAATTACAAAACCACCACCATGGAAGCTTCACTGCCCTAAAGACTTAGAGGTTATTCCAGTTATTGCTATAATATCAGCAGGGTTTTATCCACTGCTCTGTTTTTCAGCCAGAATTACACAATTCTCCACTTTTCTGAACCCATTGCCATCATTCTTTTGGGCAAATGAGTTTCCATTAAGCAAGAGCCCAAAGGATTCAGGAATGTATCAGGGCAGAATTAACATGAGGATAAAAATTAACCTGCTCACTTTTGGGACAATGCTGCCTTCTCTGCAAAGTGTAGGGATGAAACTCTTCCATTTCAGCACCATCAATCACCAGGCAAGAGCAGGACCTTATCCTCCACCTGCAGCCCTGAAAATTTGTGTGACTTCCCAGATCTTTGCCTTCCCAGGAAGCACCTGCTGAGCTCAGATACTTAATCATATCCAGCTGACCAGCAAAAGTAGCCAACATCATCCTTAAAGGTGCAGAAGAAAAGGAAATTAACGTGCTCCAAAAACAGGACATCACTGTCAATATTTTAAAAAAAAATCAATTAAATGTGTTCAATGCCATGTGAAATTCTGAGCAAGAATGTGCCTGTGGTAACCCAGCTCTAACAGGGGAGATATCTGAAAATATTTGACCTCTTGGAGACAAGGAATAACACCATAAATACATTTTAAACCCTTGATGCACTCCTAAGAGCTCTCAGAAACTTCTGCCTCACCTCAGAGGAGGGTAAGAGGCAGACAGGCACAGAAACAAACACTGAGAATTCCACATTCAGATTCCAATCCTCCTACTGCCTTCACTGTCCATTAGTCCATAGAAAGGATGTCATTACACCCATCTTTTACACCAATATTGTTCTTCCTCTTAATTAATTCCCAGTTCCTGAATTGCTGGATTCCCAATTCCCCCTCTGGCACAAGGGTGTGACCTTTATATTTCCAGACATCAGCTGGAAATTACTGAAATCTAAAGGACCTGGACTTACATCTCTGTTCCAAAACAATGTGTGCCTTTGAAAATATGTTTCTTTCCCTTTGGGTAAATCCTTAAAGCACCTTTTTTATAAAAAGCCCTCCACCTAAAGAAATGGCTTATCAGGATAATTCTTTTACTTTTTTTCTCAAATGAAAAGAATTAAAAGATCAGCTCACTGTGCTGATTTTCAGCTGACGTCCTCTGTCAGTATGATTCTCCTGTCCCTCAGGGTGGTACCACAGCATCTGCCACATCATATTGCATTTCACATCTTTTATATATAGTTTTATACATATATATCACAGAATCCCAGGGTGGTTGGGGTTTGAAGGGACATTAAAGATCACCGAGTTCCAACCCTCTGCCATAGCCAGGGACACCTTCCACCAGCATCTTAAAATTTATGAATGCAGGACTTAAAAATATCTTCCAAATTATTAAGTCTTTCAAGAAGTTAGCACAGAGTCCTCAGTGCAATGAGAATTTTGGCCATGCTAGCTGGATAGGTACTACAAAAATCTCCCTGTGCTGTGTAGAAAACCTGTTTGTACTGAGGCACTTCTCTTTTTTGGTTCTTTGCTTTACAGTCAGGCCCAAATCTGAGAGGTGATTAATTATCTGTACTTATCTCTCAGAGGTTACAATTAACAAAACTGTAGGAGTGTCTCAATTAATGAGTCTTCAGTGCAATGCTTGGCCAAATAACACTCAATCACATCAAAACCAAGTTCCAGCTCTGTTTGTTTTTCATATCTAAATGAGAAATGATTTGTATTTATCACAGTGTTTTTCCAAATACTGGGATGTATTTGATCCCACCAGCAAGCAACAACCCCCATGGAAATGTGGCAGTGACACTCTGGTTAAACTCACATTTAAAACCTTGCTGTCCTGGAAATAGCAAAGTATAATGTCATTCAAAACACAACATTTTGCTGCCTTAACCCATCACTGGGATAATAATTCAATACCACATCAATACATTTACTAAATGTGTAGTAAAAATGTAAATGAAGAAAATTCAGCCCAAAGCAGGGTTTCAAACCGAGGCTCCTTGGCTGCAAATTTCTACTCTGACAGAGATGAAAACACAACACAAAACTTGGGTTTTTTCCAAGCAAAGACAGACAGTCATAAACATCCACTACTTCAAGAAATGCAGAAGAAATCTCACCAATTTTGAGACAATACAGACATTGTCTCAAATGTCTATATTTGACATTTCAGTGTTCACCAGTGACCCCACAGGTTCTTGGAATACATTCAGCAGTCCCAGAATGATGGGCAGGCCATGAAGAAAGCAGGACACACCATTTCCTTCTGCACAAATCCCCAAATTTCCAGGCATATGTGGCTCCAAACTGCCCAGGAAAACCAGCTCTGGTTACCAAAATGCTGGGAAAATCAGCAGAAGGCATTTGGTAAACACTTGGATGCTCCAAGGGGAAGAATTACTGAAATTGTGTGGCTGTCCCAGCACCCAGGCCAAAATTCCAACAGCTACAGCTGAAATTCCAAGCTACAGCTCAGAGAAATAACTTCTGAGGATGACCAGAGCCCGAGAAAGAAAAAACCGAGAGAGTTCAGGAAAATGTTCAGCGGGAATTCAGGTGTTCAGCAAGGATTGCTGGAGGCCAACAACAATTTTCTCCAATTCCCCCCCATCCTGAGCTGGTGATTGCCAGCCTGGCTGGATGGGTGTCAGACAATGCAGCAATCAGCACACGGGGTTTTCATGGATTTACAGCTCCGGGAAAAGCAGCTGCTGAATCCCAAAAGAAGCCCTTGTGCTGAGGTTCTGTGACTGCTGGGCTGCCACAGCCAAGCCCCTTTAACCCCCAGGTTTGGTGACAGCCTAGAAATTAAAGACATAATTACCCACTAGAGAATAAAGTGACATTTTTGGATGGTCTGCAGAAAATTCCCTAAATTCTGAAAAGAAAAAGCAGTGCCTAATGCAGGTTGATTTAATTCAGAGCCACTCTTCCTTCAGCATTCTGCTTTAAGCAGAGCTGCTGCACACTGAACTCACCTGCCAGAGCTACTTAACTGCAGCTCTTTAATCCTTCAGGAAAAGGGACTTTAAACCTGACCTCCACCAAACAGAGGCTGGCATTTGACTACAGTTTGGGTTTTCAGTGAAAATGGCACAATTCCACCTCCAGCTCCAGGGGGAGATGATCAGTAGGATGCAGAGCAGAGTGTACAGTGAGGTACAGTGAATCTTTGCTTTTGAATAGAGAGAAACGGGTTTTCTTCACAAAATTCACATGAAGGGGAGAGGTCTGACACTGGGAAGTGCCTGCTGATTACCTGGCAGTTAAGGGGAAGTGTGAAAGAGTTTAGCTTAGGACAGACTGGTTTAAATAAAGATAATAATTCTGTTTGATTTCTTTCTTTGCAAATCTAAGAATACATGCGTGGATTAGTGAAGGGAAAAAAATAGCATTACTGGGTAGAGCCAAGTCCCTACAGACCTTCAGAAGGACATAAAGAACAGCCGAAGTCTCCTCTCTTTAGATAAATCTGTATGGCCTTTCTATATCACACAAAAAGAAATTCTCAGTGTACCTGTCTTTTCCTTTCCTGTATTCTCTCCCTTTTAGCTCTCTATGGATGCCTGCAGAGTGAGTTTTATCTAGAACTTGCAAACACAACAGCTAAGCCTGATATAGAAGAAGATACACTGATAATTGAATTTTGGAAGCACAATAGCATCTCATTGATGGTATTTTAACATTGTAATAGCAATTATAATGTAAATTAAATTTACAGAACATCGTGTAACACCATTATTAAAACATTTAAACAACATAATAAAGCTATTTAGCACTTCTAAATCTGTTCTTGCAGACCAGAACATTTTCTTACCCTCCTTGAATTATTTTTTTTTAAAAAAAGCCTCTGCATTGTAACAGCCAATGGAATTGTTCTCCATTCATTGCTTCTCCTACGGAAAGCAAAGCACAAAGCATTTTTTCCAAAAAATAGATGGAACATTCATTTTAGTTACACAGCATTAAGCCACTGCTGTAGAAGATTAATCTTCATATTTAATAATATAATGCTCTGATATTTAGTTTTACTTTATTACTTCAACAACAGAACCCAAGTTCTCAGTTTGCTGTTTAATGTGACAGATTATTCAAAGTTCTACAAGAGCTGATATCATTATTAGGATCAAATATTTCAGATATGACCTTCTTCAGAGACTTAGAAATGGCTGCAGAGCCTGTCTTAAAAATACCTTTTAAAGGAAACAGAGCAGGATCAAATTAAGTGTTTGTATCCTTTGAGTTGACAAATTTTAGCTTATTTAACTTATTTTAGCATGAATTTTAACTTATTTTTGCTAAAAAAAAAAAAAAAAAAAAACAAACAAAAAACCCTAGAGCTGTTGTTTGGATTTTACATTTTGTAAATTTAAAATATTTAGATTTTATGTTTTTATGGTTCTGTGTATCAGCCAGATAAAGGAAATATTAAGCCAATATCAACCAAAAGGAAATATTTTCAGGTAAAACCCAGCACTGGCACAGTCCCAGGATCTTGTGGAGAAGCCCCAACAGCCACACCATGGATGGAGAGGGGAAACGAGGACAAGGAAGGCTCAAAGAAGCAAACTGCAAAACCAAAATACAAAGAACAAGCCTAGAGGCAAGGGCAAAACAAAAGACTAGAACAGAACAACTGAGCCCAGCTGCTGCAAAAATTACTTACAAGGAGGATGAAAGAAAAGGGGATACAGGAGGGAACAAGACTGGAGAGAACAGGGAGGAAAGGAGAATAAATCCCACCAACCTTTGTCAAGCTGGAGTTTTGTATTTCACTCCTGTATTTCCCTGGAAGAGTTTGCAGCTCCACTGCAAATGATCAGTCAGAAAAGAGGGAGAAGGGCAAAATCCCAACCCAAATGTGGAGCTGGAAATGAAAGTAAATAGAGGCTGTGGAAAATAAAGAGAAGTAATGAGGAGCTCTGGAGGAGAGGAAGGAAAGAGATGATGGAGAGACTCTTCCTCCAGGTGCACGGTGAAGGACAGATGGAAATCACCCTGGATGGTGGGAAATTCTGACTTGGTGTAAGAAAACCGTTTATTTTACCATGGAGGGCAAAAATCTGGAACACAGAGAAGCTCCAAAAGCCAACTGAACAGGACCTGGAGCTGGGTCCAGCCTGAGCCAAAGGACCCTCTGAGGGTCCCTTGCAGCCCACAGGAACCTGTGGTTCTGCCCCAGACCCCTCTGTCAGAGAGGGGAAATTTCCAGAGCTTGGTATCATTCCTAACAAGAAATGAATCTTTCAGCTAGAGGGATTAAATTTGTTTTCCCCTTGGTTTCACACAAGAGATGTGACTTTTCACAGGAAATGTGATTATTATATGAAAACAATGAAGCTGGGAGGGTGAAGGTCACATCTTTGTCTCTTGGAATAAATTCTTCATGTACAGTCTGAGCTGCTCAGTCCCAAATGTGCAGGCAGTCCTACTGCAGGGTGCTAACACCTTTATTTCAGCATTGAAGGCAGTGAATAAATGATGAGTCCATTGGTGGAGACATTCACCAATTAACCAGCAGCAGCTGTTTGTCTTCTTTTCTTAGGGTACAATTGATTAAAATTGCATGCTTCATTGAAACAGAATTCTCTTGTACTTCACCAAAGGGGGAGAGCAAACTTCTCTTCTGATTTATAGAACATTTTTCCATCTGAATACAAATTAGAAACCTATTCTGCCTTGTTGTTTATAATGTGCAGACATGATCTGAAAAAACCAGAGGTAAAATATTTTGAGTGTTCATCAGACATTAACTGCAACAAAGCCCAGTTGGTGTACAAAGTTATTTCAGGCTTGAACCATCCTTCTTTTCCTACTTATTCCATGTGTGGATTTACACAGACCCACCCACCATTCATAGGGGATATATGGATATATGAGATATCCAATACAAATTAGAAACCTATTCTGCCTTGTTGTTTATAATGTGCAGACATGATCTGAAAAAACCAGAGGTAAAATATTTTGAGTGTTCATCAGACATTAACTGCAACAAAGCCCAGTTGGTGTACAAAGTTATTTCAGGCTTGAACCATCCTTCTTTTCCTACTTATTCCATGTGTGGATTCATAGGGGACATATGGATATATGAGATATCTACAGCCAAATTATTTAAGGTGTGTGCTGGTGTGAGATATAAAAGCTCAAATGCAGTTGAAAAGTGTCCAAAGAGGGGGAAAAAGCTGGTGCAGACCCCTGAGCCCTTCAGTGTAAAGCAGAGCAGGGATGCATTGAGTGAACTGAGGGAGCACAGCAGAAGCAGGGTGTGCCTCTGGAACAGGGGCGATTCATCTGCAATCATTTCCCTTCCACTGCAGCCACGAGCAAGAACTTGTACAGAAAACCCAATTTTAGCTTGTGGCAGAGGTGAGGTGCTGCCTGGGGTGGTCTGAGCAACATATCCAATACTTCTCAACTAAAAAATCATTTTAACCAAGTTCTGATTACTTGTGAGGCTGAAGGTTTGTAACAAATGCATGAAGAAATAAATCTCAGCTTTGCAAGTTCTGCTTCAAAACAAATTAATATAATTAAGCTTTCTTTATTTCACCTGAGTCTCAAATATTCCACACAACACCATCAGTTTAAAGCATCTCTACAGACAGATATTCACATTTTAGGAGAGATCTCCTTCACGGGGAGAAAAAACTGCAATTCCAACTTGAAGATTCAGTGAAAAAGGCTCCTGGTAAAAAACTAATTCCTGAAGTCATTGCAGGTGTTACCTAAAACTATGTAAAACTCCTGAAAAACTTGAGAGTGAGTTGGCTGTTCTCAAGCAGGTGTTATTCAAGCCTAAGAATGTCTTTTTGGGGCCAAAAAAAGGCATTTATAATTTTCATTGTCAATGATATTCACATTCTTCTGGTTGCTGAGCATCCCCCACTGCCAGAAGTTACTCCGGGTGCCAAATTCCTCCTGTAACTGATCTCCTCCCACTGGGCAGTACCCATTTTTCACAGCTTCCAAAGTTCTTAAAGATATATTCAAGGCAAAATATTCACTGACCCACGACTCAGACACCTGAAAAGAAATGCAAATGTAGTCTCACAAAAATATTTTAGGAACATGCATGTCTAGATTTCCACTGATAGAAACCTGGGATCATAACCATGTTCTTCCTGAACCCACAAAAAATCCAGACTTGCTTCTGCACCTGCTTACCTTGGACAACCAGCAGTTGGCTGAGGAAAAAATTATTTTAAAAATCATTTAGAAAAAAAAAAAAAAAGGAAATCAAGTAACATTTTATTCCTTATTTTTAGAACTGTGTCAGGGAGCATGCTAGAGAATTTTATAACTATAATTTAATCTACAGAATAACTTTAGTCCATATTAGTTAACCTGAGTGTTAAAGTAAAATGATATTATTTTCCTCATGCCTGTTCAGACTCCTCATGCCTGCTCTTAAGCTCTTTTTTTAAAATTTAAACCTATATAAGGAAGCCTTGAATTAGTAATTTCATTACAATTTAAAATCTGGGATATTTTCTGGTAAGAAGCTCAGGGATAACTGGGCCATAGTGAGGGATCCTTTAGGGCTGGTGACCTTTAATCCATGTCTGTGGGACACTCTTGGCTCACAACTTGTAGCACATCCCTGAAAATCAAATTTAAATTGCTCCTTCAAATATCCCAGAGACTTCAGCACACAGCAGGTGATCAGAGATGTCCCTCTATTTTTTCCCAAACATTTGCTTTATCCCTCAAAAGCAAATCTCCTCAGGTTCTGCCTGGCTGCTCCATCTGTCAAATCCAGGCACCAAAATATTCCAGGATTGGAACTCCAGGATTGTTTTTGATGGAATAAATGGAGAGCAGAATGAAAATGCCAGTTACAGCAGAGTTTTTCCAGTTTTACCCACGTCCCCAACCAGGGAGATTTCAAATTGGCCCACACAGGAAAAATCTAATTTGTAACATCTTTAACTGGGGCTGGGAATTGGGGGGTTCTCAAAGGAAAATTGCATTTAGAGCAAAAAAAAAAAAAAACAAAACAAAACAAAAAACATTTATGTGGGTAAGGCGGTATTTGAATATTAGACACCTTTGGAAAGCAAACGTTTTTATTTATGCATCATTACAAATATGAGTAGCAAAATACTTCTAATACTCTATCAAAAATGGGAAGGTTTTATCCCAAAGGGAATATTGATGAAATACTTCAGTATTCATTATATATAATATATATAAATAATTCAGTGATTTTGGAGTTCAGCATGGTATACCTTCTATTAAAAAAAAAAAAACTTCATTAAAAATAAACTTCTAATACTCTATCAAAAATGGGAAGGTTTTATCCCAAAGGGAATATTGATGAAATATTTCCATGATTTTGGAATCCAGCATGGTATACCTGCTATTAAAATAAATACCTCATTAAAAAGAGTTGCATTTATTAGAATTTATTGTAATTTATTAGAGTTTATTGTAATTTATTAGAGTTTATCGTAACATTTTGATGCTGTTGAATGCTGGGTACAATCAAAGAGGTGTTTAGGGAATAGAGAGAAGTGGAGAAATCCTCAGCAGTGCTGGCACTAATACAGTCTGATCCTGCCACCTAGTGACAAATTTGCCCTGGAAAATCACTACATTTCCCCAGAAAATGCATTTTCTGCAGGAAAACAACCAAAGTGTGGAGACTTCATAACCAAACTCTGAAATTTACCAGCACTTCATGTTTAATTCAAAGGAAAGGCAAACAGACTCAGGCCAAAAAGTGAATGATTTAAGCATTTAAGTGAATTATTTAAATTATCTATTTATTTCTAGAAAATACTGGTTTGGTACAAGTAGTTCTGGAGCTGTCAAGAGTTTATTGTGAGAACAGTTTTATCTAATTTTGCATTTTACCTCTGAAATATACATTTACAGCAAATATTCAGCATTTCAGTCTCTCCCAGCTTTAAAGTGCTTTACAAATCTGAAGAGAGTTCCACATTAATTTTGCACTTCCATAATATCTGGCTCCATTAGGATGCAACATTGGAGCTCAGGAATATCAGAATTATTGTCCTTATCAGTCTCTTTTTCTGCTTTGGAGATCAAAGCAGCTGAATATGGGGCTGCAACAATTCTGTAACAACAGGATGTGGTTTGTTGATAGGTCTTTTCCCTAAAAATTAATAATTTAAAAACGAATTTTATTATATATTATATATTTATAAATATTTTATATTTACATAAAATATTCTATTATATAATGTTATAAATTTTATATCTTATTATATTTATATTTTATTATATATTTTATTCATATTCTATATGAATATATATATATGAGAAGATGGATTTTGAACATTGAATACATTATGTTATTATTTGATATAGCCCTTGGAGAACAAACTACACAGAAATACACACAGAAATTATTTTGCATCAATATCTAAGTAACAGAATCAACTTTGCAATTCAATGTTTTGTGGAGGAATTGTATTTAAAGTTATTTTATTGAAGGGCTTTATGGTTTCCATACTGAGCAGTCAGCTTTAGTGCAGCCTCTATTTTTCACTGTAAATCTTTCTGTGCACAGTATAAAAAGATTGATGGGGAAAAGAAGTTCAGTAAACTCTGAAATTTCTTTTCATCAAATCTTAGATGCTACAGGCAGGCTTTGGGCTGCTGTACAGATATAAATATAAAGATAAAAATAAATGCAAATATAAAATATAAAACATAAACTAAATATAAAATATAAAATATAAAATATAAAATATAAAATATAAAATATTAATATATATGTACACGTAGCTTGAGTCACAAAGTAAACAAATCCAGGAAACAACAAAAAACAATAATAAAGAAAAAACCCCATACCTTTGAAAGAACACTTCAAAGCTCCCTTCTATTTTTCTATTTTCTTTAAAAATATGTTTATCTATAAAATAAGTATATTAAACTAATGAATTCATACAGATATTTAAAATATGGACAAAATAAATATATTTGTATTATATTATATATTCATAATTGCTGCTTAATTAATCAATAACTGCTCAACATCAAATACTGAATTTCCAGCCTGTAAAAAAGGAAAATTCCTGTAATAAATAAAATAAAACTCACAGTTTTACAAACAAACCCCAAAAGTGAGGAGTGCAAAAATCCATATGGAGGCATTTAATTAGGCAAGATATATTAGTTCAGTTAGTTATTATTAGTTACTATAAATTGATTTTAGAACCCAGGCAGCATTTTTGTTTCTGTTTGATCTACTTCCAATAAATGGATATAACAAAGATATAAAAAGAAAGATCCTGAAAACAAAATGGGACTCTTGATAAGGATTAATATAATGAGAAAATACATAAGTGAGGAAAACAAATCTGAGTGAAAAGAGATAAAATTTGGCTTTGGAGATCATGAGGGAAGAAAAGATTTTATAAAACTGAGAGGAGAGTGGAAGAGGCAATTCCAGTGATCAGGTGAGGAAAAGAATTGATTTTCTGCATTTTGGGATGTCTGACAAAAGTACCTTTCAAATGCATTCTTAACATGTTATTAGTTAATTAATTGCTAATACAATTATAAATAATTAAATAAATTAATAAGTAATTATAAAAATTATTTAAACAAACTGATAATTATCATATTTAATAATAATTTATACTATTTTAAATTATAATCCTTAATAAAAAATATAAAAAATAATAAAACAGGGATTTTTCTTAATCAATACATAAAATTATTTTTGCTTTCTTTCAGAGGTGAACAGAAATTTAAGGCCAAGAGTTTCCTTGGCTGTAGAATTAACTGATGGCTTGGCTGTAGAATTCCCATCCCTTCTGTGCAGGGTGACAGCCAAAGGTGGGGGGTCACAGGGGGTAACGAGGCTCAGCAGCCCCCGAGAGCATTAATTAACCAATTTAATGTTCTCTACCCAGGTGGCACCAATGCTTCCAGCAGATTTCCATCCCCTCTGGGTCAAACTTTCCTTTTCCAGGGCACGTTTGAGAGAACACTTTGGTTTCCCAGGTGAGAATTTCATTGCAAAGCCGTGAGCAGCAGTGTTTAGAGCAGGGAAAGGTTGGGGTGGGAAGGGTCCTGAAATTTCATCTTCCACTCATCAGCCTGGTCTTGGGCACTTCCATCACTGCCACCCCCTCTGGGAAACCAGATCCTACCTACAGACACTGAAAAATGAAAATATTTCCTGAAAGAAATCCATATTTCTATGACATAATCCAGGTTCCCTGTCCAAAATCCCAAAGCTTATCTGCACTCAGGATTCTAGGAATGGGATTTTATTGCTTTAACTATTGTTTCTTAAAAGCTTTTCCCCATCACCCCTTGACTTGCATCCCATTTGTCTCCTTTCACTGGTGTTTCGTCAAATATTGTTGCCCTTCATTAATCAGAAAAGCACAACAGAGTGCTTATTAATTGATATATTTTGCCTACAGAGAAAGAAACAAACAAAAACCTCCCTTTATAACTTGCTAGAACCAAACTGTGATTTATGCTCCCACTTATACAAGATTGTTCTTAATTACTTATTCAATAAAGGCCATGACTGGAAGTAACTGAAAATAAGAGTAGGTGAATTTGAATATTCAACACCTCATCCAAAGCTCATGAAAACCTCCGTAGTCCTTAAAAATAACAATCTCATTTATTCCATCCAATTGTAATCCAAACTGTAAAACAAAATTCACCTAAAGATAAATAGGTAAGATAGATAAAGATATTATCTTCCCTCCACCCCCCATTTCAGTGGCTCTGAAATCTGATGTTTTAAATCACTATATTCATTACTAAAAGGTTTCAGGTTTCATTCATAACCAGGTTTTGTTCCCACGACCATAAAGCCCTTCCTAACACATTACAAAGGGTTCTAGTGCTGCAGTTTGCTTTAGCACTAAAAAAGGCAAAATCAAAGTTATCTTTGAAAGGAGACTTTCAAAGGGAACTTGAAATAAAAGGAGAAGTTGATTCAGAAGAAACATCAGAGTTACTGAGAATGAAGAAAAAATAATAAAGCAGGAATTTTTCTTAAAGAACATGCAAAATTATTTTTGCTTTCTTTTAGAGGTGAGCAGAAATTTAAGGTCAAGAGATGACTTCTTATCCACCATTTACTTTTTTACTTACAGCTGAAAACTCTAACAAAGCTTGACCCCACACCAAGGGTTACAGCAGAAATTTAAGGTCAAGAGATGACTTCTTATCTACCATTTACTTTTTTGCTTACAGCTGAAAACTGCCTTGATAAAACAAACTGCATTTCCATAATTCTTTAATATGTCATAGACATATTAACAATGCTTTCTGAAAGAAAATCTGAGTTGATTTAAACCAGATTTTTAAATCTGGTTTGATTTCCCGTTAAATTAAAAAAAAAAAAAAAAAAAAAAAAAAAAAAAAAGAAAATTAGAACTAATTAAAAATTAGTTCTGCACCTGTATTGGAGCAGATTTTCATCCTGTTATCTGCACATACCCCAACAGGGAGGCTGGAACTGGCACAGCACAGCCCTGCCAGCTCACATTGGCTCCCCTGATTTTCTGCCTTGAGGGTACAAGCCAAAAAATGGAGAGTGACTTCAGTTCTGTCTGCACCAAAACTCCCACTGACCTGGCCAGGGTTGGAATATTGTAATTAAAAAAGGGTCCAAAGGCTCAGGGTGGGATTTTCTGGGTGTTCAGTTGATGGTGACATTGTGACAACACATGGTGACAAGGTGAAACCCAATGGTGACAGTGCCCAAATGCACAGAGGGACACTGAGCCAGGGCAGTGTCACATGAAACATCTCCAATGGCCAAACAAACCAAAATGTTATTTCAGAGCACTGTGATCTGTGCCAGCTCCCTGTGACAGAGAACAGCCCTGCCATCAGCAGCTCTGTTCAAACAGAAAAGGCAAAAAATGTCCAAACCCAGCAGGCAAAGTCCTCATCCTCCTAAAGTCAAAGTCCTCATCCTCCTAAAGTCAAAATTCTCATCCTCCCAAGGCAAAGTCCTCATCCTCCTAAAGACAAAGTTCTCACCCTTCCTAAAGTCCAAGTCCTCATCCTCCTAAAGACAAAGTTCTCACCCTTCCTAATCCTGTTTTTATTTGCAGCACTGTGTTGTGCAGATTTGTTTATCAGAAACATCTGTAATGTGCAACATTTTCACATCTCATGCTCCATTAGAGAAGTTATTAAGTTACAAGTTCCTTAAAAGCTAGCATGGATAAAAAAGTACTGCTCAGTGAACCTTGTGGGTTTCTTCCTGCTTAGCATATTTTGTGATTCTTTAAGAAATAAAAATCTTTGTAACGTTAGAGAATCAATAGCATTTGTACTTACACTGAAGGACCCACAAAATGTTTTTATATATAATAATAAATAAAATAAATTACCATTCTGCATGTTTTTCCATCCTGCAGGATCTAAAGCATCAGGAATCCATACTCACAGAGAAAGGAATAAACCTCAGTGCAGAGAAAGGCAGACACCTGTGCCATAAAAACACTTGGAGGGGCGTGTGTAATATATTTTATTGGGCAAATATAAAAAGCAGTCACATCAATCAAAGCCTAAAAAGGCATTTGGAAGACCTGTGAATACAGAAAAAGAATTCTGGAGTACAGAGGCATCTCAGTCCAGCCTCCATCAGAGCAGCAATGCACACTCCCAAAGTTCCACAGCTCTGCCAGGATCTGCAAAGAAAACTGAATCCATGAATTCCCCAAAGAGGAGCTGAGCCCTGCTGCTGGCACAGCAGCTCTGCCAGCCCCTGCAGCCACCTCGCTGCTGGGAACAGCTCCTCATTTGGGGTGGCTGATCTGAATACCCAGAAACTGCTTCTCAAAATCTCTGCTCTAAATCAAGGCTCCTTTTCACCTCCCGCCACAGCCTTTGGGGGACCAAAGCTTTGCCTTCCACTTGTCAGCTGCCCATCAGCTTTGTCACCACCTATGTTTGTCTGTGATAATTCCATCTGGTTCATTTCCCTTTGTGTTGAACACCTCCCTCTTTCCCTGCTCGACACCCCTTTATTTCCTCAAAATCCACAAATTCATATTCCAGGCCATGAAAATATTTCTGCCTTCACAGAAAAACATCACCACATCATCAGTACTTTCATAAATACAGTTCCCGTCTTGTACCAGGAACGTTCCAGAGAATATTTCTCATCAGGTCTTAAAGCAGCTCTCTCAGACAGCCCAATGTCTCTCAATTCCCTGCACTGCTACAACTCCAGTTTTTGTTGCTGCCCCATCAGACATTTTGGCTACCACCCAAACTCCATCTCTTGTTGCTGTCATGTGGAAAAAAACTGTACCAATACCCTCCTAGCTCATTCTTCATCTCATTTTAATCCAAATTTTAAATATTTTTTATTCTTTTCACAATGAGTTATCTTTATTTCTCCTTCCTCCTGCAGCTCTGGAAAGTGTTAACTCTCTACCACACATGAATATTGTACTTGTGAACTGAAAACACAAAGCTGGTCTTGCTTTTCTAAACAAGAGAATAGAAAACAGATTAAGATATCCCATTACATTAAGGAAAAAAAGAAAAAGCAAAACAATAAATTAGAATAAAATCTCATTCAGGCTTCCTGCGAGTTATCTTTATTTCTCCCTCCTCCTGCAGCTCTGGAAAGTGTTAACTCTCTACCACACATGAATATTGTACTTGTGAACTGAAAACACAAAGCTGGTCTTGCTTTTCTAAACAAGAGAATAGAAAGAGAATAGAAAACAGATTAAGATATCCCATTACATTAAGAAAAAAAAAAGCAAAATAATAAATTAGAATAAAATCTCATTTAGGCTTCCTATCATCTGTCTTAAGCTGTCTTGGTGTTTAAATTGTCCTAAAAGCCATTCTCTGAAACAGCTCAGGAAAAACTGTACTTGCAAAAGGCACACAGAGCTAGGAGTTTGCTTTTGATGCCATCATTGAAATGGAGAACAAAAGCCCAGATCTGCTGAGGGGCTGACAGTTTGTGGGTGCTGTCCTCACCCAGCTTTACAGCAGATAATGAGATAACCAATGGTTTTATTAAGCAAATGCTGGTGAGGAACACGGTAATGCACAAAGAAAACTTGGTTTGAGCTGTCTTTTGTTTCTGCTTATCAACACTCAGGGCATTCAGACAGTGCTCCACACCAAACCAGTCCATCCCAGTCCTGTCCTGGGGCTGACTGGGATTGAAGGTCCTGGAACAGTGCTCCACACCAAACCAGTCCATCCCAGTCCTGGGGCTGACTGGGATTGAAAGTCCTGGGACAACACCCAGCCAAGTATATTGGATAAACACACACAATTTCAGCTCAATTCTCATAGCATTTACATCCAGTACGTGGCAACCAGTGAGGTAAAATTACATATTTTTTTTTATATCCTGACTTGAAACACTTTGTTCTGCATCAATCCATCACTGGCTGTCAGTACTTTTAAGAGAAGTAACGCAAAATATTCTACCAGACAGCAGGACCTTAAGTGGGAATTAAAACACAGTAGAAGTGTGACACGTCTGTGCTGCTGGTGTCTCTCTCACTGGTGAAAATTCTGTGCTTTAGTTTTACACTTTGCTCAATAAACTGTAATTTAGTTACAGTATAAGCAAGGTTAAATGCTGCTGTCTGTAGGCCAAGAGAGAAGTAACAGAGTCTTCAAATGAGAGGGGTTTTTTCACATTTATTTGCTGTCTCTTGGCCAGGCACCAAGCTTTCATATTCATAGCAGCATAAAAAGCAACGAAAACAACAACAAGGACTCCTGCTGAGACTATTAAAGTGTCATTTTCAGCAGCAGGACTCCATAAATCACAGAGACAGCCTCACCTCAGGCTCTGCCCCTGCAGTCACTGCAGCTGCTTTGCTCACACAGGTGACTGGATCAGCTTTGTTATGTACAAGGAGGCCCCTGTCCCATTCCCTGTCCTGCTTTTGGCTCAGGAAACATCTTCCATGAGGGTTTCCTGTGCCAAAATGCAGCTCTCACCCAGCTTTCGTCCTTGCATGCTGCATGGTGATGATGGTGAGCTGCAGGTCCAGCTCCAGCCTGGGCTCACACCCCTGCAATCCAACAGGCTCAGATCATGGATAAACAGAGGCTCAGCAAGATAATCCAGTCCCAAGGAATAAACCCAGGTGCCTGGGCAGCTAAAACACATCCCTTGTTTGACCTCATCAAGAAAAACAAAGTTCAAACTGATTCCCAGCTCTGGATCTGAAGTGCAGGGAAGATATTGGGTCATGGATCAGCCACACAAAGAGAAAGAGGAAATATCAAAATACACCAGCACACATCTTTTGAGGGGGTTTGTATTAAAAGGCAGAATTATCAAAGCCTTCAGGATGAAAATAATCCAAGGTTAGGAGCAGCCCCTCCACTTGCATCTGCAAAGATGCTGCTCCCCATCCCAATGGAGGGATTTGGCATCCAAGAGTCTGGGCTGGAAAAGAGGATGGAAGGAGGAACTGCTCTTGACAGCATCTGCTGGTTCTCATTTAACAACAATAAACTGTAATTCTGATGTTAAAAGGCAGGATGTTTCACCTTCACATTTCACAGGCTTTATTCACTACATTATAAAGTATATTTAATCTAAACCTCTCAATTTTAACAATATTCTTGGGGTAAAAAAAAGAAGTGGCACCTTTAAATTCTGCTGAAATGGGGGAGGGAAAATGGGGAAGCAAGATCTCTGTAATGCCACTGATAGCACAGATCAAATTCTTTTAAATTACACACAGAAAATCCTCCTCCCTCAGAGGTTTAATAGCAAAGCTGCAAAGAGTAGCTGTGTATTAAGGAGTCTTTATTAAACATCCAGAATATGTTATGTGGTTACATGTTATTTATTCCTTTCCTAGAGTGCATTATCATGAGCACTTGCAAAACAATATATAATTTATATCAATAGCAAAATTGTCATTGATATCTTTGGAAGCAGCTTATACCCTAATTTACTAAAAGCACTCATCTGCAGAGAGTGTTTCTGTTATTCATTAGAATTAATTAAATCCTTCTGTGTTATGTTAAAGTACACATCTTGTAAGTCCTTGAAGGCCTGGCTGAAAAGAAAAATAAAGTTTTACAGGCCCTATTTTAGCAGAGATAAATAATGTCGATCAGTCAACAACCTGGTCTGTTAAAACATGATCAAGAAAGGAATATCAGTTTCAAAATATTTCATTTTCAAATAATAAAATGTTCTTCTTGATTTGGTAACATTTTAATCTGCTTTCTTGTACTGCACACACCAAAAAGGGAGAACAAAAAAATTGCTGTGGTATGACAATTCAAATTTGTTCAGTGAACCAGGAATATTGCTGTCCAGTTCTCAGTGTTTAGGAGATGAGCCTGTACTGCAAATGAGGAAATCAGAGTGCTATTGCTGCTAAATATGTGAAAAACAAGGAAAATGCAGAATAATAGCAATTCACATGTTTGCTTAATGACGTTTTAAGATTAATTTTACCCCCAAAATGTCCTTAATGTCATTTTAAGATGAATTTTACCAAAAAAAACCCTTTGTGGGATTGAACTTCCAATCCCCTCCTGACATTTCTGCCTTATTGAGTAATTTGGGGCCCATTTGGGAGAGGCAGAGATCTCAAAGGTAGGGAGTTTGCAACAACAAGCAGGGAGGGACGGAACAGAAAATGAGACAAACAGGGTGGATTAGAGGGATCCATGAAGGTCAGAGGAAAAGTGGAATCCAAATGCAGCAGAACGACCTAACTGAGCATGAAAACTGGACATTATCAGCATCCTGGTGATAACTGCTCTCTGGAGCTAAAATAAAAAGCGTTATTTCATATTTATCTTACAGTACAGCTCAGCCAAGATTAGGAAGCTATTTTGCTACTTTTGAGTCCTCAGAGTTGGAGTTACTTTACATCAATAATGTTTTTTCTTCCACCACCTTCCAAGGCCACTTCTGGTGCCCTTGAAGGATTAGAACTGGCATGACTCTGGGATTTTTTCATGTATTCAGTGTTTTTAACTGCAGCAAAAAAGCCTCCCAAGACCTCGGGGCTCATCCACAGAGCGCAATAAAAAGAGTTTTTGCCACTGTGACTCACTGGAGCCCTGCACAGAGCACAGAGGCAGAGCCCTGCCCGTTGCTGCAGCACCCAGGGGTGCAGCCTTTGTGCTGGGATTAGCTCCCACATGCCAGCCCTGCAATCACAGCCACAGCTCCAGAGCCTCCCCCACAGCCACAAAGGTCAGGCTCAGCTGCTCTGCCCAATTATTCCCCAGCCTGGACAAGAGAAAACACTGGGACTCACGGGCTGGACTCAATGCTGAACTGCAAAATCTGCTCAGCTTCTCTTTCTGGTTCCATTGCTGCCATTTGGAAGATTTTGGGTGATTTTTTTTTTTTTTTAATATACTTTCTCCAGTCTCACTAGTGTTGTTAAACCACCCAGAGCGGGACAAGCAGACCACAAAGGCAGCTGGACACTGAGCCTGGACTTTTAAACCCAAGAGCTGTGAAATACTAATCCTGGAGCGAGGAAAAATGGATTTACTCAGGTTTAGGGGGCCAAAATGATCAATCAGCACACAAAGAACTCCTTCCATCACTAATGCGCTTTTGCTGGGAATAATATATGTAAGAAAAATGGAGTTTTTAACCTTTTCTCCAGAGAACCACTGCTTTTCAGAACTACTCGACGGCAGCGACGGGGATGAAGAGGAAATTCTCGTCTGTGGAGAAGATTTAGAGCTTAATCCTTTTGATGGCTTGCCTTACTCCTCCCGTTATTATAGACTGATGAAAGAGAGAGAAGAGCTTCCAATATGGCAAGAAAAACGTACTTTCATGGAAAGTTTGCTTCATAATCAAATTGTGATTGTGTCAGGAGATGCTAAGACTGGCAAGAGCTCCCAGGTCAGTACAACAGATGTGGTTGGGGTTTTTTAATGTATTTTTAGAACATTTAATAAGGTATGAATTTCACAGTCACTGTAACTACTGTAATCCAAGTATTAAGGCCAGAAAGGGAAAGTGAAATACAGAAGGTGAATAAAGATTAATGCAGTCATGTACAGATGTAAAATATATTAAATATTTTAATAACTTTCTTCAAACACTCAAAAAAATTCAAAGTTACTTTGTGTTTTGCTTCTGGCTAACGCTGTATCAGGAAAGAAATACAGGGATTTGTCATAAGATAAAGTGACAAAACATTCCCAGGGAATGAAGGATTGAAATCAGCAAGGCTGATTCTCAGGGAGAATTAATGTGCTTTCCTCCTCTTCAGCCAGGAGCAAATGTTTTCTCCAACAGCACAAAATTACTTTACAAAACTCATGCTAAAAGAAACCACTGAAGCCACAATCTCAGCTGAGTCTAAGCACACAAGTATCAGTCAGGACTATGAAATTCTGCTTTACCAATATATAACAACCCAGCTCTGATGTCACAGTGAGCAGAAAAGAATTTTCAAGTAAGTGCTACTGTTGTTTATGACTGGGATCAGGAGAAAAAATTTCTTGCAGGTAGAGCTGCAGGATAATTACTGTTACAGGGCATCTCATATATCCTACAGACTTCAATGCTGGACACTTCTAGAGATCACATTTCAAACTAGAGACATCACACTTCACCCTGAAAATTCCGATGTTCCCATAAAAATGATTCACTCGCGAATAATTTTTGAAGTGCCAAGTTTTTACCCCTTGTTATTGCCTGCAATTTACACACAAAAAACTTGTGTAATAGTAAACAACTTGCCAAGAAATGTTAGCTTTTAAATTGTCCTTTAAAAAGGCAAAATTTATTGAACATTCAATAAGATGTAGCACCAATTGCTGGTTGGTTTTTAAACATTTCTAGAAATGCATATAACTATACAGAAATAAATTATATGTGGCTGATGCACCTAGGTTTAGATGTTGATTAAATTAAGGATTTGAAACCTGATACATCCATTAAAATAATATTTATTTTGCAATTTTAATTTCTTAAAACATCATGGATATTCTCCAGTGTTGATGTTATGTAAATGTCCAAATTAAGGAGCTGCTGTGTGAGTTCCTGGAGCAGTTCAGTTTCAGTGATGTGTTTGTAGAGTAATTAACCCAAAATTACAGATATTGGCCATGGCATTTGTCAGTTTGAAATCCTGGGATATGTTTTCCATGGATATGATCCAGCAGGAGCGGGTTAGCTACTGAGCCAGCCCTGAACACAACTGTACTGACCTCACTGTCATGCCTCAGGTTTAGCTTTTCTATTTTTCAGGTTCTGAGCTGCTTTAGTGTGTGGGGCTGGGTTCACATCAGGGGATGGTGAGCTCTGTGCACAGAGCAGGGAGACAAAACAATTCCTGCTCCAGCTGGGCACCAAGGACAAATGATCCCAATCTCAGCCCAGGAGCACAAAGCCCGTGGGCTGCAGAGAGAAAAACAAGCAGGATGGGACTGCAGGGGCTGCAGTGGGATTGGACACTGAACTGCAATGTGCACATGGAGCAGAGCTGAGCCCAGGGAGAGACCTCGTGACATGTTGTCCATTTTGTGGCCACTTTGGGTTGTGCTGCTCAAGGTGGATCTATTGAGGACTCTTAACAAATCCCTACTTTATTCTTTAACTCTCTTTAGTCTCTGTTCTAGGTCAGCTGTAGAGGGAGATAAGGTCACCCCTGAGTCTCCTTTTCTCCAGGCTGAGCACCCCCAGCTCCCTCAGCCGTTCCTCTTTACAAAACATGACAGGGAAAAAATTAAATTCATTAAGTATCGGTGATATTTTGCCCGATATCTGGGAAGAATGACGCATCTGACTCCATTGATTCAGAAGGCTACTTAGTTATATTATTACACTATATTATACTATATTATTCTATGTTATATCACACTATATTACACTACATTTAAACTGAAACTGCACAAGCACTCAACTGAACAAAATCTTGTGACTGTCTCCTGACTGACAGTCTGGACACGCGCTTGGCCCTGACAGGCCAAGGAAACAAAACACCACCACTCTGGGTAAACAATCTCCACATTACATTCTCCACTGGCACAACACAGGCGCAGCAAGTGAGACAAGAATCGTTTTGATCATTCTTTCCCCCGCTTCTCTCTGGTTCAGAGGAAGCGAATCCCACAATTAAGCGCTTTTGCCCACACGGCCTCGCTCAGCTCACAGCTGTGACCTGCTCGCGGTCTCCGGAGGCGCAGAGCTTGCGGATCCCGTGCAGCCCTCAGGGATGCCGTGGTGTCCCCGCAGGTCCCGCAGTGGTGTGCGGAGCACTGCCTGGCCCCGCGGGCCCGCGGAGCCGTGGTGTGCACGCAGGTGCTGCGCCAGGCCGCCGTGGCGCTGGCCCTGCGCGCGGCCGACCAGATGGACCTCAGCGTGGGCCACGAGGTGGGCTACTGCGTGCCCTTCGAGAGCTGCTGCACGCCGGACACCATCCTCAGGTTGGTGCCTTTCGGGACGAGAGGAGGCTGGGGGAGTTGGCAGCTGGCAGTGCTCAGATCTTGCTTTGGAAAGTTGTAGACTATTTTTAAATCACGGTGCGCTGAGGGAGAAGGGACCCCACAGGGATCACCAGTTCAGTTCCAAGCCCTGCACAGCCACCCCAAAAATTCCACCCTGGGCATCCCTGGAGTGTTGTCCAAACTCCTGGAGCTCTGGCAGCCTCAGGGCCGTGCCCATTCCCAGCACCCTCTGGGGAAGAATCTTTCCCTAAAATCCATCCTAAACCCCCTGGCCCAGCTCCAGCCATTCCCTCAGTCCCGACACCACAGAGCACAGATCAGAGCCTGCCCCACTTCTCCCTTCACATGGAACTTTCAGACTGCAATGAGCTCTCTGCTCTCTTCTGCAGAGATTTTGTGATTAATCAATAAGCACTAAAAGGTTTGAAGGTGGCATTCTGGGATAAATTATAGCAGAGATTTAAGTGGGCACAGTTACTGTCCATGCAAAACTCCATTAAGTACCTCAGTAACCTCTTTTTCTTTTCCTCTACTTTTTTTTTTTTTCTATTTTCCAGTACAGGAGTGTTCATTACCAGGAGAGAACAGAGGATAATTTTTCCCAAAGTAAAGTTAAAATTCAAAAACAATCAAAAATGTGGGCAGAAGAGGGTATATCCAGCAACAAGAGGAAAATAGCATTCAGGGGGATTTTTGGGAGATAAGAAATGCTCTTAATGTAGCAAGTACAGGCAAGTGACAGCAGGAACACAGAGATTCAGCTTTTGAGCCTCCCAGAAAGTTATGAGAGTTATTTTCTTTGGTTCCTTAATATGGGAGGCACAAAGTATCATATCTAGACCACAAGCTTTTTTCTCAGTCACCAGTTTCCAGTGGAGAAGAGGATACTCACCACTTCTGAAAGTCCATTCTCACTGCTCTTCCTCTCACCTGTCCTTTCTCTGTCTGTGGAGAAATCCTTAAACCTCATCCTGCAGCAGAACTTCCTGCAGCTGCTCCTGGTGAGAGGGAGATGAATCCCTCCCTCTCACACATCAAAACCTGCTTCAAGAATTCCAAGTCCTGATGAGCAGCACAACAAAAATAATATCCTTTTAAAAAACTGTCATCAGAAGGGATAGAAGTGAGGAAGGCCTTATGGTATAAATTAATTGCTCATCTTGGTTCTAGCTCTGACTCAAGTACACCTTCTTTTCCTCATCCAAATGGATTTGTTCCTAGATCAGGAATTGTTTATGGCATGTGATGGAGGATGAACAGACGATTTCAGGGCAGGAGGATTTCTGCTTTTGCCTGGAGCATCCTTTCCACCACTGTGTCTCTGTGTCATTGACTCACATCAGGTTTGTAGCTGCTAAAGGAAGGATTTAAACATGTAACTGAGACTAAAAATACTCCCTGTTCTGTTCTTCTAAAGTTCTTCTAAACCTTCTGATATTTACATTTTTGTAATGGAGTTTCTCATGCACTTTTCATGTAAATAATGATTGTTTTGCATTCCTTTCTAGAGGAAGAGATAATTGATGGACTGTTAGTTTGACCAGTGTGGTTAGAGAGGCAGCAAATTCATCCTCCAATCCATGGTCACTTTTAAATTTCTATAAATATCAAGATCCAGAAATGAATGTGCCTTCTTTTGCCTTAGACATCTCAGCATGTGAGTGTCGTTCATTTCGAGTCGTATTGCGACACTGTTCTTATCAAATCTTTTGTGTAGGAACAGAAAGAACCAAGCTGCCCCCAAGACACTGAATTACTTTCTTACAGTAATAGTCCAAGAAACCTGGTAGAGTTTTGTGTGTCTGTGTTGCAGGTACTGCACAGATGAGATGCTCCAGAGGGAAATGATGTCCACGCCCCTCCTGAACTCCTACAGCGTCATCGTCTTGGACGACGTGCACGAAAGGACTGTGGCCACAGATGCCCTGCTTGGCCTTCTGAAGGAGGTCTTGGCAGCCAGAGCAGAGCTGAGGCTGGTGCTCCTGACTGCCCCCCACATGTGCAGCACCCTGCAGGGGTTCTGTGGCGATGTGCCCGTGCTGCGCGTGCGGGGCAGGCACCGCGCCCAGGCCGTGTTCTCCTGCAGCGCCCACGGGGAGCCCTTCCTGCCCGCCCTCAGGCTGCTCCTGGAGATCCACCACACCAGGGAGAAGGGGCACATTGTCGTCTTCCTGGCATCTGAGCAAGTGAGTTGTTGAACCGATGCCTTAAGTTTTAGCTTTCGTGTTTTCCAGATTCTGTACTGCATTGGGAAATAACTCTGAACTTCATATAAAGTGTTTTAGCAAGTTCTCCTCACAGTTCAGTCACACAAAACAATGCTTTTCCAGGCCCAGAAAGTGCAAACAACATCAAATTGGGGAGAGCAATCTGAGAGGATGAGACTTCATAGCCTGGAGCTGTAATTGGACAATTAATCCCAATATGAAAATGGACCAAAACTTATAAAAGTGTGAGAACTTGTGACATGCCATCCATCTTGAGTCCACCTACATTAAAAATAGAATCAATATAGTCTCCTATATTTTAGCAAAAATACTGCACAAAAAAACTTGGATTAAACCCCTGGCTGTCCATTCCAGTCAGATATTCTGAAAGCAACAACATTTCAATATTAATTCCAGTATAAAATGGACCAAAGTTTTAAAAATGTGAAAACTCGCGACTCGGGGTCCATCTTGGGTGTAGCCTTGGCCAGGCTCTTGTACTGCCCAAGGTGTATCCTGTGAAGGCCTTTTAACAAATCCCTGCTTTATTCCTTTAATTCTGTCTAGCCTCTGTCCTAGGTAGCCCCTCTAGGAATCAAACCTGTTGTCTTTTTGAATTTAATCAGTAAAAGCGTGTCTTTATCTGATCTGACATATAAATACCTTGCTGTCAATAACTAAGACAGCAGATGTGCCACCAGGTTTTATAACTTCAGAGTTTTCCTTCAAAGAAGTCATGGCATACATCACACTATGTTTTGTACACATAAAATATCTATATAACACATAAATACTGTGCAGAAAATATATATATTTTCCATAGGCTTAAAGAAAGGCCACCATGCTTTTGTGCTATGCAAAAAGCTGTAAAAGTGCACACAGGGGCACAGGCCACAAGGGCAGGGATTTAATAACCTGTCCTGGCATTGGGCATCCCACAGTTTGTGTTATCCCTGTTGGGTGGGGATGGACACACGGACACAGCTCCAGCCTCCATCAATGCCCTACAGCACAGGGGTGTTTTTACCTTCAACCTCCCAAGGAGATTTTTCTATCTGGATTCTTCTTCCCAACCATTTTTGTGCACAGCAGCAGGAGGAAAATGTCACTCCAGAGGTGTGACAGAAAATCCAGGAATCTGCACAGGCTTGGCCATTCTAAATAGTGACACCTTTGGATCTCTGTAGACAGCAGTGGTTCCCTAAATTCACTGCACCAGTAGGTCCTTCATAGCTGTCAAAGTAATCTGACAATCAAAGAAATATTTCAGTATTTGTGATTACTATTATTATTACTATTATTATTTTCCTGATAATGATCCCCAATCTTCCACTGTGTGTCATTAAATCTGCTTTAGAACAACAAACTCCCCAGGAAAGAATGACTTTTCACAAGCAAAGATAATTTACCACAAACTACTCAGGTAGTTTTGTTGCTTTTCCTTTTTTTAAAAGGAGGATGGATATGAAACACTTTTAATAATGTAAATAATCAGCTTTAAACCATATAGACACCAATTTTACAAATGATAAAGTAATGAATTCTCTGTGTTAGACCCCATGTTTACAGTAGATAATGTCAGAAAAAACACACTCTGTTTCCATTTCAAAAGGTTGGGAAGAAAGTTTTATGTCTGCTTAAAAGGGTTTTTTTGACAGGTAAATTCCCCACAAAACTAGAATAAGAATTTCTTTCTTGCCCAGAAAGATCACTCATTTTTCTCTCTCACAATGAACAGAACACTCATTACAAACCAGAACATGCCATGAATTCTTGTTTAACTGTGATTTAAAGTTTCATATTGGTAATGGTTCACTGTTCCCAAGCACTCAACTGTCTTTTAAACTAAACAAAAATATGAATTAACCAAGAACAGCAGGATTTATGAGCTGCCCTGCTGCCAGCCTTGCTATTAGATGTCACTCTTGTATCTTTATAACAATTTTTATGGAGCACTTTCAACCTATAACTGCTGGAAATGTGGTGTCACTCTCAAAGAGAAACTCAGTCTGGCTTTTCAATTTTGCAAAACCTTTGCTAATAAAAATGCTTTTAAAAAAATTCCCTTTCAGACTGAGGAAGGCCATGAATTATTTTTGTATGCCTTTCAAAAAATCGTGCAGAACATAAATGGTTTCTTATTAACCCCCCTAACAACAAAACACTGAAACAACAACAAAAGCTTTTACAATTCATATCCAATCTCTGGATCTGTGAACTATTTTAAAGGTGATGTTCCATCAATGCAAGTTAGGGACATTTTATTGACTTTATTAAATCGTTATAGAGTTTATTAATCATTGGGGGAAAAAATTCAAACCCTTACAATAACTGCATCTTCTCAAATATAATAATTAAGGGAAAGTAGGGAGGTTTCTGCATATTTTGATCATTTTATGTGTTGCAATTGGACTAAGAATATAACAATTTTGTAAGGAAAAAAATTTATTTCTCTTGATTGCAGGAAATTGAAAAAGCTTATCAGATGATCAGGCAGGAACAACCCAATTTAAACCCTGACCTTGGAGAACTCATCCCCATCCCTTTGTACCCCACAAAACAAGACCTGACTCCCAAACTAATTCAAAACAAGCAGAAATGCTACCAAAAATACAGGAGGAAAGTGCTACTCACCACCAGCTCTGGAGAACCTCTGATCTGGACTAAAAACGTGGCTTTTGTCATCGATGTTGGTGTGGAGAGAAGAAAGGTCAGTGAAGGGAACCAGAAGCACTTTGGCCAAAATAAACTCTGCCAAAGGGCTTTTTCAGGGCAGGGAGAGGGAATTGTGCAGCTCAGATGAATGCAAATGGTTTCTAGAGGATCATGTGGTTTTCTCTTCTTTCACAGCACAGGTTGTATGATATTTTTAACATGCAAATTAGTAGCATTTAAACCATTTTCATGGACATCTCATTCCTCCAGTTACTTCCCAAATTCAATCAGAAATTGGATTTTTGACGTTTCTAAAGCCAGATGAACACTTCCAGTTGTAAGTGCCACTCATTTGGGCACCAAACCCATGGCAGATTGTTTGCAAAACAAATCTCACCTGAGTTCTGGCCTATCAGTCATGAATGTCCAGTATTCTGTACATAAAGCAGAATAAAGTCACTTCTTAGGCACTTATTGGCAGATCTCCTGGTTTAGGAGATTATTCTCATCCCTTTTTTAATGACTTAGCAATTGCCCACACAGGGAATCTCTATTTTTTCAAAGTGCTTGTGCTCCTCCTGGCCATGTGCTCCCATCCAAATGCTGTAATTTATCTAATTGCATTAGAAATAATTAGATAAATTAATTAAATAAATTTATTTATTTAATTAATACTTAACCTTTTCTGTTCATTTTAAGTTTGGCCTCATTTCTTGTTTTCCACCCTGGGAAGGATTAGTGCAGCTGCAAAAAAAATAAAAAATCTCGTTTGTATTATTTCTACTAAACTGATTTCCTAAGGGATGAGTAACTGTGTAGGAACATGAACTGGAGAGCTGCACTACTACAGGTTTTGCAACTGTCCTGGTGAAAATAAAAATTCCAGTAACAGGCAAAAGAAAAGTAGTACATTTCCCTTCTATAATACAAGGTGGAATAACCAAAATTGGAGTTAAGAGTTCCTAACATGTTGGAGCAGGGATCATTAATCCTGATTGGCCTTGCAAGTATTTCAGGGAAGAGCTTGTGAACTACAGTAGCTTTCATCTGCATTGCAAAAATCTGTCATTTTAAAAGGTTTTTAACTGGGAATTATGAACTAACTCAGTCTCAAGGCAAGTTTTAAAACAGTAAAAAAGTTACAGTTTTGTGTGCAAGGAAGAAGAGCCCAAAAGCAGTTTTCAATTAGACCATGCTTATTTCCTAAATTTATTCCTACAACTGCAGTTTTCTTGGATGGCAGAAATGAATTTCACTGCCTTGGTAACCTGAAGCCCAAAGTACAATTCAACAAATTGCAAATGTTGGGAATTTAAAATACAAATCAATGGGAACAAATCAGATCCAACAGTCCTGATGTCTGTCAAATCACCTCTATCAGTGATGCAATTTTTACCTTTAATTCAATATTTTGTTTACTCCTGTGATATTCCCTCCTCACAGTTCAAATTCCCATTCAGCCAAAGTCAGCTGAGCACAGAGGGAACAGGAAAAGTTCAGTGCAGAGCAAAATCCCACCTGAGCCTTGCAACTGGGATAAATCAGCAATTCACCTGCAGGAAAAGAAATTTGTGCCCTGCACTGAAGGATATTTTGTTTTTTTAATTTTTTTTTTTTTCAATCTGCTTAAAGCAGCTAGAGCTGACTCAGAAGGCAGGAATAGAGAGCTGCCTTATCCTGGCAGGTTTATATCTTGCTGGACACCCCAGGATTGTGACCAGAGCAGGGAGTGAATCAGCACCTCAGCTTAATCCAAATAAAGCATAATGAAGATATAAAGAAACTATAAAACATGGCATCATATAACTTTAATGCAGCCCTCATCTCCTGTAATTTCAGTATTAAGACAAAAATCTGGAGTTAGGGAGCAAAATGCTGTCAGAAAAGGTTGGGATTCTGTCACTGCAAGAAATAAATAATATTTTCTGATGTTTTTCCTGATGATACCATTTTCTGCTTCAGTAAGGTACATTTCTTCAGGGGAAAAAAAAAGACATTTATCTCAGAGTACACTTAGAGTGACTGCAAAACATCTGTCAGTTTGTCAGGGTGCCGAGTGCTCTCCTTCCCGAGCTGCTGAAACAAAAAGAAATGAAAACTGTTACTACCTTTCCTGTAAAATGACCTAGAGAGAAATTCAGTACAGACCATTCATATTTTTGCAGCCCTTGTGTACTTGTCTGATGCTTGGTGTCTCTTTCATTTAAAGGTGTACAATCCTAGAATCAGAGCAGACTCTGTTCTAACCCAGCCTATCAGCCAAAGTCAAGCAGAGGTGCATAAACAAATTCTGGGCATGTCTCCATCAGGTAGAAATATTAGCTCAAAATTTAAATCCATTAGCTCAAATTAATTAATACAATCAATGTGGCAACGTGAGGAGGAAGCATTTTAAAAAAGGTAATTTTCCTGAATTTTCTTCCAGGGAAAATCTTTTGCTTGTATCCTGAAGAATTTACATACAAGGAAATGAAGCCAGAAATTCCAGCTAAAGTTCAGGAATCCAAACTCACCAGCTTGGTGCTGTTCCTGAAGAGGATGGACATAGCAGGCTTTGCACACTGTGACTTCATCAGCAGCCCAGGTAAGGGCATGCACCAATTTCTCATATTTTTATCACTATTTTAGAAGCTCTTTCCGGGCTATTTTTACCCTGTCACTCACAGGATTGTTTTTTATTTAAGAACTTGTAATAATATCACCCTTTTCCCACTTACCTGCTACAGCCATTCTCAGCTCAATAATGCTTAGAAAAAAGACCATAAAGTATCTGGATGAAATTGGAATGCTAAAAAGAAAAATCAATATTGCAAGTATCTCCTCATCTAGGTTACATATTGTTTTCCTGTAACCCACAAAGAAAATTTGTGCCCTGTTGTACAAGGTATTGTACAGATATCCAATGAAATATATTCCTTTAATCAAAAGTTTACAAGCCAAATAAACCACTGTTGTTACCTGGGGGATGTGTGTGGAGGAAATGAGCTTCCTCCTTATCCTCCAGCATCTCCCAGCTCAAATTTACAATGGGCCATTCCTTAAGGACAATATTCCTTATAAAATAAACCCAAATACACTTTCAATACTAGGCAGGGAAGACACTGAATTTTGAGGTAAGAGAATGAAGGAAGTTGCCTTTTTTTTTTTCCCCGACTTCATAATTTAGGGTTTTTTCTATAGAAGGATATTTTCCTCTGTTGTGGCTTATCACAAAACCCAAGTGCCACTGCAGGTTCTGCAACCCATTAAAGTGAGGGAAATAGCCCTGATTTCAGTAGTTTGGGGATTGCTGGCTTCATTCTTGAAAATTTTCCAGTGCAAACAGGAAAATTTCTTATATTTTTCTTATTTTCTTATATTTTGTGCCCTTTCTTGTGCACATACACAAAATTGGAATGATCTATGTGTTCACTGTAATTAATCAGTAATAAAGTGTTAATTTACACTGTTGGATGTTGCAATAGATAGTTAAATGGAATTTTAAAGAAAATTTTTTTCTACTTTTCCCTGGTGTGTCTGTTTAGCAGAAACATGCCTAAAAGAAATAGGAAAAAACATGACGAGGCTGATGGTAATTAATTCAAAAGCAATGAGAATTGGAGTATTTTGGCCTTGTGTCACCTCCTGTGCTGAACCCACAAAATCTGCATGGAAAATGCTTCTGGAATAGTTTGCTCCCATTCAAATTTAAAATATATTTTGCTACTAAAAAAAATATGCTAAAACATATTAATGTTCTTCCTAGACATGAAGAAAGTTGGTCTTGAACTGTAAAAGGAATTAGCAAAATTATGTGAGGGAAAGCATTTGGCATTTTTGGATTTAAAGGGGACAGCATTCAGAGAGAGTGAAATGCTAGAGGCACATAAGGGTTTCACAGATGCAGGAATTCTAAGTTTTGTCTGTATTTTTGGATAATTCAGCTGAAGAAAGCATTGTCCTGATGTGTGAAAAATTGTGAAGGTATTTGATGAGTGAAGGAATTGGCTTTACTTGGATGGACATCACATAAGACAAAGCTTTTGCTGACTAGATCAAGAGTGTCAAGTGCAGGTACTGAACAGTTTTAGAAATTACTAAATTATTGTCCACTAAACTGCCTGAACAAAGAAAAAAAATCCCAAAAACTGCCTGAACAAAGGCAAAATCCCACAAACACTGCAGGGGTGCTCTGAAAGGAGAGGAGAAAGTCTGCACAACTTCCTTGGCTGCTTCCTGCCTTGCACAGTTAAATATTTGAGACACAGCTTTGATGATGCAGCACAGCTCTTCCTCTAACCAGGACACATCACACATTGGCTTTCTTTCCACTTTGGAGCAGGCAGTGAACTTTTTTCCTACCAGCACTTGGATTGATCCCTACAGAATCCTCCAAAGATGAGAGCAAAGCTCCCCCAGTCAGAACAAAGTTTGAAGTGCCTGCTGTGAAATTCTCTGAAAGAAACTGGAGAACCCAAGGGAGAAATGTGTCAGTTCTTGTGTTGGACCAGCTCACAGAACTCAAAACACATCAGGATTTCAGGCACACAAACCCAAGGATGGTTTGGGCTGGAAGGGACCTAAGAGATCACCCAGTTCCATCCCTGCCATGGGTTTGACTGTTCCATGGCTCTTCACTTCTCTGGAGCCGAGTTCCCTTGGAGTAAAAGAAGTAAAAGCATTGCAGCATTCCCTGTGTGCCACAGGCTTCCTCTGCTCTGTTTCTGTCCAAGAAACATTCTCACCTTATCTTTGCAGCTTTGCAAACACAGGGAGGCTTTAGGGATTCTAAGAGGTGGTGGAGTCACAATCCCTGAATATGTTTCAAACAAGTCTGAGTGTGGCACTGGGTGCCAGGGTTTAGTTGAGGTGTTGGGGCTGGGTTGGACTTGATGATCTTGAAGGTCTCTTCCAACCCAGTGATTCTGTGAATTCTAGGTGAATTTCTCCTTAAAAAAATTCAAATTTTCACTGAGATGACAGAGTAAGACATGGGCATGAACTGGTGAACAAACAAATCAGGAGGACACTGGAATTCATAGCAATAAATACTTCTCAATATGTTTCCTGCACATAGAGAACGTGCAGCAGATAAGATAAAAAATACATCAGTAAAACATTTTATTTCTGCTCAGCAACAATGAGCACAAGGGATTTTTTTTTTTTGTCTGCTGCTCTTTGAGGAGAAATAAAAGCCTGGATTAGGTCTGACTCATTACTGCATTATGAAAGCAACAAACATGTCAGGCTTACAGCTGCTGCATTTAATTCATGCCATAATCGAGAGCAGCAAATGCAGCAGATCTCATTCTCCTTTCTGGAATTCATGAGCCAGAGGAAAATGAACCTGGCACTGCAGCTCCAAGGTGCATTAGAGGGATTCCTGTGCCCCTGGAACAGGGGTGGGTTTACATCCTGATCAGTTAATCAGATAGATCTTTGCTGGGGTTTATAATGGGACAAAAGAATTCCAGTCCCACAGATTGCAGCAACGTTGAGTACTTTTGTAAATCACTGGAAAATCCTTATATAAGCTAAGTGAATCATTAGAAAGATGAAACCATGTAAAATTTCTCTGTGGGATCAAGGGGAAAGCATTTGCAGATTCTGCATTAATTCAGAATTTCCCTAAACAATTTTCAGATTAAAGGCTATGTTGATGGTCATGACCGTGACATTTGAGACCTATGCTTTCACAAACCCCTGGAGAATATATTTCCAGAAATCCAGAATAATTTTATACAATAACATAGTATAAATTTATACAATTTCAAACTGTTTCAGAAAAATAAATTGTTGGCATATTTTCACTGGAGACTGGCAAAGACAGAAACTCAATGCACCATGTAAGCTCTGCTCAACAGAGATCACTTCAGGGCAGATTTATTATCTTAAATTTACTTGTTAATTCTTTGATGTTTGAGGTTTTGGATTTCATCAATTAAATGATGTGTGCAGACATTATTCAGTATATTCTGTCAGGACAGGGCAGGTCAGGCTCTGTCCTGGTTGTCCCTGCTGGCAGAAAACACAGCAGGGACCATCACCAGCCAGACTGGAGGAGTGATGAAGCAGCGTGAGGGGGAATAGAAATACTGCAAAGTATGAGTTTGGGGAAGCAATTTCTTCTGATCAACTATCATTTCAAAATAATAGTTATAACTGGTGGCTTCAGAGCAAAACAGACACATAAAAAATCCTGACTCAGAAGGTACAGGGGGGAAAAGAGAATCAGGACAGAGAAACTTGTGCTTGCAGAAGAAAAATCTTTGCATAATTTGAGGAAAACTTGGCATAGACACCTCCATCTTTTCAGGATGTCCAAGAAGCAGGGTTAGAAACCAGGAATGGCAAACACCATTCCCCAGGACTGCTCTCCCTGCAGTAATTAATTTGGCAGTTCTTTCTGCTGTTCAGCCCAACAGAACCTGCAAAACCTGTGGTGTGCCAGGCAGAGCATCAGCTCCTTAAAGACAACATTCCTTCACCTGACATCCATGGCAGCTCTAACTTTTTAAGTTATTCCTCTGGAAGGAAAAGATCTATCAGAAAAAGGTATTTTACAGCCTCAGCATTTGCAGAGTAGAAGACCAGAACACAGGAGGTGTTGATCTCCAGAGAAGCACAAGAGAGTAATTAAATGGACTATTAAAAATCACAAAATTTAAATTTCATTCCTATCTCTAATATCCACTTATTACAGAACTTTGACCAAATCCCTAAATCACTTGCTTCTTAATGCAACAAGAATTCTTTGGAATTTATTTGCTCACACGCTGAGCATTTCAGCCATCTGGGATGTGGTGCTGAAGACTACAGGTGTAGCTGCATTTAGAGACAGAATTTACTCTGTTCACATCAAAGTTACAGAAATGTGAAACCAGGAATATAATTTTAAGTGGCTTGAAACTCTCAGATAAACTATTGCAGTGCTAACAATAACATTGAGTTATATACCTGCTTTACTAAGCCTAAGAAGGATCAAAAGCAGGATCTGTATTTACATAGAACTGGTCAGATTTCCTGAAATGAGTCCAGAGCAACCCAGTCTTGAGCAGCCAAAGAACACAGAGCAGGGGAAGAAAATATCAGATTAGGAAATACCTTTTAAAATTCCAGGGATGTGACAGCTTCTTGTTGAAAGCACAGGACACATCTTGAGAGGCTTTTAGAGCTTTGCTGCTGTCAAAGCAGCAGTGGAAGCACAAATCCTCGTGGTTCACACCTCAAGGCAGCAGTGGCTGCTGCTGGCAGGAAGCCCTAAAAAAACCTGGTGTTTTATTTTTGCTTTTTTACTGTTCCTTCACCTGCTCTAATCCACCTTTACTGTCTTGTCCTTTCTAGAGCAATAAAACTCCAGGAATCTTTTTTTTTTTCTTTTTTTTTTCCAGAACACTCATAGCAAGACAAGGGAAGTAATTTGTGCTTATAAATCTCAAGGCAACTAACTCTAGGGCATAAAAATGCAAATTACTGATGCCATCAGGGGGTTGAAATTGGCTGCCATATAACCATGTATTTTGTGAGCTCTAGCAACAAACTGCTTTGTTGAATTCTGGAAAATAGCTTTCCATGATCTCCTAGTAATTACTGCACATCTGAGTGACCCTTTTACTCTCCCTGTACTTTCAATCTTTCAATCACTGATTTTTATTTCCTGTCACTGACTCATATTCATCATCAGCTGCTACTTCTCATTTCTTTAAAACTCCTCATTATTTTCTTCTCAGATGTTTCAATTTTGCAAGGGCTCATCGTTTATCCCACTAAACCCCACATTTTTGTAATAAATGTCCTCTCTGGATAGAATTGTGCAGGCAGAGGGAAGAACTCTGAGACTGAGATGAAGCAGGTCCACAGTTTCAAAGGAATTTACAGGTTCCTGAGAGAATTTGTCTGAAAACTGGGTGTTCTAAACTTAACCAAGGTCACATTAGCAGATTGAGAGATTCTGGAAAAGCTCATGTAAGGGGAATTAATAAACCATTTTCCCCCATCAGACATAACAGAATGAGGTTAAAAGCAACAGGTGCTTATTTGCTTCCCATTTTACTTTTTCCTTGACTATAAGTGGTTAATTCCAGAGAGATGGCAATAAACAATCCACTATCAATGAAATCAAAACCTGATCTCAAGATTTTCTTGCAGAATGTGTGGGGAAAGTGTGGCTAAATGTGACCTAGCAGCTAATTACAGCCTTTTAGTCTTGGTGATGCCATACACATTCCCACTCTTAATGAATGCAAGAAATTATTTCTAGTCACCTACTAATGAAGATCCAAGTGCAAATCCACCCCCTGCCTGTGTGGGCAGCTGTGCTTGTGGTCTGGATATTTTATTTAGGGATTTTTTCCCCATTAATATACAGACTGACAGCAGCTGACAAATGGCCAGTGCAGTTTCCCAGGGCTGGGGATGAGGCCAAGTCCTGCTGCAGTGGAATTTCTGCCACCAGCTTCAAATTTAACTTGTTATCCATAAAACTGAGAAAATATCAACCAGATCCTTAGGCTGGAGTAAGGAGAAAGTTGCTGCACTGGCTGGAGAGCAGTTGTGAATGTAATGAAAGATATTGACCATTCCATATAACCTGGAACAGAAATCTACCTTGGAAAAGAGCTGGGAGGAAAGAACCTTAAAGAACCTTCACGCTTCAGGAGTTCCCAAATTTCCACCCATGTTTTCCATGCCCTGGAAACAATTTTTTGGAGTGTAGGCCTGACGACTTCAACTTGAGGTTCCCTCTCTCGACCAAATAAAGCTCTTCTGTGCTTGTTTGACCTCCTTTTATCACCATCAGATTCCTACAGACTTGCTCAATTCCTAATTTTAAGTGCTGATTTGCTTAATCCTGTTCTCTCAGGACATTTTCTTATATTCCCTCATTATTTTTGCTGCTTCACTGTTCTCACTTCTACCTTACAACCTTGGAGGTTGTAAGGAAGTTATAACCCACACTAAGGGAAAAGTGAACATTGAGTTTTGTGGGGTGAGAAAGTACAGCCAATTGCTAGGGAGACATTTTCTTTTACTACATTCCCATTTTTCTTCTGATATTATGAGAATCTATGTAAAAAAAGTAGAATAATTTAAAAGGCAACCAAGAAAACTCCAAATACCTGCAAGAATAACAGTTATAACTTCTGTAAATATCCAAATATCTCCTCTGGTTAACAAAGACCTTGCCTAGACCTGCATCTCAGCAGCCCTCATATGTGACCGCCCCTCTTAAAAAAGAATGAACATAAAAAACCCACAAAAAAGAACCTGCCAATAATGAGAACCAAACTGAAAACTGCCAATAATGGAAGCAGTTTTGACAGTCTAAGGTTATTAAGGATTGTGTCTGGGCTTTTGACGAAAAGTGTTCTGACATTAAAAGTATCAGCAAAGTGATTTGTAACTCTGTAATTGTTATATTCTGTCTGCCACATTCTTTCTCCAGAATTTTCTCAGCCTTCCATTCATCCATTACTTTTTGTTCTTAATCACTGTCAGATAAAAGAAGTGTCATTTTCCCACAGCTGAAATATTATAATGAGAGTTCAGACATTCATTCCTGTGTACCACTCTCAAGAACTGGAATTCTCTTCCCTTTTCCTTAGCTCCTGAAAGCCTGATGCAGGCTTTGGAAGACCTGGATTATCTGGCAGCGCTGGACAACGATGGAAACCTCTCTGAATTTGGGATTATTATGTCAGAATTCCCCCTGGACCCTCAGCTGTCCAAGTCACTGCTGGCTTCGTGTGAATTTGAGTGTGTGGATGAGATGCTCACCATTGCAGCCATGGTCACAGGTACTCCTGGATCAGCTCTCACTGCAGGCCTCGTGCCACCTGCCCAAGCCAGACTCCTTCCAAATCTATCCACAAAAGCAAATTTTTGTTATTCTTATCCTGCTTATCTCAAGTAAATGAATACATTTGGCTGTTCAAATCTTAACTGTAAGGATACAAGGAAAGCTAAGCAAATAATTCCCACAGAGAATTCAATTTCCAGGACTCAGCTGCTCGTTACCTTCCTCTCTTTTGTCAGAAACATCCCTTCAAAATGAAACTTTCCTATTTTAATCTACATTTGTGACAGATCAGTGCAGCAAAATAAAGGAAGTTCTAATTATAAAACATTGAACTGTTTACCTACAAAGAATTACTTTGTGGTCTTGTCTCTCTACTTCAAATATTTTATAAAATTGACATAACCTTGGAGTCTTGGGCAGCAAACACATGAACCACAGGATATCAAGCTGCATGAGTTGTTCTCCTTGTGGGACAACTTTTCATGCCCAAACTGGGTTGATTTTTAACTTGTGATAGTTTTTCTAAACTACATATAACAAATGTAAATGATTGAGCATAGGCACAATTCAATTTTAGAAAAGCTCAACCATCTCAAAAGATACAAAAGTAAAATGTACTGGAAAGCACAAATTTCAACATAGAGGGGAAAATTAAGGCATTAAATCAAAAGATGTCTTTTTATAATAAAGAAACCATTTGTTGGATTCTGGCTAAATTAGGTTGTGACATTAGGAAGCTTTTTTGGCATCAGTCTGGGAGAAAGCTGCTCTTTTGTGTTTGCAACACACATTAATTACACAACAGACCAAACCCTTCAGTGTCTGTGGGAGTTTCTGTTTTTCTGATTCTCACAGAACAAGACTGGAAGGACACCCACAAAATAAACCCTTAGTGAATGCAGCAGGTTCAGTTCTTCAGCACTGACCCAATACTGGGGGTTAAACACAACTGAGGAAGGAAAAACCCAAAAATACCAGTGGGGTTTTGTGCATGCACCTTGTGTTTTCACCACTGGCCTGGTTTTTCCTCAGCTCCCAGCTGCTTCCTGCACGCCCCTCCTGGCACAGAGGAGATCGCTCGGAGCCGCTGGCGCCGCTTCTCCCACCCGGCAGGAGATCACTTCACCCTCATCAACGTCTTCAACGCCTTCAAGGCAGCCACTGCCAGCCCCACACACCCAGGCAAGTGTGCCCGAGCCAAAACAAGCACACTGGGACCAGTGTGGAAAAAAAAACAAACCCAAAACTTGGATGATCCTTTCTAAAATTGCTGATATGTGGGGAGAAACCTATGGGAGTAGCTAATGCTGATGAATATTAACTTACTAATTAATTAAAAATGTCATAGGAGAGCATCTCTTACCCAACAAGGATCCATAACCACTATTCCAACTGTCCTTTGAAGTGACACTGTGCAAAACCAGAATGATGGTCCCTCCTGTAGAAGCACAAAATCCAAGTTTAGGATGAACAAAAGCTGTTGAGGAGGGCCTCAATTTCCCCAACAGCCCAACACACAGCTAAAATCTTGTAAACTGAATGGGACAGCTGTGAACTGAAAGGAAAATTTAACAGACAAATGGAAAATAGTAACATCCACATTTGCAGGAACACAGATAAAAGCCAGGAGACTGCAGAGCAGCAGAAACTCTTCACTGCATTCTCCCCTGCTCAAGCATCCTGCTCCAGTTCATTTAGCCCGAGTCCAGTGCTCAGACAGCAGAGGGAAAAATTTGCACACACTGAGTAAAAATTTGAGGCAGGGAAGCAGGATTGTCTCCTGTTCAGCCATGTGGAATGCTGAAGGGAGCTCCAGGAGAACCAGTCCTTTACCAGAGTGCAGCATCAGCACCAGCACTACAGGAGTGATTTCAACTCTATATCCTGGCATAAATCCACAAGGCCTGAAAAATAGAATTGCTACTCATTCTCTGGGAAGCTTTCCTCATAACTGAGCAAAGAAGGGATTAGATTCAGGAAGAAATAGCTGCAATTCTAAAAAACTGACGATATCAAACATTGCCCACTAATTTTGTGAGCTGAGCCTAAGCTGTCTGTAGGGCTCATTACCAGAATTTTGCACATCATCTGCAGCAGTGCAAGAGCACTTACTCCACAGAGCAGCACCTCTGCACAGTGAGATTCTGCTGTAAGCCAAAACATTGTTTTTCCCCCACAGGCCTCAGCAGTGAGCAATGGTGCCGTGATTATTTCCTGAGCTGCTCTGCTCTGAGCATGGCAGAGATGATCAGAGCCGAGCTGGTGGAGATCATGAAGCGCATTGAACTTCCCCTCTCAGAACCACACTTCGGATCAGAAGCAAATCTACTAAGCATTAAGAAAGCTCTTTTATCTGGTTACTTCATGCATGTAAGGAAATACACTGTGGTTTCATCTTCCTGCACTGTTAAATTATGTAGAATGCTTTCAGAAAACTTAAGTTCATTAGTGAAGTCTCTTGATTAACATAAAAGCCTTTTTTTTCCCAGTGTATCAAACACTTCTTCCCATTTGAGGCTTTTCTCTGGGGTTCATCTCTCACTGCATGGAGTTCACACTCTCCACAGCAAGAAAAAAACTGCCAATATGCCTTTCACTCAAAGAACTCTTACACCTCAAAAAACCTCTTGAAATTGCAATATTCTCTCAGGAATTATCCCCTTTTTGAAGGTGAAAATTGCCTGGAAATAGAGAAATGACTTGGATATATTTAGGTGTGCATAACAGACAGCTTGCCTCATCTCAGGAAGGCACTCGAAGTGTAATTGTAAATGTAAACTAGATTGATTTATTCCCACTTGAGTCTCACTTCACATCCCTGTGCACTGCCTCCACACAAAAATTACCTCTCCCAACTGCACATTTCATGGCCTGACACATTGTATTTAAAAGTCTGTGAAAAGTATATGTGCTGAAGAATACTTGTTTTATGTTTTCACACAGACCTGAAAAGCCAAACTCAGATACTTCTGTACTTATTTGTTGCAGCTTCCTTTCAAATACACAGATCAACATTTTCTTCAAGTCTCATTTCATGGTATTCACTCCCAAGCTTTCCCACAGCAAACTTGGGAAGAGGTTCCAGTTGAAAGTATCTGAAGGGAAGTTCAATTTCTGGTTTAAATCTAAAAGGCACTGATCAATTAAATAATGGGTAACTCTCCACATTGTTTGTTTTTTAGATTGCTCGTGACGTGGATGGCTCAGGGAACTATTTAATGTTAACACACAAACAAGTGGCCCAGCTCCACCCCTTCTCATCCTATTGCAACACCAGGAGGATTCCAGAGTGGGTTTTGTTCCACGAGTTCAGCATCTCAGAGGGCAATTCCATCAGAGTCGTCTCGGAGATCTCCCCCCATCTGTAAGTGAACTGGGATGCAACTGCTCCTTCACTCCTAAAGCCACAAAATCACCACTTTGAGAGGATAAAAAAATTAAAAGGGAATATCTGTGATCTCATGCCCTCACTATTCTCAGTAGTTGCCACTGTAACTGTAATTAATTGAAAAAGCCCACATTATGAGCTGCAGAAGTTTCTTACAAGGTAAAATATATAGAAAAAAATGCAAACAGAGTTAACAGAGCAGTGTATTCACACGTGAATCCAGCTGGAAAGGTCTTTGTTCCCTGAAAACCTATTTTCCAGCAAATCCTTTTCTCAACATATTTTCTGTACCCAGCCAGCTGAATCATGGACTCTTTATGGATTCAGAGAGAGACCAGAGTCCTCCTTCTGCAAAAATCTCTTTACACAAAGAATATACATTTCACTCTCCAATCTATTTCCCATGTTTATAGGAGAGCTTTTATCATAATGTTATGGAACCACTCTGCTCTAAAGCAGGGAAATTCCCATTTAAAGCAACCTGCAGCACTGGGAACTGCATTGCAGCTCAAGTGCAGGCTGAGGATTTTCAGTGCCAGGCTACTGAAAGCACAAACTCTTATTAGATCTTGCAGAGAATCTTGGATTCTTGCAGAGTTTTGGGATGAAAAATCAACTTTGTAGCTTCTTTTAGATATGCCTGGAAACAATTGTTCAAATATTTGAAAATCCAATAAAAATGAATAATGTTTTGTGTGATTTCCTCCCCAGATTTGCAGAGCTGGTACCTCAGTATTATTTCAGCAATCTTCCTCCAAGTGAAAGCAAGGATATTCTGCAGGAAGTGATCAATCACTTGGCACCTGTTTCAGCCACAAAGGAGGAACAGAAAACTGCCAGTGACAGCAAAGAAAATGAGGAATTTCCCCAAACTCCCCCTGAGCAGAGATGTGTTATTCAGTGAATGTAAACTGAACCATCACATACTGGACAACAATAAATAAAAGCAATATATCCAAAACACATCCCCACCTTAACCTATGTAATTATTTCAAACTTTTGACATAAATATATTTAAAAGCAGAAACGAGGAAAAAGCACTTTTCTCAACAAAAGGAGTTGCATGCATTGTTTTGGAACAAAACCACGTGATTTAGTTTTGGTTAAAAACACATTGGACAGATATTCAGGTTTTGACATTGGGTTTTTATTGATTGCTCCATGATGACACCAAAGTAAAACAGGATGCAATATTTAAAAATATTAATTTGTTGATATTTTTGGTTGTACAAAACCGTTGACTCAACAGCAGCTCTGCAGATAGTGTGAGGTCACAGTCCTGCATGGCTGCTCTGTAAAAACCTGGTGCTTGCAGGGGAGCTCAGAGTGAGAGATAATCTTTGAGTTTATCCATGATTCCATGGATTCCATCAGCTGGAACCACAATAACTGTCCTCAGGGGTTTCATGGGTACATCATCAAAGGACCATCTGCCACCCAGACAGGTGTCACTTTCCTCTTGCACAGAGTAGTTGAATTTCAGAAGGGCTTTCTAAACAACAGAAAAAAAACTTTCAGATTAAAATGTTTAATTAGCATGAAGATAATACATCATCCAAACAAAGGGAAAATAATGAACCTATTATGCCCATGCTTATTAAGAAGTTTTTTCCCCTCCTGAAGTGTCCACTAAAAAGAACAACCAAAAAATCCACTATTTGAAGTATTTTAAACAAACATTATATTTTCACAGAATTAATATCTTTCATATTAAATTCTATAATGTTTGCTACCATTATAGTTTGGGATGAGAGAAATAACCTAGGAGGGAGGGCAAAAAAAAAAAATCAATGTTCTGAGGCTCTGCTGCTTTCAGGGCCTACTCTTAAAACTGCCCAGAGTCCTAAAAATTAACAAATTTTTACTTTTATGAGTAAAAATCAAACATTAAGGGGATGAGCACCAAATGAATCCTGAGGAGAATTTCAGAAATCTCTTGGAGAGGTTCCAGATGGCTGAAACAACTGGAACATCCATTTATGCTTCTCCAGACAGGCAGGTGTCTAGAATGTGCATGATTTGTTTCCAGGGATATAAAACCCATACAGAAAGCCTCTTTTCATCAGCTTTCCTAGACAAAATTCCTGATGGACCAGAAAAACAACCTAATGAATAGTTCTAGTTCTCACACAAGTCAGATGAAGAGCTGAACCATCAAGTATAAACACTCACCTGATTCCTTCCCTTTGGGGGAAAACTGAGATCCACTCTCCTTTTAGGCTTTCCACTAACAATCTATCAAGGCTTTAAATCTCATTTTGGATGAATTACCACACCAACTGAGTGGCTTTGTTCAGGAACAATTTGAGCACCTTTAATCAGTTCCAGGTCTGATTTTCTGGTTATGACTTTAAGGAGCAGAGTGAAGGCCAGGGCAGAGCCAAGTGCAGGAAAAGGCTTCTCTCAGTTTGATATGGCTCCAAGTGCCTCACCACATTTAATGCTATTTTATGGCAATCTAATTAACATTATGTGTGATCAGGGAGGACAGGCACTCAGCACTAATTTAACACACACACATTATTAAGTACAGAGAGACATTTCATTTAATACCCTTCATAATGTTTAAAATGATTTTTTTTAAACACTGGGAAGACTGTTAAAAAGAAAAACATGCTCAGTTTGAGTCTATCCTTTTGAGCTGAAAATTACTGGAGTTTAGATGAAAGCACACAATTAGCCTTTAATAAAGAACAAAGATGAAATAAATAAATAAAAAATGGGCCTTCTACAACAGAACACCCATGGACACATGAGCCTCACAGGATTCTTCCAGCAGCTTTTCAGAAACATTTGACACAGACTTCAGCTTCAGCTTCTGTGGCAGGAACACAAAAACAAAATCCACAACTTTCTAACGCACAGAGGCTGCAACACAATTCCCTACAGCCACCAGTGAATTCCCCCACTTACATTTCTCTCACTCCCAAAAAATAAAATTACAGCCCTATCACAGCCTCTGTCAGAATGATTGCACACAGGAACCTTTGCCATTAACCATCCCATGCATGTGCAAGTCCTTTGCCCTGCAGGCACTGCCAGAAATGAAAAATAACAGCCTCTTGACAAAGTAATGATATTGTGTAATAGCAGTTTTATGACTTTGGGAACAAACAAACAAACAAACAAAAAAAACCCAAACCAAAACAAAAAAAAAAAAAAGAAACCCTGAAAAATTCTTTGCACTTCAAAGCACATCTTAAATTTAATTTTCTGCATTTTCCCCTCACCTGATCTGGCATGGGACCAGCAGAATTGTGTGGCCAGGTTGCCTTAGGAAATGGGAAGTAATATTTTCATCTCAGTGTTTCACCACTTTTTATTAATATACTTGCCCTGAGCAGAATGGAGACAGAAAAGGGAAGCAAGAGCCACCTCTTAGGATCCCCTTAAGTTTTTATTCTGAGCATTTTTTGCAAGTAGCAGGTACCCAGGAGGAAACAGATAAATCACTACACAAAATGAGGTTGATTGCTCCTCTCTCAACACTACTCCAAAATACCCTGGATTTAATTTTAAAGTATTTCTGATCATCTTGATAAAAGCTCCCATTGAATTTGAGGTGAAACATCTCTTGTTGATGACATGTAAAGAAAAAGAAGCATTTAAAATTAAATAATCATGTTACCTCATGGAAGAATTCTTCTTCTGCATTTGCAAACATTAATTCCTCCTTTGGCTGATTCCTCCCTTCCTTCCTCTTAGAATTGCTCTTTGTGGCCTCTGTAAAGGTCTTGCTGATAAGGAGGTAATAGTGGCACTTTCCACAGGGCTTGTTTGTTCTCTGTGCCTCAGTCAGCTCCTTCCTGAAGAGGAATAAATGCTTACACAAATCCCAAACAAGCATATAACCAAACCTTGTAATGCAGTGGTATAGAAAGGATATTCAAATTGCAGCCTATTCTTTTATGGCTACCTCAGAAAACCAATTTTGTAGCTGCATTCCTGGACCTTCAACATACTATTGGTACTTCAAACTATAAAAACATGGATGTTTTTCCTCAGCTCACAGGATAACCCTTTTTTTCCTGTTCATGGTAGTGTCTGTGCAATGATTCTAAGTGCAACTCCTTAAAAATACATCACATTATCACTCCCTTGAGGAACTGCAACTGAAAAGACAGAAAATACTCTTGCTCAGCCTTGTGTTCAACATGTTGTCACGCCAAAACCTTTAAGACAAAGAGGCTGAGATCTGAATTTGAGCTGTGACAATGCTGAATTGGGGAGACCTCAATCTGACTTCTAATCTCATCTCATGTGAGAGGAAAGAAGGCAAAAATGGAAGAAGAAAAAGAGATGATCTCCATTCCATTACTGGTTCCTTATCCAACAAAACTTCCTTGTTCCCAGCTCTCAGCGTGGCACTAAAATAATGTAATGCTGTGTTTCAGTGGATTAATTTATTTACATTCACCCAGCTTTTGATATAATCCATGAATTAGCAGAGATCAACCAGCACTTCACCTGCTTTTTCATTACTTGAAACTAATCAAAACATTGCATATTTACATGGGTCAAAACAAATTCACCTTTTAATCCTTTCCCTCAGTCCAAATCTCCCATTCCTGAGCCAGACATTAACACAGAAACACCCAAGCTGCTAACAAAGTTCTCATTTTTAAATTTTCCTAGATCAATGTGAAAATAATCTGCAATACAAGGATGAACTGCAACATACACACAGCTATTTCTGTAGAACAGCATATTCTCAAATTATATCCTCTATAGAATCTGAGAAAGTTTTGTACCTTTATAAAGACATGAAATATTTTTAAAATTAACTGAAGACCATATATGAGTTTTTTTGTTCACACTGCACTCATATCTACAGCATCAACTGTCTTAACACAGCTCTGTATACATAAGAATTCTGAAAAATATGATGAAAAATACCATTCAGCATCATGCAAGAAAGAAATAAAGCAGCAAACCTACTGGAGCTGCTGGTGCATGGGCAGAGCAATCTGTGGAGGGACGTTGATGAACCTTTCACTGAGGATGAGCCCCACAGGCTTTGTGCTGTCGTTGAGGAGCTTACTCAGCTGCTCCACCACGCGCTGCTCACAGCTCTGCTCACAGCGACTCACAAGCAGCTCTTTGATTTGCTCAGCACACTGGGTGCCCTGCAAGCAGAAGGTGCATTTCCTTTACCTGATACAACAGATGTTTACACAAGAAAACCTTGAATGCCACCTTTGAGGGAGCTTCCTACAGGCCTGGTGGCAATTCCCCTCAGCAGCCTCTAAAGCACTGCACAATTCTTTGAAATCATTCTCCAGCCCTGAAGCTGAGGGCAAGCAAAGCTTGTGAAGGGATGAGAACAAGGAACTGCAACACCACAGCAAAACTCCAAACTGCACAAGATCAAAGGGAGGAAATGCAAGAGATTGACAGCTCATTTATGATGGAATTTCTAGGACCAGTTTTAATTCTCTGGTTCATGTTTGACCCTCAGTAAGTTACTGCACTCAAAAAAAGCTACGCCACTTCAAGTTTTATCACCCCAGTCCTCCAGAGTGGAATTCCAAATCCTGGTCCAGCTGTCCAGGCTTGTTTCACAGGATGCAGTCTCATTTATTACTGATGCTAATATTTATAAGCAGATGTTACTGAGGAATACCAACCTTCCTTTCTGTTAAGTTCAAGCAGCTTATAAAACCAAATACTTCATCATCATCCTCTTCATCATCAGAACTGTCTTCCTGCACTTCTGCTTGCTGTTGAAAGGAAAAGCAACAACTCACACTGACATTCTATTTCCACTCTGTAGCAAAAGATGTTTTTCTTTCCAGGTGCTACCAGCAGATGAAAACCATTGAGGAAATCTGTACAAACACACACTGCAAATTCTGCTGCATCACTGAACACCTCAGTGTGCTCAGAGCCAGCTTTGGAGAGGGCCAGGCCATGCATCTTCTACAGCAGAGTCCTCTGAAAGGCACTAAAGGCTGATAGCTCACATTTAATAAGCAGCATCCCAGCCCAGGGGATGGAAATATCTTCAACAAAACCAATTTCCTTCAGTTTCTAATGGAGGAAATGTCTTGAAAAACCACAGAGCAACTAAGCTTTGACAGGGAGGGGGACAAAGAGCTGTGTCTTTGTAGGAAAGTCACAAGCTCCTATTTCTTATGGAGATGGTAACAAACCTCTCTATTGCATTTTCAGCTTCACTACACTGAAATTCAGGAAGGGAAAAGCCTTCCGTATGAAAAAAGAAACTAGCAATAACAATACATCAAATTCATTCTTTGCATGAAAGCAGGCATAGAAAATTTCAGTTCCCATAGAAAAATTATTCTTAAAACAGAAAAAGCAAGAAAGCATACAAATAACAGACAGGATCTCCTTCTGAAATACAGAAATAATGTCATTTTAACAAAGAAAGCTTTGTACTTCAATGACAAATATAATATCTGTCTTACCTTGATAATACTCCCAATGTGGTTCTGTTGTATCAATATATCAGTTAATTCAGCAGTGTTAACAGGAGCTTTTAGAAACAACTGGAAGACAGGAAACAAGTATTAAGTTTCAGGCACTGAGGGTATCTCATGGACCACTTAACAGAAAACAAAGTGAGATTTTTATTTATCTTCCTTCATTATAATACTGCAAACACTAACATCCAGCTGCTGGAGGTGCTTGCTCCTGCACCATCCACACGCTGCTACTTCCACACTGGTACCCTCTGGAGTTTGGTATGATCTGAAAACTGTGGCTATTCCATTCCTGAAGTGTCCAAGGGCAGGCTGGATGGAGCTTGGAGCAATCTGGGACAGTGGAAGGTGTCCCTGGCCAGGGCAGGGGGTGGCACTGGTTGGGCTTTAAGGACCCTTCCAATCCAAACTACACTGGGATTATCTAATAAAAGGAAGCAAAGTAATATATAAAAGCTATAAATCAATACAAAGAATGCGAGCTGATGCCTTTGCACAACTCCCTAGATATTATTTATCAATGCAATATCAAGTAGCCACAGTACCTGCTGCAGTAACTTCTTTATCCCATCATAGTCATTGTCTGATATGGAATGTGCCTCAAATTCAACATTCACTTCCTGTGGGGTATAACAGAGAATATCACACACATGTAGCAAGAGGTTATATCAGAACAAAGCTAAACTGTAAGAAACTTGAAGACAAGTAATGGCAAACAGCAGACACAGAACTTGTTTCCACCTTGCAGTAATGTCAGCAATTGTTATAATTTCTCCTGTGACCTTTAGAGAACATCTGTGAAAGCAACTTTTTAAAACTGACCCACCAATTGTGTCATGAACAAACCTTAAATGCCTTGCTCCTGCCATCTGGTTCACACAACTACAGATTTTGTAGCCACAGACTCCTCCTGGAGAGAGGCTTGATCCAGGCAGTTAAACCCTGGAAACTTCAGGACTGGGGTCTAACACCTTGGCTGCAGATTGCTGCAGACATTTAAATAATTACACCCAAACCCACAGTTCTGCTATTTCCCCAAAGCCTCCTGGCATCATTAATTAACCCCACTGTGGAACTCTGCAAGAGATGAGACCCAGGCTCTGCAGGAGAACTGCTGCTTCTCCTTCCAGAACAAATGCTGTGTGTCTACCAACATTTTTACTGCTATTCAATATTAAAAGTCACACACCTGCTTGAGGTTACTCTGCCCACCTATTCCACTGTTCAAGATCATTCAAGGTTATTCTGCCTTTTAATTGCCAGTTTCAATTACACCTCCTGAGCAACCTCAACAACTCAGCCTCACTTTTTTCACCACTGAGCCTCAGAATTCTTTCCAATCCCACATCAAAGTCATGGCCTTTGTTGTCCACTGGAAGAACAGTGTTAAAGACCTGTTTGCAGTGTAGAAAACAGGCACACGGTCCCTGGGGAAGCACTAAAATTCAGGAGACCCTGGCACAGGCTGCCCCTGGATCCCTGGAAGTAACCAAGGCCAGGCTGGACAGGGCTTGGAAAATCCTGGGACAGTGGAAAATGTCCCTGCCATGGCAGGGGGTGGAACTGGATGAGCTTTATATTCCTTTCCAAACCAATTCAGGGATTCTACAATAAAAGGAAGCAGATTTATTTTTATAATAATAAAACATAATAAAAGAGCTAATCCTCTGTGCTGACAGCACCATTTCCAAGCAGCCGCCCGCAGCCCCGCACCTGAGCAGACACACCTCGGGCCGGGGGGCTGTACGGCTGAAACCCCGGAGACCCCAACACTTGAAAAACAGTTAAAAATATAAAAACTTTCAACAACAACAACGCAGCGAACACGCTTCGGATCTCCGGCCCACAGGGACGCGCTCCCACAGGACACGCACCCAGAGCCCGCTGGGCCGGGTGGGGGACCAAACCCTTCCCGAACATCCCCTGACAGTCCCATCCCGAACATCCCTGACAGCAATCCCACACCAAACCCTTCCCGAACATCCCCTGACAGCAATCCCTCACCAAACCCTTCCCGAACATCCCGACAGTCCCATCCCGAACATCCCTGACAGCAATCCCAACCCGAACACGCCCTGCCAGTCCCACACGAGCAGGAGCCGTGCGGGGCCCGTCGCGCTCACCTCAGCGATGGGCTCGTCCGAGTCGGAGCACTCCGAGCCCTCGGAGCCGCTGTCGGAGCCCTCGGAGCTGCCGGAGCCGCTGTGGGAGCCCTGCTCCGCGGCGGGGCCCCGCGCCCGGCGCTTGGCCGGCGTGGCCATGGCACGGTGGAAGGGCGGTGTGTGTGGCCGCGGGATGTCGCCGAATGTCGCCGAGTGTGGCGGCAGGCAGCGCCCGCGGAGCGCGGAGGGGCCCGGGCGGCCGCGGAGCCTGAAGGGGGAGGCGCGACCCGCACCGCCCCGCTCTGCCGGATTTCCTCCTCGTGCTGTGGTGTCACTTCCTTCCAAAGGGAATTCCTTCACGGGGATGGTTGTCAGGGGTTAAATCAGGGCTGTTTGTGTCCCCCGTCCCTGCAGGAAGGGCTGGAGGTGGCACTCGGGGCTGTGGGGCTCGGCCGCAGCTCGGGCTCGGTGACCCTGGAGGCCGCTCCAGCCTCAGGGGTTCTGTGCTGTAAAAGGAACGGGGTGTCTGAGCATCTCCGACATTAGCGAAAAGTACTGTAAGTAGAAAGCAGCGTTAGTAAAAATTGCCAATCAAAGCAGGAGCCAGCCTGCTCGCTGTATACAAATCGTGTCCCGGCTTCCCCTGAACCAAATTCCCTGGATAATTCCAGACAGACCTCAGAGAAGGGTGACAGGGACAGCGCCGTAAGCACAGCGTGATTCTGGTCTTTATAAAAATGCCAGTCGGGAAAACGCGTTGAAATGTCCTCAGCACTGAAAGATGCTCATTACCGATCGAGCCTCGGTTGTATGGAACGTGTTCATTTAACGCTTTGTGTCTAATTAATGAAGAAATGAGCTGTTAATGAGGCCGTGGAAAGGAGAGCACTGGGCGCTCGCTGTTGCCAGCCAGAAGAAACGCAAGGCACAGAGCCTTGGGATGTAATTCCAGCCTTATAAATAATTTTAAATAACTGCTTCAAGTAGGATCAAATTTTCATATTCCCCTCAAACGCATTTGTGGGTTTTTTTATTTTGTTTTGGTTTGGGGGTTTTTGTTTGTTTGAGTTTTTTGTTTGATTGGTTTTTTGTTTTGATTTTATTTATTTTGGTTGGTTTATTGTTGGTTTTTGTGTTAGTTTTTTTTTTTTTAATTTGTTAAAGCTATGTTTGCTCTGTAAGCAATTAGATCATTGCTAAAATGTGAATACTGATATTCAGGGAAAGAATTTAGAGGAAGATGAATTTTCCTGTGTGTGTGATCTGTCAGGAGAATACCACACTGGTAACTGGGGTAAATGTGCACTTAGAGAGTGGATTTCTGTTTGTCTTATTTGTATATTTCCTTACTTCTTGTAACTTTGAGTTTAGCACCAAAGCTTGTAAGGAACTGAGAAGTATCATCTCCCATTTTTATGGCAGAATAGATGTTTTCAGTCCTGCCTTGTTTCCTAGAGTATCAGAGAAGGCGTATGAATATTATCTATATTATTATAGATGTATAAATATGTGCATATAGGCACATATATATTAAATAAAATCAGTATCTTTGCATGCTCATTTTGATGAGCAGAGGGTGAAAACTAGCATGGAAATTACCAGAAAAATTATATTTTTGTAGATAGGATCTGATTCAATTGCAGAACTTGGTGGCATTGTAGGGTTTGTTACAGCTTTTACAAAATATTCTTTAAAATGTGTTCCCCTTGATGAGTTTCACTAGAGCCTCTTCCTTGAGCAGTGTTATCTGAAGGCAGCACATTATTTTCTGCCCTTATCAGGGTGGGTGCTCCTGCCTGGAGAATGCACAATAACTGCTTACTCACTGTGTAAGCAGCAGTACAACTGGTAGCAACCCAGTTCTTGGAGCTGTTAAAGCCACTGTTTGAGTTAAAAACTCTCTAGATCTAATTTAGATAAACTCCATTCTTGTATTTCAGGGTTCTGCTGGGCTTCCGTGGTGAACAATGAAGGTTCTGCTGCTGAAGGATCCCAAAGACAAAGATTCAGGACCAGATCCTTATATTAAAGTGAGTAAAAGTTGAGAAAACAAAAAAAAAAAAAGTGTCACTTCTTTATTAAATGTGAATGCAGCTGTTTCAAGTGGGCAAAGGGGCTTAATCAAAATTAGAAGTGCATGTCTGAAATTATGCAGAGAGAAAAAGTATCTTGGAAAATAGCCCTTCCTGCAAAAACTTGTATTAATTATTGGACATTTGTACTGAATTCATTGTAACGCTCTCAGCAAAGTACTGATATTAAACCAGCTTCATTTGAATTAATTACTATTGATTATGGTCATATGGACAGAATAAAGATTAATTAAGAATAAAGAAATTCTTTGTGTTTTTACTGGGAATGTGATGTAAAATAGAGGTTACCTGTTGCTGGGGTTCCTTGGTCATGTGAGTAAATCTCACTCATAAGAGGAAGAATTCCTGATAAAAGAGGATTATTTCTTTAGAAGAAACCTACTGACAGAATTACAGAGATGCACAGGGACATTTGCAGGACTGGGTGGGCACTTGGGGACTTCAGAGTTTTGTGCTGGTGTCTCCTGTACCTCAGAAGGTCCCATAGCTGTTTGTTTAATAAAATCTTGTAATATTAAATAATTAACAAATCTAAACTAGATTTACCAGGGAAAGGAAATAAAATGCCTTTTTATTTTGCTTTAGCAAAGAGAAATGCTGCTGCTGACTCAGTCAGCTCTTTGAAAAAGCAAAAATGCTCTCTGGAATTTATTTCAAGAGCTGCAAACCTTTTCTTGACAGGAATTAGGATCATACAGCTTGGAAGCAACGTTGGTCCCAGTTTTGTCATTTGAATTCACCTCTATTGACAGCTTATTTGAGAAGGTAAGCTTGAAATTCTTTCAGTTGTCTTATTTCCAGCAGGATTTGGTTGCCAAGATCCCATGTCATCACTCTCTGTGTGGTGCCTCTTTTTGTTGCCACAAACCAGCTTTGTGCAGTAAAATTTCATGTACAGCAAAATTTAAGGACCTTGCCCTTGCTTGTTAAAGAATTAAATTGGTCAGACAGAATTCATATTTAAATTCTGAATTTTCACAAGTGTTGTTGTGCCTCATTTCAGGCAGTTATTGCAGCTGTTCTGTTTGTCACAAGGTTGTGAATAATTGATCAACTGATTTTTAAAATTAATTTATGTATATATATTTTTTTTATTATTTCTTACATTTATTGTTTCTAAATAGCTTTCCCATCCAGAGTGCTATGGAGGCCTAGTTTTCACCAGCCCAAGAGCATTAGAAGCCATCAAGATCTGTTTAAAAGAGAAGAGTAAGAAAGAGGGTAAGTACATATTGATATTCCTTGGTCTTTTTCTTCCAGCATCTTGTGAAATTTGGATTTTAATGAATTTTATTTCACCCACCAGTAGATATTTGGAGCATGATTTTTTAGAAAAACCTGAATTTCACAGTTCTTTTAACATCATAAAGGGCTCGTGCTACACTGAGCTTTTAGGGGTTATGTTTTCCACACTTAAAAATGAAGGAAAGGAGCTTTTGGTGCAAATTACTGCTCAGTGAGAGCTTTGCCAGCTCTGGTTTAGGAATATTTTGCTGCAGTGCCTGGTTTGCTTGCTGACTGCTGTCCTCCCTTAAAGAGAAGATCATCTCATAAGAAATTGCCATCACTTCTGTGCCTGTATAATTCATATAAAATGCTGCAGAAAAAGGCAGTTCTCTGTCTTGAATAAGAAATTTCTCAAGTGAATTAATTATTAGCTAAAAAATAGTGAAGTGCTGATGCATCAAAGCCAAGAGATGAGGAGTGAGGAAAAACTCTGCTAAATAGAAATACCCATCACAATGAAATGCCAAATCCTTGCAAACTTTTCCAAATTCTTGTCTTGGCTGATCTGGTGTGGAGTTTCTGCTTCACCTGCTCAATTTCTGGGCTGTGGACAAATCAAACCTTACTCTTGTAAGCAAGGTTACACTTTTGAGTAAGCAGTAAATGCACTGAGACCATCAGCAATTGTAGCACGTCAGCAGCAGAGGACAACCGATGAAGATTTTAGGTCAAAAGTAATCTCTAAATTTCATCCCTAATCTTAATTAGCACTTTTGGAAAATAAATATTTTAATAATAAAAATGAGTCTGTAGTTCCTATTTGGGTTCCTCTCAAAGGCAGTAAAGCCTTGTGGTTTTACTTCTGATTTTTATTTTTACTGTTGTAGTTTGTATTTCTTTTTTCACCCCCAGTAGTCCCAGAAAAGACTCAGTGTCCTGTGCTGCTCTGGTTAAAGCAAGGCAGTAAAAACTGGTGTATATATTTTATATTATATATAACTTGGTGTATCTATTTTTGATCCTTTAGAATTTGTACATCCAGATTTGCTGACTGTGTAGTGGAGTTTTAGTTATTTTTATCATTTTGCTGCCTTTGTGGATTAACAGAAGTCCAAATAGTCATTTACCATTCACATTCTGTTGCCATGTGCTTAAATTTCATTTAATTTAGTATAATTTAATGTTTTTCAGCCTGGTCAAAATCTCTTAAACAAATGTGGAATATCAAACCAACATATGTGGTAGGAAAAGCTACAGCTTCTTTAGGTAAGCTGGGGTTCAAAAAAGAAAAATTGGCTAAATCTGGCTTGTAAGTACAATGTTTGGAGGAGGAGCTGCTGTTCAAGGGTGCTGAGGAAGAAACTTAAGTTTTAAACTGCTTAATTTGGAAGAGAGGTAATTATATAAACATGAAATTATCCATGCTCCAGCCAAGGACATCCATGGATCTAATCCAGCCTCTGGATTTCTGCTGCTTTTGTTGTAATGTGATGGTCACTGCTTGAAAAATTGGGTCAAAACGGGAAAAAAACCCTTTATTCTTAATTTGAATGTGGTTTTGTCACTGCTTTTGGAAGTGAAATTGCACAGATGATTTGTGCACAAATTACTTGTGTGCCTCCCTTTCCATCCCAGGGTTCTGTGACAGGAAATCTGAATTGTTCTCATTGTTTTCCATGGTTTTTTCTTTGCTGCTTTTGGTTCCAGTGGAAGAAATTGGTCTTGTTCCACAAGGAGAAAAGGCTGGAAATGCTGAGAAATTAGCTGAATATATTTGTTCAAGTAAGTGGCTCAAATGTTGGAATTAAATTAAGGTAATGTCCCTTCCATCATTTCAGAATTTCCTTAAGGTAAAACCAAATGCATAGTGAGGCAAAAATACTTCAAAACACATATACAAGATACTAATTTGCATGTAATCTTAGACCCTCTAGTTAATTAATAAATACTATACGAGCCAGCAGGAAAAAAGTTTATTTTTACTAGAAGATCAGAGCTGTAATGATTGGAAATTGCTGCTAAATCAGAAGATTTAAGTCCTGGTGACTTTCCCCAAAATTACCTTGTGGTTCCAGAGGGATCTGGTTTTCAGCACCAAAGCTGAGTGGTTTTGAAGAAATTAAAGTGATGCTCTAAGTTTTGTTCAACCATTTTGTTATGGTTAAATCTGTAACTCTTCTCAACCTATTATCAGATTATTGGGGAGTTTTAAAAGTCCATTTGCTGACTTCTGTTTTTACTGTAATTTGTTAACATTTCCAGTAGCAATAAGGAAGATTTTTAGACTGAGGGGCTGTTTATTTTTTGAGTGGATGGCTCAGTGGAAGCACTGAAAAAGGAGTTTTTGTGCAGATGTGAGAGGTGCTGAGCAAAGTCTGCTCAGTAGCAGAGATTTATAGGAAAAAGAAAAATGGGATGGGAGCTGGGAAGGATTGTTTTTGCTGGGCACAGTGCTCCTTAATTCACTGGCAAATAAAATACTTCAGCCCTAGAGAATATTTAATGATAAAAATGAGAGCTGGCAACACAAGATCAAATAATAAATTCTGAAAATTAAAAATACAGCACGAAGGTGTCATGAGTGAAGAATAACCCATCTCCTCTCTTCTAATAGCAAATGTATTAAAGCAAAGAAAGCTTTCAGCTAATTTTTAGTGCTGGAAAATCTACTTCTGGCAATGAATTAATATTTGCCAGGGATTCTTTTGAGCAGAAAGACAAGAGAAATACCTGTTTATTGTGTTGCATGAAGGTGAAAAAAATTAACCAAGCAGTGAATTTCAGTCACTGGAGCCTGTTTGTTGTTGAGACATAGAAATATCCTCCAGGATTTACTGGGCTGTGCATATTTAAATCTCTCAGCTGATCAAGTGATTTACAACAACCTTGGAAGTACAGATGAAATTATCTCATGTTCCCTATTATGTATAAATTCATTTTTGTTTGTGCATGAAGAAGTAAATTAAAGGAATAGTTCTGAATTTCTTGTATCATGAGGGGTTATTGCCAGAATAAAATTAAAAGCTGAAATAATGAGATTTTTTTTTTTGGTTACCTTTTGTGCTTTGGTACCCAATTCAGTTTAAGGGATTGGGAGATAAAGGAATTTACTCCAAGACAGTCTGGCTTTACTCTTCTCAAGGCAAATACTTGGCTACAGAAGCAAGAGATCCCAGTCCTTGTTGTGTCACTCAGGCCTACCAAGGAATTTTTCTGTGCCAAAAGAATTGGGGTTTGTTCACAGGTATCACACTGACATTTCAAATAACTGCCATGACTTGCAGCAGAATTGATGCTGGAACATTTCAATTTTATTTAATTTTAAAATCCTTTTTACATTCTGAGCCAAGTTCATTTTTCCTCTTATTTTTAGTTTTAATTTTTAGAATATCTGGCTTCTTTTTAAACCTCAGTGTGCAGTCAGGACACTCAGGTGTGTCTGGGTTGGCTGCTGCAAGGGTCTTTCCACTTGATTTTCACTCCACTCCCCTTTTTTTTTCTTAATCCCTGAAGAATGTCTGCTTGAATAAACCAACAATCTCCTTCCAGCACTCAAAAGCATTTCTTCTCTAGTAATTGTCTCTTAAAAATATATTAACAAATCTGAATTAGTAATAAAATTATTTCATTTCTTTGGAAAGCTGAATGCAAAGCTGTATCAATCCATAGAATTTAATAGTGAAATTTTCTCTGTGTTTCTTATTTATAGAAAAGGCAAAAGCTGTGCAAAGCAAGTCTGCTGTTAAATTCCTAATTTACAAAAGCAAGTGAGGATATCCACTCCCACGCCAGCCGTGCAACCAGAATCCTTTTTCCTTGGGGAATTAAGAGAATGGAATTGCAGATAGAAAAGTTTCCAGCACAGTATTGTCCTTTTCTTTGTCTGCCTGAATATTCTTTTCCAGAGAGCTCTGTCATTTATTGAGCAGGACAGATTTTAAATATCAAATTGAGGCAGGTTGTGCTGAGGAGGAGATAAAGTGCATTTCTATTCCCCTTGCCCTTCTACAAAGGAAGTTATCTTTTTAGCCAATATTCATATTCTAGTTATGGAACATTTTTAATGTTCCTGCTAAGTAGCCTGTCCTGTGAATTGGGGCTGTGGATGTTTTCAGTTACCTCAGAGCTGAGTCTGTGGTGAGGCATTTGATAAATCAGCATTTGATACCTTTAAAATGTATTAAATCACATTTACTCTTTATTAAAGGCCTGAGTTAATTGAAGTTCTTGTTTGTGTGTTTACAGGAGAGAAACCCAATTCCTCAGCTCTCCTGTTTCCTTGTGGAGCCCTGAAAAGAGAAGTACTTCCTACAGTGCTTAGAGAAAAAGGTTGAACTTCCCCTGGAGACCCATTTTAATTAGTCAGTGATGATAAAAGTTGTACCTAAAGCTTGTGAACCAAATTGGAAGAAGTAAAAGTGGAACTTGCTGAGGAGAGGACAGGAGTAAACACTGGGAACTTGGATGGCTGCCCACAGCTCTGGGACCTGCAAATCTTTCATAGAACTTTTATGTGTCTTTTTTAGCCTAAAATAGTTACAATTCAGTGCAGTTAGGATGTTGTGAGTGCTGAACTGAAATAATAGAAATTAATGAATGAATTAATTATGATTGCTTGTCCTAATTGCAGGCATACCCCTGGAAAGCCTCACTGTTTATCAAACAGCCCAACACCCTGATCTGCAGGAATCTTTGAGCAGTTACTTCTCCCAAGAGGTACTGGACACTGATGTAGTTTGGGATTTTCTGAGGCAGGTGACAATGCTTCCCAGAATATTCTTTTTTTGGAAGTAGTGTAACTGAAATATCACTGGGCATCTTTGCTGTGCATCACAAATCAGAATCCAGGAATAACCTGCCCTACAGTTTGTGTAAAAGTAATTGCTTTTCATTTTTCAAGATTGCCCTTCTGGTTTTTCTATGTTAGGAGCCTCCATCACAGAATTACAGAATCAAGGAATGGTTTGGGTGGGAAGGGAGCTTAAAGCTCATGCAGTGCCCCCCCTGCCATGGCAGGGACACCTCCCACTGTCCCAGGCTGCTCCAAGCCCTGTCCAGCCTGGCCTTGGGCACTGCCAGGGATCAGGGGCTCCTTTGGGCACCTGTGCCAGGGCCTTACACCCTCACAGGGAGGAATTCCTTCCCAAAATCCCATCTAACCCTGCCCTCTGGCACTGGGAGCCATTCCCTGTGTGCTGTCCCCATGTGCCAAGGCCCTGGCACACTGCTGGAGGAGGGAGCTGTGCCAACTAAATCCCATCTAACCCTGCCCTCTGGCACTGGGAGCCATTCCCTGTGTGCTGTTCCCCTGTGCCAAGGCACTGGCACACTGCTGGAGAGAGTGAGCTGTGCCAACCCCTTCTTCTTTCCCCCAGGGGATCCCTGCCAGCATCGTGTTCTTCAGCCCATCTGGTGTCAAATTCTGCCTCCAGCACATCCAGAAGCTTTCAGGGGATTTGATCAACCAAGTCAAGGTATCTTCTCTTAAAAATGGTGGAATACAAGAGGCAATAAATTTGAGGTGGGCAAATGAGATAGAAGGGCTGTTAAACTACTGCAAACCTAGATTTTATCTTTGGTTTGTGTTTATTTCTCTGAAGAAAACCCCAGTTTATAGTAAATACAAATGATATTATACAGAATTATAGAATCCTAGAATGGGTTGGGTTGGAAGGGACCTTAAAACCCATCTTGTTCCACCCCCTTGCCATGGGCAGGGACACCTTCCACTACACCAGGTTGCTCCAACCCCATCCGACCTGGCCGTGGCTGGATTTTAAAAAAGAAATTGTTTTCCCCAACCAATTCCCCCATCTCCGTTGGGATAGACTTCATTTTCCCTTAGTGATGCCATGGTGTGAGGAGCTGTTGCTTGCACCAGGCTGCAGCTGATTAAAATTCCTCTCACTTTTCCCTGTTCTGTGGGACTCGGAGCTTTCAGTGTTTGTAATGGCGAGATAAATACTCATCCTCCCCGAGTCACTGCTAAGTAGCTCCATTGATGGGTGGCTTTTAATGCTGCAAATCTCCAGCCTGAGCTGGGGGAGCTGATGGCTGGGAGGAGCTGAGCTGGTGCTGTCCCTGCAGTTCGCTGCCATCGGCCCCAGCACGGCAGAGGCGCTGCGAGGCGCCGGCATCGCCGTGAGCTGCACTGCAGGGAGCCCCACGGCCCAGGACCTGGCTGCTGCCCTCCACGCTGCCCTGCACCCACGCAGCTGCTCGGGGCCCCTCTGAGGGCACAGCCTGCCCGGCGAGGTCTGCGTGGTGCTCCAGGAGGGCTTGTCCAATTTACAGACCTGCTGTCCTGCAAGAACGTGGGTTTTGGGATCATGAAGCACTGTCCTGGTCAGGGATGGGTGTGAGAAGGTTGCACTTAAATACTCTAAGAAAGCTGGGATCTGTCCAGCATCCTTAAAATATCCAGCTCTTCCCCTTCCTCCTGTGTGCACTGTGAATATTTTACCCTTGAAAAGCAGCTGTGAACACTGGGACACTGAAACCAGCCCCACACCTCCTCACCTCAGGTATCCCTCAGCACACAGCTCAGGTTGCATTGCTCTGTATGATCAGTTTTACTTGCACTTTTGTAGGAAAAACCCCTGTTCCAATGAAGTATTTTCTTCCGTAAACTTGTTTGTTTGTTGTTCTGCTTTTCAGATATTTGTACAAAAATGTTAATTGTAGATTCTTAGTGGAACAGGAGAACTCTTGTGGTGAAGTTGCTCTGTGTGGGGCTAATTCAGGTCAGCTGTTGCCCCTTGTTACCCTAACAGGGTCTTAAAAATTAGCTTTTGGTTTCTGTTCCTGTAATGAAGGATTTATTAACAGGGAAATAAACTGGCTTATCAGAGTTAATAATGGTGTTAGAGTTGTCTGTTCTGGATGTGGTTTATGCTTTAATTGTTTATCTCTGGAAGGGGAAAAATAATCCTATTTAGCACTAACACTCCCTCCAGCTAATGCCAGCGGCCTCACAGGAGATTTGAATCATAATGTACTCATTTATAATCCTCCTGAAAGTCATTTGTGTTGTTAGCACAGTGCTGAGGATCCTGGAGTAACAGAGAAACTCATTTGCTGCACAGTTCAGGTGAAGTCTGAGGATGGGACCTGAATTTCCATCCATGTGAGAGGCTCCACACCTGGAACAAGAGGGAAGCCAAGTTCTGTTCCTGTAAACTGAATAATTCCAGAGTGTGGGGTCATCAGTCACACCAGGCTCAGCAGGACATGTTTGGCTTATGAAACACTTCCCTGGAGCCAAGTTCTGTTCTTGTAAACTGAATAATTCCAGAGTGTGGGGTCATCAGTCACACCGGGCTCAGCAGGACACGTGTTTGGCTTATGAAACACTTCCCTGTCTCAGGATGAAATGGAATCCCAGGCTGGTTTGGGTTGGAAGGGACCTTAAACTCACCTAGTTCCGTAAGAATGCATGTAAAACCCATTCCTACCGTTCTCAAAAGTGGTTTATACTGTTATTATGCAATAAAGAACCACATTTATTTGCAGAAGAGCATCAGGACATCAGATGTTATAGTCTGGATAATTTTATTTTCAAATAATACATATTAGCAAAAAAACCCAGAGTCCTCACATGTTGAGGTAAGACCCCACTCACTGTTTGATTGGAGTTTACAGATCTTTTGGAAAAAAAATTAAAATTTGTCTTTCAAATAGTTTTAATTCTGTTGAATTAAAGTTTGCAGCTCTGAGGAGGGTCATAACCAAGAAAAACGAGGCAGACTGATGTTTATATTTAATAAATAAATTTTTATTTAAAAATATCCTCTCATTTATTCACAGTTTCAAGTCTGAAAAAGATAATACTATTCTTGATCAATTCCAACATAGCTGAAACCATTCACTTTCCAAAACAAAATCCCAGAGATGGCTGATAAACTTCAAGAGTCACATCAAAGCTAGAAAGGCACATGTTTTTGTGCAGGATCCTCCCTGGGATTAAGAAGTGCATCCACATATCCACAGAAATCTCCTGGTACAGCTTGGGCTGCCTTTAGCAGTGGAAGCGTTCCAGTGCAGCCCTGCTTACAAAACACATTTCAATAAATACCAAACCAGAGCAGCTGTGAGGTTACACTTTATGCAAAACACGGATTTCACTGCAAGAGAAAAAACCAGGAATTTCCCCACGGTGCAAAAGTTACATTTTCATCTCCAGAACTCCAAGCTGGCATTTCAAACAAAGAAACGCTGCGAGCCGAACACGGCGAGCTCTGTGGCGACAAAAAGGAATGCCCGTGCTTTCCCAGGTTCCAAGGGAACAACAGTGCTGAGAGCTCACCCCAACACCCACAAACAGCCCTGGGAACACGCAGTGCTCCCAGCAAGGCACTGGTGCTGCAGCCTGCAGGCTGCCCTCAGTGCGCGCCGGGGCTGCCCTCGCTCCGCGGGCCCAGCTGCTCCAGCAGGCTCAGCAGCAGCTCCGTGCGCTCCAGCAGCGACGGCCCCTTGTTGGCAGAGGCCCGGAGCAGCAGGGAGTAAACCTGCTTGTTTGTTCTCAGAGCTGCTTCCTCCTCGCTGCTGCCCCTGCAGAGAGAGCAGAGAGGCACAGCTCGTTACTGACCACAGCTCTGCGGGCTGCTCAAGAGCATTATTCAATAATGCTGGTGAGTGTCCCTGGGGATATCCTCAGCTCCCACCATTCCCTGCACTGCAGTCACAGCATTCTGTTTATAATGCAGGCAGGAACATAAAATATAAATATAATAGAATATAAAGTGTACAAGCAGCAGTCAGGTTAATTGCAAGTGCTTCAGGAATGACTGAGAAATGTTGAAGCAAATTAAATTCATCACACGCTTGGCAGGAATCAGGTTCATTTATTAAACAGAACAGGTAGTCAATAAAAAGCCACTGAAATGCAAAGTATTTCTGGGATAAGTTACAAGTATTCCCAGAACAAAGTATTACTTTCAATTACTTTTCCCCTCCAATTTGCACAGCCAAGTTCTGCTCATGACTCCACTTTGGGAGGGTAAAACTGATTTCATCCATTTTGACTGCCAGGCTGCAAGTTTGGCTATCAAACACTAATTTTATGGCATGTTTTACTGGTTTTTTTCCAAAGAGCACCTGAGTCCCTGAAGCAGCATTTGAGCTCAAATTTCCCCCCTTTTCACCCCATTATCAAGGCAGAAGGCAGAACTTCCCCTCTGCAGAGCAGAAAGGTGGAAATGCACACAGGATATACAGAAGGCACAAGAAGGGTTAAATCAAAGGTAGCTTCAAGCTTGGCCTCAAAGTTTCAAGGAGCTGAGGAGATTTATTTAAGAGTCCCCTTGCACAGCATTCAAACTGTAACAGGTTCCCCTGTGTGGAATCTTCAGTGCAAAACCTCAGGATGATGCCAAGGTAAATGTGGAGGTTAAAACCCTCCAAAACAAAAAATGAGGAGTTGCTCATGTTATGAGACAACAGAACTAAACCCATTTACTCAGTTAGCTGTGACATCTGCTTGGTAACATAAATTATCCTGTAAAAATCCTCTGTATTTCACATATCCAGACTGCCACCTTGTGGAAGCTCTTTTTTAGGAGGTGAAAGCTCCTAACATTGCCTGAAAAACAGCAAAAAGGCACCCAAGGCTGTGTTCTCTTCTCATGTTTTTTATTTACCAGTCTCCTAATATCAGCAGACAACTTCTTGGGCACAATGAACTCATTTCAGAGTTTACTTTTGGCAAAACAGCTCTTCCATCAGCAGTGCTTCAATCCCCAAAACTATTAACCCAACTTCCAAGCCTAAAAGAATCCTCTAAACCTATTGCCACATTTTCAGAACTGCACTTTATGTAACATTAGGAGCAGCTCCTGCAGTCACACACTTGCTGCAGGGGGAGTAAAAGGTATTTTCTGGGTCCCAGAAGAACACCACACACATTCAGATCGAATCAACAGAAGGAGTGGGGGAAGGAATTTGCTGCCACACCAAATCTCAACATCTCTTCAAAGTCAGCACAAAAAGAAGTCAGGTTTGTCCTGAATGCCAGCAGCAGGACAGAAGACTCCATTAGGAGTTAATAAATTCTCTGACACCAGTGCACACCTCCCCATATCCATCCCTCTCTTTGCTGCATTACTGATGTGCCTGAATTTCTTCTCAAGTGCTCTGCTTGCCAAACTCCAGTGACATTTTATCAGCAAGATGCATCAAGAGACCAGCAGCACCCAGGAGCTTCTCCCCCAGAAACTCTGCTCAGTCACACACCAATCTCACTCCAGTCAGGATAAAGGACACCAAGTTTCAACTTACCCAATCTTTTTTTTGCTTGAAGTTAACAATTTAATGGATTGGAGGAGAAGGAAGGACATCCTGGACTCAAAAATCCCAAGCAGTTTCAAGACTTCCTCTTTATTAAGGCCTGCAGAGGAATCGTTCACTGACACGCTCTCAGCAGGACTTTTATCCTTGCTGATCTACAGGAGACAAACAACCCAAAATAATTCCACTGAATTCCACCTCTTAAATACAGGGAATGGTTTAAAAAAACCCTCTTGCAGGTGAGCTGACTTTTTGATGTGTTACCCAAACTGCCAGCAAGGGACACACACGTCAGCACTCCTGCAAGTAATTAGTGACTGAGGCACCAGGAACATAATTCACACTGGCTACAGACAGCCCTGCATGTTTAATATTTAAATATTAAATATACCAGAGACAGAGAACTTCTTGTATTATACACAGATTCTGAAGTTCTTAGAGAAGACTTTTAAGGGATAGCAGAGCTGCACAAAAAGAAATTCATTCAGAGTCAGACCACATTTGTACAGAAATATGTTTTAATCCATCTTTGGATCATGTTCTAGAGGAGTTTTTTTTTATCCACTTCCAGGTTAAGGGAGAGCTGCAATACAACTAACTCTGTCCACACTCTTTGAGCCACTGGCTCTATGGAGAAGTAACCAAGGAATATTTTAACTGCCAAATGCCCCTTCATTTGTGAAGGCATAAGCTGGAAGGGGGCAGGTATCACACCACTTGAAGTTCCTTTACCTGTTCAGTTTCTGCCACAAGCTCCTTCCTGATGAGCTGAAATGCACCCTTGGTTTTGGTCATTATATCAAGGGCCCCAGACAGAGTCTTCAATTTCCCAGCACTGCTGTTCTGACCTAAAAAAATTAAGTACAAAAGGCTAATGTTACAGACTGTATTTCTCTTCCATCCAAAAACTTCAGGAGTTAGGAAGAAAGCCCTTACTGCCCTAGCCAGCTGAAAAGCAGCAAGATAAAAGTGCCTTGTCTCCTCTCTTGAGGAAAATTCCATTCTGAGCAGCAGATCGCTCCTGCTCTCATATAAATTTAGTTATCTAAAAATGAAACCAAGTAGGCAGTGGTGGTTTGGAAAGCTGTTTAAAGCCAGAGCTGCACTTACTGGCCATCTGGAACTCTGCAAAGGCCACTCTCTCCAGCTGCACACGCAGGAACTCGCAGGGGGCATCCTTCAGGAGCTGGAAGAGCCGCACTGCTTTGCTGTAGTGCAGCTCAGCGAGGACACGGTGCTGCTTCCTCAGGTGCTCATCACCAACCTGCACTCACAGGAGGGCACACAGTGAATCCCCCCTCTCTGCATGTTCATCAGGAGCCACTGCAAAGGCTCACTTGGAGAGGGTTGGGAAGCAGCACGCGTTTCTTTGGTTAAGTAATTGAAATAAATATATCCCAGCTACAGGTAGAAAATAAATATCAGCTCCACACATACTGAACATGTTAAAGATGGAGTTCAGAAATCCAAAGAGCCTGGGGCAATACCTGGTTCCTGAGGCAGCTGTGGTACATGGAAGCCAGCCTGTGGTGGATGGTGGCAGCTCGGTACTGGCACAGGGGCTGTCGTTCAGACACTGTATCAACATCACAGTACTTCAAGGACTTCATCATGGCTTCACTGACTTCCTTCTCTATCTACAACACAAATAAATACAAATGTCAGGAAAACATCCCTGAAGAAGGGCATGTAGTGTAGGACAAAGGGGAAACAGCCTTAAGCTGAAAGAAGGAAGATTTAGAGTAGATATTGGGAAGGAATTGTTCCCTGTGAGGGTGGGCAGGCCCTGGCACAGGGTGCCCAGAGCAGCTGTGGCTGCCCCTGGATCCCTGGCAGTGCCCAAGGTCAGGCTGGATGGGGCCTGGAGCACACTGGGATAGTGGAAGGTTTTACGTTTTTTTTTCCAACCCAAACCACTTTATGATTGTACAATTGCAGTACCAATTTTGCTCCCTGTTCAGTTTTCCAGGATGCCAACAATGCATTTTTTCAGACACAATGAATGCCCTCTGTTACCTGCTCCTGAGCCTTTCTGGATAAGGGAGCATAATCCTGCTGCAGAGTTGCCATGGTGAAATACGTTGTAGACAGCTCCCAGTTCACAGAATCCCAAACAGCTGGATGCACATCCCTCTTCCCCAGAGACCTCAGTGCCTTCAGGTAGTAGTCAATAGCCTACAAATGACAAAATCATGCACACAGTTACTGCCTGCATTTCTAACAGCTACAAAACAACTTCCCTTTAGTCAAAATATCTCCCTGAGCCCTCTTCAGTATTTGCCATCTGATAATCACTTTAATTCTGACCATGCAATTCTTCTCCCTTGTGTGTGACACTGCATTGTGTTCAACAACACCACCAATGTCCTGACAGCACGGATTAGGGTAGTATGGAGGCAGGACAGCCATCCCAGATTATTCCACCCAAATTTAAACATATTTACCAAAATATTCACAAATACCTCACAGTAGAAGTCATTTTGGTGTTTGGGGTTACCTTATTGTAATAAAGGGCCTCTTCTGGGGAAAACTCCCTTTTGAAGTCCCCTTCAGCTGCACAGTGGGCCTGGGCACAGATCCTCATCAGCCTCCCCGTGTTGCACAGCAGAAGGGCAGCATTGGTGGCATCATCAATGGACTCAAAATTCTGAATTCCTTCTTCAAAGCAGGAGAAACTTTTCTTCCAGAGCTGCTGCTCTGTCGTTGAGACGTTTTTACTCACTAGGGTGAAGCACAAGACTTAGAGACTCAAATTCCTCAGAGTTTGAAGTTTTCCCTGATGGATTTTTGAGATCATTCTACACATTTTGGAGGAATTTTTCCAAACTGTATACTCCATTAATCAGTTTAGGCTCAATTAACTACAGTTTACAAGCCACTGTGATCTACTGTAAACAAATAATCACAATGGACATTGAAAAACTACAAAGTCATTTAAATGTCCTCTTTATAAACAGAAATAGATTTTTCATACAAGTAGTGAACTTGATCACTGCTGTAGCTCCATGAAATGGTCAGGAATAGAAAAAGGATACTTGCCCACTCTCTCAGTCTGCACTGCAGCTGCCTGGTTCATGTAGAACACTCCAATCTCATTCCTGATATTGCCCATCCTCTTGAGCACCTGGATGTGCTGCTCTGGGTTTTGGCTTTTTAAGTTACTGAAGAGTAGGATTTCATAAGCTGCTTCATAGCATTTACAGCTGACAGAAAGCTGGTATTCCAAGTCTGTGGATAAATCTGTAGCCCAGGCAAACACTGGAAAACAAAATGCAAAGCCTTGGTGTCAAACAGTATTTCTCTAATTTAAGTCTAGGGGAAAATGTCCAGAGAAAGTACAAGACTCAGGTAGATTTTGTTTATCACTGAAACAGTTACTGCCTTTAGTTGTTTCACAGCTTCAGGCCATGTCATACAATATCTTGACAACTCCCTTCTGTATGACAGGCAGGCTGAGCCTTCTCTGAAGAAAGCACAAGTGAAGTGCAATAATCCCTGTGCCACAAGTTCTCCAGTGCATGGTTTTGAGGAAACCCAGTGGATTATTTATGTGTGTCACATATCCAAAGTCTAGCACTTCTCCTGTGTCAGGATCATACCTTGGCACCTGGATTCTCTGTGAAGGCTGTGTAATATCTCCTGATCTTCTTTAGTCTGGTAATTATATTCCTCAAGGTAAGCTGCTCTGTTGTTTGCATTCTGAGCCAGCATTAACTGGATATCTCCACAAAGGGTTAAGCACTGACACAGGAACAGCAGCACCTCGGGCAGCATGCTGCCACACAGACAGCAGTAGGTATCTGGTGGGAAACAAAACCAACGTGGATGAGGGAGGGGGAAAGAGAAGAATTACACATCAAAAGGCTTGACACAGACTGACAAGATAATTGGGTTTTATGTTACCTGTCTGCAGAGAATAAGTGTGACAATGTGTTATCCTTAGAAGAAATAACCTATTTTAAAGTCAGTTGCTCTACACAGCTGATAGTTCAAAAAGAGCCTCTATGGTGTCCAAGATGAGCAGTCACTCTGGTAATTACAAATGCTAACCTCAGATTTGACCAAGAGAAAATGGACTTTTTGCAGATTAACTCAAGGGAAATACAGCCTGAAAAGTTAATTTCCAAAAGGTAGAGTTTAAAGCTGCTTCTCAAGTCTATAAAAGACTGAAAGCTGCAGAGTCCTGTGAGTTATTAAGAGGTCTATTGATGCTTTGTGCTAAGATCAAGTGGGTTTGCTTTATAAACCTCCTCCTGCCCTAAGACAGGAGCCTTCCCTTATGGCAGGGAAATGGCAGCACTTTAGCACTAAGCTACTGGCATTTCCCAGTTAGTTACTCTCATTATGGCAGTATCAGTCTAAACAGCCTGATTTTACTTTTTTCCTTTTCCTCAGTAATACTTCAAGATGTATTCTATTTTAGAGGAGCATCCAATTCAAACCTCAAGAGGTTTAGTATTTCTCAGAGTCAAATCTATGTTTAAATAACATGGGAACCACCAGGGAAAAAACACCAGCTTGCAGCAGCATATCTTAGAGCACAGAATACTGTCTTGGCCTTGGCACCAGGACAGACTCTCCCAAATTCAACTGCTCTGGAGCTCCAAATGTGCCCTGAAGTTCCCAACCTGTCAAAATGGGATCATCTTTTTATTGATCAGTGACTGAAGTTATCCTCACTACGGACTTCTGCCCTGAATACTGAGCTGGACACTGACTTCAGTTAAACACAAGCTTGTCAGACTTGTCACTGCACACCACAGGGAAAAATCATGCACAGCAGTGTCTGATGTGGTGACAGGTCTCTCCAGGCAGTGGCACAGGTGACAAATCCATCCAAGGAACTTACCATGGCACTGCAAGGCCAGCTTGATGTAGCGCAGCGCTCGCCCGTATTTCTGCAGGATCATAGCAGCATCAGACAGGACATAATAAGCTCTTGATGACTTCAGGATGAGCTGGAGTTTCATTTTATATTGCCACGATCCAGGAATCATTCCTGACTGACTGGAATGCTTGCCCTTCTGGAAGGAGCCCACTGTGAGAGGAACAGAACCTTGTCAGTGACTCTCCCCTCTAGCACGTGCCAGAGGCTGGACAGGAACAGGCAGGATGGGAACTGCCTGATCACAGCCCTGCACAGGCAGAGCTCTGCAGCTCATCTGCAGAACAGAGCCAACACGTGGCACTTCCCCTTGCACTGCACCCAACAGCAGCATGCTGGAAGGCAGTGGGACAGTGACAGTGCAGGTGACCTCTCTGATCTCTGACAGCTTGTGAAACACAGGAGCAGAGGCCAACACTGTTCCCTCAGGGAGCAATAGAAAAACCACAACAAAGTCACAGGCAGAATTTGGCATGTTCTCTACCACATCCTCAAGATAAATGCTCAGTTGCTGTATGAACAGTCTCACTGAGAAAGCTTCCAAGTGTGGGATTGCCCTCCAGCACACAGGAACCTGGATAAGCTGGTCCTTCCTACAAGGGAAAACAAGCACTCTCACACTTATTTCAGGATATCCTCTGCATAAAGTGATGAAGCTTTTCTTTGAAGCTGCAGTGGTTATGGAGCCAGAAAAAACTGATCCTGATTTAAGGCCTCTCCCCACCAAGGGACAGAATTTTGCCCTGACAGCATTTGCACACAGAAATGAGTCTCTTGGTAAGGTGAATTTACAAGGCCTGACTTGTAAATCCACTATCTTACAATGTTTATATATAAATATATAGTAAGTAAATATAATAAATTCTTAAGCAGTACATGTTCTACTAGGACAAAGGCCAATCTAAAACAGTAACACCCCAGCCAGCTAAAGACACACACACTGTACATACCCTGTATCCACTCACAGGTAGTTCTCTTGAAGTTAGAAATCCCAGTATTTACAGCATTTATCCTTTCCATGTGTACATAAATATGTAGATGTGGCAGAGGAAAGCCATAATTCACATCACAGCAAACAAACCCATGGACTGGGACACAGCAGTGAGCAAGTAGCTCTGCTGCTGCTTCGGGGACGGACTCAAGCACAGATCCAGGAATCTGTGTGAGTGTGAATAACTCAAAATTGAACTGGCTTCTTATTCAGAGATTTTTCAAAGGCAGAAGGGAGGAGAAAGGAAAGAATAAAGAACTGCCAAAATAGGCAAGACAATTTTTTTTCCCCTGGTCTGTGCTTACAGGGCTCCTTGCCCTGCAGAGAACTCTGCTACTTTCAAACAAAAAGCCATTCCTGGAACTTTTTATATCACTCCAGAACAAAATAAAATAAAGAGACTGTAGTCTGTTTGTAGTCCTGTAACTCCAGGAGTTTGAGCATTTAAGCAAACAAAACATTTCTAATTTGCTGCTTCTTTTCACAACAGTAGAGGTACAAGAAAGAAAACAAAATCCCAGTTAACATTTTATATGCAATTCAAGCACCAAGCCTAATGTAGGAACAAAACCTGCCAGAAGGGAGAAATTCTTCCAGAAAACATCCAGGCCACACACACATAAAGAAATTAAGCCTATTTTTAAATCAACCCACAAAACTTAGGGTGCTGCACATACCAAACCTCAAAATACCAAGCCTTTATAGAAGTCATCTGAAAGCCACATCTAAATAGGGTCCAGTAAAATAATGTGTTGACTAATAAAAGATTCTTTGCTATGCAAAATAACTCAAATGAGCTCCTCTTTTCATATTTAAAAAGGAACAGACTGTTCTCCAATTTTCAGTGCACTTTTCCTTAGGCAATGCTGTAATTAGTGATTTAAGCACACTGTTTTGACAATCAAAATAAAGTAGCAGCAGTTTGTGTTGGCACTGGAAAGGTCTTATTTGCACAACAATACAACTTACTTTTGTCTAGAAATAAGGCCATCTGTTTTTCCAGAGACTCAGGACCACCACTGGTGGATTCATCCTCATATTTCAACGGGATTGGAGTGCTGGGGTCAGCTGCAGGAAGGTCACCTTCTTTTTTAACACTGCTGTCAACAGACTTCAAACCCTACAAAAGGGAGAAATCATTTTGTTCACCTTGAGAGCAATGTTTAGCAAACAGAGCAGATGAAGAATTGGGTGGGAGGTGAAGCATCCTCAGGAAGCTGGCAGTGAACTCACCTCCAGGACGTGGTTGAGCACCAGCCTGCAGCGCTCCTCGGTGCCGTGGCAGACAGGGAAAGCACAGCTGGGCTTCAGTGGGGCACCAGGGAGGGACCAGAAGAAATGGTGACACAGGAAATACAAAATTACTAGTCACAATATGTAAATGAGAGGTAACATCAAGACAAAGTGGGATATGGTAAAGAAAAAAAATCTACACAAAGCTTTTACCATGGAATTCAACCATCTCAGATTTTATGAGCAGCCCATGAAGTGTTTCCTTGCCCACTTCAGTTAACCTGAAGGCAAAACTAGCAGGGAACTGAATTTCACCACCCATGAACTGAATCATCCAGGAAAACCCCTAAATACCCCCAGTGTCACTTACACGTATTCGATGCACAGACTTGTACTTTTCTGGTACTGACAACTCCCCAACAGATTTGATGATTGCCACTGCTTTATTGTCATCTGGGGGATCAGAACTGTTGCTGTAAGAACCATTTTCATCACTGTCTGGCATCTCTTCCTCTTCCTCACTGTAACTTTCATCAGAATTTCCATTTATAGGGAAGTCTGCACTGTCTTCTTTTTTAGGTTCATCCAGCTGAAAAAGCTCTGATAACATGTAGTTTGCTGAAGCAATAATCTTTGCAAAGAAGAGAAAAAAATTATTCAATCTCAAGTTAAATTTTTCTTTTGAGAGGAAAGAATATAAATTATCTTAGAATAAGGAGGACAGAGGACATGCAAAGAGGTGTTGATAATGTGTTAATACAGCCTGAGCTAACTCCCTGGAAGGGAAAAGGATCCAAGCTGATCAAGTTCAAAAGAGAATAAAAACCAATTGGTAGAGAACAAGTACTGCCTGTTCTGACAGCCTGCAGATCACAGGAGACAACACAAGGAAAAAAAAAACCAAAAAAACCTGAAGAGATTCCATTGGGATTTTGAAAACCTTTCACAACTCTAGAAAGAATCCACATTCTTATTAGTTTCCTCTTCTAATCCATTCTAAATATGACTCAGATTTTTCACATCACATTTTTGGGATTCATTTTCAGCTGAAAACAGCTTAAATCATTTAGAGTCTCTCTAGCCCAAGCCAGTTCTCAAGGCAGGTTGCCCAGAACTGTGTCCACCTGGGCTTTGAGTATCTGAAATGATGGAGACTACAACTTCTCTGGTTGGCCTGGTCCAGTTTTCAGCCACTTTCAGAGTAAAAATGTTCATATATTCACATTTTACACTTTTTATCCAGGATCTGCTCCCAAAGGAGCAAGAACAACAGACTGAACATAATGAGAAGTTCCTTTTTAGATCAGGACAGAAGACTTGTGCTGCAATGAGGGGCAGCAGAAAATACTAGTTTAAAAAATAGCATGGGGATTATTTAAAAATAAAAGTTTTTTAAGTTTGTTTATAAATTGAAATTCTCTCCTTTGGGAGGAAGAAGTAGCATACTATTTATTACCAGGTTTATTATGATTACAGCATCTGTTGTTTATTAAGATTACACCATATTTACACAAAAGTGCAAGAAAACTTTCAATTCTCACTTGAGGATGTCTGCCATTGTCCAACAACTTCAGACAATTCAGGAGCAATGTTCTGATTGTGCCATAGTGTTTCTTGTTCTGGTTTTTCTTCAACATCATATTGCAAGCAACTCTAAAAAGAAAGTTTAACAAAACAGTGAAATCCCTGGATAATTGCTTTGTGCTAGAGAAAAAAAAAGCTTTAAACAATATTCTACAATTGTAGATCTTCCAAACTTTCTAATGAGTCTACAAGACTCTGTCAGCAAAGAAGTTTAAATGGAGAAATGGTGAACAAGAAAAAGTCTCTTTTGCTCTAGTGGGACTAAGATTTAGATAGTTTGTACATGACTGTCATTTGATCATGATTTTTGCTCTGTGCTCTGAATAGAACTGCACCAAGAATGAAGTACTTCAATAAAAATGATAAAAACTCACTTGTACAGCAGAATTGCCACTGGCATTGTGAAAGGGTTTTGGTATTTGTCTTCAGTCTCTTCACAAAGTGTGGTGAGGTCGTAGAGCTTTACTATGTCACTCCCACTTGCTGAAAAGGAAAATCTTTCATTAATCAACATCACATGAACATCAATCTTTTCAAACTGATCTAAACCTTCTTACCTTTAAACAGCCAATAGGTGTGTCCTTCTTTGGTGCAATTTGATTTCAGAAAAGATAAGATATTTTGAGCAATATCTTTTATCACTTTGGTAGAAAAATTGGAGTTTTCCAAATTGGGAATATCTTCAGTCTTGATCATTTCATATTTCTGCAAAGAACAGAAATTAAGACTCAAGCTCAGGAGGGTTTTGAGACACCAAAATTAATATAGCAGTGTCTCTATCAACAGCTAGAAGAAACAAAGTCTGGTATTATAATAAATTGAGTTAATTTCTATTATTTACTTTAAGCAAGCACATCTTAACTACACCTTGACAAAGCTTTAAGAAGGATCCATTTCTGTCACAAACATGGTGAATGGAGAACAAATGAGGAAAAATAAGGGGCAGAAGGTACAACAACTGCTACTTCAACCAAACCTAGTCAGCCTAGGAAACAACTCCAGGCTACCAGGTAGAACAGAAACACAGCTGCTCTACAGTAAAACAGCAGAAACAAACACTCAAAAGCTTGCATCTGTCTTGGCAAGGGAACACTGCAGATTTCAAGATGCAAGAAACTGATTTCTGCTGTTGCATTTTTTCATTTTGCCTTCACTCCAACACCATGGGAAGGAATCTTGCATGCGTGAAAGGGAGGGGAAGAAAGAACACACTATTTTTAGATGACTGCTGCAAGCTGTCCAAGATGCTTTTCATTCTGCACCACAGGATTTTTGTCATCTTTGCTCAGAACAGTGTGAAGGATTTGGGATAACTGAGGCAGTTTTAGAAGATGAAGAATGAATTATTATTTTAAGGCATAATGCCAAGAGCCAGACTTACCTGAACAATTCCATTGACATGAAAGCACATCACAAGCTCTGGTACGTTGCATATTAAGTTGTCCAACCAATAGTCAATCCCTGTTAGCACATTTATTGGCTTGTTGTTATCCCTAAAATAAAATATTTCTAGTGTTACTTAAATCTTTGTTTACCCTTCAGGAAATATTAGGGATGTTTACTAATGGGATTTAGGTGTAAGTCACCTGAGAGTGGATGAACACTAAAACCATTATTTGTGAATTGTTGTATTAATGAGTTATAACAAAAGAGATGTGCTGATTAATGGAATATGCTCACATTCCATCCGCAGTCTGGAGTTTTTGCCCACATTTAACAGGCTTCAGACATCACACTATTACCAAGATAAGTACTTCAGAAGTTCTAAAGGAAAAGCATTTTTAGCTGCAACTAATTATAGCACAAACCTACTCTCAAACCTTCCAACACTCCTTGCAGAGCAAGGTACTGTTAACTCCTATGCGTGTCTTAAAAAGATGACAAATACACCAAATCAGCTTCAAGTTTTTGCTCACTGTTTGCCTATGTAAAGGCAGGAACAGAACGAGTGGTAATGAAGGGACTGACATTAAATTAGGACTGGAATAGTTCTGTCTCACTGCTCAGTAACATTTTAAGTGCTTATGCTCAACAAACAGCTACTGAAATTCAGACTCCCAGGAAGAGAAATGTTATTGCTCTCTTTTATAAAAATAGCAAAAAATACACATTGCTAACTAGGAAGCAGAGTAACAAATCAATCAAGGCTGGTATAAATAATATCTATGAACTTCTGAGCTCACCTGAGACGCAGGCTCACAGCAGGGTATCTCCCACCTCCAAATATTGGCATGTTTGATCCCACCAGCATGTGGATATCTTCAAAGGTCCACAGGATATTACGAACAAAGTCATTTTTAAGTCCCTTGTTAAGAGAAAACAGAATTGGCCAGTAAACCGGTGGCATAACACTTGTTCTCCATGACATTCTGTGGAATTATGAGACAGCAAGAAGCCAAAGCAGCAAATAAAAGCCAGCACGTGACAAACCCAGCGCGTTCACGGGAACTTAAAAGTGCAGATGCCACAAAAGCTACTTCTACAGGGATGAGGTTTGGCCTTGGCTCCAGTTTAGGCCTGGTTTGGAGGCGCTGGTTTAACCTGGGGGGTTCAGCTCTCACATAAAGCATACCTGACTGTTCTCCCCGTCATTGAACAAAGGAGTCAGGTTTTGTTCTCTGGGGGCTGAGGCCACGTGCCCCACTAGATATGAGGGTTCAAGAGGCACATTTCCCTGTGGAGAGCACAAGGATAACGAGTGATTCTGCTGCTGAGGTCAAGTCAGCCATTTAAAAAGATATGAACAACAAAAGCATGTAAGGGAAAAAAATTTACCTCCAACATCTTTAAATAAATCTGCATAAAACTGCAAAAAGCCTCTAGGCAGTGACTAGAATGCTTCTTTTCTACAGTTAGTGCCAAAATGTAGGGTTTTGTAATATTCTCAGAGGCTCTGGGAAGAAACCAGGAAGAATTTACAGGAGCTCCTTATTAACCCAGGGCCAACACCAGATTACCAGTGTCCAGAAGCAAAACCTCTATCCTGCTGGATTATTTATGAACTAAAGACAATGGCACTGTGCAAATGCCCAACACCTTCTTTATGATAAAAAGTCTGCTGAATGGAGCAATGGCTCCTAAGGAGGGTGGAAGAGAGGAGGAGTCCATTTCCTAAAAGCTTTCAAGCACTGAAGCATTTCTCCATTTCACACAACACATGCAGTTATAATTTTATGGCCAATGGAGGTTAGAAACTCCCTAAATTTGGCAGATCAGTTGGTAACACTGTGCAAGCACAATTGTAGCATCATTATTATATTAATGCAGACTGAAGACAGCAGACCTTTCAACCTCTCCAAAATTTAATCAATTCTGTTTCATATCACTCACAAAAACCACAGGAATTAACAGTTTTCATAAATAAGTTTAGCCAGAATAGAAACCCTGAATTAGGGCCTGATACTAATCATAGCTTGTTGCATAATTGCTGTAAACATCTCCCCTTCCACTTGTGTAATCTCATGGCAAGTATTTTTAAGTACTGCTTAACTGTTTTCCCTTTTCAGAAATTTTCATTTTCCTCTTCACCTAACAAATTCAGGGCCACCAGAAGATGGATTTTAATGGAAGATTTAAAAAGAAAGTCCAGAACCTTAAGCTTCCAAACACATCTTCTGATTATGAGCATTTTCCTACTTTTAGGTAAAGGCACTGATGAATACTCTTAGCCAAAGGCTTTGTTTCTCAAAGATGCTGGGATAAATAGCAATTCAGCATTACAGTGACAGAACAAATATCTGCATTTTGGAGCTCTGAATCACTGGCAAATCTGGAACTGCACCTCCTGCCAAGTTCTCCTCATGCCTTAGCTCAGCTCTTTCAGCACAGGGAGCTGCAGCAGCACTTCTGAGAACCTTTCCCCATCTGTGGCTGTACAAACTCTGTGGTGCCACGTAAAACATTCTTCATACCAACCTGGTTAGAGGCACCTGGATCTTCAGATAGCGAGGAAGGCATTTCAAAAGGAGCTGGCCAGGAGGCCCTTCCTGCTTCATCACTCTCACCTGCAACAGGACCCTCCTGGTGCTGCTTGGAAGTGGAAGGAACAGGCTGAGCAGCTCCATCTCCATTAATGCTGACAAGGAAACATTTACAAGTTCAGCTGACAAGATGCAAACAGATCCATTTTTAGAGTTGTTATGTTTGATGCACCCTTGCCAACAAATGACTTGGCTGATATGCAGTTAATTAAGTCACGCTGTTTATTTTATTCTTCAGTATTTCAATTTTAAAATAAAATACTTCCATTTCTGTGAAAACATTTTCATGCTATTTCCTGACCTCACCCCTCAATTCCCTCTGTTTAAAGAAGAAGCAGTAAATAAGTCAGAGCATAATGGAATTTTAACATTTACTCCAAGACCAAAAACCAAACAGAAGTGCAGAATGCAAGTTTCATGCAGACAAAAGGTTACCTGTAATACAAAAACTTAGAAAGTATTGCCTTCTGGTACCAATGTTCTTTACTCTTCTTTTTTCTTTGCCATTTCTGATCTATCAGCCTTTGATAAAACTCTTTCAGCCATGTCCAGTCTCCTGTCTAGGCAACAGAAGAAATATGAAAATAATGTCAAGAAGCATCTGCAAAGTAAACCAAGTACCTAATAAACTCACAAATACTCCTCCCCAAGAAGAAACCAAGAAAAAAACTTCAGAGCTGAAGTCCTGAATTGGTCATTTATTGAAACTATAGCTTCTAGGAAAGTTACGTTCCTACTGATAATTTGACTTAACTAGGAAATCAGATAGATAAGAGGCTACATAGTAAGAAATACATATTGCTTATAAAATAAATCAAATGGTATAGCAACACTGAAGTAATGACACAAAAGTGAGATAAATATTAACACTACAATGCCATAAACACAGGACATCAGTGTAGTTTGTGGGTAAATTGCTGCAGAACAGAACACCCTTGGCACCCACATATGATTTTTAGGGATTTTCAGACTTTTTTTTGCTACTCCATTCCTGAAATAATGCATTTTGCCCACGTGCCACAGTTACCAAGAATCAAGTGGCTCACCTGAGACGATCTCATGAAGAGTTCCTGGATATCCAACTCATCCAGCAGGAGTGTTCTCCCAATTCTGTGCACTGCCATGCTCACATGGGATTTGCTGTAAGGGATCTTCAGCAGTTTTTTGATGTTCTTGCAGAAGGAAAGTGAAAAGAGAAAGTATTTAATATAACTATGCTGCATGGAAAACAACTGTCAGGAAACTAAGGCTCCATCATGTGTAAGTGATTTGGGAAAACTCCACCACTCAAACATCCCCCTCCTTCCTTCTTCTTCCCCCTTTGGTCAGTCAGAGTCCCCTCTCCTGGCTGTGTCTGTTCCCAGTTTTCCATGCACTCCCACACCCCTGCCAGCAGGACTGGATGAGAAACAGGAAAATCCTTGGCTCTGTGCAAGGCCTGCTCAGCAACAACAAAAACATCTCTGTATTATCAAGTTGTGCTCAGGACAATCCCAAAGCAGTCCCTTTCCAGCCACTGGGAAGAAAATTAATGCCACCCCAGCCCACATGGTCAATAAAACCTGACAGTGCCAGGGATTTGAAAACCATTCCACAAGAAAATGCATTTGCTGAGGGCAGAGAACACAAATGACAGTCATAAAGAGACCAAATCATCAGGAGAACAGCACACATGGCTTAAACACATTCTCTGATTTGATCACCATGACCAGGTACCAACAAAAATGACAAAAATATCCAAGGGGATGATTTGGACTGTGAACCTTTATTTTCACAGCATGAATATCAATTCTTTGCCAGGTGTCCAAAGCAATCCAGACAGAGATCTAAATCTGAATACAAATCTGACAAATATTAGCATGAGCATGCTTCCTCTTCTGAGTAGCTTCATCTGAATTCTACAGATAGTACCAGCACCGAAAGAGCTGACAAAAAACAAAGGAAAGAAAAAGTTGAAGGGCAGCTCTCTCTTCCAGATAAGAATAGAAGTAAACCATCTCGAGAGCAACAGTTTGCATCAAAATAACTGACTTCAAACACACAAAACAACTACCTTGCAAGACTGATGTGCTGCATTCATTAAACTGCACACCTCAGCTGTAAATTATTTGTAGAATTCCAGAGGAAATATGATTTTTCTCTCCACATTTCTTATTCAGTATTCACAACTCCCTTACTTGGTGATCTGTGATTCACTAAGGGATCTTTCCAGATACCATGACAGCATCTTAAAGGTTTATGCAATATAAGAATTTGAATGAGAGAATTTAAGATGTGTCCATACCTCTGAATCAGATACAACATCCACATCATTTCCAACGGAGTCAATGAAGTCATAGGCCATCCCAAAGCTATTAAAAAAAACATTACAAGACAGTTCCAGTGTGACATTACAGACCTGGCTTTTATAGTCATTATATCTTTGAATGGCTTCGTAAAAAAAAAAAAATACCCAGCTAAACATCCCCTAGTGTAATAAGACCTAAAATTAACAAAGTGAAGATTTCATCTTCATATTCTGCAAGTTTTTCAAATATGTCTTTGAAAGTGCTTAGATCTAATTTCAGGACATTTAGAACACTTCAAGTTTTGTGGAAATCAAGAAAAATCAGAGAACATGAAGGATTCTTTTAACACTGAAAATAAGAAGAGTTCTTCAAGGAGTTTCTCTTTAAGGCATTAAGTATATTAAAGACTTTAATTTTAGTAGTTCTAATTGAATTTTACCTCTTATTCACATTTTCCAGAACTGCCCTACATGTTGTAACAGACACATTGTCTCTTTCCTCCACCCTTGTTAAGGAAATTACAAGGTACTTAAGCTGGAATATTTCAATGTACAGATCATTCTTTAACACAAATCCAGATACTACTAAAATCCAAAACATACATGATGTGCAAGCTATACTTTTGTTATCAGCTTTTTAATACTGACACTAGAGAAAGAGATTGAACTGCCAGACACAATCATAGTATCTAAAATAAACATGAAAAATTGATAAAGCCCTGAAGAACATGTTAGTCTGCTCTGAAAAGTACAGCTCCTAAAAGAGATGATGAGGATGTAAACAGACCTTGAACAAACTGTTCAATTTTACTGACTGGCTGACTTGGTGTGAATTTGCTTGCTCAGCACAGGACTTGAGCCTGCTGTTTATGAACACTCTGAACTCATTCAACAATTCAGCAAACACCCACACAAAGGTAACACTGCTTCTGGGTGTGCCCCTCATTTCACCTATAGTGTGACAGAAATATGAAATCCTGATTAAATACGAAATTTCATTTGCCATTAGTCAGGTCCAGTTTCTAAAGATCCAGAGAGCTGTAAATTGGTTTCCAAGGGGAAGCAACCACATGTTCCATTTCACCTGTTATCAAAGGCAGAAGGGCTGGCTGAACCAGTCCAGTTTGATTTGGGCCAACCAGGCAAGAACAAGAAGTCAGTTTGACTCTCTGAGGCAAGGTGTCAACAGGCACGTGAACAAATAAACAAAACCATCTCTGTATGTTATAGAAATAATCACCATCATCAAACATTTACTAATGAGACAAGACCATAGAGGCAACAACTCAAAATGAAAAAGCAGAGGGAGAATGCTTAAAATAAAGCCATATGTAGTTGCTATGGTAAAACCTGTACTTTTTACTTTAAATTACATAGGATCCAAGTTCACAATCAGAATTGCTTTTAAAGGCCTGGAAAAAAATAGGGGCTGCTGTCATTTACCTTGAGAAGGGTTTACTTTTCTTGCTGTTGCCCAGAATGGTTGTCCCTGCTGGTCCCAGCTTGGCACTCTCCCGTAGCCAGTTGGCAGGAGGCAGCTTCAGGTCTGTTTTCTCCTGCAGACGGGCAAAGGCTGCCTGAGGAGGGGCTGAGGAGTATTTCACCACAGCACAGCTCTTCACCTCGCTGCCTCCGAGGAACAGCACCGAGCCCTGGTTTCCAGAGAGAAATCAGCCTTCTGCTTAAGTGCTGGCAATTAAAACTACCAGGCTTGTTATGTGATAAGTTATTTTTAAGGCTAAGTGAGCAAAATCCAGTTCTATATTCACTTACCTTTCCTCAGCACACACAGTTTTCCAGTTATCCCAATTCCAATTAATGTCAAGCATAAGCTTCACTTTAGGAATTATCACAGAAACATTGAGGTTGGAAAAGACCTCCAGGATTATCAAATCCTATCTGTGATGGATCACCACACTGTCACCCAGACCAGAGATCTGAGGAACACATCCAGTCTTTCCTTGGACACCTCCAGGGATGGGGGGGCCTGTTCCAACACTTGACAACCCCTTCCCTCAAGGAATTCTTCCTGGTGCCCAACCTGAGAGCCCCTTCCCAGCTCCCTCAGCCCCTCCTGGGGCTCCAGAGCCTTCCCCAGCTCCGTTCCCTGCCCTGCACACGCTCCAGCCCCTCAGTGTCTTTCCTGACAAAACAGCCCCAGAAAGTGAGGCTGGACCTCAGCAGGGACAAACCCTGCCCCGGTCCTGTGGCCACCGTGGCTGATCCAAGCAGGTGACAGTGGCCTTCCTGCCCACCTGGGCACACTGAGGTACGAGAATGAAGTGCCACTAAGGTCACAAAAATCAGTCAGAAAGGCTAAAACGACTCCCACTGAAGTTTGTGAAAGTAGGTGTCTATTAACACCAAGTGCTCCCTAACACCAACATTAAAGCTAAACAGGCTTCTACCTTATTATTATTAAATAATGATAAATTAAAGAAGCTTAGTGTTTGCCTGTTTATTTTCAAACACGCAGCTGTCACCCGTGCGAGAGGAGCTTTGAACTAACACATGCCGAGGGAAAAACAGCTCCACAGGACACCACTTACGTAAATACAATGCACTTAGGCATAACAACAGCAACACGGCTCGCAATTAACGCCTTAATCATAATTACCGTGTTCCCTACAGCACTCCGGCCCTGACAGACTGGAAAGAGGATCAAAAACACCGCTCCAATTAAAACACCACGGGGAGATGTTCTGTAGGCACCGCTCGACCCCCCTCAGCCCCTCCACCTCACCGAGCGCGGCCGCCCCTCCGCGCCGCTCACCTGCTTGGGCTCCTCGGCGTCTCCCCTCAGCGGGGCAGCGGCGCCCGCGCCGCAGGGCTCCTCCATGCTCCGGGAATGGAACCGGGAATGGAACCGGGAAGGGGCGGCGGGAGCGGAGCCGCTTCCCGGGGGCGTCCGGCCGGGATCCGGCGCCTCTCGCGAGACTTTTCGAGAAGGCGCGGGAAGGGCGGGCGCTGAGGGCGGCGCCGTGAGGGGCGGGAGGCGGCGGCGGCCGCGCCGTGAGGGGCGGGTGTGGCGCTGCCAGCGGGCTCAGGGAGTCCTTGAGGTCGGAAAAATACATGGCTAATTTGTGAGCGATCCCTACTTTGTTCAGTTACACCAAAGCACGGAGCGTCACGTCCAGTCGTTCTTTAAGCACCTCCAGGGATGGGACTCCACTACCTCCCTTGGCAGCCCCTTCCGATTCTTGGCCACCCTTTCCATGAATACATTTTCCCAAATCTCCAATCTGGATCTGCCCTGGCACAGTTTGAGGCCATTCACAGCTGAGCCAGAAGGTCCTCCCGAGCCTCCTTTTCTCCAGGGTTTTTTGACTTTCCTGGATAACTTAATGAAACAAGCGAAAACTTGGTAATTCACAGCTGAGCCAGAAGGTCCCCCCGAGCCTCCTTTTCTCCAGGTTTTTTTGACTTTCATAATTTAATGAAACAAGCGAAAACTTGGTAATAGGGTACCTCAGCATGGCAGAGGATTGAAAACTGCAGTGTCCTGCCCTCTGTACACTGAGTTCAACAAAAGCTAAGCACTAATAGCTTCTGTAAGCAAGTAATTCCTAAATAGTGCCCATGGGATTTTTAATGTTTATTATTTTCCATGTAGATGGTATTCCTCATTCTCTAAAGCACAAGAGGCAGTACACTTGATGACTGGTCAGGGAGTACAAATGTGCTGAATGCCTCTTAGATGACATCTATATCTATAGCCACATGTATCTTTTAATAGATATGTACACACAGAGAGATAGATATAGATCATGGAATCACAGAATGGTTTGGGCTGGAAGGGAATTTAAAGATCATCGAGTGCCACCCCTGCCACGGCAGGGACACCTTCCCCTGTCCCAGCTGCTCCCAGCCCCAATGTCCAGCCTGGCCTGGGATATCTCCAGGGATCCAGGGGCAGCCCCAGCTGCTCTGGGCACCCTGTGCCAGGGCCTCCCACCCCCACAGGGAACGTTTTATTCCTAATATCCAATATCCAATCTAAACCTAGTCTCTGTTAGTTTGAAGACAAAAAGAACACAAGTGTCATTTTCCTTACAGTCTGTCAAGGCAAAGGCTTGGTTTGTGCTATATTGGCCAAGTGTGCTGCAGTTAAATAGTTGGCATGTTTCCAAGCCAGCCCTTGAATTAAAAAAAAAAAAAATAATCCTGAAGACGCAGCCAGGTTTTCTGTAAATACTGGGCGTGTGTTCAATTAAGATGTGTGTGTGTGGAAACGCGTTTTCAAAAGAGCAGGAAGTTACATCTTAAAAATTCTATCTCAAACGTCCTTTGAGTTTTTCCTCAAAACCAGCTCTCCTTTCCCCACCCGTTCCTATTCAGGCTGTGAAGAGTCACTGAAGTGATTGTACAGAACTGATTTGTTTTTAACACTGAATCCTAAGACGAGCTGTTCTTTCCCGCTGCCCTGCAGCACAGGAGCAGGAGCGGGGCTGTTTTCTGGTCTCGCTGAGACACCGGGGCACTCTGAGGTCACAGGGACGGAGGTTCCACAGCCCGGCCGCTCCCGGCGCGGGTCTCCAGGGAGCCGCGGTGGCGCTGGCAGAGTGACCGGGGTGGCAGTGACATCGAGCCATGGCTAAGGACGGGTCTGAGCACAGCGGGGGGCACAGTAGCGACTGGGTAAGGGCCCAGTTTGAGCCTCAAGAAGCCCCCGTGCCCCCCTCAGGGCTTCTTGAGGCTCAAACTCTCAAAAAAAGCACCGTGCTAAGGGTGGCTGTGTCCTTCAGTCAGAAATGAGTCCTCCCATTCCTGAGGAGTGAGGAAAGAGTGCCCTACGTATTCACTGGGCAAAAGTTCTGCCTTGGTAACTAACCCTGGCTGGATTTCCCCCCCGCCCCAGTTTCCAGCAATGCTGGACGTCTCTTATTTGATAGTTACCCTTGGTTGATTTCCCTTCCCTTCTGGAGAGCTCCAGCCAAGGTCTGCCTCAGTTCTCGCCTCCAGGAGAACACTGTGATCCCATCAGAAACGCTGGGCTGGGACATCTTGGCATCCCAGGGCACTGTGACACTCCTGGCACAGGCTGCTCCTCGCTCTCTGAACCCTTTGGCCCGATGTGGGGTTGAGCTGTTCCCAAAAGTTTTGTGTTTTCAAACTTGTACTGCAGTAGGAGTAGCATGGAGGGGGGGTTAGAAGGTCGTTGTTTTCCCTGGTGGTTATTGCTTTGTAAACAGTTTTCAGAAAGTTCCTGGGCGTTCTTGTCTTGAAGATTCCTAAAATTCTTGTCTGGTTGTTTTATCTACGTTTGAACGTCTTTATGGTTGGGGTTTGTGTTGTGTGTGTGGGAGGCTCCTCACTGCAGCCACTAGGTGCTGCTGCAATCCAAGTAATAAAAAATAAACGGGGAAAATACCATTTTGCCCACATTTCTGACCGGATTTATTTGTTATTTGGGTTTTGTGGGGTTTTTTGTTTGGTTGGTTGGTTGGTTGTTTTTGTTTCTTTTTTTTTTTTCCAGTTGGCTTTTCTTTTAAAGGGTCATAATCTCCATTATTTCCTAGTTCACTCACGATGATGGGATGCAGCTGGGCGAGCTGGAATCAGTAACAAGCGCTTCACTAAAGCATGTGCTGAACTCTGTAGCCGCTGTGGGCCAGGAGCACAGAATGCCGCTGCAGTACAAAGCTCGGGTGCAGGTCAGTGCCCGCGGCAGCACAGCCGATTTTCGGAGCTCTTTTGCAAGTTGTCACTCTCTCAGTTGTGAGTAGGAGCAGCGCTCGGGGTCGGTAGCGGAGCAGTCGCAGCGGGCTGGCAGACTTTGTGCCTCAGGGGATGCAGTGATTGCTGCCTGTGCTGCGGAAGAAACATATTTCCCTGTTACTCACTCATAATTTTAGTTGCTTCGAGTCCTGCTGTATTACTGCCGATTTTCTCTTTTATTATTGAGACGGCGAATACATTATGATCAATCTCAGCCCACAGCGCGTGTGTAAAGCCCTGTAAGAAGGTTTAATGGAAATTTGATCAGCTGTTTGGCAATGAATGTTGGAAATTCAGTGTATTCACACAAAGGAGTGTTCTTTTTGATCATTAAAAAGTTAGAAGCTCCTCATTTCAAACATTTTTAAGGCTTGATTAAAAATGGGATTTGTGAAAAATTTTGTGATGAAAGGAAATACGGTATTTTTAAAAATCACAAGTATTTAAAATGTTGCAGTGTTGTAAGCACCTTTTCATGTCCTTATTTTATCATCACACTGAGCTTTGCTTTGCCCACCTGCTTTGGGCACAGAACATTTTCTATTTTCATTTTCTATAAGCACAGCAGTTACAGTGGGTTCATCTCACTGGTTCTGCTATAGTGAAGGGCAGAAATGAAGGGCTTGGAAGGAATATTTAAAAGGGAAGCTTGGGACCATGAAAAGGAGATTATACTGTAACGTGAGTATGCACTGTGTTAATATTACCTCTGCCTTTCTGTGGAACATCTGGCCTTAGCCACTGCCTGAAAAGGGTAGGTTTTATCAACACACCAGGGTGACTTCACCTGAAGTTCAATGTCTTGTCTTTACCAGCCTTCCACTTTTATATAGAATTAGGGAAATTCTTGCCTGTAAATTGAGAATTGATCTGAGATCAGTGGGGAGAACACAAAGATGCACTAAAGGCTAAAATGGGACAATCTGGGGAAGTTTGTTTAGGCACTGGTAATAAACACTATTCCTGAAATGCTGAGATTGACATTTGGTTGCAGTAGCATATTTTAGTAAGAAATTTACAGATTCAGGAGGTGCTTATCTTTAAACACATGTATGAGAATGCATTTGTTGGATTTACTTATCCACTGAACTACAGTCTGGGTGAATCAGTATGAGACAAGTGAACTGGTAAATATAACTAAAAAAAGAGAATCTGCCTAGTAAACCAATTATCCCGAGATCTGACCATGCAGGCACATTTTGTGTCTGGTGAATCTTCCTGCTGATCAGGCCTCCAGTCACATTGATCTTTAGAACTCATTCAGGTTCCCCTATTCTTGAAACACTTCTTTTAGACTGTGTTGCATTAAAACTTCATTTTCTGTTTGGAGTGGAATATCACAGATGGGATATTGCTCTGATAACATTTAATAAGTCAGATATGTTCAGTATTTCTAAAATAGCACTTTTTTGCAGTTGTCTTTTTTCCTTCTGAAACTCTGGTTTCATTTAGAGACTGGATGAGCATCATGTTAAAGAATGAGATTATAAATCAGTTAAGCAATTAATACCTCTTCAACTTCCCCTGCAACAAGCAGTGTCCATGACATTCAGTTCATAAATCACAGACTAATGCAGTTTTGAGGTCCCTTTTGTAGTTTATTTTAATTAGCTCTAGGCCTACTACTAAATCAAGCAAGGCAATCCTGACATATATGTAGCATTTTGCTGCTTTGCAGACAGAATGTATCATTTCTTATTTGAAAATTCGCACTTTTATATTAATCATGTATATATTCAGCAAATCCTCTTGGTCATTTTATTTAACAAATTAGAAGTCCACATTAACCCTATAAAGTCATGTGCAGGTGAATATTTAACATAGGAGTATGACTTTTGTGCTAGAACAAAGGCAGCTGTAATCTCACAATACAAGAACAAGGACTAATAGACTCCAAACAGAGTTTAAATTTATTTCTTCTTTTTTTTTGCTATAATTTCTTTTCGTGCAGAAAGCAGGAAACAACAACTTCCCATTCTCTTCTCATGACAACAGACATGACATATGCAATGCAGTCGAGTATTTTGACCTGGTAAGTACCCAGCACTGAGACAAATCAAGCAACTTCAGAGCTATTGGTCTGCCAGAGATTAAACACAGCATCTTTTTTGTCCCCTAAAAAAAAAAAAAAAAAAAAAGAAAATAAATGCCAAAACTGTGAGGAGAGAAAAATGTAAATAGCAAAGAAAAAGACACCTTTTTATTAGTAGAGGGCTGGGATATCTCTGGGACTGTCACAAAGGTGCAACAGCACATGCAGTCATTGAGAATGGCACAACTAAAAGGGAAGGAAAAAGCCATGATTTGGGTCTATGACATTTTCTAATATTTTCTAATATTCCTCTTTTGGTTTTGTACCCAGTTAAAAGTCCTATTGGTCTGCTCTAAGTGATTTGCCTTGCAATGAATTTTTGTAGATATCTCAGCAACTTCTAATTTGCAGTGCCAAATATTTTGTTCAGACTCATCTTTATCATAAATTTAAGAATCCATAGGATACCCACAGATCTCAGGAATGCATTCTTTGAATCCTTTACAATACACCTGTTTAAATGTATGCTGCAGAAGCCACAACTTTTGACTAGAATTAAAATTTCTTTTCTCTGTGGGCAACAGTTTCATGTTCTTCCATTCCCCTTAGATTGTTGGTATTATTCCAGGCAGCAAAAGAAATTGTGCAGTTCACAGGATGATGAGTAAAGGAGGAAGCAGTGAATTGTGATATAGGGAGTTTGTCTGATTCTGGGCTCTGTCAGGCCCAGACTTTTTGGAATTCATTGTTCACTGAGTAACCTCAATTTCTCTGCACTTTGGGCAGTGTCTCATTGTTTTAGAGATACTGATCAACCATAATTCCATCTAAATTTCCTGTGAGCTGTGGAGTGTGAAAATCAGGCTCTGTCTCTCTGTGTTTGGACACACAAGGGATAGCACTGAAGATTCAGATTTCATGGTCTGTCTCAGTTTCTTTATTGCAGTCCAAACCTAGAATTATTAACCTATTTCTTTGGGTGCCTCTGAAGATTCATTTAGCCGAGTGTAGCTAAATAGCCTTGAGTAGCTGGTGTGCTACAGAAATGCAAAGTAAAAGTGGTTTATTAGCACTGAGAGGTGGAAGGTCAGCAGACTTCCTATTATATATGCAACCAAAAATGTTCATACAGGCGAGTCTGACAATATTATTTTTAACTTGCTAAAGGTCAACCGTGAGTTCTTGCAATCACTGTGGTAACAGCTTCGTTCACTTCCCAGTGGGGTAGTGACTGTTACAAGATTCATCTGTGAAGCTGTGACTGGAAGTCATATGGTTGCATGAATTTTTCTTTCCTTTTTTTTTCCCCGTAGGGCATGGGTGTGAGGAAGTTGGATCCAGAGAAGCAGAGACAGAACTCCCACAACTTCTTCGAGTGGGCTCGTGCGCCAGGCCGGAGCAGCAGCGAAGGCTTCGTCACCGTGTACCAGAGCACGTTTGTGTCAGATCAGAGCCCTGGGAAGGAGGAGCAGAACCACAGGCGCTACCCCAAACACCACACCCAGAGCCACAGCGAGCACAAACAGAGCTCCAGCACAGCTGCTCCTGAGAGAAAGCCCTGAAGCCATAAAAGACATCTTAATCAAGAGCACCTCGGGAACATCCACCGAGCAAATGTGAACTTTCACTACCCAAAACAACGGTGAAGGAATAAACACTCATGTGAAGTGCACGTGGTTGAGAGTTCATTGCCTTACATTGCTCTGAAAACATACATTTCTAGAAAGCCTTTAAAGAAGAGGAGCATTATAAGGAAAAACAAGATTGTGCATATTTTTAGACATGCGTCTGCTAGGAGAACACAGATAGGGATTGTGCTTGTGTTACCTGATACTGGTTGACCCTCATCTTGATAGAAAAGCTCTTTCAGCTTCTGAACCTCAGGCAGCTGACAGCACCTGTATTGACACAGGAGCATAACAGACCTGGATCCTTGAGGGATTACCACAGCAGGGAGCCAAACCCCTCTGTGTTCAGGCAAGAGAGAAACATTTCTGAAAGGTTTCATGGCTGAGAAAGCAGGTGGCCAGCCATTAGAGAAAGTAGATAAAAAAGATGTGCATTAGATTGCTGTGCAAAATAAGTGTCCTATTTGGTTATAGCACAGCAGTTGTAGAAGTGAAAAAAGAAAAGTGTTGTGAACAACATTTGTGCACTCAAAAATTTGGTTCATGGCTGTAAGGGGGAAAAAAACTCGAGCTGAAGTGAAAGGCTGCATGGAGGTTTGACTTTGGGGTGGACTGGATCTTAAAAAGAACTCATGATTTTATAGTTACATGTCTCAAGGAAGATAATTCAAACCCAATCCTCCAAGCACTCTGCTCCCAGAATATTCACTGATGTTAGGATGTGGCAGGCAGTTGAGTCACACCTAGAGTCAGATCTCCAGATGATGTGTTCCTCTTCTGGATCATTTCCATTAATATCAATAAAATAATAAGCTAAGCTATGTGTCTTAAAATATCCTACAAATAAGCTTGTTGCTATGCAAAATAATGTTGACCAAAAAAAATAAATCAATCATAAGTTTATTAGATAATTTCCTTTTTTTACAAGATAAATGGAAAAATAAACCCTTGACCCTGCATTGTAAGAGCTGCCTTGAACATGAGCTCAGTTAAAAAATGACATTTCTGCCTTTCAGTGAACAGATGCATTTTTTGGTATCAGCAAGCAGTGGCTGAAGGCCTTTTTGTGTGCCATCAAAATAGATGGGATTAGATTCCCCAAACGTGTAGCATATTTATTAGCACATGTTGGAATAATAAACTCTTTTTTTTTTTTAATGGAGTCCCCCCTGTTAGAGTTCTTGGGGTGCCACACAATACATCAAAATCCAAAACATCAATGAACAATGTAAAACCAAATAAAAAGCCAAGTGACATAGTGCTATTAAAAAAAATTGCATTTTCTCAGAGTAAAGACAGCCTGCCTGACAGCTCCAGAGTCAGAATTTCCACAGCTTTAGCCAACAGTTTCATCCCCAGAAAGTTCTGATTCAGAACTGAAGTGTGTGCCAATCACATGGTGAATGAAGTGCCCCATGCTGTTTGGCAGACTCCGAAGGGCAATCTTGGACCTCCATCAGAAGGAAGGAACACATTCTTGCTCCATTAGTAATGTTTATCTGTGGTTTAGCATTACAACTGGATGTGGTGAAATAAATTGCTGCAGTTTGTTATGCCTTAAGACACCAATAGAAACACTCCAGATTTCTTTTCTCACCCTCTTTTTCTTTTTTTTCTTCATATTTTTGGTTAAAATGTGGCTTAAAAAAGGAAAAAAAGAACCTGTGGATTAATACATATTTTCAACTATATTGTAATGAAGATTGCAGAGGAGAAATTGAAGAGGTCATGAAACCCTTATAAACTGAAATACACTGTAATGGGTTAAATAAAACAGGTGATTCCCACACATCTCATGCTCTGCCAGTGTTTCTTGGATAAATAACAGGAGACACAATACACTGAATTTGGAAATGAATAATGAATTCCTCAGATAAATTTGTGTACTTTGAATAGAAACCATCAGTTTGTTTACTCTTGTGATGATAATGTCTCTGTGAGGAAGGTCCTGTTGAGTTAAAACATTTTTGAACATGCATTTTCTTTTGTTTGTTTCTTTGGGAATGGAAGAAATTGAAATAAGGCTGATAACTCCCCTGAAATTTTCTGGTCAGTGCAGGAAAGTGCCCTTGGCTGGGAGTTCACTGGGATCAGATGGGTGTAGGTAGGGTCAGCAGAATGATCAGATTATGTGTTAAATCAGCCAAATACTGTTCTAAGTGCTGCTGATAAGGATGGACATACTTTGTGCAGTGTTTTATTTTAAAAAATCAAACCCAAACACCCTCTTTACAGAAACAACAGCCTTCATCCTCTAATCCTTTCCAAGGAGTATTGGTGCCTCTGTTTTTTCTCCTGAGCCTGCATCAATGTAGGGACTGCCTACGCAGCATTTTTAGGAAATCTTTTTTGTGTTAATTTAAAAGTGTTTTCAGTGTGTTACTTAAATTCACAGAACTCAAACAAAATCAATTTTAAAAAGTTAAACCAGAGGGCTGAACAGGCTCCCCAGGGAATGAGCACAGCCCCAGGGCTGCCACAGCTCCAGGAGGGTTTGGACAAGGCACAGGGTGGGATTGTTGGGGTGTCTGTGCGGGGCCAGGAGCTGGACTGATGATCCCTGTGGGACCTTCCAGCTCAGGACATGCTGTGATTCTGTGGTTAACAGAGCTGAGCTGAGGAGTAACACCTTTGCCACTGAAGTTTCCACGCCCGGCTGAAGCCCCTTGGTTCTCAGCTGGAGCTGTGCTGGGTGACAGTCTTGTGATTGTATCTGCGGTGTTATGTTCACTTCTTTAAACTGTGCTTGGTTTTCTTTTCCTTCTTTCTGTCCTGATTGCTGATAACGAGATGTGAGGCTGGGGTCTCCCTCAAAGCTGCTGTTGCTCAGCCTGTGATGGCCCTGGTGAGCTGGTGTCCCCTTTTATAGCTGTGTCATTTGTGAGGTGTTGTGAACAGTGAAATGAGACCCCGGTGTTCTGTGAGAGCACACTGGGTTTGTACAATAGGAGGCAAAATGGAAATTTTGTCTTTTGTTTACTTGGTTCTAAAGATTTAAAGAAGTCCTTAAAGCTGGAACTGTGGGGAGCATTGGAAGGGGGAGTTCTGCTGCTGCTGGAGCTGGTAATTCAGTGGGGATGCAGCAGTTTGACTTCCACGTCATCTGCTGTTAATCTAATCACTGTGTTCATAATCTAATCACTCCACGTAGCTGAAATGTTGTTCCTTAGCTTGTGCTCTCAAGGTTAGAGTGAAGAAACTTGATGTGGCACTGGAGGTGAGTCCATTTCCTTCCCTGTGCTGCACAGTTAGACAGTGACAATTCTGTCCCAGCTCTGCCTAAACCCAAAGCTGATGCTCATTTATCTACAGTGATATAGTTCATGTGTGGACAATATTAAGCTTCTTTAAATGCTCTTTTACTGGTTTAACATTTCCCTAACTGACAAAGTATTGGTATTACTGTGGTGGTGCTGATGTGGAACCAAGAGTGCAGGCCTGTGTCTAATGGAAGTGTTTATGCTGATACACTGGCCGTGCTGGTTGGCAAGAAATAAAATTTCTGAAATTAAGTAGAAACTTCTTAGGCATCTTTGTCTTCAAGCCACAGTACACAAACATTATTATTATTATTATTATTATTATTATTATTATTATTATTATTATTATTATTATTACTACTATTACTATTACTATTACTATTACTATTGCTATTGCTATTACTATTACTATTGTTATTAATTTTCTTTAAGACTCTCCTGCTGCTGCCACCTTATCTAAAGAGCAGTAGATGGCAAGGGCAGAGACCCATTCCATTCTGCAGTGGGAAAGAACTATACAGAGCTGCCTCATCCCAAATTTCTTGGTTTATTCCTGCTTCCCCAACAAAGTAATAAAATAACTAGCTGTTAAAACACTGTCTGTGGAATATCTAATTAAAGGGAAGTCCATTCAACAGGGAAGCAATCATAACTGACTTTAAATTGGGTGTTTAGCCATAGTGGGTGTGAGTGAACCAGTAAAACACCCAATTTATGATTCGGACTGCTGCTTTTATGAAGATCACGTTTCCTCTTGTCTGGTCAAGCTTGTTATTCTTCAGTATATTCACCTGAAAACAAAATATTTCAAATTGTCGTTTTTGAAATGTGGTGTACAGAAAAAAAATGTCGTTTGAAACGGGTAAGTTTAATTCAATCAGAAGCAAAGAAGTGCTTGGAAGAGACCTCTGGGACTGCAAGGACTGGAGCTTGGGAATTCAGGAACGCCTGCTCACAGGTGAGTGCCCAGCCCCCTGAACCAGGGAAAACCCTGTGCTTTCTCACCAGGCCAGTGTTTAACTGTCGCACACAAAATGCAGCAGCTCTGCCAGACCAGGTAGAGGGTGGTGGTTTTCCAGTTCAGAAAATCAGAAGAGTCTTAGGAATTTTAGTTTCTTTTCTTTTAATTCCTTGCTGTGGGATATGTAGAAATAGTGCTCACAGAGCACTACTCTAATAGCAACAAGTATGTATTTTTGTGATCCTTTTCAATATTCTACGGAATGACAGATTTTGTAACTGAAACAATACTATGAAAACAGATTTAAAATGAAGGTCTCCTGTCCCTCTCTCACCCCACACCCCCAAAAAGGAAGGTTGTGTTTGGACTGCCCAGTACATTCCAGCACCTACAAATGGCAATGTTAATATGCAAACAGAGCAGCACAAGTGTCAAGTCCTGTGCCCAGATGTAAACTGTTGTGGGCTCAGGCCCTATGGTATTAACCAGACACTCAAATGGCATTGCAGTCATGCATTAATGACCCTAAGTGACCCTCCTCATCTGATTGCTTAATTAGTCAATGGCCCAGTGGCTCATTGGCAGGGCTCTTTCAAGCTGTGTCTCCCCTCACAGGGAAATCAGATGCTATATGGCTCTGTCTACTTGTGGGAAAGGCAAACCCAATAAATAAAGTGTAATTTCCTGATTCCCCTGGGATATAGTGATTCTTTTAACAATGCTTCTTCAGTTGAGTTGAAATTAAAGCCCAGCCTGACCAACATATTGTGGAATATTTCATAGACCGAGTTAAGCACCAGGTTTAAAGACTTAAGAAAAAAAGAGGACTGGAGGGGAAGGCTGTTGATGCAGAAGCGCAATATTTTCCATCAAAAATGCCTAATCCTATCTTTGTTCCTGGTTTTAATCTCCACACTTCCAGCTTTACATCACTGCTATGAAGATTTTCAGTGCATTTGGGATGTAAATTTTCATTCTGAAATAAATGTGCTATCATTGAGACGAGAATTAACATTTGTTCTTCAGACTATTTTGTGACCTGCAATGCAGCTTGGTTCCATAGGAGGGCAGATGTGTTGAGCGGCTTGAATTTAATATGTGTTATATTAGTGTTAGAGGTGCAGTTGGGAGTTGAATTATCAGATTTATACTGATATCAGTGAGCTCTCAAATTGTGTCAGAGAAATGCAACAACTTGATTCCAGCATAAATAGAAATATCTCATGGGGTTTGATGCTTACAAAGTTCAAAGGTTTTTCAATACTCATTTATTTTATTTTGTCTCAGAGAGCCTATAATCTGATTACAATTACTTATTTAATCACTGACAGTATCCAGCAAATTCACAAAATTGGTTTTTTGGTTTACCACTTGGATTTAAACCAACTTTTTATTTCTCTAGCATCAAGTTTTCAATATGTGCTAATTTATGCTAGAGTTTTCTTTATGCTTCAAGCTAAATTCGGTCTTAAATATAAAACAGCTTTAGCCTTTGGGTTAAATAATTCCTTACAAAAATTAGAAATTTCAAACCATATTTGCCTTTTCAAGTGAGTTGAAAAACAAGTCAAACTTGTTTTTTTGGAGGCACAAATGTGTGTGTGCCCTCATGGCTTGGCTGATCCCTTCTTGCAGAGCCCCTGGGAGGGGCCCTGTGCCAGCAGCTCCTGTGCTGTGTTCAGGAAATAGCAGGGATCTCCCCACTCTGTCCTGGCTCCTATTCCTGACCTGAGCAATTCCAGAGGGGATCCCTGTGGAGCCCTGCAGCCTGGGAATGCTGTGTTCTGTCAGCACTGGCGAGCAAAAGCTTTCAGTGGGCAACGCCATTTCTTCTGAAACTGGAGAGGAGTTCCCAGCAGCTGGAGCTGGAAGGGCAAGGTGAACATTTCATGTAACAAAGTCCTTGAAGTGGAAGAGGGGTTATTAACCAGTGAAGACATAAAGAGCCCAAATTTCCCAGAGAGATGCAGGAATGGTGGTGAGGCAGCCTGACCTTTCCTTGCTGTGCAGCTGACCCCTCCTCTTCCCTCTGAGCGTGACTGGGTCTCTCTGCAAACACACAGGAGCACCTGGAGAGGGGATTAAAGCAGATTTCCTGCAGCATGGAGCAGCTCTGAGCTGCTGTGGAAGCAAATACTCAGAGTCAGCGGAGGATGGTGGGAGGGGTGGTGTTCTGTTGGTGTTCCAGAGGTGTTCCATAAGTGTTCGTGTGGTGTTCTGTTGTCCCCAGCCCCCACAGCCCACAGAGGGCAAACAAACCCCACTGTCCTTTAAAAAAGAAGCTGTCAGATGTTCTCTCAGCAGATGGGTCAGCCTTGCTTACAGATGTGGACACTTTTGTTCCATATCCTTCTTCTACAACTCAGCTTTGGACTACAAAGTTGCCAAAAAAGAGTGTTTGGGAGTTGTAACTTAAGGAGGAGGGTTTTCCTCACCTCCACTCCCTGGCTTATTCTCAGGTTGCTCTTATGTTCAGACTCCAGATTCTGACCTGCTGCCAAAGCAGATATCAGAGGCCAATATGGCAGCTGTCATGCAGGCAAAGATCCTGCTGAGATTTGTGAGATAATTCAAGTGTCAGAACACAGGCCAACTGATAATTTTATTTATCTTGATGTGCAGATGTCTGGTTGGATAAATTCAGAATCATTTCAGCCCACTGCCCAGTGGATGGTCTAAATGCTGGTAACTAAGGCAGGAATAGAATCTGTCACAACTCTTGATGTCCTTAGGACATGACACATTGGGAGTCTGTCCTCACGTTTTCCTTGCACTCTGATAACGAGTATTTACAGCTGCTTTGTCTGGTGGAAACCTCTCTCCCCCTTTCTGGACTGGAGGCAAACATGCCAACATTACTTTTCCAGATACGCAAAAACTTTTCCAGCCAGCTCCAGATTGTTTTTTGTTTCTCCCTTCTCCTTAGTCTCCTTGAACTTCCCCAGCAGGATTTTTGCCATCCATTTCTAGAAATACTGCATTCACTCTGACACAAAACAATATCTTTGGCTGTGATAATAAATTAGGCTCAGTGGGAATTGAAGCTTGTTCTTTTGTCCAAGGTGATATAATGGGAGCCATTCATAATGAAGAAAAAAGTAATTGTTATGCGGCATTTTTGTATTAAACATGCCTCCCCAAATTATCCAGAGTATAAAAGAGAATGTTTGGAAAGCTTTGTTACGACCATGCTTGAGCAAAATGCATGTGAATGTGCTCTTATTTGCATAAATAGGATTTCTTAAAATACAAAACATTTGTATTTCACTGAGCTCCCTCAAGCCCTGCTACCTTACAAGAAGGATCATAGTTTTATCATTAATCAAAACAAAGCCAAAATCAATAAACATGCATAATCAGGGCTCTCTGATTCCAGTATGCAAATACACTACATATTGATGAAATGTTTCTGAATCTAAAATAGTTTTACTCTCTTTTTTCCCCTCAGAAGTCCCTAAGCCTTTTAATTTTAATATTTTATGCACTGCAATGCAAACAGTATAAGAATGAGTTTGTGTATCAGAGATAACAAGTTAAAAGATAAATGTTGGATGAATCTCCTCATAGTTTTTGCTTGCTCTGCTGGCTTTAAAGGCAGTTTATGCTTCCGAAAGGCTGGTAATTACTTGACCTTTGGAGTCCCAAACCTGCCAAAGCAGTTGCTCTGCCGTGCTCCTTCCAGCCGGTACCGGAGCAGTCGGGGCCTGGGCCCTGTGCCAGGGCTGTTTGTTAATTAGTGAAAATCATTTGTTCCTTGTGTTTAGGGTGACGGAGGGGTTACCTTGCAGGGGGATGGAAATGGTTTCAGGCAGGACAAGTTTGTGTCCTTGGTGTGTGGCTGCAGTGGCGATCAGCACCTGCAGCTCCGCGGATTGTCACCCCTGCCAGAGCCCAGAGGAATTATCCCAGAGGATAATTCCTGATGCATATTTACTGCTGCCTCCTGTAGTTATAAATTCCTTGTCACACTTACATACACTATGTTACAAGGCACAATATCATCTGATGCATCCAAAGGTAAACATTGCACCAAGAGTGTCAGTAATTTCATACATTTCAGAAGCATGGCACTGCCACAGTTAAGAACCTCTAACAGTGCGTGGCTGAAATTAATGCTGAAAATTCCTTTACTCTGAATCACAAATTTCTAGCAAGAAATTCATTGAGCTATGATGGGGGTGAATCTTATCAGCAACTACACTTATTCAGAAGCTGCGCATATCTGTAGCAGGTATGAAACAGATCCAAGAAATGGGCACATCGACAACCAAAGAATTAAAATAAAACTAAATTCTATGAAGGACATAGTTAAAGGAAAAGAAGGATGAAAAAGATCAGCATTAGAATAGCTCGGCTGCAATTAAGTTGAAGAAGTTCCTTGTTTGCTAGTCAAATAATAAGCCGTGTCAGAGCTCTAGAATTGGCTATTCCAGCATAATTGCGTCTCTTGTGTATCTGTGGGACTCTGCTAACCACAGGCACGATCCTCTCGTGAGAGTCATCCCCTCCTTGCTGATTTATCAGCCCTGGGAAAAGTTTAAAGGTGTGATGTTTATTTTATATCATCATCAGCTAAATGTGGCAGCCATCATAGATTAGGAAGCCCAGTTTCAAACTGTGAGAGTCTTTTAGGCTGATTAATTTGCTGTGGGGGGGTTTCACAGTGAGTCTGTCTGTTTCCCAAGCCATGCTTACTTACATTTGCTCAGTGCTTGCTTCCATAACCATGGAGTGTCTAAATAAATAAATAAATACATTTCTATAGGTAGAAATAGGTTCTTACCTGAAGAGAAATAGTAGATCCTATGTGTAGCTGTACTACTTAGAAGCAGCCTCAGCAAAGTCAAGAAGTATCATGGATTTGTAGCATAGATATAGATAAATACGTAGGGTGAGAGGTGCAGTGAGCTCCTCAAAGTCAATTACTGCTTGATTTTCATTTACTGTGCAGGTGCTTTCCGGGAAACTTTGTACTTTTGCTTTTTTAATTGATTTTTCAGTGATCTGAACTGAACCTTTTCTTTTAACAATAGGATGGGGGTTTAATTTTCATGGCAAACATTTGCACAAAGGTACTTGCCAAAGGGAAGAGTGAAGGTCACTGCAGAAATGGGTTGATGATAGGAGGAACTGATATTCCTCAGCATCTCCCTCACTGCTCAATTTTCCAAACCAGCAAAAAGAATGAGAACTATTTCTCTTTGTTTCAACCTGTGCTTGCACAGCCTGAAACAGAATTTAGCCTGTGCCCTTTTCTTTGCAGATTTTGGTGGTTGCAGTGCATTGCTGCTGGACTGTCACAGGGTTACAGTGGCTGTGGCTGATTTGTTACTGCACTACATCCATGGGATGTAATGGCAAGACTTCTACCTGTGCTGCTTGTTGATTTCAGCTGGAACTTGTCATTTTGGCAGGTCTAAGGCTAGTGAGTAATTGATATGACCTGCTGTATCAAAACAAGTTCGACATTAAATCTTTTTGTACTCAGTTGTTTTCAAAAAGGAGAAAGAAACTGAAATCTCTCTGATTTTGGCAAGAATGGTAAAGGAAAATACAACTGAGGCCATTTCCTTATTGCTTGTGGAAGGTGTTCAAATAAATAAGAACCTGGACAGAATGCTAGTAGTGATGTGAGGGATTAATATTTTTAAAGCTCTTGGGTTTCTTTGGCTCAACCTTTCTGCAGAAGGGTGGAGTGTTTACATGAACCACCAGCATCCATCTCCAGGGGTGCCAGCCTGGCACCTCATCTCTGTTTTGCATTAAAAAGGAGAGGGAAAAACTGAGCTGGTAATCCTGCAGGAACACTTAGGAGGGTAACAAGCTGCTGTGAAGGACAGCATGATCTTCTCCTGCAAGTCTGAGGGCTGTGAGTTTTAATGTCAGCGTGTACTGATCCTCCTTGGGTTATTAATCTCTGGCTCCACGGGCTGCCATTTGCATTTAGAGCCTTGCAACGTTTTGTGTTTTCAAAATATTTTTCACATGAGACTTGTGAAGTGCATTGAAGAAAACAAATGGACCTCTCTCCACCCACGGGGTGTAATTGACTGCTTGGCACAGATAGGACTGGAACGACAGGAACCCCCTCGCCTTGATCTCCTTACCCTGCTCTAAACATTTTCATGACCTTTTTTGGAGAAGTCTGGCAAAAGTAATATCAAACAGGGGACTTTTTTCCCATGTCCTCCTCTGTTTTGTTGCACAGTGTGGTCTGTTTTAAATAAGCTCCACAGTGCAGTCATTTAAGGGAATGAAGATATTTCATAGCACGCTTAGCATTTGCATTTGAATATAGGCCACCCTGCTGTTTGATTAAACTGGAGTTTAAGAAAACTGTAAGAATTGAGGTTCATGTGCAGTGCAGTACCTCACACTCAGATTGCAAAGGTTGTTGAAGGAAAAAAAAATGATAATATCCTTGGAAGTACATGACTAATGAGAATATATATAGCACTTCTGAGACTGCTCAAATATATAATTATTGTGAGGATTTCACAGACACATAAATATAATGATCTTCAGCTAAGTAAATTGCTACCTACCAATGAAATAAATATGGTCCCTTCAGAATTTGAAATAATTCAGTGCTGTAGGTGGTGGGAAATGATTCACCTTAGCTGTTATCTCTGGAACAGTAATATAGAAATATATCTGCCAGTACTGTTACATTTACATTGTTCTTCATATCCTGTGGAGTTTGTCAGAAGATCTGCAGTCCCTGCTGGTTTTCACCCCCTTATTTTGATAAGGCTCCTCACAGCATGGCTCAGCCATGGGTTGGAGCAGCTAATATTGTTTACCACAGCAGGCATCCCAGCCATAATATTTTTCCAAGAAACACTGATGTGTTTAAAGGTCAGGTTGATACTGATTTGACTGCTAAACATGAATTCATTTTTCTGGGAGTAGAGGGGTGTACATGCCTTGGGATAAAGGTTAAACTGTTGTTTATGCACTCGATAGGTGGAAAACACAAGGCTTTAATACACAAATCATAATAGCCTGGTCGGTCAGTCAGGGAGATGTGGTGCTTTACATGGAAATGGAAGCCTGGAATCCACAGGCTTTTCTGACTGTTGCTGTAGGAAAAAAAATCTCACTGATAACCTCGAGGCTTGCCTAGAATTTCTAACGAGTTTAAACTCTTTTTTGGACACAGCAGGCCAGAATTCATCCAGGTCTTTTTGGCAGCACTGATAAAATTGAATTTTGCTCCCCATGATGAGGTGTCAGGGACTGGATCCCCCTGCTACAGCAAGGGGAGGGAAAGGAAGGCAGGTGGGAGAGATGGACAGTCCTGCACATTTGGATTTGCTGGTTCTGCAGTCTCTGGTGGAGTGGGAGTGATGTGGTGGTGTCTGCTTTTGCCAAAGGCAGCTGCTCTTCTCCTCCTTAGCTGCCCCCTGTCCTTCAGGTGCCTCTTCCCATGGCAGTGAAATCCTGCTTGGGAGGGCTGGCTCAGCCTCAGGCATGCCCAGCAGGCAGCTGAGGTAAACATCTGGATTTTGAGGCAGGTGTGGTGGGCTCTGAGAGCTATGCCTGGGCTGGCTGGGCTCCCCAGGGAGCAAACCTCAGCTCCCTTTTCCTAGAGGTGGCCTCAGGTGGAAGCTGAGCTGAGCTCTGCCTGCAGAGCCCTCTGCACCCCTGCTCTGGTGTCTCCAGGCAGCTGAGATCCCACAGCTGAGAGCTCAGGGATATCTGAGCACCCTTAGCTGGCTGCTGTCTGCCAGGTACTTGTTCTTATTTATGAACCATTCCTTCCAGTCTGTAGAAAAATGATGCAGCTCCCAAGGGAGATTTTAACCAAACCCCACACCCAGTTTTGTTGGAAGCGGTTTTGCTTCCACCAAAGCGTGTTCTTTGCCAACACCCTCCTTGCTTCCTTGCACTGTGTCCATGTCAATCACCCCCTCCTTTCCCATTCCTCTCTTTTTCCCTTTTCCCAGCCTCTCAGAGCCTGAGTCACCTCACCCATCCTGGAAATACCTTTCCTGCCAGCTTTCTCCTCTCGTTCTGTGTTAAGGAAATCTTTATTCTCAGGTTACAAAGAGGTGGCTGCAGCCATGTGGGATCACATTATATATTTCCTTAACTACAGCTTTTGGTATTTTTTGCCTTTGGAGACCTCAAAGCCCATCCAGGGCTGTTCCTCTTGAATTATCTTATATTTTCTAGATTTGCTGTTGTATTTATTTCTGCAGATTTTGCCTCTGCCGAGACTCCAGTCCTGGCACAGCAGCTCAGGTCACTCCTTTGATGTAGTTTTCAGTGGGATGTTCTGACACCTTGACCATCTTGGCATTCGCTTTGAGAGCAGATGGAGGAAACAGTCCATAATACTCCTGTTGGCCTAAAAGCAGAGACTCCAGTAGTGCCATGAGCAGCTGGCTGACATCAATAGCACAGGATGTGTGTTTGATTAGCTCTGCTCTCACAAGAAAGACCCACTGTATTGTTTTGAAGAATGTCTTCAGTTGTTTTAGCAAACTTAAAAATCCCCCGCTGCTCCAGAAATAGAACGTTCAAGTGAAATGTCTCCCATGGCAGGGATAAAAAGCCTTGCAAAATGTTTTGTCTACAGATCACCCTTAATCCTGAAGCTGTATCAGTTCAGAAAAACTTCAGGATTTCTTTTTTTTCCCCCCCATCTCCTGAAGACACATAAATCTAGAAACCCTGCAGGAGGATTTCTGTCTCAGCAAACAGTGCTTGGCTGTATTTTGGGTTGGTATTTCAGCTCAACATTACAAATACTTGTGTCAAAGATCTTGGCTGGAATCCTGGAATTATTTCAGATGCGATGGTGTGATAATAAGAAAAAAATCCTCGCTAGGCTTTCATGCCTGCCTCTTATTTCTGCCAGGTTGCCATTGCTCTCTTACTGAAGAGGAAAAGCTGTAAAAATTACATTGTATTCCTGAGGTTTCTTACAGAAAGATGATTTCTGTGGATGTTTGTAAGAAAACTGCTTTGCTGTTTTTTTTCAAAGGAAAATGAGGCACAGGATAAAGAAGGTTTGCTTGAGGAAAATCCAGCACTGACTACAAAGGAGAATTCTCATTTCCTCTCTGCTTTTCTGCTTCCACCCCCGTTCCTCACACTCAGAACTCCCATGCCTTGTTTTTCCACCTTATTATTAATAATCATTTCTCTGCGTTGATAACTTCTAATTGCTTTTGTGGAGAGCCACCTCTTTGACTTCCTTGTATATGGTGCTTTATCCCTTAAACATTTAGCAGGAGTCACTTGTTAGATTAATTCCAGGCAGATACTTTTACAGGGGTAAGCCCATATTCCTTTAATATTTTAATAAGTGTTAAAATAAAAATAGATATTGTATTTATTATCTATACTTGTTTGTGCAAGGAATTTAAGTGAATCTTTATATGTGGCTGATATTTCAGCAGTATAATCCTACAGATTTTTCTAGAAATCAGATAATTGAATTAAAACTCCCAGTGTTTTTGCAAGAATATCACAACCCAAACCTGTGACTATGAGATATTGCCTGAGCAAGTTTAAGGCCCATTTAAATGTAAAAGGAAAACAAACATTTCAGAATTAAAAAAAAAAAGAGGGGGTTCTTGTTAATAGTAAAAGGCAAGGGTTGTGGACACCTTCAGATTAGAAAAGGCAATTAATATTTATTTCATATCAAAGTAGATTGCTAATTAGGGCTGTGCTCTTCCCATCCCCCAGGGAAATAATCAGGCGAGGAATCTCATCTGGAAAGTTCATGTACGGCAATGAGGAGCTCATCAAAACCCAGCACAGACCTGGCCGACCTGATGAAATGCTCAGCCTGCCTCACAGACTCTGCTCTCTAATGGGGTCTAAAAGACCTGGTATTAGTGAATTTATTTGCTGGTGTTCTAAAAGGCCATGATTATATATAGCTCAGTCACTTGTCAGTGTCCTTTCATTAACGTGCCTAAAGAATCTTAATTGCTCAATCAGCAGCACAGATTTTTGGTCTGCTGGTACAGTTTAAGGGGTTATCCAAGCCAAACAGAGAGAATGGAAATCCTGCCCAAATGGATCCTACAGAAAGAGCAAACCATTACAGGAAAAAGTCAAGCAAGACTAAGAAGGGAATTTGAAGAGCAAACAACTGATGATGGAAAGATAAACAAGAAATTATTTCAAATATACCCAAATCAAGAGTGGCAGGGAATAAGGAACAAAGGCAGGGCTGGGTACTGGCGTGTCAAAAAATGACAGAGCTGAAATAAACCAAAAAAATTGAAAAACAACAGTTAAGCTAAACTAGATGGAATTCTTTGAACTATTAAATAACACTTCCTTTTTGACAAAATCTTGTCTGTATCCAGTGGAAAATTTCAGCTCTTGTCAGCCTTCCTGGCAGCATCATCAAGGTCCTCTCTGTTGAAAACTGAATGGTTGGGGTTTGGATAAAGAGTTCGTATCTTAATTTAAAAAAAAAAAGAAGATGATGAGGAAAATTCCTGTTTCCAACCAGATCTAATCTTTACTGTGCTGTAAGATATTTTTTTAATTATAGCTAATATGAAAATCATGCCTTTGTGTTCTAGTAGAAATTTTTTGTTATGGTTCACTAGTTCAGATAATAAATTTGGATTTTCAAATGTCTATTGTACACTGATAGAACAAGTAAATTGTCAGGAGAGAGCTAATTTTTCTTCAGTTTTCTAATTACTTTTTAACCTGAAAAAAACCCCTTGAAACATCAGAACAATCAACTGCTAATGTGACAAACAATTCCAGAAATGTATCCCAAGAATTATTATTACATGTCATTCAACCTTTTAACAGTGAGGATACAGCATGAACAAAAAGATGTTAAAATTTACAGAGGAAACTAATGTTGAAGAGGGGTGGATGAAATGAGGAAACCGGTTTATGCTGGTGTTTGGACATCATGAAAGAAATTAAATTAGGTGTTAAAGTTGCATCAAAGCATATTTGGGAGAATCATTCTAACTCCCCACATGGATACAACACTGGTAGTTTCTAAATTATTTTCAGACCTTCAGGAATAAAAATCCAGAAGTTCCTGTAAGAAGATAATGGATAACCTTTCAGATGGATAACTTTCAGGCTTTAAATATAAGACTATTTTCAGAAATGCATAAAAGGGAACTATTTTACTGCCTTGTATTGCTTCTGTGCAGAGCAGCACCTGAATTGCTTTCCTTGAGTCTGATCAAGCTGTATTAGAAAGGGTTTAGTGGGAATGGAACAGCTAACACAGATGATTACAGCAATTGGGGAAAAACTTCCCCAAAGAATTTAAACAATGAATAATAAACTCAGCAAAAAGCCTCCAAGATAGTTCAAATAAAACCTGGTAAATTTAGTAAAATATCTGTGCAATTTTCATTATGTTTTCCTGTCTGAATGTGCATTTAAACTTCTTCAAATTGATTCTTTGATGTTTTGTAGATTGTGATGTGCTTTGAGGTATTTGTGCAAGGAAAGGTGAACAGCCAGAATTATTTTGTCCCTTCTTTACATGCCCCATTTGCTATTTCAGATTTAACTGAAAGGTAGAGGTTGTCTCCTAGAAGCTTAATGATATTAAATCAGCAGCAAGACGTCTGACATGGTTTGCCATTATTCCTAAAAAAAATAATTAGCCAGTGTAGTGGAGTCAACCCCAGTGGAGCCCAGGTATATCTGCTTTATAACCTTCAAGACACGAGCCTTAATTACACCCTGGCAGAGTCACTTTAACACTCGAGTCCATTTTGCTGGATGTTGACATTACTAAATTATCTCATGTTCAAAATGCAAAGTAGCTGATTTTTTCCTAAATGCATTTCTTGGCAACCAAGAGATAAATTGGTCTGGTTCCATTTTTAAGAAGGGCTTTGTCCTTTAATGGTCCTTAAATTAATCCTGGTAATTCCACCTGAGAGGATGGCACTTCTAGAGAGCACAGAACAAAATTGTGCATTGTATTGGCCGCATGCATTTACAAATATTCTGTAGTCTGTTCACACTGAAAAGAGATTTCTACAGTTATTTAAGAAGTGAGATATAAATAGATGAATGTCATTAAAGATCAGCCTCCCTGCCTTTGAATTTAATGGCAGGGCTTTAGATGAAGTGAAGGACAGTTTGTCCTAGAAGATTGCAAGTTCATTTTCAACAGAACTAAAGCCCTTAAATTAGGAGATGGGCACATGTTTATACACATATAGCATAATAATTTTTAATACATCTCCTATATTCCTTAGTTCATCTAAATTATTTGACTGATCTTTTGGAATAAGAGGCTGTTAGTAATTGTTTTATTTAGTGAAGCTGTAAGGATCAGTGTTTGGGAATCTACATCCCACAGCCTTTGGTCCTTCACAGTAAGACATTATTTCAGGCACAGAATTTCAGTGTTCTGAAATTTTTTTCAAAAAGGGTGTTTAGGGGGGCCAGAGCAGAACCCAGGCCTGTCACACATTTCCAAGGTCTCTCAGGAGTTTTGTTTTAAATCTGTGATCTCGTAGTGCTTTACAAGCATTGCTTTGGAGAGAAGTGGATCTGTGTTCACCAGAAGGGAAACCAGAGCACGAGAATCTGAAGAACCAAATGTGCCAATGCCGAGCTGGGCTGGGTGTCCCACACCATCCACTCCTTTCAGTCATCATCTATTGGTTTCTCTGGGTCTGGATTGAAGGCACTTGAGAGGGTAGTTCATGTTTGGACTCAAGTGTTTATTATTTCTTATCAGTAAAACAGCATCACAACTGTGAGTTCTGCAGCTTTTCATTAGAAGGCACAAAATGGCCAACAATCTCTTGTTCCAAGGTCTTTGAAGACTAAACTATCCACTTAAGAACTGACACCTGGATTATTTTCCCTTTTAACCCAATAACTGATCCCAAAGAGCTGCAATGTGGACTTTTCTGCTCAATTACCAAATGCCACCCAAACCCAAGAAGAAGGAAGAAGCAGCATGAAGAAGAAACCCAGGATGACAGAATCACAGAATCACAGAGTAATGAGGTTGGAAGAGACCTCTGAGATCATGAAGTCCAACCTAAGTCCTAACACCTCAACACTATAACACCATGTGCCACGTCCAGTCTTTTTTTAAACACATCCAGAGATGGTGATTCCACCACCTCCCTGGGAAGAGCATTCCAGTACTTTATTATTCTTTCGGTGAAAATTTTTTTCCTAATATCCAACCTATACCTGTGCCCTCCATCTTGCTTCCATCCACAACATACTAAAAATCCCAAAACTTAAATTTCTCACCAAGTGACACACCTACACTACTCTCTATAATCTATTTCACACTTTTGTGGTTTCTAGCCTATCTTGAAGTCTAGGAAACTTTCTCCATGGGATCTCTCGGGATCTCCTCTGGTCAAGCTGACCCCGAGATGTATTAAAAGTCTCTTTTCCCCAACCCAGCTGTCGAAGAAGGAGTCGGAAGTCTTCGGCTGTCGTTTTCAAGGTTGTTTATTATTTCTTATCTAAAACATTTTCTGTCTGGCCTGCCAAGGTTCAGCAGGTCAGTCCGAGGCACAGTGCCTGTCCCTGGGCTGGTGTTGTCTTTTTATACTATAAATGATGTGTTTGATATTTACAGTTATGTTCCAATACCTATCACCTATGTCAGACAGTGACTTTCTAATTTACAGCAATCCTAGAGTGCTACCATCACCAAGAAGAGGGACACTAGGAAGAAGAAGGAAGAAGAACAGGACAATGCCCAAATCCCTCCATCTTGTCCCTAGACCCCCATGATAAAATTCTTCAAAATTCCACCTTTCACCCTGTGCCAGCTACTGTCATGACCCTTAAACTTTTGCGACTTGTAATTCTTCGTATAAAGTTGGTGATTTGTTCCATGGGTGGAACTCAAAGCCGCGGGGGTCTCTGGCTGCATGCCAGGGTCTCTGACCCCCTGCCAGGGCTTCAAAGCCCCCTGGCTGGGGCTGGGATCCCCCAGGAGCTCCAGGGGGATGTCCCGGGCTCGGACATCGCGCTGCCCCGGCCCCGGCCGGGGATCCTTGTCCGGTGTCGCCCCTTGGGGACCTTGTCAGGGCTTCTCCCTCCCTCCCCCGTCCCGGGAATGTCCCTGGTGTGCGGGGAGCCGGGGCTCTCCGGCAGATGGTGCTGCTGGAAGCCTTTGAGGAGCAGCGCTCGCTCAGCCCGGGGCACGCAGGCAGGGCAGCCTGTGCCCCTACACGCGGCCTTTGGATGCTCATCACAAATGTCCCAAAGAGGCTTTTCCGCCTGAAAAGACTCCAGGAAAAAAAAAATAAAAAAAATCTCACTTTACTTAGCGTAGCATAATGTGTTTTAAACACCCTAATTATAGCTACATGTGCCAATTCATAAATAAAACAAAGCAAAAAGTTATTCAGCCATGTACCGGCTCCATTATTTAAGACCAGGGAGACATCAGTCTTGGTACCTTCAAAGAAAGATTTTTTTTTTTACTGAGTAAAAAAACAAAATACAAAATCAATATAAACTATTAATAAATCTGTAACAACGTATCAGAAAAAAATATAGGAGTCTGCCTGCTCCCTTTGGCTTGGTTCTGGTGTTGGAAAATCAGTATTTTGTGGTGTACAAAAAAAAAAAAAAAAAAAAAGTAGAAGACTTGAAGGGTCTTACAGTCCTTTTTGGTAAAGTAGAGGACTTGAAGGGTCTGTACTTACAATCCTTTTTGGTAAAGGCAATTACTTAAATTCTGGATTCTAGGCTAAGACAAAAAAGTAAGGTTAACAACAGTAGTTTAAACCCTCTTCCAAATGCTTTTTCTCTAAAAATTCAAATAGCAAATTTCCATCTTGGCCAGACGAGTAATGAGGGAGGAAAGAGCTTTTAAAAGAGTTGAACTTTCGATTCAGTATCTGAACTTTTCTCTGAAAATCTAGGCCAGGGACTGGAGGTGTTAACACTGTCTTTAATCAGCAGGATCCTGTTCCTTCAAGAGGCCTCAGAGAATTTGGATTTGAAACACGGAAGGATTTATCAGTTCAAAAATTAGTTGCAGATAAAGTGTATCCGACTTTTGCAGTTGCTGCAGATAAAGTTAGCACAATATGCTGCTTTTAAATGGATACAGCCAAAGTCCCACCATCCCTCTCCTTGAACAAACCTGCTGTCAGCAACGGAGCTGGACTTTCCCTCTCTGCTGCCATGCCCACGGCAATGAGGGCAATTCAGTGAAAAGCAAAAGCCACAACATTATTTTCACCTTTGCCTTCCTGATTTAAAGTTCTGCTTTGGTTCCCTTGGGAATGAGAGATTTTGTATGGGATGACACCAAGACCTGCCCACCTGGAATAACACACACAGATGGGCAGAGTGGATGCTCCAGAGAGAGACTTTTGTGTTTGTGTGTCTTCCTACCTACATCTGATAGGATCAAGACAATATCATAAAGTAGTTCAGAATGTATTTTGCAACTGAATTAAGTTTAAGTCTGAGGTGCTGCCAAAAGGAGGGTCCTGGCTTTCTCCTGGGTCTCAGACTCAGGGTCCTGGGGTGTCCCAGCACTGGCAGTGATGCTTGAGGGATTTTGGAGTCACTCAGATCAGCAAGGTGATGCTGCTGAAAGCACCCTCATTGGGGTAGGGAAAGTTTAGTTTAGTTGGATTGTTGCACGGACCTCTAAAGCTGAATCTGAAGAACAGGAGGAGCACTCAGGGTGGAGATGTCAGGACCACCCCACCAAGAGTTCAAAGTCTTAAGTACACTTCAGCTGGATGTGACACTGTACCATGAACATTAAGTAAAATTCACTGCCTAACCCAAGAATGGAGTTGCCAAGAATTTGAGCTTCCTGGCTGTGTGGACCTGAGGATGTCCAAGTCTCAAGTGCTCCTGTTCCTTACCTGTGTTTGCCAACTGCCCAAGAACCCTCCTCAGGCTGAGTATCAGCTTTGGCAAGACCAGGGGAAGAGCTGCAGGCAGAACTCAGAGCTGATCCCCAAAACAGTCAGAGCTCTAGCTGGGGAGGGATGGGAGGAGAGCTGAACACTAAAATGCCTTCTGAATAGCTGTGATCAGACAGCTATTGTACTATCACAAGGAAATGTAATCTGTTGCATGAACAGATGCATGTTCCAGCTCCTCCTTTGAATAATGACATTCAAATCTCATCTCTCAGGTGAATTGACTTCTAGATGGATGGGGCAGGAGCCTTACTAGCTTTTCACTTTGGTCCAGTGAACAGCAGCAGGAACAGGAGTCTACAACGAGTACATGGAATACTCAGTTTAAAAGGGAAGGGGCTGAGTGGGATCTGTCTTGGGTCCAGTGACTGTTTGCTTTGGCATACAGGGGAGGGATGCTCTAAAGCAAGTGTAAAACCTATTATGTATTGACTTGCAGCATCTCTGAGAAGTTATCAAGTCCTATTAATCCTAAAATCAGCCCTTAATGTAATTTATTGAGGGAGGAACTTGTGCATTTATCTGCTTGTCAGACTGTGTGCAATATAGAGCTCAGTCTCTTTATGACCCTCAGCGGTGCTATCGTCTGACTAAGAATGTGGTGAGCCCCTGGACAAAGGGACTGCTGTAGGTGAAATCTCTGCTGCTGTGTGGGAGTGTTTATGCTGCAGATGAGTTTCCCACCTACCAGGACAGTGGACCTCTGGAAATCTCAAGTTTCAGGCAATCCGTGTGAGAAGAGAGTGCAAATGGTTTTGGTTGATTCTGCTGAAAGATTATTTGGTTCAAAATGAACTCTGCCTTTTTTAAGACCAAATGTTCTTTGGAAGCATTACCTCAGAGACTGAGGTTAGAGGGTGGTGGGGTTTATTTATGTGGGGTGAAGACAGAGGAGATTTTGGAGGGAATGACACGATGCGCATAATGACATTGATCTGAGTAAAACCAGACCCTGCCTCTACTTCTGGAAGATAACAAAAAATGGGGCTTTTCTCCCATAATCGTGATTAAATAACTGCCCTGTGGCTACTTTTCTGGTGTCAAAATTAAATATATTTTGCATTGCTTTTATTGCAACTGGCAAGTGAGCAAGTCACTAATAGTAGCAGAGCCGTTGTGTAATCAAGGCTAATCCTTACTCATGGTGGGAATCTGAGCCAAAAGCCTATAATCCTACTCTAGGCCACATTCCTCTGCAGTTTTCCTCTAAATATCTCTTGCTTTTTGTTCCTTGAAAACTATTTTCTGTATTTTTAGGTTAGATTTTTGACTTAAATTTTGTATTACTTCTTTTGAGGTTTTTCTTTTCATGAGGAAAGTGTTCATTGATTTTGCCTCGGTGCCCTCTTCACTGCACTGCAGCCTGCCTTGATGTCTCCAAAGACAGTCACAGCACTGCTGCATTGCTCACATTCCAGATTTTTAGATTTCTGCTTTATTTGTGAGACTCTCAGATTTTATGTAATAAAAAAAGAGAAAATAAAGTCTTTGTGGCTGTGGAGAAAGGTCTACAATGAAGGTCTATAACAGAGACAGAAAAACAAAAGACCTTCAAATTCAGTCCTCTGTTTTTGGAGACCTGACTCGGAATTTTTGAATAATTCCAGCTGAATGTCTTCATGTTTGTTTTCCACTGGATTGTGGGTAAGAGGGACGTGGTGCACATGCACACGTAGGTGTTTGCAAAGGCTTCTTTGCCACTGTTGAACAAGTTCACTGAGTCCTATGCTCTAAACTGCTTCTGATAACAGTTGCTGGAGATTAATTATAACTCTAGTACCTGTATATGCCAATTTCCTGATGTAGTGGGTTTCTTGTGATTAATAACTGACAGCCATTCTGCAGCTTTTTGCACAGAGTTATTTTGTTGGAATAACTTAGATCACTTGTTGCCTCCAACTTTCATCTACAGCTTTGGTGTCTGTACTGGCACAGCCTGTGGATCCATCCAGTTTTCTAACAGCTATTATCCCAAACTGCAGGAAACTCCCAGGGTATTCCCCAGCTCCGAGCCTGGCTCTGTGGGAAAGTTCTGCTCTGAGACCTGTGGGTGATCATCTTACAACCTGGAGCATGGGAGTGAATAGTCCCTTTTATCCGGGTTTGAAAGGGCCCCAGCTCTGTCGGAGGTGGGGGAGTCCCCCTCCCTCCCTGCCCGTGTGCCTGGCCGGTGGCAGGAGGGCTCTCCTCCAAGGCAGGCTGCTCCCTGGGAAGCAGGATCCCAGGAAACCTGCAGAGCAGCCAGCCCAGGTGGGTGCATTGCACTCTGCTGGCAGTGGGTGCCTGCCGTGCAGAGATGGGGGTGCTGAAGGGCAGAATTAGCCGGGAAAAGCATTGTCTAAACTCAACATTTTCCACGCAATTTTTTTCTTCTTGCTTTCTCTGTCTGTGCATCCTTGACTGGTCCAGGTACCAGGAGAAGCTCAGTCCCAAAGTGGCAGCACACCAGCAGCAGCAGGGTCACGTAGCAGCCGAGGCAGGAGGTGCCTTTGGAGCCTTGGTGCATCCAATCCCACTCAGCCATCAGATCCCTTCTCCCATTCCCTGGGGCAGCCCCTGGAGATGCTCCAAAGCACTCTGATGAGCCTCTTCCAGCTCCTTCCAGCTGGAGGGAGATCCCTGGGGAGGAGCCTTTGTGCAGGTCACCGTTCCTGCCTCTGGAGGCATTTGCTGTTGTCATTGTTCCATTTGGGCTTGGAGTTCCCTGTTCTGTGGGAAGGACACCAGTGCCACTCAGGTTACCCCATTGCCCTGGGAGCTCCCAGGGCTTTGAGCAAGACTTCATGGATCATGGATCATGCTCTAGGCAATGCTTCAGCCCTTCTAAAATTACCAAAAATCAATTTATTGTTTTCCTCGCCTGCCTTTCTCTGTTTTCCTCATAAACTACTTAGAATTGCTCATTTTCAGGTATTTTTCCTCTCTGAAATTTTATATAATTCTTGCAAATATAGTCCTGGGGGTTGAAGGACAGTAAAAGGAATACTAAATCCCTTCCTAGCCAAAGAAGAGCCAGCACAGGAAACAAAGCTGTGTTAAGATCTTTTTTTCTGCCTAAGATAAAAATATGTTTTAAACTGAGGGGAGATTGCAATGCTATCAATTATGAACTGAAGGAGGAATTTTGTAGCTGGACATGTATCGGTCATTAATTCAATCAGAAAGCAAGATTTATGACCAGTCTGCAATGTACTCATCCTGGTTTAAACTGTATTGAAATGATGTAATTTTGTATTAAATTTATGTAATGCTAGTAGAACCAAGATCAATATCTCCTTTAAGTTTGTTGTTTTTCTTCCAGTTGTTTTAGGTGGAAGTGAAGAGTAGAAAATCATTTATTTATGAAGTTTTGTGCCTGTTAGAGCTTCAGGCACCAAACTCCCCACTGGATACAGTGCCATACTCATTCCTTCACCTGCAACAATCAACACTTCATTATCACTTTATAATCTGGAAACTTAATTACTGCCATTAATTACTACCACTGAGCAACAATTTCCCACCAATGCATGTACTAAACTCCGTGCTCAATGTAGAAACTAGGTAGACATTTTCCATGGAGTCTCAGGCAGTTATTTGGGATTTGTCTGGTCATTAGCAGTGTCCTGGAATGCTGTGTAGTGTTATCTGTCACCTCTTCTGTTTCCAAATAAACTGTGCTAGTGAAGTGTGAAACCAAAACCACTTGATCCTTCGCATTTTGAAGTCACAGGGAATTAAAATGAAAAGCTTTATTGTCTAGCAAAGAATTCTTATTGCTTGTCATCAGCAGCAATGAATTTCTTCCTTGCTCTTGGAGTTTGTCAGCGCACAGCCATGAATGAAGAGTTTTTTACACAGACCAGTTATTTTTTCTTTTTTTAAAAATTTTTTTTTATTGGGAAGAGTTTTGTCTGTTTTTAAATGCAAGACTTGAAGCTTTGTTTTAAATCATCTTAAATCTGGAGGGGTTTTACAGGACAAGAGCTGGCAAGGTTTTGAAATAGCTCTTACAGACAGGTTGTGGTGTCTCCATCTGAGGAGGTGGGTTGGCCTCAGAAGTCATTGGGTACCATGGTCCTGATTGTGCCTTGGGTTGAGCCACAAGACTTCAAAAAGTCCCTCAAAATTCTATTATTTTGTGATTAGGCAGGAAGTTTCCAAAGTTTGCTCTCACATTTATCTTGTATAAACCCAGCCTCATTCCACTCCAATGAGATTTATTCCAGGAAGTTTCAGAAGCAGATTAGGAAGCCCTGGAAGAATCCAGTGGCATTTGTCTCTTCTGGCACCACATTTGTTTTTTGACTCCACAGTCCTAAGAGGCAATGGAAAAAAATAAAATAGAAGACACAGAGCTATAAATAGAAAGACATCAGAGGAAAGACTCAGTGGATGAGTGTAATGAATGGCAAAAGATGGTTCACAGGGAGGGAATGTCAGCATATATTACACAGGGGGGACAAATAGCTTCCTAACATCAACAGTTTATTTTGCTGAACTTTCCTCATGGCAAACATGCAAGCTGAAGGATCAAAAGGAGTTAGGATGCACTCCATTTCTGGTGGTATCTGCTAATAAAGATTGAATTGGTGAATATTAGGGTGAATCTCCACCAGTGCAACTCACTGTTTGTCCTTTCCCACATCTCCATTTCCTAAAGTGTAGCAATTAATTCTAGTGATCCCGAGCGATCCCTTTCTCCTGAATTTTTAAATACTAACCAGGGTTATACAGAGTCCACCTTTTGTGCAAAGGGAGGTGCTTTGGAGAGCAATAAACATCCTCTTCCTGCTGTCAGGGCCCTGTGATCTGTCTTTGCCCTGTAGCTGCCCTGCTCTGTGGGGCTGGAGATGGGAATTGGAACTTGCCAGCTCCCAGGGAAACACCAGGACCCAGCAGAAAACGAGAGCTCCACGGAGGCTCTGCAGCATTTTGCACACTTTTGGTGCTGCAGGAGGGTGCTTTTTTCTTTTCCAGCTTTCAAGAAGTGCCTGAAAAGTAATTTTTTGTTTAAACTAAGCAGATATTTTAAACCAGTTAAACCACTTTATCTGTGAACATTTGTGCCTCCTGTCCAACTTTGCCCTCCAATGGACTTGCAATTTCCTGTCAGCTATCACACCTTTGCAGCAGGTAGAGGCTCCATCTGCTACATCTGCCAAATCTTTCCCTAGATTCAAGCCAGGAAGGGTCATTCAATCTAGTTTAGTCCTGCAGGTAACATCTACTCCAAGATTTCACCTGGTATCCTATTTTTGAGTACAATCCTTTTTCATCGAGCAGGAAGAATCTGAGTTTCATTTATTAAAAGAGTCTTTGTTCTCTTGTAGGAGGAGAATGTAGTCAGAGATAATCTTTATCGCCCAGTCTCCTGATAATACAGAAAAGCAGATATCTTGAGAGCTGGCTTTCAAGTAGAATGGAAAAACCAGGGTTTTTTTCCTTGTGAAATTTCATTTTTAATTTTAAGTAATTGAAAAACAGGAACAAAAAAAAACAATTGGCACGGTCCCTGCATTTGAGATTACTGCAAATAAACTTTAAATAAATTACAGATGGCTCTTTTATTTACAAAATGCTCAAAATGCCTCAATTGACAAATATATTTAGCTGGAGTGTACGATGAAGTGATAAGCAAGTCAACAAAGCAAACCAAAAATAAGAAATTATTCTCTTTTTCGAGGATGCCCACAAATGGCGAGTGTTGATAGAGAAGCACAGTCATCAGAACCAGGGGATTAATATGCACATAATGAGGGCTGGGCTCAAGCAGGAGGAGAAGTTTCAATAACAACAATGGGAGCATTGTTGGGGAAAAAACTGCAGCAAACCCATCTGCTGGAGCCATGTGCCAGAGTCCCACACAGAAAGGCAGAGCAGATCTGAGCATCCCAGGAAAATCTGGTGCTCAGCTGAGAGGAGATCCGAGCTGGAGGCTGCCTGGACCTGCCTTCAGAACACCTTTCTGATGGGCAAAGAAAATAACAGCTTACTGCAAAGAAATTTGAAATAAGAAGTTCCCACTCGCCCAGTTGATGGAGTGACCTTTCCAGAAACTCTGACAAATTTCCAGCCTCTGAGTCCTGGGTTTGAAATATGAATTTAAAAGGGAGGGGGGTCGGCGGGAGAGGGAAGAGGTAGAAGGGTAGTGTGTCATTTCTTTTGGTATTTTGTTTCCAGCTCTATCCTTTGATCTCTGCAGCAGTGTAGTTCAGACAATCTGTAGAAATATTGCTAAACCAAGTTACTTTGTTATATTTTACTTCAGCCATTTGTCAGCATATGCCATAAAAATTTTAGTTTTCTCTCTTGATCTTTATCAGAGATTGCTGTTTCTCTTTGATGTCCCCCTCCTTATTTGACATTTGGATCTGGTTTCCCATTTAATTATCTAACTCTCTATTGCTATTTTAGTTTAAAAGTTCACTGCAATATTTTACTCCTCCTGTTTCTCAGTCCATTCCTCTGTGCTCCAGCTGAGACACAAGAAAATGATGAAGGTATTCACTGTCTTAGGGGGATTTGTGCCCAAGTCCTCCTGTGAACAGAGGGGAGCACAAGCTGTGGTCAGTGAGTGTGGGCAGCAAACATGATGCTGGGGCATGCTGAATCTCCTAAATCAAAATATCCAGGGGCCATTCTTTGATTAAATGGTAAATATAGTCTGTTTCTTGTAGGTTTGAAAGTCTGAAATGTAAACAGCCATGCAGTCAAAAATAGCTGTAAAATGTCATTTAATACAGTCCCAGTTCCTACAAATCACCTTATGAAAACTCCATCCTCACTGCTTAGCTGTGTCAGAAAACAGAAGGAATTCCTCACATTTTGTAGCCCAGAGAAGGAGATTTGCTCTCCAGAGAGACAAGCTGAAGCACAGAGGACATTTTACCTCCTTAGTCCAGAAAGTTTCTCATGATGCTGGAAGCTCCTCAGGACAGCTGGCTCTTGGGATGTTTCCCAAGCCATTGGCTCTGCACGAGGTGGGGATGGGCAGAGAGTGGCCAGGGTCTGGTCTGGTGGTTCACTGCTGCTCAGTGTGGCCACGTCCCTCTGAGGCAGGAGTTACTCTGTCTGCTGGCACAGCTGGAGAAGTGGGAACTGTGAGGTAACTGTGCCACATCGCTGATGGGTGAAATCCTGCTGAACTCCTGCAGGAACAGAGATTCCAGCTTCATCCAAAACCCAGCTAGATGGAGGGGGAGATGTCTGGGCACTACTTCTTGCTCTGGAGTTCAGGGCAGGTTAGAAGAAGCTCCCTATGGTGATGTGAGACAAAGGATCCAAATATTGCCATTGGCTGTTGTTGAGAGCAGAACTGGAGCCGTGCACAGCCACGGGTGAGTCCTGGCATATGGCTGAGGGGCTTCAGTGGAGGGTGTGCAGCTCCATCTGGCAGGCCCAAGGGAGCAGATCCACTGGAAGCCACAGCAGAATGAACATATTGTGCTTCAGGCTGGGTGACCTCCTCCCCCAGCCCAAATTTGGCAGCCAGACTAAAACTGTGGAGGAAAATACAACATTTGATCAAACCACTCTTTTTTTTTTTTTTTCCCTTTGTTTTTTTGCTTTACTTCCACTTTTCAAATGAAATCTTTGAAAGCAAAGAGGAAACCAGGGAAGTGGTGATCCCAACCTGCCTATGTTCAAGAGCTGGATTCTTGTCTAGCATGAAAGCATGAAGCAGACCTAGGTTCAATCCCCTCTTCTGCCTGGGAAGTCTGGAATTTGCACTCCCCACCACTAAGAAAAATAACCCAACTCCTGAGATATTGCGAGATATATTTGGATATATGGAGACATTTCTGTGTTTTTTGCCATGCACGTTTTCTGTGAAGCCAATTGCTCTTTGTAGGCAGTACTCAAATACTGATGGAGCAGAAGAGAAGGACTGTGAGAAGCACTATCTGGTATAACATTTCCAGCCAAAAATATGGAGGTAATTTGCTTCATTTTCTGCTCTTTGCACTGCAATAGCTATTTTTGCCTGCCAGATAAGGCACTTCCCCAAGGATGGTGCTTGGAAATGTGCTCCTTTGAAGACAGGCAGAAAATATTCTTTCACCTCTGGATTCCCTGGATATGGCCAAGGTTTGAAACCCCCATGTACCATGTTTGAAGCCTGTTGTGAGTAAATTTGCTGCCTGCATGGATATGAGGCTCTGAATTTGTCTACCTTGCCCTGATTCACCTTATCTCCCAATGGGAACTGGGATTTAAGAGTGAAACAAATAAAATTCTTGAAACCCAGACTAGATTTTTGGCAACAAAACATAAGTAAAATAAGGAATTTATGGTCCTGCTTGGTAATTGAGAGGAAGCTGTTCCCAAATCTCCCCTCTGTGTTTTTGTGGATATTTCAGATAAGTTTATCTCCTTGGGCAGTACAAGGATCTTGATCCCAAGGCACTGGATTTGAAGGAGAGTCCTTGGTCTTCCCATGAAGTTTTATTCTAGCTGAAGAAAGTCAAGATTTATTGGGCAGTTTCCAGCTTACTCTTCAGTTCAGTGTCCAGGGGCTGGGGAAGAGTTGCCTCTGTTAATTAGGAAGAGATCAGGATTTTATGAAGCATTTTTCTAAATACAGGAAGGAACTTGGATACTGGGAGAGGTGATTTGCAGTAATATTTTTTGGTTTTGGTAATATTTTTTTTTTATTGGTGTAATTCTGTTCAAGTCAACCTTCAGCACATATAAAACCCCTCATCTCTACTGGGCAGTGACAGTGATACACCAAGGACTCTGGAAAACACTGCCAGGTCCCTGGCTCTGCCTTTGGCAGTTCCCTCAGCGTGCTCCAAGAGCCGGCAAAGAAAGAATGAAATCACAGAATCGCAGCATGGTTTGGGTAGGAAGGACCCTTAAAACTCCTCTCATTCCACCTCCTGCCAGGGCAGGGACACCTTCCACTGTCCCAGGTTGTTCCAAATGCTGTCCAGCCTTGGACACTGCCAGGGGTGGGGCAGCCACAGCTTCTCTGGGCACCCTGTGCCAGGGCCTCACCCCCTCACAGGGAGCAATTCCTTCCCAAAATCCCATCTAACCCTACTCTCTTCGAGACACTCCAGCTTCACGGTTGTATTTACTTCCCTTGTGTTTCTGCATGGAAAAGGGAGTTTTTGTTTGATTTCTAGCCATGCACTGATTTAAAAAGACCACTAATATGTTTCTAAGTTTCCTTTCAAAGTTTTACAGGGTAAAAAAGAGAGCCAAGGCATTAAGGGCTTTACATGCTCAGAAGGACAGCAGCAGAAAAACAAAGGCACTTAATCTGGGATACACAAAGCAGGAAGGGGGGCAGCATGATGTAGCTGTAATGAGAGACGGCGAGATTGACGTGGAAAAGATGGGACAGGCAGCAGAGTATAAATAGAGCTGCAGTTTATTTGTAACTTTCATTTTTAGGTAGGGATGATTGACACATGGATGGGCTGGATGAAGGTAACCTCCCTGATCTTTAACTTGCAGGTCACATGGAGAAAACTTTGAGAAAATACTCCAACATGTAGATGTCAGATTGAGTGACAGCAGCGTGTGAGGTGAATTGCATTTCCTGGCTTTTTTACATGCATCACTTCACAGAAATGATGGCTGCCATCGGAACAAAAAGACGTCCTTCCCGACCGGGGTCAACAAACTGACAGTGCCCACCCATTAATAGAAAACACTGTCATTTAAAATAAAATGCTATGGAGAAAACTTCAAAAATCTATTAGCCAACACAGCAGATAGTATCAGTTTCTGCCCGTGAATTACTGTATACCGTTCCAGTGTTAATGTACAGCACAGTGTGTGGTACAATTTTCATCTGTAACAATATATATAGAATGCCATATGGCTGACAGCATGCACTACACATGTCAGGCTCTTCTGTTTTCTAGCTCTGTACATCTTATTTGCTTCTGTCTAATTATCTTGTTCTGTGGAGGGGAGGGAGAGAAAATAAGGAAAGCCAATGGGAATTCAAAAATCAGGGGTAACGAATAGTGCCAGTTACTTAATTCCATTGTTAGTGTGTTCTTGTGTTTCTTAAAATGCAGCGCTTTTTAAAGGATGCAGTTGGACCTTCATTGCTCGAGGTGGAATGTGGGGCTGTAATAGAAGCTCTATTTGTGGCATTTCAAAAAAACCCCAAAAAAACAAATCAGAAAGAACCTCCCTGCTTTATGCTGTCCACTTATATTGATTAATTCTAGGCATAATTTTTCCAGCTGCTAGAATGTGCCCATATTGCTTTCCTAATCCTGTCTCTCTAAAATAAGTGCCTGGTTGTTTGTTTTGGTTTTTGTTTTTTTTTCTTTCCCAAAAGAAATAAAATAGTGCTGAAAATAATTGCTCTAAAACTGGACCCCTGGGTCTAAAATGGTCTAAAGAGCTCCTCAGAAGTTTAGCCTTGAATTTTTTAAATTTTATTTTTTTCTGAGGGATTTGGTATTGTTTAAAGGTCAGAGCCCCAAGATTTGTCTTCAGAGATTTAGTCCTGGTTTATCTGTCAGTCACTTCCCCCCTTGTAAAGGCCAGAGGCGATTGCCAGCACTTCCCTTGCTGTGCTCCCCTCTTCTTGAGCACTTGATCCACAGGGAAATACCTTGTCCTGGACTAGAAGGAAGCTGCCATCTCTTCTTTAATGGAAAGGGAATTGAGAGAGAAAGAGAAATTTGGGCTTCCACCTATATTCAAGGATCCTAAATGGGGCAGAACTGCTACGAGTGCTGCAGCCTTTAAGCTTTGTGTCCCTGCAGGGCTGAGAGGCAAAACCCTTCACTCCATGGGTGGAAGGGATTGGTTGGCCCACCATGAGCTTAAGATAGTGTCATTTTTGGATCATTAACTTTTCCTGGCTGCTGCCCTGGAAATGAAGCTCAGTGCCATGCTGGAAAGTCAATATAGCTAAATAGGAATTGTAAAATTGTTCAGGAAAAGCAAAGGCACAAACGAGTGCCTTGGTGCAGCCATGGGCTGGCAGAGGCTGCATAGGAATGTTAACATTGGTCTGCCTTTATAACAGTTCAGGAGTGAGGGCCATAAAGTGAGCTCTGGTTTGAACCTGCACTGCATGCTCCTCCATCAGGAAAAGAAGACTTGATGAGTACCTGTGTTCTGTGGGAGTGGGATGTTCCAAAAGGGGGCATTCTTTGATCAGGAAGGCAGTTTTTTCCTTAATGTTTGCAACGGTGAAATGATTTTTATAGTAGAGATCTCATTGAAAATTCAGGAAGCAGCCAAAGTTAACAGCAGTCTGCTCTGTTGTGTAAGGATCCCTTGCCATATTTGCTCTTAAACCTAATTAAACATGGCCATCCATTTAGGAAAAGACCCTCTAGTATCATTTTCCAAAAAGTTTTCTTAATTCAATACATTATCACCTTATACCATGACATTTTGCTCAGTGATGGGGCCATTTATGCTGAAATTGTGGTGTGATTGCAGCTGGAGTTTGCTGTGTGTTCTTCCTATGAGCTCTCCTGATCTCTGTATGAACTCCAAACACATGATATTTCATTAACACACATTTCTTTTTGTTCATATTTTTTGTTGATTGTGTCCAATTCCTTCTGCACAAATCCCATGGTAATTATGAAGAAGAAGCATGTTCCATGCTCCCTTTTTGGTGTGAAACCTGTTCCAGCAAATGGCATTTGATTCTTCTCTCCCAGTTAAAGAGGAGTTTTCATTTTCACACCAGAGGTGTCTGAGATTCCAGAACAGGGACATAGTGCAGCAAGGCAGAAATAGAAAACTTTTAACAGGGAAAATACAAATTTAATACAGTGCAAACCAAAACACTGAAACTCTTAAAATACAGCTCTGAACAGTATTTGAGTAGTTTTTGCAAAGCTGAGAAAGAGATCCAAACAGCATTGAAATACTTTGGGGGAAGGATTGGCCTTGGGCAGAAAAGTGAGGCCAGGGTGGCCCTGGAGCTGCAGAAAGAGAAGTGAGCTGTGCTCTCCCATGTGTGTGCTCACTCCAGGACATGAACAGGATTGGCTTTGCTCTACACTTCTATGTTTTCCCCCTTAAAAATAAGGCTATTTAGAAAAATAAAAGTATTAGTACATGTTTGAGTCTGAGCATCTTACAGGAAAGCCACCTTGTTCACATACTTCTTTAAATCTTCATCTTATATACCATGAGTTAATTTCAGCTCTTTCACCCTTAGTCACAGAAATTCAGCCTTTCCAAAAAGAGCTGTTAACAAAGATGTGGTATGAATGGAAAAAAATAGCCCATTTATCCATGGCAAATTACAGGACAAAGTTCTCCTGTGTTTCATTAGTGCAATCCATAGTACTTCACTTATTTGACCATCATTTGTCTGGCTTTCTACGAGGGCAACAAAAGCCATGGAGCATTTAATGTCTGTCAGACTGATCAGACTGAGGAGGCTTTTGCTATTGAATAATTTTTTTTTTTATGGTATCTTGACAATAGCAACACTGAGTTCTGTTCCCCTCCAGGCTCAGGCAAATGAGACAGTTGCCTGGAGCAGATGAAGTGAAATGGCCGTGGCCCTTTCCCAGTGCTACAGCAAAACCCCAGCATGGCCAGAGCAGCTCCTGCTGCTGGGCAAAGCATCATCCTGGAGGGAAAACATGGCAGGTATGGCCACCAGGAGCAGGGAGAGGGAATCTGCCCAACAGCCACGGAAATCTCTTCCTTTTCCATCCCACGGTCAGCAGAGAGCCACACACACTCTGCAGGGTCCTTGCCCCCCTTCCTACCCCAGTTCTCTGTTTCAAATGCACCCTCTGCTCTTTTCCTTCTCAGCCATGGCCCAGCTGAGCTCTGGCCAAGGCCTGTGCTCCTATTTCCAGGATGCAAACATTCCATACTGCTGTGCTGCTGGGAAAACTCACACACACCGTGATGGCCAGGATGTCTGCTCAATGGCCATGGGTGTCACTTTGTGACAGCAATATCTCACTAAAATGATGTGCAGGAAAAATACCTCCAGTGCTTCTCCTGGAGCTTATACAAGTTCCTCTTGTAGTGAACACTAAATGTTGCCCACATGCATATTCCCTCCTCGTTAACTGATCCCACTGGGTTCCTCCTTCCCCTCAGTCTGCTGCTGTGAAGAGACTTTACAGGGCATCTCTGCTTCTGTTTGAGAAAATGGCTCTGTGTGTTGGTGTTTGGTTTAGGACTGGCTTCTGGGTAGTATTAATCATTAATTCTAATAAACTTTGAGGTTTGGGTCCCATTTTCATGTTAAAGTTTTACAAAGAACATTTACATTCTTAGGATTAAAGGTGCAGAATAAACATGAGGTAAAATTGTACTGGGTTTGAATAGCTTATGTATTGAAACCACCATGAGTGATTAGCTTTGACTGTTTGGTCATTAATTTTGGCTACAGGAAAGAAAGCAGAAAGCCCATGGAGAAGTCACACCAGGCCATTGGATCTGCCCTTTCCATCAGAAAAAGCATTCCTGTTTCCTGTTCTGTGTGACCATGGGGGCTATCCTGTGCACCTCATTTGTGCCAGAGTCTCCCCACTCCCTGAAGCCACGCTCCAGGGCAGCAGTGGGCTCCATGCTGGGACCTCTCTCTGTGTTGTCTCCTCTTGGCTTTGGCTGCATGTGAAAATTCAGCTCTCTCAGGTTCACTCCCTCAGGGACTTGGGTCTGTTCAGGGACAGGAGGTGTATTTAATTATCTTTATCCAAATACCACTGTGTTTCTTTTCTTTTTGTTAACTTTTAACATGATGTTGATCTGCCTATCCCATGGTAATATTTCCAGCCTTGTGTATCTGGCTAGTCAGTGGGGAAGACAGTTCCCAGAGCAACTGCTGCAGTAAATGTTTTTGGCATCCAGATGTGTATTCTGTCATTTCCCATGCCGTGCGTGTGCTGTCTCTCACATCCATGGATCAACAAGTGTGGACAGGTCTGGAGGCATCTGGTGCTGTTATTTCATTGCTGACACTGAGGAGGTGCTTCCTCACAAGAAACAAACCCACTCCTGTGTGACATCTGTGTTGTTACAGAGACCTCGGCAAAGTCAGCAGCAAATCTGCTTTTCCCTTCAATTTTGACTGGCTTGCAAGTGGGCAATTTATTCTCCATTTCAGCCTCAGATACAGTTGGAAGCATCCCACCAGGAGATTGTTTGGATGCACTGTGCTATTTAAGGGCACAATTCCCAGACAGGTACTCCAGGATGGGAAGCTGATCCTGACATGACAAACCCAAGCTGTCATTAATCCTGCTCTGTGTTGGATCTCTCTTCCAGAGTTGCCCTGGGTGGCAGAAAGTGAATGCACAGGAGATCTGGGATTCTTGGTGCTGCTTTATGCCTTGCTCCTATAACTGCAGAAAACATTTAATCCATTTTATTCCACAAAATGAAATTTAGATACACAATTAAGAAAAATGCCTCCCATGGGATTTCCTGAAGCCCTAATAGCTGGATTTGCTTTCTGCCATTATGAAGAAATTGTACAAAGGATCTACAGATTCAGAAGCTATAATGGGGAACTTTCAGCTCTTTGAATTATTTAATTATTCTTCTTCTATCTGTACCATATGCTAAATAATGCTGTTAAATTTGGCTGTGATTTTTATTGTTTTACAGTCTTGAAACATTCATAATCTTGGCTAATCCTAAAAGTGTTTGCTTGGGAGCCTTATTCATTATTTAGGCCAAAATATTAAAAAATGTCTGTTGGCTCTGGGGCCTTACTTTTTTCTGAGTTTTAGTTTGGTTTTCTGAACTTGTTTTTGCAGCAGTGCAGAGCATGCCACTTCCAATGGTGAGAGCAGAAGTTTCAGAGGAATATTTCTCCTTCTTTCAGAGGAATATCTCTGTACTCACTGAGTAGCATGTGCATGGTGCGACTTTTCTGTAGGAAGAGTGATTTCTAGTGATTGCTGGACACTGGGGTGGACTTCTATGAAAAAATTAAGCTGTAGGGATGTGGAGAAAAGGGGTGACACCCAGGCAGGGTGAGTGGCACCAAACAGTGTGTCACTCCATGACTGTGAGGTGCTCTGAACAAAAGTGGGGCTGAACACCAAAGAAAGGGGAGAGAGCAGAGGACAAGCGAGGGCCGGAGAGAGCTGAGCTGGCTCTGCAGGAGGACGATTGAAGTGAATCACAGAGAGCAGTAAGAGCCCTCTTGCCTGCCTTAGAGTGCCGTGGCAAGGAGAAGGTGCTGCTGCTGGAGCTCTAGAGCTGCACGTGGAGGAGCAGGAGTGTCTCAGTGCTGGACATGCAGCAGGGCTGCTCCTCACCTCTCCCATGGTACCTGGTTCTTTTTGCCAGCACAGCTCTGCACCTGCAGCCCCTGGGCTGAGGTTTCCATGTGCTTTCCTTCCCCTGCCAAACCTCCTGCAGAACATCTCCCTGTGCTGCCACAGGGATGTGAGGTTCTGCCATGTGTACCCAACTCTGTAGATGAACAAACCTGAATAACCACAGCCTCTAATGACAGCAATCTGACCAACCCAGCAGCCAGCTTTGGGAAGCAAACTGCATTTTCTTCCCATTCCCAGCTCAAAGTGTAGCAGTGATCCTTGACATTAATTATACAGACTTTCACACAGCACATGTACTTGCAGAGACAGGACATCTACTACAAAACTTGTGCACAGCCAAGCCTTCCCATGCTGGTGATGAATATTTATGCCAAGAATGTAGAGTGCAAGGTGGCATCTTCCTTGATGAATTGGGGGCTAGATGCTATGACTACATTATTTAGACCACTTTATTATAAGGGTTACAGTTTTTATTGCCTGTTGCAAAGCAGAGAGATACAGTAGATCTTCCCAAAGATCAAAGTGTGTCTCTAGGGCAGCCAGTAAATTAGTGGAGATTATAAATGAGTGCATAGTCATTGATGTCTTGAGAGCTCGGCTCAAGAGATCAGAGAGTATTCTTTCCCCCTTTCTGTTCATAAGTGTCTTTCCAGAACAGATTACTTTTTTTTACACTTAAAAGCAATATTCATGGACTTCATAAGAACGAGCATTTCAGTAGGACATTCTGTGATCACATCACTCCCTGTTGTATATGGACTTATTATGGACTGCTGCCTCCCTGTAATGCAGGCTCCTGGAGGCTGATGGCAGGGATATGTGTTTGGAGGATCGTATCACTTAACTAATGTCATCATATTTTACTGCAAGTACAGCCTCTGTAGGAACTCTCACCAGAGTGGGAGCCCTTCAGAGCTCTGTTACGAGGTGCAAAGAGTATATGAAGCAAAATAAAAGCCAATTAGAGAACACTTCACTATCCTGAAAGGGGAAATTATAGCTATGGTGGGGAAAAGTAAATATAAACCAAATCACACTATGCCAAAAACTGCAAATAAAAACCCCCAGAATAAACATCCCTTTCATGAAGGGATTTGAAGTTAACTTTTAATATCCAAGTTGGGAGAGAAGTGAGAATTGTGTCTTTGTGCAGAAGATGGAACAGAGCTCTCGTTTACTACTACAAATCTGGAGCCTGTATATCGTAAGAACAGACTCAGTCTCAAACATTTAAAAACTTTTTTTTTCTTAAAGTTTCTGTATATTCCATAAAATAGTAAGACCCATTAAAAAATCCCAAACCATAGTTTTCTGGACCACTCAGCTTTGGAGAAATGCTTTGTGTGGAAATCATTACTGCAGAAATAAGCAAGTAGGATTACATTATCAAGGTTTAAGGCAGTTATCTGCCTTAGTGGAGACACCAGCCTTAGGTTTTCAGGGATGGCTTTGATTAACTTATTCCTGTTAGAGGAAGTTTCTGCTGCTGTGCCAGTGGATGCTCTGGGCTGGTCAGTCTGAGAAGTTGAAACCTGGTGAGAGGTTCCTTGTGGAAGAAAAGACTCATAGTGCAGTAGGGAAATCAATGAGCAGATCAGTCTGTAGTGCTTTTCCACCTGTCCATCATCTCCTGTAGTAAAGTGAATCTCTCAGATAACATAACAATGGTTCATTTTTCTGTCCTTGGGCAGCTGAGTCAGTTTTTGTCAGGAATGTGCTACCTTTTCCTTCAGGTGTGTTCTGAGCAGCAGCGCTGGTGCAGCTCAGTTCCTGAGGGCTCAGCTCGGTTTAGGTGAGCAGCGTAAGCTGTGAAACATCTGCTCACAACTGTAGCAAAAATGATGGTATCAGTTCTTAGGAAAGGAAATTCCTGCTCCCCAGGTGAGCTCCTTTGGAATTTGTTTCCCCCTCTGGACACAGGGGATTTGATGAGAGACAGAATGCCATGTCAAGAATAGGTCTGATGGTTGATGCTTTTTAATATGGAGAGGAGTGGGCTCGTTGGGGAATTTCTTTGCTTGAAATGTGGAGCCTGTTTTCTAAGACGATCCCAGAGGGATTGAATTTTTTGTCGTTACTGCCTTGTGCTTTTCCACCTACCCATACAAAATACAGCACTTTTTGAAACTTGATGTGATACTTTCTTAAATGTCAGTTTGTACCAACTTTGATGACATCTTTCACTGCTTTCATAGAAACTCCAAACCCTCGAATTCCCTTTCTTTGTTTAGAGGCCTTGATTACCCACTGTGGTTGTTACACAGTGTAGCTGTTTGCTTTATTGTTAAGATCCATCTGAGGACAAGCGAGGTTGAATGGCCAATGCAGTGTAAACATGTGCCACTAATCCCTCTGATCTGGTGCTGTTTGGGCTTTAATATTCTGGGCTGAAAGATAATGTCTGAATGCTCCTGTCAGAAGGGCTGGGAAAGGGACAAGAAAGAGCTTCCTTTGGATTTGAAGAATAATCTCACAAGGCTGTAAGGTGGTAAATTGAGATCTGGATCATTAAAATTCGTTTAATTGTTGGGGGTTTTGGGGCATGATGAGTGTCTGAGACAATCTTTCATTCATGTTTGAGTGTTCCAGATATGCTTAAATAGCTCAATTACCCCTTTCATGCTTCTGGACAGAAAGGAAAATACACTTAAAACATTTTAGCTTTGAAGGTTTGTGGGAGAAAATTCTGTCCCTTTCTGCTGTGGTGGAAATGTGTGGGAATCCAACCCGAGTTATCTGGCATGACGTGTTTTCTCCCTGTTCCTGGATTGCTACTCTGGTTTTCAGTTCCTTGTGGGTGAGGAAACTTCTACATGAATCACAGATTGCACATCAGTGTTTGTCTTCTGAAAACAGGTGAATTGACTCAGTAAAAAGGCACTTGGCCTCAGAAATGTAGGTGCTGCTCTATTGTAGTAAATGCTGTGAAAAGTGATAGGAAATTCAGAGATGTTTGAGTCAACCATGGACAAATCCTTTTCCACCGGGGAATGTAGTGTTGACCAAGTTTGTACAATGCTCTCAGGCACAGCGGGGATTGTTGGGGTGTCCTGCACAGGGCCACGAGTTGGATTTGCTGCTCTTGATGCTCAACCCAGCATAACCTGTGATTCCATGAGTCTAGGTTTCTCCTGGAACCTGAGGGACACCATCGAGTTCAGAGGATGTGAAACAGCATGTTTGCAAAACAGTGAGAGAACAGGCAGAGCGAACAACAACGCGTTTATCTCCGTACAGGGCACTGCCCCTTGGACAATTCCCATGTCCTGAGCCTGGCCGGGCTGGATTGAGCTCCGCTGTGCCCGTGAGGGCACAGCCGGGCTGGGCAGAACTCCGCCGTGCCCGTGAGGGCACAGCCAGCCTGGATTGAGCTCCACCGTGTCCGTGAGGGCACAGCCGGGCTGTCGGGCAGAGCTCCGCGCTGTCCGTGAGGGGAGGGCCGGTCGGACTGGGCTGAGCTCCGCCGTGTCCGTGAGGGCACAGCCGGGCTGTCGGGCAGAGCTCCGCGCTGTCCGTGAGGGGAGGGCCGGTCGGACTGGGCTGAGCTCCGCCGTGTCCGTGAGGGCACAGCCGGGCTGGATTGAGCTCCACCGTGCCCGTGAGGGCACAGCCGGGCTGTCGGGCAGAGCTCCGCGCTGTCCGTGAGGGGAGGGCCGGTCGGACTGGGCTGAGCTCCGCCGTGTCCGTGAGGGCACAGCCGGGCTGGATTGAGCTCCGCCGTGTCCGTGAGGGCACAGCCGGGCTGGCGGGCAGAGCTCCGCCGTGCCCGTGAGGGCAAAGCCGGGCTGGGCTGTAGGGCAGGGCCGGCCGGGCTGGACAGAGCTCTGCCGTGTCCGTGAGGGGAGGGCCGGTCGGACTGGGCTGAGCTCCGCCGTGTCCGTGAGGGCACAGCCGGGCTGTCGGGCAGAGCTCCGCCGTGTCCGTGAGGGCACAGCCGGGCTGCCGGGCAGAGCCGGCCGGGCGCATCTGCAGGGCTGATGGGCCGTGAGCTGATTGCCATTGATCGGGATGCTGCTGACACCCGCTCCGAGCGCCCGCTCCATCGCCATGGCAACCAAGAGCCCGAATACTTGTCCACATACTTTAGGAACCTCATTAAATCAGGCAGCAGGACAGCAGCTGTGGGCTCAATGTGTTAGGCTGACAGCCGGGGACTCGGTTTATGATGCTCAGGTGATTTTTGGCCCTCTCTAGGCCAAACTGTTGAGAACGTGGAGCTGGTGGGACAGATGGCAGAATAAATAAATATTGCCAATATGTTTAATGTGCACACATCTTCTGAGAGGTGCAAAGCAACCTCGCTCAGTCTTATCAACTCTGGTGATTTTAAACAAAGCATAAATAAAGGATAAAAGAGCTGAGCTGAGCTGAGGGTTTTCTTAAAAATTTATTTAAGGAGATGATTTTAAGAGCAAATGGATTGAACTGCAGGCTCGTAGCAAATCTCATAGCTACAGGCTTGTAGCAGATCTCATAAAATGTTGCATAGATATAAGCAATTAAAATTGTCTATCTCAACGTATAATCATGGAAATTCATCTGTGCAAGCCCCAGATCTTGAGAGGTTGATTCCATTTTCACCACTTTCATGAGACTCTGCCAGAGGTAACATCAGTGGAATAATATCCAAGATTTCTTCGTCAGAGGAATTTCTCATGCTCCAGAGGAATTAAATACTCCAGTGACCCCCCCAAATTTGGCTTTCATCAAGCTCTGTTGCACTCTGGGGTTTGGAATTATTAGCACAAAAGGGACCTTATACCACGAGGCTAAGCTAAAGATAGATTTAGCCCAAAACCACTCTAAAATCATATACAGTGCATTTTATGTGATAATGATTGCAATTATTCCATATTCTTCATAGTTCACCTACTTTGACTTAGGGTGTTAGGAAGCAGTAAAGTCAGAATGTAATTAGACACTTCATGTCCTAGTATTTTGCATAATTCTGAGTTGGTCTGGGCTTTCACATTATTGCACAAATAAAGTGAAAAAATGGTGGTGTGGAGTTCTGTTTCTTCTTTTTAATGCAAGTAAAATCAGTTGTATCGCTGAGCAGTGATTCCCTTTGGTCAAAAGTGGTCACCCACAGGATATTTGTGGTTCCAATCATTTCCAAAGGATCAAAGAAAGCAAAGAAAACGCCAAACTATGTGAAGTAAGCATGTCACCAACTTCAAGATCTCAAAACTGTTATGCTCAACAAGAGCTGAAAAATAGTAATACTGTCATCCAGGTGCTTTAATTTTTTATGAAAGGGAATGGCAGATGCCTCAGACCCTGAATTATAATTTGTAGATTCTAAACAAAGAACCTCAATTAGTAAAGCAATTATTAATATTGGCTGGAATCCATTCTGCCCAGGGTCTCAGACTGAACCCAGTCCAGTTGGCTGCCCAGGACTGTCTGACCTGGAACTTTAATTTGATAATTCCTTACATGATTTGGAATTGCTCCGGATCCTTAACCACACAGCCAGAACTGGGTCCTTTGCTTTGAATTTGGGGTTTTTTGGTAGCCATTGATGGTAACATTTTAAAATGGTCACAGATCATGGGGCATGGGCACCAAAAAGTGAGGAAAGTTTCCACCTGCCTGGCTGGTATGTGGTGCTCAGTAGGGAGGAGATTTTCTCCTCTCAGCTGGAGGACTGTGGGTGCCCACCTGCAGTGCTGGGACCAAAGACAGAGGCCTCCCAAGCTTAGCATCTCCTGGACAGGACTTTTTCTTGTGGGGTCAGTTTGGCTGCCCTCAATGCCTACCTCTCTTTTGTCCCCAGACTGGTTTGCAAAAGCAGAGGATTGCTGTTGCTAATATGATGGATGAGCCCTGCTGGGGATGAAGAGACCTAGAAAACCTGGAAGAGGAAGTGGTGGAGTTGCCATGCCTGGAAGTGTTTAAAAAAGTGTAGATATGGCTCTTAAGGACATGGTTTAGTGGTGGCCATGGTGGTGGTGCTGGGTTGACTATTGGCCTTGATGACCCTAAAGGTCTTTTCCAACGTGAATGATTCTCATTCTGAGATCTGGATCTAAGGTGGACACTGGCATCTGAAGGTTCATATTTCTTCCTATAGCCTCAAGGAGACAGAAATGCTTTTTCTCATGGAAAGAAAATCCAATGAGGGATTAATAAATCCACAAAATCAACCTTGTGCTCAAAACAATCCTTTGTTTCCAAATATTTACTGGAACACTGCTTTGGCCACTCCAGAACAGAGGTACCTGAGATGAACCTCTGGTCTCACCTCAGGAACGACATCCTTACGTTGAACTTCCACGGACTGGATTTCTGTCTGGAGGCACAGTTACATTTTGGATACATCTGTTGGGAAGATGGGAATGCAGACATGGGACAGAGTGGGTTCTCTCTGTGGTGCTGCAGGGTTTTCATTAATTGCATTAAAGATTAAGCAGTTCCATTGCATGAACCCACCACTGACTCGGTTGCAGGTACCTAAAATCTCAGTCAGTGAACAATTGAGGTGCATCTGTCAGAGGGACTGTCAGGATATGTCCCTTAGAATAATATTTTCAGACTGCTCTAGCCATTTTAGGAATATGATCTGTACTATGCATGGAAAGTTGGATCTTTTCTTCTTTTGGCAGGTGTATTTTCTCATTCACCGTCTTTAATTCTTTTGTGTATTTGGAATTCCAAATAAATGCATTGCTTTATATAATTCATGATCAAGGACACTTGTTATGCAGCTAATTTTATTCCATCCATTGAAAAGCAGAATGATACAAATACCTTTTTTGACTGTGTGAATAAGATGAGCAAAAAGAATCTAAATTGAATGACCAAATCTGGGTTGCTTTTCTCCTACAGTAAACTCCAGGGAATCTGCTTAAGTAACCAACGTGCACAGAATGAGGGTTTAGATGTGGCTGTTTTACCTGGGAGAGCTGAAGGATTGACTTAACAGCATTTTCCATGAGTCCTGCACATGAGAGGAATAATGCCATGTCTTGTATTTTCAGAGACCCCGACAAAGGAAGGAAATGATGAATCTGACTCCATGTTCTTAGAAGGCTAATTTATTATTTTATGATATATATTATATTAAAGAATGCTATACTAAACTATACTAAAGAACACAGGAAGGATACAGACAGAAGGCTAAAGATAATAATGAAAAACTTGTGACTCTCTCCAGAGCCTTGACACAGCTGGGCTGCAATTGGCCAATAAGTAAAAACAATTCACATGAAACCAATAAAACAATCACCTGTTATTAAACAGTGTCCAAACACATTCCAAAGCAGCAAAACACAGGAGAAGCAAATCAGATAATTATTGTTTTCATTTTTTCTCTGAGGCTTCTCAGCTTCCCAGGAGAAAATCCTGGGCAAAGAGATTTTTCAGAAAAAATGACAGTGACAGCCATGACATCTATGGATAATATGTGATCGTCAGGTGCAGGCAGTGGGTGATAAAAATGTCTTTTGGTCTCCAGCACGACCCATAAGGGCTCAAGGAGAGCTACTGGGGCATTCCCTGTACAAAAAAATATCAAAAATAATGTCCTTCAACAGAAGGGAAAGTCTTATTTACAATGGCCAATCATTAGTAACTGACACAGCTGCCCATTTATCCCTTGTAGTGACACCTTTATTCCTTTCTCGTATTCATTTTATAGGTCCTCACTTAACAGATAAATATTTGCACTGTATAATTAAAATTAATTAATTTTAAAAATGACTCATTCAAAATGACTTTTAGTAAAACCAATTAAACAGCAAATATTAGTTTTGCTTTGTATCGGTAGTTTAAAAATGGCTTTTTAAGTTGAGCAGTAAAATACAGCTCAGTGAATGCACCTGTATTTCTAATTAAGCAATCCACATAGAAAAAAATAACAAGAACACTTTCAAATGATAGCAAGTGAAAACCAATTCAGCTTCCATTTTAGTATTTATTGCGCCCAAAGATAATTCTGAAATCTCATCAACTCCTGAGACTCCAGCAAAGTTATTAAATTTCTGTCTTTACTCACGGACATTGCTGAAGAGTTGGCTTAAATTAAGGTCCATGACAGGCAGGAGTCCCGTGGGAGTCAGCAGAGTTATATTAGCACGGGAGAAAATCAGCTGTCCTGGTAAGCTCTAATTTCTTTTCCCAAATCCTGTAACAAATTCCATTTCATTATGCACCACTAAAGCAGTTCCATGATGGGGCTGGTAGGTTTCCTTCTCCGTGTGTCAGTGGAGCAGCTGGAGACATGAGAGGGTCCACAGACCATTTTAGAAGAATTACCTAAAATCTCTTGGTCTTTTTGTCTCAGAAAGTTTTAGGTTACACTTTAAAGGAAACCCACTGTGAGATAAAGGGCATCCAGTTGGGAAGAACCATCTCCCAGGTTTTTCTGGAAGCACGTAAATTTGTGCATGCTGCAGACAGACACCTCCCTTGTTCTCAAGCAGAAACGACCATTTCTCCAGCAACAAATTATTCATAAGAAAAAACCTGGTCAGTTTCTATGAGACCAACCAAATTTCACAAAAAAATATGTTTCATTCTGTATTTGGTTTGGTTTGTTTTTCTTCTCCCCTGCTGACCCCATGACAATGGCAATGAACCGTAGAAGATTCTGGTTCCTGGCGGTGTCTGGCGTGACTTACTCAGACACCCAGAAGAACCCAACAACTCCCTGCCAGGTGTTTTAAGGTGAAATTCCCTCACACCTTTGGACATAGCAGAGGATAGAGTCTGGAAAAAGAGTGTGCTGTGTGTGGGGGGTCTGCAGCATGGGGAATGTGTTGGATGGAGCATCTGTTCCCCTGAGGCCGGGGTCATCCCACCAGGACTTCATCTTGAAGGAGCTGCATGTGAGGGACCTGTCCTCATGTGCAGGAAGGGATAAAAAGCAGATTCAGGTTCAACTCATTCTTTCCAGAGCTTGTGTGACTGGGTAGATGATGTGTTTGGCTCTCTGCTGGCCCAGGGTTGGTTTGTACATCCTGTGGGAAAGGAGTTGGCCACTTGGCAAAGTCCCTTTGTGAGGCAGTAGATTGTCAAATAGCCTCTCCAAACCCCATTAGCAGCAGCATGGGAACTGATCTGTCCATAAATACTGGGGAATTAGGAGGTGGAGGTGTTCTTCAGCAGCTGTATCATTGCACAGATTCGTTTTCAAGCACTGCCATACTTTGAAAATTAATCTCTTTTAAATGAAATGTTCGTTTAAAAATGATGTTTAATGATGTCTAATGCATCCTGAGATGCTGGCAGGAGAAGGTTTGTTCTGCAGCTGACAAAGGAGGGCGGGGAGCTAATTAACAAAGACAATCAAACTTTCATTAGTATTACTGAAGCCTGCACGTTAAAATGTTTTGCTGCAAACAACTGCTATTTATGTTCCCAAACCCCATCCTTTTCTATCAGTGCTTCCTTTAAAGATGCTTTATTGTGTGGCTTTCTAGGTGACACCACATGTAATAGATTTCTTGGAAATAGGGTTTAACCATTAACCATGAGGATGTGTGTCATTATTTTCTTCAGCTAATGCCTGGAGGTGAAGCTGAGTGAATTTAATGCATTAAGAAAGGTAATTATCAGATAATCTTGATTGCCAAGGTTCTTCCTTCTCCAGCAAAAACTGATGGTGGCATAATCTGTGTACACGAGCATCTCATTTTTCCCTTATGACTTTGATTTAGGTCTGACAGCACTGTGCAGCATTGTTTCTCTTATTTTTGTATTTTTCTGCTAACATTTCTTCCATATCTCTCATCTGTTTCCTTGTTCACCCTCATAAATTACGCTTCTTTTACCAACCTCTTTCCTTTAAGTAATAATTATATGGTCAAATGGATTGCTCTGCATTAAGGGCTAGAGGGGAAAAATTGGCAAATTTTCCAGTAACAGATTTTTTTCTCCTTTTCTGAAAGCTGAGGTGTAAGTTTGTCACAGCTTTCACAAATCTTCTTTCTCAGCAGTCATGCATCAAAGGCTTAGAACTGCAAATGAATTATTTTGATTACTGCTGCCTTGGGAAGATCTCCAGGGATGGGAGGTGGTGGGCTTAGCTACTGTCCATCCCTGCTGGGCCAGATCCTGCTCCCGGGGGAGGAAGGCATTAGGAATTTTGCCACTGACTTCACTGGTGCTAGGATTTACCATGGAGAGCACATTTTTCTTTGGGAAAAAAAAAATAAAAAAATCAGGCTTGGGCTCCTGTGAGGTTGAGTCCCCAAATTTGGTAGAATTCAGTATTTTTCTTCCCTGTATTTAGCCAGTATTCAGGTGAATGAGGGAAAAGAAGACAAAATGAAGGACACTTGAGGAGACAACAAGAAATAAAATGTAAAAAAATTTTTTTTCCAGATGATTGCATCATCAAAGGAAGAAAGAGCTTTTCCTTCCGTGACTTTTTGCTTTTGTCTGATAGATCCGTGCAAATCTGACTTTGCCACCTCACTGTGGGAAAGATTAGAGATGAATCTATGATAAAACTAATGAGGATCTAGAGAAAATTGTCAAACCCAAATAGGCTTAGTATTTTCTGCAGGATATTTTAATCAGTTCACACACTCCTGCACTACAAGACATGTAAGGTTGGTTTCATTGGTTTTATTCCTCCCCTTGGTAACTGGAGAGGGAGAAAGCTGGGACAGGAGGACTTTCCAAAGCCTCATCTCTTCTTCCCCTTTGCTTTGTCCTCATCCTTAGGACAAACAAACCTGACAGGAGGGGGCAGCCAGGTGGGGTTGGGCTCTTCCACCTGGGAAAAAGGGATAGAAAAAGAGGAAACAGGCTCCAGCTGTTTCCAGAGGAGGTTTAGGTTGGATTTTGGGAAAAATTGCTTCACCCAAAGGTTTGTCCAGCCCTGGCACAGCTGCACAGAGCAGTGCTGGAGTCCCCATCCCTGGAGGGATTTAAAATCTGTATGGATGTGGCACTTGGGGACATGGGTCAGTGGTGGCTTTGGCAGTGCTGGCAGAGTTGGACTCGATGGTCTTACAGGGCTTTTCCTACTTAAATGACTCGGTAATTCCATGATTTCCTCTCCTTTTACAGCTTGGACGTCCCTGCTTTACTCACTGTGCAAGGAGCTCTGCTGTGCCCAGGCTTGCCACTGCCATGGAACCAATCCCGTGTCCATACCAATCCAAACCCAGCTCTGCTGCACTGCCTGCTCCTCCCTGGGTGACCTGGAGATGCTCAGGCAAAGTCCAAGGGCTGGGAATCCCCAGGGGAAATTGCATCTTAAATCACAAAAAATCCATGAAAATTATTTACATGGTGGCAGTAGTGGATTTGCCAGGTAGCATGAGGCAAAGTTCTTGTCAAGGAGAGCAGATAAAATAGTCTCTTATTTTAATTAAAGTAATTATTCATGGGGCTCCAGATGTTTAAAAAAAAGAAAAAGAACAAACCCCTTTGCCTAACAATGAATAGCAACATAAATCGCCTGAGTTCTCTGTGTCAGGACAATGGCTCCACTAATCAATATATCTCTCCAGTTTTATAAAATAATGCTAATAGCTATTGCTGTCAATACTTCTATGGGAAATAATTTAATAGAAGATTATTGTCGATCTATTACTTTTTTTTTTAAATCCCATTCATTAGAATTATATCCTTCTGTGAGTTGTCTGAAAAAAAAAAAGGGCTATGAAAAGGACTCCCTGCTGTACGAAATTCTATAGGCCTTCAGAGGAAATTCCATAGAGCTGTATTACATTTCTATAGATTTAATTCCTGGTGCTTTCTGTGGGAGTTTTTCCCCAGGAGGACATATGTGAGAGATCTAATGCTCTATTTGTATGTGCTTCAGTCCTCAGTGGTTTTCATCCTTTTTTTGTTTGTGGGCTACCAAAAAATTTTCCACTAGAACATGTGGGCTCTTGTGTATTGAATTTGCACTCAGTGACCGTAGGCTTCACTGCTTTATGTGGGAATTGCTCCAGTGAATCTGTGGACATCAAATTGAGAACCACTGTTTTATTTATTCCCTTTATACTGGTCATGGAATAGAAAATCTAACCACCACTCCATGTGTCTGGGAGCAGCTGAGAATAGCTCATAACACATTACTGTAATCATCACTATTGTCATTTATTAATTTACACCGATTCACATCTGCTTCTCCAAAGTGAGGATCAGGCTGGAAATACCCCTGAAGTAAGAGAACAGGAGCAGTTTTAAACTACAATCAGTATTGCTGCCATGGTGTTGTTAGAGAAGCAGCATTAGGGGAATGGAGGGGATACTTGTGGAAATAAATATACCCAGGCTGCTGGGAAACTCAAAATATGAGAGTGTTCAGTGAATAAAAAAAAAATCTACAACCATAGCAGAGAAATTTAATTTGTGTTTGAATGTGTCTAGTGATTGTTTCTCACTTATACTCATTAAAATATGAGAATCAGTGGCCTATTCTTTCCAAGACCAGCATTTTCCCCCCATTTAGGTGTTGAAAGACAAAGGCAGAGCCTTTATAATATTAGGTAATTAGAGTTCTTGACTTCAGGCAGTGAGTGTTTGCTGTTGTGTCCCTCTCAGTGCACAAGGCAGACAAATCTGTTGTGAAAGTGTTTCTTTCTGGCTCTGAGAAATCATACAGATGAAGGAGCAGAAGTTTTAAATTATCCTGATGTAAAACAATTCTTGAGTCAGGGTAGATTTTTTTTAATGTTTTAGGAACTTTACAAATCCCCATGAATCAGTGCATTTGGAATCTGATGGAACAGGTTCAAAAACTGTCAAAAAGGTCTATTCAATATTGAATATGCTTGCACTGTGAATAGCAGAGAGGAAAATCCAGTGTCTGCCAAAGGAATGTAAAAAGGACTGATAAAACAAGCAGAAATCAGTTCTTTCAACTCCACAAGGTTTTGTTTCTTTTTTCTTTTTTCTTTCTCTTTTTTTTAAAGTAAAGAAGACATAAACACAAAAGCTGCAGTTGACAGTGTCTCTTTGACAGCACTTTTGTAGCCATTTAGGCAAAACAATGCAAAGCAGCTTTCTGGAGGCCGCTGGCAGAACATACTGTAGCTCTCAAACTTCACACAGACTGCTGAGAAATGAAATGTTTGACTGAGAAGCTGATGTGGGTTTGGCAACATTGCCTAATTGATAGTGTGAAAAGAAAAAGGATTCTGCTTCCACCATCTGCAACAGCAACAGGGACCAGCTCTTTGTCTGACAGCATCTGGAGCCTTTCTCCCACCTCTGCCTCACCAAAACAGGAGAATTGCAAGGAAACAGGGCAGCACGTGCACCTGGGAGGATCAGATGTGGATTTCCTTTCAGGTTTAATTGCTGTGTGAAACTCCTCTTTGCCCTTGCCTTATTCCTGTTGGCAGAAAGGTTCTTTGGAGCAGGAGCTGGCTGTGCTGCGTTGGCCCTTCGAGGTGCACAGGTCGGTGTAAACCTCACCTGAGAGAGGTGAGGGGCTTCAGTGTGGGGTTTCCTTAATTAGGACTTCCAGGGCCACTTGTGCATTTGGGAATGGGATTGGGATCTCCTGCTATTTACAAATTTAAAAGTCTTTTCCAAGCCACTCATGGCTCTCCTACCAATCCTTGCTCCTCCACTCTGTTCTTCCCCTTTGAGGGAGAGCATTTTCTTGGCTTTTCTTGGTGGATCGGAGCATGGCCAGATTATTGCAGCAGCCTCTCTCTGACAATGGCCCGTGCAGGGAAAATGCAAGAAATATCACCAAGGCCAGTCAATGGGCAAGCCAGACCAGTGCAGAACACTTCTGCCCAGTATTTATAAATCATGAGCTAAATTAAGTCCTATGACAGAAAATTTAAATCACTCAGGAGAAACCCCAAAATTTGTTTTCAGGTAACAAGAGTGGTCTCTTGTGCAGTTTTCCACACTTTTTAAGCTCCTTTATTGTTTTCCTTTTTAATATGGAAAGGGTCCCATCTCATGCTGATGTGGCAGAACTTAAGCAAAGAGCAAGTTTCCCAATTAAATGACTTGAGCACCTGTCAGACTTTGCAATAAAGCGCTAGGTTGTCAAATTTTGATGTGAAAGAGACTTGCAGAAAGTCTCTGGTAAGCATAAAAGTTTTATCACAATGGCATTTCAGTTTCTCTAATGTTTAAGAGAGGAACTGTAGGGCAGTTCCTGCTGTAACATAAATATCATCTGTGAAAATAATTTCATCTGATGAGAGCATTTGTGACTAAGAAGTTGCACTGTGCCTTGCCATTATTGGCCTAATCCTCCTCTGTGTCCATCCATCTGAATTCCATTCCCAATCTGCCTTCAGGCATGTTATGTACAATTAATAAATCATCCTGACTAACTCTGTTTTTTTCCATATATGTAATTTTGGCTGAATTGTTTTCACAAAGGAGGACAGTGTGATGCTTGATATCCAAGGCCTGTATTTGTAATACAATACAGTAATCTCCTTTATTTAGTAGCATATATCATGTTGCTCAGACGAAGTTGGAATCCTAATAAATCTGTACCCAGAAGTAGGGACCATGTGTTGGTCTACCAAGCCAGTGTAGGTTTGAGTGAGGAATACACTGGAGATGAAAGTGAACAGTTCAAAAGCAGGAGAAAATGAGTGAAATGTATTGAAAATCTATTTTCAGGAACTTTATACCCAGCTCTTGTTTGGATCCCTGAGCACAAAGCTTGTCCTCCTTGTTCTTGACAGCACTCCCACAAAGATCTCCTGGCTTTCTCCCAGTGCTGCCCTCACTCCAACTGCAGTCCAGCCTCAGTGCTGGAGTGGTTATTCTCATTTTTCATGGTTTGGGTTGGAAGGGATCTTCAAAGCTCATGTACCCCAATCCCCCTTCCACTAGAGCAGATTGTCCAGAGCCCCATCCAGTATGACCTCGGGTGTTTCCAGGAATGGGGCATCCTACCACCACCCCTCTGGGCACCCTGTGCTGGTGTTTTACCACCCATAAAAAAAACCTTGATCTAATCAAAATCAACCATCCTTGGAAGGGATCTTCAAAGCTCATGTACGCCAATCCCCCTTCCACTAGAGCAGATTGTCCAGAGACCATCCAATCTGACCGCGGGTGTTTCCAGGAATGGGGCATCCACCACCTCTCTGGGCACCCTGTGCTGCTGTTTTACCCTGAAAAAAAAAATTGATCTAATAAAAATCAACCCTCCTTCAGTTTAAAACCATTCCCCCTTGTCCTGTCACAACAAGTATCCTACCACCACCCCTCTGGGCACCCTGTGCTGGTGTTTTACCACCCATAAAAAAAACCTTGATCTAATCAAAATCAACCATCCTTCAGTTTAAAACCATTCCCCCTCGTCCTGTCACAACAAGCCCTGCCAAAAAGTTTGTCCCCATCTTTCTTCCAGGACCCTGCAACACTGCAACAACCTGGCAGTGTTGGTTCTCTTTGGAAATGGGATGGGATTGTGGAAGGGGAGAATCCCAGCAAGGCTTTCACTCAGCGCACCCTGCAGCTCTCTGTGGGAATGAGCAAAGCCTCTGGACATGGCCAAAGCCATTCCCTGTAGGAGCATCAGCACCCATGTCTACAGCAGAGTGAGGAAGTGACATTGCTTTATGTGTAGCATTTCAAGATATAATCCTTAAATGATAATATTTTCATTTTTACACAGACTAGCTGCAACTCAGACTTTGCCTAAAATGTAACTTCCAAAATTCATACCTTGAAAAACCTGCTTGCTGACTCAATTTATTTATTTTTCTGGAGTTCTAAATAGACAAACACATTTTCTTGTAGTAGTGTAACCCAGAGGGAGGCATTCAAATGTCCTCAGAGGAGATGACCCCTACTCTTGTGACTTGTAATTAAGAGCCTCTCATTGAAACTGCCAGGAGTGTCTGCTCATTCTGTCGCTTGTTTTAACTCCAGCTGGCTAACTAGAAAAAAACTGTTTTCTTGCAGTTTTTTTATCTGCAAAAATCACTGCAACCTGTTGTGACTGGTATAGATCTGTGAGAGAAATTATAGCAATGTTTTGATGTGTAGTGGTAATACTTCTGTCATCGACACCCGATGCTGAAGGCAGAGATAACTTCAGCAGGAGAAGGATTAGACAAAGTAATCTGCAATAAATAAATTTGGTCTGGGCTGTAAATCACTTCAGAATTCTTCACAACATTTTGTCTTCCTCACTGGCCTTCAGATATCTGGTGTCTTCACTGCACTTGACAAGTGTTTGTGTCTCCTCTCTAATGAGGAATTTGAGTAGGACAGCAGTTGGGAAGGTTCTGAAATATGAGTTTAGATTTTTACAATTGAGATTTTAGGGGTTTACCTCTGCAGAAACCTAAGAAACATTTTGGGAGTTACTTGATAGTCAGTAAGGCTGAAGGAAAGACTGCAGGGAAAGCAGAATGTGATTCAGTGGAAAGCTTTCTGAAAACTTGAAAAGTTTATTTTATTTTAGTAAAACAAATCTAAAGTTTTAGAAAAAAAAAATCCACTGAAAATAAAGCTAAATTTTCTTTCCTTTCAGTTGACAGTGTGCTGTCTTTTAGGAGACAAAATTCTGCTGCTCTCACTGCTTATGTACTGTGTCACTTCTTCCAAGCTGTGTACAGTATTTAAAGCATGCCTTTCCTACCACTTTGTAATAGGAGAAGAACAGTTCATCACATTTTAGAGTGGTTGTTTTCCTTCCATGGGACAGAACAATATTTCTGAAGAAGAGGTTTGTGTGTTCGTGGTACCCAAGAGCTCATGAGGGGCTGTAAGGCACCAGAAGCACCCCGAGGAGCCTGGAAGGAGCAGAGCTGTGCTGTTTGAAGCTGCCTGGCTCTGCCTGGCACAGGCAGCACCGTTATCACCTCCTCCACTGATGTGCTGCCTGGTTCCCTTCCCTTCCCTTCCCTTCCCTTCCCTTCCCTTCTCTTCCCTTCCCTTCCCTTCCCTTCCTTTCTGTGTTTTCCACTTCACACTTGGCTAAACCTCCCCTGGATACGAGCATGCCGCCGTACATTTCCCCACTCCTCATGTGGCATGCCTTGCAGTTAGCTCATTCTTTCTGCTGGATAGAACCTCAATACATTAAGAAAAGGATTAGTATGTGCAAAGCACAAAAAAAAAAAAAAAAATCAGAATACTGGAGAGTACTTAATTGGCCAACTGCCGTCAACCATTTCAGCACTTGCATCTTCCGAGCTGCTTGCACCGTATTGTTAGAGGAGAATAAATCATTTGACACAACCAGGTTTTCGAAAAATATGTGAAAACCATTCAGGCAAAAAATCAGTTGAAATGTATGAAATTTTCCATCTGAGTGCTCTCTGCTAAGAGAGAATATTTCAGTGAGGCGCAATATTTAATCTTGTTTTAAAATAAATAGTTTACTATATAAAATCACTTGGGGTGTGATTTTTTAAAACACAGTGTAATTTCATTTTAGTTTTAAGGTTTGTACTGAGGAATGCTGGAACATGACAAATAAGGTCTAGGCAAAGTTGTGTGTTAGAAATAATCCTGCTGCTGTGGCATGTGTGAGGCACATGCACGGATTTAAATCTATGAAATATTTAAACTGATAGAAATCTGTGAATGTGGCTAACACAAAGCACAGCCCATCCTTGCTTTTGTACAAAATGGGACTTCTGCATCTCCACAATGCATGACCTGGGTGAGAAGTTTCTCCTTATCTGTTGCATTATCCTGCACTGTTGGGACTGGTGGATTTCACAGAACCACAGAATAGTTTGGGTTGGAAGGAACCTTAAAGCTCTTCTCATTCCACTGCCCTGACTTGGGCAGGGACACCTTCGACTATCCCAGGTTGCTCCAAGCTCCATCCAAGTGGCCTTGGACACTTCCAGGGATGGGGAGTCCACAACCTCTCTGGGCACCCTGTGCCAGGGCCTCACCACCCTCACGGGGAAGAATTTGTTACTAATATCTAATCTAAACCTTCTTTCCTTCAGCCTAAAGTCATTCCTCCTTATCCTGTCACTCCATGCCCTTGTTCAGTGTCCCTCTCCAGCCTTTTTGAAAGCTCTCTTTATGTATTGGAAGGCTGTTATAAGCTGTCCCCAGAGCCTTCTGTTCTCCAGGCAGAACAGCTTTGGGAAGGAAGCAGAGCCAGTAAGTGATGGACTGGAGGTCTGAGCCCAGGAAGCTGTTCCCACATTCTACCAAAGGCTGAATGGTGCTCACTGAGGTTTGGGGCCTCTGACCCGTGCTTAGAGTATGGCATCAAAGGACAAAGCTTGTGGAAGATCACTTTGTGCAAAGGTTTTATGATAAACTCCGTTTTTTGGACCGAGATTTAAGTATAGGAAAGAGTGTGTCATACCTAAAGTACCGCATTGAAAATGTCCACTACGGGACATTCAGCTAATTAAGTAGGTTATTAAAACTACAGGGGTTTTGCAACACATGCATGGGTATGAGCCAGTCATGGCTCATTAAAGTCCTAATCCTGAAAGCTGCTGAGAACAGGAGACATTTCTCTGAAGTGTGCAATCTTTTGCTCTGAAGTTTTATGATCTACGGGAAAACAGTCCCGTATCCGCCGTCAATACACGGCCGATACAATCAAACCCTAAGTGGCTCCACATGCATCCTCTTAATTGTTAGCTGTCGTATTGAGATTAAATTGGGCATTAAATTAAAGAGAGATTAAATTGTGACCTGAGGTGTAGGATTCATACACGCACTTAAATATAAATCCCATTGTTTATTGGGAATAAAAGAACTCACGTTGCTTTGTTTGTAGTGTTCGGTTTATTCTTCTTAATATAGAATAGGGAAATTTAAAAATAACTTCTGACTGTGTAAGTCTCTGTTTACTCTCTCAAAGGAAAAGAAAAAGGAAAAGCTTTAGGGTCCAGAAAGCTTTTCCATCACCCTCCAGCTGCTTCTGCACCTCTCTCCCATCCTCACAGCTAGTGATCAGGGAACCTCCTTGGAAATCCTCTGCACACAGCTGGGCATCTTCAGTTTCGTGCATCTTAGAAAATTAATTTATTCTTTCATTCTGAATGTATAGGGAAATGTGTATTTTCTTTGACTTTGTTGTTGGAGGGAGGATTTTTTAAATTGTTTTTATCATTGCTTTGGTGATTTGACCATCAAATCTGCTTTTTGGCCCTTTAGCAGGAGGGTTGGCAACTTATGGAGCAGGTGCTGAGAGGGGCGTGGTGGGCAGCAGGTCCACACAGGCTGAGGTTTGGGAGCAGCAGCATCTGGGGGGGCTGCAGATCACAGCCCCCATTCCCTGCTGGATTTGGGACAGCAGTGGGACTGGCAGCCCTTCTGCCCCACAGCAGCAAAGCATTGCCAAGCAGCTGCTTGGCAACATCTCTGTCTTCCAACTCCCACCAAACCCCGACCAGTGCAAGTAACCTCTAATTGAGAGGAGAGAGATGCAGGATGGCACACGGCTCCTGAAAGCTGCTGATCTTCACATTAACAACCTCATATTCATTTTGTTCCTGCTTGTGCTCTGCTTGCTGTGTTCCTCCTCTCTGTATTTGGTTATTTCCCCACTGTTCTTCGTGAACATCAGTCACTGCCCAGCTGAGATTTCCAGTGGTCACTGGCAAGATGGTAATGAACATTCATTCAGAGCATTTGGGGCTTTTTGGGACTCCTGTCCCTAAATGACTGTCTATGAATGGCAAGCCTTGGTGTAGGACATAGACCTGGCACAACTTAGCTCCAAACCAGTGTGCCATTGCCTTGCATGGATGAGTTCTCCTGACCATGAGGCTTGGTGAATGTACCAACAGGATGATCCCAGACCTGGGGACAGGAAAGAGAACTGGGTCATGCTTAGGCTGTGCTTGGCTGAAAGTGCCAGCTGAAGATCCAGCCCATTCTATTTTCTGTTCTTTTGAGGCTGAGAATAGTGCTGACATGAAATGGGGCATAAAGTTAAATAACAAAAACACAACAAATTTGGATCTTTTAAGCACTGTTGGGCAGAGAACTGAACAACCTCAGATGAGATTAATAACTTGCTTGAGACAACAGACTCAAGCTGGGTCTAATCAGGAATATCTATTGAAGGTTTCTGGCTTCCTGTCCAGTGCTCAGCTCATTAGATCACATGTCTCAGCACTTCAAATAAGCAGTTCTACAGTTTGCTCATTTTAAACCTTTTTATTCCTACTGCTCCATTTTTTATTTATAAGAATGTTAAATTAAGCATTTACCTTAAATTAAATCCTGTAAGTCTAGGATATACTTTTCCTTTTATGAAGTATTATGAAGTAAACCTTGTCATATAAACAATTAAACCAAAGAGGAAATTCAGACACATTCTAGACCTTGAGCTGTCAGTGAATGAATGAAATGCAATGCAATACAATGTAATTTAATTCACAGGAAAATAAATGATGAAATTACATAATTAAACCCCTTACCCAAACAGAGCCATAACACACGAGCTGATCTACCAGAGCTCCATGAGATCAGTTCTAAAACTGTAGATCCAAAGAGAAGATGATACAATGGCTCTCACAGCAAAAACCTCCCACAAAAGGGCACGAGCTACAGGCATGAATTACTGTAATTACAATTCATTTAGCAAAATTAGGCTGCATATTACTCATAGATTTGAAAGCAGCATGGGTGTTGAAGAGAAAAGGTGATGATCCCATGCTCAGGGAGTGTGGAATGTTCTTGGAATTTCCTGGGTCCCCAGGACAGCTCCTGGCCATCAGAGCTCGCCGATGGCTCCAGCATGAGAGCCTGGCTTTAACTGACGTGAGGTTATTTGAGATTTAGATCATTTCTGTCAGCTTCTGAGCCAGATCCTGGGCTAATCTGAGCTTTGTGCAAATCCATGAGCTTGCAGTGTTGAAAATTAGAGCCAAATTGGATCATTTTATGCAAAAAAAGTACACGGTAGTGGGTGATGTGTACTTGTTCCCTTCACTTCTGTTGATCATGTTTTTCTGGGATCTAAATTTGCTTACTCCATCCTCCACTTAATTGCACTTGTACAGCACACAGATTATCCTGCTCCCAGTTGGTTTCTATAGCCTTCACTGAAGGTATTTTTTTTCTTTCCACCTGAAGACTGAATTTCATGCTGTTTTCATAGAGGTTTTGAGGTTAAATGCTCCAATATTTCTATTGCTATTTCTGGGCTTGGAGTAAAGTTTTTCTCTGCTATTTCCTCACTGACCTTTTTAGAAATTGAAATTACTTTGAGCTCTCTGTTATGTTTGCAAAAGACTTCTGCATTCTCCCCCTCTGCAGTGGCATATTATAAATATTTCCTTTGATGTGTCTTTACTCCATTCCCTCCCACCCTCTCCTTTTCCAGAATGGTGTACTGTTCCCTTTCTTTTTCTTCCCCACCAGGGCTGCTTATCTGCAGCCCAAAGCGAGGAGGTGGTTCCCTTTAGCATGTAAATAAAGCAACAATTTTTTTTTTTCCAGCAAGCAGCTCAGGCTGGAATTCCATGCCAGAAACTCTCCTCTACACAATGATGAGTTCAAGTTCTGCATTGTGCCAAGGGTTTTTTCTTTCACAGTAGGAAAGGTGATCAGTCTGCAATTAGTCCTCTCCTTCCCCAATCTTTTGTAACTCCGTCTTTGCTAATTTCTCATCTCCCAGGACCAAAGGCAAAGGTAACTTTTGGGAATCCATTTAATGTGGCAGTGCTCCCATCATCCAGTTCTGCATAAAATTAGCCTGTCCTCCAGCTGATGGTAAATGATGTGGCATTAGAGCAATATTTGGAAAGATGTGCCTCGAGTTCTCTATTCTGGTCAGATGAGCGGGGAACATGCTTTTGCATTTTAATTTGAAATTCAGTGAATATTTTGAATGCCACAGCATGTCTATAACATTATTTAAAAGATCCTGTGCACTCAGGCATGTAATGATTGACATTGGCTGTAACTTGATGCAATGTTGCACTGTTTTAATTCTTTTTGGGGCAGTGTTATCTTTGATCACTTCGTATTCACTGGAAAAATCCCACAATTGCAATCCCACATTATGTTTCAGCGAGGATGCCAAGTTCTCTATGGTGCGTAGCTATTCAAGGCACTTTGTCCACCCTCAGGCTGCTCATTAAAGTGATGGCAGTTTCTATTTTAATGAATAAGGTAGAGTGCAAATTCCCAACTTCATTCACAGACCTTGAATGGTCAAAAGGAGAGGGTTCTTTTTTCAGTTCCCAACTTCTTTGTTTTCTTGGAAATTGTGTAAATGTGTTCATAACCATGGCCACAACTCCATGTGCATGCAAAACCCATCAAATTACAAGTTTTTATCTTGTGCCCAGGGCTTGTATTATTAAAACTTCCTTTTGTGACCAACATCCCCCGGCCCAGATTTCGTTTCTAGACACAGTTACATGTCCATATTGCAAGAGGTAAGAAAGGGGGATGCCTGACAAGAGCGACTTAGTTCCCTCTTTTAATTCTCTGTTATTCCCTCGCTAATCATCAGTCCTGTGCCAGAAAGCCTTCCCATACAACCCAACATTCCTTGCTTTCAGAGGCTGCCATTTCAAAGGCTGCACTTGCCCACAGTTACACAGCAGGGGCATGAAAGCTGCTGCACGTTTCCTCTCCAGTTGAAACGCGGCACTTTAAGGTAAAGCATGAACTAAGTGCAGCGCTGAAGTGCTGCACAACGCGAACGCTCGGTGTCAGGCAGAGTTCCCTGCTTGCTCTCCTGCCTATTATCCACGTGCCATTCAAACCTAACAGCCTGGACGCCTTCTTTTGACCGCTCTCACTCCTGGTTTGCTGTGAGAAACCCTTTTTTCCTGTCCTTTCCCCAACGTTTGGGAATAGCCGCGGCTGCCAAGGAAAGGTTTTTTGAAGGCGGTGCTGAGTTGCTCCTCGAAACTGGGTTAAGGAGCACATGGATTTTATTGCTGTGCCCACATTTATTCTGAACCCCCTGCCAGCCAGAGGGAAAGGCATTTTGGGGTGCTTGTAGCTGCCTGGTGGATAAGATTATCCAGTGGGGGAGGCACCAATGTACATTTGGAGCGCCGGGCTCACCCTTGGGTGTCAGCCTGGTGGGGCAGGTTTGGCTTTGGGGTCAGTTCAGTTTGTGCTCACACTCGAGGAACGAGCAGCAAAAGCTGCCCAAAGGCTTTGCAAACCCCCAGCACTCTGGTGAAGTGCCCTTTGCGCTTCCCAGAGCTCAGAAATCCCAAAAAGTGCAGGTCTTTCCCACAAGGCCAAGCCATGGGGTGGTTGGAGACCCACCAAGAGAACTCTGCCTCCATCTTCCCCTGCCCACAGCTCTTTGGACCAGATCCATGTTTTCTGCAGAGATTTTGGCTTTAGCTAGGAGGTACAAGTTTCTTTGCTTAGTGCACAATTATTTTTACTCGGTTGCATAAAATCAGAGAATCAAGTCCAGGCGCCTTTTAATTTTTTTCCTTGAGAAAAACTGAAGATAAATATTGAAATGAAAAAAGGGTTTTCTATTTAATAGTATTAAATCACTGCACGCAGTTTCAGGAGACTAAGGAATTATTTTAATATTGTTTCCATTTGCATATGTTCCTCCAAAATCCTCTTGCTGAGGCACGCAGTTTCAGAGGAGACGCTGGAACATTTAATCATTTAATAAAAGCAGCTCTTGCCGTGTATTTGTTATAGTCATGGATTTTACACACCAGAGGATCTCTGTGGTACAAAAAGAACATGATCCAGAAGGGAAAAGTCCTACCTCTTTTCAGCTACACTAAAATCAGTTTACTCCTTAAAAATCTTCCCCTTCATTATCTATGGGGCTTAGGGCTCCCCAGATGATGAGCTGACTTTAATGCCAGGGAATGCTCACCTCATCGTTGTGTTGTGATAGAAGCTATATTTGACTGGAAAATGTGATTTAAGGTAGTAGAATTTGTCACACTTGGGCCATGGAATGCTGACAATCCCTCATCCCAGGCTCCTCCATTGGGCAAGTCAACACCAAGGACAGGAATCAAATAAAGGGGCTCTTTACCTTGTCCTTCCCTCTCCCTGTCTGGGGAGCCTGGGGTTTCCTTCCCAAGGCTCCCAGCCATGCAGAAGAGAGTTTTTACTAAAACTTGCAGTTTTGGTAAGATTGGTGACTGTTCCCAGAGAGGGAGCACTGTCACCACTGAGCAGTGCTGCTGCCTGGCAAGCAGGAGATATATCCCAAGGGATCTGGGCTCACTGCAGAGCCTGCATGGGAAGGAGAGATTCCATGGGATAAATCTTGATGACTTCAAATCTGATGAAATTAACATTTAAATAAAAGGTTGGTTTGGGTTTTTTTTCCCCCCCTTAACTGGTAGCTCTGTGAATTCAACAGAGAAAGCCACTCAGTGGCCTTTTTGCCTTGAGCATCCTCAGCACAAAGATTTAGTGTTTGGAATTTAAATTATGATCTGATGATTTTCCATGTGCCACAACAGATATTGCTCACTCTCCTAGAGCTGCAGGAGCTGAAAAAAAAAACAACCCAGACAAAAAGCAGGAGGGCTAAACAAACAAACCTCAGCGTACAGAACTTGAGCTTTTTAAGGAGCAGACACCTAATGCCAAAGACTTTGGTCTTAGCAGTGTGTGACCCCTAACAAGCAAAAGAAGTAGATCATTGAATTAAAAAAGAGCCATTTTCCAGAATGTAATTGCACCTTAAGGGCAAATAAATATCGTCTTGCTGCTTAGATTGGTAGCGTTCCTTCCCATAACTGAAGCATCAGGAATAATTATGCTAAAAGACACTTAAGCTTGTAGAGAAAACACATATTGCATTTTATGATGCTCTTGCTGGGCTTCTTGTGTAACATGAGAGAGATTATATTAACACTGGTGCTACATCGGTGTAGAATTACACCCCCGTGTTGGTCTGAACTGCATTGTGCAGCTTTCCTCACTTTTTATAGCTCTATTAATGGTTTTCAAAAACTGTGGGCTAAAGGAGTATTAAAATGTCTTGGCAATGTACAGTCACTCAATCTTTTTACTGTGGGATTACATATACCTAGTTTCTATTTGATTTTGATTGCTTGCTTGGCCTAGATTCCCTGCAAGCGTTTGGTATGACTGAATAATTTTTAGTTGTACTTTCTTGCCATGCTTTATGCTAATCTGCTGATGTTTTGCAGCCGCAGCACTGCCAGTCAGTGCTGCAGCCTACAGTCTTTATCCTTTACTGGATTTTTAAAAGGGTATTTTATTGCCTGTCATTACCATTCATTGTGGCTTTATGGACTGTGCTCGGCGCTGCGGCTGCCGCTCGCTCCCCGCCGCAGCTCCCGCGCCTTTGTTCTGCCCAGCACAAGTTTTCTGGGGGCCCTTCTGCCTCCCACCCCTCCAGAGGGCCCCAGACACAGCCCCCTTTCCACGGGGCAGATGGGAGAGTGTCATCTCAGCTCTGTGATTGATAGGAAATGGGGATTTTCCCCCCAATATTGCTGGGTAAATGTTAAATGCAGGATGCGTAATGCGCTGTGCTGCGGGAGTTTTGGTACCTCTCAAGCAGCTTTTTATGATGCTAATGCACACTGGAAGGAAATGCTTCTGTTTCATCAAAATGACATAATTCAATTAATAATTATTTATTAGGAGCACATTAAATTTCTCATGCCTTGCTTATGGGTATTTGTCAGCTGTATTTAATAACGTGGGTGTAGGTAAGGATCAAACCCATAGCTGCAAACTGCAAACCTATTGCCTCAAAACTGGTGAGTCACATAAAGCAGAACTCAACTCTAAATAAAATTACTGCACCTTGAGGGCATTCTTCCAACTCAGTGCTCACCTTCTTTCATCTCTAATAGGGATACAATTTTCAATACTTCTTTTCAGTTGGAGTTGCTTTTGGGACAGTTAAGTCATTAGGAAAATATTGAAGCTGTCATTAGGAAAATAGAGCTTTGTCAGTTTAACTTTCTGAAAAAAACCCACAAATGCAATGAATCAGAATAATTTTTTTAAGTGGATTGGACCTCATGCCATACTCAGTTCTGAGACCCACTGGGAAATGTGCATGGAGATCCCTCTGGTCACAGGAGATGGGGCAGAGCGGGCTGGAGCTGCCAGGCAGGTCTGATGTTACCTGTGGTGCATCACTTTTTCAGTGTTCTTGTCCTGTGAAGGTCTGAGATCATGGAAAGGAGGGAAGGCTGGAGATTTACTGGTTTGGATTTAGTTAGATTTGAACAGAGGAATTTATGTATGAATACAAATATTCATAAATCCTTGCCTGACTACTCAGCCAAAGGAAAATGGATAGTTTCCTGTAGCAACACTTAATGTTTTGATTGGTGTCTTTAAAGTAAATAAATCACTCACTCTGTGCTTTTTCATGAAGTGATTTATATCCTGGAGATGCAGAGTTCTTTCAGAGCAGGCTGATGTTAGATGGGGATGTGCTGTGAAAGCCCTGCTTCCCTGCTCGAGGATCTGCAGTGGCTGTTAACCAACAAGTTACCTCCCCTGAGCTGCACAGACACACTCTGGGAAAAGCCTGGAACACTGACTTCAGTGGGAGCTGAGTGCTCAACACCTCCCAGGATTGGACCTCAAATACTTATCTGTAGGAGCTTTCCATTATTCATTCTACAAATGAAACTGGTTGTAATGTAAATTATAAAATGAATCTTTCTACGGCTTAAGATCCTGTAACTTAAACCTCCTAGGCTGCTTATCTGCCTTCTGCCACCTACCTACAGTTTATCCAGTGCACTTGGCATTCTTGATTGTTCAGTGCATATAAATTTCAATCATACCCACAGGGTCCCTCCATTCTATAATAGCTTGCATTGTGAGCAATTTAGCAGAGAACCGCTCTGCCCAAACACTGAGTGAGACATTTGCTATTGGGAAAAGCAAAACCCTTGGGAAGTACCATGCATATTCCTCACATAATGCTGTAATAAGGCAATTGTATTGAAATTAAAAAAAAAAGAGATTGAGAGATTTATCTCCCCTTTCAGTCACACAGTATCATGGAGCTGTCCGGGAGCCTCTAAGCGAAGCAATCCCATGTCTGCAAAATCAGCCGGCTGGGGAAGTCAGCTGATTGGCTAACCATGGCTGGATACCTTCTACAAAGTCATTAAAATTCTTCCTTATCTCAACAGAATTACTTCTCTCTGCAATAATCTTATTACACCCAGTTGTTCTGTTCCTCTGCCAGGCAGGTTACACACAACGCCCGCCTCTCATCCCGCTTGGTGTACAGCCCTCTCCAGGAGTTTCTCCAAAACACCACAGGTGTTGTTGCACAAACTCCTCTGCCACAGCAAGGAGTGAAAAATGGTCCCTGGCTGTGGGTGCACAAACACAGTGAGACTCTCAAACCCCAGCATGGAAACCTGGGTAGCAGGGACGGCTAAAGGAAGTCTGTGTGGGGGCAGTGCTTTCCAGGAGAGGCAGCAGGGGACCCCGTCCTCCCCCTGCCCTCTCTGTCCTTGGCATATGGGGATAAGAAAAAACACGGAGAAGATTATGATGCCTTAGGGAAATGAGGTTTGTGTCTGTAGGCTGAAAGTGGAATGAGTCTTAAAGCCCAGTGGTCTATGAGAAAGCCCAAAGAGATGGAAAAGGTGCCATTTGTATGGTCAGAGAATGACAGAAAGGTTTGGATTGGAAAGGACCTTAAAGAACATCTTGTTCCACCCCCCTGCCATAGGCAGGGACATCTCCCACTGTCCCAGGCTGCTCCAAGCCCCATCCAGCCTGGCCTTGGACACTTCCAGGGATCCAGGGGCAGCCCCAGCTTCTCTGGGCACCCTGTGCCAGGGCCTCCCACCCTCACAGGGAACAATTCCTTCCCAATATCCCATTTAAACCAACTTTCTTTCAGTTTAAGGCCATTCCCCCTTGTCCTGTCACTACTTGCCAGGACTGTGATTTGGAGCAGTCCTTAAAGCCTCCAGGAAAGACATGCCCTTTCTAAGTGAATCCTGGGAAGTTTTGACATTTTTGTTTGTAGGATTGCATTTAACTCTATGTAGTTTTTAATTTAAAAAACCAAAACAAACCAAAACAAACAACAGAAAAACCCACTTGTAGAGTAACAAAACCATTGCCAATGTGATTTATCATCTTGTGGTACCTTATAGTAGCATGGTCAGAACAGAGGAGTTTATTTGAAGGCACCACAGGGGATTCACAGCAGGAATTGTTTCAGGGCACTATAGGCAAAGGAAGTCCATGAAAGTCTTCATGGGAACCTAAAACATGCATTTAGTGGCTCGTACCAATATTAAAAAACATCAAGAAGGATTATGCTTTAATCTATTGCAAGTGATTTCCTTTAATAAAGTTAAGGAGATTTCTCTCTGTAATACTCATCATATTGCTCATGAAGTTCATTCTATTATCACCCTCACTGGTGGTTCCATGAAACCTTCCTAATATTTATGAGATAAGAGAGTTTTGGCATCAGGTGTGGAGGGGAGCATTTTAGGGAGGAAAGCCAGTTTGTCTGGGGAGACAATCCTGTGGCAGAGTGCTGGTTTGTCCTGCTGGCAGCACCACAGGAAGAGAATGAAAAACGTATTTGCCAGCTCAACTAACAAATAAAATGCAGTTAACTTCTTTAATGGTTCTTTCCAATCTGAACTGAAAGTGTCTTCTCACTGAAATAAGAACCAAAATCATCTGAAATACATTTTTGGGGTCAAAACTGGAAGTGGTTGAGAAGGTTGAGAAGATGTCTCAGAAAGTCTGTGCTCTCCCCTTTTCCCTTTTTCTGTCAGCCCTTCCACTTTTTGAGCTCAGCAAAAAGTATCAATTTGCAGAAACAGAGAGACTTTGGAAATTTTTACAGTGGCACTCAATTTATGAACTTTATGAAATAAATCTCTTCTTTGGCTTCACTTTACCATCTGTAGAAAAGTGGGGAATACCCTTTGTCCTGACATATCCTTTTAAACACAGACTATTTTTGCATACATTTAAGAGAGAAACTTTTTGAATAAAACTTTAAGGAATGATCCATTTGTTCTGTTTTAGCTGTCATTTGCAATAATCCCTGGACACACCAGATAGTCTGGAGTCCCAGTGTGAGACATCTTACAATCAATAATAGTAAGAGAAAGTGATTGGCTGAGGAAGCTAATGGTCTAGAAATTCAAGAAAAAGCAAAAGCAGGCTGTGTGTTCCACATGGTCACACATGGGATTTCAGACCCACGTTGAACAACTGATCCTGGGGACTCCTGGCATCTCTGGAGGTCTCAGGAACCAAAGCCAGACCTTCCACATTTTTAGTGCTCCATGCCTGCTAATTTCTTTCTCCTACAGGTAGAAGGATCAGCATTTCTGGAACAATGCCCTTAGCCAGGTCTAAGCTGCTCCTGTGGAATTCAGTGGGAGAGCTCCTGGCTTCATGTGGAGCACCAGCACAGCCACCATGCACTGTAAACACGAGGGGCTGGTAATTACACCCATTTCTGTGCTCCACATCTGTGTAGAACTTTCCTCTGTCTTTGTCCCAAGAGCTACAATATGTCTTAAAATCAATAAAGTCGATTGCTTTAAAAGAGATTTGTTGATGTTTGGACTACACATAAAATTAAATCCTGTGATTAATGCCACAACAACGAGACAGCATCATTGCATTATGGTTCGTGAAGCCCTGCCTCGTTCACCTACTAAAAAACTGTATCTTAGAATCATAAAGACTAAAAATTACAGCTAAAAAAGATAGTTATTGACTCTCAGAAATAAACTGCAAACTACTCTCATTGTGCTCCCTTCCATATGCATTTTATTGTCATTTATTCACGTCCTTCCTCACCCTGGATGTCAGAGCACTTAACAAAGAAACACTTAACAAACAAACAATGCAGTCCCACCATGGGCTTTATGTGGCAACTGCTCTGCTGTAAATAACAGCCCACCATAACCAGCCCCTTGGCTTGGCAGCTCCTTGGAAAAACTCCTTGGCAGCTCCTTGGCAGCTCCTGGAGCTGCTGACCATGTGAAGCTCCAAAAATTTAACTTTCTGCTTATAAATATTGGACTTGAGGATTTGTTTGTCTTTTAAAATATTTATCTAAGTGGTAGGTATTTTTTCCAAATTTTTCCCAGTTTCAGCTTCCTGCCCAGACTCTCCTAGACTGTCTTCTCAAAAAGGAGAATAAAGGACAAAACCATGAAGAAGGAGAAGGATTTTTGACAGGGACATGGGTGATGAGTGAATGGCTTTAAGCTGAATTAGTGTATTTTTTGTAGATTGATATTAGGAAGAAAATCTTTACTGTAAGGGTGGTTCATACACGCTGATGCCTTTGGAGACATTGTTCCTGCTTTGTGTTAACATCAGAAGGAATCTGGCTTTGAGTTCTCCATCATTTCCCTTCCTGCTGCTGCAGATGTGCCACAACCCAAGCAATTTCTTCTCCAGTGTCCTTGGGCTCTGGGAGTGCTCCTGGGATCGAGGAAGTAGCAACTGGGAATGGTTTGCATTCAGACTGGGTTGTCTGCACAGCTTAGGTTAATTAGATCTGTGTCTCATAAACTTTTGTACCGTGTTACTGCAGTTCTGTAGACTCACCTCTCAGTAGATTGGGTTTAATTGCTGTGCAGTCTCTCTGAGTTTTGTTGTTATCAAATGTTCTTCTTGATATTTTAATTGCAGTTACAAACCTGTAGTCCCTATAAACTCAGTCTTGATGATGTTTTCCTTCTGGAGTAGCCCACGTTTCTCTTGTGTCTGTGTAAAGAGAGACTTTGTTCTGTTCCTTTCAAAAATAATTATTTCTGCCCCCCTGACTTTTCAATCTTAAATAACCATGTCAAGGTATATTATTTTTTAAAGCCTTGATAAGAAGCTATGTTATTACTCTTCAGACGAGCAATCAAAGTCGTTGGAGACTGCTGAAACAGAAGGAATAACAGGCTGGAACGGAGCCTTTTTGGAGAGAACAAAGCAGTTGATAATTGGCTGCATTGTTCGAATTTGGCTGTTTGGTGGGAGGAGCTGCCAGGCACAGGGATGCTGGGGGAGCAACAGTGGTGGTGAAAACTGGAGTAGGGACAGTGGGGTTCATGGTGTGTCCAGTGGAAAACCAGGGAAAGAAAGAAAGGAAGGAAGGAAGGAAGGAAGGAAGGAAGGAAGGAAGGAAGGAGAAGAAAATTGGAAATTTTAGAACATTGCCTTTGCAATAAATTGTCGGAAGAGCATGAATGATGTAAAAAGCCTCACATTGTAAGATGCACCCAATTTTACAGAAGACAGTGCCAGAACTGACAAAATAAACCTCAGATCTTGACCCCAGCTCCAAAACCAATCTAGTGAGCAGCAGCTGTGGGTGCTGTCCCAGGCAGGGGAGCTGGGCACAGGAGGAGGATTCCTCAAGGACCCTCCAGAAGTTCTTCCTGCTTCAGTGATTTGCTTTGCAGCAAGAGACCCAGGGCTTGTTCTGTTTGTTTCTTCCTCTCATATTGTAAATTAAAATGGAAGATTCTTAACACAACTTCATAGCTTGAATTAGGAGTCAGTATGGCCATGTGAAACACTTGTTAAGATGGCTTTGAGCATTCTCACACTATTAAAACACTGACCTGGACCAGTCCTCTTGTTTTTGAAGGGGCTAAGTGTTTGTCTCAGAAGTGTGTCATATTTAATTTCATTTCATCACAGCACTGAGTGCAAAAAAATAAAAGAAAAAAGACAATTTCATTTGCTTCCACTCAGTATGAAAATGAATAGAATATATGAAAATTGAGGTTTTGTAATTAAGGTCTGCAACATCAGGAGAAAGAAATACATCTGTGAAATGCGTGCTGGCCCTGAGTGGAAAAATCCAATTCTGTGAGATAATGTGTGTGCACAAATATCAATATTTGTGTGCTTTATGTGCACTCAGACTCTCACCCTTCTGTGTGTTTTCTGCTGAATATTGCCCTTCATAAGCACATCTCTGCCAGGGAGCCCCATGCAGACCTGGGTGTGGAAGTGGTATTTGCATGGAGAAGTGGTTGGAATGGGCATTGTTTTAAACAATGGCACCATGTTTGGAGCAAGCTGCTGTTTCGTCCCTGTGAGGGATCCCTGGGATGCTGGAAGGAGGAAAGGGACCCATCCTGCCCTCACTTGTGTGCAGCTGCTCAGGGTTATGCTGCTGCAAGGGACAGCCCAGGGCTCCTGAGGGTGTTCTGAGCACTTGGGTGATCCCATTTAGAGCTAAATAAAATAGGAGCTGACTCCAAGCTTTGTCTGCATGGTCAGTTGTCCTTGATTTCCTGGAGATGAGCAAACCCAGGAAGGTTTTAGGTAGAAGCAGAGACAGACTGAAAAATTTACTGCAGCCAAACTTCAGATCAACCTGTGTAGGAAGCTGTGCCCGTTATTGAGTCAACTGGTCCTCATTATACTTATGAATACTTAAATTTGCAGTAAAATTCTTGTTAATAGGAAGATGGCTGTTAGGGGACCATCCACTCATTTAATTATCCTACATGTGTGTCAGTAAGAATGGGAATACTTAAAGAGTATTTAACAAAACTCACAGAAACTCAGCAAGGTGTTTTTGTCTTGTTAAACACTTATTCCCTCCTTCCTCCCTGTGAGCTGCACAGGAAGGCTCTGAGAGTTCAATATTCTTACTGTTCAGATGACAACTGAATCCCTCCTCTTGTTCCATCCAGGCTTAATTAGCATTTTCATGTGCATTTCCTTGTTCTCGCTGAAAAGCCTGAGATGAGAGTGAAGATGTTCAGTAATTAAGTAATTATGAAATACCCACCTCTTTCTTTGACTACCCCAGGGAAATTTGCCAACTCACTACCCTGTACTGCTTTGTAAGGTCCCCATTCGAGTGCTCCTGCTGTGCCATGCCCAGTTGTCATCACCTGGAGAAGAGAAGGTTCCAGATGACCTTATGGAATCATAGAATCACAGAATAGCTTGGGTTGGAAGGGAGCTTAAAGATTACTAATTTCCAGCCCCTTGCCATGGGCAGGGACATTTTCCACTAGAAGCATCCAAGTTCAAGTTGGATGGGGCTTGGAGCAACCTGGGATAGTGGAAACTGTCCCTGCCCTTGGCAGGGGTGGGACGAGTTGATCTTTAAAGGTCCTTTCCAACGCAAACCATTCTGTGTTTCTGTGGAGTTTCAAAGCCCAGGCTGGTTCTTGGTGTACAGGGAGATTGGTGAGGAGATGTGTGGAGTGTTTCCTGCCAGCTTGGCATGACACCTCGGGGGAATTGCCACCACAGGAGGAAAGGCAGCCCCTGCAGCAGGCTGGAGCACAGGCAGGGATCAGATCTGTGCAGGGTGATCCACTGCCCATCAGGGGCTGGATGGGTCTCCAGGGGATGCTCAGCACAGGGATTTCAGGATGGTGTTGCCCATGGCAGCAGAAGCATGTCAGTGATCCCTGTTGGCTTGGACAGTTTGGGTTTTGCTGCCCTTCCCCTGTGACTGGCAGCCTGGGCACATTTATGGCATTCTCATACCTCCCTCCAAATGCTGAAATTATAGCTTTAGCTGAAAGACAGCCAAAGTGTCTGAAAGGCTCATTGTTTCCCAAGTAATATTTTCAATACAAATTGAGCTGAATGGTTCTTGAAAACAATTGTATATTAAACTCCAGCAAATATCCGTGCTGCTCAGGCCCACACAGGCTAATATAAACGCCAGCATAGCTTGATAAAAGCACAATGAAAGGCTCTATTTTTGTTAGTGTCAGTGACCTTGCATGGCTGTTTAAGGACTGTTCAATCTCCTGTTCAGGATGTATAAAATTAATATACCTAAGGGGGAGGATGTTATTAGGAGTTAGCTCGGAAATGCTACAGGAAATGCTGCAGATAGATGGCTGAAATTACCTTGTAGACATTGTTCAAACAGATCTGTGTTTAAAATTAAACTTACAAGAAAATCCTTTTACTAGTTAGTTACCAACATAATAAGTATCTATTGATTGCATCTCCATTTGTTACATCTTAATAAAAGAAAGAGTTTTAAAACTACATAAAAGAACAAGGCGGGGGGAAAGAGTGTTAGAAGTGTTATTAACATATTAAAAGATAACCACAATGGATATAATAAAATACATTATTCACGAGGCATGATAGCAAAACTCGGTGAGAGTGTCTTTGCCCCTGCACGTTCTTAACATCACTGAAAAGAATTATTTCTCTTCATCTATTTTCTGCTGCCTCTGCTTTACCTCAAAAGCCATACATTATTCCCCCAATCTATTTCATTGGGCAAGATAATTATCTATGCATGGATGCTTTAGCATTAAAGACATCTCCCAGGAAGTACAACTTTCCCATTTATTTATTTCATTTTATTTTTTTTAACAAAAGGGCTAAAAAAAAGGTGTGTGGGAGAAGGAAATAAGGATCAGTGTTTAAAACATAGCTAATGACATGCTAATGTGCCCAAATGAATATTGAAAGAACTCAAACATTGCTTTGAAATTAATTATAGCGCTCCCTTTGTCCTGTAGAAATGGGAGATTAAAACCTGTACGGAGATGTTTACTATGTTTAATTTTCAATTGTTTCTTTGATGTAACAGATAGAAAGGTTTGCACCTGCAAAGTAAAAAGGCTGTGAACAGATTGCAAACATTCTGCAAACACTTCATCAAGAATTTTAGTTGTCAGCCTCCCCAAGCACAAGGGAGCCTTGATGATATCTTTGTGTGCCTTTGACTCCTTTTGATTAATAAATGCAAACAAATTTCCCTCAGTAACCTCTGGTTGCAATCCATGCATGTCAATTAGGGACAACCTCTGGTGAAGGGAGGCACTGAAGTCTGTTCTCCCTCCTTCTCCTGCACAATAAATAGTTGATCTTTAATGCTTTTTGACAATTAGAGAATGAAATCTCTTGTAGTTGTGCAATCCTGGCTACTCTTCATTATTTTGTTCTCAGCACTGACAGATCTGTGTTTGCTGTAGTATTACAGTGTTTGGGTGGGTGAGCTAATTCTTTTTTCCTTCCTTTTCTTTTCCTAATGCTACTTCATCCTTGTATTGAAACTTGGAGTGCAAATATTGCTTTTTTTTTTTTTTTACTGAACAGCCTTGTGAGTCTCATCAATACATGGATTTCAGGAAGAGCTGTTCGGAACCTGTGTAAAACCCAAATAAATTATAATCTGACTTGGAGGATCACCTCAAAAATAGTACTAAAACTGTCTTAAAATTGTAGAGAAAGTCCCTGACAGCTCGGGCAGGCAGCAGAACCTGTGTGAGGGCTGTGGTCCTGCTCCTGCACCCCTTATTCCTGTGCACTTGTGTCACAGCAGGCACAGAGACCAATGCTGCTCCCCCTGTACATGGCAGGGGCTTATCAGATGAGGCAGATGGTTTTAGAAATGAATGAACTGAGCTGCTTTGTAGACAGGAGCAGAAGCACAGACAGAGGCTGCATAACTTGGGGTTTTTTTATAAATGTAAGGTCCTAGAAATATAGTTCGGTACTTGAAGGAATCCAGGAAATGTAAGGAAAAAAACTCTGCCAAAATAGACTTTGCAAGGAGAATTGTAACGTCAAGGCTTTTCAGGGGTAAGAGGACAGGATCACAGAATCACAGGGTCACAGAATCACAGAATCACAGAATAGTCTGAGTTAGAAGGGACTCAGGAGCATCATCGAGTCACAAGAAATTAAGACTATACAGAGAGGGTTGTGTAGAAATAATCAAGATATGACCCCAAAAATGAGAGTCTGCATCTTGGTTTTCAAGAAAATGTGGGACAGAGGCTGGATGGCTACAGGGACCAAACTGTAAGAATTTTCCTGATCTTAAGTAGAAACAACATTCAAGGTGTCGGTGGGCTCAGACTAGGGAAGGGTTAATGTCCCTGCCCAGCTGGAGACAGGACAAGGGGATGGACAACAGTCTCAACAGCCAAAGCCTCATTTTCTGATCTCAGCACTGTACTAAGCTTCAGATGATATTTGGAGGAAGAACAGTACGTAAAACTTCAACTACATAATTTGCAAAAGGGGATATAAATGAAAAATAGAATAACACACTTCTTTTTTGCCCAATGCTTTCACATGCGGCACTAGCCTGATCTCTTTCTGTGATAGGATAACTGATTTTCTTGACAAAGAAAATGCACTAGGTCTCATCTTTATGGACTTCAGTGAAGCATTTGATATAGCACCACATGGGAAATTACCAGGGAACGTGGAGGCAGTGGAGATTAGTAGAAAACCAGAAAGGTTGATAAGAATGAGCCACAGGTGGAAATGAAAACAGATTGCATTAACAGGAAAGACATGGTGTTAGGAGGAGGTTACCTGGAGCACTCCCCAAAGACTGCTCCTGACACTATCTCCTGCAAGATTCCAGGGAATGGCCTTGGGGAGGGGGACCATGCTAACTGAGTCTGGAGATAGCACAAAATTAAAAACATCATCAGGACAAGAACTGGCTCTGCTGCCGACATGGAATTTGGGACTGGAATAGCAGGAAAGGATCAGATGGAGCAGCTGTCCTTTGGGACAAGCAGGGATGGTTTCTGGGATAAGCTGAAGCTCACAGGTCAGGGGTACCTTGGTGGAAGAACAACTGAGCCATGCTCAGCAATCCCAGAGGATTCTGAGCCATGATGTGATGTCAGGAATGTATTTGGTGCAGTTCTGGTGATAAGTTCCTGTGTGTGGCCATCCTCCTGCATCTGCTGGCCTGCCAGGTGTGTCTCTGAGCCTGCTCTTGAGGGTACAAGAACCTGGATCATCCAGGCCAGCAAAATAAATGCTGAGATAAGATCTGATCATTCACTGATAAATGCTGAGGGAGTGCACACAAGTGAGGGAAAAAGAGCTCATGGACAACGTTGACACAAAACCAAATGGATGCAAATGAACTTTTATAAATTTTCTGATCTCAATTGGATTCCCAACCCTCAGAGTCCCAATGGGCCTTTCAGCAAGACAAGCAGGGGAGAAAAATATAAGGGTTTGTAAGATGTTGCTTTATCAGATTATTTGGTGTTAAACAGAGTTTCATCCCATCCCAATGTTCCCATTTCTCTTTGAGCACTGGATTTTGACCCCTTCCTGTGCTACAAAACCCCATCACTTGCTGGCAGTGCTGCAGGAACGTGTAGGGAATGAATGGGAACCTTGCCCAGGGTCTCAGGGGTATCAGTCTGAGGGGACTGATTACAGGGCTGGTCGTTCCATCCCAGAAACAGAGAGGAGGCAGCAAGGCCACCTACATTAGGGTGGCATAGGGAACATGCACCTTTCAGGCTTTTCCTCAACCCCAAAAATACCTCCTGCATCCAGAGCATGCCAAGGCTGCCGTGCTGGAAATGCAGTCATTCCTGCATTTCCCAGACAGGACAGGCCCTGGTCCCACGATAACACAGAGTGTAGTCTGCCCTCAAAACCTCCCAGTTTTCTCTTCTCTTTCTTTATTTTTAAACCTCAGTTAAGAGTGGTGCCTGCAACATTTGCCAGACTTCACAGGGAAGCAGTAACACATGCTGAGAGCCTTGTATATCTCACAGATGTATAAAATATTTCCACCTCTAAGACCTCCAAATGTTTCCCTACCTTCCAGGTAAGAATAGCTCTGTTTCACAAATCTCTGTAGGGATTAGGGATTTAAATGAGATTGACAGTTTACGTCAAGTCAATTTTAATTTACAAATTGGCTAAAAAAAGGTAGAATAATTTTCCAAAGGTGAAGCATCAACAGTTTTCCTGAGTTCCACAAATCTGTAACGATGAGTCACTGGGAATTCAAGCATGTAAAAGCAGTTGTTTGCTAGGCAGAACTGAGAATTTAGCTGGGAAAGGTTTTCCAGGGTATTGGAGGTGATGAGATGGAAGACTGGTCAAACACTAGGACCAGGCTGTTGGCACCAGTCTGGCAGGAACAGCTCCTGACTCCTTAAGTTGCCATCAATCACCCTATTGCCCCAAAATTATCCCAGCATCTCAGTATAGTTCTCTGCTTTTTCTGGGTAATCCTGAGATATAAAACATCTACAGTGGGTGTGAAATGTTTATGTAAGCAGTGAAAAAGATTCAGAAATTTATTAAATGAAAAAATTCACATTTGTCTAGTTGTCTGCCTAACTGTTCTTGGTGTCCTCCATCCCCTGTGTTATGGCCTATCCCAGGACACCAGCTCCAACAGGAACATGCTAAAAGAGACTCTGGTCCATGTGTGCAATATTTATGGAGAAGGGACCTGGAGATGGTGCCCAGAAATGTGATGCACACTCAGGATAAAGGGGTTTTTTTAGTAGTTCTTGTATACAGTCCTTTACATCCAGCTCTTAATAATGCCGACTTTAGTAGTGCTGGGGCAGATGTATTTATTCCCTGTTATTTAATACCTAGGTAAAGGCTTCTGGGGCATTTAATGAGTTCTTAAAAAACAAATCCAGTGAGCCACACATTCTCACACACCTCCAGCCTTATTTCAAGTGCTTAATGGACTCCAGTCTATGCTCTGGTAGTTAAAAATCTTCCATTTCTATCACTGAAGCGTTTTTACTGCTTTTTTTTATTTGCTCAATCATTTCACAGTCCAGTTGTTCAGTTTTGGTCAGGTGGGCTATAAAATATTCCTGTAACAAGTTTAATCTCTGCAAGATCTCTGGCCTCCATCTATAATGACTTTGTACCAATGGTAGTTTCTCCCAAATCACCGCTTTCAAGAACTAACAAATCTTTTTTGCAGACAAACACACATCCTTCCCAGCAGCTCCCAAACAGCAGCAGTATTTAATACACTTGGTTATTCTGCCCCCACTGGGAAGATTTAATTTTAAATTATCTGGATTTGAATAAAAGAAAAGTTTTAGTGGCTGAGTACAAATTCACCTGACTACCTCCCCATGCTGTTAGGCTGCTCTTGGCACTGCTGTTCCCTGATCCTATTTTGGGATTTGGCTGTGTTTATTGTTTCCAGACCAACCCCAATGTCCATGAGCCAATCAAGGCCACTGAGTTCCAAACCAGATTCAGGCACTTTCTGGGGGTCCTTGTTTGCTCTGCAGGCTCTGAACCTTTTAGTGGACACAGATTCCTGGGTGTTCACACCAGAAATAAGAACTGGGAGGTTTAGTAAGGGATATGTTAGGGATTTGTGGTGAAGTTGTGGCACTGGGTTGCTCCCCTGTGATGGGGCAGGATGTCTGTGTGCCTTGGACATAGCTGGCACTCACTCCTGCCCTGTGGCAGCTCCTGCACACCCACAAGAAGGGAGATTTCAGCACTTTCTCAGAGGTGCTGCAGTTCTGTGCCTGCTGAGGAGGGGCATGGGAGGGTTCAGCCTCCCAGCCTGCAGAGACGTTGGGCAGGGGAAGTTCCTTGGCTCCGTGTCTTGCATTCCAATAGTGGCATTCCCCTGAGCCAGACCTGCATCCCAGCCTGCCCAGCCTGCAGCTCCTGCTCCATTGATTTACTCCTGTTGTAACTCCATGGAGTGCTTACAGCCTCGAGGGGGGGTTCTGCTGCAATCCTCCCCTGCCTGCCTCTGCCTGCCTGGCTCCCATTATCTCCCTCCCTGTCCATCACACCAGTCAAAATCACTTTCCAGTCCTTTCCCACAGGTAAACATCATCTCCAGCCCGTGATGCATTTTGTATCTCTCCAGAAAGTAATACCTATAGAAGTCAGCACTTCAGTGATTTATGTAATTAAAATATGATGGATCAAGTCGTTAAAATTCACTAGCGCTGGTACACGTGTTCACAAGTGCACAACTTGTCTCCAACTGTGCCTGCCCCACCATCCCACCATGACCTTGTCTTATTATTTAAGCTTTTACTCTGTATCAGAAAATTATGAATAGCAGAACAAACTGAAGGGTGGAATTAAAACCAAGAGTGCCTGGTATATTTTTCTGCTTGTGTTTACTTTGTCACTTCAGAATGACAGGCTTGAAATTCCTGCATGATCTTCAGCATGTTCTAAAAATGACAGCTACTATAATTCAAATTTACTGCTGTATTTTTTTTACTAGTAATGAAGTTGTAAATGCAGCATTTCTTTCATTACCTATTCATTAAAGATATGACATGAAAACAGAGTTACCATGGAAATGGCTCTGTGAATTCTGAGTACATAATAAGAATTTCATTGTTTACACTACAGCATAGATAACTGATAGGTGTTGTTGTTGCTGGTAAAGTCTTATTTAGCCTCGGGAATGCTTGTAAGGGGAAAAAGGTTGTGCAATTGGTCTTCCACTAAGTGCCTGCATACAAGCACAGCTCTGTAAAATCATCAGTGCAAAAGAGTTTTATGATGAAAAGCACCGAATATGTTTTGAGCTTTAAATCTTTGAGCATCATTTGGAACTGAATATTTAAACATTCAAAGTAGAGATAGCCTAGCTGGTGTGTTACTAATAGTCTCATTGCAGAGCTAATGAGTACACAGCTCGTATAAATAAATTAGCATAAGGGGAATTTAGGAGTTTTTATACTTCAGCTGAAAACAGTACATTTTAGTGGTAGGAAAGCATCAGATTTAATAAATAACAGTGTCAACAGCTGTGCCAAAAGGTAAAGGTGTTAGAAGCCTCATTTTGGCACCAATTGCAATTTCAAATAAAATCAGGAGCTACGTTCTCTGGCTGTATAACAGGGACTGCATTTTGTGCTACCTTGCACCTCTGAAATGGGCCTGCTTTTATGCACAGTGGAAGCAGGAAGGTTCCTAAATACCCAAATGCCAGGGTGACCCTTTGGCAGCTGAAGCCACAGCGGCCCTCACAGCACTCCTTCAAATGGAAAGGTTTTAATCCGATTCTGCACAGCTCCACAAAACCCCGGGAAAAGGCTTGAGCTAAGAATCAATGAGTCAGGATTGTCATTTGTGCCCAAAAGCCCTGAATGTCTGCTTCTCATTTGCAAACCAGTTCATTCCAGGGAATGAGCCATAAAGAGAAGCATTATGGATACTGTGTTATAAAACAGAGTGATAATGAGATCTCTTTTGTGCCTTAAATAAACATTGAACTGTTCCTAGTCTTAAGCAATAAAATACATACATCTGCACAAAGATGAGGAGTCTGAATGTGACCTGGCACGTCCGGAGCCCTCTGATGTCTGTGACAAGATTCCTGTGGTGATAAAGGCGCTGAATTGGGGTGTTTGATGTACATCAGTGCCCTCCTGTTCCAGAGTCATTTGCACCAGGCAGAACTAATCACTCCTAACTGTAATTGACTGGCAGAATAACAGTAATGACATCCCTGAAGCAGCCTCTGCCTTCATCTTCCCAGGTCTTATGCAGGAGGACTTTTTCCTCCCAAATCTTCCAGCTGATGGGATCATGGGAAGGGCCTGTCCCAGTGACCTGCCCAGCAGTGACAGGTACAGCCCTGGAAACCATTCCCATTGCCAGCCCTGAGCCAGCAACTCCTGCTCTCATTTCAGTAAAATCTGGCAAGTTTGGGGGAAAATTAGACATGGCAATAGTCAGACATCACAGTTGAAAACAATAACACTGGAAAGAGCATTGGCTGGGTCACCTCCATGCACAGAGCAGCTAGTGCTTTCTCCCATGAGCTTGTGTGCCACAGTGCAGTGAGAACCATATTAACCCTGTCTTTATGAATAATTTGATACTTCCAGGATTCTGAGGGACAGCCACAGACTGCAGTTATTACTCATAGTGTGAATAATAATTTTGTAGGAAAGGATTAGAGCGTTATTCCTCGACACAGCTGAAGCTGAAGAGATTTAGGCAGTGGGGGGAGCGTGTGCTAGTGCCACACACTCACCAGTAACTTACAGTCTGCTTTGAGTGGCAACAGACAGTTAAAATCTGGTGTTTCACCTGCTCTGGGTCAGAAATATCTTCCACCTTCAGGACACTGCTGTGCATATTCACCTGGTGAATATCCTGCATCCCCCTTGCCTGTGTTCTGCTGGCACATTGGGATGAGCTCTGGCTTTGGCTCGGCTGGGTGAAGCCACAGCACAGCTGATGGGCAGCCAACAGTGTGGCAAAAGGGGGAGAAGGATTTCACATCTTGCTGTTGATTACCAAATGAAACGTAACTCAGATTACCGGAGCTGCTCAGATTAATGATCTGGTAGTGTTTTAACTTCGCAGAGCATCTGTGCCATATGTGATCCCACCAGTGTTTGCTGGGTTGAATCACTGCTGTGACACAGCAAAGAAAAAATGTTTAAATCATATTTTCTCTTTGAACCACTAGGCAGTGTTTTGTTTTGGGGAAAATTCATCAGGTACAAAGAGAATAATAAAAGGAAAAAGGAAATCTATTTAAATAATGAGCACACTGACCATCACATGAAATATAAAGACCAACACAGTAGGTTACATTTTGGACCTAAATTATTTATTTGAGTCTGGTTTGGCTTAATTATTTTCTTTTGCAGTCTCACTAACTATTTTTACTAACTTTTTATTTATGGTCAAATTTTTTTCTGATTAAATAGAAAAACACAAAGACAAAAATGTTCTCCATCTGCCTCCTAAATGACCTGATGTGCCACAGGCCAAAATCTGTAGGACCTATGTCTTGGTCTGAAGAGTTTTCCTGGCTCCTTGCACAGAATTTTCCTCTGCATGGTACCAGAGGGAGAGGATGAACAGGAATTTCATTCGCCCTAAAGCCTCTTAGAGGGTTTGGGGGTCCCAGGTGCTCCTGGTCTCCTGTTGCTGAAGGGTGCAGAGGCATTTGTGCTCCATCTTTTATTCCCCAGCCCTGGAAATGTCCAAGGCCAGGTTGGAGAGGACTTGAAGCAACCTGGAATAGTGGAAGGTGTCCCTGCCCATGGCAGGGGGGTGAAATAAATGAGATTTGAGGTTCTTTCTAACCCAAATAATGATGGAATTCTATGATTCTATGATCCAGCATCAGCTCAGCCCACATTTAGCTGTTGCATAGGATCCACATTAGTGTCTGGGGGCCCTACACGCTCTTCATCCCAGAGAACTCCCTGCAGGATGTATAGATGAGACTGGGGGTATATAAATATCACAGGTATTGCACATTTTAATGCATTTTCCAGCTTTTGGTTCTCCGGGCTTATTTCCTCCACAGCAGGGGCAATTTGCACATAATATCTTTGCTGCTGGACTGTGAACATTTATGCTACGTGAAGTTAAGCAGCTGGTAGAGAGCCCTCAGAAATGGAGTTTTGTAAGAAGTGCTGACACACTTTTAATTGGAGAGCTGGATGCCGTGGGAGCGCTGTGCCATAAGCCTGGGTAGGTAGTTAGTGTATCTTATTTTGCAGCTTGCCATGTCCAAGCTATAGGGCATGACTGGCTTCATTTCTAATGCAAATTATAGCTGATTTCCAACTGTTGAATTGCAGGTACTGGGAGCCTTTCTTGCTCTTAAAACTATGTATTAGTAATTTGATGGAACTGGTTATCTGAAGAGTAGGCAGATCCTTGCAGGCAGGGGATAAATACAATTGTTGGCTTTCTGGGTGGTTTGTTTCTTTCAAACATTTATTAAAAGTGTTAGAAACCATGCTGGCTAGAAGTGTAGTTTGCAATTTTCTGAGTGCTATATGTCTCTCTCAGAAAAATTCATTATAATAACAGAGTCACTGGGCTGACTCTATTTGTGTAAAACAACAGGCTCTCTGGAGATACTAGAGGGGTAACAAAACAAATGTACAGTGTCCTGATAGAAATACAAGTATTGATCTGATGAATATTGCAGCCTAAAGTCTACACGTTATTAGGGTGTAATGAAATCTTGTTTTGGCTTCAGAGCTGTAGCTGTGCTGCTGGTCACTACAGCACTGAATTATTCAGAAATCACATCTTTGTTAATACTCAGAGGCTTTAGAAGATGTCATCAGCCTCCTTGTTTCTTTTTGTTCTTCTCTCCCATCCAAATGTTCTTTCTTGTCACTAAATATTTCATGGATGCTTGAAATAAAGCCTTTCCCTCTTGGTTTTGCCCTGTTGGGCAGAAGCTGAGGTTGTGGTTTATCAATACAGTAAATCTGGCACTAAGACTCTTGGAATTGGATCCAAAATGCCACAGGCAAGCGATGCAAAGTGCTGATTCAGTACAAACTGCCTCTCAGGGTTCAGATTTATCTGAGAATTTTTGATGGATTCTCACACAGGGCTTTTGCTGAGTCAGGAGGTGTCTGTACTCCCACTGCTGCAATAAAGTTGGCACAAAAGCAGCACGAGCTTCATCTCATCTGCTTTGGCTCCTTCCAAGGAACAGGACCATGTGCCCACTCCTGTCACAGATCAAATGTATGTGCTGGCAAGGCCAGGGCTCTGCAGGCTGGGGTCACCAGCAGCAGAGTCTCTGCCTGAAGTGGAACCTCTTCTGTCACAGGGAACAGAACAGGAAGAGTGTTTGAGGTGCCATATCCAATGTTAGACACAACTTACCCACTCTGCTCGAGCCCCCTGGGATGCAGGTGGTGTCAGATCAGCTGTTTGGATGATCAGCCCTTCCAGTCATTTCCCCAGAGTGCAGCTGGTCCCTCAGGGATTTGCTGCTGGCACAGCACTGCTCCTGTTGGTCCAGCATGGTGGGCACAGCAGCAGTGCTCCATCCCTTTTCCCTCAGCTGTGCTGCAGTGGAATTCCTGGCACTCAGAGCACTTCCCAGCTCCATATTGACTTGGGAAATTCTCACATTTCCCTCTCACAGAGGAGTGCACCATCCCAACAGTCCAATCATGGGCTTCCTTCCCTTGCTCCTAGTCATGAAGTTGGGCTCATACACAGCCCTGTCCACAGCTGTGCCCAGTTCCATGTGTCAGACATGGAGAAAAGACCACCTGAAAGTTTCAGAAGCAAACAGCCCATCCAGTGCTGGACATGATGTCTCCCTACCCTTCCAGCTCTGCTTTATTAACACAAGTGTCCTTCACTGCTCTTTCCCTGGAAATCAATCTCTCCAGCCCTGATTGCTCTGTCACATTCCCTCTGTAGGCAGGCTGGCTGAACACTTTTATCCTGCTGCCCGCAGGCAAAGTGGTCCCACAAAGAGCCCTCTAGACTGAGCTCAAGGTCACAGGTCCTAATAGCTTCCTTAGGATGGCTGCATACTCTGCCACAAATTCACTGCCAACCTGATCTTCCTGTGGAATTAAATCCACTCAGCTTTAGCACTAGTGACAGATGCTGTCCAGAACAGAATGTTGCTTATAAAGGACTTTCCTGCAGGTTTCTCTGGAGCTCTGGTTCTTCCCCACAGGGAGTAGTTTCTGGCGTCAGGGAAACTTCTGCTTCTCGAAAACAACCACACAGGCTCTGTGGTGGAGTGTTCCCAATTCAATGTGAGTACACATTTCTATTACTGAGTGGTGTGTTCGACCCCTCTCACCACTGCAGCTCAGCTGCTGAGCCACAGCTGGCCTCAGGTCAGCTGCAAACACCTAAATCCTGGTTGCTAATTACATCAAACCTGGTGGGCTTCATTTAGGAGCAATACACAGGCTGCTGTTCCCTCAGCTGTGGAGTGGAGGAGAAGTCCTCCCTATCCCAAAGCCAGCAACTCGTGTGCAGAGAATGGGGGATGTACATCTCTCTTGGGTCACTGAGAGGACTTGCAACAACTTTGGGCCAAACTTGCAGCAAAAGACAACAAAATAAAGCAGCAGGAATAATCTGTGCCATGCTGGAGGTATCAGAGTGGCACCCCTGTCTCTAAGTCAGGGATTTGTTTGTCTGCCCACCTAAGATGCAGGTATTAATGCAGCCTTTGGGGCCTGACTTGCCAAGACAATATTTTGGAGCTGGTGGTTCTGGCAGCCAGACAGTCTGGACTCTCTCCTGCATCCCAGGCTGCCTTGAACTATTGGTTAAGGGGGTTCACACACACATCCTGTAGGGCAGTCACAACATATTTGTGAATTAACGCTGTGCTCCTTCCGTTCTTTGCATTTGATTCACTCTGAGTCGATTAATCCACTTCCAGAGAATCCATCTTTCTTTGGGGAAATGTTGATTTTTAAAAATAGGAGGCATTTAAACGTAGTGTACATCCTGGAGTGGATAAAAAGGTCAGGCTGGCCACTGAATTGCGTAAGAATGGAGTAATGGATGGAAGTTGGACTTTTTGCACTGTCCCTTAGAGCACCTGTGTAGCATCACAGGGAGCAGATCTGCTCCAGCAGACCTCACTCCTAGATCCACCAAGTTCTGGGCTTGCACATCCAAGGAGATCAATGGCACATCAGGATATTGCTCCATTATGATTCTCTCTCCCTCTGCTAATTTGGTGTGATTTGTCCCTTTGTCTTAGCTGCCTGTGTTCAGTCCCACTCTGGTTATCTCCAAATACACTTCACAACAGGTTGTCAATCTGTTTTATCACACATCTTTGTCATTGCTTTTGTTTTTGTGCGTAACTGTCAGATAAAGGAAAATAGCTTGCATTTATCTCTGGAAGACTTTAGGATATTATTGTTTTATTATACATATAGCATTATCTTCTTGTTGTTTGGGGTCATTTTATGATACAGTTCACTTCACCTTTCTGTTCCTCACATTCGGAGCTTTTGTGTGTGACCTTTCAACAGCAATGCAGAGAGAGGCTTCAGGAGCAGATCCACTTGTGCTGTGCATTGTTCACCTTGAGCCAGGCTCCTCCCGTTTGTGACATGATAATTTGCACAGGAACCACTTTCCAAACAGCATTATGCAAATGAACTTGGCACTGCAGCATCCCCGTAGCACTCACACAAAGTTAAGTAGTTGCTTTAATGGAAGTGTTGCAGCAGGAAGGTGTGAGGGAGAGACAATAGGGAAAGATTTGATAAGTATTGTGTGTTTGAGATAGAAGAATGACTGATATAGGATGGCAACATGGAAAACAAACAGGGAACAGAGCCTTTGAATATTGGATTTTTCTGGTTTGGTGGCCAAGGTACAGGAAACACTATATTAGTTTAAGTAATTATCAAATAATTTCATATTAGATTTTTGTCAAAATGAGAACAAACAGAAACAAATAGCTGAGATTAACAATGTTTTGGTCAAGCTGCAGGAAAGAGGTTATATATTTTCTGAATTTAATGTAAATGCTGTTTGGGGTCCCTTTCTGCTGCTCCAGATGTAGTGTCTCTTAGAAATGTTTCTTTTAAAGAAAATATTAACTCACTGAGGTCAAGGAAGGTGGATTAAAATATTGAATGTACAATGGAGACTGTATATATTGCAAACTAAATCTTCTAGTTAGCAGAAGAAAAGGAACTAATTTTAGGTTTGCTACCATGGGTACTTATAAACACAAAAGCCCAAGAGAAGGCTCTCAGTACCCTCCATTATATTTTGATTTAAGTCATGGAGAACTGTTTGGAGAGAGACTATTTACAGGACCATGTCATGACAGGACTAGCGGGAATAGATAATAGAAAAATATTCTAGACTGTGAGGATGGGGAGGCCTTGGCACAGGGTGACCAGAGCAGCTGTGGCTGCCCCTGGATCCCTGGAAGTGACCAAGGCCAGGCTGGACAGGGCTTGGAGCAGCCTGGGACAGTGGAAGGTGTCCCTACCCGGGGGGTGGAATGGAATTTAATGGGATTTAAGGTTACTTTCAACCAAGCCCATCCTGAACTGCTACAGCATCTTAACATCCATGTAAGAATTCTCACAGAGAGAACGTTGGAGCTGTAAGTCCTGAAGCAAAACATATCAGACAATCAACAGACCCATGTGTAAAAATCTATGTTAAAAAATGCCAGGTAAATACAGTCACTGCCACTACTGCCACTGACTTCACATATATTCTTGCAGCCAGATTATTTTCCTGTGTTAGATGCTTTACGTATTAAGCAAAGATGCTAAATGCTTTTCTGGGTACACTGTAATCTTGCTTTCTAAGTTGGAAGGTAATTTACTGTTTTAAAACCATAAATGTTTAAAAATTACATTGCTTGAAAAATTTAGCTTTTTCACATTCCCTTTGAATTACGAGAAGAGACTAATTGCCTTATATTTCATAACACAGTGGAATACCCTTAATATTTCTTCTGGAGTTGCTAAATTGGAAAATCTGTGGCAGCCCAAATCTTTCTCCATCAAAGACAAGAAAAAAACCTGTGGACATGTAGGGTCTTTAGTCAAGGTACCTCCATCAAGTAGCTGCAGCCTCAGGATGGCTCAGGATAACAGCAAAGGGACTTTTCCCTGGCACATCCTTGAGCCTGGGGTACCTGCCTTTGTAGTCTCTCTCCCTCTGTGTCCTTTGCAAGGCAGAGTGTTGCTGCAGGTGAGGGTAAAACCAGAGAGGGTGAAGTTAACTGGAACCATGGTGTGTTTCCTGTGCACATAGACCAGCTGATGGATGGTAACTCACCCACCTGATGTAATTTGTGGCTTGTGAGCTGCAGCCCTCGTAGAATGCAGTAATGAGGTTTTAAAAAGACAGATGCTCCCTGTGCTCCAAGGTCTCTTGGAAATGTTGTGTGTTTGTGATGTCTCTCTTCAGAGCAGAGCTGATGTTTCCTGACGAGTCACCATCACTGCTCGCCTGGGCCCAGCTCCCCTTGGCTGTGTCTGGCCAGTGCAGAGCAGCCACCCTTTCGTTTACTAATTAATTCTCTGATGCATTTTGGGGGAGGAATCCCTTTCTTGGGAATCTGAACATTATAATGTTTTGTTTATGCTGGGTTTGTGTGTTTAGCTGATACAGCCATGAAAGGGCAGGCAGCTGTTGTGTCCCCCCAGCAGGACAGGCCTGAGCACCTTTCCCCCTCTCAGGAATTGTTTGGTCTCTTGTGACACTCCATCAGCCTTGGGGTTGGATGTTGTGAGTACATCTCCATACTCAGCAACTTCTCCACCCTGGGGTTTAGGAGACACCTCCTTTGGGTTTGGGGATCCAAGGCTGGAGCCACCTCAGCTCCTTTCCTCCAGAAAGGGCCCAGTGTAATCCCATGCAGGGTCACAGGGGATGCCAAGTTACTGATGTGAGTGCTGGCAGCAGTGCATCCACAAGGCTCATTCATCAGAGAAGGTGGAGATGATGAAGATGATGAAGATGATGGCTTTATGCTGCAGGGTCCCCTAAATCCAATGGAGAAATTGAGGCCCTGCAGTGTAACTGAGCTTGAGAGGCCTGGGCTGGGTGGGGAGGGTGTGTTTCATACTTCTTTCCCATATTGCTTTCAAGAAATGGAAAGCACACTGCATTTGTCCCCAGTGCTGGGTTTACAACTCTACCAGCACTTATAGAACCACAGAATATCCTGAGTTGGAAGGGACCCACAGGGATGATCAGTCCAGCTCCTGTCCCTGCACAGACACCCCAACAATCCCACTCTGGGCATCCCTGACAGCATTGTCCAAACACTCCTGGAACTCTGGCAGCCTCAGGGCTGTCACCATTCCCTGGGAAGCCTGGGTAGTGCCAGCACCCTCTGGGAGAAGAGCCTTTTCCTGGAATCCAGCCTAAACCTCCCCTGACACAGCTCCATGCAACTTCTTGGGATTGATCCTATCTTCTAAACCTTTTGTGCCACACCTGGAATCAAAGGACTCTGAAAGACTCCTCAGGAGTGGGCAGAGACATCCAAACTCCTCATCTTCATCCTTCACTCAAAACACGTCAAGGGGCATCAGTGTTATCTGGAATGTCCTCCTTCAGTATGGACATGGAACATCCAGTCACAGACTGAAAGGCAGAGATCCAACCCTGAATATTTGGCAAGTTTCTCTTGCTGAAATGTGTAGTTACAATGGATAGACTTCTCTGATTTATTTAGTAGTGGTTTGTTTGTAATTCTTTTTCTAAACTCAACCCTTTTGCTTCTGCAGTACAAAGGAAGAGTCAAACTGACTACTTAACCAACTGAATACATCACTTGGGATGTTCAATTCTGTAAAAACCTGGGTGGGTTTTTTTTCAAATTATTTACACTTCAGAGTGGAAAAATAGCAACATTACTATAGCATTAGATTAAATTTCCCCAGGTTAATGGGCTCGGTGTCAGGAGTGAATAATCACAAGTGCGTTGCCAATGGAGAGACCATAAAGGCACGTTCCTTTCACAATATATTCTACCCCATGAATATATTAAAATATTTTTCTCAGTATGAAAAGAACGGAAATAGCCTTTTGTTTTCCTCTTTTCATAGCAAATGCTCCTGTCATTCGCAGCACAATGAATTCCTTGAATCTGTACCAGTGAGTTTTTATCCTTCCTTCAAGACCCAGAGGCCACTGGAAAAAATCTTTCACATGGCTGAACTTTGCTGAATGTATTTAACCAGTAAATTATTTGTCTTCTGAACTAGAGGAACCAATACTCATTTATGTTCTAAAAATGGTTTGTTTTACTTACTTTATGAGTTGGATCTGCAACAGTAGCAAAGCCAAAGGACATTTAATTAAGTTATATTTACTTTTTCATGATCTTTTAGCTTTAGATTATAAATCATGAATCAATGAGTACTTAATTTCCTCATACAGCATTAAAAGTAATTGCTTCATAAATTTGTTTTAGTAATCCAAATATTTGCACAGAGTGCAGCACAAAGAAGTTGTTTCATTGATGAGAGTTCTCACTTCCCTTTCCTGTTGGAGGAAAATGGGTTTTTGCTCCTTTGGGGTCCAGTCCTTCATGGTGCAGAAGTCTCTGAACCTCAGGGGTGGTATTGTTAAGAATTATTGATGTCACACCAATTTTTTTGGCCATTGGTTTCCTTGACACTTGAATTACAGTGACCTTCTCCTGAATCTCCAGTCTGGCAAGCAGAATCTTGTGAGAGGGTCCATGATCCTGTGCAGGACCATCAAACAGTCTTTAGCTACAGATATTTCTGCTTTTTCCCCAGAATCTAAGCTGAGATTGCTTCTGTCCTTCTGTATTAGACATGGCATCTTGGAAGTGAATTTCTGCTTAGTAAAATGGGGCAGAGAAATCCTTCCTGCACCCTCACCACAGTGATGAACCATCTGTGTTCAGAACCAGGTGCCTGAGAAGCTGTTCCCTTCTAAACCAGTGACAGGACACAGAGAAGGAGGCAGGGACAGGTTTAGGTTGGATTTCTGGAAAGATTCTTCCCCCAGAGAGTGCTGGGTACTGCCAGAGAATGGTCCCCCAGAGAATGGGCATGGTCCTGAGGCTGCCAGAGCTCCAGGGGAGTTTGGACAGTGCTCTCAGGGGTGCACAGGTGAGGTTGTTGAGGTATTTGTGTAGGGCCAGGAGTTGGACTGGATGATCCCTGTGGGTCCCTCCCAGCTCAGGATAATCTGTGGTTCCAAGTTTCTATGATACATTGCATGAATGTGTTGGGTCCTCCTTGAGTCTCATAATTTTTCATCAGGCATTATTGGGTTCCCCAAGTGAAAGATTCTTTTATTGACTTATGCTGAAAATCAGGGTCTTTCAAAATACCAAAATCATAGAGCCACAGAATATTCTGGGTTGGAAGGGCCCAACAAGAATCATTCAGTCCAACTCTGAAGTGAATGGACCATACAGGGATCAAACCCACAGCCCTGGTGTTACCAGCACTGTGTCACAGGAGTGCCATGATCCACACTGGATGCAGCTTCATGAGGGTCACTTTTCAATTAAAGGCTTCATTTGAATTGGAAAGCTTTCATGAATTGTTTTTTGATGGAAAGAATAGGAAAAAATCTGCATAGCTGCTAGGATCAGCTTTGCCAGGACCCAAGACACTTGACTAGTGGTTGATGCCATACCTTGAGCCCCTTTCCAATGGTTTTTGGTGGGCTTTGCTTTTCTTCTCAGCCACGGAGGTGGAAGCAGTGAGCTGATACAGCTGGAACCATGCAGGGCCATGTGAAAAGCCCCTGAGCTCCAGCCTCATCTGCTGTGTGGTGCTCCTTGGCTGGGTAAGAGGGATGCAGCCTAAAAAGCAGCTGTGGAGTGGGAAGCACACCTGAGGTCTGGCTGGATCCAAAGCCCCTGCTCCAACTGGAGCTGATGCCATTTCCTGTATTCCTCATGCACCCCCACTCAGTAATTGCAAGTGGGATGTGCCCAACATGAAGAGTTTCCCTAGCTGGACTTCCAAGAGCTCCCTCAGGTTTCCCTGCGCAGCCATCAATCAGGAAAAATCTCCAGGGGAATGAGCAGTAATCTGGGCAAAGTAGAGGGAAAGGGAGGAGGATGGAGGTAAAACAGGAGCTGCTGAGGTCATAATTCCCCAGTGTCTGATAAAGGTTTTTAGAAGGAAGTGTTTTATTTCTTTAATGGAGATGTGGGTGGCAGGGAAGGGTCAGAGAAAGAGGCCTGGGGTTAGAAGCAACTCTTATATTGAAAGAAAATCTCTACTGGAGTGCAATGGAATAATCAAGATTTATTTATAAAATATTGCTATTAAATAAACATTACAGAAACTTTGGAATACCAAGCTTATTTATAGCTTTAGGCGTGAAAACCCACATTAGTATGTTGAATTATATGAGTTCACTGCTGCCTGCTAGCTGACAGCACGTCAAATTATTTGCAAATATTTTCTGGAACAGTAACCTTGAAGGATGCCAGCACCATTCAGTGCAACCTTATCACGAGACAGGAACCAAGTGATGAGATGAGGACTGAGGATGCAGAGTTTTTAGCAGCAAGTGACCTCTGACTTGCTGCCTAAAAGCAGAGTTCACGTGGTCCCTTCCTCAGCACAGAAAGATGCTTTTTTGTCACTGACATTTACACTGATTCTGTGCAGGGGTTTTGGAAGATGGTGTGAGTGATGTCGAGATGGGAAACTGCTCAGGGCAGGAATTTGAGAGTACATTGGTCACATTTAAGTGGGTTTATCTCCTCCAGCCTGCAATACCCAGCTTCTGCAAAAAATTATGTAATCATTTTAACAAAGTGTTCTGTAATTGACATGAAAAAGGCAAAGTAAAATAAAAATGAATTACTCTGTAAGCAGAAAGGTTCATTCATTTTAGCTGCAATCTGTAAGAGGGAAAAGGGAAAAAAAAATCCCAAATGCAGGCTTTTTATGGAAATTGTGGCCTCGTTGAAATTATAAGCTTTCTGCTATTTAAATGAATAATGTTCCCTAACACAGACTATTTTCTCATTTAAAAGTCTGTTGGGGTATAATTTCATCCTTTTACTGTCTGCTGTGTTTTAACTTACAGCAGTCTGACTAAATATTGTATTTTCTATCCATCAAAAACTGTCGGTACAGTTTGTGCAACAAGCGTTTCTTGCTCAATTAGAAGCCTCTGACTTAGAAATGTAACATTTTGCGTGGCTTTTTGCAGGGTCCTTGTCACGTGGGAAGCAGGTGGCACTAAAATTTTGTTCCCTGGCAGTGGCCAACAGTGATGACAATGATGTTTGGGTGGCCAAAATGTGGGAGGACAGAGGAGTCCAAGGGGTTGCTCGTCACCCCTGGCAAGATGCAGAGAGTCAGGTCCAGTGCCACAATGTCCTCCCTGTGAAGGAGGGACAGAGGGGACAGGCAGGATGAGTGACCAGCTCCAGCCCTGGGCAGAAGAGCCATTCTGAGCAGCTGTGGCTTTGTTGGCACCCTGGAGGTGTTGCAGGGCTCCACTGGGTGCCAGGTGCTTCTTCACACCAGCAGATTCAGTCCAGAATGGGCAGCCAAGTGACTTAGAGCCAAAACCACTGATCTGCATATCCCACATGCTCCCAAACCTGAAATCATGGCTCCCAAACCCCATCTAAAAACGAGACAGCAGTAAAGACAGGCACTTAATTTGACCTTCTGTTTTTCAGGCCGTTTAGTATTGACCCAGGCCACATCCCATGGTTTTATCCCTAGTTGGGATGTCAGGTCACTTCAATGTTAAAACAAATGCTGAGGTTCTGGACTCACTTGCCTGGGAGTTGGGGCTTTTAAAGGCCCACCACGGGGCTCATGATGAGAGCAAGAAAGTCGTAGCACAAATTACCTTCCACCTTTGGAGGGCATCATGTTTAGCAGAAGGACGCAGCAGTGAAAGATATTTAATGGCAACGAAACTGCCTTGCCTCAAAGATGCAGTTAACCTTGACAAATAAGTATGAATCCTCTAAGGAGCCATAAAAGTGCTGCCCTGGTTTATGTCTGTCAGTCTGTCGTTTGGATGCTCTATCAATTCTTACAGCACTTCCAGTGGCGAGGCCAAGTGGCTTTTAAAGTTTTACATGCTGCTTGTTTGCTGAGAGAGTTACAGCCATGGCTCCTCTGCTGCAGCACGAAAGGAGCTCCCAGGGGCTGCAGGTGAAGCCTGGGCTGTGCAGGGCAGGTGTGGGGATCCACATGGAAACCAGGATACCCAGAGTGGACACTGCCTGCCATTGGAAGTGGGAGCCCCACCAGAGAGCCCCCAGAAGGAGGGCCTTGCCCTAAATCAAAGTTTGGTGGCAGCTCCCAGGAGCCCCCTCTACTTATTTTCCAGTGGGAACACCCTTTGGATCTCTACCCACAGTTTAATAATGGTGAACTCCTTATCCCACCCACAGGAACTATCCCAGCTGAGGCCAGAGCTCTTACAGGCTGTGTAATAAAAATTAGCAGCTCAGAAAAGCCACTGTGCATGGGTTGAATCATCAGAACCACCAACAGAATGGTTTGGGTGGGAAGGGACCTTCAAGATCCTTGAGCTCAGGTCCTCTGACCCTTCTGCAGGGGCATCTCCATTTGTCAGTGGACACTGGGGGTGATTTATGTGTTAGCTTAATACTTGCCTAATTGTTTCTATTTCGTCTCACCCAGCAGTCCCAGCACTTCTCTGGCCACACATCCATCTTGCTAATGCACTTTTTGTGACTCCTGCTCTCTGGAGCTGCAGACATGCAGTGAGAGGTGGGAATGAGTTTGCCTTTCAATTGCCACAACGTGTTGTTTCACAGTATTTACCTAGCTTCTGCTTGAAATGTTATTCTTCCCTGGCTTATTGTCACTTGTCCCAGCAGTTTGTTTCTCCTCTTATCTCACCAACGTGAAGTTTGAATAGAACCTCCTAAGAAACAGCCAAAGCATGTGAGAAACAGCAGCCCTAGGAGGCCACAGCCAAGGATTTTCAATTCTTGCCTTTTGTATTTCCCATTGTTTTTACCTACGGATACATTTTAGACTCTACGGGCCAAATCCATCCTATTCCAATGAAGTTACCTCAGAGACACACTTGGCTCTGTTGCTTTAAAAAAAAGCAGATAATCCCAAACAGCAGGATAATTTTATGACCGCTAATTACATTTGTTGCTATGCAAGCTAAGATAATGATAAGAGTAATCGTATCTCATGCTTCAGGGCATACGCTCATCACCTGTGGACATCAGGAAGGAATTTTTCTCCTCATGTACAGCACTGTTCAATTAACTAGATGGATTGTGGTGGGTTTGTTTTCTCTGTGTTTTCTTCCTCTGAAGGATCATTTATTAGCTGCAGCCGGAATAGGTATAGCAGATTGAATTAACTGACAGTCTGATCCAATATGGGGATTCCTAAATCCCCACCCTGGGAAGTAAAATCAGCTGTGGAAAAAGAATATGTAATCTTTTGTAATTTGGACACTGATTGTTTTTCAAATGCCTGAATATCCTGCCCATAACCAAAGCTGTGAATGCAGCAATACTGAGCTTTGGGCTACCGTGTTGCAAAAAATATGGCTCTGAGAGTGTCCCAGTTTGAGGAAACTTGGAGGATTGCTCTTCTCTTTTGACTCTGAGTAGCATCTGCATTCGAGCACCACTGGGTCCTGTGGATTATGTTTGTGGCTACCCGTCACGTTGCATTAGAATAGCCAGCCTCAGCCAGAAAAGCAATTGAAAGGCATTGGAAATCTGCCTCACTGCCCACATCCAGGGAATAAGCTCTCTGATAATCCTAATAGAGAAGATCAAATTTGCCAAGAAAATAGAAGCGACTGCTTGTATTTTGCTTCATTCTCCTCAACTATCTTTCTGCTCCTTGCAAGACTTAATCAACAGCTAATAAACCTCAGCTTTTCAGTGCACAACAGAGTATTGTCTTTCTAGTACTTGTGTTGGGACTGGGATTTATCTGTTATTGACTTCATCCCTTTCCTATCCTTTCCTTTTGTTTGGTCCCCATTCCCCTTTCTCAGTAGTGCTTGCTTTATTTTTATCTCTAGTAAAGCAGGTCTGCCATTTAATTAGCAAAACTGGCCTCTACCTGAAGCCAAATGAAATGTAATCTCCTGCCGACCTGAATGCAAGGTAGAAATTCCATGTCTGAAAGATTTCAACATTTTGTCTTGGCTTATTTCTGGAGAAAAGCAGAAAAACTTCCAGGTTTATTTCTGGGAGAAAATTCTGAAAACAAAACAGTGTGAATTTGTCAATACTTGTTGGGAGTTTTTTTTTCATGCTAATAAAGCAGCCAGGAAGGAGCTGTTTCACTGCAAAACAGGAGCCACTCTGCATTGATTCCACTGGCCTGGGGTAGCAAAGACCTTCAGAGTATCATGCTGAGATGCAGCTTTTGGTGGTAGATGAGAGAAGGATGCACAGAATTGTTAGGATTGGAAGGGAGCTCTGGAGATCCTCCACAACCTAGGCAGGGTCACCCACTGCAGGTGACACAGGAACACATCAGTGGGTTTGGGGGATGCCTCCCAGCCCTCCCTGGGCATCTGTAAGATCAAACTGCTCAGAGACAAAACCAGATCTGCCCTTTGCTCTCGGGGTGGTGTGCTGTGCAGCCCCCTCCTGACCAGGGTGGCCAGGAGAAGTGGGCAGTGCTGGCTGGCTGGGATCAGTGTCCCCGTGCCAGGCCACGGCTCTGCCCTGCCCCTGCCAGCTCCTGCTGCTCCTGCTGCTCCCCAGCAGGTCTCCTGCCCAACTCTGACAGCAATTGTGGGGAATGATGAGCTATGGCTCTCCTTAACCTCTAGACACACCTCTGTTATTAACCATCCATAAAACTCCACGGCCCTTTTAAAACATCCAGCTACTGTTATTCAATTCTCTCGACTTGTGCAATAAAAATGAGATGGCAGAGGATGGCCAACACCTCCCTGGGAGTCAGCCCCACAAATACAGATCTCAGAGAGCACCTGAGCTCCTGTGGTGCTCGGCATCGCTGGGCATTGAACCAACATCACCCCAATAAACCCTCGTGACTCACTTAAAGAAGAAAGTGTCACACAGCAATCAAATAGCTCGGGTCAGTGTGAGCAGTAACAGCTTATTTTCATCACTGAGCTGCACTGCACAAACACCTATCTGTCAGCACTCCACTGGTTTAGTTCCAGGCAAAATGACTTGCTTGCTCTCCAATCTGGCGTGCTGGCAGTGCAGGAATGCAAACAGCCAGCCCTTTGTGCTCACCTGCAGCTTTATTCCCTTCATCAATAATTGCTAAAGAGACAAATGAAATTTTTCATACGTTGCTTCTGGAATTATATCACAGCAGTGCTTTTGTTTGATCAAAATTGCTAAATGTTTTCTCTAACTTGGAACAGCATAAAAATTGCAGGCTTGAAAATTACACATATGCCTCATCCTATCTTGAGGAATTCCAAAAGCTGCTTGTGAGACAAGAAATGCTCACCATATTCCTTAGGAGCTGTCCAGATATAGTTGACCAAGCTGTTCTGATTCCATCCAAAGCAATGGCATAATGCTCAGTGCAGTTGGGAACACACTGCTGTGATGCAAAATTCTCCTTTGAATTTTGAATTTAGACCCCAAGATCTAAACATTTCCAAAAATTAAAAGGACCATTCAGATGCATTAACAAGACAGAGCATGGACCTGTCAGTTTTACCCTTAGATGCACAGTACAATAAGTGCTGCTGTTCCCAGAGGCTTTGGAGTGGGAAGATGCCCTCAGTCACAGAATTATAGAATAGTTTGGGTTGGAAGGAACCTTAAATATCACCCAGTTCCACCCCTGCCATGGCAGGGACACATTCCACTGTCCCTGGCTGCTCCCAGCCCCAGTGTCCAACCTGGCCTTGAATTTTTCCAGGGATCCAGGGGCAGCCCCAGCTGCTCTGGGTTATTCCACCTCAGACAGAGCCTGCCAAAGCTGAGGACAGTGCTCAGCATTTTGCATGTTGGCTCTAAGGGAGGAGTTGCCTGTTTCCAGGGATCCAGGGGCAGCCCCAGCTGCTCTGGGTTATTCCACCTCAGACAGACCCTGCCAAAGCTGAGGACAGTTTATGTGCCCAGCATTTTGCATGTTGGCTCTAAGGAAGGAGTTGCCTCTTTCTTTGGGTTTTTCTCCAAGCTCAAAAACATCAGAGCTCCACACAGTTCCCTTGATCTTTCTCAAGAATTCAGAACCAAAACAATGTTTCTGGTCCAGCCTGAATTTTTCAGAGAGCTTTGCTAGTACAGAGTGGGGAGTGAGTTGTGGCACATGGAGAAAGGGGAATTGTTGGAGGACTAGAAGAAAAGAAGATTAAATCTGGATCTGGAAGAGAGGTGACAAAAGAAAACTGTTACCTCTGCAACATTAAACTTTAGGAAGGACTTCAAGGAAGCAGAAACTCATGTGATCAGAATAACAGGGGGACACAATTTCAGTAGAAGAATTTCACCAAAATTTCAGAAAAGGGATGGATGGAAAATAAAAAGGAGACACTTCATGGGCTTTGGCTTCAAAAGGTAAGGGAGAAACATGGAATTGGCATTAAAAAGAGGAAAAAAAAAACCTACAAAAGGGGAGCTCCTCAGTGCAGAGGGAGCAGAAGAGCCAGGACTGAGGCTGAATTAACCCCAATCTGTTTGCATGTGGCAACAACAAAATATCTGAATGGGAGCTGGGCAATTCAGTTCTCCTCTCCTTATCCCTGAGAAGTGGCAGTGCCCAGTGACAGAGGCTGAAGTGCTAAATGGGAATTGTTGGGTACTGGGTTCCTGCATGCAGCCACATTTATTGCAACCCAGTGTTTAATGTTCACAAACCATTAGATACATGTATATTTATGGTTTGATAATCAGCTGTCATTAACAGATGAGTAAACAACATAATGTTCATATTTAGGAGGAATATGCAAACTAAAGAGAAACTGCCAACTCCTAAGAACATTTATTTTCTCTACACTTAATGGGGGGAAAGGAGGCGGAAATACTCTGTAAATTAATTATGGGATATTGGCAATGCCTCCACTATGTACAACTGTAATTATCCCATCTCTGTGCGTGGGACTGTAGCTGTGCACCCCCAGCTACTCTCATCCATGGGAGTTAGGAATTTACTCATTGTGCACGTTTCCTAAGTTAATCATTTTTCCTGTCTCTCTGGGCTCAGAAGGGCAGGCAGAACATGATCTTTTCCACCAGTGTCATACCAAGATGGTGAGGCCTTCTGCCACACTCCCTTCCTGCAGATCAGAGATGTTTCAAACTTCAGGAGAGGATGGAAATTCTTCTTTCCTATGGGAAATACCAGTTCAGGGAGAACTGCTTGATCTGATTGGGGTTTTCAGGCAGTTTTTCAAATCTCCTTGATTTTCTTGAAGATTTGCTGTTTTACATCAACTACAAGCAGAGAAGAGCATGAAAACACATTTTTTACTCCTTCACAAATACCTCTGAGATAAATATAATCCAATGTATTTGTGACTCCCTGGTTATATTTTTAATCATCCCTGACAGTGTTTTGCATCCAAAGACACTTTATTAAATGCATCATTATCCTATTTATATGGATGAGGGAAACTGAGGCCCAAAGCAGGATGGGGTTAACCCAGTGAGGAGACAAAAGAAGTAGAGAATTATAAGGAAAGGTCAGGTCTGGAAAGGATGAATTTACAGCAATGGGAAGATGCTTCATTAGTCATGGCTGGGAGAGCTGGAAGAAATCAAGTGTCCAGCCAGGGATGAGGCTGGGAACAGAGTCCAGCATCCTGACTGTCATCTCCCCACTCTCCCACCAGTTGGGCCACGTGCTTGAAAACTGATCCATGTATTTATAACCATGGATGTTTGACAAAAAGCAAATGAATATTAACAGGAGTTTCCTGGACAACGTAACCAACTTTCCCCCTTAGCTGATCCTTCCTCTGCCTTAGAAAATTAGAAAATTTTGCAATCCTTTTTGTAGATGGAAGCAGATCATGTACAGATGCAACAATTTGGCAGGTTATCACACCAGGATTTTCAGCCTGGGATAGCACAGCCTCTCCAGCTGCTGAGGATCAGTCCCTTCAGCAAACCAAATTCACTAATCTGGTGCTTCCTCCTGCCCATAGCCAGGCTTATTGGGGAGGATTAGCTCGTTGTCCAGGGGTAATTTTCTCAAATAAATGGGTCAAAGCCTGTGCTGGCTCCCCTCCTGCAGCCTGCTGAGTTCAATGGCTTTGCTCAGAGCACAGCCTGGTTCCTCATTTCCATCGAGATCCTCGGGCCGTGGCTGAATAACGAGAAGTGGCAGGTGAAGCCAAAGGTTTTGGCTTTGTTTTTTGTAAGGAAGAGAGGAGTGCAGCAGAACAACATATGGTACAGTGCCTGGCTAAAAATGATTTAGTGGGAAACTGGTGCTTAATTTCTGTCTCTCTGCAACCACATACACTAATGTAGTGGTGTAACTATTCATCTAATAAACTGCTAATATTTATTATTAATTGAACCATTTAATGTAACAGTGGATTAGGGGAAGGCAAACGTAGGACTTAATGGCTCTGCTGATTGGTATAAATTTTAACAGTGAGCTCAGGCTGTATAATACAAATTGTGTTGCTGCTGCTGCTGCTAAGTACCTTGTAACTGCAAGAAACTGTGCCCAAGCAAAACTTGCACTGACTATCAAGAGGTTGGGGGTTTTTTAATCTTTTAGTGAGCACTGTAGGATTTAACTCCGGAAGATGAGGTCCCTATCACCAGTGGTTTATTATATTAATGGCAAAGAAAGTGGTTATTAGTAATGTCTGCTTAACTCTAGAGGTCATCTTCCATCCCAAATAGCCCCTGGATGGATGGTTTAGTGCTGCTGTGATAACTGAAGTGCAGGATAACAAACTGTAATTATCTTGCACTTCTAACCAAATCCCCTGTGTTGGCTGCAAATCCATCATTGCCAGGGCTCTCTGCAGCCCACCCACTGCTCTGAATTCCTGCTTTTCTGGAGCTGGAAGCAAGGACACACCCACATCTCAAGGAAGACAAATTTCTGCTTAGTGCTAAACCTTGTTTCTCAGACACTGCTGGATTTAGGGAGTTTAGGGATATTCCAGCTGGGACTGGAAAGAGGCTTCAGCTCTTTACTTTTCAAGCCTATGGAGTCAAAAACAATGTCTGTATCCTGGGAAAAATTAATGGAAGAGCCCAAACTTCCTAATGGCATGTATCTTGCTCTAAGCTCTGGGAGGACCTGAGGTCTTAGACTTTATCATTGTGACATTATGGGCTTTATACAAGCTATTTTTAGAGGTTTCTTTAAAATTTGATCAGTTATAATTTTCCCTTTATGGTTATAATTTTCCCTTTCATGGGAGCTCTCTAGCTGAGACAGTAACTCTTGGAAACACAGCAGCACCCTTTCTAAGTGGGGTGTAAAACCCCTCCTAATTGGAAATATTCTTCTAAACATTTGCACATTATTTTTTGATTATTTTTTTGTTGTTGTTGTTGCACATAGGACATATGGTGATGTTGTGTAGCTCTCAGGCATTTGAACTTGCAGGAGTTATTGCAGCAGTTCCAAATTTCGTGCTGAGAAAATTCGGATGCCACCTTCCAGGTCTGATGACAATTAAGGGCATGTTGTCATCCTTGGCTATCCTACCTTAGGTCTCCTTGAAGCTCGATGTTATCAGAGAGTCTGGTTCAGTCTACAACTTCTACAGCAGAGACCAAAACACAGAGGTCACCTTCCATTTGGTGTTTCCCCTCCCCTGCTTTGCTCTCCATTTTCTACAGATGAAGGAAAGATGTCCTGTGCTTCTGCTGTGAAAGCAAGGATGTGTTAGAGAATCTAGGAAACCTTTTTTTAATGTTTTTGCTTTCATCAATCAGTGGAAAGTGAACTGGGAGAAAAGATGTTTCTCATCCTCATGGCCTCTGGAAGTGAAGAGAAAGAGAAATGGAAAGGAAAAAAAAGCTGAGGGATGAATTAGAAGAAAATAAAGAATTGCTGAAAAGATTGAAGCAGGGGGAAAAGAAAAGAGAACCTCTCCAAGAAAGAGATGAACTCACAGCTTGCTTACCTGTTTGAGACAGAAATGTGCCAGGAGTTTTGGCAGAAGCTGCTTTCTAAACTTGCCTTGCTCTCTTATCTCCCTGCAGCCTCCCTACTGGCACAGCTACACCAGCTCACATTTCCCACTGTTATCCCACACCCTCTGCCCTCACGCTCCCAAATCAGCTGAATCTGGAAGAAAAAGCAGCTAAGGGATGGAAACCTATTGGAATTTAGCAGTGACTTTTCCCAATGGGAAAAGTGAAGGAAAGAGTACAGCAGGACAAACACACCAGAAAGGCAATGCAGAGAGAGCACTGAAGTCAAAGAAATTGTTACAAAAACCTGATTAGGGTTTGAATATGGAAATCCAAAAAAAGAAAGACTCAGCAGAGTGTCCCCCAGTAGCAAGTAGCAGCTGCCAAATTGTGTTTTCTGGGTGAGCTTCAGGAAAAGCCAAGAGGTGGAACACACTGGTGGAGGTGTGGGTGCTCAGGGATGAATGCTGGGAGTCGAGGCCAGTGCTGCTCTGGCACAGCCCCAGCTCTGCTCTGGGCATCTGAAAATCCACCCTAAGTGTGAGCCCACACCCTCAAACCAGCCCAGAGCACATCCCTGCTCAGCCAGGGCTGCATCCTGCCATGAGAGCAGCTCCCTGGTGCAAGGCAAGCAGCTCTGAGAGAGAAATCTCTCACCTGCACCATCTGAACTACAAGCCAGTCTTAGGAACTGGTGAGGTTATTTATCATTTTTAACTGATGAAGGAAACCACAGCTCTCAGCTGATCCAACACAAGAAAGAAGCCCAGCAGGTTTGGTAAATGCAGGTGGAATTATCAGGGTACAGGTCAGAGCCCTCAACTCTTTCACCCACAAAAATTACCCAAAATACCCTGACCTCCATGGAAACACTCTGGTTTGCACCATGCCTGCCTTTCAACTAGTTTTGTTCTTCCTTCCCTTCATTCTAGGTGGTGTTTTACAGGTGTTCTCTTGCTCATAATGCTCATTTAGGTTGCCAGGTTGTTTCAGCTCTCAGTTATTCTCCTGCCCAGCAACAGAATGGGGCCATAAAAATTTACTTTCTTGTTTACATTCACTCAGCAATTTAGAGGAAGAAAAGTAGGGGAAACCATAAGCAAAGAATCAATGCTGCATTTAATACTTAAGCATAAAAGTAATTCTTAAACAATATTTTTATTTCAGTTTTAATGAGAGACCAGAAATGCCACTTCTGGGTTTTTAAGGCCTATAAGGTGTTAGTACTCTTGTTATCTCTGATGTTCATGGTCTCTTGCACACCATTTATGCTGGGCATTATTTTTGACAATGCAGTATGGCAAATGCCTGGCCTGGGATTCCTTGGGATGAATAAAAGATTTATAGAGGAAATTCTACAAGTAATATCTTGTTATAATACATTTTTGTGCTAACTGCAAGTGACAAGTGATTGCTCAAACTTGTTCCTGCAGCAACCAGGTTTTCCTCTTTAATCCTATATTAGTTCTACAGAAAAAAAAAAAAAAGAAAGAAATACAAGGAGAGCTGTCTTTTCATTTATTTTATCTTGCCTCTATAGGAATATTTTCATGGTAAATTCAATATACTTTGTCCGAAATGTAAATGGAATGTTCAATATATTTTTAACTGGAGCACTGTTTAAACATTAAAATCCTCTTTTGCAAACGCCATTGTGATAGAGGTTCAAGATTTTGCTGGGGCTTAATGACTTCCTGGGAGGAAAAGAGGCCAGTTTGGTAGTCAGGACTTAGTTTGAAAGGCTTCACTTCCTTTCAGTTGTGCAGGATTCCCATAGGACTGGGGCTAAGTTAGGAATTCTTCTGTGTGGCATTTCCCCATCAGTGCAATGGGTGCTCTCCACTCTGTGGGGCAGGGACACAAAAGGAAACATGAAAAAAGACAAAGTAAGGAGAACTGCAAATGGGCATGATGCAAATCAAGATAACACAATTGGAAATCTTTCATGTTTGCAATGTGACCACGTCTTGGGGTCATAAACGTGGAGCTTGGGAGCTTTGTGGAAATTAGGGCTGTGATCATCTACATGAAGTTACCAGGCAGTGCTTGAAAGTCTTTACATGAAAGAGGAAAACACCAGTGGGGTTGGGGCTGGTGACATGGGGATGTGTCACTGCAGGTGGCACAGTGTTGGTATTTGCAGTGCAAAGCCAAAAAGGTTGTGCTGTACACAAACCATGCAGACACACTGCCCCACCGCCCTGCAGCCTTTCACTTTGGGTAGAGCTTACTGCCAAATTCCAGGGGATGCTCACAGTCCTCCTCAAGTGTGACCTAACAGCAAACTCTACCCAGACTAAATTTTCATTCCAATTCCCAGGCTGTTTTGGCAGTTTATGTCCTCGAGGTTGATTATGCATCCCTTCCATCCCTTTTTACTCTCTAATCTAAACACAGGATGTTATCTTTATTGCCTCTTTTCCAAACTTGCACAGGATTTTATTTAGCTCCTGTGTGAGAAGAAAATGAAGAGAGAAACTGGCTTGGGGGTTTGAGGAGTAAAAGCAAACTTGAGAGGCACTTTTGGGAAGGATGTGGAATGGTCTCAGGTGCTGTATCTGGTCACTCAGGGAGCAGTGAGCAGCAGCTCAGTAATACCTGGCTCCATGCTCTGTTGCCCTCAACAACCCTCTGTGCTCTGGGCTAGGAAAACACTTTCCAATTCAATAGCCAGGCTCTTAGCTGAGGTTGCCAAAGGTGCCCATTTGGGTCCTGGTGGTGCTCTGTGTGTGGATGGCTGCTTCCCAAAAATCGCATTGATAACACCTGCTGTGTCTGTCAGCTTTTATTTCTGCCAGATGTAATTGGATTTAAGGGGTAACACAGGAGTATGAGACAATCTGCCTCTTCACATGGGATCTTCTGGACACAACTAAAACTTCTGAGCCTTGGTCTGTGCTTTTGCTAATCACCCATTTCAAGATTCCTGTCTTTATTTTGGATTTCTCTGGTTTATTCTCACCCAAGCCTGTTTTGCCAAGCATACAGCTCACATCTCCATTTGCTCCTATTTCCTCTTTTACATTTTTCTCGTCATACTTGGTACCAAAATTTTCTTCCAGCAGAAGTATCTCAAGAGCCCTTGGCTTTTCCTTGCTGGCCTGACTGTTGCAGGAGCAGGTCACATCCTAATTGTGTCCTCGTGGCTACACCTAAAAGCCGGGCTCTTTGCTTGTACACATTTCTTGGTTTGTAGCCAGAATCAATCTGTGCATATGTTTGTCATGCTGTGACACAGTTCCTGGTTTTTTTAAAGCAGTAGTTTTCTCTGACAGCTTGGCTCAGTGTCCTCTGGATAATACAAACCTGCTGCAGGTAGAATTTCTATGGATTCCAAACGCTCCCAGCTCACCGGAGTCAGGGCTGGGGCTGGATCTGCAGCACTTCCCTCTCTCAGGTCTCTTCCCCCAGCCCAGTCTGCAGCTCAGACACAGAAACAGTGGCCCAGATTTCTCCCTCCCACGTTGTTTCTGCTCTCCCATTGCCATCTCACGCCTGCAGAGCCAACCAGTGCAGGCAAAGCAATGGATGGAGTTTCACCTCAATCCCTACCTCCCCCAGGGGCTGCACAGCAGCAGCTTCCCCAAGCAGCAAAAATGCCAAAAAATGCCATTGTGCTGTCCTGGGTCTTGGTGTTACCTCCTTTGTGTGTCCATGGCCTTGCTAATGCTGTACTGTTCAGTTTTTACATATATATATATATTAAAAAATAAATAAATATATATATATGTATTGGTTTTTTGTTAGGGTTGGAATTAAATGTGTGACGTTGTGTTTTTTTTTGTTTGGACTTAGGTGTTTATTAGTTCTTATTTATATTACGTATATTACGGTCTTACAGATTGTGAGTTTTATAGAATTTTACTCTAATAAACTAAAAAAATGAAGTTTTATTTTTATAAGGTTTTTTAAGGCTAAATAGTTTAATTAAGAAATTATAATTAAATTATTTTTATTTTTAACTTAATAACTAACTATTTGTGGTTTGTAATGTGGATTTTTTAATCTAATTACATAACAGTGTTTAAATTTGTGAAGAAGGATAAATTACTGCTTTAAAACTTTTATCTTGTTTTATGTATATTGCTATATCCTAAAACCTTAAACTGTAAGTTTCCTACTATGTGATATTACACACTTCTATTTAAACCACACACCCATAATCTCAGTGCTATCATTCCATTTTGGAAGCCTTCTCCACGGCCTCAGGTGTTCTCTTGGGGGTCAGTGCCTGTCAGCACAGAAAGTCTGAAATTCATCATCACTTTAAAATTCATCACCACTTTAAAATTCATCACAACTTTAAACCCATCCTAGGTTTACTTGCAGGCTGGTTTCAACAAGAGCCACCCTGCAGAGCAGCCCCTGCCTCGGGGCCATCTCCAGTGCAAGACAATTCCATGTGGAGCTTGGTCGGCTCTGCCTTGGCTCCTCAGAGACCTTCCCCTGGGTCTCAGCCTCCTTCCCAGGCAGGTGGTTCTGAGCACCTTAAAATATCCCTGTGCTGGATATTTCTCTATTTTTTTGGCTTGGGATCAAGACTGAAAGCACTGCTGGAAATGCGCTTCAGCCAAAGATTGTTTGGGTCAATTGTTCCTTCTGGTATTAAAGTTATGAATCATCTTGGCATCAAGGTGTGACCTTTCCTCTTCATACCATTATGTCACCAAAAAGGAGGCAGAAATGGAAATAGGAAGATGATTGCAATAAATTTCTCACCACTGATATAATGTCTCGTGCTCACCAGGAGTATTAGACTCGTAAACCTCATCTTCCCTGGCATGGATCCACACTAAACTTTGTTCCTACCAACAAATTCCAGCATTCCTTTTCCTTGCAGTGCAGCTTTCTCAGCATCATAAACCACCTGCTGGACTGACTTCTCTGAAGTGGCAGTGCAGAGATTTCCATCCAGAACTGATCCAGGCAGTCTGAAAAGCTGCACTCCTGCAGAGCAGAGTCCCCACAGGAATGATCTTTCCAAACCTAATGTTTTGATGATGCTGGTTCAGAGGCAATAGTGAATAAAAGCATTTGAAAAAATCTAAAGTGTGGGTAACAGTGAGGGAATAAATGTCAGTTCTTGATCTGTATCTGCCTTGGAAACTATTACATTTGCTAGGCAGAAACTCAGTGCTGGTTATTTACTGCAATTCTAATTGCTCACTAAATATACATATATATATAGTCCTGCAATAAAAATTCCTGAAATTAAATTTGACACTTCAGAGTCTGAAATAAACTCAATTTCAAATAAAATTGTATCTTTGGAACAATATACATCAAAATTGGAGGGAGATTATGATAGGATTAAGCTATTTCCTGTGCAGAGCAATAGTGCTGCAGCCCTGTCAGGAGCTCTCCTCCAGGATAATGCAGTTGTTCTCCATAAAGCAGAGCTCCTGGAAGATGCTATTCCCTCTCCCACCTGCCAGCTGAAGAAGTGTTAAAAAAAATATGCTACTAGAAGCGTGTCACCTCCTTTCCAGCTTATTTCAGTTTCCCTGGGTTCAGGTGGATCGTGTTACTCCAGGTCTCCAGCTGAAGAGCCACCCCAGGGGCTGGTGCTGATGGGGCTTCCAGGAGAGGGAAAGGTGCTCTGGGGGACTCTGCCAGAGCACTTTGCTCAATCTGCAGGGCAGGGAGAAGGGAGGGTGGCAGCTGAAAGGGCTGCACAGCTGTGCCAGAACATCTGGATGGAGCTGGTTGTTCCTCAGTTTGGGAGAGCAAGAGCTGCCTGTCACCTTCCTCCTGTACTCCTCAGACACCTCCTGCAGAGCTGGTGCATCAGCAGGATTTAATCTGTGCAAAATCCTCTTCTCTTGCACACCACTTCTCCCATTAATCCAGAAGATTTTACAGCATCTCTCTCTGAGTGTCAATCAGCCATCAAACCAGACATGTGAAATGGTAATGGACTGCTTGATTTGAAAAGAAACTTGTGGATTTCCTCTGCTGCAGTGAGTTTTCCTCTGCTGGGAGCATGGTGAGCAGAGCTTTGTCCAGCAGCAATCCTGCTGTCAGTGCTCCCAGACCTCAGCACCGTTTCCCACAAAGCTTTTTAAAGAAATGATTGGTCCAGTGTGATAAAAATCTAAGTAGATAATTTTGATAAAAGAAAAAGAACTAAAACAGGCTTACTTTAATTTCTACTTAACTGTTAGTAGGGGGCTAATTACTGTGAACTTTTGTATCATGGTTTCATGTAGCTTGTTTAAAAATATCTATTTATAATCTGACTCCTCTATTTTGACTAACCAAATAATTTCCAGTAATTAATTTTCAGGATTAATTAAGTAAAAGGAGGAAATAATGGGAGACTAGCTCCATATTTTAAACATGCATCAGGAATTTCTCCCATTTGCATTTAAATTTATGTTCGGTTTGTAATTATTTGTTGTGGATGTCTTGTCCCTGGAAGTGTCCAAGGCCAGGTTGGACAGGGCTTGGAGCAACCTGGGATAGTGGAAGGTGTCCCTGCCCATGGCAGGGTGAGGAATGAGATGATTTTTACTCACCTTCCAACCCAGGCAATTTATGTTTCTATGATCCCTGGGATAAAATTAACACATAGCAATATTATTAATATCTTGTGTTTGATACACCCAAATCCTCCCTGGCCTTTTCCTACTCCAATAGAATTGGATTTCTACCCTGCCATCCCGTGAGAGCTCCACCTTGTAAATCATTAAATTGTCACACAAATCAAAATTTCCCCTCTCCATATCATATGATCAGCTGCACCTTAATTCTCAGGCCTTGCTTTTAACTGTTTCAGAATTTATTTCCAAAATACGTGATTTGATTTGAGCAGGCAAGTGGTTCTGTTGAAATCAGCTGGCACAGTGGGAGTTTCACCCTCAGATAAAAAGAGATTGCTGAATTCTGTCTGTATTCAGTGACTGACCTTCTGGACCCCTGTTTGCTATTGATATGATCAATATGTTTTGTGTAATACTCAGAAATCCCATCTATCCTTGCCCCATGGAATTTACTTTCTAAGCAACTGTTGTTAGTGGATTCAATATTTGCTGAATTAATTAAAACCCATGTTAGGTTTGATCAAATAATCTTCCAGTTGTGGAACATGTGTAGAGATAATAGTTTGTGGTTCTTCAGGGTCACCTAAAGTGGCTGCTGAGGTAGAGGTGTGTGACTCCAGCCCAAGTTTTCAATGAATACCGACAAGACAAAGAATCATCACGAGGATGGTTTGGGTTGGAAGGGTCCCTAAAAGTCACCTCATTCCAACCTCCCCTCCCAGCCCTTCCAGGCTGTTATTGCAGCCATCAAAAGGTCACGGGCTGTTGTCACAGAGGGACAATTGTTTTGTGAGGAAACACATATAACACTTCTAAAGTAAGATCATCTTATTCCACTCCAACATCTGAACCACTACAAATATTTATAAATTCAGTAGAGCTGGAGGAAAGAACATCCAAATGCTTGAAATAAAAGAGCAGGAGTGGCTGGCCCTGATCATGAGGATAGTTTTACCCTTCTGAGTGTTTTCACCTGGTGCACTGAAATCCTTCTTGCAGAGGAGAGAGATCTCCTGAAAATGCCACCAGCTGTCATTTATACATGGTTCCTGTGTTTGTCAGTGGGCATTGACATGGCAAGGCCACTGCTTATCCTGCTTCCAACACATCAGTTTCCTAAGGAATCCAACACCAGTTAAACCATAAAGATATGAGATCTGTCATGTCACTTCAGACCAAAGATTCCCACAGCCCCATATCCTCAAATCTGCTCTGTAACTGTGGCCAGCACAGGATGTTTGGTGAACAAGAATAAGTGGAATAAGAATGAGCAGTACTGAGTCATCTTTCCATTGGAATATGCTCCCAGCTCCCAGGGAGCTTTAGGACTTCCACAGTCCTACTATTAAAAATTATAGTCCTAAATCAATTATTTTCATGTCCTACAGGCAAAAAAATCATCTGTTTTCCATTTCATTATTATGTTCCACTAGAGAGAGCAGAGCAATTATTATTATTTTAGCAGAGTCTTGCAGATAGAAGGTGCTATTGAACTGCAAAGCTTTTGCTACCAGCTGGTGCACATTCAGTGGTAGCTCTGCTCCTCAGAAAGAAGTTGCAGTCTTTGCAGGGCAGTCAGTGTTTATTGGCTCCATTTTTCCAAAGAAATGGAGCAAAGCTGGCCACCAGCATTTGCCCCAAGCCCTGCATGCCTCGTGAGGCTGTGTCATTTCTTGTGCCACCCCACACTGTGCATTGATGCACTTCAGAGCAGTGTATTAAAGGAGATGAGTAACATCCCTCAGATGCTTTCTTTCTCCTGTCCTCCCCTGTGGAAGCAGCCTGGTGTTTTATTTGGAAAGGGTTTGTTTCTGTTCCTAATGCATGCTGCTGAGCCTTGATGACTGAGGAGGCAAGTTCAGAAGTACATCTTGTACTTTCACTGGAAGGTGCTCGGGTTTCTGATTGCTGTTATTTCCTGTGGGAGCTGGCTGTCAGAATTATCTGCCACAGCATTATGTAGTGACTTGCAAAGATATTGTACCTGGGACTGGGGATGTTACCAACTCTGCTGGAACATTGGCGTTTTAGCAGCAATAGTTGGAGTAGAGATCATGTCTGAACACCAAGGCACAAATCAGAGCCAGCCCCTTATCTTCTTCTATTCCAATCACTTGTGCTTAATTAGGTATAACTTCTCACCCATTAAGCTCCATAAATTCCAGGAACAGGTTAGGAATTAGTATCCCAGATTTACATATGGAAATCCAAACCCATGGAGAATCCACTATCCAACATGGTACAGGAAATAGAGTACAGATTTCCTGACGTCCACAAGGGTGTCCTCTCAGCCTCTCATACAACCCTGGGTTACATGAGCATTTAATAAGGACAGATGGAATAGGATTGATAGCAAAGTTGCCAGTTCATACAGCAGAAGATTCCCATAAATATGCAAAGGAGTACCCAGCTCCTCATGTCCCACCCTGGGCAATGCCTGCCCCAGCAAAGCCAGGAGGTTTCAGGCAGTAATGAATGACCAGGAGCAGAACCTCACCTTAAGGACAAACTTTTATCTCACAAGTTATTAACTGATCCATTCCAGTTGTCATCTCTGTTCCCATGGCACTGGTTTGTACAGATTCACATTGCAAGGAGTGCACAAGGTACAAGAGGATTTGCACTCCTGGGCAGAGGAAAGCAGGAGCTGTTGACTGAGTGTCAGCCCTACAGGGTGACATGGCCAAGTGGAGAGGAGAAGTTGTAACAGCAAAAAGCAGGATATCAGAGCAGGGCTTTTAATTCCAGCTGAAATGTATGGAGTGATCCTCTGTTCATTTAATAGCCCCAGCAGTTTGATGAAAGTGAGACAAACCAGAAGAACAGCAATGATAAAAACCACCCGTCTAGATAAGGAAATGAAACCCCTCGGAGCCAGTGAAGTGCTTTCCCCTGCCCTGTGCTGTGCTAGGAGGAGCAGAGCAGGAGAGAGTGATCACCTCTAGGAGCAGAGCTGATTAAAAGTACGGTTCCTTTGTCACCCTGGGTGATATTGTTAACACATTTCCTCAAACCTTGTGCCCTGGCTCGAGGCTGGAAGGCTGCTCACTGAAGTCGCCGTGTGCCGCTTGTAATGGAGCCAGCTTGGTAATAGAGAGATCTACAAGTGTTGGCACCCTCCCTCCATTCTCCAGTGGAGACATAGCTACATCCTAAAATCCTTGCTAGGTCTGTGACTGGCACTGAACTGGGCAGAGAGACCAATTTTGGGGCTGAAGCAGAGGCAGTGCCCCCATCCCAGCCCTGGTCTGGCTGCTCCCGCGCTGGAATCGCAGTGACGGGGTGGTGGGAGGAAGCATTTATCCTACTGAATAATTACCTGCTTGTAACTACAGGCTTTGGTCTCCTGAGCTATCAATCTGCAGCCTTTCAGCAGCATTAAATTAACTGGGGAAGGATCTGCAAGAGTGTCTGGAGAATATATAGGAAAAGTTCAAAAGTTTAGTGTGCTGTCGAGGCTGCATGTTCACTCCACATAGAGAGAAGGAGTCACAGAATCCTTTAGATTGGAGAAGAGCTCTGAGAACATGGAGTGCAACCATTCCCCAGCACAGCCAAGGCCACCACTAACCCATGTCCCCATGTGCCACAGCCACACAGCTTTTAACTTCTTCAGGAAAGGCGATTTCACCACTGCCCTGGGCTGCACAGCCCTTTTGGTGAAGAAATTTGTGTTGATGCTCAACCCAAACCTCCCCTGGCACATGTTGAGGTCATTTCCTCACCCTATCACTTGTTACCTGAGAAAAGAGACTGACTCCCACCTTTCCACAACTCAGTTCATGAAGAAAAGCTTTTCTAGAAGTGAGACCTTTCTGAGGCACCTGTTGCAAAGAAAAAAAGACAAAAGAAGCAGAATGGTGATGCTCCTTCTGGAGCCAACCATTGGGTTTGGATCCAGCTACTGCTGTGGGACTGTCCAGTCCAAGTGCCATTGAAACAGTTGTCTGATTTCTATTTTGTGTCATCTGTGTCCAACTATAAAGGGGAAAAACTTCATATAAGAATTTTTAATAATTGCAGGAGCAGGAGTAAGGAAAGATGAAGAAATGTCAACAGAATCCTTGCTCTCAACATGGTGTGTCAGGATAAATTGTTACATTAGCTAACTATAGATTTTTTTAAAAATATATTTTAATAAGAAATTAAGTTAATTTCTATATGGAAGATCAAGTGTAAGATTTTTCAAAAGCTTCTGCAAGTTTTCTGTGAAAAATTGTGTGAAATATGGAGTCTGAATGCTGACAACTGAAACACCAGAAACAACTGAAGCCCAATAACCCCGCAGCACTTAAGCAAAACTCCAGTGGAAATGAGACCTCAAAAACAAGTCTGGTAAACTTAATTTTACAGCAATTTCCTTATCTAGAAAATTATTCATTTTTAATTAAAGATAACGTGGGTATACACTCTACATGCACAGAAAGTATACATCATTATTTTCTTGAGAAATTCACTTGGAAAGGTTGGTTATATTTTGTCATGCTACAGATGCCCATTCTGGACATCAGGGTACAGTAAAAGAATTCACAGTCACTATTTTACAAGCCTGAGGATGCCTTGAAGATCCTGCAGTGCAGATGATGACTTGAAGAGAATGTCAAACCCACGTAGGGTGAAGAGACCTTGCTGTGGTCACACTGGGTTTGTGGAGTAAGGAATAGGTGCAAGGCTCTACTCCCTGCTCCAGATAGCACATATCAGTCCTTGGGCACCTTAATTTTGACTTTTTTGTCTTGTACATTGGTTCTTTGTACCTTTTGGGTCCTGCAGCTACTTTTAGATATGGGCTTTTTCAATAGCAGGAAAAGCCCTAGAGCTCCTCTTCCATTTTAACATTGCTGCTGATAAATATATTCTGATGGACTACTCGGTTTCTCATTCATGGAGATATTTAGTGCATTCCTTTAATGGTTGGTGATGCACAAATCGGTTTTAATATCAATAATGAACAATTTGGATGACGTTCAGGTCCAAGATCTGCCAAAAAAATTTGCTACATGTCAGGATTTATGGAGTACAATACATTGAGGTTGCCAAAGAGGCTGGAGTTCCTTCAGCAGAAAAGCAAACAGATGGTCCCAGGAAAGTGAGCACATTCTTAAGCCCTGGATTGCATTTGGACAGAATGGAGCCACATCTGCCAAAGCCTGCTGGCCAGAAGTATGGCAGAAGGGAGCCATCAGAAACTAATGTGACATTCTTCAAGCTCTTTCACTTAATATTGATATTAGTAATCTAACAGGAATGTTCCAGAATTGCCAGGTGTCCTTCGGGTTGGCCAGTTTAGGGGAAGGAGACATGATTAACAGTAACTGGATACACACACGCACCCTGGTCTGAAGTGTTCCCTGCTAAATATACCCTTCTAGGTCATCCATGTCCACCTGGCCTGGAGATAAAATGGTGGGAGCTGCTCATTTCAGATAATCTGTTTCTGATTTCTGCTGCCACAAGCCAAAAGATAATCTTGCAAATGTGCCTGTCCCTCCAAACAACTGGCTGTGAGATAAGATGCCAGAGCTGGGAGTGCAGAGCAGAATTATCCTGGAGATCTTCTCAGGCTTAGCACAGCCCTGGGTTCAGGATCAGAGTTCAGGAGGTACAAGGGGCAGGTTATGTTGGGAAATATGGAGATGGGATGAATCCTAATGGATTTGTGCTTGTGTAGTACTTTGTAAAAATAAACTGTAGCATAAGGGAAGAGACTGACTTGTTCTTCAGTTGCATTTAAACAGCAGAGTGGGAAATCACCCAGGGTGGTTCTGTATGGGAGGGAGACACATCCTCTGGTCCAAACAAACCCTTCAGAGGTGCAAGGTGAGGTTCCAGCTCTTGGTTGAGCTTTGCAAAGAGTAAAAATATCACTAAATCTGTCCCATGGCTCAGCCTCCCATCATAATCCAGGGATCATGTAACACCTCACAGGACTTTTACACAACTTAATTTATCAATAAGTAAGAAATTTGAGGGTTTTGTGTGAAATGATCAGTAGGAATGCACTGACTGGGCACCACTGCACTGATGTGGTGGAAGGTGCTGTCTGAACAGGGAGCAGGGAGTGTTTGAGGTGAGACACCAACACACTCAGGGATTTACAGATGGTAAAATGTTAGAGAAATGTTACAGTTCAGGTTGAGACTGGCCTCCAAAGGTGTGCAGAGGAGGCATTTCAGTAAATGCACTCCTGCAGAGTTCATTCCTTCTCGCATATAACAGTAAATCACACAGGCCTGAGAGCCAGCACTCGTGGTTAATCTGTTCCTGTGCCTTGACTGCCACAGAGGTATCATTCCTTGGGATCAAGTGTTTTTTAGGATGGCCATGCTAACCACTGCCAGGTCCCTTCTCTACCTCTGCATGAGCCTTTTGTGCCTAGAAGAGGTGGATTCACCCCCTCTCAGTGCTTCCCACCCCAGCCTGTGTTCACCTCACTCAGGCAGGAGCAGCACAGGCACAAACCCTCCAAGGGGAAGAGCTCCCAAGCTGGGGGCAATGAGGCCTTTCAGCCTCCATCTCCATCCCTACAGAGCCAAATGCAGCATGAACAGAGTGAGCAAAGCCTCCCACTGCCATCGGGGGCGAGGGGAGGATGCTCAGCCCTTCCAGGGAACACAGAGCATCTTCCCACAGCATTTCCAAACAACTCCCCTGCCAACGGGAGGGGAATGCAATCTTGCAGTCCATCAGCTGGGTGTAATGGGTGAAATCTCACCCTGTTTCTGCAGGAAGTCAGATGATGTGATCCTAACAGTCCCTCCTGGCTGCGAAATCTGTGAACATCCCTCTGAGCCTACTGGGGTGTTTCATGTACACGTGGTGAGCCTATTTCATCTCTGGGTTAACTCTGCTGACATCAGTGAGTTACACCAAGGATAAATCTGGCCTTGTCACTGTGTTTTGTGCTGTAATTCAGTTCCTCCTTTGTTTAAAACTTTTGGCAGCTTGATATATTATCAGTGCCACGTAAGTATAAAATGCATTTCTTTGAGCAAAGAAAAATATGCTAATATGCATATTCCTATTTTGTCTCTTTCTTGTTACCAGTTAATCAATCACACAGAATGTTTGTGACACTTATTAAAGGGAATGAGTAGATAAAAGCACATGGCTTTCATTTATGAGACCCTGATAAGTTGGAAATACAAAGGATCTTACCAAAGGGAGTCAGTGTATACTAATGGGTAGAACAAAGAGCTGATAATGAAAAAGACGTTGAATGTGAATCCCAGTTCTATTAACTCCCTTTGTGATCTTGAGTAACTCAGCTATTCCCCACACTTTGTACATGTGACCAGCTCCAATCTGGAGGCCATGCTTCAGTTGAATACCATTAGGCCAATTGTTCTTTTAAATAAAGTACTTCTGTGCTGTCAGCTTTTAATTGCTATCAGCCAGAAATCCAGATTAAAATCCTGGAGCCTGGATCTGGGAAGATTATGTTTTTAGTCTGTGTTCAGATGCAGCTTCAAAAGGAAAGCAAATCCCAAATGCAGTGAATATTACTTATCTCTTTTCCTCTCTCTTCATTTCCATGTGTATTCAGACTGAGTGGCACATCTGCAAATCTTTATTCACCTGGTTGCAGGGTATAAACTGAGCAATCTCAGCTGAGCACTCTGAGGCTGTAGATAAATAACCCCCTGGAAATACCAACTTGAGGAGCAGAGTGGGTATTGATCCAACATGCACTGTGTCTCAGAACACACTCCTCTCTTTTTCTGAGGAGAGCAGGTATTTCCAACAGCAGGAATGCTGTCCCCATGGCAGACACTCCAGCACAGGCAGCCAGCCAGGGTGAGGATGTGCCCTGCCTCTGCAAGGCTGGGAGGAAAGCCAGAACCCCAGCCCAGGGGGTGTCCAGGGGATGGTTATTCCATTGCATCTCAGCACAAGGAACCCCAGGAGCTCTCACAGACTAATTGATACCTTATGCTTGTTTCTCCTTACAAATCCGAACCCCAAATGTCCCTGTCACAGGGTGGGGAGAGAGGTGGCAGCCCCCTCAGTCTCTAGTGTGGGAATGGGCAGATCCAGCCCATGGGATCCCCACCATCCCATTCCTGGGGATGAATAAATTCACAGAATCACAGAACCATTCCAGGTCGGAAAAAGCCTCTGAGATCTTCTATTCCAAGCTGCGCCCAATTCCCACCCTGTCAACCACCCCACGTTCAGTCATTCCTCAAACACCTCCAGGGATGGGGACTCCACCACCTCCTCCAGCCCCTTCCAGTGCTGCTCTTCCAGCACCAGGAATGTCACTTTTTCCCTCTCTCTTCCCCATCTGCAAAGCTGGGGTGATGATGCTGCTGCCCTGCTTCATACTGCTCCTGGAGATTAGCAAATGAGCAGTGATATTATTATTAATGAACCTGTAAATGTAATAATTCAGTGCTGTGGCAGCACAATAGCACATAGTACCTTAAATACAGTCTGTATGAAACTGTACGAAACATATGCTGTTGTTATTTTGACTTCTTTGTCTGTTTTCTAAATTCCTCCCTTTTGGTAAGAACAATTATGTTGCAAAGTTTGGAAACTGTGAAGAAGCGTGCAGTGTAAATGCTCAGGAATGACTAATTTAGAGAGGTTTTTTACAACAAAGAAGTTCAAAAAGCAGTTAAAGGCCTGACTGTTAACAAATGAAAAAAGTAATTTGGATACTACCGGCAGTGCAGGAGGTACTTTTATTAGGTAAAGCAATGCAAAAGTTTGGCATGGGTTCAGTAATAATAAAAGAGCAACTATAAAGAGTTAATTATCTCTGATCCCTAAAGGAAGTATATCTTTCCTATCATCATTGAGGCCCTTTGTAGTGCAGTGTTGGGAAAAACAGAGCATTTTGGCAGAGAGCCCAACACCTGGGCTGGGAATCATGTTTTACAGTGGCCAGAGATCATCAGCTTCTCCTAGACAGAGTGCTAATAATGTGAAATTGGGGCTGAAGTTACCTCATTAGGGGCACCACTGGTAAACTCCATAGCATTCTTTTATGGGGAAAAAAGAGGGAAGAGGTTTGGAGTCATGGTGTTTGCCTTGCTTTGATCTTTAAATAAAAAGTGTCAGTGTTGTTTCCTAAATAAAAAATTTAAAATAAAAAAAAAAAGGAAGGTATGGTTGTTGTTGGCCCAACCATTCCTTGTCAAGTCACCCTCACTGCAAAACCATACAGGCTCATTGTGGTACAAAAAGGGAGATCAGGAAGGAAAAAAACCCTGTAGAGTTATTTGAGAAAAGCTCCCTCTTCTACCATTCACTCCACTGAATATTTTTAATGGTTTTTTTTGGCATAAAACCAGATATTGGTGGAAGATTTTGGTTGCTACAGAGCCAGTCCCAGTGGTGCTGCAGGAGCAGAGAGACTCCTCACGCCTCGGCAGCCTGGCTGGGGGCAGCCTTGGTGCTCTCTGCTCCACAGGGATTTGGAGGGAAAAATTCCACGTGCATGGATGAAGCAATGGGGTTTTGAGAGAGGGAATTGTCTGTGGAGCAGGCACACAAATCTTGATGTGTCCGAGGCCAGGCTGGATGGGGTTTGGAGCAGCCTGGGACAGTGGGAGGTGTCCCTGCCCATGGGATGAGCTTTAAAGGTCCCTCCCAACCCAAACCAGTCTGGGATTCTGGGATTCCAATTCATGTGAGACCCCTAACAGGTTTAAGCATTATAAAAACATGGATTATAAAAATATAGATTATAAAAATAAACATTAGACAAATATACACCTATGAACACTTTTTGCATTTTACAAGGTGTTACAGTTTGAGGATTTCACAGGCTTTCCCCAGCCCAGAAGGGCTGAAACCTCTTGGCTGAGAACAAAAAGCAGTATATAAAGGAAAGCTGCACGGTCATTTACAAAGAAATGGCCTTTTTTTTCCCCCCTGTTTTCCAGCTGAATGGTCTCCTCTTGCTCATATTACCAGGAAAGTGATTAACCTGCAGTCTTCTCTTAAACCTCCCCTGTGTTGTGGCACTGCTGGGAGGCCCTGGGAGGCCAGAACAGCCAAGGAAGGTTTAGCAAGCCTGAGCATCTCAGTGAGCTTCACACATCTCCAGTGGGGAGCAGTAAATCCAGGGCTGTTTGGTCCTCAACCAGGACTCATCAGTTTAATGGGGGGAGAATTAAAAAGAGAAAAGTAAAATAAAAGTAAAATAAAATAAAATAAAATAAAATAAAATAAAATAAAATAAAATAAAATAAAATAAAATAAAATAAAATAAAATAAAATAAAATAAAATAAAATAAAATAAAATAAAATAAAATAAAATAAAATAAAATAAAATAAAATAAAATAAAATAAAATAAAATAAAATAAAATAAAATAAAATAAAATAAAATAAAATAAAATAAAATAAAATAAAATAAAATAAAATAAAATAAAATAAAATAAAATAAAATAAAATAAAATAAAATAAAATAAAATAAAATAAAATAAAATAAAATAAAATAAAATAAAATAAAATAAAATAAAATAAAATAAAATAAAATAAAATAAAATAAAATAAAATAAAATAAAATAAAATAAAATAAAATAAAATAAAATAAAATAAAATAAAATAAAATGTTTCTTTTAAAAAATGTGACAGGTATGGAAAACAATTTCTGTAGTCATTTGCTTTGCTGAAAAATAAGTCTTTCTCTCAAATCAAATGAATGAACCCCAAAACTTAAATTACAAACCTAGAACAAATCCTTCCCAAAACAGTGTTTGGTAAAGTTTTCACTTATTCTGCCCCTGTTCAGAAACGGGAGTTGGAAAGCAAGGCCACCCTTTATTATGTATGCCATGCACCCAGTCGTTCCATCCTTTAATAACTGTGTCACAACACCTTTTTCAGATGCTTGATGGTGTAACGCAGAGGTTAATTGCTTATGGAAATGGCTGCTAATGTTAGAAGGATGAGGGTAATTTGTTCCCCCGAGCAGGAAGAAGATGTGGCAGCAGCACAGGAGCCACTGCAGCCCCTCCAAAGGCTGCTGTCCCTGCTGTCCCCAGCACTGTGGCCATGGGATGCTCTCCTGGTGACTGTCCCCTGCCCCAGGCCACACCACAGGAGGGGAACTCATGCCTGTGCTGCTCTGCTCAGTGCCTTCCAAACTTCCTGGGAGGAGCAGCCGGGTTTTCACCGGCCCCATCCCTGTGCAGGAATTCCAGGTGGCTGCATCCCTCCTGCTTGCACCTCGTCTGCCATGGGCATGCACTTAAGGTCTGCTCTGCACTGCTTTCAGAACCAAGTTTCCCATAGGGAAAGTCCTCCTAATAAGCATGAACAGCAGCCAGGTGCAACCTGGAGGAGTTTGGATGCTGTTCTTCTACTTCTTTGGTATTTCTGTTTCCTGAGGGATGTCCTCCCTCTGGTATTTTCAGGTGTCCATGTGTGTATCAGGTTCACAGAGCAGCCTGGGTTGGAAGGAGCCATAAAGAACATCCATTCCCTCCCCTGCCATGGCAGGGACACCTTCAATCATCCCAGGCTGCTCCAGCCCCAGTGTCCAGCCTGGTCTTGGGCACTGCCAGGGATCCAGGGGCAGCCACAGCTGCTCTGGGCACCCTGTGCCAAGGCCTGCCCACCCTGCCAGGGAACAATTCCCAATCCCAATATCCCATCCATCCCTGCCCTCTGGCAGTGGGAACCATTCCCTGTGTCCTGTCTCTCCATCCCTTGTCCCAAGTCCCTCTCCAGCTCTCCTGGAGCTCCTTTAGGCACTGGAAGAGTCTCCCTGGAGCCTCCTCATCTCCAGACTGGACACCCCCAGCTCTCCAGCCTGTGTTCCAGGAGAGCAGTGCCCAGGCTGGCTCTGCACTGACAGTGTACCCTGTTCTGAGGAGATCTTAAAAACCCTCCTTAAAATCCAGCCTGGTTTGGGTCACTGTCCCTGGCCCAGAGCTCTGGGGCTCTCCATGAGGGTGGATGCTCCATGTCAGGGCTGGGGGCAGCTTCTCCCTGCCACAGCAGAGGCTGTTGTTGGGAAGCATGGCATGATACACGATGGACAGGGCAGCAGAGGGGTTTGAGGGGCTGTCTGGGCAGTCTGGACACACCTTGGCACCTCCACCTGGGATTCTCCAGGGCTGCTGCTGGGGTTGGCACCATGCTGGAGCAGCACCTGCTGAGGTGGGAAGGAGCACACACCTGACCAGCTCCTGTGTGCTGCCCTCCCCCTTGGTTGAAATCAGCACCCAAAGTGCCAGGAGTGCCAGCACAGCAGCATGGTGTCCTTCCTCCCACAGCCTCCCCTGGCTCAGGAACAGGGAGGTTACCTTGGCAAAGGGAGAGTTAACAATCCCCACAGACCTACTTATGTTTATAACACACTCGTCCAAAGCTTTTAACCCAGAATAACATTTACACGAGGGCTGCAGAGCTCCATCACGCTGCTAATGCTTACAAGATTTCCCTAAATACTTTTCCGGAAGCTCTTCTTCCAGAGAGAGCCCAGAGGGAATAAGTGAGGTGGAATCAGGAACGCTGCTCCTGCACGTGTCCCTGCAGTGAGACCCTTGCTGCTCCAGCCCCTTTGGAGCCCCTCAGTGGGTGGGGGGCTCTGGGGGTCCAGGACAGGCTGGTCTGGGGCAGGAGGAGAGGCACTCAGGGCTGATTCAAGGGGACGGTGATACATCAGCTCATGGGGAGGGGACAGGGAAGAGGCTTGAGGCTTCACCAGCAAGATAAAGAGCTGGGGCAAGTGCCACCCTTCCAGGGAGGGGCAGGATTGCAGCCTGGAGCTGCATATATTTTCCTTCCTTTACACCTCCAGTGAAAAAATGGAAGGCTCCTGCCATTTCATTCATCCCTTTCAAAATGACTGAGTAAGGCTCCTCTTTCCTGCAGCTTCCTCATTCCCCAGTCCAGTAAATAATGTGCCACTTAACTGTCCGCCTTCCCCCTGATGACAATTTACTGCAACAGGAACGCTGTTAATTTGGCTGCCTGGCTCCCAGGTGGGGCTGTGCTGGGGCAGCCTGTGCTGCCAAAATCCCTCTCTCCCCAACTCCAAGGAAATGAGCTGGCACCCAGCGAGGCATCGCATCCCTCCAGAGAAGCAGCATCCAGCCAAAAATCCCATCTACCGAGGGTGAGGTTTTTAATTTCTAACTTTTCTGTGCCTTGGAGTGCTCTAGATATTAGGTGGCAAGGCTGGATGTCTGGATCCAAGCTGCAGGAGTGAGAATGGCTGCAGTAAAACCAGGGGAGGCAGCAGGATTTACATTAACTGAGGATCCGGCCCCCTGCGTGTACTCCAGACCGTGGTAAATTCTTACCTGGAGGCACCGGCATATTTAGTCCTGACATCACGGGAACATTACCTACCTGTAGCAGCTTAATTTACACACTCCCCAACACCTTTAAGATGCTTTATAACCTTGAAAATCCCCTGACAACAAATACACTCTGCTAGCATATGCCAGCAAGGAAACGGCGCAGTGTAGCCATACCAATTAAGCCTGAACATTTCATGCGGCCGTGGTATTTTTTTATTGAGGTACTGTCTATCTTTTTAACTAGGTTTGTTTTTATTGTAGCAAAAACCTGCCCTTTCAGATGAGCAGGCTAGTCTATCAGAGCTGACATTTAGTGGAAAACAAAGTGCAGGCATGAGAAGGTTACAAGAGCTGGCACATGCTTTTGCCCAGATTAGCCCATAACAGAACTGGACTCGTCTAGTTTTGCTTTCAAAGAAATCCTTCTGTCCATAAATTTTTTTCTGCTCGTGAGCAGAGTAGGAGGCCAGAACAGCAACAGTACTCGACAGCTGTTGAAAATAAGGGTTTGGATTTACTCTGATACACACAGGCCAGGACTGATAAAAGATCCTGGGGTTGGCTACAGCAGTAAGCTTGGTGGGTAAATCAGTGGTGCCTTCCTGCTTTTGCACCAAGGGGGAACAGATTTGGAGGCAAGGATGGGAGCACCATCCCCTCTCCAGGACAGAGCATTATCCCTGTGTCATCCCTGCTGTCCCATCACCCCTATCCCCCCAGGACAGTGCATCAGCTCTGCTCCCAGCAGGATTTGGGCCGGGGAGCTGAGCACCTCCCGTCATTAGGCCTGGCAGGATGTGGTTCCTGATTACAGCAAATTTGGCCACAAAACCGTGATCTACTCCTCGCTCTCTCCCTGCAGCTGCCATTGGGATTGGCAGGAACTTTAAGCTTTCTTAACTGTGGGGTCCTAATGGCCTTTTTGGACCGCTCTAGGTAAGCAGGTTTTATTATCCATGTCCAAATAATGCTGAATTAATTATGCAACCTAAACTAGTGCAGTAGATATCCGATGGTACCCTGACATTTACTAACCACCAGGGAAGCTTTTCCTGGCGAGTTCTTTGCATGGAATGATCAGATATTGGCCCCCAGCTGAAGGGCAAAGCTCTTTTCTGCTCAGCGCTGCCCAAAGATGAAGAGCCTGTCCTGACCCCAGCAAGCTGAAGTGCAGCTTTGGAGATAAACCAGCCAGGAGAAAATCTGGATTAATGGCAGGAGCGTGGGTCTGAAACCCACGGAGCGAGTGGGTTGTGCAGGAGAACTGGGGGAGAAGTGTTGTCTTCCCAGGTGTTGGTAGGAAGTTTTTCTGCAAGTGAAGGAGCTCTAATCCCCGGGTTTTGGAGCTATCATCACTAAGCAGCGTAGTATTTTTGTGTTTGAGAGGGCTTGGCAGCGACACTCAGCTGCTGAGTCCCACGCAGGGTGAGATGCAGGCTCGGAGCATTCACACCTTCCTCTCAATGGAACCACTGCCGGGGTGCATCCTGCTCCCCACAACCCTGGGCTGCTCAGAAACTCACCGAATCCACAGAATAACGATTCTTAGGAAAGCATTTCCTCGCCTAAAACTTCAAGTCTGAGTGTATTTGCTTTTCCTACAATTGTGCTTATTTGCTGGTAAATATTAATAGCGGAGATATTTAAGGTGAATGTTTGGAAGCAAAGCTTTCCCTCTGCAGTTCAGTGCCTTTATCTCCCTATTCATAGACCCAACTTAAAATTCTTTACTCTTAACATCACCATCATCTGTTGTCATAGAAACTATTGCAATACATAAGTACTCTAAATGACTGCAACTTGGTTGAATGGCAAGGGATCAAGATGGACTGTGATGGGGGAGCACTTAAAACAGGTACATCTATGGACAACAACTGATGATGAATAGAGTTAGCCAGTCTCTCAAGCAAAAAAAAAAAAAAGTGCAACATTCATTTTCAGGCCAAAAAAAAAAATCATAGAATGGTATTTATTGAACCTTTTTGTTTATTTTGTGTATTCTTTCCTATGAGACATATAAACCAGGAGCTCTTTGTTTTCTTTAGACAAATCTGTGTAGTCCAGTTCTGGACTAATTTTACTGGGCTTTCTCAGTGAAATTTCCTACGGAGAGTCAGGATTTACATTCCTGATTCCTTAAGTTTGTGTTTGTTTGTACCTTGCTAACAAAGAAATAGTACATCTGCTTGGTTTCCTGTGGCTGAGAAAACCAGCACTGAGCTTTGCATTTCTACACCCATATTCCCTTCAAATGACTGGTGAAAATACAGCCACCAGGGCCAGTTAGGCTTTAATTCTACAGCAATTTATATACCTCCAGTACAGCTGCAGTGCTCTGAGCCCCATACATCCCTCTGAAGCCTGTGCTGCTCTCAAGGAGCAGAACAGAAGGTCAGTTACAAGTTACCATTTTTTTCCCCCCTTGCTATAGCTGCAAAATGCCAGAAGAGCTTCAATTTGAAGCCTGAAGAAACTGTTATTCCTGCATCATCTCAGTGGAATGCAAAGCTCAGGCAGGTCCTTAGGATGTGTAAATGTCACAGAGATTCAGTTTTGCAGAGAAGTCATTGACACTCCAGTGACAGCACAGCAGTATTTTGCTTCTGGTTCAGTACAAATTACAGACAACTTGACATTAGAGACCTTCAAATGCAAAAGCAGACTGAAATCCTACATGATCAACTGACTTTCCCTATTTACAACAACACAGCTTTCATTTAGACATCTCTTTGGGGACAAATTGATGGAATGGAAATGGAACAGGGAGAAAAGCCGGGGAAGTTTCTGATTTGTGTGGAACTGCTTGCTCCTCGCTGAACCCTCTGAAGTCTGGCTGTGCCTCTGCCTTGCAAGATGCCTCATGTGAGTGTCAGTGGCACATCCTGGAGCTCTGCTCTCTGAACTCCCCCTGTTTTAATGTTTAAGCACAGAAAGCCAACAGTTAAATAAGAGAAAAACCTTAGCAGCCCTTCCACTCCTTGCTAGTGCTGTTTATTCCAGGTAACTATCTGAGTTCACATATGTTGTTTGGTGACTTTGCAATTATCCTCTTATCTTTCTTTTTACATTCATTAATAGCCCCGTGACCGTTCTGTTAAGGTGGGTGAATGCAGCCTGATTCTGCATTTTAATAATTTGCTGAAAAATAACACAAGGGAGATCAAACTCAGCCAGAAACCTCTGCAGGCCGTGGGTTAAAATAATGCTTTGGGCTCTGAGACAAACTAAAGAGCCCAAATGAAGAGTGTTGTGTGTAGGGGGCAGAGGTAATGGGTGGATGGCAAAGGGACTGGAGCAATGGCTTTAACTTCCTGTGGAGTGAATTATCATGACTTTCACCCAGTAGAATCTCATGGAGTTCAAAAGACCAAATATTGCTTCAAACAGCACAGGAGGAAAAGGGTTAAAAAGAAAAAAAATGTGATAGAAAAAGCAAAGTGTGCTCCTGTCCTAAAGAGCCACTCTGTGACCTCAGTTCATTTTGATTCCCATGTTCAGGAGCACCTGAGCGGGTCCAGGGACACCAAAAAACCCTAACCAGGGATGCAACTTAGTGAAGAAAGTCATCACAACTCGTGGTGCCTGCCTAGCAAAGCTCGGGCCAATCAGGAAGCAGGGTTTATATTGCCTAATTAATTCAACTGTCAGGAAATTAAACTATCATGTACTTTGATATCTGTCTGTTTTCTCAGGTGCAGTTATATTTGAAGAGACCCCACGCCTGTTTAGCTGTGATCCCTTTTGGAAATAATTGGCATGGTTTTGATTGATAATGTGTATTCCTCTTTAAAGGAAAACACACTATTTTTCATAATCAGAGGCTGAATGCATAATGAGTGCTCTGGTGCTGCCTTTAGCATCAGGTCTGTCAAACTGCACAGTTATTTCCATATTGATGCAAACTAAGATATTACACTCCCTCATTACATTGACATGGCACATCTTTCAACAGTCAGCTTCCAATCATACGTTCCTTGCAAACAAAATTACCTTCATTTTCTCTTTTGCTACAGAAGGAACTAGCAGTGGAAATGTGCCCTAACAAGCTAATCAACTAATTTTTAGAATATGTTTGAACCATTTAATATTCTAAAAGAAAACAAGAAAAAGTTGCTAATGGGTATGCTGGCATAAACAGAAATAAATAGACAACTGGTTGACTGAACATTAGCATACTTAAGTTTTATCGAAGTCACAGTGGAATTCATTTTGCAAGTCAAAAAAGCAAGATCTATTTGTATCCATAAGCTGAACCACCTCATTTACTCTCTACATTCTTGAGCAGATAACCTTGGTTATGAAGGTAAAAGGGAAAAAAAAAAGGAAACTACCCTTTTATGAGCCGGATACTCCAGGCGATAAATTGATTTTAGTGGGACCAGTGTGTGGGGCCACTGCTAATGGGTTGTGTGATGGTAATGGCCCTGCTCTGGGAGAGAGCAGCCAGGCTCAGGGTGATGGGCTGCCATTCCCAGGCTGGCAGGGGGAGAGGGTGCTTCCAAAGCAGCATCCAGGGACGGCAGGAAGGGACAGGCAGCTCTGCATCCTGAAATCCTGACTCCCACCCCAAACAGGGATCCGAGAGCAGAGAGTTGGTGTTTGAAGTGACCCAGTGCAGTGGGAGGGGAAGGGTTGTGCTGAGCAGGCTGAGAGGCACCAAAGGGTGTTGGCTGTAGAGAGCATTGCTGAGGCAGTGACACCATGCAGGGTACCACTGACAGGTGGGCTGAGCTCTCAAAGAGCCTCACCAGCCCCCCTGCATCCCCTGGGAGCTTCCCAGGGACCTCTCCATTCTGTCAGGAACACACAATTTGTGTTGCTGCAGGAGGGCTGCAAACCCTGTGCAGAGATCCTCATTCTGCCTCATGTTGTGAGGTCTGTTTTCAAAACGGAGCTGGGCTTCATTTCCGACCAAGATCCAGCTCTGCATTTGTTACATATGTTAATTTGCTCTGGGGAAAAAAAAAAAATCACAGAAAAACAAATTATTGTCCTGATAAAGTGTTTGGGCAAACCTCCAAAGTCTGCCCGGGGTGTGAGTGTGGAATCAGTGGCAGTCCTCCCCTGTGCCAGTGGGTGACTGGGGCCAGAGGGGTCTGGGGCTGGCTGTGCCTGAGGACAGCTCTGGGCAGCACCTTCTCCTGAGGCAGTGCAGGAAGCTGCTGAGCCCTCCTCACCTGAGGCACTTGAAGGTCTCTTCCAACCTGGTCATTCTGTGAATTCTGTGAGTTGCTTGTCCTGTGGGTGCTCAGCATTCTCAGGCTGATCATGGCCAATTCCTCCAACAGCTCCCCTCTTCCCAGACCCCCACACTGCACAGGACATGGGCACCACAACTCCCATCCCACTCTGGAGCAGGGATTTGCTCTGCACTGCTGATCACACCCAGATTTCATTCAGGTCATGCGGACTTTGAAGCTTGTGAATTGATCCTGAATATTTCAATAGCCAAATTAGAGTTGCTTCATGTGATCACTGTGAGGAATACATGGGGTGATTTACACATCCGAAACCATAATCTTGTAGGAGACCCCAGTCTTCCCAGCTCTATGCCTAAAATTTGGGTATTGTGTTCTCCTTTTACTCTTCTATGCAACATTTCAGAATCCAGCCCTGAAGGGCATTATGTCAGTGTTGCTGTAAAGTCTTAACATTATTATCAGCTGCATTTCCTTACACATCCAGGGCAGAACACCTTCCAAAGCTGAGGGTTGCAGGGGAATGCAGCAGGCTGTTCCCTGACGTGGGGTTAAACACCACACTGTGCAGCAAGAGAAACATCTGTTTGTTCTCCACTGAGCAGCGGGCTCGGCTGAGGGTCCGGAAGAGAAGGAGGATGGCTCAAGATGAAAGCTTGCACTTCAGCTGTGGGGGGAAGGAATACATCCCTGGTCCTGTAGGATATTTCCGCTCCGTCATAAAAATCCAGGCAGTGCTACTCCAGCAAATACCCCGGCACCACTGCGGGGTGGCAGCCAGCAAATGGAGCTGGAATCATTTCCATCACAAAAGCACATCCTCAGTGGGCAAGGCAGGGTAGAGAACAGATGTCCCAAGATCTGTGAGTGCTTCCTATCCATTAGGGATGGATAGGAACCACTCTTGGTCTGGAAAACAAAAGGGGTGCCCGGTGAGGAAAGTGGCTGTTGGGAAAAGAAGGGTGGGAGAAGTTTGCATGCCACCAACCCAAGCATGAGGATTGGGAGTGGTCTGTAAATGTGAGGCTGTGACAGCCAGGCAGGGAGAGGCTCCATGGATAAGGAGGGACCGTGGGTTTGGAGCAGCCAGGCTGACGTGGGGCATGGCAGCTTCCCTCCTGTCCTGCTGGAGAGGCTCCCAACACGCTCCTCAGCTTGCAGGTTTAGATACAAATTCGTACAAAGAAGTGCGATAACTCTCCCTGAAACCTGAGTTGGTTTTCTCCCTTCGCTATCTTATCTGGCACAGAGGGGATTTAAGTCATACCAGATTATGAGGCGTTATCCTCTCCACTCAGCCAGACTATCTGCAGACGCTCAGGCTGCCAGGCTGAGCTTCAGGTTGCCTCTGACTGCAAGCTTCAGTTCTGAAGGTACTTTTTACTTGATTGCTGGCTTGAAAGATAGAAGCACCAAGTCCTACAGCTGGTAATTTCTTTACATAAATAACAATTCTGCAAAAGATCCCTTTAATGACATCAATTATACGTAACTAAGTGCATTTTAAAGACTGATTTCTTTTTTTAGGGGGTTGTTTTGAAGCATCTTTGAATTCATTAAGAGTCGTTTTCCCTTTATAAACTGAAAAGCAAGTTTCCCCGTAGACACCAACCCCCCTGACAGGTACATTGTTCCACTTTCATGTCTAGTTATTTACTTGCCAAATGCATCAGACGCAGAGCCTGGGATCAGCCACACAGACATAAAAATACACAAATTACCCTTCCTCTTTCTCCCAGCAGGTGGTTGTGGAGCTGCGGGCAGGAGATGGGAAGAGGATGTGCCCCACTGGGGGAGTGCTGGGACTGCCTTCCCCTCCAGGGGCTCCCCTGGTGCTGCAGGCTCTGTTTAGCCCAAGCTGCCCAAACAGGGAAATGACAGAAGAAAACAGAGTAGAAATTCCATCCTTTAAAGGTTAAATTAAGAAAGGTGCCAAGGTTAAAGGCTTTGTGCTGTCCCCAGTCAGAGACTCTGATAGCAGACCCTTGGTAGGCAGTGGTGCATCCTTTCACTGGGGTTGTGTCCCCCAGAAACACCAAGAGCACCTGAAAAGGCAGAGGTCTGAGTTTCAGCTCCTGATAGTTTTCCACACTCTGCTTGGAGCTTCCTGCATCTCCTGGCAGCAATAGGAGGTCCTGTCCAGACAAAGAGCTCTTTCCCTTGGCAGAGCAAAGGAAACCTTTCTCTTGAATTAGGAATGCAAAGCTTCATTCTTGGCCAAAGATCTGAACCTCGACTGTTTGTGCTACATTGTGAGAGGTTGTTTCATATTGTCCCCATTCACGTTCCCTCTGTGCAGGGAATGGGGACAGTCCTCTGTGCCAGCTCACACAGCCAGTGCAGGAATAACAGCACTGGGGCATGAGGCACTCTGAGCTTATGGACATCTGGATATCTGCAGCAGAGAGGGAAGACTCCAACCAGAGCATTCCCTCTGCCATTCCCTCTCCCTACTGTTCCCACTTAAAATTTCACTGGCAATCCAGAAAAATGCCATTCAGGCAGAGCAAGATGCCTGTGCATGGAGGATTGCTGGAGAGTATAAAGCAACAGCCAGCCAGCAGCTGATAATCTGCTTGTAAACTCCTGTTTGGAAATAAAGACAATCCCATTTTACAGTAACCAGATGTTTTAACAGAATATTAGTATTTACAAGGGCCTCAGGCTATTGTTTTACACAGGTCTGAAGAGGGCTCACAAAACTGGAAAATCACAAGCAAGTGTGCAGTTCAAAGGCCCCTTGGAGCTGTGACATTTGGTGTGATGTGGAGAGATGCCCTTTTGTTTGTGCCTGGGATATTGGGTGGGATTGATTGCCAAGTGTTCTTCCATAACTTACCTAACCAAGTTCCCCTCTGCTCCAATATTTCCCTGTTCTTTATTATCCATAATTGGATAACTTCTCCAATTTTCTCCTTGGAACACTGAAGATAAGGTTTCTGTTTAATCATCCCACTTTAAGTACTTGCAATCAGACAGGATATTGCTGCTTTTAAAATAAGACAATGACATTTAATGACTTTCATTTCTTCCTATACAAAAGATTAATTTATATGCTGGAGTCATCTTTTTCATTGGAAAATTCTCCCCACTCTGTTTGAAATTATTCAATCTGATTAACAACTTAATTCTCCTTTTATACTTCTGATTTGGTGGCTTTTGCTGCCAGCATTCTCCTGTCATCTCTTTACCAACTCTAATTCAGCTTTTGTTTCTGAATTAGGCTGAAGCTGAGAAGCCAGGGGAGCTGTGAGGTGTGTGAGGTGAGGCAGGAGCTGGGAAGGACAGCTCTGAGCTGAGCTGGTGGAGCAGCACCACGCGTGGAACACACCCCCAAAAGCTGTGGGGAAACAGAGGGATTCCCTTAGCAGCCCTTGGAGGCTCCCAGAACTCCAGGTGAAGGACTGTGGGGTCACTGTGTGCATCTCTGGGACACCAAAGGGCAGATGCAGCGCTGGGCAAGCAGAAATCTCCTCCCTGCTGTTCTCCAGGCTCTTGGGAAAAGCCCTGTGTCAGGAAGCTCTGCAGGGAGGACAGAGGAAGCAGCCAACAGCTGACAGGGAAAAAAAAATCCTGCTCTAGAATACACCTTACCTGGCTGTTTTAAAGTGCAAAGCCACAGATTTATCCTGCCAGTTTGGAACTGTCTCCTTGTAGTGTTCACTGAGTGCTGGTGGGAAGAAAAGTTTCATGCAGGTGTTTTGAGCACATCAGCTGGATAGATGTACATAGAGTACAGATGTGAGAGCTGTTCAAAGCTTTGGCTTTCTGCATCATTACTGGTGATTTGATGGCTAGTAACATAAATTGCAATGCAATCTTCACATTCCAACAGATGAGTTGGATGGCCTTTAGCAAGGTCAACACCATTTTTAGGAATTTATTTTGGTTTTCTGCTAATATGCTTTAAAGGAATTATAATTTTCGTTACTCTGCTGACCATTGTTTTGGTTTTGGACCTTTTCTAGCTTGTACTTTGCTTTACTTAGCATCCATAACTTTCTGATTCATAATATTTTAATTTTGTGGTGGTTTTTTTTTTATGTTCTCATAGCTTCAGAAACTTCTTTTTCTCTTTCTAATCAAGCTTTAAGCCAGGAATGACTTCTCTTGTGGCTGTGGGATTAGGATTTTCCATCATAAAGGAAGAGGTACTTGAGCATAACTATAATAAAACTATTATAAATTATCTTTATTCTGACAAAACTCTTGCATACACCCAACAGATTTAGCCCCCAGTTGCTTTCTGGACTGTAAAACCAGCCTTTCTAACAGACCAAAGGTATAAATGCAGCATTGAAGGGGGTTAGCAGAAGCCACTTGGCTGTGTGAGAACTTCTCAAAAGCTCTGGTGGCTTCTTCTGCACTTCTCTGTCTTCATCCGAGAGCAGTGGGAGAGCCCAGATGCTTTTCTTTCCCCCAGTCCAGTCTCTGCCCATCCTGGGATGCCCTTCCACCGTGTGAATAACAAATGCAGTGTGGTTTGCATGGAGTTGGAGCTGTAAGATCACTTTTCATGCTCGTTTCAGTGCCACACTCACTTTTCCCTCGTGCCAAGGGATCTGTGCCACTGCCACCGAGTGGCAATTCCTTCCCAGTGAAGTGGCACCTTCGTTTTTGGAGCTGGCACTTGGTTTCCAGCTGATGTGTTATAACTAAACCTCCGGGGGGCTCCTGACAAGCACAGCCCCGAGCAGCTGGAATGTCAGGGGGGATGTGCTGGAGCTGGCCCAGGGAAGCCCTGCACCCTGTCCCAGCCCTCCTGGCATGGGGATTTGTCGGGGTTCGCTGTTATTTGTCTCTGCCCCAATACAGAAAAAGTGGTTCTGGGTGGCCACACTCTGAAGGACGAGTCTGGACTCTCAAGTTTTCTGTCTTCAATCTTGTTTTTTAATTCTTATCTACAATATTTTCTCTCTGCCCAGCCAAGGTCTGCTCAGCAGGACAGTCAGGTTCACTCTCCCCCACCCACGGGACAGTTGTGTCTTTTATAGAGAAAATTACGTCTATCATATTTACCTTTAATTCCCAATACTTTTCACCCTTATTGACAAGTGTACCTTCACCATGAACCAATCCAAAAGTGCCAACATCACCACAGAAAATGGAAGACATGAAGAAGAAAGAAGAACCCAGGACCACGCCCTGAATCCTCCATCTTGTCTTCATGACCCCCCGTACTTAAATTCTAAAATTTATACTTCACCTTGTAAATACACTATTCACACCCTAAAACTTTCAATTTCCTCATACACAGATGTTTCATCTCTAGATGGATCAAAGTCAAGCCACCAGACACTTTTGGCAACATTCCAAGATCTCCGAGCCCCCCCAAGGGTTCTCTTGGCGACTCTGGACATTCAGAGTGATGTGTTGAGTTCCCACAGGGATTCCTTGGGAAAGGGGGACCCCCATGCACAGAGTGCCACGAGCAGGTGCTGGTGGTGCTTCCCATCCGAGCACTGCAATGATGCTTTAGCACAGCTCAGCAATCAAACTCTGGGGTGCAATGGAAGCAGGAATACGTGTTTAACAGGGTAGAAAAGCATGCAGGGAACAGAATGGAAATGATTCCTCACCTAAGGGCACACACATGAAAATACACGTCCATGTCACCCACTAATCCATGACACTTGGACACAAACCCCACTGCAGCCACGGGTGGCAGTCATACGAAGGCCAGATTGGATCCACTTTCCAGATTAAGATCCTAATCTTGCAAATAACTTCAGGCTGCTGAAATCTGACAGCCACGTGATGCTCTCCATGTGGCATCTTCCACACCCCGCTGGGGATGGGCTCTGGTCCTGTGTCTGCCCTGTGCCCTTTCCCCTGGGATCACAGTGGGATGAAGCAGCACACTGGGAATACCAGAGTGCTGGGCAGCACCCAATCAAAATGCTTAAGGCATCAATGATGATGACAAATAATGAAAAGCTAGACCAGGGTAGAACAAAAGTCTGTCTCCATTAATTTCACCCAGAGCATTGCCTCTCCTGTTGAATTGGTTTTGCAGGCTGGAGAGACAGCTTTGATGCTGTTGGTACCCTGAGAGAAGTTTTGGCATGGCCATCTTCTACAAGAAAAAACATTACCATGAAGTGAATGAGAGCTGACATGACAGATTGTATCTGCTGTGCTTCTTGGCCCCAAAGGCAGTCGTTTGTGGTTTAAAATTCAGTAACTATGGACATACACAAATGTTTCTAATGGGCCCCAAACAGTCAGAAACACAGGCACCATCCCAGAGCGCTGCACAGCAGATTGAAGTTAAATAAACACATGGGGAATGCAAGGTTCACCTGTGTGGAGAGAAACCTGAGACTGGAGAGCAGCCACAGCTTGTCCCAGCATGAAGAGGATCACTTGGAAAAGCCTGGCTGTGATGAAGGAACAAAACCCACACGGAGCTTTGCAAGGCTTCTAGAGGGAGGTGTCCCTGCCCACGGCACGGGGGTGGAACCAGGGGGTTTTTAAGGCTCCATCCAACCCAAACCATTCCATGATCCCGTGGCTCTGTGAGGACTGGCTGGCTCTGCCAGAGGAAAGCCCATCTCAACGGGGCTGTGCAGGTGGGAGGTGTTAAAGACACAACTGTGCCCTTTGTGTGCCTCAGTCTGCATCCTGCCTGCACGGGAGGTATGGGCTGGCTCCAGCATGGATCTTTATTCCATTCTGAGTGGTTGATTCCTCTCTCAAAGCCCAGCAGAGACCCTTGACCGGGCAGGATGGGCTGCTGGGGCACGCCTGGTTAATGAACCACCGCGGCACCTTTGTTTCCCTGGCTGCCTGGTGCCCTGCTCTCTCCTGTACAATTATTACAAAAATCAGACAGAATGTTGCCTTGAGATATGATTTTCATAGTGGGATAGATTTTATTATACCAGCCATACAATACCAGCTATTATCATTTTGATTATATGCTCCTCTCATTTGCACTATTGGAACATTATCTGTAGTACATTCATTATTACTTTATAAGAAACCCAAACTACATCCTTAAGATGAATTGTAAGGAAGGATTTCTATTTCTTCAGACAGACACTTTGGCTGAGATCATTAAGTGGCAAACATTATTTGTAAAAGTTTATTTTATTTTATTTACGTAAACTCTAAAAGAAAGAAATAACACAGATATTTCTAACAGACAGAAAAGCCTGCGGCTAGTGGCAACAAATGACTGCAATTTAGAATTCATGTACTATTAAGAAGTTCTGATTAAATTGTAAGTTCCTTTGGAGGAAGGAAGTTGAACAAATGAGAATCTGGCCCAGTGAGTGCTGATGGGCTTGCAGGAGCCGAGGGTCAGCAGCCACTCACAGGCTCCCTCTGCCCCACAGCCCAAGGTCTCTGAAGGTCAGCTCCATCATGAACCCCAGGCTCCCTCTGCCCCACAGCCCAAGGTCAGATCCATCATGAACCTGAGGGAAGAGGGCAGGAGGCCAGGGAGGGCTGTGTTTAACAGCCCAGCTGGGTTTAAGGAGATGCTGGATCACCTCTATGGCTGGTGAGCATCCCTCATCCCTCTCTGGAGCAGGACGTGCCCAGGGGGAGCCACCTTGGGCTCTGTGCCCACAAACAGGGATGGAGGAGTTTGCTCCCCATCTTTGCTCTGTGTTGTCCTCACTGTGCAGGAATCCTTATCCTTTTGCACACAGGGGAAGGGAAGAAAAAACCATCAGCCACAGGGACCTTACCCAGCTCTCTTGGTCCAGATCCATCCCTGTCTCAAACCAAACTGCCTAATTTCTGCTCAAAGTGCCTGGGCACAAATCCCGACCTTGTTCAAGGTCTAAATCTTCCCACAATTACAGTGTAGTCAGATTTTCACAGTTCCTCTGAGTGAACAGTGTCAGGAGCACCTGACTCCTGAGGCATTCCTTATTTCTGTGAAGATGTCCCTGCTCAGTGCAGGGATGTTGGACTAGATGACCTTTCAAAGTCCCTTCCAAACCTGTGATTTTGTGATTCAAGGACTTGGCAGAGCTGCTCAACTGCCATGGCCAAGTCAGACTTGTCACTTAATGGACGTCTCTTTTTTCAGCTGCAACAGTGTAGTTAAACCCCAAATTGTGAGTGCAGCTGGACCATCCCAAGGAAGCTGCTGATACGTGAAGCCCATTGCATCTTTAAGAAAGATAATTTGTGTCTTCACTGGAAGAGATCACACTTTGCTGTGTAGATAAGTACATTTTCAGGTTGATTGCAAATCATAAATATTTGATGTACTGTAATTACTAGTTCTTAAGTATCATTTTCCAAATTATTATTTCTATTAAATGCATAGAAACTTGGGATGGAAGAGTGAGTTAATGCAAAAACACTTCATCACTGCAGATCTGGGTTTAGGGAAGGTCATAAAGGAACTTGTCTTTTGTTTCTTCCCACCTACCTGTCTCACAGACCACTGCAAACAAAGCAGAATCAGGCTGGGCTAGATTGGTCTTCAAGGTCATTTCCAACCTAAATCACCCTGTGATGATATGAATTAGTAGAAACTGAAAACAAAAGTAATTCCCATGAGAATAAAGGTTGGGGTCTTGCTATGATTTTGTGCTGCCCTTTACTCCACCTGGCTGCAGACCATTTGTCTTTGGGCAAATGATTTCATCTTGGTCCTTGCTCAGAGCCACCAGTTAAATGGACACAATTCTTGTGTCCTGGCTCTGCGGTGAGGTTTGGCTGATGTTTGCAAAGCACCCTGAGATCTCTGGCAGGAGGCATCCTGCCCAGCGTGCTCACCCTCAGGCTGCTCCAGGCAGGACAGACAGGGATGTGGGGGGATGAACCACAGGGGTTCTCCAGCTCCAGCCCTTCTTCACTCCAACAAACCCAGTCTTGACCTTCTGTCAGACCACTCATAGCCAATCTCTACATTTATTTTTCCATATACCCCACCCACCCAATACCAAAATTCCACGTGGTGATGTTGGGCTTGAGCTGCTGGTGGTGATCCACGGGCTGCAGCTCCTTCCAAGGCACCAGACAGGGTCCTGCAGCCCCCAGCCCAGAGCTGGGAGTGCCCCAGGGGTGGCACAGGTGGGTGGCAGTCCCCTGTGGCCATGGGATGAGGATTCCTGGTGTTTGGCTGTTTCTGTCTGACCCCTAGTGCTACCTGAGGGCACCTGAGCAGCGGCTCAATCATCACTTACAAGTTGGCAAACAGAAAGAAAATATTCCAACTAATCTGGAATAAGTCAGATATACTTTTTTTCACCTCTGGGGAGATTTTCAGCTATAACAATGTAGCTTTGAGCTTCTGACAGATGCTAATGAATTGTTGTTTACATGTTTGATTTACTGCCTAAACAAAGATAAGACATGCTCTTGAAAACACATTGAATGCACAATCCAAACACATCCATTAAATCTGTCACAATAAACATGACAGCTTTCTTCTAACCTAACAACTGGCATGCCTCATTTACATATTAATGAGAAAACTGGGATCAGTCTGCACAAATTGCTTCTATCTTGTGCAGGGGAAGCACTGACTGACAGTGCAGCTCTCCATGGTGTAAATACAGCAAGTAAATACCTCTGCCATCTTAATGGATTTTATTTTTATTTGCCTATTTGGTTCCACGGTTATTGATTGGTTGTCTCTCGTGAACTGCAGTGACAGACTTTGCAGGGACAGGCACTGCAAGAGTTCCTGCAGCTGCCCTGGTGCCTGAGGTGTCTGCTGGGCTTTGGGGTTGGCAGCTCCCAAAAGGGCTGGGTTAAAGGCTGGGTCTGCCTCAGAGTTCTCTATCACCCAGGGCTGAAAAGTGCTCTGTTGTCCCTAAAACACAACTTACTCTTCTTAAACCTCTGGGGGATGAGCATTCTGCAGCTGGGAGTCCAAAGCACAGAGGGGAAACTACTAAAAAGCCAGCCCTGTGCTATTTCAAGTGTGAACTGGCAGCTAAATCCTTGGAGTTACTTGGACTCCTAATCGTGCAGAGGTTGTACATTTACCCCCTGTGCTGTGAGCCTGACAGTGGCATCTCAGCTGCATGCAAATCTGAGATTCAGGCATAGCAGAGACCTATAAAAGAGTTTTCCCTGGAATCTCTGAAGTCACATCAGCAGGGAGTTACACACCATCCAATGTGGTTTTTTTCAGTATCTACCCTGCACTGCAATTTAGAATACTTAAACCCCTAATTTATGTATCTTTAATTGTTTACAAGTTGGGTATCTGCCCCACATGGATGCCTGGGCTCTCTTTGTGCCAGTGGAGGAAGCTCAGAGCCTACACAGGGCAGACCATGTCGCCTACATCCATCACCAGCCTCAGGAACCTCCTGTGAGGAATCCCAGGAAGCCTGGCCTGACTTTTGGACAGCTAAGGGAGTTAAGATGAATTGCCCCTTCAATGTCACTGACTTTCAATCAGATGCACATTCTGAAGTGCTCAAATTACCCTCCAGAATGGCACTCAGCTTTTGAAAACAGCAGATTAAACTGGCAAATGGACTTGGAGCTTGCACTGGCACAGCCCTACACGGCCTGGTGCAAGGCACCATCCGTGCTCAGGTTCAGCAGGGCTGCTCAGGATGCTCTCAAGTCAATCCCAAAGCATGTAGTGGACCCTAGATGCAGTGCCATTAAATACTGGCAAATTGGGGATCCCTCCAGTGAACACTGCAGGGAGCCTGAGCTTCCAGAGATGAAGGTTCTTGCAGCAGGGACGAGGGAAGTTGCCTGCTCCAGGTCCAAACCAACACAAATCCAAGGAGCAATCCTCAAATCCAGCCAAAACCTGACTAGAACAGGAGGAATGCTCCATGTTTCCAACAGGAGCAGCTCTCCAGCATTCAGAGGCAGAAGTTGTGACCATCATGTGCCTTTCTGAGGGCACTGGGGAGCTCTTTGATGAATTTTGATCTGCCTCTGGTTGTACACTTAAGACACAGCTTGGGCTTTGGGTATAGGGAAGTTTCCTGTTGTAATAGTTTGCTCTAAAAGGCTGTATGAATAACACTAGAAATGATCCAAACTGTTCCAAAGGACTCCAGGGAAATTAATGTACTCCTATGCTTTTGTTTTGAAGTTAAATTTTTTTTTTTTGGTCTCAATGAACTATTCCCTCTCTACAAAATTGTGCACACTGCTTTATTCTTCTGAGGCCCACAGAACCAAACGTTTCAGAAGACTAATTTATCTCCTGGAATTTATAGTCCTATTTCTAGATTAAAAGGGCTGTGTTCCGTTACTCTTGGATATAGATTCCTCCTCCTCCTCCTCCTCCTCCTCTCCATGACTCTGTTATCTGACTCATGTCTCCAGACGTTACTGGCTTGCCCCTGAAGTAGTCTTTCATCTGTTTATGGTTGAACAGTTTGTGTGCTACTGGGGCATGGCATAATAACTGAATTTATATTAAATAATTAACATCAAATGAAACAGATTTTTTGCTATAAATGTTATTCCAATCCAGTTTCACAGGACTGCATTCAAACAGCTGAGCGCACCCAGAGAAACCCGGACAACCTCCCCCAAAATAAAACAAGCCCCCAGCCCCCAGACTTTCCCTGGTGACAAAGATCTTCATTCAGGTGTAGAGGCAGAGCCCCAGCCTGGCTCAGGAGGAGCCTTTCCTCACAGGGAGAGGCTCTGGGCAGGTCCATGGGGTGGCTCAGAGTGAGCTATTGCTCAACCATGCTGAGCACAATTAGTGGTGTACAACATACAGGCAACGAGCTGATTTAATTTCCCTGTCAATCAGCAAGGAAAAAGGGCCAGCACAACACAGAGAGTCGCTTCTCTTCAATCTGAGAAGAGCTTTGGGGGAAATATTGTAAATGTCATAATACAATATGTTAAATATAGTAGTTAAAATACTGTTCTGCAGCCAAATCGTTTCTTAGACGCACAGACAATTCCCACTGGCAGGAACAGGAGTTGTGCAGTGTAGCCCCAAATGAGGAAAAGCTGTTCTGGGGAGGGAAGGAGGTTGATCTGTGTGTCTGTGTGTGTGTGTGAGAGTGATTGTGCCCTCTGATGCCAACAGGGACCTGAAAATATTCTGAATAACTCTTGGAAGGCTAATGAGGAATAATTTTGGAAGAGATTTGTAATCCTGTGCTCCGGGACTCTGTAATAAATCCTAGGTCCAAGCCAGCATTTCTGTCCCTCTCTACTAAAGGCTGTGGACTAAGGAAGTGCAGGAGTGAAGCCAAGAAGACCCCAGCCTTAATCCTGGCTTGAACACTCCCTGTTTGTGGTGGCATGCAGACGACTTAAAGCTGCTTATCCCACACTGTGTGACACCTTCAGCATGAGAGAGCTGATAAGGGCAGCAGCTGTGCAGAGGCTGAGCACAGGGACTGTGCTTCCCATCTTCTGCAGAGACTCCTCATCTGAGGTTTCAGCAGCTGCACAGGCAGAGGTTTGCTCCAGCTGAAGCCATTCCTAACCAGGGAGCAGGGACACTGCCAGGGCCCTGGCTCCAGCACAGGGCAAAGCTTTTCTGGGGGCAGTTAATAACCACAAATAGAATCACAGAAACATGGAATGGTCTGGGTTGGAAGGGATCTTGGTATCCCATCTAATCCTGCCCTCTGGCAGTTTGAAGCCCTTAGATGCAAAAAGCCATTTATTTCAGGTAAAACCATTAGATTGATAAATATTGTTTCCCTGGCAGTGATGGCTCCAGGTTGCAGCTTGGTCTCCATAACCACCCTAATCTTTGTAACCACAAAGAGGTGATGGAGTCTCCATACCTGGAGGTGTCCAAGAAATGGCTGGATGTGGAGCTCTGGTCTGGGTGATAAGGTGGTGATCAGTGACAGGCTGTACTCAGTGATCTTGGAAATATTTTCCATCCTGAATGACTCTGCATGACTCTGTGTAGTTATGGGAAAACTGTCATTTTGGGACACCAAAGGTGTCCGTGTCCACTCTTTCCCTTCCTTATGCCTGCTCTCCATGAGGAGCTAGGGCCATATTTTGATATATTCTCCATATTTGATCAAATTCTTTAGCCACCAGCAGGAAGCCACATAAAGCAGAAGCTGCACAGTAATTAAAGAGCCCAGAGCAATCAGCAGATGTGGACACTGAAGGAGGTGTGAGACCAGTCTGAGGAGGAACAAGTCAGTACAGGTCAGTATAAACAGAGGAGTGGGAAGAGGAAGAAAGAGCCACAATCCATCCTTTGGACTTTTCCCATGTAAATCTGTCTTACCCCTTTAAAATCCATTAATATTTTTTATAGAGTTGACACACCAAGGCAAATTAATTGCACAATTTAAGTAGGTTTTATGTGAGGAAGGAAAAAAAAAAAAGGAGTTCCTGCTATTTGCTTTAACTGCTCAGAAGTTTCATGTGGCAAACACTTATTCTTAAATTGAGTGCCACATAATAGCTCCCATTACACCTCCTCCATGCCACTCAGGCTGTTACAGATCTTTATCATATTTCTCCTTCCATCATCTCATTTTCCAGTCTGAGGGGGATTCAGGGGAGCAGCACACAATACTCAAGAGGTGAGCACACATGAATTTATCCAGTAGCATAATGATGTTGTCTGGTTTAGTGGCGTTTTGCTGCAGTTGTGATGGTGGAAGGATACAGATGGATCAGAGCTCATGGACAGATGTAGCACCTTTTATTGCACCAACTATACAGCTGGAGAAATTAAATGAGCTTTCAGGCACACATGCCTATAGATTCTAGTTGGCTTTTTGGCTGCTAGGAGCTTTGACTGATGTTTCTTCAAACTATCAGCAGTGGCTCTCAGATCTCTTTTCTAAGTGGTGAGAGCTGAAGAGGAGCTCATCAGTGAGTACACAGAGACAAGGCTGGGGGCTTCCCTTTGAGCTCGGCAGAATTGAATTCAATCTGCTGTTTTGCCACAGAGTCCTTTGGCACCATGGGACCCTCTGCAGCTCTCTGATGGCTTTGCCTTTGCCTTTTGCACCATTTTGTAACATCATTTCATTATTCCTCTGTTTTCTGGATGAAATTTGTAAAAGGAGGTGAATAAAACTCAGGGGTAGAAATATTCTGTGTTTCTTCTGCAGTAGGGCACAGGCACTGATGGGCTCAATAGCGATTCAGAATGAACAATCTCTCCAACACAAGAGTTTTTACTGAGGCATCGTTGGCCCTTTAAAATCCTGGTTCCCACAGACTTTTTTCCTGCTGGGTCCTGATCATTTACAGATTCCAGCAGTGCAGCTGTCAGTTTGGGCTCACCTCGCCTCCAGGATCCCAGTTGGGAAAGCCTTGTTAAACTCTCGCATTGCAAAGCAATCAAACATGTTTGTTTGATTGTTTGTTTGTTTGTGATGATTTATGCTGTGATTAGGCTTTTGATATTACACTGGGTTGGGGTAAGGTGCAAGCAAGCTCTTGAAACAGTGCCAGCACTAAGTCAATATTTCATTAAGACTCATTTATGAGAGAGCTGATGAAGGACTAGAGTGAGGTCTCTACACGTTTCATATTCATCTATTTGTATAAGCAGCTGATTATTTAAAATATATTTAGATACTTGGTGTAGTTGTAACTGATACAATTCCTAAAGTGGGAACAGTCAATGATAAAAAAATGTCTTTTATGAACAAAATTTAATCTGCCTCCCTATAAAAATTAAAAGTGATTGTAAATACGTGAGAGTAAAGACACTTCTGTTGCTGTGTCTGTGTGGCTGTGCAGACAGAGCTCTGCAGAGCAGGGGAAAAGTTTGGAAGAAAAGCCTGGGCATTATTGAGAGCAGGCTAGGCTGCCTGTGGCAGGATTTATTTATAGTGTCTTTGGCAAGGGCATATATTTCCTCCCTGGATTTTCCCTTCTACTCAGTCTCTTTGCCCTCCCTATCACACACAGCTAATCCACACTGTGGGACACACATTGCCAAGGCTCCTCGTGCCCCCCACTCAGCCCGGGCACCAGAGGAGTTTTTCTCCACCTCAGCAGCACCGTGAGATGCCCTGTGAGGGAGAAGCTCACAGGCCACTTGTTGGCCAGCTGAGGAAACACCCACACGATGAACTCCTCAGCCAGTGCCCAGTGACAGGGAAGGCTTGAACACCACAGAGAGCCCGGTGTCAGCGTGAGGGAATGAAGTGAAATGTTGCTGACAAACAGCTGGCACCGGTGCTGCCAGGGAAGATTAATGCCTCCCTTCCCCTCACCTGCACCGACACGATGCTCTCTGACACTCGGGTCTAATTGTAGGAGCCGAGGTGTAGGAGGTGCTGTCAGGTCTGTGATGATGTGGAGACAAACAGGAGGTTAACAGGTAGGTCTTTATCTCCTGCACGAGGAAGGAGGGCTGCGATCGCTGCGGGATGTGCTTTCCTGTGCTGCGAGGGAAATTGTACAGGGAGGTCAACACGCTCAGTGAGATGCTGCCAAAATATGTATTTCCTCTCTGCAGACCTTTTTTGAAGAAAGGTCTCATGCTGGAGACTGTAATTAATAAAGGAAATATTTATACAGTGTCACAGAATTTACCAGTCACTCTATAAACATAGATGATCCATGTTCCCTGTCCCAAAGCACTTACGGGCTAAAAAAGGCAAGAGGCATGGAGCAGTTTAGATGAGGGAGGGAGCGGGGATTATTAATGGTGAGAAGAAAGAGGATGGGTTGCAGGAAAGGCTTTGGGAGAAGGGAAAGCTTCATCATGGAAATCCAGGTGGTTGCAAGGCCAGGATGGAAGAGTTGAAGATTGAGGCAAAAGCGTTTTGAAGGGGCAGATGCAGATGTGGGCACATCTGGTGAGAAAAATGCAGAGGGGCTCCACAGCAGATATTCAGTAAACACCCCTCAGGACGTGGCCTGTCTTTCCCTCATCAGAAAGGATGAGCAGAGGGCTGGAGCTCCTGGGGAGCTGGGAAAGCTGCTGGGGCAAGGAGAGCTCAGGGAAAGGTGGAGAGCCAGCGATGGAGAAGGGCAGAAAAGCATTTCAGAAAACGCTGAATGAATGTGTGGTGGAGACAGAAGTACAAGCACACCGCTGCAGAGAGGAGGGGAAGTGAGATAAAGGAAAGGAAGTTCAGGCAGCAGGAGTTAAGAACTTTGCCATTGATTCTGGGGGACAAAGGAGGAAAATAAATGATAGAGAAGTGAGTGGGATTAGGGGAAGTGCTCAAAGATAAGCATGGCAAGAAGGTAGAAAGCAAAAGACAAAGGCAAGCAGGCAGCACAGGGGAAGAATTAATCAGGGTCAGGCAACTGGAGGGGACACAACCAAGGAGCCCGAGCCACTTCTGACATTGTCATTTTCCTCCTCTGGTGGGAAAAAAAAAAAAGAAATTAAGATGATTTTCAAATATCTGGTCAATAAAAGCAAGGCCTTGCAAGTCCCCCCATCTTGTACCTCCTTGATTCAGCCCCCCTTGAGCATGGAGTGGGGTTGCAGTGGGTGCTGTGAGAAGGGATGCTGCAGCTCTGCTACGCTTGGTGAAATTGGTCCTCATCTGAAAACCACTGTGTTCAGGCAATTCAAATATTCAGTAGTTTCCAATATTCCCTTGGAAAGATAAAGTCTACGTATGCCTGGGTTTTGAAGTAGTAAAATGCCACAGTATTTTTAGTCTTTGTTTGATCAAAGAAAAATGAACCAGATAGACAAGTGAAAAATTACCCAGGAGCTGAAGTCACTGGTGATGTCTTTTATTGCACTATCATACAAATAGGAAGGATGTTCTTTTCATCTGACATAATGAAAAATGTATACCCTTTTCAAACTCACTGGTATTCATTCTGAAGTTAGCCCTCCCAAAAAAAAAACCAAAAAACCAAACCCTTGACGTTACCTAGTAACTTGACAAGTTCTGATTAATTTAATAGGAAAAAATCTCTTGATATCAAATACCAGCTACTGTTCAGGAGAAGGTGAATGGAATATGAATTTTATTTTAAACTCATCTATTACGTACAAGTAATAATAAAGAGCAATTTTCAGACTTTTCTCATACTAATAATTTTTGTTCATATTAGATTAATCAAGACAAATATTCTCAGAAGAGTTAGGGACGGTTCATCCCCGAGTAGTTACAGCTCTGAGTATTATCCAATCAGGTAGGCAAAATAAGGTTTTTATACCATGTGAAAAATGTGTTCTGCTCCAAAATTCCAGTGCTTTTCCACCACAGAGGTGTCAGCCAGTGCTGGGGCCACGTTGTGCAAAGTATGTGGGGCACTTTAGCAAGACATCCTCCATCCCTGCCTTGCTAAAAGTGCAGTTTGGGGCCAGAAATGAAATGGTGGTGGTGGAGTGTGACTGGGGACAGACACCCACAGTTCAGTGACGTTCCCAAGGTCGCAGGGGAAGTCTGGGGCAGAAATCAGCCCTGAAATCTGATCTCTTGGGTCCCATCCAGTTCCTTAACCAGAACACACTCTTACCACATCCTGTGCAAGCAAAGTCAAGGCAGCTGCAGCAGCCCCTGCTGAGGTAACAGCAGCTGTGGCTCTCCTTTGGGGTCTGACTCCACACTTTTTAAAGCTGATGGAGCAACTCCTGCTGAACTGAAGGGCCAACAGTCAAGCCCTGAGGTGCTTTCCTGCTGGTTATGTCTCTCATTTATTTGATTTTGCACCACGTCAGTGAAAGTGCACTCCCAGCACACAGCCCTTTGTGGGTCTGAACCAGTGGTGGCCACATCCAGTTCAGGTTTGTGGCCTCACCTTTGCTCCAGATCAATGCACCTTTACACTTCCACGAGGAGAAGCACCTGCTTTCACTCCAGATTTTATGGCAGCTCATAAAGGCTGCATTTGAGCTGCTGTTTACCATAAAGGACGTTAGCAGTGAGTGGAATTCTGAGCTGAAACTGGGGTGCACAAGAAGATCCTTCCCAAAATATACTTTAGGGATATACGACTGCATCCACCAGGTATTCCCAAATAAATGGGACAGTTCCTGGCTGTGCCACTGGGTGGTTTGTGATGGAGGTGCAGCCAGAGAGATCCTGGAGAAACTCTTGTGGCTCTTGGAGCACTTCTGTGTGCTTGAATGGCTGTTCTTCTGCTGCTTTGTGAGACTAAAGGGTCTGGCTGTTGAAGCTTCTTTTGTCAGAAGAGTTTTATTCCGTGCTTTTCATCCCCTTATCTCCACCAGAAGGAGGGAGGTGACAGGAGAGCTTTCTAGGAATTACACTGCACAAACCATTCCTGTCCACAGGCAGTTTTACCAGCAGATCCTTATCCCAGCCTCTGGGGTGAAGGTTTCCTGCAGGTAGTTGCAGAAACATAATATTTGTATATTTCAAAGACAAGGGATATTTTTATTTTCTATCAGTTTTCACACATAATAATAATCCCCACCACTTTGCAGGATCCTTGTCATAAAAGACTTCTGGGATGGATTAAACTCCTTGGCACCTCCTCAGTGATTAATCAATCTCAACAGGCATTTATTGCTTTGTTCACTACAGCACAGGAGAGATTATCCCTTAAATATATTTGACTCTTTTGGTACCATTCAATTACACCAAAAAGAGCCCCAACACATACACAATTATTTTGAACTACTTCTCCAGCGAGGAGCAATTGATCTTTGAGAGTCTCTTCCTCTTCTTGTTATGCTGATTAATAGCCTTGGAGTTAGTCCCTGAGAGGAAAACATTTCCAAAAATAGATGACAGTTTCCATCTTCATACTTTAATTCCTCAAGGACCCTTTGCATCCACAATGAAGCCTGGAGGAATATTCCCATTTCTCCCCATCTTTTTTAACCTTGTCACCCCCTTGATGGAGCCACCCAGCTCCCAGTGCAGGGGATGGAAACGGGAATTCTTGGTGCCACTTAGGGCCACGCTGTGTGTGCCTGTGTCCCATGAAAAGCTGCCAGTGTCCTCTGGGGCTGCACCTTGTCAGGGAGTGCCTCAGAAACCACTGGCAGTGTCTCTGGGAGAGCCCAGTGCTTCCTGAGCAGCTCTCCTCCAGTGCTGATGGAAGAGGAGCGTCACCCTCACCTGCTGAGGTGGAAATTCCTGTGTAAACACTGACAGAAATCCTGGGGAGGGGAGAGGGTGGGTGGCAAACAGGGGGAGGACAGTGCCTCGAGTGCAGCACGTGGCCTGGGGAGCCCACCTCCCTGCTGGTGACAGGTTGATGCCTTTTCCTGCTTTTCAACACGAGCTGACGGCGCATTTATAGCTGCTCTCGTGGTGAGCACATGAGCCTGCAGGCATTGGGAGATGCCACATGGATCTTCTCCTTGGAAATGAGACATTTTTAATGCTATCCCACCCAAACACAGATAGCCAGAGGGGGGAGGTGACTGCAAACCTCAGTCCCCTCCCATCAAGATGGACTGGATGATCTCAGGGGGCTTTTCCAACCTCAAGGATTCCATGATTCTGTGAAACACCAGAGAGCAGTGGGGGTCTGTGTCTGGGCTCTGTGATCCTGCTGCTGGAGCTCCACGTGGTTTCCCTTTAAAGGAATAACATGGGGTTGGTTTGCAAACAAAATAATGATCTTTTCTTACTTTTCAGGAAATGATTTTTAATATCGTTTATTGAAGCGAGGGGAAAACAATTTAATTGTGAGAGCTGCTGTGAACCATATTTAACCCCCGACGTACTAAAAAGAGGGTTTTCAGATAAGTTATGGTTTTTAATCTAAGTTAAACCATTATGTACATAAGCACTACGTTTTTACTATTCTAATAACTGCCAGCTTGGACTTACCAATTCTTTTTTTATCATCTTTTTTGTCTTCCAAGACAGACCGCTGCATTTGAACTTCAAGAAATATTTTATACTTTATTTCTCTTCCTTTTTTTTTTTCTACAGTGCGTGGTGCAATACTGAATCCTTAACTGTGAGCATGATTTCCTTCAGCATATGTGTAACTTACTGGCATTCCTGACAGATTTGAAATGGCTGGATAAAATTCCTGCTTTTAAGAAGTACATGGAAGTGGTCACATCTCGTTTGTCCTGGATGGCATCCAGGGATCTGTTGTTAGTTCAACCTTCTGATTAATAATTTACATACACTTTACTAGCACTTGAAATGAAGTTTCTTCCCTGCAATGATTAATTACCGAATGAACAGTATTGAAAACATATTATTCTCATCATTCATTTGGAGAGATAATCTTGGTAAAACATGTAATTAATTATGTGACAGCCACGGAGACAGTTTAAGATTTACACTGATTTTTTTGCCCCTTGAAGAAAAGTCCTTAGGTTGCAATTATATATGTGAGATTTATTTGTTTAAAAAAAAAAAAAAAAGGACATTTTAAGAAAGAAAACTTGACTTTTAAGTTCTTCTGTACACAAACACCACATCATTGTGCTCCTTCCCTGTACTCCACGTACCCTTTGTGCCTTTCCTGCCAAGCCCCAGCACAGCTTTACAGGCATGAATTAATCAGAGTTTCCCAACAGCCCTGGCCAGAGGTCGGGTCGCCGTGCCCGGCTGCTGCACAGCCAGGTCGGGCACAATTGGGTTAAAACAAGGAGGGAAAGGGCAAAGACAAGACAAGAGCCCTGGAGATCTCTGCAGCTTCACCCCACTCCCAGCCAGGGCATCCTGCAAGGATATATGAATAACTCCTGCTTATTCCCACGTCCTTTGTTATTAAAAAATACATCAGAATCACTCTGCTCCCAGCAAACAATAATCCACAGGCTGTAATTTTAGCAAAACTTCTTTTTTTAGGCATTTTATCCACCTTTCCAGAGAAATGAACATTTCTTCCCATTCTAACCACTTTTCTGACCACTTTTCAAGTGCTTTCCAGGGGTGACCATGGTTCCTATCCCACTGACGCACCAGCAGCTGCTGGCATGGCCCAATAAATGACAAAAAATCTGTGGCATCACTTCCAAGCCCTTCTCTCTCTGTGGGATTTTGGGCAAATTTCCACCTCCAAGATCCCACCCCTCTCTGCAGTTCTGCCTTATCAGTGGTAGGTAGACAGTGTTTTTCCTTAGGATGAATTTTCACCTGCTTCAGCTCTCTCCTAAACACATTTTAATCATTCTTAGTCCCCAAAAGATCTCAGACTTTTTTTTACTCTGTGCCTCTCAGCGTCCTTCAAGGATGTTTTTGTAGCCAGTTTTTTTGTTTGTTTGTTATGAGTTGAAAGGGTCCTGTAAGCAAGACAGGACAATGGGATGTGCTCCTTGGAAAAAATTGGTGCTGCCTAAAAAGATTGCTGTCCACACAGGGATTTATCTCTGGGACTTGATCAGTAAAAAATCTATGATGAAAAAAATGCTCTCTTTGGGACTAAACCCATAAGCTTCCAGACTCCTCGTGAGGCTGGAGCCCAGGGACACAACCCAAGGGAAGAGAAGTCAGCGCTGCAGTCCCGGCTCTGCTCTGTGAGTCGAACAGGCTTTGTCCTACCCAGCCTTTTCCCACCCTAAGGCAGCTTTTGACAACAGTTTCCAGCAACACCAGCGTGTCCTGGCAGCCTCCCTGTCTCCTGCTTGCAGATAAAGACTACAATAGCATCTGGGCGGGGGCCTGGCGAGGAAACGCTTCCCGCAGCATCCCTGGGGATGGCTCCGGAGCCCGGGCAGGGATCAGGGATGCCTGCACTGCCCGGGGCTGCTGCTGCTGCGGGATGGGCACGGAGCCCGGCCGGGGACAGCGGGGGACCCCAGGGACAGCAGGGGGACCCCAGGGGGGGACCCCAGGGACAGCAGGGGGACCACAGGGATGGGAGGTGACTCCAGGGGCAAGTGGGTGACTCCAGAGGAATGTGGGTGACCCCAAGGACAGGTGGGTGACCCCAGGGGCAGATGAGTGACTACAGGGACAGATGGGGACTCCAGGGGCAGGTGGGTGACCCCAGGGGCAGGTGTTGGCTGCAGGACTCTGGCACCACTCCTGCTGGCACAGCAGCACCAAGGGAACTGTGTCTTGTTGCTGTCATTTACAGCTGGAAAAACAGAGATGCCGAATTTTGAAATGTTGGAATTTGAATTCTTAGAACGTTGGGTCTGCAAGTCAAAGCTTAGAATTAGACACAGGATTTGATCTGAGACCTTGGAAAAGGCTTTTAAACTTAGGCGATAGAAGTGAGAATGTGGATTTAGAGTTTAAATTAGAAACACGTTAAGAAGAGGAAAGTTTAGAGTTTTAGAGTCTAAGGTATAAAAATAAAAAATAAAATGAAAAAAATAAAAGTAGTTATAAAGGTGAACAAGAAGTTTAGAATGTAGTACAGGTAAATTTCATGATTGTTAAGAAAGCCTACCCTGTAGCATGAGAAATAATAAAAAATATTTAAGGATTGGGTTAAAAACATAAATATCTTTGCTGATAGTGTCTTATTAGTCAACAAATCCTTAAAAGGTTTTGTAATTAGAGGCCTTGTGACCTTTTGAATTATGTGGTGAAGATGACATAAGTTAAACTCACTCTTTACTTATGCAGAAGATAAAAAAATAAAAAATCATATAATTTAAAGTAATTTAGAAGACCTGTTTTTAATTTATTTCAAATTTCTTCATAATTCCTCACAATGCTGAAAGAGTGCAAGGTCATGCCCAGCCATGGAGGACTTGCTCCTGCTTCATGCTGAGCACTTCTTCCAAACCCACCCGTCCTTAAGTGTGGGGGCAGCCCCAAGGAAATCAGCAGGATTGTTCCTGTCCTTACACAACCACACAGAAGTGCTTTGCTGGCCTGGAGCCAGGAGGCTCCTGCTGTGGGACCTGGGGAGGAAATGCTCCCATTCCACCATCCCGAGGGGCTGCTGAGCCCCCGAGCCCCGTGGGTGTCCCAGCAGTGCCCTTCTCAGGCTTCTGTCTCAGTGCCCTGCAAGAGTTTGGGAAGGAGCCACAGGACCCCGTGGTGCCTCCCCCAAAATCCAAACTCCTGTCCTGGGCAGGTGAGTGCCACCCCAGACAGAAACTCTCCCTGCTCTGCTTGTCAGTCCTGCTGTCACATATGCTCACAGTGCACTGTAGTCACATTTTTCCCTCCCTGACCCTCAACAACTCAATTTTCTGTCTGCCTTTGAAATCTTGGCTAATTAGGAGGCTACATGTTCCCTGTGAGACTGGCCTTTTATGCAGAATTTGTAATTAGAGTGACTGTGCAGTGCTCTATTAATTGCAAGAATTGTGATTTTTAGATTAATGAGTTAATTGCTAATATCTGCATACGACATTCCCTCAAGATGTATTACATTACAGTAAATAAACCTTGTGCCTGGAATGGCAGGCATTAAAGGAAACTGCCGTGATTAGTTTGAATACTTTAGATAGCTAAAATAATATTTACTCAAAACACAATGTGTGTAAAACTGGATTTTAAGGCTTTTTTTCCCCCCCAGCCTCCCTCACTAGATAACATTTATATTTGATAGCTGGCAGCCAGGAGCTGCCAGGATGCTGCTCTTCCCATGGAGATCCTCCAGCCCTGCCCAGCTCCACCTGGGCTCTCCATCCAGCCCTCCCTCTCCAGTTACACTTTAAAACTCCTTTGGAATTTATCCCAAATGCTGCACCTTGTCCTTGCTGCCTCCTGAAGGATGCTCCAGCAGCAGTTGCTGCCATCCCTGTGCACATCCCCAGCCCCCAGGAGCCAGGGAAAAGCTGAAGCTGCAGAAGTTGCAACAGGATGGGGGGAATTATCCATATTTAAACTCCCAAGCTGCTCCTGCTTCACTGCTGTAGCAAAATCCCATTGGAAATGTAACAGCCAGAGCTAGCCAAGACCTTGGTAACAGCTGAGTGATTTTCATCAGACAAGTAGCTGTTTGCTGAAAAGTGTAATTTTGGGACAGCTGAAACTATTTGCAAATTCATCACGATTTCAGGAAATAGCCTCCTGTAGAATAAAAGCCCCAAATGAAAAAGTTTCCCAGTTTCCCAGTTTGATATTTTCTAGATTAAGTGCCTCTTTTTGTTTTGCAAATGAAATTTGATTTAGATATTTATCTAAATTAGATAAAAACCTGCAGAGGATGAATGCCAACGTTGGTTTGCACGACACAATCCCTTTGGGGCTGGCTCTGAGTAGTTCTTTCCTTTTTGTACTTTCTGTTTATTTGTTTAAACAAAACCTAGGCCCTACCCAAAACGATTTCCCAGGATTTTAGTTTAGGCTGAGTTACTCACAGGAGTTACTCCCATACTTGCTGCTGCACAGCAATAAAGGCAGGATGAGTTAATTCCAGCAATGAGCAACTGCTTAGCTCAGGATCCAGACCCAACAGACTTGTCAGAGTCACAGAGAAAAGTTTAAGTGGAAATCACACTGCATTTGTGTTTTATCAAACTCCTGTTTGCTCACACTGCTGAGCCACAGCAGCTCAGGGGCATTGCTGCTGCTCCACAGAACCCCTCCAGACTCAGCCCCTACAGCTTTAGGCACCTGACCTCTCCATGAGGTGCTTCATTACATGAACTAAAACTTCCTTAGAAAACAGCATTAATGGCAATTGAAAAACCCTCTTCACTTGTCAAAGCACTGCAGATTTTTTGAGCCTGGCTAGTGCAGACTTCTGCTTGCTTTCCCAGGGAGAGCAGCTGTCCCTGTTGCTGCCCGTTTGTGGAAATGGTCACACCAGAATGTGTGCTTTGGGGAGAGGACGGCAAGGAATTCTGGTCTGGGAGATGTGCCTGCAGCTCAGATTCCCACCCAGGTACTGCTGCACCTCCCAGGGCTCTTCCTCGTGGTGCTGGATGCACTCACCAAAACCTGGAGATACAAAGGGATTGAGCAGAGCTCACAGAGGGAAGCAGGAGGAAAAGAAAGGTGTGTTCCAGACAAGGAAAGATCCCAAACCACAACAGTCTGTACACATAGTTGGTACTTGCAATATATTGCATTATATATATTATATTGCAATTTTATTTATTTATATATATATATACACACATATATAAAAAAAATTATTATTATAAAATAAAATTTGCATATATAATATAGATAATAATATATGTGTTATTGGTACCTGCAATATATTGCATTAGATATATATTATATTTCAATTATACTTATATATATAATGCAATAATATATCTACATTTAATGCAATATATGCATATTATATTGTATTATGTTAATCATATTAATTATAGTAATTGTATTAATTATATTATATTATATTATATTATATTATATTATATTATATTATATTAGCTGTCACCAGGGAATACCTGGTGCTTCTCAGAACAGGATCAGAAACTTCACATCCTTGAATCTCCCCCAAACCATGGGAGAAGATGTTATGTACTAAAAGGCAGCAGAAAGTTGGTTTCATCATGGGCATTTCAAAAAGATGCTGGAACAAACAAGAACATCCATCCTGTCTCTGTATTTTGGAGATTTTTTTTTTCTCTCCACAGATCCTGGGAATTGAGGTTTCCTGGGAATTTAATGGCAAAGACTGAAGGCATCTTAGAGGTCTGTTCAAATTTAATCATTGTCTGATTTCTCTGGCTGCCATGTTCTAAAGTTTATTCAGGAAATAGGAATGTAAGAGACCAGATCTTCTGTGCCTTTTATCTTTCTCTTTAAAGAATCCAATTCCTACAGCTTGTTTACTGCCAAGTAAGAAGTGCGAATGCTTACTTAGAAACTAAGGGCTGGTCTTCACCACAAAAGTCTCTTGCTTTGATAACGTTGCTGTTAAGGCAGCAAAAATCCTCCTGGGGACACAATTCAGCTGCTAAAAAAAATGCAGACACGAGTGCAGCTTCTTCCAGTTTGGGAAGGAAAATAGGCAAGATGGTACAGGACATGTTTACACCAGTGAAATTATATCAAAATAGGACTTCCAATGTATAACTGCTTCCGTTTAAAAACCCAAAACCCCTCTCTGCAGCAGCTGTGACTGGCTGTTTTCAGGTGGATTGTCCTTTGCTTCAACACACACAACAGCTCAGGCTGCTCTGTGATTCTGTGGTTCTGAGTTAACCTGGGGATGAGCAGCTTTTGGCAGGGCTGGCTGAGATTTGGCTAGAGGGCTTTGCTTCCCCATCAGAAACCCTTCAGTCCAAATGCAGAACTGGAAGGGTGAGTGCAGGTAGCTTTGCTGCCCGTGCACGAATCACTCCCAAACACCCAAGTGACCTCTGGGACGATGCTCCTTTTTTAAATTCCCATCCAGATCCGCTGCCAGTCCCACCTGGTGGTGGTGCCCTGCACAGGAGCCTGTGCTGGGTGTCCCTGAGTTGTTTGGATGGCAGTGGAGGGTGCAAGGCTCACCCACTCAGCCCCCTTTGTCCTTGTGTACCAACACTGCCTTGTCTGCATTTCCCTCGCCCACAGAACTGGAAGGGTGAGTGCAGGTAGCTTTGCTGCCCGTGCACGAATCACTCCCAAACACCCAAGTGACCTCTGGGACGATGCTCCTTTTTTAAATTCCCATCCAGATCCGCTGCCAGTCCCACCTGGTGGTGGTGCCCTGCACAGGAGCCTGTGCTGGGTGTCCCTGAGTTGTTTGGATGGCAGTGGAGGGTGCAAGGCTCACCCACTCAGCCCCCTTTGTCCTTGTGTATATTATATTATATTACACTGCCTTGTCTGCATTTCCCTCGCCTGCTCCCGAGCTGACGCCACGCTTGCTACATCTCTGGTGACCACAGAGATTTAAGACACAATTGTACTATCAATGAAATGCAACCTATGCCTTCCAGGCACTGAAATCCTTGGAGGGCCTCGTGCTGGGCTGCACTGCTTCAGTTTTATGCCAGTAAGTTCCTAATTAGCGTAGGAGACTGCAGGCTCTGCTGAGGAGGATGCTGGCCGGGAAGCAGCTTCTCCTGCCCTGCCCAGGGACCCTGCACTTCATCTCTGCTCCCCAGGTACCTCTCTGACCCTCCAGGCTGCAGGTGCTTTGGGACTGGGATGATCTTGCCAAGGACAGCCAGCACAAGGAGGACAAGGTCAGAGCTGCTGGCTGGGCCAGCTGTGCCCGGCCTCGCCCCAGCCCTTGTCTCTGACAGGCTTGTACTGCGTGCCCCAGGGCAAAGTCTGAGAAACAGAAATATCCCTTCCAGCTCCCAGCAGCATGAACCCGGAGACTGTGCCTAGATGGCCTCGTGCAGTAACCCCTGATGGACCTGTGTACAAGATTATTTCAGCCCCATGAGCTGATCTGGCTCCGCAGCATTTTGGGTGCACTGTTTAATTTTGTACCACGAGAAAGGACGCTCAGATATAAAAGCTGATACATAATGGTGATTTGATATATTCTTATAAGAACTCCTCCTCGTTCCCTATTCCCTCTCCCACACCCTTGAGGGTTTTAGACATCTGTCATACCCCCTTTGGGCAGCTCTTTTGCAGACAGATCTCAGATGATGCCCCAGGCGTGACTGTAATTCAAACAGTGAGTGACAGGTAGAATAAGGCTCCGTGAGTTGGGGCCGAGGAACACAAGCCCACGTTTCACTCCAAACATCAGCAATGCCCATGCAGGAGCATTCCCAGGGTCTGGAATGCCCACTCCACCCTTTCATTTTGTAACAGACTCTCTTCTGTCGACATGAAAATGTTAAATCTCCCCACAACTAATTTACAATAACAACTATACAGTTAGAGGCTGGGTGCTGTAGAGTTCCCCATTAAGATATTACAGAATGCTGGAAACAGTGGCCATTGATACAAGCTGGAGTTTATGGAAGGTAAAGGTTGAGCAAGTCCATGATAAGGGACAGGGAGCAGGAAGTGTCTTTATCTGATAACTATTTGTTTAGAAACACCTGGCACATACATCAAATTAGGGCATCCAAATGCCCTTCAAACTTTAAACCAGACAGACTGATTCAAGCACCTTTCATTAAACTTTCCTGGAAAGATTAAACATCAGCCCTGTGCTCTATCAGCAGAACAATTCTGCTCATGCAGCGGTGACATTAAGATGTTTTATAGAAGGGGTGTACAAATGTGCATGCACTCTGCAAGGCTTTTCTCCAGACTTGTAATTCCTCGCTTAAGAATATAAACCGAAGAAAATGGGAATAAAAATGCCCCAACAGTTCTGCATAATGATTTCACACACATGCAGGGGTAAAAAAAAAACAAAAAAAACACAACAGGATTATGAAAAGAGAATTTTATTGTATGTTGGCATCCTTTTGCTCGTGTTTGCAAAGGGAAATGGATTTGAGAATTTCCCACCGATTTGAATTCAGTGGCTGTAGCAGGGCAGAAGTAATATGTCCTGCCTCGTTCTAATCATCGATTCAATTCAGGAGTTCTCAGCATGGAACTCTTTTTCTTTCTCAATGGGAATAAATTTTCCAAGGAGGGATAACACCAACATATTATAGAAAACATCACCCAGCCCCTAAATTTGTGCGACTTTGTGGAAATCAGTCAAAATCTATATTTAATTTGATGTGAGGAAAGTGCGATGCCGAGCCCAGATTACAACACCACTGCTACTACTACGATCAATGCGCTGCTGAACTAAATTGTTTTATATATTGTATTAGGGGATCCCAGGTGTTTTGCTGGTCTTACAGCCCACTTGTTGCTGCAATCGTAGCTAGGAAAGGATTAATAAATTCTGATACGATGTGTGGGTACCCCCTTCCGTGCCAACCCACGCTTGTCTCCCCACCACAACCACGTCCCTGTGTTTAGAGGAGAAACATGAACTCCATGGGAGCCTTTTCTCCCCCAGCTCCTGCAGAATGCAGCGTCATGCTTCTGTCACCTCCCCTGCATGGGGCACGGGCACAGTAATACATTAACACGAGGTCACAGCCTGACAAGTGCTCCTCAGGCAGCGCAACCAGGGCTGCCACAAACGCAGCCCTGCTCCCTCCTCCCAGCACAGCCTCTCCTGGCATGAGCATGTGCCCCAGGAGGCTGAAGGCAGAACCAGCCTGGGCAGCAGATCCAGCTGAAAATAAGCTTTTTTTTTTTTTTCACTCCCCCCCTCTTCCCAGGATTAGTGTTCAGCTGGATCCATTCCCTGATCCACTTCACCTTGCAGCTGCACAAATGCTGGTGCTGGCAGCAGGAGGAGGCAGGGAGGGCTGGGAGCGCGTGGCCGGGGCCCAGAGGAGCCAACTGCTCCTGGAGCCACTTGCAGCAGCAGCTGAGCACAAACGGCTATTTTTTAATGTTTTGGGTTTTTTGGGGTTTTTTTTTTGTTTCTTTTTTTTTAAGTGGGCTTGTTTTCTTTCAAAATTAGGGAGAGCTGAGAGAGTTTCTGCCCAGGCTGCAAATAACGCACACTTTCCCAAGCAGCAGCTCAGAGTCCAGTGAGACCCTGCAGCAGGATGTGCAAGCCCTGCTCCCGGAGGCAGAGGGCAGGAAGGGCAGAGCCAAAGAAGATTTGGGGTCTCAGGACCTTTATGGAGCACACTGACCACTCACAGCACTGTGGGAACCCATCAGCTCAAGCACCACGGCAGCAAGAGTACAAATGATGGTCATCTCCCATAAGGAATCCACTTGAGATACTCCCATTGAATACTGAGAACTGTTATTCCTGGCAAATTCCACACTGAAACCTGCCTTGGTGGTTTCTTTTTCATGATGACAAGCAAGATTCACTGTGCTTTTAAACCAGAAAGAAAAAAAACAAAAGATAAATGCATCTACCCTTCTTTCCCTGGGCTCCCACCAAGAGCATGAATGAGTTATTTTCACTTGTATTAGGTTACTGTTATGGTATGAAACTCAAAGTTTGGGTTGAAAACCTTTTAAATGTGTAAAAAATAGTGTTGCAGTAATTAAATTCTAAAAACTGATCCTAAAATGGAGGGGGAAGCTGCTGATCTAGGATGATACAACTGCCTTTAAGAGCAATTTTTTTTCTCCAGTGCAATCCCTCACACTGGGTGACATCCTTACAGTAAATAATATAAAAAGTGATGTGAACCATCCTCCTAATGAACTTGCTTTCACAAGACTGATACCAAATGTTGGAATTTTGGCTCACCACTAGAAGTAATTGTTCTCTATGGTGCTTATGCACTCATGTCAGTCTGGTGTGAGACCAAAACCATGAGAAAAACAACCCTTCTTCAAAATTCTCAGGTCCAGAACAGTTTACCAAATATGTTTTGGAACAAATCCATCTCTGGTTTGCATCAATCACAGGAGTGAAATGAAGGATGTGCTTCTTTCAATGCATTTTCAAGTTAAAATAGGATGTTGATATTAAAAGTGAAGCATGTGAGAAAATAAATCAGTCCATTTCTCTATTTCTCCAAATTTACACTCACAAAACCCTTTAAGGAAAATGCCTTACTGTATTCATATTCCTGCTTATTGGAGTCGTATTACAGGCAGATGCACCAAACTCTTGACTCACATTTCTAGAAAACAAGTGTTTCCTGCCACCCACTTGTAAAAAAACCATGAGCACCTTCTCAATTATTGTAATGATTATCCATTATAACCTAGCCAGCATATCCGCTCCAAACCAGTTACCTTTTAAAATCTGGTAAAAAATAAATGGGGTATTGATGCTGGTGCTGGATACTTGGCGTTCCTCACATCCAAATCTCACTTCTAACGATCAAATGCGGCTCAGAAGGATCGAGGCAGGATTTGTGTCTGCCTGTTCCTGCCTAGCACCGAGTAACTAAGTTGCACAAACACTTGGAGCAGCAAAATAACTGGTCTATTCTAGTCAACAGATACTCTAAATCTGCAGGGAGAGAGATGCTGGCGCTGAAATTTATGCACCGAGAGTCATCCAGCTGAAGTCACCGCGACTCCTCGCGCTACAGGAAAGCGACGCGGGAGCGTCATCTTTGCAGGATCAAGGCCCACATTTGCATCTGCAAACCAACGCTTTTATGGAAAGCAGGCTGCAAATTTTATTTATTATTGTTATTTTTTTAGTTTTTAGTTTTAGCAGGAGGTGCTGCTCCCCGGCTGACGTGTTGTGAAGTGTAGAGGCAAAGCGTGATCGTGCTCGCTCGTGCGATGGGTGCTCAGCTGCTCCGAGCCAGCATGTGGGTCAGGAAACAATATCCCAACATCACCACTCCCCTCAATCCCCAGGGAAAACGAGTTATCCACAAGAGAAGCATGTCATCCCTTGCTAAAAAAAATTACAAATTAATCAAATGGTACAGCACAGGCACAGGGGTGCAAACTTTCTGTTGTGTTCTAGTGAGTAAAGCTGCAACACTGAGCAAGCAGCATTGTTCCAGCAAGGGAGGTGAGCCCTGGCTAGCAGGGAAAAGGGGCATTCTGTAAATCCTGCACCCCAAACACTCAGCTCTCATACTGGAGGGAATGGTAGGAAGTGCATTTTTAAAAGTTTGTTTGATTTCACAAAAAATGAAATGCTGGGAGAGCTTGGTCCCTAGTTGTTAGCAGGAACTTTTCAGCACAGCTACTGATAATTTAATATAATAGAGGAACAGCTTGGATTTCCTTGCAGGTATCCCTCAGCAGCTACGTTTTCAGGACTGTTTTTCTCCTAGCAGGGATTATCAGCACAGCCACCCCAGTTAGTCCATAAGCTTGGGTGCCTCAGGGATGTGTGGAACCTTCCTTTTCAGTAACAGCCTACTGCCTGAAACATCTGCCCAAAAGTTGGGTAAAATCCAGAAACAACCTGCAGGAAAGAGGGCAGAAGAGAGGTCTGGTCTGTGCCTGCACACAGCAGAACAATCCTCCTCTTGGGCTGTTTATTCTTCCACTTGTCCCAAAATGCTGCTCCCAAGCTCCGGGAAGCCAAAACACCCCACTCTGAGCACACACTAAATTTCACACAAACCAGTGAGGCACCGGAGGAGCTGAAGCTCCTTCAAGGTTGGACAGCAGCTGAATGGAAGTTTTAAAAGCTGCAATTTGAAGTTAAACCCCCGCCGTTCCAGGCCTCCCACTGAACCCACTGTGTATCTTCCTCCCGAGCATCTCATTACAAAGGCTATTTCACACTTGATGAATGTTCGATCGCAATCCAAATAGTTTGAAGAAAAATCCACATGCCTGAGGATTGCCCCCTGCTAAACTCGAAGATGTGTAGCTTAAGAGCTTTCTCCTTTACAACCTGTAACCTAATTGCTCTGGTAATGAAATAATTATTTGTGTCTTTGGCCTCAACTTATGCCACTGCCTTTGTTTACATCATGAACTCAAGGTTATTTATTGGAAGCAATTGCTGTGTTCCTGCCCGTTCCATACATTGTGTGTGGAATGTTTAACACAGCAAACTGGGTAAAGCAAAGAGAGAGCAGGGTTGTGGTGTAAAAAAATTCCCACAGCAATGCCAGGGACTAGGCCCTGGTCAGTGCCAATCCTTCCATCCACTGCAGCCCATGTCCCACCTGCTAGGGAGCTGCCCACAATATTTTGACAGTTAGTGCTGCCAGTGACAGAAATCCAAAAAGTCCCAGTAACACGGAAATTGTTATTTTTCACTTTGAGGTTTCCTCCAGGCATGCAGAGTTTTCCCTTTGGAGCGACTTTTGCCAAAGGGAAAAGCGCCGAATCAGATGCATCTTCCAGCTGAAAGCCGCTGAATTTTCCTAAAATCTCCGTTGAGGTGCCTGGCTGTACCCACACCGTGCAGAGCCCGGGCATCACAGCTGTGGCCATCTCTGTGCTGACACCACGGGGAATCCTGGTGAGCCGAGGCCACGTGAGGCTCCAGCTTCTGCGGGACAGCAGCAGCAGCCCTCGGCAGCAGGTGCTGGGAGGACAAATGATGGACGGGGTGTAAACATCCACTGAGGACGTACAACGTGCTCCCAAGAATCAAGATCTTTAGGCCCTTAACCGTGTAATTCCACCCACAAAAACTGAAGCTCGCTTATTTATTGTGACGGACAATTGAGCTGGTTCAAGGGTTTTATTTGAAAAGGAACGAACTGTTTCCCAGGCTGATTGAGAAGCACGGGATATATATAATGCAGGAGGCTCGATGATTATACAACAAAAAAGATGGGATCACCACCTGCCCACATTCTTGTGATAAGCAGATGAAGAACGTCTGTCAAAACATTAATTCCCAAATCTAGGGGGGTAGCACGGCACACAAACACAAACAGATGCGCGCCGGGCGCGCTCCCGTCACCTCGCACCCAGCCCGGCCGCGCTGGCAGCAAACCGGGGGACGCGGCAGCCCCTCGGCCTCGGGGATGCCAAGAGCGCGGGCCGCGCATCCCCGCTTCCCTCTGTCCCTCTATTCCCGCTGGCTTTACCCGCGGGGCTCCCCGCATGGCTCCGGCCGCGCTGCGGGGCCGGGGCCCGAGCGCGGCGTGCCCCCCCCGCCCCTTCCTCGCTGCGTCTGTTTGTACTTTAGCTGATCCACTAATCCCCCGAGAGAGCCTATTTGTAGTGAAGAGTATCTATAGGGGGCGAGGCTGGTCCATGTGGGTTTGTGTCATTGGTTTGCAAGGAGAGACCCCGCCTATTGCCAAAAAAAAAAAAAAAAAAAAAAAAAAAAAAAAAAAAAAAAAAAAAGGGGAGGGAGGGAGAGGGGGGGGAGAGAGAGAGAGAGAGAGAGAGAAAGAAGGGAGAGGGGAAAAAAAAAAAAAAGGGAGGCAGTGAGAGCCTCTACCTCTCCTCGCTCTCCGCTCACCCAGCGTGGCGAGGGGGAGCGGCCGCTCCGCCCAACGCCGCCCGGGCACTTTCTGGCTTAAAGAAAAAACCAAAAAAAAAAAAAAAAAGAAAAAATAAAAAGGCAGAAAAAAAAAGAGGAAAAAGAGGAAGAAGGAAGGGGGGGGGGGGAAGAGCGGCCCTCCCCCCCAAGTTGCAATTAGCATCCTCTCCGCTGCTGCTGCTGCGGGGCTCCGGTGCCCCCGTCCGCTCCCGGCGCGGCGGCGGGCGGAGCAGGAGAGCGGGGAAAGGGGGGGTGGGGGGGAAGGATTAAGTTTTTTTTTTTTTTTTTTGTGCGGTGTGCGAGCGGGTGGCGTTTTTAAGGTGGATCTCCGGCAGGCAGAGCCCGGCGGTGGATGCGGGAAGGGATGCGGCGGTGAAGAGCGGCGCGGGGCTGGCGGCGGCCGGGAGCAGGTAAGGGAGCGGCGGCGGCTGCGCTTCCCGGCGAGAAGGACAAGGGAAAAGCGAGGACATCTTTGCTTTAGTCAGCCTCACCGGCGAGGGGGGGACGGAGGAGGCAAAAAAAAAAAAAAATAACCCGAGGAGGGGAGGGTAGGTGGAAATGTGATGGTGGTGGGAGGCGGCCGCGCAAGTTGCGCGGGTGGGCGCGGAGCGGCGGGGTGAAGTGGGAAATCTTTTGTTGTGCCGGGCCCCGCATTGTTTACTTAGTGCCGAGAGCCGCCGACAACATCTGCCGGGGGATTAACGGGGCGGCGGCGGCAGGAAAGTTTGGGCAAGGGGGGAACCCCGCGGTGCGGCGCGGCCGATGCTCCGGGGGACGCGGAGCAGCCGCCGCCTTGCGCTGCGCTTATAAATTTTATTTATTTTTTTTTGGTGGGGGGGGGGAATAGTGTATTTAGTTATTGCTATTTTTTTTAATTTTAATTTTAGCTAGATTACGGGGGGAAAATTGGTTTAGTGTTTTAAATTTTTTTTTAATTTTAAATTTTTTTTAAAAATTATTTTATTACTGCTGGATAACCGCGCTCGCCCCTCAGTCACTTAGCAACTCTCCACGCTTCCAGCCCGCGGAGGTGCGCGGTGTCCGCGGGGCCGCGCCTCGCTCCCTCCCTCCCACCTCGCACCCCTCCGCAGAGCTGAATTTCCCCACTATTTATTTATTTATTACGTATATTTCCCCACCTCGATCTGGACATTTTCAACCCTTCCCTGCTATCCCTCGAATGGAACATCAGAGGGGGTGCGTGGATTTAGGCGCTGAGATTGTTCTTTTCACACCCCTCCGCCCCGCGATATAAAAAAATAACATTTTTCGCCCCCCCCCAAACTTGCAGGACTTGCTGAGGGGGAAAGAATAGCCTTTTGTCCTGCCCGGGGACGTGCCCCCAAGGTAAATCCTGGCTGGAGCTTAGCGCCTGGTACTTCGCCGGGTCCCAGGGCTCCGGCTGTGCTGGGGAGGAGGAAAGTGGGAGATGGAGATCTCAAAGTAGTAGAAGTAATTTCTCCTTTCAGCCGCACTTCTCCGCCGCCTTTGAATTGCCTGCAATGAATGTGCGTAGCTCTAATTGAGGTACTTTAATCATTCACACTTGATTAAGTATACCGTGACCGGAGGAGAGGAATACACACGGCTCCCTAGAACGGGAGGGATGGGATGACATTTTAATCCCGTGTTTTAAAAAACATTAGTGGAGCAGGAGGGAAAAAGCGATCGGCGGTGACGGCTCGGTGTAACGGTCCCTTGTTCCCATACAGATGGTGCCTTTCCTTCGGGATGAAATCCCAGCTACTGCCGATGTTCGGGCAGGGGGGAGGAGGAGAAGGCACGTACTTTTAGGTTTGTTTAAGCGGAGTGAGGGAAATAATGATAGACGAGATGCCTGGTGACAAAATGCTTTTGTTCCTGTTTCCATCAGTGCATAAGGGCGCCGACCTGCTTTAGCATTCTTTAAAGGTCTCTCTTTACCAAGGAAAATTGAAGACGGTCTCATTATAGGAGAGTGTGTTTGGAATACTATGAGCTATTTATGAATTCAGAGGTGATTGTTGGATCTCAGACATTTCAATTACGCATCCTCTAGTAAAAAAAAAAAAAAAAAATATTTGTAGCGATGTGTTCTGTAATCTGTTACTTCCATAAAGCTGATTTGTGCTGGAGCTCCGGAGCTGGCTGAGGGAATGGGTCCGTCCACGGGGCTCGAATCTTAGACAAGGATTTCTGTTCTTTGCCTCGCAAAACTTTCTGCTGCAGGGGCAGCCCCAGGTTCCCATAAAAGCGATTGTTTGGGAAACGTCAGCTATCGTCAGTATTTTTCTGGAAAATCTGGCGTTGTGAATGCAGGGTGGTATTTTTAGAAGGGAGCTTTTTATTTTTGGAGGCGTTTGTGAAACCCACCTGTTAGCCATTAGGGGGGACAGAGGTTGGCTTTCATCCTTGGCAAACCCGGGCGCATCTGGGGGCTGAGGGCTGTTCCTCACTTGATCCAAGCTCTCTCCAGTCACGGGCAATCAAAATATCTTTCCTTTTCAAAGTTACGACCAAGTGTTTCTAAAGCTGAACAGAAAATAAGGTAGCTCAGTCAGAGGGGTGGCACTCTCCTGTGTTTAGGAGCATGGATTGCAGGAGCATTTGGCTTTTCCTTTCTCTCCTAGAATTTCAGACTGAGATGCTTCCCTGGTCCAGGGTTTTACTGTCAGTTTCACAGTGTACAAATCACACATGATGTTTCCTTGCTGTCAGCTTTCCCTCTTTTTAAGGTGGTTTTCCAGCGCATGTGGATCTGGGGTTTGGCTGGCAGGGTGGCTCCAGAGCTCGATGCCCTGTGGAGCTGCCACCCCAGAGCCCCCTTTGCTGACAGCCCCCTCTCATCCCCCCACTCCTCCAGGGGCAAAGTTGTGCCCTTTTTCCACTCCTGCTTTTCCTGGATGGAAAACACTCACAGGAATTTCCCCACAGCAAGAACTGTAGCACAAACTGTCATCTTTAGCACTGGCATTTCAGTACACAGATTTGTCACAGGGGTCTGGTGATAATATTCCTTGTATCAGAAAAAAACATCAGCCTCAAAGTATGAGGTCCCAGGCATGAGCTGGAAGTAACATACTGAACCTTTGGCCAGAAAAGTTGATTTATCCATCAGGCTGGCTACAGTTCAAATAGAACTTCTTCAGTTCAGCTGACTCTGGCAAGAATGAAATATACTAACAAAAAAACGCCTGAATCTGGGTTTGCCCAACCATTTGGAAAAGGTAGGTTAATTTTCCCTGGGTGTTTTGGGCTGTTTACTAGGGAATTGAAAGAGACTTCATGTTTAAAGCAGAAGAAATGGAAAAGCTGCTGGGAACACAGCGCTGGCAATTGACAAGTGTTTTGTTAAGATCTGGTGGATGATGCTGTCTCATAAAACCTGATGGGTGTCACATTTACTCCTCACATAGATCTAGTGAGTGTTCCTGTCTTTGCTTTGTATTTTGGTTGTAGTGAGTTAAAGAAGTAAAGAGTGAAGCTGCTGATGAGCAGCTCTTCAGTTTGGGCTGATGACTTACACCTGCCCTAGAAATTGGGTTTTTTTTCAGATCCCTCTGTCCAGCTGTAAGGGTATTTAGACTCTGAAAGGAGAAATGGTCAGGTCTCACAGCTGAATTAAAGACCAGGTTTAGGGGGTGCAAGGTGATTTTTGGGGTCCCCTCTTGCAGGGAGCACTGCAACTTTGGAGGGGAGGTTTTGGCAAGTCACTGCTGGTTTTGCTCTGGTTCCTGGGATAACAGAATTGTTTAAGGCAGGAATTGGTGTTTTCTCCATTGCTGTTTGTGGTGCTGGAAGGTGTAACTTCAAATGCAGTTTGTCACACCCAGTATGAGGATGGAATTCTTGACTGCAGTTTGTCATGGTCACATATGCCTGGGCCACCTACCATTCCTTATGCCATGTTCCCATGGTTGGGTTTTTTTCCCCTCCTTATCTTTTGCTAAAGGAAACAAGATAAGATTTAGGTGAAAGGATAAAAATTGTCATGACCATCCTCTGCAGCAGCAAGGTCTTGGAAACCAAATCTTCTCATTGTATCACCCACGTTTTCTCCTTCTGCTCTGCCCCATTGTGGTGAGGAGTCTGGGATTTTGGCATTTTACCAGGGAGTCACCACATAACGTTCTGTGTGAAGTCAGCAGGAGTTTTGGTGACAGAGCACAGAAGAATCAGTGTCACTTGTTTAGTTCTACAATGGTGCTTTATAAGTGTGCTCTCCTCTTTCTTGCACCATGAGCCCCAGAGATTTTTTTAAGAGCCAGCAATAAACATCTGGAGCTTTTTAGTTTTTTGTTTTTCCTCTCTGAGGTGATAATGCAGGTGGAACATTGGAGTTTGCTTTTTGTTGGACTGGATCTAGGTGAGGGGGGAGCATAGTGGTGCTGTGGGAAGCCCTGGGGGCCCTCCTCCCAAAGCTTGGGTTTGTTTTTTTTTCCTCTGTAATATTTTCATAGAATCACAGAGTGATTTAAAAGGGACCTTAAAGCTCATGCAGTTCCAACCCCCTGCCATGGACAGAGACACTTTCCATTACACCAGGTAGCTCAAAGCTCCATCCAGCTTTGCCTTAAACTCTTCTTGGGATGAGCTGTGATTTATTAGATCCTGGTTATATGATTTTGAACTTCCATGGGATTACTAGAAGGAGCTACAGCTGGAATAGTTTGAGGGGAAAACCCTATGATGGAACCAGAGTTTTGCACCTGCATGATCTGAAAGTCAGTGTGGGTGGGATGGAGTTTGCTTTGCCTGGTCTGAGGTCTGTAGTTGTGTCCTGGGTGAGGAGCAAGGGCAGTGTTTTGGGGGAAAATACCAAAGCCATGGTGCTGCAGTCCCTGGAATCCCTTTTGTGGTCCCTGTGCTGCACAGCTGGCAGGAGCTGTGTGTCCATGCATGCCAGGGTTTTATTTTGGATAATTCAGCCTTGTTTTCCTACATACATGGTCGTCCAGGATCAAGGTAGGCATCTTGATAGGCATCCATAAAGTGCCATCTGTTCTGAGACTTTATGTAAGATTCAAATAAAACCTGAGTTACTTGAATGCATCAGTTGTAGATTTTAATTATTAATGATTTGCTCCTCTAGCCTTATCTGGCAGTGATTTCAGGTATCCTTTAAGCCAATAAAAACCAGTGGTCCTGTAACTGCCCTGCTTCTTCCTGGGCTCTTTTCCATTCCTCCTGATGGAATTGGGTTTTATATAGTTTAAATAAACCTGCCTGGTTGTTGAATTTCAGGCTCTGCTTCACCCAGGTCCTCTCCACCAGCAGCTGGAGCAGTGTGGAATTAGGAATGATCTTTGTCACCACAGTGGCCAAACCAGAGTTTACCAAATCCCACCATTTTTTGGGGCCAGCTGTAGAGTGCAGGGTTCCTTGGCTGGGATATTTTTGAGGTGCTGTAGGACCTGGTGGAGCTGATTTCCACAGGGGTTGTGCTGCAGTTGCTCCTGTGTACATTCACTTGTGCAATGTTGACAGACACTCAGCACTGTTTCTGTGCAACAACACACACCAATTATTACAGAAATAGACCCCTGAAGCAGGCTCAGAGGGAAAACGTGGGGATTACAGACACAATATTTACAAGGAGCCAAGTCTTTAATGAGACCAGGAATAATGCAGATGGATTCTCTGTTGCTAAATATAACAGATATGTAATGGATGCTGTCTATCTTCTTTTTTTTTTTTTTTTTGTGATCCATTCACGCTGAAAAAAGAGGAGCTTGGCTGAAGAGATTGGCACAAAATTGTGGGATATTCCAAAATTAGCCTGGCTTTTGGTTATTACTGTAATGACTATAAATGTCAACTCTGCAAGGTGTGAGTGACCGTGGCTGGGAGCATGGATGAGCTGATGGCCTTTGGGATAGTAGCAGGTGTACAAGGAGTGCAGGATTGGCCCCAAAAGAGGCAGAGGGAAGAGATGGACATCTGTAAATCCTGTAGTTTCCATGCAGCTGGCACAGTGCTGGAGCTGCTAACATCATTGTTGGGTTGGAAAAGCAGCAATGAGTCCCAGAGCTGGTTCCTGTGCAGGCAGTGGGTGTCTCACCCTGGGCTGTGATGGGCTCTGCAGGGCTGTGGGGAATGTCCTTTGTTGGTGTTATCTGGACAGAAAACCCTGCAAATAAATTGCCTTTTAAAAAAGGTGAGACCAGATGTAAGAGATGCTGGTGGTACCTGCAGAGTTGTCACACAGTGTCAAGTGTTTTGTCATTTTTATGTTAAAACCAGGTTTTCCGTGAGAGGGGATGTTGGAAGGAACCAGTAAATTAAGCAAAGTAATTAAGCTAAATAGTAGATGTTAGATTTAAAAGTTGAGAGCCTTAAGCTTTGCAGTGATTAGTTGTGGATGAAATTAATTTCAATTCAATATGTGGGAAAACCCCTTTTTCATTAGTTTTCATTTTCTCATGGTTTTTAGAAGTTTTGTGATCCTGCAGCACAAGCTCATGTAGATTTTATATTTGCCACTTGTTTGAGATCTTCCCTTTTTTCATACAAAAAAATGGTACGGTTCAACATCAAACCTGAAATTGGGGTGTCCCAAAGCTTAAAACTGGAATACCTGTGCTGACTTTAGCTTCACCCTTTGCTGGGGTGGGATCTCACTCTGGTCTAGCCACAGGCAGTGAGGTTGTGGCCACTGGTTTTTGTTGTGGTTGTTTCTGAGAAAAACTCGGTTGAAGGATGTGTCAGGAGGGAGAATCTGGTCAGGTGTCCCTGCTTGTCTGTTCCACCTTCACCCATTCCCCTCCCAGCTGGGGCTCTGGGTTTTTTAAGGTGCTGGCTGCCAAATTGGGGTGCTCCAGCTCAGATCATGTCTGCACATCCAAGTGCCTGAGAGGGAAAAACCAGAAATCAGAGCTTGAGGGAAAGGGATGCAGAGAGAAGCTGTGGCTGGTAGTGATGAGAACAACAGTTCTTTAAGATATTAGAAATAAAACTGGGTTAGCACGTGAGGTTAGTAGAAAAATTATAAATATTACACTTTTTGATGGGGAAAAGTAATGCTGTGTTTAGTGTGAATGTTGTGCTGGAATTGAATGTTGAGCAGTCACTGCTGTGGTCAGACCTTTGTGCTTCAGCCCTGGTGCCTCTCACTGAAGAGGTTTAGAGAGTTAATTCAGCCAGTAATGTGTGTTTTTTACTAAGTCTTGAACTACTGAAGAGTTCCTGTGACCTGTGGCAATGCTCACCCTGTGTTACTCTGGAAAAGCAGGAAATGGGCCAGGCTGAGCACCCAGACCTGTCAGCTCCACGTGGGTCCTGGGCAAGCATTCTGAGGATTTATGGAGGCAGGATGGTGATGCACTCAGCTCCCATTGGCATGGGTTTAGGGGCAGCACATCCTTGAGAACCAACTTTTCTTTTCTCAATTAAAGAGCTCCTGAATAGGATTGATAAAAGTAACTGAGGAGGGTTTGTTTCCTTAAAATTCAGCAAGAAATCCAGCTTGGTACAGCAGCACTCTTTGGCCTGGGGATGTGCAGAACAACTGGCTGAGCCCCAGCAGAGTGTCAGCCCTCAAAATCCGGTGGTAAAACCAGGAATAATTTCCAAACAACCCTTTCCAGAAGCCTCCCTGAACACTCATTTTTGTCCTCACGCTGCTTAATGTTTGAGCAAGCTGTGATAAGGCAGAGAGTCACCGCAGCTGGAGCTTGAAATGTCACCAGGACTGGCAGAGTGGTAAATAACAAACAGGAGTGACTGCTGGTGACAGCAATTTGTATTGCTTGGCTACAAGCAGGTAATATTTCTCAGATGGCCAACTGTAAATTCCTCTATCTCAGAGCAAACAAGTCGGGCTGTAGCTCCAGGATGCTGTCTGGAGAAATCACATCTTTATGGGGCAGCGAGGAGGCAGCAGCCAGCACCAGTAAGATGATATTGTGGCCAAAGGTCTTGTGTGCTCCTTGTCTGAGCTGGCAGGTGGCTGCCAGGCTGGAGGAGGGAGGTGGCAGCCACCCTGTCCCTGCTGCCTGTCCAGGAGGGGCTGTGGGAATGCCAGAGGAGCCAGGAAGGGATGCAGGGGAAGGGGCCAGGACCTCTGTCTGCCTGACTTATCCAGGAGAATGTTGGAAGGTAAATTAATTAAGGGAATTAGTGTTGTCACAGGGAAAATAAATTGAGTAATAAAGAGTTCTTGGGTCTAGCAGGCAGAGTTTTAACAAGACCTGAAAGCTGGAAGGTGAAGCCAGGAGAATAGAGCTGAGATCTGTGGTTTCAGCACTGATGCTAGGGGAAGAGGCTGCTGCAGGTGCTGGTGGTTTCTCCACCTTTGAAAATGCCAAGTTCAGGTGTGTTTGCTCAGTGGAGTGAGTGAGGCTCAAGAAGGGATTGATTTAGGTAAGTTAGTGTGCAGCACGTCAGGCTGGAAAATCACAGGGGTCTCTTCTGACCCCAGAATCCATGAAAGCCCATCCTTTAAATGAGAGCATCTAGGGATTTGCAGATCCCGAGCATCAGTGTGACAGATTTTCTTCCAGAGGGTGACTTGCAGAGAGGAGACCTCTGTCTGGAGGGGGAGATTGCAGGGTGGGACCTTGAGCACTCAGGAAGGATGATAGGTTCTTCCTTTCCCACCATTTCCTTAAAGAATGCCCTGTATCTGTCACGGGGATGAGTTACCTCTGGGCCAGCACCAGGTACTTGGCACGGGGTGAGAAGCTCACAGGGACAGCATTGGTCCATTTTGTGGGTAATGCCTGGTTCAGGTGAGAGTTAATTTAGGTGCAGGGTTCCTTTTTCTGATAGTCATTTGCTGTATCTAATTGTGCAGAATTTAGTCAAGCTGCCAGCCAGCTCTTGGTGACCATGGTACATGAGAAATAACTCTGTCCCTGGTGAGAAATCTATGAACAGAAGAGTGAAAACTGATCAAATTCAGATTGAAGCATTAATTGTACATTGCTGGGGTAGTGGTAGGTACGAAAGCAATGTGTTTGCATGTTTATTTATATTTTGAAGTGGGAATATCCAGCTGGATGTTTACTCTGCTTTGAGGTGAGTTTGCAGGTGGGTCTGCCCATCCCATCCATCATTCGTGGATGGGGTCTGTGGGGTTGCTGGGCTCTGGTCTGTGTGGTGCTGAGTGTGCAGGATCTGTTATGGCAGGAACATTGTTTCATGTCCCTTTAATATGTGTGTGTATCTATATATATATCTGTATCCACCTGTGTACCTGTGTATCTACCCCTGTATCTAATGCACTGAGATCTGTCATCTCTATCTCTACTTAAATATATCTTTACAGAGGTCTATATCTGCTGGATTTACGATGGGTTTTTAGGTCTAGAAGTCGAATATGTTAAAAAACAGTGGCAAAGAAAACAAGGAGTGGAAAAATGTCAAACTGACAATGTTGATTGGTTTATTTGGCTTCTTGAGGTGTCCCTGTGCTGTCTGATCTCTGGGAGAGGAGCTGGAGCAAAGCAGGAATTTGTTGGTGCAATTAAAAGCAGGACAGTGAGATGGGCTCACATGGTAACACAGCCTGTGAATTAAGGACATTTAGATGTTTGGCTTTGTATGATTTAGCTCAAACAAACAAACATTAATCTCATTACTCAAGCAAATGGAATAAACCTTTAAGGCACTTAAACCGTGCCGATGGTAGGTGTCTGTCAGAGCAGTGACACCCATTTCTGCACAGGACATCTCCTCCTGTGAGTAGCTTACTCCTGGGTGTAAGTGCTCACAGCACGGGCAGCTGCTCTGGGGCTGCTGGAAGGGTGCCCCAGCTGCTCCTGAGCTGGTCCCACTGGGATCATCAGTCCAGCTGCTGGCCCTGCAGACACCCCAACAATGCCACCGTGTCCAAACGCAGCCCTGGGGCTGTGCCCCTTCCCTGGGGAGCACATCCAGTGCCCCACCACCCTCTGGGGGCAGAACCCTCTCCTGATAGCCAACCCAAACCTCTCCCAGCACATCCTCCTGCAGTTTGGGAATGGCTTGGCGCCCCAGCTGCTCCTGAGCTGGTCCCACTGGGATCATCAGTCCAGCTGCTGGCCCTGCAGACACCCCAACAATGCCACCGTGTCCAAACGCAGCCCTGGGGCTGTGCCCCTTCCCTGGGGAGCACATCCAGTGCCCCACCACCCTCTGGGGGCAGAACCCTCTCCTGATAGCCAAGCCAAACCTCTCCCAGCACATCCTCCTGCCGGTTGGGAATGGCTTGGCCTGGCTGGCAGAAGGTGAGAGGTGTTGCTGCCAGGCACTGCTCCCCGTGCTGGCATGAGTCAGCCACGTCGCTGTGTTACTCCTTCATCCTTGTATCATAAAAGATGGGATTGCAAAGGTCCTCGTGGGGAATGTAATAAACCCCCGTGCTGCTGTCACACACAGCCCTGTTTTCCTGTGTGCCACGTCCTTCCATCGCTCTCAGAGTGTAATGGATGTGACAAACCTCAGCCTGGAGACGTTGGGGATTTTCTTTTTAAGTTCCTGTGGACTGCACTTTCTTTAGAGGAGAATGGAAGAATTTTATTAACTTGGACGTGCCAAGCTAGCCCAGGAATTTTCTGTTGTCTTTCAATTGGATTTGTTTGGGCTTTGGTTAGGCAGGGAAATGACTGAACTACATGTCATGTTTATAAGATCAAGAGTACCTTGCTATTTTCACACAGATCTCTTAATAGAGATTAAACACAAAATAAAGCAGAATGCATCAACAGTGTTATTCCCATAAGCAATATTGTAACTTGTATGCAGTGTAATTATATTTTGTACACTTGCCAATTAAGCAGTTACGCTTTAGAGAAAAATTACTTTCAAGAGATGGAAGAAAAGTATTGCAGTAAATCAAATAAAATATACATGTGTTAGAGGGTTTTGTGCATGCAGCTGAAATGTTAAAATTTCCTGCTGTGTTCAGGTTGTGGTGTGCATAATGATGCTCCGTGTCCAGTAGCTTTTTTTAGTACTTGAAAATAGCAGATAGAAGGAAGAAAAAGGCATGAAAAATACATTGATTCCTGGGCTAGGTATATACTAGGTAAAGCTGAGATGTTCAGTGGGTCCTGACCTCCTTCCTCTCTGCTGCTGAGCTCCTGCCAGGCACCCCTGCCCCACAGCAGGACAGGCACCCCAAGGTCTGGGGCAGCCACCCCACAGCTCATGGTCACTGCAGCCACTGCTGCTCCACAGACTCAGGGAATCCCAGAATGGTTTGGGATTCAGGTTAAGGGACCATAAAGATCATCCCTGCAATGGGCAGGGACACCTTCCACTGTCCCAGGTGCTCCCAGCCCCAGTGTCCAGCCTGGCCTTGGGCACTGCCAGGGGTCCAGGGACAGCCACAGCTGCTCTGGGCACCCTGTGCCAGGGCCTGCCACCCTGCCAGGGAACAGTTCCATCCCAAAATCCCATCTAAATGTCTCATCATCACCCCCATCTCCACCAGTGCTGTGGGGTTTCCAGGATGCTCCAGTTTCTGGCCAAAGTCAGAGCTCAGCAGCCCCAAAACCTCCCAGAACCTGAAGGCCTTTTGTGTTCTTTATCTCTTCCAAATCCCATCTAACTGCTGTGAGTTTCCCTGGTGCACCATATCTTTCCCTGCTGGCTGGTGCAGAAGAAAAGGGCACTTGGAAAATTGATGTTTGGCTGTGACTTCAGTGACCATCCTTTGGAATCTTGGATACCCTCAGCACTTCATATCTGCTCTACGGGGTCGTGCAGGTGTTGGCTTGTGTGAGTGATGCCATGTTCAAGGGCAACAAGCTCAGTGTCAAAACCCTGAAATAACCTCCATGAAAGTGTGCCCAGAAACTCTGGTAATTCCCTGGGAATTACAGGAAACTCTGTAAAGTCATAAGGAAGTTACCAAGGTACTGATACTTGCTGAGCAGGCACAGAATCAGTCCAATAGCTGTTTAATTATTTTTCCTAATGTAAACTTTGTGCAAGGGGAGTGTTAGGGAGTTAAAACTGCTGATAGAAATGATACAAGTTTTTTTTTATTGCACTTTATTTCAGGGTTTCAAAACATTTTGAAGAGCATCAGGTTAAATGAGCTGGCCAAGACTATGGTCAACTTGGATGGGGCTTGGAGCAACCTGGTCTAGTGGAAGATGTCCCTGACCCTGGAAGGGGGTTGGAAGATGATCCTTAGCCCCCTCCCAACCCAAACCATTCTGTAATTCTGTGTTGTGTGTCTAAAATGGATGAGAGCCCTGTGGCTCTTGCTCCCCATCAGCTCTGGGAGTCTCTGTGTAAGATCTCTTATTTCCTCTGAATCACTCAATGAACGTTTACATCTGGAAATCGCAGCATTTCTTTAAAAATAACTTTCCATCATACAGAATCAGGAATATATCACTTGAATTGCATCAAACAAATATATCAAAGTAAAAAAACAACCCTCAGAAAACTGAGGTAAGGTCTTCTGGTAGGGAAGTACTGCAGACACTTCTGAGTTGTGGCTGGTGGCCTGGTGACCATCCCTCCCTTGCCAAAAGCCATGGGATGGGTCAGGCTCTGGGATCTGGGATCTTCTCCTGCTTCCCTGCATCAGCACAGGGCTGCAGCCTGGGCTTGGAAGGCTTTCCTCTCGTTGTAAAGTGTGCTGTGCAGGGGAATGAATGTGAAATGTGAAACTTGTCAGCAGTTTAATGGAGGTCCTCCTTGGAGGATACATCATTGTTTGTAATCCCCTTTTACCTGAAGGGTGTAACCAGCCAGAGCATTGTCTCCTGTGATGTGCATCTTTCCCCAAACTAGCTAATTAAAAAACCACTTTCCAAGTGGCTCTGCTGTCCCTTGCAGAGCTCTGTAACGCACAGGCAGTCCTGTAGGTCAGATGAGGGAATCCAGGTGTTTGTTTTTGGGGTGTGGCTGCCTTGGGGAGGCACAGGGCTGGCCAGGGGGTGCTGCTGGAGCTGTGTGAGCAGGGCTCTCTTCAACACCCCGGGCTCCCACACCTGCAGCCTTTGGAATGAGCTGGGTGTCCTCTAGGTGCCCATGTCCTGACTGGGAATGGCTGAGCCTGACTGGCCTGGTTTATGGTTTCTCTGTTTCAAACATGCACATTTTCAAATGTGCAGGTTTGAAGCAAGAAGGCGTTTACGTGGAAAAATTTGTCATGGGGGTTTTGTTTGAAGATGACAAACTAAAGCAATGAAATAAAAGAAAATAATGTAGAGTAGGGTTACCAGCTGCCCTCCAGCTCTGTTTTCCTGCACCCTGCCTTGAAGCATCACATCCCCATATGGGTTGTGGCAGCTTCTGCCTTCCCCAGCTGCGCTCTGGGGAGGATGAGGATGCTCTTGGGCAGGCTCCACTCACCTGCTGGGATTGCTGTGGGGTTCCATTCCCCTCCCACTGCATTTCCACTCCCTGGTGGGTCCCTTACCCCCTCCCCTCTGACCCTGTCCCTTTGCTGTGTTGGATGCACGCGGATGCTGTCGGGGCTGGTGTTGCTCCCCTCCAGCCCTGTGCCTCTGCATCCTAAGGAGGCTGGCAGCCAGAGCAAGTTTATTTCTGGGGGTTTATTTTCAGCCTGATGCTGCTGGCCCTGCTGTTGGTGCTGGCCATCACTCCGTGATCTGATGGTGACGCAGCAGGGCCGTGGCTGTGGGTGGGATTGTTCCCCTGGGGCATCATCCCTGACCCCCATCCCAGTGGGAATCACCACCAGGCTCTGTTATTAGCCACAGCAAGCAGGAGTGGTGAGGATGTGCTGAGATTTGGAAGTGCTGAGGTTTTGGAAGTGCTGAGGGCTAGTTATAGGACAAACTGCAAATTTCGTGGAAGGTTAAGTAAATGTTCACCCCACATTGTCCTGGGTGTTTACGTTTTGTGAAGGTTTCTTGCCTCTCTGTTGACTTTGTCACAGATTAATTCCTGGATTTATTTGTAGCTACATTGCTTCCAGCAAGTTTAGGGGAATTGTCCCGGTTCTAGAATAATCTATTTTTTTTATATCATGCACTTTGTAGCCTTGAAAACTGTACTATGAGTCATACTAATAAAAAGTGAGTCTAAATTGGATTTGGCATAATTTTTTTTACCAGCCTAGCACAAAAAGGCCAACCTTCTGCTCAAGATGCAGGACTTTGGTCAAGTTGAAGAGTTTCCTTGTTGTACCTTGGGTTTATCAATGGCTCATAACCTTTCCTCCTCTCTTTCCCCACCATCCCAAGCCTTTCTGATATTTTAATTTGAGAAGAAATAAGCCAAGGTATGCTCTGAGTGTAAGGAGATGATTATCATAACAGAATAATTACGTTTGGGTACTTGATTTGATTTGTTAGCTGGAAGATTAGTCAGAAAGCAGAGAAGAAAATGAATGCATTGTTGACTGCAGGAAGTTATTTATGAATTTTTACTTATGTTTAAAGGAATTCCCCCTGTGACTTAAGTAGCAGTGCGATTTACGGCCTCTCACGTTGGCTAGCTGAATAAATAAATAGAATAAAGACAGGAAGAATAAAATGAAATGGTACCAGGTTTTGTGGGTGTAAAGTTTCTGTTGTGGAATGCAGGAAGCGATGGCTTTCAAAAACCCAACTGGACAAATCAACAAAAATAATGCCCGTGTTGCACCAAGAGAATGAAATCCTGGCATGTTTTGCATTAATTACAGTGTGGCAGGAGAAATGCTTGTGTACTCACACACTCTGTGTGGAGTTTGTGTTATGGTTCTGTAATTTTTTCCATAACTATCTTAAGGTATTGTTCCTTCCATGACCACTTCCCCCATTCCTGCTCCCACAAATCGAGCAAACAGCATGATCCAGGAGGGAGGGATGGTGTCTGTGCTGGACACCTGACACTGGGAGCTGCTGGTGCTGTTTATTGTGGTGGAGAGGGAGGAGGATGGAGGTCTGCTGGCTTAGGAAACGCTCAAGGAGTGAAGGGGCTGCGTGGGAGTGGGGATGGGTTTGGGCAGGACCAACACCTGCAGAGGGGACTTTGCAGTTGTCATTGGAAAGCTCATGCTGGGAATTGACAGAAAGCAGTCTGAGAGGAGCCAGTGTGTCTGCTGCTGCTGCTGTCACAGCAGACAGGGGGTTGATCTGGCCCCTCTGTGGGCTGGTCTCCCGAGATGTGCCCGGGTTACTCTCATGGCAAAGCAGAGCCTTCCCAAGGAGGCTTTTAGCACCAAGCGTGGTTATCACTTGACTGTTAAATCTTGTCACTCCATACTTGGTGTTTTTAAGTCGTGTCCTGGGTCAGCAGGGTGCAGTAAAGTGGAAATAAAGGCAAACCTCCTGCTCTGGCTCAGAAGGGCGCTGGTGACGAGTGCGCTGATTCTGTCAGAGGGAATCAGGGATGTTCCTGCGCCTCGGAGCGGGGATGGGAGGCCAGGCTCCGCTCTCTGCCACGCTGCCGTGGTGATGCTGATTTACACCAGCTGCTGACATGCTCCAAAACTGTGTTTCAGAGTAGCTCAGATGTGGATCAGACTCGCTGTGCTTTTGGGAAGCCCACCAGGCAGATCTCCTGCCTTTCCAGGTGGCATGTCCTGCACTGGCAGAGCTTGGGAAAAAATAAAAATAAAAATAAAGCCAGACAGAAAGCAGCCTGCTGACACCTCCCAAGGCTGCCATTCATGGGTATTAAACCTTCAGGGAAAGGTGTTCTCATGAGGAATGGCCTGCCTGCAAATGCTGCATGCACGGTGTTTGGTGGTTGGTTCCTCCACTCATTCCTTGGAAAGAAAGGGAGTCCTGCCTGAAGCCCAGACCATTTGTTTTTATTGACAAAACCTGTAGGGAGACCTTATGGAGGTTTGGAAAGTAGTGTGGACTGATTTATGCATTAAGAAAGCTTAATTCTTGTGCTCCCCAGCAATCCAAAGGGATTGGTGGGACTGGACTCCACAAACCAAGGACACAACCAGCGCTGAGCTGGTCCCATTTACATCTCAGGTGTTTGGTTGCTCTTGTGTCTGTGTGTTACCACGTGTGAAAGCAGCTGGGTACGCCACAAACCAAGGACACAACCAGCGCTGAGCTGGTCCCATTTACATCTCAGGTGTTTGGTTGCTTTGTGTTTGTGTGTTACCACGTGTGAAAGCAACTGGGTACACTGAGAAGCAGAGACAGAACACAAATTCCTTGCTATGCCTACCCTGCAGATGAGTCTTGGTCAAGGACCACTTGCCGAGTGCAAGGAATGGGAATAACACTGCCTCAGCTAGCCAAAAGATTCCTTGGTGTTTGTGGGAGCAGGGAAAATGGTTTGGATGGCATGGAGAAGGTGCTGTGCTGTCAGGTGCTGAGTGCCCTCACCTGGGAGGATGATGTCATGTCCTTCAAGGGGCTCTGTGAAGAAATGAGCTTCCCCGTGTGGTGTGAGTTTATCCAGGTGTGAGGGTGTCAGGCAGGATCTCCTCTGGTGGCCCAGCCCTCCTGGCTTCTGCAGGAGATGTGATTTAGGAGAGGAGCTCTTAGGGGCAGTCTCTCATAGTTGAGAAACCCCTGAAAATGGATGTGCTTTCCTACAGTGTTCAGCTTTCCCTGGCTGTACTTAAAGAACGTTTCTGACACTGATCATCAGTGTGGTGTCAGCAGAAGGTATTGACAGACCCATGAGCCAGAGAGCAGCTGCTCTCCGAGGGATTGGGTATTGATATTTATGTCACGAGTTCCAAGCTCATCTTTGGGAATCCCCAGAAATCTTGGTCACCCTTTGCACTGGTTGGTGGAGGGAAGGAAGGGCACTGGTGGAAAATTGCTTTGTTCCCCCTCACACACTGAACCCACCAGTGTGGTTTTTTTCCATGGTGGATGGGTAGGTGTTGGAGGATTTTTAAGCACTGGGTATAAGCTTGAAGACAGCCAGATTTGGTGGTGGTGGTGATTTATGTCGCAATGGCTGTGCTGTAATTGGCTGTGTTATGCACCAAAAGTTGAGAGAGCATTAGAATAAAATCTTTCAATAACATACAACAAATTCTCTTCATTAAGGAGTAACTATTGTGTATGTTGTGTTGAGTAATTATAGTATACAAGGTAGATTTGATACAGGAATTGTAGCTTAATCTCCTGCTCTTCATTATGTTTTTCCTTTGGAGGTAGCAAGAAATGGGAGGTATATTTTATTTTCCAGTTTGAATGTACTTGGTCAGGATGGCCTTGCTTTTAATGTTGCTTCACAGGGGAGAATTTACAATGGGGATTTCCATTAATGCTAATGAGAGTTGTGCCTGTGCACTTCACTGACCTGATGACAGAGGGGAAGAAATAATCATTAAATTCTTTGTCTTTTAAAAAAAATTAAATGACCCTAAAATGTCCAGTATGTCAGCGGGGAGCAATTGGGAATGGGAGCTGCCATCAGTGCTGCACTTGATCATTCACTGGTAGAAAAGGGAAAGGAAAAACAGTCCAGAAATGCATTCTAAGTGGGGTAAATAGTGAATAATCTAAGGATAGATATTGTGATTATAAAACAAAACATACAGGTTGCTCCTGTAAAGTTGTTGGAAATGAGTTGCAGTGGGTTTTCTTTATGTGTATGATTAACACACTCTCCCATTTAAAGCCATTAGGGGTAGTGCTGCACTTGATTTAAAGTAAGTGCAGTTAATATTTTCAGTTATAAATTTCAGGCATGCTGGTAAGAAATCATCAAAAAGTACAATTCTTCATGTAGAGGGGGCACAAATCCATCTTATTGCCCCTAGAGAAGAAGAGGTTCTTCTCCTGCAGCTGGATTTTGCTGGTTGGGAAGGGCTGGTTGTGTGCTGGGGAATTGGAGCGAGCACAGAGTTAATGGGAGCTGTTGTGACACATCTTTTGTAGGGGAGTCTATCGAAAGGGAGTGAGGAAAGGGCTATACCTAATCAGTATAAATGTCAGTAGCATATTTTAATAAATTCTTGATTTTGCTTGGACTGTTTGCAATTGCATATTTAAAAGGAATCTGCCATCCCCTTTCGAAGGTATGTGACATTTAAAAGATCTGTAAAGAAGATTGGTTTGACAGCTTCAAATTACATTTGAAAGAGTTTTTTCCTTTCAAAACAGAAAATGAATACTTCCTATTCTAAATGTCACTGCAGAGACATAAACATGTTTAATCAAATTATATATTTAATTTATGTAAAACGTAATTTTTTATTCATGCAAGAGACTCACTTGTTACATTTATACCATCTCCAAAGCTTGGGAAAGTTGGTGAACTGATGAATCTCTTGAATAAATCACCGCTCAGCAGTTTTTCAGATCCTTCCAAAATAGCCTTTGGCTTGTTGTTGGCTCTGCCACATCCAGCTGGGGTTGCCATTCTGCCTTGATTAGCAGAGCTGAGGGGTTGGCTGGGTCTCTCCAGGGTGGAGGGAGCAGCTCCCCCCGAGGAGCTGGTGTGGTTGGAGTGGTGCTGGTGATGGGTTTGTCCTCCTGCACGGTTATTGTGGTGAGCCAAAGGGAGGAAGCTGCTGGGCCAAAGCTGTGAAGCTTCTCTCCGGGGAAAGGAGAAGCTGTGGGATGTGGTGCTCTGCACTCCAGCTTTCACAGTGTGTCGGGGGCAGGTCTGTGAAGCAGCCCAGCAGGTCTCCAGGAGATGAGGAGCTGTGGCAGGAGCAGGCTGAGGAGCAGGATGCTGCCCATGCTGTGCTGCTGTGCAGGTCTCCAGGAGATTAGGAGCTTTGGACAGGAGCAGGGTACTGCCCATGCTGTGCAGGTCTCCAGGAGATAAGGAGCTCTGGCTGCTGGCAGGAGCAGGATGAGGAGCAGGGTTCTGTGCTGCTGAGCAGATCTCCAGGAGATGAGGAGCTCTGACAGGAGCAGGTTGAGGAGCAGAGTGTTGCCCATGCTGTGCAGGTCTCCAGGAGATGAGGAGCTCTGGACAGGAGCAGGTTGAGGATCAGGATGCTGCCCAGGCTGTGCAGGATCTCTCTGGAGCTGCCCCCTGCCCATCTCTGCCCCTGCCAGCAGAGCCTCTCCCAGGCTGGGGCTGGCAGTGCATCGTGGCGCTTCCAGGGCAGGCTGCTTCTCAAGGAAGGACCTTGAGCAGCAATCCTGGGCAAAAACAAAACAAAGGGGACTGCTGTCCCAGCCTGCTGTCACCAGCTTGTGTGTCATCAGCTGGGGTCACCCAGCTCAAGATGGATGGGCATCCAGTGCCCATCCTTGGGCTTTCCTGCTGAGAGAGGAAGCAGTGGAACAGGAATCAGTGTCAACAAAGAAAACCAGGGAATCCAGCGATTTTGCTTTGTTCCTGTTTTCATGTCTGGAAGCTGCATGGGTTTGCTGGGCAAGTAGAGCTGCTGAACTCATGCCTGGCCCAGAAGAGGTTGGGACTGTGAGGTTGTTCCTGCCCTGGTGTGAGTAGAGCAGGCCTTGGCAAACCTTTGAGGCTGCCCTGTTGTGCTGCTGCTGTGTCTCTGGGGGATCGGGCAGCCCGTGGGTGAGCTGGAGGCTGCTGTGCAGGTTCTGAAAGCCAAGAGGAGCTCAGGGTATAGTAATGTTTCTGGAAGCATCCTCTGAAGGGGGTCAGAGCAGGTCCTGCAGCTCCTGTGCCACGTCCTGGGCTGGCAGTGGAGCAGTTTGCTGGGACATTGGCCTTGGTTTATACTTGGTTTATACAAGACCACTGTCTTGGCGGTGGTGCCATCATTTCCCATTTCTTGACCTCATCAAGAACTGCAGGTAGTAATTCTGGTTTAACTCTTCACTGATCAGGGAAAAGCCACAGTTAATTGCAGCTCTCAGGCTGTGCTCCACTGCCAGGCATGTCTGCTGGAGGGCAGGCCTAGACTAACACAAAAGCTTGGGGTACATCAGAGTCTGATGGTTTATTTGGTAGATTCCTGTGTACTCTGGAAGGTGCCTCTGTGCACAAGCACACTCAGCATGGATGCTGGAGGAGAAAGTTCAGAAGCCTGAGAGTCCTCAGGTAAATCCATCTTCCAGCAGAAAAACTTGCCAGGCATCGTTCATCTAAGATACCTCATGTTCTCAACATCTAAAACTTCTCTGTCCTCCTCATGCTCCAGCAGGTGTATTTGTATGTGATTATTCATGTAGGATGTGGCCAAGCCAGGGGACCTTAAAAGAGAGTCTTAAATCAGTCCTGCTCCATGTAGATGTTGTGGCTGTCTCAGCTCTGCCCATCAGGCCTCCCTTGAAAAAGGACATTTTTCTTGGGTAAACACAAATATGTGAAAGAGTTTGGATCTTTCAGCTCTCTTTTTTTTCTTTTTTTTTTCTTTTTTTAAATAGCAAGAGGGGTTGAGCGCATGAAGTGATATTGACAAAGCTATAATTTCACTAATTAGCCAGCTGTCATCTGTATGGAAAATGACAGGGAATATTTCTTTCCTGGTGTGTAGTTTACTTAGGAGGGAAAATGTCTCTCTCTGAAGGTACACGGGAACTTTCAGTTTGCTAAAAGCACTGAACGTGCCAGACAGGGGGAGGCATTTGACACCTCATCCCTCCAAGTGTCCAAGGCCAGGGTGGATGGGGCAGGGAGCAGCTTGCTCTGGGTGAAGATGTCCCTGCTCACTGCAGGATGGGGTGCACTAAGCAGCATTTAAAGATCCCCTCCAACCCACACTCTTCTATCATTCTGTGTGCATTTTTTGGGATTCCAGAAGGAGCTCCTGAGTGCACCCCCAGCATTGGCCTGATACCAGAATGTGCAGGAGATAAGAGAGGGGTTTTGCTTTGCACCTGCTGGTGTAAAATTTCCTGATTTTCTCCTTCTCTGGGGTCCTGAAAGCATCTTACTCCAGGGTGAGGGACACCAGGCTGCCAAGTGGTGGGTTCAAAGTGTGGTCTGAAGGGTTTGTCCTCTGTCTCTATCCTTGCATCAGTCTGGAGCTGAAACTGAGGCTGGCCAGATGGATCCAGAGTGTATTTTGTATTTATATTTTGTTTCATTAAAAAAAAAAATAAAAGCCTTGAAAATAGCAATATTTATAGTTCAGACACAGTAGATTGGTGTGGAGATTTTGGACAACAAAGAGTAGCAAACAGTAGAGATTTCCAGTGTTCCTCCTTTATGTTGTAGGGGAAGTGCACAGTCTATAGTGTTTTTATTACCCATTTCACCATGAAATATGTTGCAACATTAAGTTGTATATTTCCATTGAAATATATGGCAGGAATAAAATTCCAGATAAAAGGTAACTATTTGACATTCTGTATAGTTGTTGTCACGCTGTTAAAATAACACATTGACTACTAACTTGATACGAGGCAAAGATGAAGAGGAAGCTGTGTCAGCAGGAATTTCTGAGGAGCTCTCTAGTACCAACAGTGCTGCCTTCCCTCGCTGTCCCCTTCCCTTGGAACTGCAAAAGCAGAGGTTGCCCTCAAATATTAACATCCTGAGAACTTCAGTGAAATAATCCACCCTACCTGTTTGTCTTGGTTATCTTCCTAGCAGTGTCATTGTTCTTGAAAGAGATAAGAAAAACTGCCTAACCCCCAACAGATGGCAAAAATAGAATACATGCTTATTTTACAAGCCAGGACACTGTTTCAAAAGAAAATATACTTGCAGTACATTTCGGCAAAATGTAATGTTTAAAATTTGTTTTCACCCTGCATGGGCTCTGCTGTAGAGAGTTCCAATCTAAAATTAGAAGAAAGTGGAGGCAAAGTGCAGTTAGCTAAGTTAATAAGATTTCAGGAGATTGCAGTGCCTCACTGGCCAAAGCCCTAATGCTGTAGAGGGTAGGATTATCCCAACTGAGTCAGCTAAATTAAAATAATTTTAATTTAATTTTTAATTCAATTTTGATGTTGCAGTATATGTTTTATCCATCTGATGTAATTGCTGTCTTTAAAGCTTTTGGTGGCCCTGCCATCAATGGTCTTTGTCCCTTGGCAGGACCTGTGCTCAGTGCAAAGCACTCATGGCAGAGGTTACACAGAGCAGCTGTGGCTGCCCCTGGATCCCTGGCAGTGCCCAAGGCCAGGCTGGACAGGGCTTGGACATCAACACTATTTCCAAGGTGATTCTCTATTAAAATACTGTTAAAAATGCTCAGGGACTAAGTGGTGGGTAGTGGTGCATTGCCCCAGCAGAAGTGCTGCTCTCTCTGATCCTTTGGCCATCCCGTCTTGGTGGTGGCAGGACCCACCCTGAGCTGTGCCAGCATCATTCTTTTGGCAGCTTGGAGTGTTCTTTCCTACCCACAGCCTGTGCATCACACTGTGTGTGCCCTCCTGTGGGCATGTCCCCAGTGTCCCCCCTCCCACTGCCCATTCCTGGGGTGGCAGGAGGTGTGTGCCCTCCTGTGGGCATGTCCCCAGAGTGTCACCCCCTCCCACTGCCCATTCCTGGGGTGGCAGGAGGAGGTGGATCAAGCCCAGCGTCCTGGGGTTCCTGTCTGAGCATCCAGGTGCTGCACAGCATTTTGACACTTGGGTTTTACTTAATTTTTTACACCTGGGGTTTCTCTCTGTGCTTTGAAGTTTCTGGGCTGCACTGGAGCTCCTGTTTGTGTGCCAAGGTGTGGTCCCAAAGGAAGGAGGAGTGTCCCAGCTCTGCTCCTGGGAAAGTTAAACCCATCCTGCTGCAGAGCCCTGCCTGGGGAACCTACTGTAAGCAGGAGCTGGTATTAAAAGCTCCTGGAGATAACACTTGTGGCAATCTAGCAGCAAAATGGAATAGCTTGGTAGTAAATTAGATTTTTAGTCAAATAGAAAAAAAAAAAAGTTCATTTTCCATTGCAATGGCAAACTTGGTTTTTTTGCACAATGTGTTATTTCTTCGCTTTTCATACACACGTTTCCCGTGCTATTTATAGATTTACATGTGTGCAACTTGAAACCAGTCAGTTTGAAATGTTCTAATCTCAGATTTTCCATAAACATTCCTGCCTGTAGTGAGACCCCTGTGCACCGAGTTTATGAAAACAATCCCCTCTGGGCAGAGATTTTTCTAATTCCCTGAATATAAGGGGAGAAATTTATAATGAAGTGTTGGTAGGACCTTTGGTATAATGTTGTGAATATTCCTGTCTACAGACATGAGAAGGATTTCCTCTCAAGCCTTTTGCTGCATAAAGGATAATTTCACATTCATATCATTGTTTTTGTAACTAAATTTCATGGAAAACGTGCTTTTAAATATGTGAAGAGTTCTGCTGTGACAACATATACTTAAAATGCCTCATTCAATGTGAAGAATTACTGCAAAATAATTGATTCTGCTCAAATGTCTTCTCTTAAGCAGGTTTAATGTTTGGTATAAGAGGCCTTGTGGAGTGTTATTTCAGACATACACACAATAACATTAAGTTATTTGGCTTTCTCCCCATATGTTAATACTTAAAGTCTGGCCTGATAGACATTAATGTTATTAAAGGGCTTTGCAGGGGAGGCCATTGCATCACTGCTGCTGTAATCATGACAAGTGTGGGATGTGCAGGTTGGGAACGCCAGGAGCTCTCACAGAATCACAGGGGGCTTAGGTTGGAAGGGACCTTAAAGATGATTTACTGACACCTCCCTGCCATGAGCACACACACCTTCCACTGGATCAGGTTGCTCAGAGCCCTGTCCAGCCTGACCTTGAATGTTTCCAGGAAGAAGCAGCCACCGCATCTGGTCTTGCAGCCTGGCAGATCACGAAAAATCAGCTCATGTCCTCGGGTGCTGCCAGTGCAGAAGCACTGTTTTCCAGGCTGCTGGTCAGGTAAATAATGAAAAAAATCCAGGCTGTGTCCTGGGCTGTCCTTATGAATCAGCTGTGGATTTATTCCCAAGTCCTTGGTGGCTTCCAGGTATTTTGTTGTGTGAAGTTTCCTCTTTCTCCTGGTGTTTTTTATTTCTGACAGTATGTTAACAAGTTTTACTGTCCCTCTGAAATGTTTAATGTAACAGGGGCAGTGAGGAGAGTGTCTGGTCCACAGAGCCTCTCTGGAAGCTGCTGGCATTCCCATCATCTGTGATGTGTGCCTGCAGTGTCTGAGGTGCTCAGAGTGCCCCTGGCAGTTCTGGGCCCATGGAAAGGGGTGATATGGAAAAGTGAGGAAAGCCTGAGCATCCTGGCAAACCCCTGGCAGTGAATCCATGGGAGAGCTGGGCTGCAGCCTGCACAGGGCTGATCCCACCATGGGTTTGCCTCTGGGTGAGGTTGTGGTGATCTAATTCCTTCTCTTGTGGCAACTGATGTATCAGACTTGAACTTCCTTGGGAGTCCCAATGGACAGGAATCCTAAATGCAGTCTTGATGCTATTCCCACCTTTCTGGAGTCAGCTTCAGAAGAATTTGGCTGTATCTGACTGGAACAGGACCACGGCTTGGTCACTTCAGCACCTCTTCAGCCTGCTTTCAACAGCACTTAGAAAATGTTAATTGAAAACAGCATCTGTGCATCTTACCCCAGGCTCCACTTCTGCACTCCCTGAGTGCTCCAAATTACTGCTCCTATCTCCAGGGGCTTCTGCTTGCACAGGGATGCTGGAGGAGGGTGTGCTCAGAGAACCTTTACAGTAATTCAGCTCCATAATCATGTGAAGAGGTCAAACTGGGATCTCTGGGTCTGCAGCCGTGACTTGGTGCTGCCAGTGCCCAAAGCAGATTCTTTCTGTTGCTTCCAGGGTTATTTTTTCGCTGTCGTTTATTGCTCTCCTCAGGGACTTTTCACAAGGGCATGTAATGATAGGACTGGGGGAATGGCTTCAAGCTGGATGAGGGTAGATTCAGATTAGATATAAGGAAGGAATTGTTCCCTGGGAGGGAGGTGAGGCCCTGGCACAGGTGCCCAGAGAAGCTGTGGCTGCCCCTGGATCCCTGAGAGGATTGTGGACACCAGGACTGTCCAAGGCCGGGTTGGATGGGGCTTGGAGCAGCCTGGTGTTATGGAAAATGTCCCTGCCCTGGCAGGGTGCTGTAGGTAAATGATCTTTAAGGTTCCTTCCAACCCAGTCCAATCTGTGATTTTGCGTTTCTGTGATTTTTAGGGTGACCTAAAGGAAAGGGTCTGTAATTTTGGTTCTAAAGTGTATCTCCCTTGGCAAAGAGAACCTCAGAATTGCTTACCTGCCTTTACCTGTTCAGAAGACATCTCCTTCCTCTAAGCTGAATCTGAAGACAGCTTTTAAAAGGTATTTCTCTCATGACAAATGATTTTCTTGGCACCGAGTGTTCTTCCCTTCTGCACTGATGCTGCCTCTTTGGTTTCCTTCTCCAGCATCCCCGCTAGCTGCCAGGCTCCAGGTGCAGCCCAAAACCTGATTTTTGGATGCTAAAATCCTTGCATCAGGTGTTTGAAGTATCCATGGCAAAGGGCCCCCTGGAAGGAAAGGTTTGCAGCAGGAGCTGGGAGAGATCCGTAGCCATGGCACTGCTGCTGTAACGTGGTGTGAAATCCTGTACCCCCACATGACATTTGGGGAAAAACGAGTGATGCAGCAAACTGACATTTCCCCCTTGGTGTTTGCTGAGTCCCTTCTGTACACACTGAAGCGTGGCTGCTGCTGGGAAGGCGAAGGGGGTGGGAAAATAATAATAATAATAATGATGGAAAAATGATGGCTTGGAAGAGGTAGAAGAACACAGGGTGCTGTTGAGGGGGGAGAGGAGGAGTTGGGAAGATCATGCCAGACCCTTCTGTTGAAGGAGACCCCATCTGCAATTCCCAGCCTGGGGGGATTGTCCTTCCCAGGGTCACATCCCAGCCTGAGGTGCTGCCCCCAAACCTGCCCAGGTGGGCTTCCCCAAAGTACTGAGCTCCAGTATTTCCACCTCAGACACCAGATCTGGAGAGAGGAGGTGGAGATGGCTGTGCCAGCCAGGAATGGCACTGGGAATGGCACCATGCTCCTCCTGTCCTCTGCCCCTCCTCAGGCATGGCAGTGCTGCTGGCTGCATCACCTCGTTCCGCACTGCCTTTGCAGAGAAAGTGCAGTTTTATTGAGCATTAGGATTGAATCCTTAACTGACTAATCAATTTTAGTAGTAAGTTAAAACGCCTGGTATTAATGGACAACTGCAACCATTAATCAGGGTTACAGTAGATTAACAGTTGTCAGCATTTATGCTGATGCTGGACGGATTGCACTCGCCAATTCCATATTTTTCTGGTCGTGGAACACTCTAGCTTTGCTCCTATTGATTATTTTCTCCCTTCCTGAGCTCTCCTTTGGAATCACAAGCCTAACCCACATTGGTATATGCCTGTTTGCACACTTAGTTTCATGTCAAAAGAGATGGAAAAGGTTCATTTGTTCAACTATTTGACTGTTTAATTTGATGGAGGATGTGGCTACACCAAGACAGAGTGTGTTTAATGAAACTATTTAACCATCTCTGTCAGCTCCAGGAATCGCAAGGCGTTAGTAAAATATGATTCAAGGAGTTTGGGGGAGGTAAATAAGAAATACTCTTATGATTCACTTACAAAATCCATCTTGTTTTCTGTGTTTTATCACAGTAAGCAGTTTTTTAAAGTCAGTGAAGCAATCTCTTTTTGTTTAAAACCAACCAAAATAGAAACAGGTCTTAAACCTTCCTTGGTTTTGTGAGCATTCTTCCTTGGAACATCCATTTTATTGGGATATTTTTCAGATTGAAGCTTGGATTTCCTAAAATCTTTTTAGTCCACAGTCTTCAATTAGCTGATTACTATAGATTATATTCATACACTGGATACCTCATCAAGCTGTCTAATAGCTGGATCATATTGATTGTCCTTCAATTAATCACAGACCCTATTTTCATTTATCAAACCTAAAATACATGTAATTAACTCTGAAGTGATATAGCTCACCGTAAAGTGATTTTGCTGCTGCTGTGGAGATAACTCACTAGATTATACTAATAGGAAATGCAAGTTGAAATTAAATTAATGGTATCGTGTCCATCACAGAAGAATAATTAAAAACGTAAAGCAAATGACTTTCAGTGAGGAATCCTTTGTAAGAGCAGATGCAGATGTTTGTTTTTCTTATTTACACCTTGGGGTCTTGCCATCCTTGAGCTTTTGAACAATTGCCATCAAGTTTCCCAGAGGAGATGCCAGAAATGTCCCTGGTTTCGCAACAGGAAGGGAGAGGGGACTGAGAAGGTGCAGAGTGAGTAACTGCAGGTTATTTTTTTCCTATTAATGAGCCAGTTCATGGGGGAAAAAAAAGCTACCAGATGACATTGTTTTGTTTTCAAAGCAACTTTATTCATTTGAATGTAATCTTCTTCCCCCTGTGCTCATATTGAAATTGGCTCAATGTGCTTAATTCCATGACAGACTGAATTGTAATAAATAATATACACTATCCCCAACCCAGCTTGCTGCAATTGGCATGGTATTTATAACAGCCAGGCTCCCAATTGCTCATCATGGCTGAGACTTGAAGCTGCAATTTTATTCATAAACACAACGTGTGTGTAAACTCAGGGAGGGCTGAGCATTCCTGTGTATCATCGCTCCTGCTTCCAGCCAGAGTGGACATGCTCTGGAAGTGCAGGTTTTTGGGAATGCAGTGGCACTAATCACTGAGAGCTCAGGTATTTCAAAATCATTTTTTTCCCTTATGGATGGAAATACATTTGTTTCTAGAGCAGAGAGGTTACCCAGCTTATTTTAGGACTTGCACTGATTCTTCGATATCCCTCAGAATGCTGAGGTATTCTGAACACTGAAGAGTCCTTGAAATATCTCAGTTGGGTTTTTGGGGGGTTTCATAGCCGGAATTAAGAGACATGCATTTTAAAAGTGTATTTTTTAAAAGTTTTGCTCTGAATTTGCAATATGCATCATTCAAATAATGCCTGTGATGATACAAATTAAAAATTACTATTTTCTTTCAGTTGGTTTGGTTACTCCTCGGAGAACAGGAATTTGAGGTTTGTCACTGGTGCTGTTTCACTACCACTTCAGCTTTCCTGCCTTAGGCACTTTGTTATCAGACATTAATATCTGCAACAGCAACCAATTATCTTGTAATTTTAACAAAGGCATCAGAAAAGAGAAAGTGCTAGTTGGTTCCATGGTCGTAAATACATAGATCACAAGCAAGAGCCTTTACTTTTATTATGCAAAATAATGACTATGTTGCCGTTAATGGAATTTACTTTATACTATGACAATTTATACTTGTACATGTCTGGGGAAGAGCTTTCCCACCAGGCTGTTTTGACAGCTCTCTGTAATAATATAGGAGAGTGATGTGTCTAACGAAGTCTCCGAGAAAAATATCTGGTTTGCATTTCAGAACGTGTCATTCAGCGTGCTCTGCAGTGGCAGATAGCATGGCAGAGCTGCCTTGCATCCCATGCAATCCTCAGGAGCTGCCTCTGCCTCCACCGGGCAGGGCAGGGCAGGTCCTGCTGCTCCAGACTTTGGGGAAAAGTTGTTTTTATCTGAATCCGTGGGTGTTGCTGTGTTTTGTTGGTCTGGAATCTCAGCATGTGCTGTGGTTCTTAGGGCTGTCCTGTGCAGGGCCAGGAGTTGGACTGGATGATCCTTGTGGATCCTTTCCAGCTCAGATTCGGTGGTGTTGGACTGCACAGTTGTGATGCCTTTGTTTTGTAATAAAATCTTTTGAGAGCGTGGCTGTCCCAGGTGCCCACTGCAAGCTCTGTGCTGATCCTGAGGACAGTGTGATGCCTTGGGAAAGCTGGCCTAGAACAGAGACTGGACAGATCACAGAATGTGAAAAATAGAAAAGCTAAAACCTGGGGCTTCAAATGGGGGCTTCAAGCTGTGGTTTCTTGGGTTGGAAAGGCAGGACCTGTTTGAGCCCATGCATGGGAAAGTGCTGGTGATAAAGAGTCTGCTCTGATTACATGTGTATGAAAGGGTGACTGTTGGAAAAATCCATAAATAATGCGTATGTATCAAAACAACACCATCAGAATGGTAAATGCAGTGTAGTCCATGGAGTTTCCCATATTCAGAGGTCGGGAATGTGGCTGAATTTAAGTGTTAAGTTGGGCTTTGTTATTGTTTGTCTCTTCCTTTTCCTCAGCAAGCTTTTCTTCTCTGCTAATCCTCAGAAGCAGCCCAAGAAATGACATTTATGCATATTTCATAATGTGATTTCTGTAGGCACACAGAGCAAACAAATCAATTTCTCAGCAGCACGCTGTTTAAAAGAAACAGCAACAACCTGTGGGATAAGTTGCAGAAGCTGTTAAAATTAATTATAAATGGCAGAAGATATAACATTTGGGGGAAAAAGTGCTAATGTGTGAAGAATAATAAACATTCAGGAGATGAAAAGGAACTCTCTGTCATCTGATTATTTAAACTTCATATATTTATAAATATCACAACACGTTAAAACAATGTACCGCTCGCTACCAACAGCACATTACCATTTTATTCTGGAATTGCAGCAGCCTCATCTGCTCTCACAAATAATGACTTTCACCTTTCTGGGCTCGGAGTTTTGCTGCAGATTTGTGTCTGTGTGACTGGCAGTGCACTGTAATATTTTTCAGACGAGAGCAGCAGTGGGTTGGTGGTTGTGGGTGGGGTTTTACTGCTCTCTGAGCTTAAGCTGCTCACTTAGGAGATGCTTTTCTCCTAGGCAAGGTCTTGGGCAATGTAGATCTGACTTGCATTAGAGTAATCCAGTGTGGCTGCTGTCAGTGGTGGATGCTTCACTGGTATCTACCAAAGGAAGAAGAAAATGGAAAAGGATCTCAGTTTGAAGTGTGAATTGTGCAGAATAAGCCAGTCTGTACAAAGTGATGCAGATACAGAGCGTTCCCTGGGGTGCAGTGATTTCCCTTCAGCCTGTTTTCTGCAGCAGGTACAGCCCTGGAAGGGCTTGTGACAAGGGATAAGGGGGCTGCTTCCAGCTGCAGGAGGGTAGATTTAGATGAGATATTAGGAGGAAAATCTTGGCTGTGAGGGTGTAAGGCTCAGGCACAGGGTGCCCAGAGCTGCTGTGGCTGCCCCTGGATCCCTGGCAGTGCCCAAGGCCAGGCTGGACAGGGCTTGGAGCAACCTGGGATAGTGGAAGATGTCCCTGCCCATGGCAGGGGTGGAACTAAATGAGATTTAAGGTCCCTTCCAACCAAAACCATTCTAGTAGTCCATGCTCAAATGCCTTACTTCTATTAATATAAATTTATCCAACCAAAGTGGTTTTTCAGTGCTACAGGCTTTGGTGAGAGTAGAGTAGGACCTGTGGGTGATGGAAATGCAGCCTTGGGGTTTGGATCAGATGATCTTTAAGAGTCATTTCCAAGCCAAACCATTCTGTCAGTCTGTGATCTGTGGGGTGTTGAAGGTGCCTCTGGAGCACAGCACTGTGGTTGCTTCAAACCCCACCTGAGCTGTGGAGATCACTGCAATTTTTACAGATACTGAGAAATGTGGTAACATAAAGAGGTCTTCTCTGGTAACCAGGGCTGATGCCACTGAAGTTGGCTGGGATTCTGTTCCTGTACAGCAGCTGTACCCATTGTACAGCAATAAACACAAGAACTGTTTCCTCAGGTTGCTTGTTTGGTGAAGAGACGAAGTTATTGGTTAGCAAAATATAGTGTAATTGGAATTAAATTTTTATTTTTATTATGATTTTGTGGATGAGGTCAATGGAAAATTCTTGGAAGACAGCATGTTCCTGCTTGAGACTTTTCAGCTTCCTGGGTTTGGGAGTGTTTTGGTGGGAAGCTGCTCCAGGCTGGGTGGAAAAGCTGCTGGGTGGCCAGCAGGAAGGGCCGTGTGGCCAACAAAGGATGGAGAGCATCTCTCAGCCACAGAAGGGGCTCTGGGAGGCGGGTGGGATATGGAAACCTGCTGACACACTGAGCATCCTCACAGCGAGGGCTTTGCTAAACTGTGGCTGGATTTTGCACCAGCAGTTTGGTGAGTTTGGCTGGGCTTTGCTGACAAGGTTGGGGCTCCACCACACCCACAAACCTCCCCGTGATTTTAGCAGCCTCTCACTGCAGCTACCTCTAAATCCACTCTTTTCATCATTTTTTGCCCCCTGAAGGTGCTGGCCTGATAACGCAGCTCCAGAACCGCTGGGTGGCCGTCAGTCACCCCGCGGCCTGTCCCATGGGATGTGACACTTCAGCCCTAGCAGATGTCACCCCGGGAGGGGACAGCCCCTCGCTTTGGGGCTCCCCCGGATGCTGCTGTGGCAGGGAGGGCTCCCCAAGCCCCCGCTGGCTCCATGACCTGGTCGGTGGCTTTGTCCCGGGCCCTCTCTGCTGAAAGGCTGTTAGATCCAGGTCACTGAGTTCGGGCTGCTGCGTTTTCTGACAAAGTCTGAAAAATGCAGATTTGTGGCAGCCCTGTGTTAATGAATTCCGACTGCCTGGATTTCGCACTGAATAATGGCCGGAATTACCAGAGATAGTGACTTATGAGATGTGATTGAATATCATCCTTTTTCTCGAGATTAAATTGATAAAGTGATGTAATATCGCATTATTTTTATTAGCAGGCTTTGATACAAAATTCTCTGTAGAGCAGAAGATTTTGTTATAATAAGACAAAGGTACTGAAATGAGAAAAAAAATTCAATAAATTTTTAAAGCGTAGTATCACATTTTAAATGCAATTTTGTGCATATGGTGAGTGAATGCAATACCTCTTTACCCTCAGGCCGCCCACTTTCATACATTAAAAATATTCTATTTAAATGCAGATTTTGATTTGCTATCTGGCGTGGCATTCAAGGAGAAGAGACAGGAGAAAAGGAAGAGTGTGTGCATCTCTTAATTTAATTACATGTTTCTTTTGACGCACAAAGGTGTGAGCAGTTGTTAAGTGTAAGGACATGCCTGTGTAAAAAAAAAAAAGTGCTTGGTTGATTTTTTAAGCTCTGTGAAAGAAAAGGTAATCTCAGGCTCAGCAGAGAGTCCTGTGAGTTCTTGTGGATATAAATATGTAAATATGCATCATCACGTGTGTGTTACAGGCTGGACCACTGGTTCCCAGCATCGTGACTGTGTCAGGACAGTGCTGCTGAAAATCAGATCCCAGTTGAAAATAGTTGCCTGCTAAACCAGAATGATTGTTTTTAGCCAAAATCAGTGCAATAATTCCTTTTTTTTTTTTTGTGTGGCCCCATCCAGTGTGGCAGCAGGGTGCAGGTTGAGGGGTTCTCACGTGCCAGGGGTGGATGCCCTTTTTTTTGTTTGCTTTGTGTAATCCGGAGGGCTGTGATTTTCTGGAATTAAAACCAAAATATTTCTTTTTAGAACTACCTTAGAAATGTAGGAGATGGACTGCAAGGGGCAAAAGTCATAGTAGTAAGATGCCTTGAACACCATGGAAGTGGTTTTGCCATTTGATGGTGTGAAAACCAGGGAGGTGGCGTTTGGGCTGAGGACTCTTTGTCTTCATTTGTCTGTCGCGTGGGTGAAAGCCTGTTTTCAGAACTGGAGAATATTTGAATTTCAGTGCCCTGGAGCACATAGGTTGAGTGGTATCACAGATTATCAGATTTAATTCATTTATTTTAAATGTAAATTGATTTGAAGCCACTGGGAGCCGTTAGAAGTCATTGGCCTCCACTCTTGCTGTACATTATTTCTCCTGCTGTCCACTTCCGTCCATCCCTTCTCCCAGTCTTCTGTCTGACTGGTTTGTTCCTCCTGTCTCAGAGAGACATGAGTTTTGGGGCTCTGTGCATCACGTAGAGGGTGTGAGGCTTCTTCTCCTGACAAGTGCTGGAACATTCTGGCTTTGCTGTGGCTGTGTCCCAAAACATCATCTCCTAGAGCCAGAATTCTTCCCTGCATCCAGCAGCTTCTCTCCTGTGCTTGAAACACAGAGGTGATGCAGGTGTTAATGGTGCAAGGGGATGGTTTAATTGGGGTATGTGTTGGACTGCATTGGGGCTGTGTAAAAGCCACTGGGCTCCCACTTCCAGGCTGTGCCAGCTCCTTGGGCTCAGCTTCCCTGCTCCTGCCAGTTCGGTGCAAAATCCATGTTTTCAGGGGCTCTGTGACTCACCACGAGCAGTTTATAGTTTCCTGTAAATATAAATTCAGGGCTGTACCAAAGAGTGCCAAATGAGTGTTTTTAAGTCTATATATAAAATTATTTGATCTCGCAGGGCATCGCATTTGCCAATTTTTCTCTTGGGCACGTAGATATTAAAATCATATTATGCCCAATATGTGGTTGTAAATTGAAGTCGCAGTGGAAAGGAATATTACAATTTTTCCCCTTTAATGTTAGTCTCAAAGAATGTGTCCTTCTGAAGAAAAGGTTATTTGTCTAATATGCTGGAGAGAGTTCATAAAATTAACTAAGAGTTATCCCCATAAAATGAGCTGCAAAGAGAAAGCAAGCAAGGAAACTCTTGGGACAAATCCCCTTTGGTTTTCCAGCACCAGTGCAAGCTCTCGATTTCTCAAGCATTGTGAGTGCTAGGGTGGCATTGAGGGGGATTTAAAATATGCCCTTCTTTTTGGGGAGAAGTAAATCCCAACACAGAATCACAGAATGGTTTGGGCTGAAAGAGACTTTGAAGCTCATCTTGTTCCACTCAACCTCTGCCATGGGCAGGGACACCTTCCACTAGACCTGCTCCAAACCCCAGCCAACCTGGCCTTGATGTCCCTCTCCTCCTTCAGCATTCAAATGCAAAAGAATTTAGAAATAAGTGCAGTCTTAAAATAGATGTTAATAGGTAGAAATAAATTTAAAACATCCAGGGAAGCACTGGTTATGTTACCTATCTCGTGAGTGCTTAACTCAAGGCTCTGCAATTTCAGACTGATAATTTTAGCTGGTTTTGGGGGTATTTTTTATGGCAGACGTGGTGGGAGGAGAAGGAAAATCAGTGGAATTGGTTTACATATTGCCTTAACTACTCTCACAATAGTGGAAAGCTCTCATCAAGTATGTATCAGATTATTTTATGCCAACATTAATATTGGAAGCACACATGTAATCTGGAGTCAGCAGGTTCATACACTACTATCTCATTAAATTTTCAGGCAAAAGCTGCAAAAATTAATTGGAGGCGTGTAATAGTTTAGAATGTGAGCTGGCTTATGGTAATATAAATTACATGAGGAGAAGACAGTTTTATATACTGAGAGAGGGAAAACTGGTTTACTTTAATGAGAAGAGATAGAAATGTGGAGCTATTTTTTCATTACAGATGCACTCTAAACTGTTTGGACTTACTTGATGAATAGAGTTAATTCTCTGCTACAGTTCCAATAATTCATGTTGCACAGTTTAATGACTTCTAGATAAAAACAGGATTGAAATGTTAATTTCTATGAAGAAATTGGAGCACTCTCATACATCAAGCTTTTTTCTATTAAACTACTAGTTAATTTCACTAAACAAGTCTCTTAGAGATATTTCATGCTACATAGATTTTTGTATTTCTCACCTGCTTTGTTTTATTCCGTTGGCTCTGAGCATTGGCTAGCACAAAGCACTGCTGGGATGCAGAAAAATTTCAGTTGTACTTAACCTTATGATAATTATTTTTTTTCTTAACTCACCCTGTGATGTTTAGGCCTATTGGTGCTTTCTCCTGTATTTCTCAGTTGATCCATCTGGTGAGGGGTTGTTGCTCTCTGCTGCCTGTGCCATCCAGGCATAGCTGGTGGCCTTCATCAAAGAGGGGCACAGGGAGCTGCTGGGTGAACCACCGTGCTTGAACCTCCTCCTTAATTCAATTTGACTGCTGGTCTTCTGTGTGCTGCCTAGAGGTTGGGTACTGCTGGTTGATGCTGCATAGAGAGGACAAAATTGATTTTTTTTGTTTTGCATATTCTTTGTTTCAGGAGTTTCTCTGCTAAGTTGGATTTGTTTCTGTTGTTCCAGTCCAGTTTTCGTCATCAGAGATGAATAGTTCTCTCATCAGCCTTGCCTTTCCCCTGTTTGGTGCCATCTCACTGACTGTTGCATGTACTCATCCATTCCCCTTCTGTCACTTTGATATTTGCAGTTTCATGTGTGTAGTTTGATATTTTGCAACATCTGCCCAGGGCAGTGCTGGCGTCACCATCCCTGGAAGTGTTCAAAACAATGTCAAGATGGGGCACTTAGGAATATGGTTTAATGATGAATTGGGAGTGTTGGATTAACTATTGGACTTTATGATCTTAGAGGGCTTTTCCAACTTACACAGTTCTGTGATTCCATGATCTTCACATGGGAACTTCATCATACAGCCTCCCTTAGTAGAAAACATGGGTCCTACTAGGGTTCTTTTAGGCATGGAAATTTCTCTTTCCATGGAATTGCAGAGCTCATTCTCCTGCTGGAGGTACCTCTTGCCTGTTCCCCTCTAAACCATGTCCTCATGTGCCTCCCCTAGACATTTTTTTAATGTTTCCAGGGATGATGACTCCACCACTTGGACTGTAAAAGGGCAGGGAGATGGAGAGTCAAGAGTCACTGATGGAGGAGCCTCAGCTCCCACAACACGACCTAGGGTACGAGGTGAAGCAAGGGCTGCCCAGCACAGGTGGCACTCCCTTGGGCTCTTGTGCTTCTGAGGAACAGGATTTCACCTGATATGTTCAAAAAGAGCTGAGTTTTGTTGCTAACAAGAGAAACTTCTAGCCTTGCACTCTAGATGCGCAATTTCATGGGGTTTTGTGTATGTGGTGAGGAAAGAAACATCATCCTGGTGCAGGTTTTTTCAAATTTAGCAAGGCAGAGGTGAGCTTGGCCAATGAGTTGATGGCTGTGGGGACACCACAGTGGAGCTGTGGGTGATCTCTCCTTTGGGGACACCACAGGGAAGCTGTGGGTGATCTCTCCTTTGGGGACACCAGAGAGGAGCTGTGGGTGATCTCTCCTTTGGGGACACCATGGTTGAGCTGTGGGTGGTCTCTCTTTTGGGGACACCATGGTGGAGCTGTGGGTGATCTCTCCTTTGGGGACACCACGGTGGAGCTGTGGATGGTCTCTCCTTTGGGGACACCACAGAGAAGCTGTGGGTGATCTCTCCTTTGGGGACACCACAGAGGAGCTGCAGATGGGCTCTGTTTTGGAACCCAGAGTGCTCACACCCACTCCCACCTGGGATGTGGCCAGTGCCTCCTGCCACCCAAAGAGGGAGGAATTTTGGGGTGTGGTGACGTCAGCCAAGCCCCTGTCCAGGTGGGAAGGTGAGGGACCAGATGTGGGCAGAAGGGAGCCGTGTTCTCAGCCTGGTTCCCCCATTCCATGCCTTGGGCTGTTGATCCTGAAAGGCACTTTGATCCAAGGACCTTGTTCAGCATTGTGCATCCCCGGTGTCCGACACCGGATTAAACAAAGTGTCACGCGTGCGAGGTGTATGGGGCAATTATTTTAACCCATTTCGCCTTCTAGTGTGGAAAATCTGCTTAAAATAGGACTTGCTAAAGTCATTGTACCATATACAAAGGGGTTATTAAAATGCACTCTCGAAATAGAAAATAGGATTAGAAGAGACACTTTGGCTTTGAGGCCTTCTCCAGCCGAAAGAAGGCCTCGTGGCCAAAATGTCTCCTTTAATCTCATTTTCTGTTTTGTGGTAGGAATTTTAACTCTCCTCACCCCCTCCCAACCCCCCTGTGTCTCTCTGCCCACATGCTGGTCTGGCACAGCTCAGCTCCCTTCCCACAACTGGGAGCTCATGAGACAAAGGGATAATTTTCTCTTGTCATAATATCAAGACATTTTATTTTCCACTCCAAACAAATCCCCCCCAAAACCCACAACCTGTTTCCATCATCCAACTTTTGGTTGCTTGCACTAAGGTTCCCATCTATCAGAATTCCTTGCTCTTCAGTCCTGGTGAAGGTTTGTTGTGCTTCTGAGTCCTTGGGACAAAAAACACCTGGAAATCCTAATTATTTAGTGTGGAATGCTGAATTTTCCACCTCTGAAGGTAACTTGGTAGGGAACACCTGTGATATGGATACCTCTATATATCTGTATGCTCTTATATCTGTATATTAGTTGAAATGCAAAAGCTGCAAGCTACACCAACAACTTAATGTTTTAAACATGTCCTATAATTTAAATTTGACCTTTCCTGGATAATATCAAACTGATATCTAGTTGCTTCACTGCCTTTTAACATTTTGATTCCTAAATGGAGTTTTTAATTTAACATGCAAAAATTTATGCTCCAGATTAGGGAGAAAAAACCCTCCAAATCTTGCTGTAACTCTTAATTACAGTTAATTACTGTATTTCTTAATTAGATTCTTAATTTCCAACTATTTAACTTCATGGAAACAAATGGAAAACCAGCAGTCCAGAGAGAGCCTGAAAGAAGCAGTCTGAAGATCCGAAAGCAGTCGTGTTGTTTTTATATTTTTGTGTTTTGAAGGAATCCTGAAGGCACTGAATTTTATTTCCATAACTGGGAAGGTCAGCGAACTGTGTTTGTAATTGTGACAGAAAAATTCTGAGGGGAAAATTACTCCTTTTGAAAGGGTATTGCAGGTTGGAGGAGGGAGAGAGAGGTGCCAGAACCAAATGCAGGGAAATATTCAGGTTGCTCATCAGTTGGAGTAATAAGTATTTGAAGAGCTTGCTGGTGGCTGGATTTTTAAATGGGAAAACCTTTTGGATGTTTATAGTTGGAGTCTCAGAATTCGTCTCAGCTGGATCGTATCAGTGCGTACCCACACACTGGGTACATTCACCACCTGGAAATGTCTAAGATGGGGCTGGATGGGGCTTGAAGGAACCTGGTCTGCTAGAAGGTGTCCCTGCCCATGGCAGGGGGTGCAATTAGATGAGCTTTCAGGTCCCTTCCAACCAAACCATTCTGGAATTCTCCGAGTGCTCATGGGGAGGTCCAGCTCCAGCATTTGGGTTTCCTCAGAAGATCCTTCGCCTGCCCAGATGCCCCAAGTCAGAGCCTCCCCACTCCCTGAGTGTACCTGCTCTCAGGATTTTTATGTTTTCCCTCACAAAACAAAAATAAACATTAAACCCCCCCCAAACTACATTTTTTTGAATGCAGAGCAGGACCAGACACAAGTGTGTTTCTGCCTCAGGAAGGCTGATTCTCCCTTGGAGGTGGATACAAATGGTCAGCTTTAAACCTCATAACAAAAGGTTAATTTTTCTTCCTTGACGTCTTGCTGACTAAGTCAAACCCCGAACATGAGGTCGTTGGCTGTTTCCTAAGACAGCTTTACACACCAGTGATATCAGTTTTGTGTCTCTTGGCAACAGATTGGTTCTGGCACCCCGAGGACGGGGCGCCTTGGCATTCTTGAGCTGCCAAGAGGCACAAAGTGGGTACTGGGGGGATTCGATGCCTTGCTGGAAACACGTTAAAATATGTTTTGTGCCATAATAATGACTTTTGAAAAATGAGCTTTTTTTGTTGTTGGGTTGTTGATTGCTTTTTTTTTCTGGAGCCAGTCCTCCCCCAGACTCATTTATGGGTGTGTTTGTAATGCCTTGGCTCCCACTGCCCTTTGTGGATGGATGTGTCCTCGCTGGAATGCTGCTTGCCCTCGCCCAGGGGTGATGACTCCATTGCAAAGCTGTTTTATTTCACTTTTTCCTATGCACAGGAAAAGGAAGGGAGAACCTGATAGAACCATAAGATGAAAATATTAATTTGTGGGTTTTTTTCCTTCAGGGAAAGTGTCCCATCTTTGAAAGAGCTGTGAATCCAGTGTTTTGTTGAGGTGCTTATCTCAAAAATAGAATTAAAAATGTGCATCAAAGGAGGTGATTTTTTTTATATTATAGGGCTAATTATGATGTGTCTATTAGATATCTTGGCAAAATCTTTATTGCCTTATGTGCATAACCAGGACAAGTGCTGAAACAGTGTAGAATAATTTATAATGCACGTCACAGCCAAAAATTTACTGTCATTCAATCAGTGAATTAAATAAGCGTCATGTTACCAAGCTTTGAAATCACCCATTTCATTATTGCAGATTTCATTTACACTGGTGAGGAAGGGCAGCAGCTGGGAGGTGCTGCACAGGCTGGGCTGGGAGGATGAGGATGCACCTGGGGGTTCCTGCAGTTTCCCTGCCAGGTAGCCATGGCCACTCAGATGGGATGGAGAAGCCACGACAACCAGAGAGCAGATTCCTGCTTTTGCTGGATCCACAGATGTTGTGCTCTTGGCTTCTGGAGGGCCAGGCTGAGGTGGTGCATCAGGGCAAAGTGTGGAAGACCCAGCTTGGAAGAGGCCAGTGTGGGAAAGAGGAGCTGGAGGGAAGGGGCAGAATGTGAAATTTGGAGGTTTTGAATGTGGTATGGGTGTGCTTGAGGAAGCTGAAGGAAGAGCAGGCAGCAGGGCAGAGGGTTTGGGTGGTTGTTTTGTGCATGGCTTTGATTAGAGGGGCTTGGGCAGATGCAGCCACTTTGACCAGAGTTGTTTGGGGCACATGTGATGGTCACCTGAGAGCTGCAGAAACACCCCTTGCTTTATACCCAAGGGTAGATTCTCTTCTCCTTGGTGCTTGTTCCACTAGAGACCTCTTACCAGCTGTTAGGGAGATGCTCATCTGGGTTTGCAAACTCCAGTGAGAGATGTCTGAGGAGTTCTGTAGTGGCCTTCAGCTAAGGAGGCAGTTCTTCGAGACTCAGAACAAGTGGTGATCTCGGCATGGCTTCCTTTCATGTTAAATGACACCATCCTCTCTCTGTTTTTGTCACAAATCTTAAGATTGTTCTTCTTCCCATTTTAAATAGAGCATGTGGGAAGATCTAAATAGGCAACTTACTCTAGTGGGAAGTTGATACACGTGCCATCACGTACTCTGGTATTTATTCCTCTCCATTAAATTATATTCTCCAGACCAATTTTAAATGTGTTAATTTCAAGGAGACAGATTTTTAAAAATACATATACTTAAACAGTGTTGGAACCCATTAAAAAAATCTATTTAAAATCAATTGTGTGCGAGAAGAAGTCTACAAACAAAAGGGCAGAGACAGGCATATCAGCTTTAATTTAGTACTGGATTCCCTTTGACAGGAGCCATTTAGATAGAGGGCAAAAAATTATCTCACTGAAAAAGGCAGTGATTGATCACATGTTGGTAAGTGAATCAAGTCTGCAAAAAACAGAGGCGATTAAGGGACAAAGAGGAATTATCATATTACAATGTTGCTGCCTGTCAAACCTCCGTCTTGTTGTGCATTCATGTGTCACGTTGTGACATTCGATCAGCGCTTAACTCCCTGGGACAAAGGGATGGTCGTTAAAAATCTTTAAATGCTGCTCAGAATTGTGCTGGGGGTGTAAATCCGTGTTTTGACTGCTGACAGAGATCTTTATGCCCACAAGAATAGATACACAGGACCTGGCTGACAACTTATTAAGTGGATCTTAGCACCAGGGCGTTTCCAGCTTTTTCTCATCTTTGATGTTGCTTTGCAGGCCGTGATGGGATGGGTTGGGAGGTGCCAGGGAGAACAGGCTGGCACTGCTCATGGGCAGGTAAAGCAAATGGAAATTGGTGAAACCAAAGGTATTGATCTCCAGAAAATGGAAACTGTGGAGGCAGGAGGTGGGCTGGTAAAACCTGCCGTGAAACGGGAAGGGTGAGGATGCAGTGGAAGAGGGTATGTGGGAAAAATGAAAGAAAACCTGTGGCTGGCAGAGCTGTGGGGAGAATCTGTGTGCTGGATGGACTCTGGGGTTAGCTCAGCCTCTGAGTGAGGCTGGAGACAGAGGAGGCAGGACGTGCAGGTGCTGTGTCAGCGTTTTCCTCAGCCCAGCCCCAGTTAATGCCTCGCCCAGCTCAGCTGCTTCCTGATGGTTGTGCTGGAGAGGAGCGAGTGGGACGTGGGCAGCGATGAGCAGTGACAGGTACAGGGGAATGTGGCAGCTCCCTGGCTCAGCATGTTCCCTGCTGAGGTGCTGGTGTCCTGCTCCCGGGGACAGAAGCCTCTGGAGACCATGGCACGTTCATAAACCTTCTCTGGAAACACATGCAGAAATGTGCTGAATCTTTAAAATAATGGGCTGCATTTTAAAACAGTAACAAATCTTTAGTTGTTGTATTTTATGGCAGTTGATCTCAGGGTGCTGCTGGTGTGGCTGTCTCTGTCCTTTTCCCTATGTGGATCCTCCTCTGGACTCACAGACGTGGATGTGCAGGAGCTCCACTGGAGAATCCACTTTGCTCTGCTGAGTTTCAGGGTCATGCTGATATGGGGGCTGGAACTAGATCATCTTCAGGCTCCCTTTCTAAGCCAGACAATTCCATGATTCTAGGACATGTCCTTTTCTTGGATTTTCTGTCTTCTGTACATTCAGTTAACCAGGGTCCTACCTGCCTGGCTCTGTACACAAGATACACCTGCTTGGCGTTTTGTTTAAGGAAAAAGGAATGGAGAACAGTTTTGTGTCTCATCTGAGAACTACAGCAAAAAAGCACGGTTAAAGATACCTACATGACAAAGATCAGATAAAAGCAAAGCAAAAACCACAAATCAGCAAAGTGGTAGATCTCTGAGAACCAGCCTTTGTGATTTTCAAAGAGCCTCTGTTTAAGCAAGTGTCTTGCATGGATGAGAACAGAAAACAAGTAAAGCATCAGGTTTTTGTCAGGGACTAGGTGGGTACTAGTCTGCTCTAAGTATCTGCATCATGACCGTGTGTCTGAATATATTAATCAATAACCTGGAAAAGAGGGGTGGACAGGGAGGAGAGCTGGTGGCACCGAGGTCATGAGGGGTTCCGTGGCATCTCTGGTGGGAGACACCTCTGTGCAGAAGGAGGCAGAGCTGAAATTAAGGAGGATCACATGGTCAGATGAAAGTCACCACTGCCAAACACAAGGCTGGTGCCTGGGAAGGAACATTCCCAGCTCCTTGCTGTGCTTTCAATGAGCTGGAAGCACTGGGGGAAAAGACCTGAGGGTCACTGCAGACAGCTCAATGAAGACATCTTCTCGGTGTGCAGCCAGACACAAAAGATCAAGCAAGGCGGGAGACCATGGGAAGAATGGGTGAGAAAATATGGAAAATACGATAATGCCTTTATGAGGGTGCTCAGAGTGTCCCAGTGAGTGTGTGCTGGGATGGTTACCCCTCATTCTGCAGCTCGGGAGGTTCTTGGGAGGTGATGGCTGGAATAGAATCACACAGTCACAGAATGGTTGGGTTGGAAGGGACCTTAAAGACCATTCCCACCCGTCCTTCCACTAGACCAGATTTCTCTAAGCTCTGTCCAACCTGGCCTTGGTCACTTCCAGGGATGGGGCAGCCACAGGTTTTCTGGGCAGTCTGTGCCAGGGCCTCACCCCCCTCACAGGGAAGAATTTCTTCCCAATATCCCATCTAAACCTCCTCTCTTTGAGCTCAAAGCCATTCACCCTTGTCCTATCAATAGTCACAGCTTGTAGCCATGTCTGCGTAGTTGAAGAGATTGGGGCTGTTTAGAAAGATCATGTGAGTAAGAGGATTTGTGTGAGAGGTTTTGTAGACTAATGTTTGACATATTTAACCTTTCTCAAAATACGAGAGCAAAAGAAAATCCAATAAAACCAGGGGCATGCACTGGGCACTCTGCAATTGATGTTTCCCCCCAGTGCTTGCTGAAACACCGGGAATTTTGGGCAGGCCCACACTGCCCCTCAGGCTGACCTGTTCCCTCCTCCCTGCTCCTGCCTTTGGAAGCGTTGTCCCCTTCTCTGTGGACAAGCATATTTTAGCCTGTTTGACACTTTCTGGCAGCGTGTACTGAAACTGCTTTTCATACTGCGTTAGAAATACGGTCGGTCACAGCGTGTTCTCCTCTGCTACCAAATCCTTGCTGAGAATCTGAAATATTTCGAAGCCACATTCAATTAACATGGCTTCTTTGGGAGCACAGGACTTCTCTCAGTGGTGTTTTCAGCAGCCTCAGCGTTGTCTTTGTCAGACAGAAAAGCTTTTTACACTCCAGACTTGATGGAAGCGATAGGGAAACCTCATAGATCCTGTGGGGGGTCCCTGGCTGGGGATGGGGTACGTGGTAAGGGCTGGGATACAGGATGGTTAGGCTGCAGATTTTGTGGAGGGGAGCTCCACACACATTCCTCTTCTTTGTACTTTTTCCTTTGAACTCAAGAATAATTCTTGAACTGGCAGCGATGATTAATGCATAGATACTGAAAAACATAGTTGGCTTTTTAAAACTGTAGTTACTTGGAAATATGGGCTGGCTGCCACGGTTGAGGGTGCTGTAGGAGTTTATCTGAACACAAAATACTGGAAAGTCAAATTTTACAGTCGTTTAATTTGTCCAGTGTTTTCAAATAAGGATACTAAATGAATATATTTAAAACAGTGTTACTCGGGAAAAATATTTATTTGACAGGGTCACTGTGAGTTCACTGGTACAATACTGGAACAGCACAATATTGTTCAAAGTGAAGATGGAGAGGAATGCCTGCTCAGTTAAAGCCCTGGCAGTGCTGCCCCAAATGTGAGCTTGCAGATGGCAGCAAGCAGCCCTGTCCCTGGGGTGTGTCCCTCAGAGGTGGCTTTCTCTGCAGGGACAGCTTCAGTGGCTTTGTGTTCAAATCACAGAATGGTTTGGGTTGGAAGGAACTTTAAAGACCATCCAGTTTCAACTCCCTGCTGGCAGAGACACCTTCCAGTAGACCAGGTTACTCAGAGCCCCATCCAACCTGGCTTTGAACATGTCCACGGATGGGGAATCAACCATAAAGGATTAATCATCTAATCTGTTTAAAATCTGTGGAAGCAGGGCTCTCTGACAGGCTTTGTTTGGGACACTGGTGATGGAACAAGGGTGGGTGTTGTCCCAGGTGGGTCACATCTCATGGCCACAGCTCTTTGCTGTGGTCTGGGTTCATGAGTGCACATCTGGCCAGAAGAGACAAAGGAGGGTCCCCATCCTGCTGGGCACTAATTGTGTGTTAATGAGCCCTCACCACAGAGCAGGACACTGCTCTGAGCTCTGTGCCTGGCAGGGAAGATGGTGGGTGGCTACTGGAACATGAGCGCTGCTGGCCATTGCTGAGACCATTAAAAGGATTCAGAAATGATTTTAGAAACCCTACTTCTGCTAGGAGTCAGGAGCAGCTCCAGCCAAGCCAGCTCGGTGCCAGCTCGGTTTCCAGCTCGGAAACAGCTCGGATGGTGGAGTCTCCTGCCGGCAGCGCCGCTCTGCCAAGAGCTAATCCCCTGTGAGAGCACGGGAACAAAACCGCGCCGCTCGCACAGCTACTCCTTGGGCACAGGGAATTAATATTAACCCTGGATCGCCGCGAAATTCCCGCTCTGTTTTCCGTAGCTTACACTCCAGGCACACACCTCCCTGCCAAGGATCATCCGCCCCAACATGGAGCGCAGAAGTGAGCTTGGCCCGCGCTGCCAGGTTTGCTCGGAGGCAAACAAAACCCTGGCACCTCTGCAGCTGCCAGCCTGCCTTGCTTTCTGCTCCTTTGGAAGCGCTGGTTCTCCTTGGGAGAGGGCTGGCCAGCCTGGGGAGCTGTGGGGACCCACTCCGTAGCTCCTGGGCTGTGTGGAGAGCCAGGCTTTGGAGCTGCAGCCCTGATTTTGGTGCCAAACCCAAAGCTTTTGTGCCCGGAGGGTGGATGCGTTGCTTGCTTAGTGAAACGGGTTAATGCTTCGCTGTACTCCGACACGTCAATGGCTTGGACAGCTCAAAGCAAACAAAATTCCAGTTTGGATTGAGCTGGCCCAAAATGAAAATCCTTGTTTTTCTTTCTCCTCCTGGAGTTTTGTGCACATTGTCCCCACATGAAGCTCTGTAGTTGGCTGAAGTGGCGCATTGGTGATGTGAAACGATTCCAGAGGAAGAGTGGATAAACATTTTTATATTGAGGTGCCTAGTGAGGGAAAGTTTGCATGTAGACAGCCTTTAAATTAGGGTTTAGGTGGTCTCTTCATCTCTGTCCAGGATTTTTTCCTGTTTCCAAGTTGTAATCTGTGGGCCAGGTTTGTAAAAGCTTTTCGAAATTAATCCATTCAAAAAATGCAAATAAGAGGGCAGCTGAAGGCAGGTCTCTGCTGCCTCGGGCAGTGAATTTGGCTCACGCTTCCAGTGTTCCCACTCAGTTCCCAGAAGAGGGATTTGAAAAGGAGAAGGAAAAAACCCCACAACAGAGGAATTGCTGCAGGTGATTCAGAGGGGGATACTGCTGTTCCATCACTTCTGCCGCTCCGCTCTCCCGGTGGCACGCTGTATCCTTGCCCATGGACACAGCTCCTCCCTTGGCTCTTCTCATCATCTCTAAAGATGCTTCGATGTTTTTACAAGAGCAGAAAGGCATGAAAACATCCTTCCTGCCATCTGTAGTTGCATTTTTATTCCTCTGAGGTTCCCATTCTCCAGTGATGGACCATGGGAAGGGTTCTGTGAGCAGTCATGGGGTCCTTGAGGAGGAAAATACAGTAACTATATGAACCTTTTGCTTTAGTTATTCAAAAGCTGCTTTTTAAGTTTTGAAGCTTTTAGGTACAAAATGCTGGTGTTGAAAGGCAATCTGTGGCAATTTAGAGACCAGACAGGTTTAGCCAGTGCCTTCTTCATTCACAACTGGTAAACCTTCAGACTAATTTTTAGCAGAGCTAAGGCATTGGAAGAGATCATCCTTGAAAACAGGCGGAAGAAAACAACCCCAGTTTGCACTGGAGAAAAAACTACAACACAAACATCCAGTGGTCAAAGTGAGCTATAAAATGTCCCAGTTCTGGACAAGCTTTGGTCAGCATTTGTGTGGTCCATGAGACATGTGGGAAACCAGGTTTCAGGAGCTCCTGTGCTTAAAGAAGGGGTTGGTGTTGAGCATAGTTCCCGTTGCACATCTGTTGGTGTTCCCTGGGTACGTGTTGCTGCAGTGGGTGTTACTCCTAGGTGGTATGTACACGGACAGCCTGCTCCTAGGAGTATTCCATGTACATGAAGCCTGCCTCAGAGCCCTCAGCCTGTTTGTTCCTGTGCGTTTGTAGCCATAGGGAGAAAATTCCCGCTAGCATTGTTCTGTCAAATGCTCTTTGTTTAAGTCTCCTAAGTTTTCTAACCACTTTGTCTCTTTGTTTTCAAGTCAGTAGTTTTTATTGTGAAAGCCATGGCGTATTGATAACTATTGGGGAAATTCCCTGAGGCTGCTGAGCAGGAATCTGCCTTGATGACAGAGATGCTTCCAACTTTTAAGCAAAACAGCCTGTAAATTGTGCCATCAACTAACAAGTATGGGATCCCTGCTGTGTAATGTGTGGGATCCTGGAGTATTTTTATTTCCAGGGTGATACCCTCATGGTAGCATGTGGAGCTACAGCTGGGCCGCCAAGGAGCATCCTGCTTTGGGAAGATGAACAGAGAATATGTTCCTCAGGATTGCCATGCCTAATTAGCCTCAAGTTCTGGTATTAGGAGATGTTAATGAGCTGCAGCATATAAACTAACCGCAGGAAAAAACCTTTTTAATGGCTCTGCCAGCGGTAGGAGGAGGAGTGCTGCTGGGGGAGCTGACTCACAGCTCAGGACTGGTGGCACTGGGCAGGGGGTGGCCGTGCCCAGCTTGGCCACAGGAACCTTATGGCACCCGTGGGCATGGCCTGTGTTGTCCCAGGGGTACCTCAGAAATGAGTCTAAGCTTTGCAACTGCAGGGAGGTCTGGTCATTTTCTGTAAAACAGTTTAATTAGCACAAAGGTGGCCTCTGTTAGTCCTTATGTTTGTTGGTTTTGAGCATGCATCCCTGGAGATGACCAGTGTATTCAGTACTGCAGGCTAACAGTGCACTGCCTGCTCCTATTTGGATGTTATACTGCATTTACCCTTAGTTTTCCCATTTTTTTTCCTATAGTGAAGATAAAGGTTTAGAAACAGAGGCAGGAGATTTAATTTATTTGTGCTTCTATATCAAAATTCAAAGGGACTTTCAGAGAAGTTTGTTTTTTCTGCTTCATTTTGACTCTTTGGCACCTTTCTTGAGAGACAGGTGAGGAAGTTGCACTTCCATTCTCTCTCCTTTCCACAGACCTCCACTATGCACTGTTTTACCATACCAGTTATCCTGATCATTATTTCAACAAAGTGCCCTGTTCATGGGTGAGCTGAGCTGCTGCAATGTAAGATTGTTATTCATCATACTGGAAAATATGCCTTCTTTTTTTTTTTCCATTGCTTTGAAATTGTGTAAAACAGACATGGGGGAAAAAAAAAACAAACCAGCTTGCCAGGCTCTTAAGTGAAATGATTGCATTGAAGAGCAGAGTTGGAGAGGAGCCAGCACAGAACCTCTGATCAGACAAGAAGGGAAAGGATAACGTGGCCACAGCGAGGGCGTGAGGCTGGAGAAAAGCTCTGGGAGGAAGAGCTAATTGAGGAGGGGACTCAAACAAGACATGTTTAATAAAAGGGTGTTGGTTAGTTAGTCATGAAGAAAAGTTGTGTGTGTCAGGTGGGAATTGGCAGAGAGAGGTGTTAAGAATGCCTCTGTGGAGCATCTGGTAGACCCTGCTGGGGATGCTGCCTGTGCTACGAACCATGACACTGAGAAATTTAGGTTGAATGTAAAAGAAAGTCTATTTTATTTAAAGAGGAAAACTTCTCAAACTTCATGGCCCAAAGGTGTCAGTCAGTGAGGTCTCTTCCAGCCGTGGAGCCCTGGGTTGCTGTTGGAAATTTGCCTTGGGTGAGTGGTTCCTGTTTCAGCTGTAAACTCAGAGCGTGGGTGCTGGAGCTCTGGATTATCCTGTTGGACCTGGTGGAGCTCATCTGTGTGTGCTGCAGAGCTAGCCCCTGGTCCTGCAGCAGTGGCCAGGGATGAGCTGCCTGTGTCATCCTCTGCCAGCAAGGGGGACAGCTCCTGACGGCCACTTGCTCCAGCACATGGCCATTCCAGATAGGCTGCAGATCAAAGTTCTGCCAAAGCCTGAGACATGCACGTGTTTCCAAGGTGTATATAAACTTCTGAATGCTCAGTCGTGATAGAAATAAAACATGCACGTGTTTCCAGGATGGATATAAACTTCTGAGTGCTCAGTTCTGATAGAAATAAAATTGCTGCAGGGTGCTCTGCTTGGTTGTTTGTGGGCAACACAAGGAGGTTCTCTTTGGAAGGTGCCTTCCAAGACTTTGCATTCTGCAACTGCTACCAGAGGCACAGAATAGTTTGGGTTGGAAGGGACCTTAAATCCCATCCAGTGCCACCCCTGCCACAGGCAGGGACACCTTCCACCATCCCAGGTTGCTCCAAGCTGTGTCCAGCCTGGCCTTGGACACTGTCAGGGATGAGGCATCCCCAGCTGGCATGGAGAAGGCCCTGTGGCAAATGGGATCCTGCTGGAAATGCCTCTTCTGGAAACTGAGGGGTGGTGGGCTCAGCTGTGCCTGCAGGGAGGAGTGGGGGGCACTTGCACCCTCACCATCGCTGGATGGATGGAACACTTCCCAGAGCTGGCAGCCAGCGTGGAAGAAAGCAAATAAAGAAAAGCCATCCCCATTTCAAGCTGTGGTATTTTGACTTAGTTAAAATATTTATTTAAGAAATCTAATGGGGAAATGTAAAAATGTAAGTTTATTAAAGTTCCAAAGAACAGGAAGAAAAGACAAAAGGCCTGGGAGGAATACCACAGTGTTTTCACTCTTTTAATGATTATCTGGTGGGTTTTTTAAGTGCTTGGGGATGAAGGACTTACTGTGTTGGTCTGACTACAAAGTACTCACAGGGCCCAAGTGTAGCTCTTCCGGGCAGGGCTCATTTTCTGATATCCTGGATTCTTGAGCTCTGTCAGTGTAATACCAGCCATTCCCCGTCCTATTTATTGCATCCAGCTTTTTAAGTAATGGGCCAAGTAATGATGGCAGATGCTATAATCATTTTTTTGTTAATGATTTAGAGCTCTATTTGCACAATAATTAATTCTGCACAGCTCCCTGGCACAATACAAGAGGAATGCTCTCCTAACTTTTTACTCCACATGTTCGATGAGACTACTGAGCCTGGAGGGTGCAAGGGTGAGCCTGGGAGCTTCAGACCCAGGATTGCTGTAGCCTGATGGGTGTCAGATGTGCTTAAATGTTGTCTGTGGACTGTACTGGATGCTTGGAAGAGCCCACTTGTTCCTGATGGCAGCACAGCTGGGTTGTAGCTCCTTACAGCAGCAAATGCAGACAGTGCCTGACAATCCCAAACATTTGATCCATCCTTTCTGAGGGGCAGATGGATCCTGAGAGCTCTAAAAACCACTTGAAAGAATCAGCTCTTGGTGTAGAAATGAAAAAAAAAAATGTTCTGTGTGTACTTCCAGGATGACCAGAGTGGTGTTTGGGTGGGTTCTGTTGCTGCTGCAGCTCCTGGTCTCTCCAGGCAGGACTGGTTTGGTTCCTTGCTCAGTTTTCCCTTTTTTGTCTGTTTGGATTTTCAGCTGATGAGCAGAAAGGTCTTGATTCACACTTGGCACAACACGGCTCTGATCTCAGCAGCAGATGCCAGATGCTGCCGGAATACAAAGAAATAATGAAAGTAACCCGGAATGTGAGTCAGCTGTAGGTGTGACGGGGGTGCCTCCTCTGCTTTGTCTTCCTCTGGCATTTCTTGCTCCATCCACTCTGCCTTCAGCTTTAGTCTCAGCTCCTCGATTCTCCCCTGTATTCTTCCTCCAGCTTCATTCCCTTTTGTCTCTCTTTTCTGCCTTTTGCCGTTCTCTTGCTGCCCACTCCTGTGCCATGACCACGTGGTGGGGGAGTGATGTTCCCCACAATGATAATGAAAAACCTGTTTCCATTCCACTTCAGTTCCCTGGCACCCCCAGTACCGTTTTTAGTGCCATCTCAGCAGCAGACGTTTCATTTATGGAAATTCAGAGTGTTTGTTCCTTCTCTGAGCACGACCCTGAGTACTGGTGTCATTGCAGAAGTGCTAACTGCAGCCAGTACCTCTTGGAAAAGCACTGAATCACTTTATTTCTTCATTGTGAATCACTAATTTTATTTTCTCCTAAAGCTGCGTGGAGTTTCTCTACTTCTGGAGGTCACTGGAGCCTTGTAACTGCAGCCAAAAGCATTTTAAATGGTCATTGTGCAGTGTAGCAGTGCCATCAATCTCCCGTGCCATTATTTTATCTAAAAAGCTGGATTTGATATCCATTTTCATGTTTAAAGCAAAATTACTGGCAGGCTGCCATATTGTGTGAGGCACAGAGAGTGGGAACTTGTTCATAAAGGTTTAGTGTGAGTGTGACTATTGCCTACTGGTTTGGGATATTTTTCAACAAATCAAGACCTGCTGGTAGCCAGGTGGGCTCTGAATGGGGTTTTTCCTTCTGAATTGGTCTTATTTTATTCTTTCATTTCCAAGCCAGTCTGTAGTCTAGCTCAGATAAGATCTTTTTAATTGAAGTCTCATCAGCATCAAATGCTGGCTTGCCCAGAAATACCTTACTTTTGGGCTTATATATATATATGAGAAAAAGAAAGAAGAAAAAACTCAGAAAATAGTAGTGGAATGTAAGTCTGGGGCATACTGAATTAATTTCCTGTTCCACTTCTGCATCAGCTAACCAGACAAATAACCAATTTGTTAAGGGCTCTGCTACTTCCTTCAATCACTTGCTCACAATACACTTTTTACATTTTATTTCCTGGTTTTTCCATTTCAGTTCCTTATGTCCCCTGCAGGTCTCTCTGTTTTGGTGCCAACAGCAACATGACCAGTGAGGGAGGGCAGGGTGTGATCCTGCACCTCCCAGCTGCCCCATCCACCCTCTGCATGAGGGTTTTCTGCAGGGACTGCGAGCTCTTGGATGCACAGCCCTTGGGGAATCCAAATTAAGGATCTCCCTGGTGCTGTGCCTTCATTGCCTTGCTGGTGGCAGCAGGAATTGCAGCTGTTGTAGGTGGGTTCCCAGTTTATTGAGCTGTTTCTGAGAGCAGTGAGGTGGGAATATCACTGTGGCATGGTGGGGGGAAGGAGGGAGGTGTCGTGGAACCCCAGAAGGTTTGGGTTGGAAAGGACCTTAAATCCCATCCTGTTCCACCCCCTGCCACGGGACACCTTCCCCTGTCCCAGGCTGCTCCAATCCCCAGTGTCCAGCCTGGCCTTGGACATTCCCAGGGATCCAGGGGCAGCCCCAGCTGCTCTGGGCACCCTGTGCCAGGGCCTGCCCACCCTCTGTGTTAAGAATTTCTTCCCACCATCACATGTCAGGCTCTGTACTGGGAGCAGGATTAAGCAATCTTAACACAGGGCTTTCATTATTTTCCTCTCCTGGTGCATGATGGATTCCTTTGGAGGCTGGTGAGGGGCTGGTTAACAAAGTATGGCGTGGCTTTTTGCTCCATTCAGTGCATTTTGTGGGCTTGTATTTGTGTTTAGGAAATTGATTCTGGACACTCTGCCAGGGATGTCATCCCAGAGAAATGGGGGCAACAGGGAGAAAAAACCAAACAGCACTCTGGGTTTCTGGGTAAACTGCCTTAACTGCCAAATGGCTCCTTGCAGAGACACAATCCTATAGGAAAATCTGTAAGAAAAATAAAGATATGTAACCTGAGAAGTCTTGAGCAGAAGTTGCAGAGGGCTCCAGTGTTCTCTGATAGAGAGGGGAGGAAGTACAGCCAGTCACTTGCAGTGTTGTGGAGCATAATAAATACTTTATTACCACAGACTGTCATTTGGTTCCTAAACAGCGTGGGACAGACTCTGCTCTCAGGTTGTGTCCCCACATTTGTGACTCTGTGAATAACCAGGGTTGAGGACAGAATTTGGGTCACACCCTGCAAAGTCTGTAGGTAAAATATTCCAGAGCCACACAAGAAATCTCTCCAGGCTGGCACTGTAGTGGTGCATGTGAGGGTGGCAGTTCTTATCAATCTAATGGTGTTTTGGGGTTGACCATAAAAATACTTTGGTCTAAGGTTGGAATTTGATAAACAAGATTAATTGGACCATTTCAGTGCTGATACAGTTTTAATGTATATTTTGAAACACACTATAGCCTTGGCTGCCCAAAAAGGGGTGGATAGAAAATGCTGATTTCTAGGGTGAGCTCAATAGGTGCAGTGGGTTAAAAAATCCTCGTCGGGGGGAAATAACTTGGGCAACTTCTTGCTATTTGAGTTTCTTTTTTGCAACAAAGCCAGAAAATCAGTGGGAAACTGGGGAGGGAATAAGTATGAAAAGCAGCAGCAGAAATCTCCTCATTTTCTGGTAATTGTGAGCTTTCAGACCAGCTACCACAGTAACTTTTACTTTCTGGTTTTCCTGCTGTCATACAGTAATAATTTTAAATTTGTCATGCTGGAGGGAGATGCCAATATCAAGCTGAAAATGAAGTAAATGGTTTTGATTGGAATTGAAAAGGAAGTGTTTCCTGCTCTAAGCTAAGTTTTAATTTAACCTAATTACACAATAATGCAATCGGTGTTTAGTTAATCATGAAAGGTGAAAATTCAGCAGCAAGGCAGGAGGCACATCCTCACTCAGCACATGGTGTGAGCTCTGTGGGTTGGCAGGGAAATATGGAATTCCTGGCTTTGCAGGTTTACATCTGAGTGACTCTCCATGTCCCTTCATGTGCTTTTCCCTCTGGGACTTTTCCAGAGCTGTGTTTAATACAGAACTGCTAGGACACCCGTGAGTTATGGGATAATAATTCCGTGTCAGATACTGTGAGAGTGAAGCTTATTTTACAAGAATGCCCTTTGATGGAAGTAGGGCCCCTAATTCAAACTTGAGTGCGTTCTGAGAGACATCTACATGCACACAATAAAATCCAGGGAGAACAATTTGCATAGAAAAGCCAGGAAACAGCTGGGCTTACAGACAGCTCAGATTTTAGGGGTGGTTTTCTGGGGGAACAAGGGAAGAGTCAAGCAAAAGAATTTAAAACCAGGCAATTTTTGAGGATTTTTTATAATATTGCATATGTTAGAATAATTTTTAAAAACACAGCTGTGTGCTGGCTGCCTAAACCAGGTGGTTTTACCTTACATTAATATTTAGATTGTTGTTCTTTGTAATTATCAGCCAACAGTAATGGTAACAGACCCTTACTTGTCTGGCTCATATATGTCTGTATTTGCTCTTACTTTAAATTCTTTCCCATAGATACAATTCAGCACAATCAATGCCAACAAAATTATTTTGAAAGCAGATTAGATTAAATATCTCATCCCTTACTGAGCTTCCCATTGGCATGTGAGATGATCCTTAGAGAATTAAGATCTGTTTCAGGGACAGAAATGTTCACATGAGATTGCACAGCCTCTTGCTGGCCATTTTTTCTTTAAGTATTTGACAGAAGTGCCTGGCCAGGCTAAATTCAGCCGTTTTTATATTTGGGGAGGTTGATGACTAACACCAGAGACGGGGGGAAAAGTATCTGGGAAGTGTTTTTCTGTACAAGCTTGTAGGTGGTTTTATTCCAGGTTGTCCTGCTGGTGACTTGGGGCTTTCCTAGAAGAATATCATGGGATCATGGAGTTGGATTGGTTTGGGCTGGAGGGAACCTTAAAGCCCATCTAGTTCCAACCCCCTGCCATGGGCAGGAAGCCAGGCTGGACCAGGCCGCAGGTCAGGGAAGTGTTGGGAGGGGACAATTGTGTGAACTGGACCATTCCCAGTCCCTGCTGACTGGGCTCTGCATTGGGAATATCTCAGATTTGAGGTTGATTTTAAGGGGAGGTGTGCTTCTCTTTGGTGGTGATTTGGGTCAAATCCTTGCCCTTACAGAGCCAGGAGGATGTTTTGGAGATGAAAGGATGTTGTGATCAGCTGTAGAGTGATAGGATTTGCACCCTGGGCTACTCCCCAAAACTGCAGCACAGGGAAGGCAGAACAGCCTCATCCCCTTGTTCTTCCCCATCTCCTGGACAACTTGAAGCATCAACCCCATCACCCAGGGGCACACCCACACCTGCTGATGAAGCTGTGGCAGCACTAATGGGTTCACTGGTGGCACTTGGAAATGAGCCTTTCTTCCCTGAATTTTGGTAGATTTATCTGGTGTCCATCCCACGCCCCTCTCTGCAGGGGTAGAGCCAGGTCTGGTCGTGCACAGCAGGTGTCTGTGGGATTTGGACCTCACAGTCTTGGAAGCAGGATCCTACCTGGCCTTTACATTGTGTTAAAGCAAGATTTGTGCTTAATAAATGTAAAGTCTCAGGCTTCCCCTGCTCTGCCTGTGACCAATCCATGGTTTTCATAATCAAGAATAAGTCCCAAGACTGGAATGCTGCCCACGAGAACACTGTGATTCCAGATGGTTTAGGGTGATAATTTTGTATAGGTTTATTAGGGTGATTTGGTGTCTTTGCTACTTCATGTACTTTTTGTAGCAAATAATTTAAAGGAAAACGAGGGATTGCTGTGAGTCTGGAAATAAAGTTTGGGAGTTTTCTATTGTTGCTGCTTTTGCTGGGTTTATTTAAACCACAAGTCACTCTTCTTAGCCCAGGAAAAAAGGGAAGGGGGACGACACAGTCAACAGTGATTTATTTCTTGAATGCATTTTTAATAAGCAGACCCCCAAGAACGAAGCAGTGGTGCATAATTACATTACCCTGGCCACAAAACTTGGTCTGTTCCCACTGTGAGTGGGTTATTTAACACCTGGTGAGCAAAAAGTGAGTGCCCTGCTGGGCTTGGAAGCTGGCACTGACTCTGGGGTTCACATCTATTCTCGAGCAGCGTTTTCTCAGTTGCTGAAATGTTTTTGCCTGGACTTTGCACCAGGGGTTCCTGCAGCTCTGCTGCCTCTCCTGTGTCCCTGCCCTCCCTCTCCTGTACCCTTCGTGCACTTCCTTCAGAGGAGAGGCTGTGTGGAGAGGCAGGAGCTCCTTTCCAGGTTGCAGTCTCCTAAATTAAAGCAAGCCAAATCGATTTGAATATTACATTTGCCTACAAGGACCTCCTGCTAACTTCTGTGTTTTTCACAATTGCGTTTTCCTGGTTTTGTTTAGTTTTTTTCATCTTTATCACTTCCCTGCTGCTGACTAAAGGAGCTACACAACAGGGGAAAGTGTGACTAACTCACTGCCTGCACAGGGGAAAGAGTGAGGCTGCTTCTACACATGCTGGTGATAAATGCACAGAGTAAACAGAATGGAAAAGTGGAGAAAAACAGTGCTTTTTTTTCTACAATCTCTTTTTTTTTTATTGCAATGTTAGTCATTCCTTCCAGCAAGTACAGGTTAAAACAGTTTCCATCATGAGATTTCTTGCAGGAGAAGCAGTATCAGCTGAAAATTTGTGCTTCCTTCTGAAATTGTTTTTAATGTCTCTTCTTGTAAGAAAGTCCAAAAAATGTTTTTCCTCTTATTTTCAGTGTCTCCTTTGGTTTGACAGCAAGTCATAGAGATGCAATTTTTCTCTTTCTCTCATGTCCTGTGTCATCTTGGCAGCTATTTCCTATCTCAGTTGGGAAGGAAAGCATTTAATCAACGGGAAAAGGGCACGGGGATTCACCCAGGAATAGGTTTGAAACTGGTTTTAACTTTGGTTGAGATGGAGTAGATTCCAGATGACGCGGTCTCTTTAATTAAGGGACATCGTGCCCTTGTTTTAAAGCCTGCTGAAATCAGTGGAAAGATGCCACGGACTGCAACGGGCTCTGGAGCAGGTCCAGTCTCCTTTTGTGGTATAGAAATGCTTCTTCAACAATTTAAGAGCTTGGAGGGGCTGAATCAGAAGCCAACAAGTGACCTGCTCATGTATTAGGTCAGGCAACAGGTCTGAGCTCAGCCCCACTGATTCAGGTGCTAATGAACTGCCCTGTTTTCCCTTCATGTAGTGTTACAGCAGACCTTCTTTCCTATTTTTCCTTCAAGTATCCCAGCACAGCTTTGGAAGGGGAAGGGAAATCTAATTTGTGTGTAAATACAGTGTTGTGGTGTTTGTTTAATGCCTTTGTTTGCTTTCAAAGTTCGTCCTGTACTAATGAATTTACAAAACCTACATTATCCATAAAACTGTCGCTGGTGCAGAATCCTGTAATAAGTCAGATAAAGTATTTAAACCACGAGTGAGTTTGCTCTATCCTTGAGTTGATAAATTGTGTAGCTTCATTTGGTAGGAATCAGCAATTTTATGTGGCAATTAATTTTAACGGCAGTAGGGAGCCAAAGGACTGAATTTTTATCCTTAGTTTTCTGCACATATAGGGGAATATCCTCGTGTTTACTGTTCAGGTTGCTGCCCTGGGATACAGTGTGTGTGTGTGCAGGGAATGGCACTTTACAGCCATTATGGCCACGCTGCTCCAGTTCAAGGTCCAACCCTCCAGATAAGCCATCTTGGGGATTTCTCATCTCTTAAAATATGTCAGGAAGAGGGCAGATGGCCAAAAAATCCCTTCCCAGAATCTGTGTTGCTCTGCCCCTCTCTACTGCATGAACTTGCTGGTTGCCTTTTTTATTGTTTAAGTCACCACCATCAGGGATGATGCCAAAATCATGAACTTGGAGTCAGAGAGGAAGAGATCAAGTTTTTCTGAAGTGATTCCCATTGTTTGTTTTCCCTTTGCTGGTCCCTGATATCCAGCCTGGAAACATCCCGTTTGTACAGTTGGCTGCGAAACTGTAATTGTGTAGGATCTGATCTGGGAACCAGGAAAGCCTTGATTCCAATCTCAGCTCCTGCCACCAGAGGTACATAGTGGAGCAAGTCATTTGACTTGATAATTTATGTCTGTGACACTGACTACATCCTCAGCAGTGTGCACAAAGCACCAGAGTTCCCCTAAAGATAAAATCTGTCTTGAGGTAATAAAAAATGCCATGAGAGGTAATTTGAAAGGGATTTATTTAGGATGCTCTTAAGTAACATCCACATTTTGGGCTTTTGCTGTTTGTGAAACAGGCCAGAGAGATTTGGGGGCATTTCTGGGGAAAACCAGAAAGACATCACTGAACTCATGGGGTAAATAAGGGTTTATCATAGAACCAAAGGTGCTGGTCTCTCCTCCGTGACCATGGACTGCTGGTGGCTCTGTGGGTGCCACCAGGGGTTTGTCTGTGCCTGGGTGTGGATTTCCAACATCATTTGTGTTACAGCAGTTCCCAGAGTGGAGTGATGGCTCCAGAATGAGGTTTGGGGAAGTTGTGAACAAGGTCGTGAGCCTGATGGAAATTTCATTTTGTTCCATATTTATTCTGCTGTTTGGGGTTGCACACAGCTACTGGTCTGTAAAATGAGGTCGCAGCCAGGAAAGAAAGTTTGGGAGCTGTTGCTTTAGAGCTTGGGTTGAAATTAATTATTTGTGTACCTCAGAGAGTTGCACTGGTTTTTAAACAAGGCAGCTGGGTTAGAAAGCAGTGAGAATTCATTGTGAAACATTTTGTGTGATGGCCAGCACTTGAACCTTGCGCTCCCTTGGTGCACCACCAACCAGAAATTTAAAATTGGCTGCCCAAAGTTGGCTGTGTAGTCACCCAGATATTTCATCATGTTATTTCAGAAATCCCAGTGGCTCCAGATGCTCCAGGGCCGTGGAGGAGTTCATTGTAGTCACAGTTGGAAAGGTCTGGTGTAGCTTGTGTTATACTCCCACATGTTTAGACAGGAGAAAGGTGGATACAGAAAGGAAGGCCAGAATAATACTGGTTTGGGAAAGAAAAGTCTGACCAGTGTGGAATTGGATGTGAAAAATGCAAAACCAAAGGTGTCAGCTTAGTCTCTTCAAAGGAAAATATCATCTTATTTTTTCTAAGATGAAAACACCTATGAAGTAATAATCTTTAAAAAGCCGAGTCCTCCTCAAACACCAACTCAAAATGCCGATAATTTGCAGAAAGGAAAATCTTTATTTTCATGCACAAAACCTGTGGGCTGTGTGGAAAGCAAAAATCTGATAAAATAGCTGAGCCAGGTGCTTGAAAGTGCTTTTCAAGGGTATTTCTCTGTCCAGGTGCTTGCATGTGCTTTCCAAGGGGGATTTCTCTGTTGTGCCCCTCTTCCTGGCAGCTTGCCCATCACCCATTCCTTCTTTTTTCTGCCGTGAGCTCTGTGATATCCCCACCACCCTCCTGCTCTCCTGGTTCAGTGTTGCAGGATTATTTTCAAGGTGAATGTTTATATGCAGGCCATGTTCATGAGAAATTAGTCATCTGTGTAGCTTTTGAGTCATGCAGTGCTGACTTTGGACATATATTTGTTTTTGTATTTGTTGCTCCCTTCTGTAAAAATCCCAAACAAATATTGAAAGGTGTTCTGCTTAGGCTGGAATTGCTAATTCATCTTTAAATTGCTGTACTCTGGGGATATTTGGTGGAGGGAGGAAGAACAGCCCTCCCTCACCATCCCTGCCCCAGGGATGGCACGTGGGAAGCTGTAGGTTGCTCCTGCTCCTCCAGCTGCAAACTCAGCATTTGAAGGAGAAATTCCGCCTCATTTTTATGGTTTGACTTGTGACTTTGTTGTTGCATGTTCTGAGTTCCAAGGAGGAAAATAAATGACAGGAAAGGAAAGGAGAGTAGGGTTCCCATATGCTTCCTGCATCTCGGGGACCTGTGCTCCGTGTTAGCTGCTGATAAGGATGTTTTAAACTCACAGGTTTTAAAATGTGGCACATGGGTTAGCACCAGGGAAAATAGATGCATTTTTTGTCTCTAAAATAGCCATCCCCTGGCAAAAACTGTGCCATTTGGGACACCTCTGCTCCGGAGACAGGCTGGGAGAGCTGGTGTTGTTCAACTTAAAGAGAAGAAGGCTTTGAGGAGACCTTGGAGTCCCTTCTAGTGCCTAAAAGTGCTCCAAGACAGCTGGAGAGGGGCTTTGGGTGAGGGCCTAAGGGGGAATGCCTTCAAACTGACAGAGGGCAAGATAAGATCAGGTGTTAGTAAGAAATTTTTTCCTGTGAGAGTGATGAGGCACTTGAAGCCCAGAGAAGCTGTGGCTGCTTCATCCCTAGAAGTGTTCAAGGCCACGCTGGTCAGGGCTTGGAGCAACCTGGGATAGTGGAAGGTGTCCCTGCCCATGGCAGGGAGTGGGAATGAGATGAGCTTTGAGGTCCCTTCCAGCTCAAACCAGTCTGTGGTTAGGCTGTATGGTTAGCTCTGTGTGCATGTGCAATGCTGCTGGTCCAGGTTTGGATAAAACCGCTTCATCCATCTCTCACTTCAGTCAATAAAGCATGTTTTGATTAGGAAAGCCTTATGTCCATCCTGTTCTCTGTCAGATGCACCTTCCTGGTGCTCAGGAAGGGCAGTGTTCGTGGCTCAGTCCCCACACAGCTTTTGAAATGCTGAAGCTTCCATATGGCTCCTTCCTGCACTCACCTCTTCATTCCCCAGCTTCAGCCTACTTTTGAGAACTTTGCATTTTTGGGGAGCTGAAAAAATTATTCTCCTGGGTTCCTCCACCATGACTGTGGGTGCAGATGTTTATGCTCAGGAGTCCCAGAGCTCCTCCCTGCCTGCAGCAGGTCCAGTTTCACGTTGATATTGTGCAAACCCCAGCCCGTGTGACCGTTTTCCCTGCTGGCGCTTCAGACGGTGCCTCCGAGCGCTGGCAGCCGCGGCACCGGCGTTGCTGTGGGCTGCCCCAGAGCAGTGATTGTGTTCTGCTCCCTAGCAACTTGGTGTGCTGGTTCAATTACAAAGGGCTCGGGAAAACGCGCTCCATCTGGTTTTCCAACCCCAGATGCGACCACCCCAAAGAGTGATCTAATTCTTCTCTATATAGACTTGAAAACTTCTCACCAGTTGGTGGTGCGGGAAATCAAATAAGAGTCCTTAGGAGCAATAAGATCCACATGCTGGCCTAATTGCACATGGAGCTACACTGCTGCTCCTGCTCCAGTGTGTTTGCAATGCTGCTCTGAAAGGCGTATTGTTAGGCGAGGGGAAAACCCACAAATCTTAATTTGAGAAATAATTTAATGTGGGCCAATAATTAGCTATTCACGATTGGGGCCCCTTCGTGTCTGGTGTGGTATGTGAGGAGAAGGCGGGCAGGGCTCACAGGCAGCCTTGGTCTGTAGGCCAGGGGATGTGGAAAGGGGTGGTATCTCATCAGGCTTTTCAGTACAGTCCTTTTAGTCTACGCTAGATCATCTGAGAGGGTTATTCTTGCTTTAATGTGGTTTGGGGTTTTTTTTTAATTATGACCAAAAAAATGGTGCTACTTTCCACCTCTGCAGACAGAATCAGGATAGGACAAGGGGGAATGGTATTGAACTAAAAAGGGGAGGTGTAGGTTAGATTTTGGGAAAGAATTGTTCCCTGTGAGGGTGTAAAGACCTGGCACAGGGTGCCCAGAGAAGCTGTGGCTGCCCCATCCCTGGAAGTGTCCTAGGCCAGGTTGGACAGGGTTTGGAGCAACCTGGGATAGTGGAAGGTGTGGAAGGGTGGAGCTGCATTATCTTTAAGGACCTTTCAAACCAAACCCTTCTATGGTTTTGTGATTGTAGGGAAGGAGAGGCAGAACCCTAACTGGGAAGTTACTGAGGAATGGGAGAGTATCACACAACCTTGACGGAATGGTGAAACATAAAATTTCCTCCCTCCTCTGTTCTGCAGAAGATGCCATCCTGAAATTCCTGGTTTAGGCATTTTTGTTGGCTTTAGGGCTTGGGATCAGACCGTTATCATTTTAAGCTTGTCCTGAGGTGCCAGCAGCTCGTCCTGCCTGGCCAGCATTGCACTCTTCTAAGCGTGAAGCGCAAGCAAAGGAGAGTCTGAAACCAGCTTCCTACGCACTCAGAACTTCAGATTGAGCTTTATCGAGGGGGTGCCAGCCTTAAGCACTCGCCCTGCCTGTCGGAGCGAGCCCCGGTTCGCAGCGGGGGCCGCTTTCCGTCGGGGTTTCCTGTGGGAGCCCCGTGCCGCGCACAGGAAGCGCGGCCGGGCCCGCGGCCATCGGCCTCCCGGGCGGGCACAGGGAGCCGTGCCAGGCCCGGCCAAGGGCACGACAGCCCCGGGCAGCCACCGAGGTGCTCCCGGCAGTCCGCAGGAAAAATAAAATCTGCAGAAAGGCACGACCCCTTGGGACCCATGTTTTGTCAACAAATCAAGCGGGCGCTATTTTAAGCCGCTATGTACCTCACGCTTCCTGTTTTTCAGAAGAAACTTCTTGTTTTTTCGCTTTTATGTTGACGGATTTATTTTAACGGCTTGTTCCTGAGCCGGTGTGAAGGACTTTTCCCTCCCACGAGGAGGGAGGGAGGCTCCCTGGGGTCTGCCAGGGGGAAGGACAGCCTCATCCCCCTCCCAGGGGCTGCTCGGAGGGTTCCTGGGTGCACCAAGGGGACCTGGAGGTGGGCAGCTGTGGGGCGGCTGTCGAGGGGACAGCACTAAGCTGAGCCATGTGTGGTTCTCTTTCGAGGAGCAGTGGCCCAACCAGTAAGGACAAAGTAAATAGTGTTCATTTCCTGCTGACCTTTTAACACCAACAGATGTTTTCTCTTACAAGTACCATAGGCCACTTCAGTCCCTGACCTCATCAAGTGGGCTGCTGCCGTTTTCATGCTCGGCAGTCTATAAAACTCCTTATTTAACCTGTTCTGCTGAGACCTGCCTGCAGAAGTGGATCTCCTACCTCGGGCAGGACCTGTGTGCTTCTAATTAGAAATGTAGTATTTCTGACTTTCTTTTCTCTGGATGGACCAAGCACTTCCTCCTGATTTTTGTCCTCTGTGGAGGATGGCAGATGTTTCCTGTGATGGGCTCTATCAGGCAGCTGGGGGAAGTGAGTTTCCCTTTATAATATTTTCCCTAGCATTCCTTGCACAGGTTCGATTTGAAACCCCATGGCTGGACTTGTACGTCCATCACCCTTATCCCTGTTTGTGGTGGTTGAGCAGGATGAATGGGATCTTGGAATCACCTCCAAGCTCAAAAAGTAAAAGAATGGCAGTGCTGGAGCTGGGTCTTTCATCTGTGTGGAGCCATACCAGGACCTGCTGGTGCCTTCTGCTCTCTTCCCCATGGGTCTTGGTCCTGCCTAAGGGAATCAAGAGGATTTCAGCTCCATCCCTGTCTACTCTGCTTGGAGATCACATTGGTGTTGCTTTTTTACCATGGTGTCTTCCTCCCTCCCACACCACCTGTGGATGGTGATGGGTGGGGATCTCTGCAGGCGTTGAAGCAGTTTGGAATGCAAATGTGGTGGGAAGAGCAGTTAAGCTCTCATTCCTGACACAGGCCAAGGAACATGCAAGTCTGGCCATGACTTGTGTGCCCAGGAACACCAGAGATGCCTAGTTCATCCAGGAGACATTTGAAGGTGGTTTCTCTGGTGGATTTCCTGGCCAAGCCTGTGCCGTTCTGCCAGTCCTGCCTGGACACCAGGGGAGCAAGCTCTGCAATGAGGTAATAATGGAGGAGGGAATTATGGAGGCTGACTGCTGTGTGTGCCATCCATTCTTTGGAGACCTTTCCCTGTTGGTGAAGAGCCTGTTCCCAAAGCTGATGTGGCAGTAGTGTCTCATGGGGTGTCATCAAGCAGGATGAGGTGTCTCTGTGTCCAGGATGGCAATAGCCCCATGTGGTGCCTGTGGGCCAGTTTATTTGCTGTGCTGTACAGTGCAAAACTTTTCCTGGCTTCAGAAAGCAAATCCCAGAGTCAAGAATTGGTTTGGAAGGGAACTTAAACCCCATCCAGTCCAACTTCCTGCCATGGGAGGGACACCTTCTACTATCCCAGGCTGCTCCAAGCCCTGTAGAACCTTGGACACTTCCAGGGATTCAGGGGCAGCCACAGCTTCTCTGGGCTCCCTGTGCCAGGGCCTCACCACCCTTACAGGGAAAAATTTCCTCCTAATCCTTCTGCTCTTCTTTGTCTTTCCTATGGGGGACATTGGAGGTGTGAATAATTAGCAGTATGATTTTCAGTTATTGTGTTATGCATCTGGGAGGGGATGTATGTTAATCCAAAGTTCAGATTTACCTGTAAAGACTCTTTTTTAATAGCATACTGAGCATAAGTTGATAGATACTCCCAGGTTGTCACTTGTTGGGGTTTTTATCTTTCTCTAAAGAGGTATTTTGTTCTGTATTTGTTTTTTCAGTAGTCTTTGTACTTGGTGAAAGATGTTCAGGAGTTTTATTTCATGAATTGTGATTCTACCCAAGAGCAGCATTTCTGTGCAGGACAAGGGGAAACAAACCCTCTCTGAGTCAGGTTACCCTCCTTTCCTGTTAAATCAAAAAGAGAAGAATGCAAATTCTTAAAAATTCCTAACTACTACCCAAACATTACCATTTTTAGAGTTTCAAGTTTAGAGAAAATGACTCACAGGCACTTTTAATAAAGGATTGCTCAAAATAGAGTGGAGTGTGATTCACATTAAAGAACGAAGACCAAAGAGAGGCAACAAAGAAGCCTTTAACCTGATGCTCACTTATCCCCATGAGGATATTGGGAAGGGAATGGTTGGGATACCCCTCATGGCACCTGGCATTGTGGGAGCAGCGTGCAGGGATCCTGCCCATCTTGTTTGTTGGGTTTTATTGGTTAGTGTAATTAGGCAATGCCTAATTGTTGAAGGCAACCCTGAAGATGACACCTTTGAGGCTGAGGTAGAAGCAGATCTGCAATGACAAACACCCCTGCCTTTTGTTCCCCAGCACTGAGCATGTGTCCAGCACCACACTGGGCTATTCTGAATTTTAGGGTCACCATGGCAGGAGAGATGTCCCATCCACAGCAGTGTGCTTCCTGGAGGGATTTGGGAGTGAGGAGCCAGAGCTGGCTCTACCTGAAAGCGAGAAGCACTCACAAAAAGCTTGTAACATAAGCCTTGTGAGAAGAATTGTTTAACAAATAGCCAGATAATCTAGTATGCCTTTTCCACAGTGTTTTAGTTTGCCCTGAACTGGCAGTCAGCCTTTCCCAGGTTTGCAGAGATTTTATCTTTCCAGTCTGCAGAGATGGCTGCTGGTTGTGGAAAGCATCCCTGACTTACCAAGTGGATTACTGGGCAAAATTGATTTTACTTGGTACATTCATATGCTGAAAAGCAACATAATAGCGTCTGCTTTGCTTCCACGCCAGTGAGGGGGAAGTGCCCCAACATGTGCTGGAGACCCTACACGAGTCTGAGAGGCAACTGGACCATATCCATCACCAGTGTAATTCTGACAGCATCGTTTTGGCTGACTGAGCAGGACCTGCAGAAATGCCTTAGGTGTACGTGCTGATGTATATTTTGTGGCTGTCTCTATTTAAGTGCTGTACATTCCCCGTGAGCTATGAGAGCAGAGACCTTCCCCGTGCTCCTTGCAGCTTCTTCAGTTGATGTATGGTGTTTTCCCTCCTTTTTGTCAAAGTGTCCTCTGTCCCAGAGATAATGCAATTGCTATTCAGTGCCGTGCAAATACTCTTTTGTATGTGTATCTCTTTTCTATTTAATTACACTGTATAAATGTCCTCAGTAAATTTGATAAGTTGGGTGAAGGATATTGATTTTCGAGTCTCTCTTGTGCTAGGCTCCTTGTAGTAGCAGCAGCCGTTCCCCAGGCCTGTTTCCTGAGGAGGTTTTGAAGGTTCAATGTTTGAGTAGCTATGGATAACAAAGGAATTTCTTTCTTGACACTCACATTTGATCTGCTGATTGCAGGGTTTAAGGCCAGAGAGAAAACATTAGTGTTGGGTGCTTTGTTTTTTAAAGCCTTAGAGTCACATCTTCTGCAAAAGCAAGTGGGAGGGGAAACCAAGAATAGAGCCATTGCCTTCATTCCTGTAAATAAAGCTACGAGCTTTGGGATTAAATGAGAGAGGGATGCTCCCAGGGTCGGATGAGGTCCTGGGGAGCAGTGGGAGGACCCTGGAAGTGTTCAAAGGCAGGTTGGATGGGGCTTGGAGCAAGCTGGTGTAGTGGAAGGGGTTTGGAGCTAGCCAGTGTGTAAGTCCCTTCCAACCCAAACTGTTCTGTGATTCCATGATTGTGTGACTTGCAGCTGGGCAGGGCCCCCCTCACCCCTCCATCACCCCGTGGCTGACAGGAGGGCAGGAGGGGAAGGAGGGACCAGTGAGTGTGCAGGGAGGCAGGGAGGAGGGGAGGGAATTTGCAGGGCTAAAAGGGGAGGACCAGTGGTCTATTTTTAACTGCAGTTTTGAATGTGAAGTGTCACCAATGTTAAAAAAAGCTCCTGGTAAATGGTGGGGAAGATGCAGGCGATAGTGCAAAGCCAGCTGCAGCTTTTTGAACTGTTCGCTGATGTTTGTGAGGAGGCTGCAAACACTTGATTCATGGTGATGTCTTCATTTTCCTTTCCTCAGCCCCAGGTCTCCCTGTGCCGGTGACTTTCTTTAAACAGTACTTAGTTCTCAGCCTCATAAGGTTATTTTTATTCTTTAAGAAGTAAAGAACAGAGAAATACAGATATTTGTGCACTTCCCTTTTGCGCTTGCTTTCGTCGCATTCTCTTGGAACATAAATTTTTTTTTTTTTTAATGCTGAAAATTGGACGCTGATTTTTTTCTGGCTAATTTCCATGTATTTCTCAGACAGGATTTTTAGCCTTGATCTATAATGCAGGCCTGTGGCTGTTCTTGCTAAAAGTTTGATCCCACCAGGGCTTTCATTATAAATCCTTATTTTCAGTAGCAAATTGCTGTCTGCAAACGCCACCTCTCAGAGGTTTGCCTGGGTAGGGGGGCACTGTAGATAGGTAGGCCAGGTCCTGCACCTCTCTGCCATCCTCCCCATGTTCCCCAGGATTTGGGAACGTGAGGTTTGGGCGTGTTTGCTGCTGGCTGCTGTGAGGCAGGAGGCTGGAGCCATTGCTGTCACGCCAGTGATCCGTGGGATAATGCATCCCCAAGTCGTGGCCGTTTCTGTCTATTGTGTCACCGATCCGCACATTAAAGGGACCCGGGTAGGTGTTGCTGCAATAAACCCTAACAGCTCTATAGGAGCCGTCACAGTTCATTGCATCAATAATCTGTGTATCAAGGCGTCCTGAGCAGGCCTGGGCACACAATGGGCCGTTATGGCTCCAGATGAGCCTGTCTGAATTTAGGTCAGTAACCTGAGTGTTGTTAAATCCCAAAATTGCCCTGCTACAAAGAGCTGGCAAGGCTTGGAATAAAAATGTAGGTTATGCAAACTTGGTGGTTGCGGAGGGTACTCTTGACTAAAGGTTGGTAGTGGGAGAATTATTTTCATCTTATTTATTGCTGTTATCTAAATCTATCTCCACTCACTGGGCTCCCTCCTTCTCTCTCCTTGGACTCGGTGTGAGTGATGCTGGAAGCAGCAGGAGAGGATGGGATGGGATGGGATGGGATGGGATGGGATGGGATGGGATGGGATGGGATGGGATGGGAAGGAGGAGGCAGCGTTCTGCAGTTGAGCTATCCAGAGCCACCCCGCATCCCATTGGGCTCTTTCCCACGGGACTTCATGGAAACATTCACACATTTCCATCCTGCCTGTGCCTGTGCCTGGCCCCGTGGAGTCAGTATTGTCTGGAGCATGGCAGATCCTTAGGGGCTCCCCAGACCCTTGATTACTCCAAAAGCCACCTTCCATCCCCACTGCTGATCCAAGCCCTCCTTGGTGCTTGATGCCTCAACACCTGGCTGGGCTCTTCTCCTCTCTGCCTTTCTTTGCATCCTGCCCCTTCCTTCCTTTCTCATTTCCCTCAGACAAGGCCCTTTTGTGGGTAGGTGGAGGGAGAGGAATGCCTCCAGCGCCGGCCGAGAGCCCGGTTCTCATTGTGGGTGTACGCCTGAATGGAGACGTAGCCTTGAACTCTTGAACTCTCTTTTTTTTTGTCGAGTAAAGCTGCTGTGTGCTGAAAACAAACAGGACTCACTCCGGTGGAAAGAGATTGTATAGTGGGAACAGGTCTCAGACCATGAGAAAGGGGTTTTTCCATGTTTCCATTCTGAGAGTTTCCATTTGAGATTTTGCCAGCAGTTGGGCAGCAGAAGATGAATTAGCTGAGCTGTTAAAGGTATTACACGTGTTTCCCCCTTCCGAGACTTGTTAGAACATATTTTCTTCAGTGATAGTAATAAGTGTTACAAACAAACCACAGTTTTCCCCTTTGAATATTCCTTTACACAGAGCATCGTCTACATTAAAAAAATAAGTACGTTAAGCAACATGAATAGCTTCAGGCTATTTTATTTCATGTTGCTAAATAAGTCAATGCAGATGAGTGCTTTTTATGTAAGAGTGGCTTGTGAGTATAAGCGCTAAGATAAGGGCAAACTATAACTCCAAAGATTTCCTGGAGACAGAAGAGTGTCACTGTGCCTTTCGCTATTCCCAGTCCAGGCAGAGATCCCAGGACAAAGATTCAAAATGATTGATTTTGTGCCATATGTGGGGAATTCAGCGTGCTGGAGGAAAGCTGAGTCTCCTGGTTTGCTGGGGCAGGAGGGGCTTCATCTTTGCTCTTCAGATGAGCGAGGCCCTTCCTCTGGGTGAATGGTGGAATATCCTGGAGGGCTGAAGGTTCATCCTCTGGGCCTTAACTGGGATTTGAAGAAGTGGGCTGGTGTGATCTTTTCCCAGTGTGTGTGGGTGTCCATGTTATATTTAATTGTCTGATCCTAATTTTGCAAGAATTAAGAAATTAGGAGAGAAGGCTAGAATTCCAGATGTGGAGACACTTCAGTGTGTGTCCTGTACATCTGTAGGGCTGGGATGTGGTTGCCATCATGTCCTTGCCAGGTAATGCAATGCAGCCGCACCTGGTTACAACTCAGGACATTGAGTATGCCATGGCTTTGCCTGTAAGGGTGTCCTCATCCTTATTTTTTTTTTTTTTTAATTAGGAGTAGTGATACAGAGCCAAGGACTTGCAAGAGTCTCACAGACAAGTGGTCCTGGTTGTAGTCTTGGTACTTTGGCTTGGGCTCCCAAGGGAATGTGCTGATCCTGGGGTGGTTCAGATTTTTATTGCTGCTCTTGCTGCTTTGAACTTTCTGCTGAGGAGGAGTTGAGGAATAACTTGTGAGTATTGCAGGAGCGGGTGGTTCAGATTTTTATTGCTGCTCTTGCTGCTTTGAACTTTCTGCTGAGGAGTAACTTGTGAGTATTGCAGGAGTGTTTGCTACATGCAGATGTTCACTCACATCCTGCAAGGCAGGAGCTCCAGATGCTGCTGTGGTGCCTCTGCAAACCCTGAGATCACAGAGGGAGATGGGCTTGGGGGATCAGCAGCACAGAGTGGTGGGGATGGGAGAAACACAGGGATTCACAGGGGCATGGGCTGTGTGGGGCAGGAGGGGTACAGAGGTGCATGTGGCCCTTGGTCACATGGAGATTGTGGTATGCAGCTCACACTCAGGAAGTTTGGCCACCCTGATTACAAACATACATATATTTGGAGATGTATAGCGAGATATCTGTCTCTTTCCTAATTTGATTTGCATTTATACGGGGAGAGGAAAACCACTGGAGCCGGGGAGTGGGTGGCCTTGTGTGGTTCCCTAGCCAGCAGAAGCTGAAAGCAATTTACAGTTCACATTTAGCAGTATTAGTAGTAACCAGAAGGAGACATCTGAAGGTAAGTGGCCATGTCCTGCCTCTTGGCTCTGAGGAAGCTGGATTTGCCTTTGTTCAGCTCCAGAGATGGATGAGCTCTCCCATCTAGCTCCAGAGATGGGTAATGATGCCACGGCACAGTTTGCAGTTGTTCTCAGTTAATCATGTTCACAATTTAAAACATAAAGTGCTGTTTGTGAGAGTGAAAAGGATGAAGTTTGCTGTGTTTTAGTTGGGGGGGGTGAGAGGTGAACTGAACAAAACCAAACCTTGGAAGCAACAATAGCAGCGCACCAAAGGGTTTATTTAAGCAGGACTTTTTTCATAGCTGTTTCATCTTATTTTCTTCTTGTCCTTGCTCTTGCTTGCTCATCTATATGCAGCATATGGAAAGGTTGAAAAGTGGCAATTACTAAATGAGAGTCGACAGAAACTATTCTCCAGCAGCTCCAGATGGGGTTAGTGATGCTGTTCCCAAGCTGCTGGCGCTTCACTCCGCAGTATAAAATGCCCTCTAATGGACAAGTAACTGCATAACTCATCCAGCAAACCAGCAAATATTCATTTTTCTCAGGATTTCTAATCTGCTGTGCTGCTTTTGGTACAGGAGCAACTAATGGCTTGAGTAGAGAAGAGCTTTTGCTTATCCACATGTGCAAACAGTGAGGGTTCACCTTTCTCCAGTGTTGATCTTTGCGATTAGTGCAAGTCAGTAATTTGTAATTTAAGGAATTTTGGTAAAATGTAGAATGAGATTTTATTTTCCAGTATGGTGGGGACCCCTGGAGAATGTAAAATTATTTATGTATCTTTTCCTTTTGTTTCATTTGAAAACTTAAGGGTAGTTTTCCAGCCCTTTACGTGCTTCAGCAAAATCAGCGTGCATGTTATCAGCGTCAGATACTTAGAAAAACAAGATAAGAGAGGTTGAAGGAGGCCCATGATTAATTAGCAAATAGATTAGGCACTCTCAAAGCTAAGTGGATAATTGGGGTTCAGCTCCTGGTTATTGTTTTGCCTGCCACCAGCCTCTGAAGGCTGTTGGTGCAGGGTAAGCAGAGCATCGACCTGCTTCACTTCTGGTGCCAGGAAGAGAGATGACAGTTATTTTCTTTAAAGCGATTTTCTTGCTGTCTGTTGGGGTTGCTTGTTTGTATTTCAGCTTTAGGAATGAAAGGAGTGCCAGTTCTGGTATTTCCTAGTTTTGCTTGAAAGCTCACAGAGGATCTGTGGAGGGCTGTTACTGCTTGACAAGGGAGCATTGTCTGGATCTTCTTATCTCAAAGTCAAGAGCAAATCACTAAAGTTGAAAATTGAAATAGATGTTGAAAATAAAAGGGATGTCTCACTCCCCTCTTTTTTGTACCATGGCTATTGAGGCAAGTTGAATACTGTCATTTCAATTGATCTTCATAATATCTGTCGAGATATGCTGAGAACTCAGTCTGGAGAGGAATTTGTAGCCTGACACACAATTCTTAGAAAAGTTTCTAAAAATCCAGTTCCCAACAAAAACCTTTCTTGTGCTTTACACATCATTAAGATGGAGAGGAAGAAAAACACTACAAACCCATATGTCTTTTTTCCCTTTGAAAGGCACCTGTATATAATTGTGATTCTTCTTCTCCTGAGTCAACAAGTAGCTTTGATGGAGTAGAACTGCTGAGTAATAATCACTGACTTTCAGGGTCTGTAAGGGATGCAGGATAAGGCTCTCTGTGTCATCTTTGAAGCCTCATTATTTTGGCAGAGTCTGTATCTCGTTGCGTAGTGTTTTAAGATGTGGTCTGCATCATTATGTAGCGTGTTTAATTTAGCAGCAGATGTGCAGGCTCATGTGCCATTATGGTACATTTTGTTCACTCATATAATAGCAGGTTCCTCAAAATTGTTACCACTTCTTCAGCACAAGACTCGCACAGGGTGTTATTCACCTTTTCTGTGTGATGAGGAGTGGAAGAGTCCTTTGTGTGCCACCAGCAGGTGCTCACGTGGGAGTGCTGGTTCTCCATGAACACGTTTAACCTGCTGCCTCCCTGTTTTCCCTGCATCCAGGGAGTGCACCTTCCCCAGCAGGTTTTGGGGAAGGCACCAGGCAGGCACGCAGTTGAAGGGTGAGGTTTTGGTTGTTAGGTTTCTGGGCTGGAAAAGAAGCTGGACAAATAATTCTTCCTGCCACCCCCAACAGCATCCAGGCATTCCCATGGAGAAACCTTAATACAGAACATCACCCAACGCTCCACGGCAGCAAAGTCATGATAATAACTGCTAAAAACATTAAACATAATTAATAATGGTTTTGTAGCAGGAGTCCTGCCCTCACTGTTTTGAGGGTGATGATGGTCTGGGAGGTTGCAGACTGCTGGGAGGGTGTTGAGGTTTAATTCCAGCCAGCAGCTTAGTCCCAGCAGTTGCTCACTGCCTCCCAAAGGATGGGAGAGAATTGGAAGCATAAGGGTGAGAAAACTCGTGGGTTGTGATAAAGGCACTTTAATAGGGAAAGCAAAAGCCCTGCATGCAAGCAAAGCAAAACAGGGAATTCACTCCCCAGTTCCCATGGGCAGGCAGGTGTTCAGCCATGCCCAGGATAGCAGGGCTGCATCGGGCATAGCAGTGACTTGGGAAGACAAGCAGCAACACTTCAGACATCCCCCTCTTCCTTCCTCTTCACCACTCCACATGCTGAGCGTGGCACCTCATGGTCTGGGATATCCCTGGGTCAGCTGGGATCAGCTGTCCTGGCTGAGTCCCTTCCCAACTCCTCGTGTCCCCCCAGCCCCCTCACTGGTGGAGCAGTACAAGAAGCAGAGGCCTTGACTCTGTGTAAGCCCTGCTCAGCAATAACAAAAACATCCTTGGATTATGAACCCTGTTTCTAGTGCAAAGCCAAACCAGAAACCCACACCAGTTACCATGAAGAAAATTAACTCCACATCAGCCAAACCAAAGATGTGACTTACAGCCAGAGTAAAAAACGAGAAAAGGCCTTTTTTCCCCCTAGCATCCTATTTCACATATAGTGGCTGAGTGTTTATTGGAGTAGGAGAAGTCAAACCCTGACCCCATAGAAACTCTGCGATTCCTCGTCCCAAGTGAGTGGGTTTGTATCTCTGAAGCATTATTTAAAAAAAAAAATGTATTTTGGGTAATGAAATTCCGTGTTTGTTCTCGCTGTTTGTATAAATGTTTAATCTATTTTTGGTTCCTGCTGGGCTATTTGGTTTAATGGTGTCTTAACACTGTGAGCTTCCCATGTTGTCTCATTGTGCTTTAAAAAACAATATCCCAAAAACCCATCCGTCTTAACACTGTGAGCTTCCCATGTTGTCTCATTGTGCTTTAAAAGACAATATCCCAAAGTATCCAGAAGTACCGTGCTGTCTGTCTGTCCCCGTGCTGTCTGTGCCTTCCCTTCCGTGCTTCCCTCCTCCCCTGCAGTCTGGGAGGGAGAGGCAGGTGATGGGGGCTGAGCAGGGCATTGCTCTTAGGGCTGGCTGGGAGGAGGGATGACAGAGTGTTCTCCAAGTGCTCCTCCTGCATTGTGCCGTCTCCTTTGTCCCTTCCCTCCCCTGTCATTATCTCTGCGTGTCTCCTGCTTTCTTTTCCCTGCCTTGCCTTTCTCACACTGAGCTCTGGTTCCCAGCCCCTCCTGCCCTCCCCAGCAGCTGAAACGCTGAGCAGTGGGAATGGCCAGAGCTCAGGACAGCAAACACTCAGGGATGCTGACGCAGGGCTGAAGCAGTTCACAGCTCCGAGGGCTGTTCTTGCCTTCAAATCTCAATTCAAGTGTGATGGAGCTGTGAAAACCGGGCCTTTACACAAAGGAGGGCACAGGGAGAGCTGCTGCCCGTGGCATCAGCAGATCCTGGCTTCAACAATTCTGCCTGGGCATCCTGCTCTGCTTCCAGCTGAGAGGACTGACATTCTGCAGTAACCATGAGTACAAAACCTTCTCCAGAAACCTCTCTTTTACTGGGAGCCTAGGAAATACCCTGCAGTACCATCAAAACATTTGCACTTGTTGAAGTAAGGGATTGTACATGTGAAAACCCAGTGTAGATGTGATGGATTCTTTCCCTTGCTGTTTGGAAATGGGACCTTTTGCAGTTCGTGGAGCTGGTAGTTTTCTGTAGTACGGACTCTCCGTTTAATTCCTGCTGTATTTCATAGAGGGTAGAAAATGTAGTCAGTTGGTTTGTCATAGAACAGGGGGTAGGGAACACCATCCTGCTTTCCCGAGGCTGTGCACAGACAGGGAACATGTGAGATGTTGTGTTTGGAGCACTGGAAAGGGCATCTCTCAGTCACCTGCCAGGTGCTGGTGGTTTGGTGGCAGTGCCTGTGATGGATGCTCTAAAACAGATGTTGCCCACTGGCACAGGGTTCCCAGAGAAGCTGTGGATTCTCCATCCCTGGCAGTGCCCAAGGCCAGGTTGGACAGGGCTTGGAGCACCCTGGAACAGTGGAAGGTGTCCCTGCCATGGCAGGGGGTGGCACTGGGTGATCTTTAAGGTTCCTTCCAAACCAAACACTTCTGTGGTTCTGTGATTGACATTTATGCTCCTGTCCTACCCCATGTGCCATAGAAAGATGTTACAAAAGCACAAGTTGAGAAAGAGCTTAGAGGACAGGATGTTCTTCATGAAGTCACTTTTCTCTTACTTTTATCTAACCATGCATCTTATTTTGGAAGATTACCTTTATTTCATTTTCCATCAAAAGCCCTAATACTTCTTTCTCTGCTCTCATTTTCTGGCCCATGGATTGTGCTCTTTAATAGGCAGTATTTAGAAGCTGTTTAAATGTGTTACTTCAGAATTGGGGTTTTTTTTTTCCTAAAGTGTTGTATTTAAGTAAATTCCTGCCTTAAATAAATAAATAGCTATGGGCTATCATTGTGTCCAGGGGTTTTCAAGAAAATTTACATTTTGAAAGACACTGTTGGAGGCTAACACAGGCCATGCAATTACTGTATGTAAATCACTTCACTTGTTTCCTAATCTAGCTGAGGATGAAGTACAATTTTTGTGCGTGTGCCTCTTCCTCTCAAATTTCCTTAGACAATGAGGTTTTCTTGTCTTTTAATTGCTGACCATGATTTTTGTTCTGCCTAGTCTGATTGTGTTTATTTTATGGTGGGGGACATTTAGCCCTGGGATTGTTTTGAGATTGGGCTGGCTGTAGAATCCATTGGGGATAGATTGAAGTTGGGTGCACAACTAATTGCATCCCACAAATGGAAGAACTGCTTTCTTAATTACAGCCTCATGCAAAGGCTGGGGAATATCCTCTTGTTTCTGTGCCCAACACATCTGCTTTTCTCCATTTTATCCATCCCTGCCAAATCTGCTCAGCAGCTCCTGCCACATTTTCAGTAAGTCTTCTGAGCTGGGCTTTTATTGCTGGTTGGTACCACCACAGACACCTGTCAGACAAAGATGGGGCAGTTCATGTCATTAGGAAGGAGCTCATTCATGGGCATTACATTGAGCTGTGTGGGACTCTGATGAGCAGTAATTTCTCTGATTGTTATTAGTTTCTTTTGTAGGAAGTTTTCCTCCAGGGAATTGAGATGGCTGGGGAAAAAAAAAAAAACAACAAAACTTTAATGGACGCATTCGTCCATCAGAAAATGCACTCTGTCAGAATTAAGTACACTTTGCAAATTGGTTTTGTTTGGGGAATTAAGGGGGGGAAGAGTTGCAGCCCCAACATTATGAAACATTTGAGCGTTTTCAGAACAAAATGGTAACTTTTTCTCTTCTGATTTGATTTTTTTTTAATAACCTGGTATTTCTCCCTGAAAGTGGAATGGGATGTAATAGAGGTAAAAAAATCATGTGTGTGCCTGTAAATGTTGATCATGGAAATGCCACTAGCTACTTGGGCTTTAGCTACACTAACAGCTTAATTTTTGTTGCATGAAATATTTTGACTGTAGCAAGCTTCTGCCTCCGGAATGGAAGTTTTCTGCATCTCCTAGAATGTTGCATTAATTTTTAATATGAGTGGGAATCGTGCTCTTTAGCATCCCTATGTTTTTAAAAAATCAATTAATTATTGCTATAAATCTCAGTGATTATGCTGCAGTTGTGCTGCTGGGAAATTGGCCATTAACTACCAGGAAATCGCCGATCATGCCTTAGTTGGAATTCAGCTGTACCGACACCAGGCTTTTCCTTTTGGAAATTAACTATCAATGTGATGCATAATTGATAACCATTTATAATAATAACAATAATCTGCATGAAATTGTCATCCCAGAGTGCAGCAGCTTTGTTAGAGCTTTTACCCCTTGCACGCTCAGCCTACTGCACTGGTTAACTGGGTTTTCTGGGAAGTTTCTGGAGTGTTTTTAGGTTTGTAGCTATTACCAGGGTCATCTGTCTTCAATTTTGAATCAGCAGTCACATAAAATATTAGTGTGTGTTATGTTGGATTGTTGGATTTCAGTTGTCAGCATGAGGTCTCTTCTTCCATGTCTTGATTCATGAATGGTGTTGTGGAACTTGCTTTGAAAAACTCTCACCTGGGTTTTACATCAAAAAATCAAACTTGGTAGAAGTACCACAACAGCACATTCAGAGGCTGCAGCTGAGCTCAGCTCAGTTCAGGGATTAAACAAACCTTTGGCTCTCTGAGCAAAACGTGTCAGACCTCGGAGTATCCATTAAGGGTCTTCCTCTGTGCCACCAAAAAGCAGAAAACCTTTAATTGTTGTCTCTTTGGAGAGCATTTCTTGTCAATCAGCCACACACGTGGCTTCATGGATGATTTTATCTCCCTGGCATTGAAAATGTGTGCACTAGAAACAGCACCCAAAGTTTAAGGTTGGCCCTTCAAGTATGAGGGCAAGGACAGGCTGTGGTGACAGCTGGAATATGCATCAAGGTCTTCTTGTAAATTCAAGGTCCTTTGATGACTTTTACAGGGCAAGGTTTAAATATGAAAGTGTTTCATGTATGAGAGTACTGGCAGAGCAAGAACTACTTCCCCTGTTTTATATACTCCCTAAGAATCTTTCAGCATCTGTGAGCCGACAAAATAACCTCATGGATTTTATCCACTAGGAATAGATTTTTCAGTCAGAAATAAAACTGGGAAGCCCGTGCAGTGCTTTAGCAGTTCTTGTGTGCAAGGCTGGTTTTCTGAATCGCAGGGAGGATAAAGAGACTGAGTTGTGGTGCCAGATGTGTGACTTGTGGGGTGCAAGCTCGGAGCTGTCCTTTCCAAAACCAGCCACATGGAAATGTGACACTGGTTTGGGCTGCAAGGGGCCTTAAAGCCCATCTTGTTCCATCCCCTGCTGAGGGCAGAGACACCCTCCACTGTCCCAGGTTTTGAGCCCCATCCACCCTGGCCTTGAGCACTTCCAGGGATGGGAAGGGAACAAATCTTACAGATCCTCTCCTTTCTCTTCAGGATCCACAGTGGCGGTATGCACGCCGATTCCTGTGAGCTCTCCTAAGCTCCTGGGGGACTGCTGTGCTTCTTGAGTCAGAAAGTTGCAAAATCCCATCAAGAATGGCACTTGTGGATAAACACAAAGTCAAGCGGCAGCGACTGGACAGAATTTGTGAAGGTAAGAGTGTGCTTTCATTTTCTGATAGATGATTAGGGTAGAATATCTAATTTTTCCTTTTTTCTTTCAGTACTTAGACATAAAGAGATCCAAATCCAGGGCAGGATTCCCTGTCTTCTCTGTAGACTCAAAATACATTCACACTGCTCTGGTTACTCACTTAGAAGTCATGTGTAGTCCTGTGAATAAGATTTTTAATTACCAGGTCACCTCCTCTTTTCCTAATTTCTACTAAAACAATTTGGTCGGTCCAATTGAAAACATATTTACTGTCATCCTGTAAGAAAATGATGGAAAATGTAAGAGTTGTTGTTCCTATGGTTTTGAGCACATTGTTGCAGCAGCTTTTATTTGGTCACTCTGTGGGGTCAGGCAGGTTTGCTGCAATTCTTCATTCCTGGCGTGTTCCAGTGTCTCAGCACAGGTGACTTTTACTTTCAAGAGTAATTTTCCAGCAGAAAATGTTTTTAGGAAACATTTTCTATTGCAGCTCACATGGTGTTAAGTTACTTATGACAGAAATCAAGTGATGGCAGACAAGCTCTGACTTTTTTTTTCAAGAGTAATTTTCCAGCAGAAAATGTTTTTAGGAAACATTTTCTATTGCATCTCACATGGTGTTAAGTTATAACAGAAATCAAGTGATGGCAAACAAGCTCTGACTTTTTGGTGTACACTCCAATAATTCTCCAACACTCAGGGAAGTTCTGCCATCAGCAACAAGTGCAGAGCAGAGTGTTATTTTGGGAGGAACATCTCACATCTCCTCAGGAGTTCCAGCGCTCAGCTGCTCTTAAGGAGATGGATAGTGGCCTGCAGGGTAGCAATTTGCAGTATTACTTGAGTGCCAGCGAGGTGAAATAAGCTTTGGTGGTGAATGAAAGGACAGAGTTCACAGGGAAGTTGTGCTGCACCCATTTGAACAAAATGTTTGGAAGTTCATTGAGAAATGCTTATCAGCAGGACAAGGGTAGATTTTGCCTTGACTTTTCTGTTATATATTGCTTACTCTACACTGCTGCTGTTTTAAACTCATCATAAATTACTTATTTCTTTTAATTTTGCTCTGTTAATTTTGGAAAAAGGAGGACAAAGCAGAGGAGAGGAGTTAGGAGGGAATATCCAGGGTATGCAGCAGTGTGGAGTTGCCTCTTTCTCCTACTGAATGTCATAAACACTCAGGTGTAGCACACTATCTCATCTTCAAAACTTACTTTGAACTTGACTTAAAAGAGTTCTATCAGCTGAGCCTGGATTTTCAAAAGCTGCCTTTCTGGTTTGATGTTTACCATCAGATCTAGTTGCTGAGTGTACAAGAAATTCAAAAGGATTGTACGACAAACCTGCTAACGGAGCTTTAGATGTGATTGAAGTTTAGATTATTTTTCTCTGATATATGAGCTTTTTTTTCTTCTTTCTTGGTCAAAAGATATTATTTTCTAATCTGTAAATGTGCAGGAGACATAACTTTTTAAAGCATACTTTGTCATTTGCCACTGGGTTTGTAATTTGATGGAAATGATGGGAGACGCTGCTGTGTTATATTTGGAAGCAACAGACAACGAGTGAGTGTGAGAAGCATTGTAAAAATTACCTTGAGAAATGCAAAAAACTTCGGATTTGCCAAAATACTAGATTTGTAGGGCAGCTGAATACTCTACTGGCCTCTGTGATGGCTATTTTTTACTATAGGCTCCTAATCTTGGATTATAGCATAGAAAAGCACTGAAAGGGGCCATCCCAGCTGCTGTAAAAACACACTTTGAAAAAAAAAGATCATTTTTCTGGAAAGGTATATTGAATAATCAGTGAAAGATGATGAGAAATTAGGGAACTAGTTCAGCAGATGGAGGAGTCTTTGCAAACAGAATTGTGTTCAGTGAGAAGAATCTATTGCTCCATCAAGCTTAGGGCAATGTGGTCCAAAATAGCTGCTTTTAACGATTTCCTGTTCTGTGGAAGCACTTAAGAATCTTTTCCCTTTAAATGTGAATGGCATACAAAGCTGCATTTACCTGATGAAAGACTAAATGTCTGGCAGCATAGAGGTGGATTTCTGTGCTTTTCCTGAAGCTGCATATACCATCCTTTTTACTATTCCCCACACAAACCCTTGCAGAGTTTGCTGGGAATGGACTTCATTCCAGGCAGCAGGATGGTGGCAGGTCTGGAGGTGAAATACCCTCGGGCTACATGTTGTAATCACTGTCCAAACTGCCAGACAGATTCTTCTTCTTCCTGCAGGCTTACTGAAACCATAACCAGACACATGTTGAGGGAAGTGCCTTACAAACTGTCGGGGCATTAAAAGAGTTTATTAAGGAGTTGCAGTGTTTGTATTACTCTGTTAAACGTACATCTGGCGTAGAAAAGTAATCCAAGCCATACAAGGAGGTGGTATAGTTTAAAAAGCCAGTTCACAGCCTTTACAGGCAGGTTTATGAGTCTTCCAAAGAGAGGAGCTGTGCAGCCTCAGTGCATGGCTCAGCTTCACCAGCTCCTCTGGTTTTGGTTTTTTTAATATATATTTATGACATCTTTGTGTGACAGTGTTACTTTTTGCTCTGAGCAGGCTGGTTTGAAGATGTGAGCTTCTTGACCAGGTCACAGATTTTGATCTGTAGAAGGAATATGGGTGGGATAAAGATCCAGACTTGGGGGGATAAAGGAATTTCAGGGCAGCAGCCTGCAGCAAAGACATTTTGAATAGTCTGTCAGCAATTAAGTGGGTTGGTGATGCCCACCCGAATGAAGTGAAGTTGGACTGTGCTCACAGTGGTCTTGGCTTACCCATTTCTTTCTCTTCTGGTTGTCCCAGAGACTTTGGGTGCCTGTTCTGTAATTGGATCCATATGGGCGGTGGGATGGTCCCATTGAATGGCTGGGGCTTTTGCAAATAATATATGCAGAGTGGTTTACATAATTCCTGTTTGTGGAATTGTGTCTTATTCCATAGTGGGTCAAAGTATGCTTTAGAGGTGGAGCCGCTGGTGCTGTGAGGAGTCAGACTTGTCCAGCAGCCCCTCTTTTGGGTCCTGTTCCCATGAGCTTGTGATTTTGCCACATTTAACATTTGTTTGAGCTGAAATTTTCTTTCCATGATGGGTTTTTACCTCAGGGTGAATGAAAAAAATTTAAAAAAAAGTTCCAGTAAAAACTGTGGAGCCGTGTCCGAGTGGGAGATGGGGAGGGAGGGATGTTGGCTTTGCTGTGTGTGAAACAAAGCCGAGGCACAGTCCTGCAGCCATGGATGAGGAGCTGCCAGACCCGCCTGCTCTGCCTGGGATGAAAAGGGCCTGAATTTTGCAGCCAAGTTGCTGTGTGTAGGAGTGGGCTCATTCCAAAACCTGCTGCAGTTTCCAGCCTTTCAGAGAAATGGTAGCAAAAGCCCTCAGGGCAGAAGCTCACCTGCCTTTCATTTAGGAAACAGCAACAGAGAGATTAGATGTAATTTTTTCTTTGCTACCTGTGGCAGAACAAGGTGTCTGACAGTGCCTCCAAGAAACCCCACACTCAGAAGACCATGGCACTCGTGGTGCATGGCATCCATCCCTCCCATGGGACTCCAGTGCTCTCACACGGCATTCCCAGGCAAGGAAATAACTTGCAGCATCATTTTTGCTGCTTGCTCAGCTGATCTTTATCCTGTGCTTCTGTCAGTATGGTTAAACAGACATTAAACACCACCAGGAGGTAAGCAGGGAGTGAGAGCAGCCCGTGCACAGCTGCTGGTTGTGTCTCTGGGAGCAGGCAGGGGAAACGGTGCTCTGGCACTGTGTCATTTCCTTGTGGAGTGCCAAAAGGCAGCCGTGGTGGCACATCCTGGATACAGGATGGCAGCATTCATGTCTGTGTGTAGAACATGGAGCAGGGAGTGAGAGCAGCCCGTGCACAGCTGCTGGCTGTGTCTCTGGGAGCAGGCAGGGGAGAAGGTGCTCTGGCACTGTGTCATTTCATTTTGAGTGCCAAAAGGCAGCCGTGGTGGCACATCCTGGATACAGGATGGCATTATTTTGTCTGTGTGTAGAACATGGGTCTCCCAACACCACTGAATTCCTCTGTGGTGACCCCAAGTGCTGCCTCTGCCCCAGACCATTGCAGCTCTGCTAGCCTGTCTTCAACACCAGTGCCATGGCATGGGAGAGCCTGGCTTTAGAGGTCAGAGTTTGCACTAACATATATGAGTCAGTTCAGCCCTCAACAAATGCCCCAAAAGTGGCAGCCCTGAGATGAGCCAGAAGCAAAGTGAAAAAATAATAGCAAGGCCAAGCAAACCCAGACATTTCCTGACAGTTTTTGCTCCAGGATTTGTCATTATCCAGTGGGAAATCATGTCCTTACGTGTCAGTTTGTGCCACCAAAGTTGTCTGTACTTTGCAAAATAGATCTGTTTGCAGGGCAAACAAGCCATCCATATTCTTTGTTTTCTTTCAGATCCTTTGATATGTCTGATGGCTGATAAATGCCAGCACAGTCACATAATACTTTTCAGTGCTTAATGCACGAGTCTCTGTCTTTTTGACTTACTGCCTTACATTCTGAGTGGCACCCTGGTGTCCTCTTCAGCTGAGGCTTCTGTGGTGATACTTCCTGTGGGAATTCCTCATGGATTTACCTTCCAGCCACTGTAGTATCTGTGTGTGGCCGTGACTCTCCACAAATCCTTGTTTCTCTGTGGGAGTGTGACCTCGCTGTGGTTACTGAAGCCTCTTGGGTGGGTCTGAATCCTTGATGCAATAATTTGTCTTGCAAACCTTGAATAGGCACCTTCCCCTGACATACTGTCCAGCTGGGATCATGGAATTACAGGGTGAAGGGGCTGCCCAGGGAGGCTGGGAGTCCCCATCCCTGCAGGTGTCCAAGGAAGGACTCAGTGGTGGCTGGTGTCAAGGCAGGGATTGGTCACAGCTTGGACTCGTGGTCTCAGAAGTTTTTTCCAACCACAATGATGCTATGAAATGGAGGAGGGAATTCGGGGTAGGAATTGATGCTTTCAACATCACTGAAGTTATCTCTGCTGTGGCTGCATTAGGCTGGTTAATTCATCTCAAGGGTGGGCAGAAATTTTGTTCCCCCTGTGACAGAAGTCAGTGCAGACCGTGTCCAGTGATATTTGAATAAATATACTATGTAATGATAGGTACTCTGATACCTACCTGAGTCTATGGCAGGGGTACTTTGTACCTTTTTGTTTCAGTTTATTCTCCACAGAAGTGGACTTAATAATCACAATGTCAACTGTTGCTTATTGTGCTCTTTCTTGTTGTTAAAAAAAAAATCACATTAACCCTCAACAAAAGTGCCCCTGAAGACCTGTGGTATTTCTGACTTTTCAGGAGTATTTGAACAATGTGTCCCTGAGGTCTGGGCTCACACACCACTAACAGCAGACTATGGAATAGGCTGTCATTCAATAGCCACAGTCCACTCATGCCCCTGGAACCAAAAGGGAAAATACACATTAAAACTACAGCTCTGCAAAGTGGCTGCGTTCAATTTTTGTTGCTTTGTATAATATAAAAGTAGCCAAAATGAGTACATTCGATATTTGGGTGGAGAAATTTTCTTCCATTCCTGCAAATTTGCGCACCAAGTAGCATCTGATAATACTTATTTTTACTGCTCAGAAATAGAATCTTATTATCTCAGGAAATCCTTATCACCACTAGGCATTTGATGAGAAACAATGAGTTAAAGATGATATCAAGCACAGAAGAAACCGCTTGTCCTGAGTCAAAGTGACTTATTTAGAATAAATGTAGACCTTTTTTATCTAGTGGATTTGAGTTTCTTTGTTCCATGCATATAAAACACAGTACAAGGATTTCCCCACCACAATAAAGATTTTTATACTTTTTTTTTAAAGTTTCCACCTCAAAGCACATAAACTATCAGGCTTTTAAGGATGGGTTGCTTACCACATTTAGCCTAGAGAAAAAGCAGTATTAGCTTGTCAGATCTTCTGCCATTGCACCCTGTGCTGATTTATGCAAACTGAAGATCTAGCTGGCTGCTCCTGATGTTTTGCTTTTCCAAAATTAAGTCTTTGACTTTTATGGAGGTTTCAGAAAATCACTTCAAATTCATACAAAAGCTGGATTTTACACCTCTTTTTACCAGTGAAAAGTAACATTCTTAATTATCCCTTCTCTTATAGAAGCATGACATATTTGGGAATTACTTGCCATTAATAGTTTTTATTAAAATTTTAAGAATGTTTTAAAATTGGACAGTATCCTGTGGATGAAGAAAGTTCAAGCAACCTCAGTGGGTTTACAGATATTATTCAAGCTTATTGACCTTATTCCATGCTTTTCAACCCTTCTGCTGTGCTGAATCAAGAACTCTCTATGCTTGTATGAGTCCTTTTAGTGCTTTGGGATGGAGCTCGTATCCAGGGGTGTGCTGTTGTCCTTGCATGGATGCACAGGCTGCTCCAGTAGCTTCCAGTCCTGTGTGGATGTTTTTCCTGCACATTCCCTCCTGTGATGTTCCGTGGGGGAATGTGCATGACAAGATGTAGGACTGGAGCCAGATACCAAGCCAGCCTGACAAAATGCCCCAGGCATCCAGGCAAGAGTGAGACACATTTAGATAAGGTTACAGACAAAAATTCCATTAATTTGGTTTGCATCATAGTGGATGTGTGGCTGTTGCAGGAGGGGGAGCTCCCCTTTCCCTGGACTTGAGGGCCATGTGCACCAAAATAGGAAAAAAAATACTTCTGTTGTGTTCTCCTTGTGTTTAAACCCACATTGATGGGAACTTAATACATGTCTAACTCTTAATTCTGCCTTGTATTTTTCCATTTTCCCCAGCCTCCAGACAAGGTTCCATGTAACACGCTTTACAACTTCATGTCATTAATTAAGAAACAATTACAGCTGATGACTTCAATACCATCAACCTAATTTCCATCCTTACCACATTTCCCGTTTAAATTAACTGGTTTAGGGATTAGCATGTTGTCATCCTATCTGGGGTTTTTTTGTTTTGTTTTTTTTTCTCCTTACTGTAAATCCTACTCCTGCCTTTAAAGATTACTCAGAAAAGTGCTAATATTCCCAGAATATTCACAGGGAAGGGGTTGTTGGAGCAGGGCCCCAGGGCAGCCCTGGCTCCTCTTCCTGAGCTCCAGAATGCTGCAGGAGCTGCCTCCAGCATCCAGAGGCTGGAAGCTGGCTGCTTCCAAATATGTGATGAGAAATGACCATTCCTCAGGGACAGATGAGAAAAGGATGGAGTTTCCTTCAAAATACCAGGAAAAAAATCTTCTATCTGACTCCTAAATTACACTGTTTTAGGGGCGGATGGTGTTTGGATCCAGACCAATCTTTTCAAACTTATCCTGATTTCCTGAATATTTGCTGGTAAATATTTTGACAGGAGTAGGACATCTGGCTGTACTAAAATAAAGCTGCAGGGAAACACATTACACAACTTTTCTTTTATATTTTTTGCTCTCCACAAACAGATGTAATGGATTGAAGTGCCAAAACAGTGAAGGTTTTCATTAGAGAGCTTTCTTCAAAGAACAAGTTTTGCAATTCTTAAAATTGAAGGACATTGATCATTTCTTAGTGACACTTTTATACAGCCCATTAGCTTAACGCTATTAATTTGGTTTTTCTTTTTGTTTTTAGATTATCTTTTTAATTTTTACTTTAAACAAAACACTCTCTGCTGCCATCTAGCACCTCAAAACTTAGTAGTAAACAGATTAAGTTCACAAAATAGCCTTAGTGTAGATTGACACCTGTTTTTGAGAAAAAAAATGTGTCACTGCTGCTGATGATAACAGATATTTGATGGACTCAGGAAATGAACATGAGCAAGGATGGTGAGGGAACACATGGAGATACAGCTCACTTCTGATGGTTTGCAATGCAACAGTACAAAAGACCAGTCTTAAAAAAGCAAGACATAAATGCTTTTTTAGCTAAAGTAGTATTTCCTCCTGTTTGGTTTTGGTTTTTATCTGCAATGGGTGTGAAAGGGAAGTACATGTTTCAAGCTCTTGGCATCATCAGGGGAAGTAAGGCAGAGACACCCTGAACCCCAGCCTGTTTATCTCCCAGGCCCATGTTACAATCTAATAATTAATTATTTTCTGTGCAAAGCCCAGGCATGCATGGCAGAGTTCAGATTTACAATATATATTCATTTAACAGTGGATTTCTCTACTGCTTTCTGGGACAGATATAATTCCCACTCTTTTCATTACACATGCTGTTCAAATCTTGATCCTGAATTCTTATTAAAAATGATGAGATTTGACCTCAAAGTCTAATACCCAGTTTTGGAGACAAGGTGCTTGATGTGATTTCTGGAGGATTATTTTTAAGAGCATTCGTAGATTAGATCTTTGGAATGGTTGAGGGATGTGCCCAATGAACCTTGTCTGCTGCTTTTCACCCGCCCTTCAGCATCCAGATTGATTTTTATTTTGCAGTCCTTGAGACTGTGTGGCTGTGTGCTGTAGGGATACATCTGATGTTTTTATTATCCCTTTGTTGATGCAGGAATGTGACAGTGCTGTTTCTGCCAACTTTTATTGGAGTTTCCCCATCCTTCAAGGCAAAATGGTTTCTGATTGAAGTTTGAAGAGCTTGTAAGGCTCATTCCAGTGGCTCAAAGGGTGTTTTACAGATGCATTTCTTTTCTTTAGCTGCAAGTGTGTTTTAGATGATCGCTGCCTTCCTGCATTTGTTACCTGCAGTTTGATTTTCTTCCTGGATGGCAAACCATGGAACGGTTTAGGTTAGAAGGGACTTCAAAGGCCATCTAATTCCACCTCCTGCCATGGAGATGGGTATCTTCCACAGTCCCAGGATATTCCAGCCCCATCCAGCCTGGCCTTGGACACTTCCAGGGATGGGATATGTTCAATTTCTCAGGGCAGCCTCCAAGGTTTTCCTGGGAGAGTAGGATAACATGAGGTGATGAGTTACCATATGCCCGCTGGGGTGCTTCTGGCACTTACCTCATTCTGAAATAAATAGAAGATAATTCACAGAATCACAGAATGTCCTGAGCTGGAAGGGACCCAGGAATCATTGAGTCAAGCTCCTGGCTCTGCACAGACACCCCAACAAACCCACCCTGGGCATCCCTGAGAGCAGTGTCCAAACTCTCCTGGAGCTCTGGCAGCCCTGGGGCTGTGACCATTCCCTGTTGAGTGCCCACCCTCTGGGAAAGAACCTTTTCCTGATACCCAGCCTAAACCTCCTGTGACACAGCTCCAGCCATTCCCTCTTATCATAGGGAAAATTGGGGTAAGGCACCCATCTGTGAAAGGGGAATATCCATGGAGAGTTCTGGCAGTGATTGGAGGCTTGGCTGGCTGGCCACGAGGCTGTGGAAAGGAGCACATCCAACCAAGAGTTCTTGTGTGGCAGTGATTGGAGGCTTGGCTGGCTGGCCATGAGGCTGGAAAGGAGCACATCCAACCCCTTCCATCCAGAGATTAGCACAAAACAGGAGTGGAGAGGCAGCTCCACAGGGATAAAGGGGAAGGTCACTCATTTATTTTCATGAAATGCTTCTGTGCTCCTTCTCAGCACAATGCTGGCTGGTGGGAGTGGAAAAGTGGGAGATCCTCTCTCCTCACCTTGGCTTGTGGCATTTTGGGGGAGCTCTTGGGGAATGACTTAGAAGGACACTGCAATACGGTGTCACCAGCTTGGAGAGGAAACCCTGTGCTGGCTTTGGCATGGGAGGTTCTTTGCTGTGCATTTGTTGGGGTCCCATAGTGACCTTTTATTTTCCGTGTGCCCGGGCCCAGTTGTGTGTCACTGCTGGGGATGGTGACTGAGCCCAGTCGCGGTTTGCGCGTCGCATTTCGGGGCTGCTCACGTGTGCTCTCACACATTCCTGGAGCCCATCACACCAGTGGTGATGGCACATTCTATCCCAGCTCCGAGGGGCTGAGTTACAAATGGGCATAAGCTTGTGGTTTTTCTGCTTCAAAGTCATCAAAATGCAGAGTTCCACGAGGCAGTGATTGTTTAATAACCGGCTGATCTTCAGAGTGTTTTGTTGTACGGCACCGAGTTGGTGTTTGCGAGCGTTTTGTTGGAGTTACAAAGCATCGATGCTTTTGGTTTGGAAATTGGTAAAAGCATGTGGCAGGGCTTCAAGCTCTGAGTGCTTTCAGATGCTGTGCTGCTCCTTTGATTATTGAAAATGATTCCAGCACAATCCTGCTAATTTTCTCTTTGTGCTCCCTTAATTTCAGGAGACTGTTAAAAAGTCCATCTAGGCAGAGTGCTTATTGCCACTGTGAGGGAAATTTTACAGAGCCAAATTTTAGCAAATGGAGTACTTTCAAAGGATTTGGAACACTTTCTTGCTGCTTTTCCTCTCTCATTTTTCTTTTTAATTTTGTTTCTTTTCAGTTGCTGTGCATGAATGTGTGTGTGTGCATTACTCATACTGCGTCCCATTCCTTTTCTTCTCCATAGCATCCATGGTACACCACAGTATAAAGTAGCTCATTTCTGCTTCCCTGGCATCCTGCAAGCTGAACATGGAAGGAGGATGTTCAGGAGAGGCTTCCTGAGCTTTGGGGGTCATTAGGCACAATCACACGCAGTCCTTGAAAGCCCAGGCAGGAGGGCAGGAGCATTTACCCTCCCAGTAGCTTTGTACCTTGTCACCTGAAAACATATGACAAACACTGATTAATCTTAACACCATCTGAGTGTGAGAGGTGTATATTATTATATCCCTCTTGATGGAAGGGGAATCAGCAAGTAAGAAATTAAGCAATTTACTCTGTGACAGTGGCAGAGCGAGGTATAAAGGCTGGGTGTCCTGATACCTGCTCTCTCCATTAACAAGAGATGTATTTGTTCTCCAGAGGATTTTTCACTAGCAGGGGTAGGATTCCTTTGCCTTTGAAAGAGAAATAGCCTTTCCCAGACTGCTGCATCTTGCAGTTTTTGCCAGAAATTACATTTGGCACGCTGTTTCTGTTCCACTCTCTCCCAGAAGAAAATAATTGGGGAGAAAACATCAACATCTTAATCTACATTAAAAATGTTTTTCCCTAATATAAACAGGATTTAAATTTGTAATTGAAATATATTTTACAATTGTAAGAAGCAAAAACTAATCCTAATCTGTATTATTTTGCTGCACAGAATCATTTTTCCAGCAACATGCTTTCAGAATAGGTAATGAAATGTTTTATATCAATATGAATGAAATTTTGCAGCCAACCTCTCCTGAGTCAGTGCTACAGATTCCAAAAAATGTTGTTTACAGAGTTGTGTTGCAGATTTAGCATGCTGATTTCCTGCCCTGGGTTTTAGGTGTAAAACACTTTTCGCATGGGAAGAGAACAGCACTTTGTAGCAGAGCTTGTTTCACATTCACTGTAAGAGGGTTCCGGGCTCAGATTTCTTGCTGTTGGTTTTGAATGCAGTGTCTCAACAATGGGCCCACCTTTCTTCTGCTCTGTCATCACCTTTTTTTCAGAGCAGACTTCTGTGGTCATTTTATTGTAACCAAATATTGTGGCCAAATTTACCATGTATGAGATCAATGCTAAACTGAAAGTCAGGGTATTATTCAAAACACTGCATTTTTCACGTGGTCTGAAATACCAGAGCATTTAATCTCTTGATCAGCTTTTTTTTTTCCTTCTGTGTGTGGGGTTTTTTTTTCCTTTCCCAAAATACCTCTAGAATTAAAAGATAAAAGGAGAATAAATTTTCTGCCTGTTCCACAGGCCTTGTCTCCCCCTCATGTTGAGGATGTGGGTGCTGGTGCCTCCTGCACTCCTGAGAAACACAATGGGATCAGTTACATCAGGTTGGGCTCCTGGGCCTCTGTGTCTTCTCCTGTCCATCCTTGGGTCTGGATGCAGAAATAGGAACAGAATAATTTCATAGAATTTTACAGAACCACAGAATGGTTTGGGTTGGAAGGGACCTTAAAGTTCATTTAGTTCTACCCTCTGCCATGGGCAGGGACACCTTCCACTATCCCAGGTTGCTCCAAGCCTTGTCCAACCTGGCCTTGGACACTTCCAGGGACACTTCCATGGCCAGCCACAGCCTCTCTGGGAAACCTGTGCTGAAGTCTTGCCACTCTTACAGGGAAGAATTCCTTCCCAATATCCATCTAACCCTGCCCTCTGGCAGTGGGAAGCCATTCCCCCATGTCCTATCAGTCCATACCCTTCTAAAAAATCCCTCTCCAGCTCTTTTGGAGGACCTCTTCAAGTACTGAAAGGCTGTGATAAGATGATCCCAAAGCTTCTCCAGGGTGAGCAAGCCAAATTCTCTCAGCATTTCTCCACAGCAGAGGTGCTTCAGCCCTGGAATCACCTTTGTGGCCTCCTCTGGGCTCTCTCTAAGAGCTCCATGTGCTTCCTATGTTTCAGTCCCCAGAACTGGGCACAGCACTGCAGGTGGGGTCTCTCCAGTGGAGTGGAGGGGGACAGTCACCTCACTTGCCCTGCTGCCCATGCTGCTTGAATTTGCAAGGGAGCTGCTTTTAAGACTGCAAAAAACAGAAAAAGAGAAGACCCTTCCTGCCCATCCATAAATATTTCATTCTGATAATTTCTTATTCATTCTTTGGATCACTGGGGGTGTAGCATTTCCTTTGCTGCCCTGGTGGCACAGGAGGCAGCCCAACTCCACAGCTCCTGGCCGCGTCTTCCCCACTGAATACAGCTCTTGGTCAACAAAAACTGAGGCCAGCAGAGCCCTCCAAAGAGGACATTTGACCCTTAGCTGCAGGGAAATGTGCAAATCCTGCAGCCCCTGGTCCTGTAGGCATTTGCCTCTGCTTGGCTTGGAGCAGAGGAATGATCTGTTTGTTCCATTGAGGTCAGCACTTAGGGGATGAACCATCCATATGCATGAGTGTTCCAGTGGCAGGTCCCCAGTTAGGGTTTCCTGGCCCTTGTGAAGAAGAGCACATCTCCTGCCCAAGCCTATGAGGGCAGGCTGATGCCAGGGTGGTTTCCAGAGCCCAGATGTGCTCCTGTGCCTGGGATGGAGGGGGTTTGGAGGTGGCTTTCCGTGTGCTGCTGTCACCCATGCGTGCCCTGGGCAGGGCACGGCCACCAGTCACAGATGTGTTGGTTTGGTGAGGTTTCTATTGTTAAAGCCCTTGTTAAAGCCCTTGTTTTTTCCAGACGTAGTGAATGCTTCAAGCTCCCTTCTGGCTTCTCTCACAGTTGGTGAAAATCAGCATTTTTGAAATTTCATTTCTCTATGGCATGGTTTTTTCCATTGTCAACCAGGGCTTAACATGGTGACTGTTTGTTAGTAATTTCTTTGAAGACAATGGTGCAAGATGCCCTTGATCTATAGACTAGGATTTTATTATTTTGTCATATACATTTTTGGTAGATTTCTTCTGCTGCTTCAAAACAAATGGCACCAATCTCACTGTATCCAGTTGGGAATACATTTTATTCTTTAGCAAAATGTTGTTGTAATAAAATGTTTTTGTTGGTTAAAATACTTTCTGCTTTATTTGTAAGCCACAAATGTGTCTTCCCATTTTGACTCTGACAAAAGAAGAAATTTTCCAATGTGTCTGAAGTTTGTTAGTTAATTCAGTATAATGCCAATCAGATATTCTCTGAGAATTGCATAAATAATGTTTTAGGCCCCATGTTTTTCATGTCTGTGTAATATCCAGCATAATTTTTAAGATCATGATTCTTGAGGATGGAATTGGAGGAGAGAATGTTTGAAGAGGATTTGTAATATTTACTGCAATAAAGAAATTTAGGGATTACTCAAAGATCCTGTCAGTATTTGGGTCAGAAATATAGCCCAGAGGTATTAGTATGATAGGCAAGTTTAAGCATTAGACTGCATTAGTGATTTAGCTATCATAATGGCACAATAGTCCATCATGTGATGGCTTGTGCACGAAACATTTATTGTGGATTAGCTGGGGAAAATGCTCAAGCTGTCTTGCAAACAGGCCAGGGAAGGTGACTGTTCCTCCTTTCAGTGGGTCTGTCCTGGAAGGGGGTGTATTGGAGGGGAAGAAATCTGTTGTTGTAGCAGAGAAAAGTGAAATTGTTTCCATCTGAGCTTTTTAATTCAAAAAACAAAATGTTGCCTCTGTAGCAGTGGTCAGCAAAATAAGGAGCAGTTGAGCTAGTCCTTCTTTGAAAAGGAATATTTGAGCATGAGCATCCTGTCATAATCTGGGTTACGTGTTTTGGGGAGCCATTTTAATATCTCCTCTGAAAACAATGACTCTATATGGAAATTTTTATTACATTCCCAAATAACAATTTTCTGTGCTGTGATTCCATCTAAATCCCTTTGCCTACTCCAAGTGTAAAAAAAGCTTAATCCACATGAATGTTGAAATACTGCTCAGTACAAATTGAGTTTTGTGTGATGTTTCTGAGTGTTTTCCTATTTCATAAACATGTACTTTTTCCAAAGGAAGCTGGAGATAATGGGCAAAATTCTACTATTCCTTTTTGCTTTGTTAGGCCAGGCTTTAGATCCTTTCATCCTCCCCTCCTTCTCCATGACCTGTGCTAGGGTCTTAAAATTATACATTCCAGATTACACCTCCACAATTTTCTGTCCTGGGATGATGAAAGGATTTGCGTATTATGGTAATATTATAAAAAATCTTTTTGGAGCCTAGTTAGCGTGGCTAATTTCAAACTAAAAAAAAAAAAAAAAAAAAGGTAATTTCCAATGCAAATTATAATATTCATAAAGTGCTAAACAGATACCTAACTAATTTCTGACCGCTCTTTTATTCCCAAATATCTTGCACTGGCCTTTTTTAGTCCTGTCTGTTGGCTCCCATTTAATTTGTCCTTAGCTGTGTGCAGTGGATTAGCATTTCATCAGGTTGGATTAAGATTGAGCTGACACTGAAGCTTTCTTTTATTTTTACATGCGCCAGTGTGGGGCCGAGCAGATCCGCGCACGTTCCGTGATCCCGCTGCCCATCCCCGCTGGGTGCTGGGACAGCCTCCCCCAGCACGTGAGGGGGGAGACAACCAAAACAGAGGAAACACATGTTTAAAAAAAAACAAGTTAAAAACAAACAAGCAAAAAAAAATCATCATTCCCTGGGGGAAAAATTGCATTGAGGTTGCTGGCTGGGTCAGTGCGTGAGATTTCATCAGGCTAAAATGATGTCACATGGAGCGAGGGCTTTAGTGGTTTTATTTAGCTCCTAATCCCCACACACTGCTCGGCCAGTTGTCCATGTGCGCTCGCCGTCCCCAGCGGCACAGGATAAAGCATCTGGGCTGAGCGCGGCCGCTCTCCTGCGCGGCTGCAGCGCACGGCCAGGGGCAGCCCCTCCGCCGGCCGCCGCATGCTCTGCCTGCTAAGGTTACCGAGGATTAATAATTCAGGCGACACTCGAAAGGCAAAACCGCCTTGCTGAAGTCCCAGGAGGGCTCGGGCACAGCACGGCCCGGTTTGGATGCGTGCCGGAGAAGCACTGAGAAGGAAGGCACCTCCTCTTCTCCGTGTCAGCGGGAGCAAGCGGCCTCGTGGTGATGCCCATCCCCAGCAAGCACCCCAACATCGGCCGCTCGCAGAGCTGGGACGCTGCTGGCTGGTATGAGGGAAACTGGGAGAGCGAGAACGCCTTCGAGTACCAGAGGCCACCAGGCCGGAGGAGCTCCCTGACCTATGGTGGTGAGGGCGGCTGGTATGAGCCACCGCGGGCAAATGATATCATCTTGCAGGGCGGCGCGGAGCTGAAGCAAGAGGCGTACCCGTACCAGGATGCCACCTTCGCGCCAGGGCCCCTGAGGAAGGGCTCTGTCCCTGACTTTGCCTACTGCGACCGGCCGGCGCCCATGGCGGGCCGGGGCTCTCTGCCGCCCCAGGATTACTACAGCGACCCATCGCTGTCGGCGAGGTCACCCAAGGACCCCCGCTGCTACCGCGACCACGTGGCGGGCAGGCCGCTGGCGAGCTATGGGGCGCCTGGCAGCCGGCTGTCCTGGGACCAGACCGCCGTGCGCCCACCTGCCCCACCGGATGCCACCCGCCTCTACAGAGACCCCAAGCTGGCCCTGGATGGGCAGCGGGTGCGGGGCAGAGATGTCTCCCCGGCGTGGTACGGCACGGAGCCCCCCGGCCCACGGTACGCGGCAGAGCCACCTGCCTTCCCCAGCAGGCCAGGCTACAGCGATGGGGCAGAGCGAGCTCCTGAGGCGGCAGCGGTGGCCAGGCAAGCTGTACCCACGTGCCTGGTGGTGGATCCCACCACCAGCACCGGCAGCAGCTACGGGCCAGGCAGGGAGAGCACTGCTGCCAAGGGTGCCTACGACAGCTACGAGGCAGCGGTGGCAACGCCTTCCCACCCGCCGGTGCCCCCCGCCTTCCCTGGGCCGGAGGGCAAGAGGAGCTTTGACCCCGAGTTTGTAGCGCTGCTGCGTGCGGAGGGCGTCTCGGAGAGCACCTTTGCTGCCCTGCTGCAGCAGGGCTTCGACTCCCCGAACCTGCTGGCCATGATGGAGGAGAACGACATCAAGTCGGTGGCACCCAACCTGGGGCAGGCCCGCGTGCTGTCCCGCATCGCCCACAACTACAAGGCAGAGATGCAGCTGCAGAGACAGGAGCGCAGGAGCGGGGCACTGCGCCCCAGGACCCGCTCCAACAGCTTCAGCCATCGCAGCGAGCTCCCGGCAGAATATGGGATGCCCACCGTGGATGGCCCTGGCACCTCGCAGCACCCGCCACCGCTGCAGCCGCTGTCCCCAAGAGGTGTAGAGATACACCGCCGGCCGTCCAGCGCGCCAACCCAACACTTGCTGGAGACCACCACCTACCCAGCCCCCGTGGGGGCTCCTCAGGGGCCACACTTCCTCCCCGGTTCGGGATACAACACCCCCCTGCCTTGCAGCACACACCCGCGTCCCGCCTCTGCCTACTCTGCTCCGGTCGGCTTGCCCATGACGGCGGCCAACCCGCACGCCAGCCCCAAGACGGCGTACCCCACCACCTACACCGTGCCCATGGAGCTGATGAAGAGGGAGCGGACAGCGGTGGCGTCACCGGCACCCAGCCCCCACAGCAGCCCCCAGCTCCTCCGCCGGCCGGGGACAGCAGGGGACAGCAGCCTGGCACCCACTGGACCCGCCTTCCCTGCCCAGCTCTCCCCGTACCCGAAGCTCAGCAGGCGCACGGGGCCTCCTGTCATCGTCTCCACCATGGCATCGCCTGAACCAAGTAATTCCTGAAGGGGCTTAGGCCATACAGTAGTTTAGAACCACCTTGTTGTTGCTTATTTTACCCCTCAAAAAAACCCACAGTCAAATATCATGGGGGTTCATGCCTAAATATTAGATACTGTCCTACGTAGAAAATGAGGTGATGGGGATTTCTTTGCAGGGCTGTGCTGGCTATGCAGAGCTAAAGATGCTGATTCTTGCAGAGTGGTTAAATTCCAAATATTTTATTTGTTTAGCCAACTTCAGTTAAACGTGAGCGGTATCTCAGATAATGCTTCCAGGGTTAATCTTGCCATTCCTGTTGTTTGTCGAGAACAGGAGATTAGACACTGGCTGAGCAATTAGGACTAGAGGGTTTGCTGCACATTGACTTTTTACCGCTGTTATCAGGCACAAATGTGTCCCTGTGAGGAAATGGTTAGCATTGTTTTGACTAAATTCATCAGATAGTTAATGGTGTTATTCGAGAATAGACTTACCTTTGGCCATTACCTAAGGCTTTTCTTCTTATTATTAATTTGCTGTTTTATCAAGCATACAAAATAAACCCCTTGATTTCCTTCTCGAGATGCCTGTAAGTGAAGCGATAGAGCTGTTAAAGTAATAGGGCTGTGCTTAAAACTAAAAGCCTGTCATTAAGCACTGGAACAATAAAAATGAATGGTGGCTCCTAGAGTTCCCTTCCCTTTCTAGAAACGCTCAGGCTCGTGGCTGCTCGGATGAAAAGCTGAACAATCCAAGCAGACTCTGCTCCTCCACTTTGGAGATGTGGCACTCAGAGCCTGATAGAAACTAACCCCCAAAATCACCTGGAGAAATTCATCAAATCCATTCATTTGTGCCTTGACTTGATCGAAAGAATTGTGGAAAGACACCCCTTGGCATGCTTTTTGCTGGTAGTGACTCTGTGAGCAGGGAGCTTTCTCCCTGGGCAGCGCAGCTGAACTCCCATGCAAACGATTCCCCAACAATTTGCCGTACCAGCACACACACACAAAGCTTTAATAAGAGGGATACCATTTATAGGCATCGAGACAGTGCCAAACTGGTGATGCCATTCCACAGGAATCTAAATAAAGAATGATTTTGTGAGTGGAAATGATAAAGTTGTCAAAATGCAGACACTTGGCACACCCTTTTCCCTGCCATACCATAATTACACAGCTAGGAAGTAAATGCCGGTCCTTTCACGCTTATGAGTCCTTTATGTAGCTGGTGTAATGTATTGATTTCTAAAAAATGCTTCAATATTAGGCAACATGTTCTGTGTTGACATGGATCAGATGCTAAACTAGTACATCCAGGCAGTATTTTTAAATAAATGCAGCTAAGAAGACGAACTGGCATAATGTGGGGAACACAAATATGTTCATTTATTTGTGCTGCGTCTGATTGAGCGGTCGATGCCGACGCAGCGACAGCTCTGGGCTGAAGGACCTCCAGAGCACAGGGATTGGGAGCAATCTCCTCTGCCATGGGAAACAGATCCCTTCTTCCCTGCTTCTCATTTATAAACTGCAAACCCCGTTCTCTAAAAATCTTGAAATTATCCCTTCTCTTCACCAGAATTACTGGTAAACAGCAAGAGGAAGCCAGCAGCATTTCTGTGCTGTTGAGCTCTTTCTTGCTACTCAACCCTTGTTTTTTCTTTTTTTTTTCTTCTTTTGCCCACGACCATCTCATTTGCATGAGGATGACATTTGTTGCTCCAGTAATTTCATCTGATAATGGCCAGCTTGCAAAGCGGATCTGAAAACATATTCCTTAATTATGTGTTGCCAAGCAACGGGAGGGTTTGGCCATAATCACAGAAAGATTATCTTCTCATTGAAGGCCCTGAAAGGTTTAGCTGAAGTAGGACCTGTAAAATTGTCTTCATTTTTATTTATTTCCCTTTTTCCTTTCCAAACAGCCTGAGAGTTTTTCTTCCTGTTAAACTATATTTTAAAAGTAGAAGCCAAGGTAAGGCACACGGCACATGGAAAGATTAAAAATGGGGAAATGTGTGGTGGTTTGTTGTTGTTGAGCTGTGTTGAGCAGGAGTGTTCACATTTACCCACGAGGGGATAAGCTGAGGTTAGTGATATGTTAAGATGTTTTAAAGCTTTGAGTGGATGGCAGAAACTTGACTAAATCCAGGAAAATTGTATTTGCCAGCCAGGATGTGTTTTCAGGAGTGATGAGCCTTCTCTTGGCTGTAGCTTTTGCTGTGGATATTCGAGTTAGAAGGTGAAAGCAAATTCAGTTTTAAACTCTGTCTCCAAATGGCTGCAAATATTTTCTGTCAGTGTAGGTTAATGTCTGCCCAGCCAGCAGAGGGTTATAAAGTGCATGTTACAGAGGGTTATGAAATGCACGTTACAGCCCAGTCATGTTTTGAAGCTTGTTATATGGATAAGACCTTAAAACAGACCATTTGGGCTTTGAACAGACCATTTTGGCTTGAACTATGCATTGTAGTCTTTCTACATATTTTTTCCTAAATACCCATTTGTCATTTTATGCTGAATTTGACACTCTGAGTGCATTCTGCACAGCTACTATTCACTTTGGAGTTTGGACAGATGGCTTGCAGGAGGAAGGTGTCTTCTCCTGCCTGGTATTCCTGGTGGCTTGCAGGAGGAAGGTGTCTTCTCCTGCCTGGTATTCCTGGTGGCTTGCAGGAGGAAGGTGTCTTCTCCTGCCTGATGGCAGAGTCAGGATCTTGGGCACATACAGACACATGCCACATGTTTATGGACTTCTTGCTTTGGTGTGGTCAGATAAGGGAAAAGCAGCAATGAGATTTAGTGCTGCAACTGCTTTGTTTTTCTTAAAATAATTAGGAATAAGTTAGGTAAATTGGCCTTCCTGGGAGTTGCAGAGTTGTATGAAGAGGAGGTGGTGAATGAGCACCTTAAGCCCTTTGCTGAGGTGGTGGAGTGACGTCTCCAGAGATGAGCCAGCTTCCCATGCCAGGAACTCCCCTGCCACAGCTCTGGTAAAGCTGCTGCTCGCCATGTCATTGAGACCTTGTCAGGAATAGCTGAGAGGAGTGCTCCTGCAGCCTGGCCACCCAGAGGATCACCAGCACTGAGCACACCGAGGCAGCTCAGAAAGCCCTGCAAGGTCTGAGTGACAGACACGTGTCAGTAGGAGGGCTGAGCCAGAGCGGGTTTGTGGCCAGCCCCGTGCTGAGCTGGGAGGGAGTGCAGGGAAATAAATAGTCCAGGTCAGCAAAGCTGGGGAGGGCAAGCAGTATCTGGCTGATCACATTGCTGCAGCTCTTCCTCCAAATTTTGCAACTTTATACAGTTTATGATGTTTGCTAGGATTCTTATTGCCTTACTTTTTTTTTTTTTAACCCAATGTTTTAGTAGTAAAGCAATCTTGTCAGATGAGAAGTCTTGTATTTTTGTAGCTAGCCTGGAGTTTTCCCAAAACAGTGGCCAGTCCAGATTTCTGTTTCTGATGCTGGACTTACGGACCATAAATGAGAAATGGTGATTCATTGTAAATATGTGTCTTGGGTGGTTTATGAAGCTCTCGTTTGCACACAAAGATATGAAAGTGAATTATCACAAAAGGGAAGATGCTTCCCACAGGCATGAGGAGCAGGACTGCCCTGTGAAGTCAGGTGGGTATCATCAGGAAGCAAGAGCAGAATTACTTGGCTGTAAGATTTGGTTGAAAGCCTGACCTTTTCCTGAGCAGGGAAAGCCAGGCTGAGGGCAGCTGCCCTCCTTGGACAAGTTGTTCTCTCCAGTGTGAAGAGGACTCATCCTCTCTTTTATCAGCTTACAGCCCAGCTAGAAATGCCTTTCACTGTGATTAGCTCAGCTCTGCTTGTACTCTTTAACACCTCGTTGTGATGCCTTTTATTGGTATTTTCCCCCTGTGACAGATAAAAAGTGTGTTAACCACACATAGTTGCAGGCTGAAACTCTGCACATGGGCAGCCCCAAAGAGGGAAGGGTATAGGCAGGAGCAAGAGCCTTGATGGTTGTTAAAGGATGGTTAAAACAGCCCATCAAAGATGGTTAAAAGACTGACATTTGCCCACTTTTGTAAGCTATGAATTCTTTTAGCCTAATTAATTTAAGCTAAATTGCCATCGTTTTCTATGGGCAGGATCTTTCCAACACAATATAAATTTCCTGAGCATTTGCTGATGTTGATTTATTCTTTGCCCAGTACAGTGGACAGCTCAGAAATCGACTTCAGGTTTTCTTCTGTGGGTTTTCTGTACAAACCTCAGCATGGAACCACAGTGTGTCCATGTACTGCCTCTCAATTAACAATCCGGACTGAAACAGCACCAAGGGAAGCTCCAAGCACTGAATAAATCTGATTTCATTTGCACATTGACCTGACAGACCATAGCATGTCCTTGGAGCCATTCCCAGCTAGTGTGTTAGTCCAGGTAAACCCTGCACTGCACTCACTAACAAAAACATGTTTTTAACTGGGATCTTAACTTCCATACAAAAATACAGGTTGAAATAAGCAGACAGGTGTTTCTCATGTCTGCTGTCCCCATGGTCACAGCATCAGGACACTAATATGCAAAATTATAAGGGAAGTAGCTGGAAAACTCACAGTGAGATTGTGAAAGCCTTTGAAAGGCTCAGAGGACCCTCGCCAACCTCTGCTGAGCACATGAGCCTGTGGATCTTAAAACTGAAGGGACCCCAACTGCCCACCTTAGGGTGAATGGCCAGGGAACAGAATGTGCAAGAGATGTGCTGTTGACTACCTTGATATAATACTGACTGTCTTGGCCAATCTGCACGCTCAGTTCATTGGTGGCAGAGAATATGCTTTTAAAATACTTCTTTAAAGGCTGAAATACGCTTTTTATAATGGCTTTATCAAAAGCAATATAAAGTGTCAAACTCATTCCAGTTGCAATTCATTGACTTTAGTGCCATGGCAATAAAAATGAATTTGGCCTGTCGAAGGAGAACGTGTTGTCAGATGCACAAGTGTTGTCATCTTCAATTTACACTTTTCTTTCACCCCATGTCTCTGGTTCTCCAGCATTGTTAGGACTTTCATATATCCAGTTCATTCTCTGACTATATTTGCTGACATTTTTTTAGCCTTCTCATAAGTAGTTTCCATAGCTACAAACTTCATGTTCACAGAGGGGAAAAAAAAATTTAAAGGTTTCTTATTATTATTGTATTAAACATTTTTTATATTTCTTCTCCTTGTCATTCTCATATCATCACACTGCAGCCCAGTTTAATGAAAATGCTGCACAACTGAATTGCCTGTTATTTTTAAAAGCAAAGCAGGTGCTGAGCTGAATCCTTGAAAAGCAGAAGACCAACATCATTAAGCCACTGAGGTAGAATAAATGTTGAAGACATAGGACTGGTATTAGTAATGTTTATAGATGAAAACTGGCAGGCAAGCTTTTGACTTTTACACCTAAATAAAACCTGAAATTAACAGCATTCTGCTGGCTTTTGGTAAAAAACCCCTAATATTGAATCTCTTTTGTCCACTGTTGGTAGTGTTTTGTTTAAGGTGAAGTGTTGCTTCTGGGAGTGGGATTCACATGGGATGTGTTTCCAATATTTGGTTCCAATATTTGCCCCTCTGGTAGGGAGGTGATGGAGCAGCTGTGTCCTGGGTAGGGCAGCTTGAGGAAGGGTTTGGGCAGAGGTGTTGGGCAGTGATGCTGGAGCAGCCATGTCCCAAGGAAGGATTTGGGCAGAGGTGTTGGGCAGTGATGCTGGAGCAGCTTTGTTCAGGGAAACGGGAGGCTCTGAGTGCCCAGCACTGTGTCCAGGGTCTTGCCTTCTGCACCCTCAATCCAATTAGCTGCTCCAGAGCAGATGGAGCAGATTAGTGCCCGGCTCTCCTTCCTCCACCCTCTCCCCCAGTGCAGGAGGTGTCCGGCCAACAATCGGCTTAACGTGGGTCGTGTGGCACAGCATGGCACAGCCCCTGCCCTGGCCCTCTGCAGGGAACCCCCTCAGCTCTGGGGCTGCTGCCTCTCATCCCCCAGCCTGCTGGCTCCAGTTCTTTGGTAGTTTGGAAGCTGTACCTAAACTCGTTTGCCAAGCATAAATTCCTTTTTTTTGTCTGCAGCATGGCCACCAGGTGCGTGAGCTGTGCTCCACATTGGAACAGCCACTCCAGCAGTGGGGTCAGGGTGGAGGGTTGTGGTCTTTCCCGCCTTCAGCATTCCTTCCTGGAATCTCAGCCAAAAATGTTATGTGACCAAGGGAGATTTTGGTCTCTTGCTTCATCTTGTAAATGAAAGCAGTGTCAGGCATGGAGAGGCTGGGAAAAGTGACACCACGGGGCTGTTCCTGCAGTTCCCAAAAGCATCACTGTCCCTGGGAAAAGGGTGGCTTAGGCTCTGTAATCTGAGACATGAGCAGCTTGTCACTATAAGAAGGAAACCAGCAGGGCTTATCTGCTGGTGGACATCCTTGGTAAATACTGGTGTGAACAGCCAAGATGGCATTCTCATGTTTTATTTATGTATGCAATATGTATAGATATTAAAAAGGGGAGAAAAAAAATCTCAAAAATATAATCAGTGTCTCAGTCATTATCCATTTGGATCAGTGCTTCTGCAGTCTTCATTGTTTGCCAGGAGTGTCGTGTTTTGGTTATCAAGCAATTTATTATTTCCTAGCTTGGCGAGCAAACAGGCAGACAGGACTTTGTTTAGACAGCAAACACAGTGAAGAGAAATAATTTAAGATATACTTCCCATCTAAAAAGTCAGAAAAAGAGGATCAAAACTGAGGTGTCGTGGAAACATTTGGTATTTATTTTCAGATGTGAAGGTGGTATCTCCAGGTAGGTTCCCTCCATCCAAGGAGCATCAGGAGGAGTAGGGTGGTGGTATGCAGGAACCTGGCAATACCCACCTGACTCCCCTGCTGGTCTTCTTAACCTTAACATGTTTCCTGACGCTTGTGCTAAACACTGCAAATCCCTGAGCTGCCTCCTACACATTCCCTTACTGACCCTATAGATTATCAGCCTTTTCTTAGGATGGCCCAGTCTCTTATTGGACTCTCTCACTGTTACCTGCAGAGTGAAAAAAAAAAAAAACCAAACCAGGATTGGAGATGTCACACACATTTGTTTTGTTCTCTGCTGTCTTCTGAGTGTTTTGTTAGAAAGGTTTAAATGAATATTGAAAAGTACATTAGTTCATGGAAGTGTGTATATTTTGTTTTGTCAGTGCAAGGAATCTTGATTAATATTGTGAAGGATAAAAGAGAGGATTCAGTGTGGACAGCAGAGAGCTCGTCAGTATCTAGACCATCCTGCTGGGACTCTGAAATAATCAAGAATGTTTAAATGTCACTTTAGTTATCCCACCTAGCCAGCAGTTCCTGTAATCTCTCCTATTTGAGCATCTTTGAATTCTTCCTCATGTTGAGCAGACCTGCATAAAAGTGGGAGCTGTTATCTTACCAGCTGAAACATTTGGCTTAAGAGTCTTAAATTTCCATTTCGTTCTTGTCTGCAGCAAATGTGATCTTGTTTCATCTGCAGGCAGGGCTAAAAGGTCCCAAAACCAGAATTACTAATAACTAATAACATCAGGGCAGTGCCAAACAACCTGTCATGCTCTGCAGTGGAAGTTTCCCCCTTGCAGCTTATTTTTATTCAGCAGGGAAGGTGTTCTCTGTATTTGCTGTTCACCCTAAAAGCCCAGGCTCCCTTGGAGCAGCGTGGCATCTCCCATACCCTGCTCTGGCCAGAGGGAGAGCCAGGGGATCATCTCCTGCTGTGAGATAAGCAAGATACAGAGCTACATCCCATGGCCCAGCAGCCCCACGCTCTGGCTCATCAGCTCTTTTCCACTCCAGTTTTCCGTTCCTGAAGCTTGCATGAAAAATGCCAACAAAGTGATTATTTGTAACTTTTGTACAATATCTTTCCAGAGGAGCAGTTTCCAAAGTAGGGCAGTGAGTCAAGTTCACTTGAAAAATTGTGATTTTGTCATTAATTTCAGTAGAAGAAGGACTTTTACTCTCTCCTGCAAAAGGAACCAGCTCTACATCACTGACTTTTATTGCATTTCTTAAAATTAGATCTACAAACCCAATGGTTTCTTAAGCAGGAGAAGCTGTACGTTTCATGCATTGGAAGCCTGTGCATTATTAAAAATAATAGGATAGATTTGTCAAATGGATAATGAGTAGGTTTCTTTCTCTGTTTTTCGGTGTTTTAATGAGTGCAGGAAATGTTTGCTATTTATTTGCTTTCAGGTTTTACCAAGGAGCTCTGGAGATAATTGTCAAATTTCCAAGTGTGTATCAATATTTCATGAAGCTCTGTTTTCCCTCTGTACATTCACAAGTTGGGTCATTAGCACTGGGACTGATGCTAACAGGCTGAAGCAAGGCATGAAAAGGAATTCCACCAAACCCTTGCAAGTTTGAGGATTTCTGAAACAAAATTCTAGTCAGGTCTTCTGGGTAAAATAAATATAGGTGATATTGCGTGGTTTCAAATGTTAAATCTGTCGGAGAATTTCGTGTTTGATCCTGGTTTCTGTGGTTTGTGGACCTGATCCAGAGAACACCAAGGCTTTGTGTGTGTGTTCTGTGTGTTTTGTGTGTGTGTTCTGTGTGTTTGGCCTCATGCCCAGCACTTCCCACAAATTGGGGTGTACCTTACAGAGATAGGGTATCCATCCACGTCATCCTTCGGAAAAAAGCAAATTCCACCTTTCCTACTACCAGCAAATTAAATTGTGTTGAATTATTAAAGCTGAGATTGCTTTTAGATGTGGTACCAGTTATCACTGATGCTGACTATTTAGTTTGCTGTTGGCTGTTCAGATTTGGGTTATTTTAGTGTGGTCTTTGAAGTGCAGTACTGGCTGTGTGTTAACAACTATTGTTCTGCTTTGGACATTTGCCATTTATAAGAGCCTACGTTCTGAATGTTGAATGTTTATTTTTTCTTAATTTCTGACATTTTTATGTGAAACCATCATATCCCTGTTCTCATTCTGATTAGGTTCCTTATCCCAGTTTTGGTTTGCTCAACCTAAAATTCTGGTGTCAGGCTGACTTTTGCTCTTATTCATGAACAAACCTAACTAGCTCAATGCAATGCTCTCAAGAAAAAAAATAACTCAGGAAATGAAAATTATTCATAGATATGGACCCACTGTGCTTTGCTGTAGAGAGGGTGCAAAATTAATTGGTAAATTACTGTGGCTTTTCAACCATTCTAAATGGTTGCCATAAGTGCTTCACCAGGCACAGCTGAGTGGTAGCAAAAAGTGAGACTTCAAACTTGATTGAGCTACACGGAGTCTGGAATATTGATGTGGAATTCTGAATGTGTGCAGAGAGCTGGAAGGTGGATGGAAGGAGTATCTGAAACGCAGAAGTGCTTCAGAGTTAGAAGTGATTAAAGCAGAAAGGGACCAGTGGTGCTTCCCTGGAGAGGGAGGGGTGGAGTTGTGCAGGGAGGGCAGAGCTGGATGTTTGACAGAGGGGTTTGAAGATCCTAGGAGCTGGCAGATGTCGGAACTGGCCTGTCTGTCAGTATTTTGGGATAATTTTAGGATTTGTGACACTGTGGGCTATGGTAAAGCAAAGGAGGTCACTTGTGAACACAAACAGCAGTGGTAATCATGGTAGCAGTTCAGGAGGAGAAAGAGAAATGGCAATCATGTCATATTGACACAACAGGAGTGTGTGGAGTTAATGAAATTGGTCACAGCTCGATATGACAAAGTTTCAGACTGTAAACAGAAATATTTGTCAGAGGGGAGACAGTGCTCAGGGTGCTTTGCTAAGTAAAAATCACCTTGTGAAGGATTTGCTGCTGTGGGGGGTTTGTAAGAGAAATCCAGGGCAGACCCATTTGACTGCCTTGTCCTTCTAGGAGGAAGTTTAGAAAGTTGGCAGTAAATATGTCTTGTAACTCGTGCTTAGCTCTGAAACTGAGCTTTGCTCTGCGCTGGACTCAAGGAAACAGGAGTTAGAAATGCAATTCCTTACTCTGGACGATTTCCTGGGGAATCTCCAATTTCCTTTACTTCCACTCTGGGAAGTTCTTAGGCACACTGACTTAATATGTCTCTTACCTATTTGTTTAATCTGTTCATAAGGCACTTAGAGCCCCACAGTTCTTTGAAGAAGCAGATACTAAGGGATGCTGGAAAACCCAGGCTGCAGGCAGGGCTGGAAACTGCCCCACTGAGTCAAGGGGAGCAGCTTTCCTCCAGCACAAACACATCTGGAGAAGTGGGAGAGGAGTGAAGAAGGTAGGAGAGCAGAAAAAAGAGGAAAATACTGGAATCAGCAACAGTTATCCAACCAAAATGCTGCAGCAGGACAGAGGGTGCCCTAAAGGTAGCCAGTTTCTAGGAAAGTATTCCATGCTTGGGAAGAATGGTGCTGGTAACAGTCACAAAATGTTCGTGTTCCAAGTTTTTGGTACATTTCCCCTCTCAAGCTGGCACAGTTACACACTTTGTTTGTTTGCTTCCAGCTCCTACCCTTTGTGGAGTTAGAAATACTCTGATTAAAGTCCATCCAAATACAGCAGTGCCATGCTTGGTAAGTGGGTCATGAGCCCTTGGGGTCTGAGCAAAGATTTTTAATCAGAATTTGGCAAACGAGCAAGTTAAAATTCTTTTCTGAAAACCTCCCGATTCCAAGATTTCGCTTTAAGATTAATTTTCTTGTAAACAGTGTGTGACCTGTGCCTTGATGCTTTGCATTAAGCCACATGGAGCTCCTGGGTGTCAGTGTAAGGCAATTGTGGAGTTCTCCTGGAGTGATATCCATATTCTCCTGTCAAGTTTGGGATGACTCTTCTTCATCTCCTCCCTGGAAGTGCATCACAAGGATGTCCTGAGGTTCTTTTTGGAGCCACACTTGGAAAACTCAATCTTACTGCTACTGATGACTCTTCTTCATCTCCTCCCTGGAAGTGCATCACAAGGATGTCCTGAGGTTTCTTTTTGGAACCACACTCAGAAAACTCAACCTTATTGCTGCCATTGCTCTGTGGTCACCTGTCTGCAGCTCCTCAGCCTCCCTCACATCTGACACTCGTGTTTTGTTTCGTTTTTCGTTCTGTGGTTAGCAGGAAAACCCAAACCCCCCACTCTGAGTTGGGCATGGGGGCTCCCATCACTCTGAGGAGCGTGCGCAGCCCTGGAGGCCACAGCTTCACGTTCAGTTACAGTGAGAGCATCTCAAGTGCACCCCTGGAAACAGTCCATGACCCTGCTTCTCCTTGGCCAGAGCCCTGTGCTGAGGACACCATCAGCATGGTGGTTTTCTGCTGCAGCCAAGGAGTCTTCTCTCCTCCCTTTGCCTTCCCATTCTCCCCAGATGCTGCCTCTTCCCCGGGAGCTGGTTTGACACGGGGCATTGGAATTTCCATTGGGGGATGTTCAGTTGTCTCAGCACAACAGGTATCAGCTTCTTTCTGATCACAGGTGTCAGGTGCTGGTCAGATTGACAGATCACATGTGACCAGCACAGGGGAAGGCTGCAGTTTCTCAGCCTGTGGTTTTCTTCCCTTTTCTGTGCAGTCTTTCTGTCCTGTGCTGATTTGAGAGACGCGCACGCTCTGAAATGCCTATTCTTAGAGAGTTTGTTGTGCTTTGTCTGCTGTTTAAAAAAGCCACACAGCCTTCCTGGTTATTTTTTTCCGTCACCAAGCAGGGCAGAGGCTGAGGAGACCACCCACCACTGCTGCTGTGCTGACAGGGATTTTCAGATGCTGTTGAGGATGGGCTGGCTGATGCTCTCAGAACGTGCCAGTCCTCTCATGGCCCACGCTGGGTGGTTGCAGAAACCCTGTGAAATGCAGAGCCACAGTGGGGATGTCCAGGGGATAGAGTGACAGCTCATCACAACTAGACAGCAGTTCTGTGTTTGACATCTTGAGGTCAAAAACTGTCAGTTCCTTATTTTTTACGGTGTCTTAAATCGCCTGGAGAGTGTTTTGAGTCTTGTCAAAATGAATTAATTAAGAACAAGTCATAATCACAAGCCTGTGTTTGTTTGATTCAAGAGCAGGACTGTGCTTGATTTTCAGCCTAATAACTGCAAATGGTTTTGGAGGATCTGGGGGGCTGATAGGGCCCGTTTGTGTTTCCTCCAGAGCTACATGTGCTACAGTTTTTACTTGCTCTTTGCATTGGCAGTCTGTAGCATTGTTTTCCTCCTCCTTAGGAACACAGCCAATTTTCTAATTAAGGAAATCACTCTGCAGCCATTGTTGCTGTTCATTTGAGTTCTTTGTCCATACCAAAGTTTCCAGCTCCCCAAAAGATTTGAAGTCACTCCTTACTACAGCTGGAGGAGGACAGAAGTTGTGGCTCAGGGCAGGCTCCTCCTCTTAACTCTGTTAAGAACCAGGCATCAAGCACCTCTGTGGGCAGCACATTCACTTCATAAGAGCTTCAAATCCACCTCTGGCTATGACAAATACTGCTGAGGTTATTTTTCTATTGGATTCGTATATTAAAAAAAATAGTTACGAGAAATAAATATCACTTTGTGCTGGGCTTTACTGCTTACTGGGCTTTGAGCCTAAAAGGATTTAAAAGTCATCATGCTCTCAGGGAAAGTTGTAGTGAGAAGGAGGATGTGGAGGGTTGCTCCAGCCAGCTGTTGTGATTTGGGAAAAGGCTTGTCCTGACTGATGGAAAGGAGACTGGGACAGACAGAGAGGCAGCCAGGGCTGACACAGCCACGCCCAGTGGGATTAGGACCAAATTAGAAACTTGGCTTGCAGGGGTTTATCATTTCCTTTATATGGTGATATTAATAAATGCAAATCTTTATCTTCTAGTTGTTATCCTCCCTTGTATCTTTGGTTAATGAGCATTGTCCCCAGTTCAGGCTGAGCTGATAACTGGATGGAGAGGATGGAGGCATTCATGTGCACACATCCATGTGTGTTCTTGTGCTGTGCAAAACTACCTGGGGGTGTGAGGAGAGGATTTGGGCTCTTGTGTGCCAGCTCCTCCTGTGAGCCTGGAGTTGGACAAGAGTCCTGGAGACAATGCCACGTTAATGCAGCACAGTTCAGTGCTTTTGGTATTTCACAGTGCAGCACAATAACTTCTCATTTTGTTTCTGAAGTGCATCAAATTCAGAACATATGCACCATGTCAGGGCTGCTGTTGCCAGTGAGCCCAGAGAAAATTCTCAGATCAGGCCTGCTTGGTGACTCAGAGGGAACTGCTGAACTGAAAGATGGTGGGTTTAGATTAAATACTGGGGAGCAATTCATTACTGTGAGGATGGTGACGAATCTACGGCTGCTCCATCCTTGTAAGTGTTCAGAGCCAGGCTGGACAGGGCTTGGAGCAAGAGGAAGGTGTCCCTCAGCATTTTGGAACTGGATGAGCAATCGAGTCCCTTCCAGTCCAAGCCATTTTGTGGTTCTGTGGCTCCTGCACAACTTGGCTCCCCAGTGGAGGCCACAGTGGCCTGGTGCTCAGCTGGGGTTGGGCTCTCCATCCCAGTCAGTGTGCTTTCCATCCCAGATAGGTCCCATATGGAAGGGAGCTCTCTACTAGCCAAAATAAAGACACTCAGCAATCTGCCAGAGCCGATTAAAGCATGTAGTCTGTTACAGGCAGAAAGAAATACAATTTGGGGTAGAGGATACAAAATACATTTGCAAGGCATCTGAGCCTGATGCTAAGACATTCTTTCTCTCAATGTTGTTGTTGCCAATAGCTTCTCTTGTGCTCAGACCAAAACTATTTAGGGTGGAACATTTGCTCCCTACTTTCTAGCAAGCCTGGTCGCAGTAATGAAGAATGGATTCTTTTAGTGGCCGCAGCTGGTTTGAATGATCCCCACACTGAACCCATTGAGTCCAGGCACTCCTCATGTGAATCACAAGGAAACAGCAACTGGGATTTTGTTTTTGTGCCTGACAGGGGCAGAAACAGCGGAGCAGTCACAAGTTGATTGCTTGAAGCCAGGCAGAGGAGGGTGAGATGTGTTGCTGTCTGGGTGTCTGTGCTGCATCCTCACCCACACCTCCTGCAGGGCCCCCAGGGAGGACAACGTGGCTGCACTTGGTGCAGATCCATCTTCTTCATTCAGTGAGAGCTGGAAGAGGAGTTCTTCAAGGATTGTGACCCCTGCATTACATATAAAACAAAAAAAAAAGTCATGAAACCCTTCAATGTCAGTTGGCAAGACCTTGAGCAAGGCTCTGAGATGGAGCTGCGCCTCTCTCAAGGTCTGCTTCTTCTGAGGAGCAGCAAAAGAGCTTGCTTTGGTAAACTCAGGGCACCATTTCTACACCCTGTGTCAAATCTAAGTCTCTTTTATGGCTGCTCCTCTCTCAAGGTCTGCTTCTTCTGAGGAGCAGCAAAAGAGCTTGCTTTGGTAAACTCAGGGAATCATTTCTACACCCTAGCAAATCTAAGTCTCTTTTTATAGGGGATCTCTCTGTTGTTTTTTAAGCTGAAGGAAAGTCATTTTAGATTAGATATTGGGAAGGAATTGTTCCCTGTGAGGGTGGGCAGGCCCTGGCACAGGGTGCCCAGAGCAGCTGTGGCTGTCCCTGGATCCCTGGCAGTGCCCAAGGCCAGGCTGGACAGGGCTTGGAGCACCTGGGACAGTGGAAGGTGTCCCTGCCCATGGCAGGGGTGGCACTGGATGGGCTTTAAGGTCCCTTCCAACCTAAACCATTCTAGAATCCTAATTTTATGTTGGGAGCAATTTATAGTAAGTTTCTGCACAAGAATCACCTTCCTTCTTCCTTCCAAAGGATGAGGACTTCGGGGAGACAAATTTCATCTGCTTGCAGAGAGGACAGCAGGTCAAGGAAGGTGACTTGTGTTGGGCTGAGAATCAGGGAGATATTTGGGAAAACTCTTGCTAAAAGTAATGCTAACAAATAGAAAGATGTTTGATGGTAATTAAAAAGCCAGCACTGTATCCCTAAGTATTCTTGGGAAAATCAGCTGGCCACGTGCTCTGGGTTTTTTTCACAATACTGGGTTTTTCTTTGTATTACCAAAGGTATTAATTAGAGGAATAGATTACACTGAGTGCTGTACAATTATCTCTTGGGTATTTGTGGAATGAACGGTGAAAACTGTGTGCAACTGTAAAATGCTCATTTAGCTGGGTGTCTTGATGAGCACCATGTCTTACTTCCCCTCTTTGCCACGTCTCCTGAACCTGTTGATTACAGCCAGCAGGGTGGTTTTGTGTCAGTGGCAGCTCCTGGGGGGGCTTTGGGACCCCCTCACACAGAGGCACAATTTAGGATTGTTGTTGCTGCAGGAGCCTCTTTTTCAAGATCACAGGGAGTTTTCTCAACACACTCAGTTTGATTTGGTTTGGCTTGTAATCTGTATGATCTAATCAAGCCTATGAACACCTAGACAGGGGTGGGATGCATCAGCATCCTTCTTTGCCAGCTGCCTTCTGCTGCAAGGCAGGAAATTTTGTCAACTTTCTGAAATTTTGTCAGCTTTCTGAAATGCCATTGCAAGACCCCTTTCTCTACCTTCCCCAATGTTATTCCCAACAAAGAAATTAAACCTGATCAGTTCATTTTGCCATACCTCACTTTGGTGGGTTCACGGCACAGTTTTAAGACTGAATAAATTAATTGAGACTCACCATACGGCGAATAACTACAGCTCTTGGGTTGATAGGTGATGGGTTTTATTGAACCAATAAAATATAGAAAATGGTTAGAGGAAAAGAGCTTACTGCAGTGATATTGTTCAGCATGATTTACAGTTTTATAACTGTAGGCAAATGTGAAATATTTTTCACTGTCTTGGGTATACATTATTAGATAAACCTATATCCTGTGCTTACCTACATCAGCACTGTGATAGTGAAGAGACATAAAAATGAAGACATTTTCAGCCCATTAGAGTTAACGTGGTTTCAGGAGCAGTCAGTTTCTCTACAGTTTGGATTTTATTTGTCTCTCAGTGTGCTGAGGATGCCTGCAGGAAATGCCTCCCAGCAGCTGTGGGAGCTGCACTGTAGCAATCCTTGGCATGCACAAGAAAATAAGACACCTTAAATATGAAGGCTGTTGGCCAAAACACCAGCTCACGAAAAACAGAGAGAAAATACAGATCTGTGCAGGAATTCTTGGTGGAGCATCCTGATCTGTGTCCTTTAACTCTTGTTACATTGCTGAGGTTACCCCCATGAGAAAAGCCTTGGGGGCAAGGGCAGGGCTGCTTCAGGAAGTCCTTAAAGCCCTTTTCTGTGGCCAGAGGAGTGTGGTGGACTTTGAGGGCTCCTGGGTCACCGCCTGGAGCTGGGACAGACTTCCCAAGGGAGTGGGAGGGCAGGAGACACCCTGGAGCTCCAGGAGAGTGGTGGTCACCCCAAGTGCTTGGGGGAGAGGTGGGTGTTGAGCTGCCATAGCACAGGGATAGCTCGTCATTGCTGGAATTGAAAAATAAGAATATGCCAGTAGTTATCTGGATTAATGAAGATGAAATGTGCTATATAAATCCATCAGGAAGCGTGATCGTGCCGTTATCCCTTGGGCTACTCTGGCTCACAAGGAGAAAAGGTTGATTTGTATTTGTAGATGATTTTGCTTGCTCTGCCAATGCTCATTTTTGTTTTAGTCTGAAAGCCAGGGAGCGTGTGTTTCTTCTGCTCAAAGATGGAGCAGATTAGCAAAGATTTTTCTAGATTATCATTGTTTAAATAGCCCTGGTTTAAGACAAATGTTTCAACTACAATGACTTATTAGTGATGCTATTTTAAACACTGATGATAAACTGGGGAGGTTATAAGCTCTATTACTCAAGGATCTGTGCAATATTTGGACATTGAGCATGGTTTTCCATAAACCAGAAGGCACTGGCGTGCAGCTGACCCAGCTGAGAGCTCTCTGGCTGGGCTGGGAGAGGAGGAGAAGAAGCAGCTTCAGGGGCAGGATTTACAAAATGATGAGAGTTTAACCTTGCCTTGACTCCAGCCCACCCTGGGAGCGGAGGAAAGCCCCGTGTGGAACCCCAGGGTGGGGAGAGCACCACTTGTGCTGACACATGGAAGGTCACAGGGTGAAGGGGCACTTGGGTGTCACCGCGTGGGTGACGGTTTTCAGCCAGCATCGCCCGAGTCCCCTGTTTTAATTCAAGATGTGAAATGTGTGGCTGGGGATTATCACTAATCCATGGAACATTTTAGGGTCAGGGAGAAGAAAAAATGTTTGGTATGTTCTCAGCCATTCCTGGTGCACGCAGACCCCAGGCTGTGGGCAGAGCTGCAGGGGTTGGCTTCAGCCTCCAAAGCTTTGGGAGCACTGAGAAGGTGAGGTGGGGTGGCCAGAAGCACCTCAGCTTCCTCCTGGGTCCTTACCCAGAGCTTCTGTCCACTGTGCCAAGAGAAATCACATCCCAAAAGTCATTTGGGATTTTTTGGGAGAGTTTTGGCTGTTTCCAGCTCTTTTGGGTCCACAGGCTCTTGTCCAGAGCTGCAGCCCATGTTTGCAGCCAGGCAGGAATGCTAGTTGCCAGGAAAAGGCTGATAAAGAGGAAAAGTAGAGAATGGGAAAGTTAATCATTGAACTTTTTGTTATCTTTATTCAGCTTGGAAAACTGAAGCCAGACAAGGTTTGCAGGGGGAAATAATATCCTTTATTAGAGCAACTTCTATAGTTAGGAAAAACCCCACGTGCTTCTGGGATCACATGCTTTTCCTCAGATCTCCACAATTGCACATCGCATTAAAAATAAAATAAATTTAATTTTCAAAAGGTTCAGCGGATATTTGAAAGAACTGAATTTAAAAGCAACTTACAAAACAAAAAAAAAAAATCTCATTTGATTTAATTTGATTTGAACGTTTCAAGAAAGATTTAATAGCCCTGAATTACAAAAGACTTTTTTTCTGGCTTGAAGTTTACTCATAGGAACATGATATCTGTGTACCAAAGGGCAGTGGTGAGTCCCCAGCCCTGGAGGGGTTTCAGAGCCATGTGGATGTGGCACTTGGGGACATGGATCAGTGGTGGCCTTGGCATTGCTGGGAAATGTTTGACTCGATGATTTTCAAATTTTTTTCCAACCTAAATGACTCTGTGATTCAACGAAATTCTACAAAATTTCTACATTTAGCCTCATTTTGTGCAAAATCTCCATACCCATGGTAACATTCTCATTTCTTCCTGAAATACCCACCAGGCCCTTGGCACCTTCAGGGTGCCCTCAGCACAGTTATTGCTGTGGGCAATAATTGAGTTATTGGTGAGGGAGGCTCTGCAGAGTCAGAAGGGTTAAGAGTCTGATTTACAGAGTTCCCTGCTAATGCCACTTCTTTGTCCTCAGCCTAAAAAACTGATTAAATGATCATATTCTAAGATGCATGAGTTTGTAAATAATCAGTGTATTGTTATTAATTAAGGTAATTGCTCTGTTCCAGGAGATAAGACATTATTATTAACAAACTTTCCAGTGAGAGGTTTTGCCTGCTCGCCCTGACCTCATGAAATCTCCAGCCTACAGTTCAGTTTTGTGTTGTTTCCTTTTGTCATTTTTGAGTGGTTTTTTCTTTTTTTTTTTTTTTTTAATTTTTTTATTTTTGATAGCCTTCTACATCATCCAGCAGACCAATTTAAAATTCCCTCATCCAGCTTAGTCTCAGCTGTATTAATGCATGGCTCGGGGGCACAGATAGCTGAAAAGGGCTGTATTGTGTGGCATCTCTAAAATCTTTTTTTCTGAGAAGTTGGATAAAGAGATTGAGGTTTCTTGGCGGGGGGGTTTTGAGTTGGTTTTGGTTTTTTTTCCCCAGCTGAGTGAGCAGCCTTGCAGGTGGCTCAGAGAGGAGATGTCGGGCCAGGAGATGCTGCTGGACCCCCGTGTCACCCCATTCCTGTTAAACTTCCCAGCAGAAAATGCTCCTCTGGGAAGGTGGCTGCAAGCACAGTGTGGCATCCTTCATCATTTTCCTGACGTATCTCGGGAGACAGCTTTACAGCAATATTGAAAATAATCAAATATATCAGTTAGGGAGCATGGGTTGAAGCAGGAGTGATTTTCTCCTCAATATTTTTTCTAGGGTATCACACTTAGAGCTCTGTCTTCTTCATGCAGTCATGCTTGGGAAATCCTGCCTGAGGTGCAACTAATTTCCAATATTAGTTGAACCAGAAAATACTGCGGTTCATGGAATCATTGAATGGTTTGGGTTGGAAGAAGGCTTTAAAGATCATTTAGTCCAATCCCCTGCCATGAGCAGGGGCACCTTCAGCCAGGCCAGGTGGGGCTGAGCCCCACAAGGTGATCAGCCTCCTCCTGAAACTGTTCTTGAAGGATACAAAGGAGAGCAGCTGGGCTTTGGTGGTCACTGCCAAGCCCGAGCTTTGTTTGCTCTGTTGTTACGGTTCTGGGCTGCTGTAAGTGTCAACAGGAATGTAAAGCGTGCCCTGTTTGTTTTTTTAAAGTGCAACCATGCTAAAATCCTATGATAGACCCGTAAAGCTTTTGTTGTGAAAGTAAATCAACTTTAATAGCAAGTAGGTTGTAGTTAAGTGCCTTTGAATGTTGGTATTTAGGGGGTTTTTCTCACTTAGCTGTAATCCGGTGTTACAGGGAAGTGAGGGTGTTTATCTCAGGGAAATGAGTGGGATTTGCAGCCATTCAGCACCTTCCAGGGTTATTCCCCTGCTCACCATCCCTTCTGCACTCAGAGGAGCTGGTCTCAAACTCCTCAAAGAGCAAAGGGAGAGCACAGAGGAGCTGCAAGTGCAGGCTGGGCTGGGGAAAGAAATGGGAAAAAACTGAAGCGAGAAACTGGGACACGAAAAAGCAGGAGCAGCGGGAGCATGGCAATACTTGGGCTTCCTGGCTGTGCTGAGGGTTCCTCCACTGGATCCTTGCCATGGAAGAGGGGTGGGGATGTGAGAGAGGAGAAAGCTGCCAAAGGTCCAGTGGCCTCAGCTGCAGCGTTCCCCTTGAGGGCTGAGCCCTGGCTCGGGGGTGACCTTGCAGCAGGGTCACTGAGCAGACGGTTCCAGCTGGCCCTGTGCTCCTGGCCAGCGCCCAGCAGCTATTTTGGGAGGTCTTAGAAGGGATGAGGCCTTGGCAGGACCTGTGGGTTTGCAGTGAGCTCTGGGTTCTCCCTGCTGGGGCCAGCGGGCATCATGGAGCAGGCTGTGGAGAGCCCCTGGGGCACACAGGGCCCAGGGACAGCCAGGGACAGCCCATGTGCTCCTGGTGTGGCTCACAGGCCTCAGGGACAGCCCAAGTGTTCCTGGTGTGGCTCACAGGCCTCAGGGACTCAGGGACAGCCCATGTGCCCCTGGTGTGGCTCACAGGGCCCAGGGACAGCCCATGTGCTCCTGGCTGCCTGGCACTGCACTCACTGCTGGTGGCTTTTAGCCCTTTGAAAGCAGGTGCTGGAGGTGTCCCTGGATTTGGAGGGTTGGAGTCATCCCTTGTCCAGGAGTGGCTTTGGGGAGACTCCTAAAGTCAAGCTGGGCTCTCACTGAAGGCTCCCACATTGCCCTTATGGAAAAAGTGTGAGGTAAAGCCTGGGATGGAACCCTGAGGGGTTGTTGTCCCTTCTGGTGGTATGACTTGAGAGGACAACAGCTACAGGTGGACATGGAAAAGAGGATTTATCTTCCAAAAGGTTCTCCAGGTTCCCACCCCAGCATAGCAGTCCTGTGTCTCCAGAGGCAGTAACTCCTCCCATGCTGTTTCAAGCTCTTCTGGGATCTAAACCTCCGGCAGATCTCAGGAATTCCAGCAGCAAAGCAGAGATGCTCAGAGGAAGCCCTGTTGCTTAAAAGCTCGAGAGCAATTTCTGTCCAGCATAGTGGGAAGGGCTGATGTCAGTGGTTAGCAGCATCATTTAATTCCTACAACTAGCTCCCAACGTGGCCTTTTCTTTGTTTTCAACTCAGAATCTCCCATTATCAATTTGTAAATACAAGTTTCAAAGGTGCTGCTGGCACATGGACAGCTGATGGGATTGAATCCTTTCTGCTTCCCAAACCTGGATCCAAGTGCTTGCTTTAATAATTCACCTTTCCTTTATTTTGAGGGAATTTCTGGTCCCAGCCACGGGGCTGTCAGTGGTCTGTCTGTCTGCTGAAGCCAGGTTTGCACCCCTCAGTGCTGGTGTGCTGTGGACAGCCTGGCTGCAGGTCTGGTGGGGGTCTCAGGCAGCAGAATTCAGGCTGTCCCCATGCCAGGGCTGTCACTGCAAGTCGACAGACTCATCTTTAGCCTTGATTTCAGTGTCTCATATTCCAAAACGTCTTTACAGCCTCTGAATCCCTCGGGGCAATTTGAAGTTTGAGCAGCCTCCTGCCCAGATGGCCGATATCAGCAGCTCTCCCCTGGCAACAGCATCCTTCTCCTTGGGTTTATTTATTTTATCTTTTCAATCAAAAAACTAAAAATCCACCCAAAAACCAAAATAATGAAAGCTGTCCGTTTCCTGGAGCAGCTCATTTGTTTTTTACTGCTGTAGTTTGTTTCTGTTTGGATGGAAGGGAAAAAGATAAAGGGATAAAGAGGACAGGGAGGGACCCAGAGGAGAGCTGGCATGGGATGTTGTCCCTGGTGCATCCTTCCATCTGGCTGGAATGTGTGGCTCAGAGGTGAATGTCCCACCCTTGAAAAATAAAGGATATATCCTGCAGCTGAAGTGCAGCACAGGAGAGTGCTGGATAATATCAGGAAAGCTGCCCACTGAGCACCAGGAATACAATTTGTTCCCCATACTGGGCTTAGTAATGGAGCATACTCAAGGAGAATTTATTGGGGTTTTTTCGCTACTTTCTCTGTGTTTTGGTTTTTTTTATAATATAAGCTGCAAAGCTCAGCCCTGGGCAGTGGGACAGTTTGAGGGTCCGTATGTTGTCTGAATCATAACTACCAAACAAACCCTAACTGAGCTTTTCTCCTCTTTCTTCCATCCCTCTTACAAAAAAAAAAAAAAAAAAAAAACCCACACAAAAAAAAACCAAAAAAAACAAAAAAAAAAGAAAAAAAATACACCAAAGTAAAAGAATACAGGAATGTGAGCTGCTCTGAGCAAGCAGTTTCTCTCCCAGGTGCTTCTTTTCTCTTTCTTGGTGGCATGCCTCCCTCAGCACCCCATATGGCCTCTCCCATCTGCTCTGCCTCTCCCGTGCCCTGGCAGCTCCCACGGCCTCTCTGGTTCTGCCATCCCCTCCCTCCATGCCCTGCTCTGCACTCCCCCTCCAGGCTCTCGGCATGGTCCTTGGGCCAGCACACTCCTGACTCCCATCCCCTTGTGTGACCATTTGGAGTTTGATGCTGGACTTTGTTTAGCTCCTCTTGAAGTCCCTCCTTGGTGTTTGGTGTTCCCAGACACGGATTTACCAACCTGGCAGTGTGGGAATAACCCAGACACCCACATTTTGGTATACAGCAGAGGCCATGCACCACTCTTGTGTTACTCTTTCACTGCATTAACACCAGTTCATGTCCTTGCAGCTGTATGTGCAGAGCTCCTGGGGGAGATTTACTTCAGCCCAGAGCTGATTTCAGAGACTCCAGAGTTTTGCAAAGCCTCCGTTTGGCTTTGATGGCATCCCCTTGGCATGAGCAGGGTATCCCAGTGCTTTAATGGGGGGAAACAAAAGGACATGTTTCTGGTGTGGGTACCTGCAGGAATTCAAACAAGAATAAGAAAATACCATGTATATTTATATCTTAACTGAGCATTTCTTTGTGGCTGCCATGTCTGTAGTTCAGCTGGGGACTGTAACCACAGTGCTTGGATCAGCTAATAAGGATATTGTTTTATATGGGAACATGAATTTTTTTTTAATACTTTCTTCAAGGAAGCCCTGGAAAGTTATCTGGAAAGGGAACTGGCCAAAATCCAGCTCCTGTGTGGAGCTGGAGGAGATGTGCTGGAGAGGTCAGGGCTTTGCACGGGCTCTTCCCAAGAGCAGGTATGAGTTTTTCCCTCTCCAGCAGGGCAGGATGGGCCCTGCTGCCTCTTTGCCCATCTCTCTGGAGCTCAGGAGTTTCTCTGAAACATGATTTCCCTCACCAGAGGGGGCTGCCATGAGCCTATGGGTTTTTCCAGTGGCCTGGAAGTTGCCTTCCCTTTGCCATCATCCCTCTCCCCCACAGCAGCCCTGGCTGTGAGCCTGCAGCTCCAGCATCAGTTCAAACACCTGGGTCTCCACTGAAGGAGAGGATTCTGCATTCTTTCCCTGGTAGGGTCCTGGCAGCCTTAAAGATGCTTTGCTTTTAAAATACAAAACAATCTATAATTATTTATAAAATATATATTGATTTTTATCACTTTCTATACATGCTCTGTGTTTGTGTGGCTTCTGTCTGCACAGTACCAAGTACCTGCAGAGTATTTGTAGTTAGAAAAAAACAGTAAATATCTGTTTGGGTTTTTTCCCCTTCTTTCTAAGAGATAAGACTTTTGTCCTATTTCATTTTTGCATATGTATTCATTATCAGAAGCATTTTTTAACAGGAAAAGTTGAGTGAAAGAAAGAGCATCGCTGGTGAGCACATTTTGATGGAGAGGGTTGGTCCTGTGGGTCCTGCAGCACCACAGTGCTTTCCCAAAATGTCCCCATCCTCACAAATGATTCAGGGGCACCTTTGCCACTCACCTTTGTGCTTGCAGGGAGTGGGGACCCCTAAAAGGGCACCTTGGGACCTTGGCTCTCCAGCTTGTAATGTTGGAGAGGTGATGGCTGGGAGAGCAAATCTGTGGGGAACTTAAAATGTTTTAGCAATGGTTTGTGCTAAAACATAAATGGTTTAGAAAGTTGTGCCCAAATCCCCTTGTCCTGTAGTCATAGACTGGATTTTAGGGAGACTGACAGGTCTTTTGATGTCAGTGTTACAAGTCAGCACCAGCTCCAGGTAATGAACCTTTGTTCTCCCTTTTCCTGCCCCCTCCTCCAGTTCCAGGATGCCCTGGGCATCCCGGAGCTCCCTGCAGGGAGAGGCAGTGCTGATGGTGTTGAACAGGACTGAGGTGCAGATTTTTTTCTTATTTTGGACGAGGATTGTCTGTAGCTGTTGGTGCTGCTGGCAGTGACAGTGGCAACTGGAAAGAGGAAAAAACAACTGCTCCAACAACTGCTCCAAGCCATGCTCTGGAGATGGGGCACTGCACAGGGACAGCCTGCCCTCCTTCTCACTGCTCAGCAGCAGTGTCCTACATACTCCTGACAGAGTGGGGGATTGGGATGACAATTATAAAGTCATAAAATATCCTGAGTTGGAAGGGAACCACAGGGATCATCAGTCCAGCTCCTGTCCCTGCACAGACACCCCAGCAATCCCACCCTGGGCATCTCTGGGAGCATTGTCCAAACTCCTGGAGCTCTGGCAGCCTCGGGGCCATGCCCATTCCCTGGGGAGCCTGGGCAGTGCCCAGCACCCTCTGGGGAAGAACCTTCCCCTGATACCCAACCTAACCCTCCCTGACAGTGCTCCAGCCATTCCCTCAAACAATGACGTGGGACTGCTTTTACCTATTTGGGACAAACTGGGCAGGACCAGGAGATGGACGTGCCCAAGATGTGAATCCTGCCAGCAATCGAGTGTCATTTCTGATGCTGAAAATCAGTTGATTCACACATCAAGAAAGGATTTGGCCCTTGGTTTCTGGGTGCAGCTGAGATCAGCACAGCCCTTGCTTTCCCCAGTGCTTTGTGTTTGTTTTCGAGGTGCTGCTGCTCAAGGCTATCAGCCTTTTTCTGGAGCCACGCTCTGCATGGAAAGAAAGGCATGTTTCATTTTTAAGTTGGGAAAAAAAAAGCCACGCACACAAAAAAACCCAAACAAACATAAAACGCAGTGTGGCACAGATTAAATCCATTTGAGACAACTCGAAAAAAAACCCGTCATATGTGCAAGTCAATAGGAGGAGGGGAGTGGAAGGGGGAAAAGCAACTGTGACATATACAAACCCTTTAGTGTGCATAGCATAGGATTTTTTGGCTGGCACTCACATGATTTTATTCAAGGGCTGGGAAAGAACTACGATTAGTTAAAAGCTTCGGCAAAGTCTGGAGGGAGTGCTCTGAAGAGTTGGGAGCCGCGCAGAGGTGACTGTAACTCCTCTCGCAATTTCAGACCATTCTTCTGGGGCTCAGGACAAAAGCCTTTTCTTTTCCCTCCGTGTTCAAAGAGACATTTGTCTTGAGATGTTGCAGCTGTGGGCCGCGGGACCGCTTGTTTGAAGATACCCCCTCGTAGACGAAAGGAGAGGCAACGCACTGAAAAGTGGTAGTATTTTATCGTGTGTGGGTCCCCCCTTCCTCCTCCCTCCCTACTCCTCCACTGCCATGTGTGGTTTTTAATAAGAAGAAGAATGTGGAGGCAACATTTTCCAGGCAAGGGGAAATTTCCTGTTTCTTTTCTGTTTGTTTAATAAAGTGTGTAGTTGACTGTAAAACTGTAGCTACTTGGTCGTGAGCGGGTAATTCAGGCGAGTGGCAGGATCGCTTCTTGATGCACTTTTATATACTGCAGGGCAACATCTTTAAAGCCTTTTTTTTCTGTTTTCCTTTTTTTTTTTTTTTATTTTAATGCTGCATGGCACAGGCAACTGAGATTAATAAGAATTAGGCAAATGGCTTCTGCTTTTGTTTCGGTGAGATAGTACCAGCCGTCTTGCGGTCACACAAAGGCTGCCATTTAGCAGGGAGCACTCCCTAATTCTCTTGGCAGGGGTGCCATTGGGATCGGATACAAGTGGGTGGCAAAGGGGAGGAGCGGCAGGAAAGGACAAGCAGGCTTTGTGTATTAAAAATGAAACAAAAGCACTTTATACGCTGGGCTGCGTGCAACAAGCGGCGCTGCCTGTGAGCCGGGGTGGAGTTTGAGTTCTCTGTGGCTGCAAAACCTTGATTTTTTTTGCCTCTTCTTTTTTTTCCCCCCCAGTAAACCATTCCTTCTCTCCCTCTTTCTTAGCAAGCTCTCCCCACATTGCTGGCCAGGCTCTGCAGGCAGCTGAAAACGCCTTAAAACAAAATGTATTGAACAATACTTGCCCCAACTTTGCAGGAACAGCTGGGGGGGTTCTCAGTAAAAATCAGCTTCAGATGGCGTGGGAGGCACTGAAATTGGGAGGCACCGAAATTGGGAGGCAGAGCTGATCCCACCCCAGCCCCAAGGAGAGCTGGTGCCCAGCTCCGCAGGGATGGAGATGCTCGTGGTTTACACAGCGTTGTACCCTCGGTTTGGCAGGGTGGAAGGGTTAATGGCTGCGATGTTTCAGCACAATTTCGGGAGGAGTGGCTGCTGTTTAATTACTTTCTGGTCCCTGGCATACCTCGTTCTTAATGAAGCAGTCGCCTGCAGAACAAACGTTCTGTATGAGCCTGGTGGTTTGGTTTTGCCAGCCCAAATGTGTTGGTTTGGATGTGTTTGTGCAGAGGTGGGAACCAGGAGGGTTCCTGGATGCAGGGTGGTGGAAAGGCAGCGGGAGAGGTGGGTGAGGAAGACAGAGCACGGTTTAAGCTACAGACCTGCCAATGGTTTTCATTAAAACGTAATTTCCATACATTATGCACTTCATCCTGTACTGATTTGCTTCAGAACTTTCCTTGTCGAGCTGAAATAAATTCCCTCCTTGAAGCAGGAGAAACAAGAGCAGTTCCTGTGAGTACCTCATGGGTTCCAGCCACATTCATCCTCAGTGACTGCACTTGAGTGTGTGGGCAAGGGTGACGTGCCTAAGAAGCCTGTGTCATCATGCACAATTACATCCCTAATCCCAAGCAAAGAGACAGATGCTGCTTAAAAAAAAAAAAAAAAAGGAAGAAAAAAAAAAAAAGCTGTGTTTCGTTTGACTTTCAAAGAAGCTTATGTAAGGACAGCATAATAAACCCGTTATTTTGGGGCTTGGATTAAATGTCAAAGTTTCAGATAACCTGTGGTTTCATCTTCCACCTGCCACGCTCACAGGAAGCCACTCCAACCTCTGTGTGCCCACAGCTCTGCCTTGAGGATGGTCCTGGTCCCTGGTGGGCACTGGGCTCTGAGCTTGGGGCAGGGCTGGTGGCCACTGGGACTGGCACAGCCACGGCCACCTTGGCCCTGCAGCAGATTCCTTTTCGTTTGCAGCTGTGGTGTGAGGCTGGCAGGTGATGCTCTAAGCCTTGGAGATCATACACATTAGAAAGCATTTAAGTCAGTGTTATAATTCACTTGCTTGTTAACCTGAGAAAATAATCTAGCTGGGGTGCAGTGTTGCGCAGGGGGATTGTGTAAGCGCTCGGAGATTTGGCCATGTTTTTATTCTTGCTTATCTGCTTATCACAAGCTTCTTTCCCTTATCCAGATCGTCTCGGCACTCTACCCTGCCTACTGACACACTTGCACTCCCATCTGGATGAAATGCAGGCAAACATAATGGATTACTTCCACTAATGGGAACCTCAGTAGGGAAGGGGAGGGAAGGACCAGTTCCAAAAGCGCCCACCTGTAATGCTGAAAACCTTCAGTCAGGTCTGCTGGCTTAGTTGGTCCTTCATTTCTTTAAGCAGATTCAGTAGAAAAGGAATGGAAAGCCACTAAACCCACTCCATTTAACCTGCCTGTTTCCATGGAGTTATTTTTTCCAGTATAAAATGAGTGTAGCTGTGTGAGTGTAGCAGCAGTGCAGGGTCCCTCCCTGGGACAACGCTCTTGGTGCCCTGGGGTTTATCACTGTGGCCAGCAGTGCCCATGTCTGTAACACCCACATCAGCTGGGGGAGATTCCCCCACAAAATACCCCAAAACAGCCCCTGGAGTTCCCCCAGCCAAGGCCTGGGCTGGTTCCCCTAACCTGCATTTAAAGGCCAGACAGATGCTGGCTAGTAACCCTGGCGGGTTCTTGTGCAGAAGTGGGGTTTGGTAAGAAGAGGCTCTGCTGGGGCTGCTTCTCTGAGGGTCTGGAGACTCAAACCCAGACCCTCCAGCTCCAGCCACCTCATGGTGCAGCAGCAGAAATAAAACATCACATTGTACCCAGAGGACCTCGTCCCCTCACCTGGGCTCTGCCCAGAAACTGCCTGGGCAGCTGAGAAAGGTACCTGAGATATTTCATAGGGTCCTAATATAATAAACACCTTTAGTGAAAGGGAAGTGTAGAGATTTCTAAGTGACTTCTCCCAAAATGAACCAGTTAATCCCCAAGAGAGCAATAAATAGGATATAAACTTCAGCCTTCTGTGGCCCTTGGTGGTGATCAATTCCTTCCCCATCTCAGAGGAGAGTGTTGGGTTTACAAAGATGAGCTTTGCTGTTCCCATAAAACCTTTGGTATCTGGTAATACGTCAGAGTATAACCTTCTGTGCTAAAGAGGTCCTCAGTGTCCTGCTCTTCCCGTGATTTTCCAATAATCCTATGTTTTGAGTGATTCTCTGTTTGGACTTGTTTTTCTGAGGCAGTCAGAATGGTAAAGCCATTCCCTAACAAACCAGGGGCAAAACCGCAGCCGTGTTCCCAGGGAGTGCTCCAGTCCCTTGGCCAGACTCCGGCCCGTGTTGCTGTTACCCCTGAGCCTGCTGTGTCACCAGGATGTCAGCAGGATGTCAGCAGGTGCTGCTGCCCCTGCCCTGACAGCGAACCCCGCTGTGCCCGCAGGTATCCGCCCGCAGATCATGAACGGCCCCATGCACCCCCGGCCCCTGGTGGCACTGCTGGACGGCAGGGACTGCACCGTGGAGATGCCCATCCTGAAGGACCTGGCCACGGTGGCCTTCTGTGACGCACAATCAACTCAGGAGATCCACGAGAAGGTACCGGGGAGCTGGGGAGGGCTGTAAAGCATCTGCCAGGGCCTGGAGGGGCTCCAGGAGAGCTGCAGAGGGACTGGGATAAGGGATGGAGGGACAGGACACAGGGAATGGCTCCCACTGCCAGAGGGCAGGGCTGGATGGGATATTGGGAATTAAGAATTGTTCTTTGGCAGGGTGGGCAGGCCCTGGCACAGGGTGCCCAGAGCAGCTGTGGCTGCCCCTGGATCCCTGGCAGTGCCCAAAGCCAGGCTGGGCAAGGCTTGGAGCACCTGGGATAGTGGAAGGTGTCCCTGTCCATGGCAGGGGTTTGGAAAAATGAGCTCTCTTCCAACCCAAACCAGTGTGTGATTGTTTGATTTTTGAGCAGAAAGTGCACAAAGCTACACTTTGAGTCAATCAGCAGATAACATCAATAGAAGCCACTGCAGATTAAAATTCATTCAGGCTGTTTCAGAAGCCAGATGTTATTTTGGAAAAAAAAGAAGTCACTTTATCTCTTTGCATCAGGTTTTTCACATCAATGTTATTAACGTTTCTCGTGTTTTTTGAAGTCCATGGTGCTGCTGCTGCTGTGGCTTTGCTGACACCACCCCAGCTGCAGCTGGTGGGTCTTCACAGGTGCTTGGTGCACCTCCAGCAGCTCCTCCCTCTCCAGGGGAGTGGAGTGGAGGAGGTTTGGGAATCATTCAGGCAGATCCATGCAGTGTGGATGAGTGTTTCTGCTTGGAAGCTCAACTGCATGTAAATACTTCACTTAAAAGTATTATTTTAGATACCTCAAATGAGGTTTGAAGTGATCAAAAATCACTTCCAAGATCTGGGAAAGAGGAATACGAATAGCATCAGTGCTGGCTTCTGCAGATACTAAATTTGGGAGAAGGAAAATGGGAGTTTTTTGTGTGACATTAATAGATGAGCCAGGCTTGAGGGGTTTGGATGGGTCTCGGGTTTTTGGAGCACTGAGGTAGCTTGTGGTGAGGACAAATGAAGGTCTGGATCTTCACTGAAGGGTACAAGCCCTGTGTGACTGTGCAGCCTCTGCAGAGCTTCTCAGGCCCCCTTGAGAGGAGCCAGGAAAGGTGTGTGGCCAGGGTTTCGCATGCACAGGGAGGTGGAGGCATTAGGAGTGTCACACAGTCCTGTTCACCCAACAGACACTGCTGCAACACCTAACTCCTTTCCAAAAGCAGAATTACTGCAGCTTGGAAGCAGAGGGGTTTGCAGAGAACCACCTGGAAAAGGGTCCAGGTGAGACACAAATGTGGCTTTCATCTGCCTGGTCTGCTCAGCTGTAATATCATCATTTTCAGACACTCACCAAATCCATTCCCAAAGCTGTTGGTGGGTCACACCCCTGCAGGGTTTGGTGACACCTGGCTCACACAGCAGGTCAGCAGTGAAAATGTCCAACTCCCTGGGCCATATTCCTTTTTCCTGAGCTGCAGGTGTCCTCCCAGGTGTGCTGGTGGCTCCAGACTCCTGTGTTGTGTTGCAGGTGTTGAATGAAGCTGTGGGGGCCATGATGTACCCCTCCATCACCCTGTGTTTGTTGCAGGTGCTGAATGAAGCCGTGGGGGCCATGATGTACCACACCATCACCCTGACCCGGGAGGACCTGGAGAAGTTCAAGGCCTTGCGGGTCATCGTCCGAATAGGCAGCGGCTACGACAACATCGACATCAAAGCTGCTGGGGAGCTTGGTAGGTCCCAGCTCTGCACCCTGACTCCTTGCCCCATCCTTCCAGTCCTTCAAAATCAGCACAAGGATCTGCTGCTTCTGTGGGCCATGCTGGCACAGCAGAGTTCCAGGCAGGACCTCCATTCAGCCCCTAAAGTTACAGGTGCAATTTACATTTTTTGCACACAGAGAATATTATGCCAAGAAAACTTGACCATGAAGTGAACAAAACCGTGCAGTTTCAGAAGGCAGCTTTGGGGTTCATATCATGTTAACTTTGCCCTGTCCGAATCCCTCATTCCTGCACTGTTCCAAGTTCCAGGTGCCCCCTCATTCCACTGGATATTTGTATGGCTGTTCTATTTCTGGCACAAGAGAGGTGATACAGCTTTAGAAAAATTGGAGGAAGGGTGTTTTATTATGTTTTGTTAAGCAAGATCAGTCTCTTGATCTGAGCTGGTTCTCTGAGTCATGCCTGCTCCACTGGGAAGGCGCTGTGTTGGATGGTGGAGCAGGAATTGTGTGTTGGGTTGTTGCCACCTCCTTTGCCATCTCATCAAAGGTGCCTCAGGAACTTGAAAAGGGCTTTTAGTGTGGATTGCCAAAAATAGGGAGGGTCATGTTGTAAGACAGTGCTGGGGCCACCCAGTTTCCAAACTGGTTTGGGTGGTCACAGAGACTTTTGGCTGCACACCCCCAGCTCCAGGAGCTTAATTGTATCCCTGGTTTTAAGAGCTGAGTTACAACAGGCTTTACTCATCTGATCCCAAGATTCAGTCTGTGGAGCAGCCCTGCAGTAGTGTTTGGGATATGTTGTATTAAAGGTTATCTCTGGGGAAGTGAAGAATATCAGCCATTCTACCTGAGCCATTTTCCAGAGATAATTGCGATAAGAGAGTCGCAAATAGTCATTCCTAAAAAAAGCAATTCTCAATATAGCGAATTGTTTTCTTTTTTCAAGAGGAGAGCAGTGTCTCCTCAGTGTAATGGTTTCTTCATGTTTTTAACTCTTATTGTTATTATCCATTATAACAATGTTCTGAGGCTTTGAACATCAGGAAAGGAAAGATATAACGAATAAAGTAATGGGATACTGCAGCATAATCCTTCTTTTTTTACTTGGCAAATTGGGTGGCCAAATGATGTGGTTTCAAGTAGAAAATGTAATGACTCCCCACAAATGTAGCGTAAAGTTTAATTGGTATTGCTTTCCATAAGGTGGTTTTTAAACCGTTCAGTCAGTCAATGACCGGTGCCTAAACAGCGGTGCCTGGGCTGGGCTGGGCACCAGTTTGGACCCATTAGAAGGCACCCCCAGAACGGGATGTTTAAGGGTGTAAAGGGGGTGTTTAAGGGGCACAGAGTAAATACCAGTGTAAGGGGCTTGTGGGCAGGGCAGCTGGGAGCCCCCCCATTGCATAGCCGGGTCAGGAGCGGGCAGGGCTGTGACCTGTGTGTGGCCTCCGCAGGGATCGCCGTCTGCAACATCCCCTCGGCCGCCGTGGAGGAGACGGCCGACTCCACCGTGTGCCACGTGCTGAACCTGTACCGGCGGAACACGTGGCTGTACCAGGCGCTGCGCGAGGGCACGCGGGTGCAGAGCGTGGAGCAGATCCGCGAGGTGGCCTCGGGAGCCGCCCGCATCCGCGGGGAGACGCTCGGCCTCATCGGCTTCGGTGCGTGCGACACGGGGATCCCGAGGGGCTCGGCGCCTCCGCGCTGCCCTGGGAAGGGCCCAGAAGGAGCGTTTCCAAAACCAGAGCCACCACGGTGGGAAACGGGGAGAGCAGCTCTCTCGTGGGTTTGTGGGGAGGGAGCCGTTTGTGAGCTGTGGTTGAGGCTTGGAGGAGCACTGGTGAAACGCGGTGGTGTTTTAGAGGGACCACAGTTCTAGAGGTAGCGCTGCTGTCCTCTCCCAAAAATACCCCATCCCTGAGCCACAGCTACACCAACCCAGCCTTCCCTGGCCTGCACAGTGGCAGGGCTGTGTAAAACAGAGCTTGAGTTCAGCCACAGCTGTAGGGTTTCAGTGTTAGAGGTGGGAATAATTAATGGCAAAAGCTCCTATGAGCCTGTTTAAATGGGGAAATTGAGGCAAGGCACAGGAATGCCTGGCAAGCCTTAGCAGCCCCCAGGGGACAATCCTCAGGTCCTGCTGGGAGCTGAGCCTTACGGACACAGGGCATTTGGCTCAGTTAACTCCCCCTGTCCCTTCCCTTCGGCACAGGTCGCACTGCGCAGGCGGTCGCGGTCCGAGCCAAGGCCTTTGGCTTCAACGTGATCTTCTATGACCCGTACCTGCAGGACGGCATCGAGCGCTCCCTGGGCGTCCAGCGGGTCTACACCCTGCAGGACCTGCTCTACCAGAGCGACTGCGTCTCCTTGCACTGCAACCTCAACGAACACAACCACCACCTTATCAACGACTTCACGATTAAGCAGGTAATTAATTCATGAGAGCTTTGGTGGTGGGCAGGGTCTGAGTGTAGGCGCTGGCCACAGACCCCTCAGCTTACCCAGTGAGCCAGCAGCTCCAGTAGAGCTGCTTCTACCCAGGCGTGTCCCCCTACAGTGCCTAGGGGGAGCAGTGTCCTGCCAGGTAAATGATCCCCATCCCTGTGGTGCAGAGGTGGTGGTAATGGTGAGTTTTGTTTGCCAAATCCAACCAGAGGTGGAGAATCCATGCAAAACCCATGTACCTTTTTCCAGAGATAGTTGTGATAAGAGGGGTGGGGTTTGCTCTGGAGCACAAAAAGCAGGATGCTGTCCCAGCTGGGGCAGCATCCCAGGGCGGGGGTGAGGCCACGAGGGGGTCGGGGCACCCAGCTGACCCCATCCCTCTCTGGCTGGTGGCAGATGAGGCAGGGAGCGTTCCTGGTGAACACGGCCCGCGGGGGGCTGGTGGACGAGAAGGCCTTAACCCAAGCCCTGAAGGAGGGACGGATACGAGGGGCCGCGCTCGACGTGCACGAGTCGGAACCGTTCAGGTAAAGCCGCGGCTCGCGGGGCCAGCCCTGGGTTGCAGCCGTGTCACCCTCTGTCGTGGCACAGCCCGGGGTACCCAGCACCCGCTGGGTGTCACTGCCCCCGGTCACACTGCCCAGCCCCGGGGACAGTCCTGCTGTTGTCACCCTGCAGCAGCCATCGGTTGTAGTCCAGCTCTGGGGTTGTGTGTGCTCAAAGGGACACTGGGGGCTTGGAACAAGAACCCAGCCTGTGTTTAGAAAAAAAACCCAGAACATTCACTGGCCCTTGAGTACAAATTCACTGCACTCAGTGCTGGCCATTTTTGCCTGCAGCCTGGGAAGGGCTGGGTTGTAGCTGGGAGTGCAGCTTCTCTCTAGCACAGAAATATTTAAAGAACAAAAAGTTTGCTTCTACACAAGGGGACCCCCACTGCCCACCCCTCCCATCCCAGGATCACCCACAGCCTGTCCCATTATCCCCACACTGCTGCAGACACCCCCCAAACATTATTCCCATGGGAGCATTAAGCCAAACCATCCTGTGGGCTGATATTTCAGCCCTTTTTTGGTGCATTTTCAGAAGCCTGCATTTTCTGAGCCCTGCACAGAAGCTGTGCTTCCTCTCCAGCACTTCTGTGGCCATTTTAGGCTGGCAGGGCCATCAGGCCAGGGAATCACTGAATGATTTGGGCTGGAAGGCACCCTAAAGCTCATCTAGTTCCAATTCTTTGCCATGGGCAGGGACATCTTCCACTAGAGCAGGTTCATCCAAGCCCCATCCAGCCTGCCCTTGGAAGGAGTCTTGCATATGCAGAGGGCCACAAGCCTTTTGCTGTCCATCTTTCATTCTTTGTTTAAACATTGATTAATCTCTTTTTTTGTTTTCCCCTGCTCCCAGTTTTGCTCAAGGCCCATTGAAAGATGCTCCCAACCTGATCTGCACCCCACACACAGCCTGGTACAGCGAGCAGGCGTCCCTAGAGATGAGAGAAGCTGCAGCCACTGAAATCCGACGTGCGATCACAGGTACCCAGCCCCGGGGACACTGGGCTTGGCTCCCTGGAACGGGAGCCAGGAGGAGCAGAGACAGGGATTCATCCTGCCCATGGGGAAGGGCTCTAACCCCAGTTTGCTTCCCAGTAAAAGAGCTGAGGACCCAGAGTTCACTGTTTAGTCCTGACTGGGTTTTGTGTTGGTTTTATTTTTTTAATGAATGGGCAAATACTGGTGTCTGTGACAGGGAAAAAGAACAGGACAGGGAAGCAGTAATTGCTGCTCCTGTTCCTGCTGCTGACCCACACAGTGCTGCAGACACAGCACTGCATTCCAAAACCAAATCCCAAGGTGGTGGGCACAATGCTCCAGCAAAAGAATGCTTCTCTTCTCCTAAAAGTCACCCTCAAGGGAACAGCTCCTCTGAAAGCAAAGTGTTGGGAGTGAGGGTGGGAAGCTGGTCTCCAGCCCTGCACTGGGACAGCTAAAACATCCTCCTGAAACAAGGAATGTGGGATGTTTTTCCTCTCATCTTTACACTGACAGACAGTGGAATTGTAAGCATTGCAGCTCATTGGAGGGCGATGAAGCTGGGCCCTGCCTGGCACAGACTCACCTTTCTCTCCAACTCCAGGGCGCATCCCGGAGAGCCTAAGGAACTGCGTGAATAAGGAATTCTTTGTCACGACGGCTCCGTGGTCAGTAATAGACCAGCAGGCGATTCATCCCGAGCTCAATGGTGCCACGTACAGGTGAGCGGGAGAACGGGAACACCGGGAACACCGGGGACTGCTGGGACAGGGAGGGTGGGCACCCGGTACCCGGCTGCTGTCACCCCTCCCTGGGGAGCAGCACTCACAGCACGGGGGTTCCTGATGGCGTTGAGCCATCCCAAAGGGTGGGCAAAGCCTCCCTGCCCAGAGGCTGCATCCCTCGGGCTGGGAGTCACTGGGCAGCACCTCTGGAAGGGCAGGAGCCCCCCAAAGCTGGATGTGACTTCTGAACTGCAGCAGCAGCTCTGTGCTCCTGTCCGTGAGCAACCTCAGGTTAATGAGCCAGGGGAAAAGTTCCAAATTTAGGGCTGTAGTCAGGTGACCCAATTTCCACCTAATCCGAGATCAAGGGTTACTTACTGCTCTGTTTAGATAGCTCCAAGTATGCTGGTAGGAGACATTAGGATCAAGGAGTTGGAGCATGGGCTCATTCAGGGTATCACCACTGCCAAAAATACTCTGAGCTACAAAATACCCTGCAGGGCACATCAGGTCACGCCAGGCAGAGCCAGGCCAGGGTTTCCCAGCAGCAGAGCCCCAAGACAGCTCCTGGGCCATGCAGGCCCCAGGCAGTGAAGGCTCCCTCTGAACACCAGAACTTCCAAACGTGGAAAAAGCCTCCCCATTCCCACTCTTGTTCCCAAACACCTGGGCAGTGCCAGCACCTTGGCTTCCCAGCTTAACCTGTCTCTGCAGGGAGCTGCAGCCCTGGAGCCCCTGTAAGCTGGCTCAGCTCACCACCTTCACAGGCAGGTAAAATTCCTGTCCCCTCCCAGCTTCCCAATCCACTCTGCCTCAAGGCAGTGGAGCTGCAGGGAAGTGGGAGCCCTCAGGCCTCACATGGCCACAGAGCTCCACATGGTTTTGTCCTTGTTGCCCCCACATCACAGTTGAATAAATTATTATTATTCTCCTTTTTCAAACTCACTGTTGTTTCTTGGAATGTGTGTAATTCCTCTTGCTCTTGGAAAAGCTAGATTAGATCTGATCCCATTTTTGAGCTGTGCTGTTCCACAAGGAAGATGCAGCTCCAGGAAATATTTACAAACCAGATGTAGGTGTTCAAGATATTCACATAGGGATAATGGGGTGAGCACACCAGCATCTGGGCTTTCAGAGAATATTCCAGATGGTTCCTTACCCAAATTTCCAAAGGAGAAGGGCTTCCCCATGGTGCAGGAGGCTGTGAGAAGGCACAGAACAAGCTGCAGTCCTGGTGGTGTAGTAGAGGACACTTACCCAAGGCACAGCAGGTGATGTTTAACTCCGAGCTCTCCCTTGTAATGAAAAAGGCAAAGCATCCCTGGCTCCAGGAGGGAAGTGGGATCTCTCTGCTGTTTTCTCCATGGCAGCACTGGGCTGACGGGTGTGTGATGAGCTGTGCTGTGACAAACCTGTCTCTCTGTGTCCCCTCTGCCAGGTATCCCCCTGGGATGGTCAGCGTGGCACCAGGAGGAATCCCAGCAGCTATGGAGGGCATCATTCCCGGAGGCATCCCTGTTACCCACAACCTTCCCACAGTGGCACATCCTTCCCAAGCTCCATCGCCCAACCAGCCCACAAAACACGGGGACAACAGGGAACACCCCAACGAGCAATAGCAGATAATTTAAAAACCATTCAATAAACTTAGGACCAAGAGACATTGGAAAAGAAGTTATACATGAACTAAAAGAGAAGAATTTGATACGAAATTTGTAACGTTGATTTTGGACAGAGGCATCATTGATGTTCCAGTGTTCCCGACAAAGCGACAGCAGCCAAGACTGGGGAGAAGCCCTGGAGAAGTCACCTGCTCCCTGCAGTGCTGAAAACTAGGATGTGATACATTAATGAGCAACTTCTCTTGTTGTGTGTTGAGTTTCCTTCATCTGTGCATCAATCACATGAATAAAAATGAATTTCTTTCCCCCCCTCAATTCCTTGGGAAGGACAGGGCTCCTGCACTGTGTCCAGGCCACTGAATTAAGCCATCTTTACAGAGTTAACAAGAAACCATTGTGTGGCTTCAGCCCTTTCCTTTCTCTTGCATCTGGTGACCTCTCCTAACAGGGGGCAGCAGTTCTGGCTTAGAAGTGGAAGAAAAAAAAAGAAAATACTCCTCCTCCTCCTTTTTGCAGTGGCCAGTGCCGTGTAACTGAAGTTCTCCTGCCAGGTCTAAGTTCCAGCCATTCCAGCTGGGATCTGTGGGATGGGAAGGGCAGAAAGGGCTCCTGGCAGTGACTACTGCCCTCCCAGGCTAAGGAAAACCAAACTGCCAGTCTCTTCTCTGCCCAATACACTGAATAAAGTAGCTGTGCATCCACCTACGTACGCCCTGCAATGATGCAAGAAAAAAGAAAAAAGAAAAAAAAAAGAAAAAAAAATGAAGAAAGTATTAAGTTTCACACACTATTTGTACTCAGATATATTTTCTCAGTTTTAAATCTGCAGCTATTTTATCAAGTGGAAAAAGTCTTGAGCTGGAAAGGGTTCAAGAATAATGTTGCATTTCCTTATGTCTCAGGAAACACTTTTTATGGTAACTTGTCAGACTGTCTATGAACAAAATCCACTTTTTTAGACATTGATAAAAGTCTTCTTTTCTTCACGTGATATTTTATACAAGAACACTTCAAGATGTGTTATTAGATGTGACTGATTTTAACAAATCCTATTAGATTTGTATCAACTAGTTACATGTTATATTCATAGTCTTTTGTGAATCACCGCCTTTTGTTTTTAAAGATGGCCTGTTTTGAGCCTTTGTATGGGTACATTCCTGTTTCTGTGACAAAAAAAAAAAAAAAAAACAACAAAAAAAGAAATCTTGAGCTGTCCCAAACAGACAAAAAAGAAACCAATGGCTATCAGTATGTTTTGGTTTAGTGTGTTACCGTTACTGTATTTGTTTATTGTAAAGGTGGACATTTAGCGTTCAGTGCAGTTTTCAATAAAAAGTGATAAAATTTCTATAATTTCTGAAAGGCAAGAGCTCTCGCTGCAATCTGGGGCTTGGAGACACTGAGAGGTAACCATAAGGTACAAACATAATTCTGGTCACACTTGGTGCATATTTACAGTCCAGTGGGAGGGGAAGGTCCCTTCCAACTCAGACCATTCTGCGATGAAGAGATCGCTGTGGGTTTCCACTAAGTACAAAGGCAGCTACAACTCAAACAACATTTTCTGTGCATTCTCAAAAGCTGAAGCATTATCAAACCACTGGAAAATAAAGCCAAAAAAGTGCTCAAGAGGGGCTGCTGGCTTTGAGCCTCACTGGGCAAAAGGCCTGTCTGTTCTTGTTTCCACCCTTCTTTCCCACTGTGTCCAAGTGCCACACACATGGAGTTAGATGGGGACTAAAAAAAGCTGAAACCAAAGTGTCCAAGTTACAAAACTCTGTATTTTGTTTGCTTAAAATTAAACTGAAAACTTGGTTACCAGCTTCAAACATCCAAACAAGGTCACCTGTTACAGAGTGATTGCTCCTTGTCAGTGCTCAGCACAGCCCAGCAGTGAATTATCCGTGACCTCAGTGAGAAACTGGGATGAAACAGGTCAGATACAGGGGTGGTATCTGGGGGACACCGAAATGACCATCAAAACCAAGAGGAAAACACTTAATTCATGTTAAGGTTTAGAGTTGTTTTAAAAATAAACGAGCCCTGGTACTTTGTTTCTGGATAATCCAGTCCCTCCCTGCGCCGCAGGATCCGTGTGCCAGCAGTGACTCCAAGCTCAGAACATGCTGGAGCTTTCATCCAACACCCAGCTTCCCTTTCAGCCAAAACCAAGGTCAGAAGTGCCACAAGCTCAACAGGAGCAGAGGTTACGCCATCCCAAAAGTTACAAGTGCCTGCAGGGAGAACACCAGCAAAACATGGAAAGATTGGAGCAGCGGAAGGGGAAGAATATCATCACAGCTGGGAGATGCCAGAGCACCAGGAGCTGCAGCTCTCAAAATGGAAAATTACTGGGGAAAGAAATGGGAAATGAACAGTTGCTGCTGAAGGTTTGTGGCTCACAGAGCCATGCTGCTATTGTCCCACTCAGGGAAAGCAGACAGGAAGGCTCTCCTGGGATAATAATATTTTTCTCCAGGGAGAACTCCAGAGATGTCAACATAGCTGTCAAAACAAGCAGCTTCATGGTGACAAACACTAAATAAAACCTTTTAAAAAGGTATTAGGGAAGTTACTGAAAAAAGGGGGAAAAGGAAAGCAGAAATTAAAGTCTCCACACACACAAACCAACCTGGGGTAATGGACGAAATGTAACTCAGGGGATTTGCCATAAGCCATGCAGCAGAACTTTGGAAGAATCCAGAATTACTAAATTTTAATATATTAAAAACAAAAGAAATACAGGGATTTTCACTGAGGAAGTCATAAATAAAACCAGAAAAAAATCCTGACCAGCTGCAAAGGAGGTAGCAATGAAAAGCTAAGTTCTGTGCTAGAAAAGCGTGTGCTGCTGCGAGCAATATATGAGGAAAATAACACTGAGAAACCAAATTTTTTATATATATTTTCATGGCTGAAAGTGCAGAACTTGCTGACAAGCTGCAGGGGAGTGTGTGCAGATTAATCTCAGTGTCTGTAAACTTTCAGGTGTGTGATTGAGGAGCCACTGACATACACTGACTGCAGTGCGAGCACGAAGCCGGGGGTTGCAGCTCTTTAATCTACAAGTGCAGGAGATTTGGATTACTCTGATTCTGGAAAAGACACTTCACAAGCTCCCAAAGGGCCTGTGAAGGATTTGAACCTGAACAGACCATTGTACAGCACATCAGAACAAAACAATAATGATCGAGGAAGCCAAGTGATCCAAAGTACCAGGACTGTCCTGTCAGAGCAGTGAGAATTCATCGGTGCATGCGTTAGAGAGCAGCTGAACTGACCTCGGGGCAGGGCTGGGGACAGGGGCACAATGCAGGCTGCCCGTGGACAGCAGGAGAGCAGGGCCAGTTTGGCTCAAGGGAGACTTTCACATTGGCAATTCACCCCTTGGGACGAGGAAAGCTCTGCTTCCCCCAACAAACAGCACTGCCAAAAGAACATGGATGGGAGGTGAAAACTCCACAGCATCCTCAGAGCAGCCCATGGAATATGGGGCTTTTCCTTCTGTCCACAGGGCAGGCTGGGATCTGAAGTTCCAGGTCTGGCCACTGAGAGCTCCTCAGGCTGGCTGAGTTAGGACCCTGTGGTCACAGCACGACACAAACCACTCCAGCACACGGTGCACGCCAGCTCAGGGCACAGAAATCCTCATCCCAGCTTACCCTGCATTCAGCTCCCCTGACAGAAAAGCCTTACATCCTCAGCTAGACAAGGTATAAAAGGATTTCACTGCAAGGTAAGGATAAAAAAAAACAACCCCAGTTTAGAAAGGGAACTTGAACCAGGACCGTGTGCTCATGAAGAACCCCTGGAGTATCTGGGGCTGGGTGGTGAATTTGGGTCACTCACATGGCAGAGCAGCATTCATCCTTCACCTGGAAATCTGGGCATGCACCAAGCAGAGGAAACCTAATGACCAAAAAAGGTGAAGACATAATAAACCTCAGTGGGATCTGGGACGGGAAAATTGCAAAATTAATACAGTACTTCATTATTTCTTTACTTTCGGTGTCGTCACCAAGGTTCTGTAGGAGTTGTGCACGTTTCAACACCATCTAAGCAGCATTTGGAAGAAAAAGCAGCAACTTCCTCAGGGTTTCCATAGCTCTGAACTACATAAAAATAGGTGCTATGGGGCTTCTTTCCAAATTCTAATTAAAACAATTTCATCTACTGCAAAATTTCTTATTCAACCACCACACCATCAAAAGTGCTTTTCAAGACAACCTGAATTGCACTGTATATGCAAAAACTGGCATTAACCTTTAGTGTTTCAGTGAGATTTTTAGATAAACTTTATCCATTACAGGTTACATGGCTAAAGTTATCAAATATAATAAAATTTCTACTGGAGAATATACTCTGAACTTACAGTCTTAGGAACTTACATAAGTTTAAGTATGGCCACATCAATCAACATGCAAGAAATTCCCAGGTTTACATACTGAGAAATATATAACAGTGCTTTTAAACAACTTGAGCATAGATTCTTCTTTTTAATTAGAACTGCCAAGTGGATTCTCACTAGATTTAGTGACCGAGGAGTAACCTTTAAAAAGGTGTTTTTTTCATTTGCAGCAAAGTTTGAGTGATCAAAGAATAAATGATAAAAATTATACAATTTGTAACACAGCAAGACTGAGTTTTGACAAGATTAAATTCTCAATTGTGTTCAAGTTCTGATTTCACACAATTTTGTTTAGTGTATGCTCACAGGAATAAAATCCCTTTTAGGTCACTTCTCTGAATAAATATACTTATGTATACTGAAAGGAATCTATTAACTATTAGAAGAAAAAATAAAAGGCAAAAAAACCCCCAAAAAGCTTTTTCAGGAAACAAATCATTTCACTCAATGTAAATTTAACTTCTCTTCCAGTTTGTTCCGTAGAGTTTAGGCTTTATTACGTGGGCACAGCAATAACTAAAATATTAGTAAAATAACGAACGCATTTTTGCTTATGACTTGCTGTGGATATCTGTGCAAACAAAAAAAACCTCTCACAATCTGACCTGGGCACTAGTGAGATTTCACAGGAAAAGGCCTTTCAGGGAAATGTGTCAGAGTATCTAAAAGGTGATGGAGAAGACCAGGTTCTACTGTAAAAGAATCTCAGAGGGAGGAGATATCCATCCAGCTCACATGTGCTTTCAGAAGTGCCCTTAGTTGAAAAATTTCTCTGCAATAATTAAGATGCTGGTATACGTTTCCTATTACACAACCTCTTACACAACCACATGCGGTACATTTATAGACAGATTTACAGTCAGAAAGAAAAATGGGGTTGGTTTGGTTTGCTTTTTTTTTTTCCATCTTGATAATAAAATTAGCTGTTTTTTGTTTTCTTTTTCGTGTTTTTATACAAACTGTAGTCCAGCCCACTTGGCTCTCTCCAGGCAGCAGGATGAGCGTCCATCCTCTCCCCGTGCTGTCGGAGAATCCTTCCCAGCATGTATCCCCTAAGACCTGGGTCGCTCCACACCCAACTGCTACAGCACAACGCTCACTCGGGGGCACACACTCTGCGCTGCTCATTTGCACTTTATTCCCCCTCACTCATCGTCGTCATCCTCGTCCTCCTCGCCGTCGGACAGGGACGTGCAGGGCCGGATCTGCCGGTAGCGGTCGAGCCACTTCTCCACCATCTGGGTGACCAGCGGGTGGTTGCGCCGGCGGGAGCTCTTCTGCATGGCCACCAGCACCCCTCCCTCTGTCACGCAGCAGTCCAGCCACTCCCGCAGCAGCTTCTCCTGCTGCTCCTCGTTGCCTATCTTTGGGGCACAGAAAACACCGGGAATGAGGCTTCCCAAACGCCCAGCGCCATCCCTGCTCCATGCACGTCACACTGGATTCCCAATCTTGCCTAGCATTCTCCTCATCTTGCCTAGGACTCTCCTCATCTTTCTACTCATCCTGCCTAGGATTCTCTCAATCTTGCCTAGGATTCTCCTCATCCTGCCCGGGATTCTCCCCCGTCCTGCCCGGGATTCTCCCCAGTCCTGCCCGGGATTCTCCTGATCTTGCCTCTGTTCTAGGTAGCCACTCCAAGGCATCACGCCCAGAAAAGGAAAACTGATGCCCACTGCATTTTCAACCAAAGGCTCTGGAAGTACTCTCCAGCTCTTCTCCCCAGTTTTTCACATGTCTATTTCCAGTATGGCCTTCAGTTATTTTTAAGCAACTATTTATCTACTTATTTTTCTATTTATCTATTTTTAAGCAACTATTTATCCATTTTTAAGCATCTCTTTATCTAAACACCATATATAAGGAGGGAAGTCCTAACAGAGCTTTCTGGCTTTAGAAACATATATTTCTAAGTTCTCAACATTTTCTCTTGCAAAATAGAACAAATATCATGGCTTGCTGAAGCAGCATCCCTTTCTAGACTTGAAGCTCATATTTTTCTCCTTTTATGTAGAGAATGCCCACTTTCTGCAATTATATCAGTTTTCCAGTCCTCCCTTCACCCATGCACACCCTTTAGTGAAGTAGTTCCACATTTTTATCATAGTTATTAAAGCAAAAATGAGTTGAGTTTCATTAGAATAGAAGGTGGAAAATGCTGCAACTGTAGGCCAATACTTGTGTTTCATCTTTTAGGGAAAAAAAATCCAAAAGGCAGATTTCAGTCTTGCCTTAGTGACAGAACCTTATTTGTGTGTGCTTTTCTAGGTATTCTGACACTCAGTGTTCTCAGGCACAGGGTGGGATTGTTGGGGGGTCCTGTGCAGGGCCAGGAGTTGGACTGAATGATCCTTGTGGGTCCCTTCCAGCTCAGGACATTCTGTGATTCTATGATTCTGTTTCTGGGATTTACATGGGCAAGGAAGTTACATCCTATTTACAGAGCTGTAAATAGAAATCAGGTTTGTGGGAAAATACCTTTCAGCATCACCTGGAATGATGGGGAAGGGAGCAGCATTAATTAACCAGAACAGCACACTCCCTGTAGTTCTTTGGACACCAAAAACTCAGGGGGCTACAGAGATTGCTGAGCTTCAGCAAGCAGCTGTGACAAAGCCACCAGCACACACCAGATGTTTCTTACCTCTTGAGCAGAAAGGAAGTGAATGTGCAATAATTTCCTCTCGCTGTCCACCAAGGGTAGAAAAGTAACAGTAACATCATCGTCAGTGTTCAGATTAGCACCAGCGCCTCGATTGCCATAGCCGTCATTCTCCATGGCAACCAGGGCGGAGAAATGGCCCCTCGTGTAGCCCAGAGCTATGGGACTTTTCCAACAAAAACTCTGTTCCCATAACAAAGGCAAATACACACCTGTGGGGAAGGGAAGCACAGGGAAAGGCTCAGACCTGCTGCTCAGCAAGGAAGGATTTTGATACAAACCTTGTGGTTTGGGCCAAAGAGAAGCACATCACATTTAAAACATACATAGTTTGGTCTGCACTGGCACAGGCCACACTTTTCAGTAGAGCTAATTGTTGTTAATTAACACAAGTCAAATATCTTTGCAATACAAGTTTTAACACAAAATACTACAATCACAACCAATACATTACCACAGCACTAAAATGTATGGTCTATAGTGCAGCGATGAACAAAAAACAAGGTTTAAAAAGCTGCCTTTTATGTTTGATAATTCTTCTTAAAACTGAAGAAAAAAAAGATTCTGCATGACAGAAATAAAGGTTACAGTCAGATGTCTATTTTTACCAGAGCAAAAATTCCACCATCTGCTCACAAAACTTACCATTAAAAGAACTCACTGCACAAAATGTTACTCAGCACTGATGTAACCCATCCCAGAGAATGGGACTGCTCATATACAGTACTCACAGATTAAATTAACACACATCAATTATTCATATCAATTAAAAAAAAAAGTGCCAAAAAGCTGATACTACTTTACTCAGCTACAACCAACACCTGATGTCACAGATTCTGAGAAGAACTGCACTTTTTCTCATCACCATTTTTAGCAATAAAGACAGCAATTTGCTCGAGGTCTCAAAATAAAACTGGAACTCCTTTCTTTCAGGAACATAAATAATTCTTGGTGTGTACTGCTGCAAGACAACTTAAGCAAAAGCACAGCTCACCTTGTGACAAGTTAAAAATAGCCCCACATAAACTCGAGTGCACATGTAGCATAGCAACCCCTCCTAGTACAGCTGCTGCTGCAAACACAGCTCCTCGACAGCCCAGAGAGGGAAGGGCAACGCTAAAATGGGAATCTGAGGCAGGGGTGGCTTTGGAGGTTCTGCTTAAGTGTTGAGCTCATCTTTTTGTACTGCAGTAAAAATTAGTGGGGTTAGCAGTAAATAATTGTGCCTTTTTTCTTCCCCCCTTGTTTCTGAATTAGCAATCAAGAGCTACCTAAAAGTCTTTCCATTTGTTTAAAATTAAGAGTTGCAGAAGTTTTTACAACACCTCGATTTAAAGACAGATCCTTTCAATACCTGCTTAGCCCTCCCCTCCTCTGTCCCCATTATTAAGTCTCACTCTAAAGCAATGTTAAACACCAAAGGTGAAGAACACAGGATAGTCATTCACCAGAAAGTTTCAAACCTTTGCATTAAGGGAAAGAACCAAACATCCAATCAAAGTCTGAATTTACACTGAAGATGACATCCAGTCAAATGGAAGGAAGACAGTCCCTCAATTCCTGGGAGCACAGCTTTGTGACCTTTCAGTACTGAAACTCATCTGCCTCCATCTCTACACTGAAATTCAGCAAGTGTTTGGAAATCTTCTTTCACCATTGTTTTATCCTGGTGAAAATTCCACACTCATCATTTCCCCAAGACAGAAGGCTGTGCTGCATTTCCCATTCCTCCTCAACACTGTGATGAGCTCCACAAGAAAAGAATTTCAAGCACTGCCAGGGAGAATATCTAGTGCTCTCAAGAGTTATAAAAGTCACTCTGATATAAAGCCAGAAGGTCGTGCAACAACAGTTGACATGACCACAAGCCACAGAAAATAAAGAGTACGGGCTAACACCTATCCTGAAGCCACCCACAGAGGATTTCGTTTCTCCAGCTTGACCTGTTGATCACTTCAGTCAGTCATCTTGTTTCCTGTTCAATTTTAAAAGCTATATATTTGTGCCACTAAATACACATGGCCAGACCAGGAGGGTCAGCCAGGGTCCTAGTTAGGGCTTGAGCAAGCAGATCTTCCACCACTGAAGCTTTAGTACTTAAAGAATTAACAGTCAGCTGGAATCTGGGGAAGAGGAGGCTGGCAATTATGGGATTCACAGCAGCTACAGCAAGGATACCAAGCTGGAGCAAGGAATCCCTGGGGAAAAAAATTCCTGTCAGGGGTGGCTAAGAGGGTGCTACAAACTGAACCATGATGTTGAACAAGCATTAAAAAAATTCATTTCCCCATTTTTACTATAGAGTGGTTTGGGTTGGAAGGGAGCTTAAAGCCCATCCTGCCCAATCTTCCACCTTCCCAGGTTCCAACCTGGCCCTGGACACTTTCAGGGACTTTTCTGGTGGATGTGATGTTAAAGAGAGGCAGGGACACCCCAGCACTCCCCAAAGCTCCCATGCCCACACACAGGCCCAGAGCAGGAGACTCCTCCTGGCAGCCCACCCCACTCCCAGTGCATCAGCTGGGTTTCAGCTGTGCCACTGGCATTTGATGAGCACACATTAACCACAAAAATGTGGCTGGCCAGGGAGAGGAGCAATTCCAGCTACTGGGACACAGGACTCCAAGTTCACCTGTTCCCAGGGCTGTGTCCATGGACGGATGGATTTGGCTTGTGGCAAATCTCAAGATGTAACTATTTGACTGCCTGAATTCCTGGAAACCTGTGTGCAGTAAAAGGGTGTTCCAGGCACCCAGTTTCCTTCTGGTTCACAGAGAAAGAAAACTTCAGCACATTTAGGCCATGTAACACTTGTCTGCCTTGATGCCCAATCTAGGAAATAAAACCATTTGCAAACCACTAAACCTTGGAGTTAAAAACAACACAAAGCTGGAGTGTCAGATTTAAGTGACACAAGTAAGTGTCCCTTCCCAGCTGCCTTTCATCATCAAAAGAAAAGTTAACATCTAACTACAATGACTACTAAACTTTTAGACTCTTCAAAAAAGTAATTCATTTCCCTACATGAAGTTTTGTTACTGCCACAAACTTAGAAGCCAAGACTCTAAATAGTTAAAAATTAACATTAACTGCACAGCTTAGGGTTTTCTGTAGATCATGGCCTTGCCTCCTTCCAAAGGCACCATATTTTTTTTCTTTCAAATCACAAAGATGTTTTGGGAAGCCCTCAGCTAAGCTATAAATAAAGAGTGGGTTATCATCAAGCAGATGTACTTGAGGCCAGGAATATGAACTGTGGGCAAAACAAATGTCCCAACCCCCTGGAACACACACAGCTCCTTCCCCGTGCTTCTGTTTACAGCTCAGTTTGTGCAGATGCTCCCAATCCCCTCTCATGTTTGATTATTTGAATAATGAAGTATTAGCATGTCACAGAGGGGGAAGTTGCCCAAACACAGATTTGGCTTGCAAAGCAGAAAATGCATCTTTAGAAATCCACAGATGTTAAGTCTAAGCAAAACTGGACTGAGTCATCTTCACATTTATCTTAAGGACAGTCAGGCTGTCCTGAAGACCAGGAGGAAAAAAAAAGTCATAAAGAACCTGATCAAGCCATGCAAAATTATAGTACTGATGAGAAGTAAGTCAGTATTCACACTTGCTGTAAAGTGTGAATCACTGAAACACAGATAAATTTTTTAAATTCCCATTTAAAGTATCATGGAATTCACTCTTACAGACACCATGCCCACTATAAAATGAAAAACTTCAAGTTTGGAGAGGATTATTTTGTTCTTTTTAATAGCAAATGAAAATTTATCTACAATAGCATTCCATCCTTTTCAAGACAGTCACTTCATGTCACTAGTGATTTACAGCCCAACCCTGTTGAAAAGTGAATTTAGAAAATGAAAGGCTTACCTTGGAAGCGGGTATATCCTAATGTTTCTCCCCGAAAACTCTTGTAATATTTTACTCCATAAACTATAATTGGTCTTCTAAGAATATGTGCAAGTACAAAAATGTGTGTCTGCTCCAAACTCGCTCCAGGCTGAACCAAACACAAAGAAAGACATCACTTGAAACAGAACTTACCATCCTCTACTCTGAAATTTGAAAAACAGTCTTCAAATGCTTTTAAGAGTGATAAAGCTCTGACAGGAAAAACAAAAGACTGGAAAATTATTGGAAATAAGGAAAAACATTTCAGCTTGTCAGCTGTCAGTAATAATTCTGTCCTATTGCCCAGGTTCAGTGTAATGGATTTCATTCCCCACTTAGAAGTGAAACTCTACATAATGTTAGGTCTAAAAATAATTCCTTCATCTGAGGGCACTTTAAGGCAAATACCTTTTGATGATAGGAAAAGGGCACATACAAAACAAATCTCAAAAAAATAGTACCAAAATCATGTTTAAAAGAGGAGCTAAAAATACTCCCATAGCTGGAAGCTTATAGGAATGTAAATCTCATTTTGGAGGGGAGTTATAAAATCTCAGCTTGCAGGAGTTTGAGCAGTGTAAGCTGACAGATTTGGAGGTGTGTTTGGGAGCTAAAAGTGCTGCAGGAGCTGGATATTAAACATATGATTGTCTATGAGTTTGTTCTACAGACTTCACTCTAATACCACAATTCCTTTTTGTGCTGCACTGCTTAATAGAAGCTCAAAAATTATAATTTCAAATGAACCTTTCCATATCAGCAGAAGAGCTTATGCAGTAAGATTTTAAGATCATTGGCTTAACAGGAATGCTCTTCCTTCACAGAGAAATATTCTTATTCCCAAAAAAACTCTCTAGTTCCAAAACTTCTTTACAGATATTAAAATATCTTTTCCAAAAGGGCTCTGACAAAGGAGTTTTCTTACCTGGCTTGCAAGAGAGAGAATGAATGCCCAATCTTCCTGCCACTGTTCCTCTCGCAAGGAGAAATGTAAACCGAAGCTTTGGGAATACCACGATTCCCACTCTTTCCAGCGTGTGTAGAACCTAAAATGTGAGAGAGAGAGGGAAAAAGTGGTGAAGGCAAAAATATTTACTCAACCACCAAAATCCTGACAGCAGTATTTAACCCTTGTAGTCCTTCATCCCAAGAAGGGGGAAGAATGAAAGCAAGTAGCAGGAAAACTGGATTTTGTTTTGTTTTTTATCTTCAGGAGACTCCATCTGTCAATCTTCATTTAAGAACCACTTTAAAAAAAATAGCAATGCCTACAGCAAACATGATCCAAGTTCCTACCAGGCTCCTGCCTAGTTTGATACTTCTTGCAATAGAGTTTGGGGTTTTTTTAAGTCTTATTTAGGCTTATTTAAGTGTTGATATACAAGTAAGACATTCCATTTCATACAGGAGGAGTTGCTCATTCTTCTCACACAAAAAAATAGGTATTTTCTATTTTTAAGCACATCATGAGTCAATTAACTTCAAAGTGCTTGCATACCAATTTCCAACAGCCCGTGGTTAGGAGGCAGAATCTGTTTTATACCAGATTTTAGAGCAAGGGGGTGGTAAACCCACATTATATGGAGTTGTAAAGCAACGTGGATAAGAATCAAATATGGGATTTAGTTTAGTCATGATATTGTATTTAACCATTTACCAAGAAAAATCACACATTAAAAGGAAGGTGTTTGCTTTTCAAAGTTTTTAACTCTGTCCAATCACCACACTATGGAAAAGCCACAACTTCATATTAGGAACCAGGATTTAGGGAACAGTGCTGAGCCAACCTTTAAACAATGGTCTTCACTGGCAAGACAAAGAAACCATTCTGAAGTTTCAGCTTATTAAAAATGTCACTGAAATGAACTCATTTAATTAAAACCTGAGAATACCAGCAGGCAGTGAGTGTGTGTGGATAAGATCTTTCCTATGCTTTCACTGAAGGTGGAATCACCCTAAAATCTTGATGTGTAGGAGCCAGGCTGGGTTTCCCCAGTCCAGGAAAACCTTTGCATGGTTGAAATTCCTATTATTAAGATATTTGGATAGGTCTGGGCTAATTGACAGTAATATCTACAGGGGATCTTCTGTATCTATATTCCACTTTTTATCCAAACACACCAACACTTCCACCTTTGAACCTGATAAATATTTTGCCTGTTTTCTCTCATAAATTCCTAACAGTACTTTGTGTTAAATTAATTAATTCCCACGTCTCCTGGAAGAAATTTAATCAGATTTTAGGGGAAAGAGAAGAAAAAACAAAGCAAAACAACAACAAGAACTCCCACACCACCAGAATGAGAGAGAAAGCTCAAAACATTCAAAGGAAAAAAGAAAAAAAGGAAAACACCAAACTACTCCCTAAAAGCTGGATTGTGAAAGTGTTCTAAAGAAGTTTTTTCCCTGTGTTAGTCAGCCATAGACAAGATTTTGATCTCATTTAAAGCAAACTTTTCAGGGTAACACAAGAGAACTGAGTGCATCCATTAAAAAATAAAATTCTGGAAGTCAACTTAGGGCATGTGCCTATTCTCTAGCAAAAGCTAATGGTGGAATACAAAAAGGGGCACTTCAAAACACACTTTTGTGTAAACTAAAAAAGTGGAGTTATTGAAAGGTGAGTGGAAAAGACTCCACAGGCCAGAGCCTCTGGGAACTTCACTATGGAGCTTTTTCTGAGTACCAGACACAAGACTGTCTCTGGTAAATAGATTTTTCTTTGTTCAGCATCTAAACAAACATAAAACCAGGTCAAATGAGGTACATGAGTGTTTTCTGTCTGACTACAAAAATACCCATTTTTAAGTGTCTTTGTGGAGGCTTTGAAGAATAATTCCACTAGATAAAAGTTTAAGCAGGGATTGCATTTAAGAGCCTGTTCCAGTGACGACATCACTTCCTATCAGCCACATGTCCTAGCCCACAAAATTAAATGTATCTTCTCAAATGGCATCTATACAGCACCTCCAGGATGCACAGAATGATCAATTTACAACAAAATCTGGCTAAAAGACTTATTCTAAAGACTTGTTCCTAAAAAGAACATTACTTGTTCCTTGAATACCTGTCCTTTCTAGTCTGAAGACTTGTTCCCTTGAAGGAACACAACAAGCAGGTAAAAATTATGCTTCTAATAAGGATAAAGATTAAAGAAATGCCGAGTAAAATAAAAATTCTGTCTAGATCTAAACTAGAAACCCTGACAAGACTGAATAGCCTCTAAGTGGCTGTATCTTATGTTAAGACACAGCAGTAAGTCAACCACAATTAACACCAACATTTTGGGAGATTTGGTCCAAAGCTCAGTCCTTTGCAGCATGTTTTTGGATACCATGTTTAGTTTTGTTACCATAAAGAACAAAACCTGATCTATCCTAAATTTCTGTTCTGGCCTCATGGGGGCTGCCAGGGACATTCCTGCATGGCTGAGATGCACACTCCATGCTGAACAGCTCCAAAGCAGTGACAGATCCTCTCAGACACTGGTTCTTGGGAGAACTGCTTCTGAAGCACAACTTTCTGGAATCCAGCTCTGGATGCCGATTTGGGGAGTTCTCCCCCAACAGCACAAAATTTACTTACAGGTATCCCTAAATTAACCTTTGTTGTTGACCTTCTGTACAGCAAGAGGACAGGGACAGGCTCTTTCTGCAGTATGTGCTGACAGGGTTTCTCCTGTCCTTGACTACAAGAACATCAAAGAAATGATAATCTGTGCCTGGGATTATCAGTCTTTATCAGCTCATCCCTTAGTCCAGGACACCCTGGAGAGCTGCTGGACACCACTGGGGGAACAACTAAGATTGTCTGTCCCTCTAGCAGAAGGAAACCACAGTGTCCTACTAAAGCAGGTCAGTGCAAAGCAAGAGAAGTTGTTTTACAGAACGACAAATCAATTTTATGGCCAAATGACAGAACCAGTTAAATGTCAACACTCTCTGCTTTACTGCCATTTTAGCAGAGAGAACAGGGATAAAAAGAGCAATCCTGAGTAAAGCTGTAACTAAGCAGATGGAATGAAAATACTGAAAAGTTTATGAAGAATAAAAGGCTATCTTCTAGTAACAATCATCTGCACAGCTCTCACCAAGCAGCAAGGCATGGCATGTGCATGATTTACATTGCAAGGACACAAATTCCAGCTGCAGTAACTGTGGTTAGTACATGCCTGACAAGTATAAAGCATTTTAGTGCTTGAAATGCCATTTGCTGAGCATCACACACCATCCCTGAGTTCACAGTGTCCAAGTTTCCAGTGCTCCTATTTAAAACATGAGATGAAGATCCCAGCTGGGACCACAGGGACTGGACAGCTTTGAGGAGCACAATCCACAGGAGTCTTAGGCTGCAGGGCAAGATGGGGCTGGGGTGGGGTATTCTACTGACATCTGTTAGAGGTGGGGCACTTATCTGCTGGTCAGATTGAGCCACCTGCCAAAACCAAGTGGGGCAGTTTTCTTTATCTCTTCCACAGTAGGTATCTTCTTGTTAATGGGCCAGGGAGTGTCCCTGCAGGGCTGATCAAATTCCATCATCCCATGGGGAGATGCTCCGCCCAGGGCAGGAGCCAAGCATTCCTACCTGGATACAATCTGAGCCTGGAACAGCACAGCAGCCTTTGCCCACTGCATTCCCAGAGGAGCAGCTTTCTCCTGCCCTGCATTCCCAGAGGGAGAGCAGGCCCATCTCCAGCAGCCCTGGAGCTGCAGAGGAAAACTCCAGCCTTGTGCAGGATCCCTGCTCCAGCAGAAGCACAGCTGGCACTGCAGGAGGGCTGAGCCACCATGGGATGGGACTGTGCCACCACCCTGACCCACAGGGGGTCACAGGGCATGATCTGACTCTGTCAGTGGGTTGGGTTTTTTTGTACTATGACATTTGTATTTTTAACTTACCTACTAAAGAACTGTTATTCCTGCTCCCATATCTTTGCCCGAGAGCCCCTTAATTTCAAAACTACAACAATTTGGAGGGAGGGGGTTTGCATTTTCCATTTCAGGGGAGGCTCCTCCCTTCCTCAGCTTTTCAAACCAAGACAACAGGGAACTGGGGAGGGCTGGCTGTGGGGTGTGCTGCTCCAGCACACGCAGGAGCTGCCCTGACTCACCAGTGGGAGCAGTCGTGTAAACTGTCGTGCAGGGCCTTGCGCAGCACGGAGTCCTTGTCGTAGATGCCCCAGGTGGCCTGGAGCACGGAGTCGAGCAGGCAGTCCCCGGCAGTGCGGTTCCAAAGTGCGTACAGCCTGCTGTCCAGGCGCGTCCCCAGCTCCAGGGACCAGTTAATGATGGGAGACTCCTCTTCCAGCTCTGCAACGGCACAGCCAGCTCTTGAACAAGCTCTTATTTATCTCGGGGAATTCAGCACAATAATGGCATAGTCTCAATGATCTACCCCTTTGCATGAATAAAACTCTGCTCTCCTTCGTACTACAATGCCCAGCCTCTGTTCTAGGGCAGCCTGCACAAGGCATCTCAATAGCAGATCAACTACCTGGCTGAGAAAATTTCTTCTACTGTCAATAAAATAAACCAAACCATAGCTCCCACCTCACTTGTTTGAGAATTGTTACTGAAATGAAGACTTTTTTCAGTTTTCCTTAAAAAGCTTGTGACTCAAAACTGACTTTTAAAGATTTTTTTAAAGCTCTACAAACATGATTTCTACAGACTCCATTTTCCCTCTCCTCATAAATAGATGGGAAATGTTAAAATTAAAATAATTTTACATGGGCATGCAGTGACAGGACAAGGGGGATGGCATCCCACTACCACAGAGCAGGGTTACATGGGATGTTGGGAAGAAATTGCTCCCTGTGAGAGTGGTGAGCCCTGGCACAGGCTGCCCAGAGAAGCTGTGGCTGCCCCATTCTGGAATTTGCTGGTTTGGAGCAACCTGGTCTAGAACATCTTCAAGGTCCCTTCCAGCTGTGACTTAATGAATTCCAGGGTGAAGATCAAGTTGAAAGCATCCAATCTCTATTTAAAACATGTTCATGGACAGACCCACGTATATACAGACATATGTAGTTTATTTTTAGTAAGAGACACATTCCCTAATGAAAAGCCAGGAGTGATCCCAGCTGTTTTCAGTGCATTTACCTTTCTGAACATCTCTGTCAAGTACTTCATCAAATAATTTTTCCTGGACTGTGGGTGGTAAATCTTCAATATCTGAAAAAATAGAAAGCAAATGCAAGAGTTACTAAATGTTACTGTAAAAGAGACATCACCAGATGCTGCTCAGGAGAATTCCCAGAACAGCCTTTGCCCTATCAGCCCTAACACCTCCTCTGGAAAGCTGCTGTCATGTGTGACCCAAGGCTTTGCAGAGCTGCTGAGGCAGGTTTGCATCTCAGCCTCACTGTCACACCTCTGATGCAGAAAGGATCATCACAGCATGCACAGGGTAAGACTGGATTTCTCTGAAGGAGAAAGTGGAGAACCACTTTGAGGTGAGAAATTTTAAAAAGAGTATTTTTACTTTCAACCTTCTTGTATTTTAGCACAACTTTAATCCTAAGCAATGCTTTTCCACCTGTCTGGAATGGCTTCCCCTCTGCAGTCTATCCCAATGGACAGGTACAGTTTCCCAAGGGATGTGTTCTTCTCCAGAACATGCCCTTCCTTTGTGATCTCATTCAGGCTTCAACGAAATAGTTCTGAGAACCCCAATGGTTTGCATCAAGTTAAAAAAACAAGAAATGGGAAAACTATTGAGCTATGCCATGGAAAATGCCAGTACTGACAACTGCTCCAAGAGCATCACAGACAGAATTTGCAACTACCTTGTAAAAAAAGGTGAAAAAAAAAAGGTGGAAACTGTATAATGGGCAGAACTCTTTTGTGACTGCTTTATCATTTAAAACAACAAACACTTGCCACACATTCTAAAACTCAGCATGTGCCACACAGTAAATATTTGCTCCTGGCCTGCATTCCAACAGAGGATAAGCAGTAAAGGGCTGCCAGGCAGAGCAGCAACCAGAGAAACTTTGCTGCTTTCAGCACAATCATGAAACTTAAACATGTGAAAGTTAAGGCATTTAATAAAATAGGAACAGAAACATCCAGCACCCCTTCAGGCACTTTAGGGGATAAGGACTGGGGCCTAAGTGGTTTTTCAAGGACACAAAGATCTCTCTTAATTGCAGTGTGGTAGCTGCCAGTCCTGCTCAGATGTCCAATACCCCAGGGCTTTAAATCCACATTTAGGCACATGAGTTGCTACTGAAGCACATTAATGCCTGGTGCAGCAGGGTGATGTGGGGTGGTCTTTTTTTTTTTTTTTTGTATGATTGATTGGGGCTTTTTAAGCTAAAACTGCATGCAGTGACCAGCAATCAGTGTAAAAGCTTTGCTCTCTAACATCCAAGCACTGGCTTTTCAGGAGGATCCAATCTGTTTATTTGAAAGGTCAAGTGAAAACTGGTTCCTAAACTGCACTGCTCAGGTAATATCTGAGCAGGATTGTATGATTTATACTTCTATCCTTGGAAAAGCTCTCCAGAGCCAAACTTCAAAATATGTGCAGTTGGCAAAGTGTGAGGAAAGTGGAAAGTCTTGATGCACAAAAGCTTTTGAACAGTTTCATTTTTTCATTACTAAATGGCCATTACATGAGTCAAAAAGCTACACAGTGCTTTAAGATGTCTCTCTTGAAAATACTAAACAAATTCTTGAGCTCTGGAGAGAACATTTCTCACATGTTTTTAAATCCTTGTTGCCCCTTTCCCCTCTCTCCCCTAAAAAGCAATGAAACTTTACTCTCCCAGACACCCCCTACACCCACCCCACATGCCTGTCACACACAACCCAGAGTACAACTGGATACAGCACCTCAGTCAGGTGCACAAGTGGTCAATATTATCCAGAATTTTGTAGAGGAGATGAGGTAACACTCAACCAAAGGGGTTCCAAATAGAATTCTTGCAATGTTTTTTATTATAAAAAAGACAAACAGATCTGCTGATTGGCACAGTTTGCAGTTGCATGTTTTCTGACTAGTGGCAGCACTTCTATTAAAGGAAACAGCTTTTGAAGATTAAAAGTCTTCTAATAGCTCCTTGTTAATAGGTAAACATTCTTTTGATCTCAGAGCACCTCAAAAGTATTCAAAAAGTGCTATTGCTACAACTAGGGAAAAAGAACAGCTCTGGGCCTCAACAGCAAGGACTGAAAGCTAAAATAGCCATGTGTAAAGTCACATCATGGACCAGAAATGTCTGGGCTCCAATATTCACTTTAAACACAGCCTTTCCTCAGAACACACCACTTTTCTTCCACTTCTTCATGTCTAAGTAGGACAACAGATGCTCAGTTCACAGGAACAATGTATGGACTGAAGTGTGCAAATACTGAGTAATCAAATTCAACTACTAAATCTGACCTAATAAAATAGGTCTTAATAAATAAAACTCTTATTAAATTAATGAATAAAACCTACACTCACATCACCACCAGAAAGTCAAATACATAATTTTCAACTAGTGGCCAAGCAATGAAATCTTCCAGCAGGAAGAAGGGTTTTGTAGCTACCTGCAGGCAGCGTAAAGGTCACAAGGTCAGTCAGAAAGTAGCAAGCAAAGTCTCCCTTGCGCTGATGAAGAGATGCAGCAATTTCCCGGCGGATTTGCTCCGTGACCTCTGGACACACCATGGCAGGAATGCACTTGGCTGCATGTTGGGACACCTGTAAAACAACACAGTTACTGCACTCAGGATTATCCCTTGCAGTATAAAGATTTGGGAGGGATGACCACCAGCAGAGAGTATTTGGTTAGCAAGGAATGCAAGAGAGCTGTAAACACTGGCACCCTGAGAGAGCTGAAGTGTAGTGACTCTTAAGGAAATGTCTCACTTGTCATGGAGCTGATAACATAGATCTGGTTAAAAACATCTTTAAATTGAAGAAGTGAATTAACAGGTGACCACTCCCAGATGAAAAAGAGGAAAAAATAGATAAGAGCTCATAGTAACAGCAATCTCAGATCTCATGCATGAGTCAAGTCTAGATTTATCAAAACTTTATTTCCACTGCACAGGACAGTTTCCTACAATCCTCACAAAAACTGTGAAGCTAAGATAGTTAAACTTCTCCAGTTCTAGTCATCGCTGACAGAAGAAACCCATTCAGTGATGAAGGACAAATGGCACAGGAATGACACCAGATGCATATAAAAAAAACACCTTTAAGACCCACATTTTCACTCATTCATATCCTAGAAAAGGAAATTATCACTGGGGCTGAAACACAACTAAGCATTTCTATAAATGACAAGATGAGTCAGTATTCCTAGGCACTGGAACAAAAGCAAACACAAAAATCCCTAAGACAGTATTTCAGTAAATTAACTTGTTTTAAAACATGTAACTCCATCCACACAGAGTTATGTAAGCAGCACAAATCTACTGATATTAGTCGTGTATAAATATATACTCAAGGCTTTAGCTACATTTGTCTTGCTTCATCTACTCTTTTTAATTATTCAACACTGAGCATTCCATCATCTTTATGTGCTTTGTAGGCAAACAGCAGCTTTCAAAATTGCACTAAGCATCAGGGAAGGAGGCAGAATAAAAATCTGGCCCTGATCAGGTGAGGAACCAAAAGTCACTTGAAGAAAACAGACAAAAAAGGTAACAATTATTTACAGGGCAAAGATGGGGAACAGCAGAGATCACCAGAAGTGAGGTGACACAATGGAACGTGAAAGAGCAAAACAGAGGAACCAGTCAGTCTGTAAACTGGGCAAGGAATAGAAAAAAAATGCAGGAATTTTGCAAAGCAAGAAATTTGCCTCTCTCTGAAGAGAAGCTCCCACAAAAGCCAGGAAAGCCAGCCCAGGTAGACTTACTGATTAACAAACTCAGAATAAACTGTGCTGTCATTGATGTCAGTGCTTTCCTTTGAGAGCATTTCCTCTCCCTCACCCAGAGCACAGGAAGCCTCACAATAGCTCACTTCCACTGCCAGTAAAGTCACAACGTGTGCCAAGACAGTTCATTAATGAGAAAACTGAACATCCTCAGGACCATCACAAGGGAGTCTCTTAAAGCAAACTCACTCCTTGAGGAGAAATCCAAGGCACAGGGCAGCGATTCACGTAAATTCCGGCAGCAGCACAAACCAGAGCTGCGTGCTGCTGGCTGCACACAGGGGTGCAGTCACCTGCAGTGCTGCTCCATGCCTGCAAGGGCCAGGGGAGCTCACCTCAGTGAGGAGGATGGCCAGCATGTCCTGCCTCTGGAAGCGGATGGCCAGGTGCACCAGGGTGTAGCCCACGTCGAAGGCGGACGGGCGGTTCAGCAGCCGCACCTCGTCCGCCGTCAGCTGCCGGGCAATGTCCCCTCCGGACGACTTGTAGGCTTCCACAGCAGCTAAATCACCTTCCACAACTCCTGAGGGCAGACAAAACAACACAGAGCTCATTTCAGACAGCCAGGGAGCCATTCTGGAACAAGCCAGCTCATTTCACAGCTCACCTGTAGCTGTTCTGTTACAGACGATGATCAGCTGCATAGCAAGAAACTTGCCAATTTTTTATTATTTTAGGCAGAAGGGTACAACATGTTTACACTTACCTCATCTCTCAGACCATTTCTATTACCCACACTATCTGGAAAATGTAAGAGATCAAAAGCCAACTCAGAAGTGGACCCATGATGAAACACCAGCAGTAACATACACACGAGCATTTCATTTGACCAGAGAGAAAGTAATTTCTTCACAGTAAAGAGGTTAGTTTGATTATTTTGTCACCAATTACCAGATCATATAAATAGGATCTATTGAAAGGTTTTGGGACTAAAAGTTTTATTTTTTCCAAACAGTACAAATGGTACAAAGCATAATTTTTTCTCTTCAGCTCACCATCTCTGCTACTAATGGAGCCTGAGAGTTTCACTCAGGATAGTCTATTAAAACTGAATTAAAGAGAAATTAAACACACTGTGTGTACCTCCTACAGCAAGATGAGAAGAAAAGTGAATGACCCCAATATCTTCTGCAGTCCCTGGCAATCTTTGATTTATGAACCAAGCTTCCTATCAAGACAATCATGCTGAATGCATTCCTTAGCTGCAATTATCAGAATACACCATCAGTAAGATGTGGAGCTGCTAACAGGATCTGTTCCAATATAAGACTTCCTAAATTTAGAAATTCCTTCAAATATATTCTATTTTAGGTACATGGTCCACGAGAGAACAGTGCAGTGCTGAACTGAGGAAACAGAAGAGTGTCCCTAAAGCCATCTTTACTGGAGCAGTAAATAGAATCTCACTCCTGAGAAGCAGCCCTTGCTGCAGCAGCTCAAGCAGAGAAGAGCACAGATGACAAATGAGAAAACTCTGTCCCTATTTTCTGAGCTAAAGCTCCTACCCAGCTCCTGAGAGTCAGCAGCTGAGTGGAGGCTGGAGACTGAGACCCAACTCCATCCTTCACTTCATTTGCTCACCAAGACACAAAAGCAGATGAACAGGAAAGGTCCTCAAACCCAATCAGGACAAGCATTCCCACTCAGGACTTGAAATTAAATAAAAAAAGGAAAAAACCACAACACTTCCCACCCCCTCATCCCAAAGGAGTAGAAATCCCCTACCAAAATTAAAAAACTCCAACAAATTGAAATGGCTGCTAGCAGAGAAGCACACTAACCACTGGCCTCCTGGTTAATCCAGGATTTAAAAAAGCATTCTTAGCTCAACCAAAAAGTATCATTTTGAATGCTGAGATTATAAAGCTTTCAGAAGAAACACGGGGAAAATGGATTATCAGTGCAAGACATTTCTCTACAAAGTTATCAGCTGTGCTGTGTAAGCTTCCACAGGTAACAAGATTATTAACACAGATAAGTTTGATTATTCACCACTGGTTTGATGCAGAAAAGTTCCAAAATAACAATTCAACTGCAGATTTTAGTCATACAGTATCTACCCACTCACTCCAAAGTGCTAACAAGCCAGGGCAGAAGGAAAACCATCCAGACAGTATTCTGTAGTTTTGTGCTGCATGTGTCTGTCTCCTGTAAGGAAGCCATTCCTGTTCCTCTCCAGCACTACTCTCTCATTCCGTGCCTGCCCATGTATTCTCCCCTGGTGAGTTTTGTCTGTACAATTTTAGTTCTTGCTCTGTAGGAGCCAGAAGTGCCAAGTGTAGATCTTTTATTTCCATGCAAGCAACACTTCTGCCACTGATAAGGCAATTCCTCATGGCTGTTGCAATGATCATTCCAACCAAATACTCCAAACTAATGGTTTTTAGTGTGTGTGTAGATTTGTATGTGCATCCAGATAACAAATCAAATTTCTCATGACCTGCCCTCTTAAAACAAGTTATACCACAGCTCTGGCAAACCCAACAGTCAGAGGAAAGAAAAAATTTGACAGAAGAGCGAGTTCTCTCTTATGATATCCTTATTCTTTGATTATCACATTAATTTAGGAGAAGCACCTTATTAAAGACTAAAAGGCACATCACCCCTTTTTGTATTTTAACCACTCCTACTTACAGGGGGAGATTCCTGTTACCATATCTGCTCCTTCCACCACATCCCCCAAGACAAACACACCAAAGACCACCCAAGACTGGTATGTGGCCACTCTGAGAATCCAAATAGCCACAACTGATTTCAAAGTTCAAACAAATATCCCTAAAATGATTTTTTGGTGGCAGATGATCAGACCCAAATCACATTCCAGCCAGCCTGTCAAGCAGTACATTTTACTACAGCCTACTACTGGGAAATTCATCATTTTAATTGTTCTTCCAGTCCCCCACCCTCAGCTCCTTATTATCATCCCACTCTTCATCAAACCTCAGCAACAACTGAGATCCAAGGCTGATGCTCAGGTGGTCATGTGAGGTTTGGCAATGCCTTTTTCAGGCACCAACTACTACAAGCTGCAATAAGGATCCAAATCAGTGACATGTGCTCTATGCAGCACTGCCAGTTCTGGAAGTTTATTCCCACGTCTTGCAATACTTGACATTCCTAAAAGCCCCATGTCCTAGAAAAATTACTAAAATTGTTATATAAGCTGTCAGCTAAAAAGTACATTTCTAAACTTTGCTGATGAACTTTAAGCTAAAGATTGAGTAATACATCCAAACCAGGCAAACTGAGTACTTTTTCTAGGCCTTTTAAAAAAAATAGAGAAAGAAATATATTTTTAGTAGTATTTCAGGTATAGGGTTGGTGTGCTGCACAATACAAACCAGCACAGCTACAGCTCATGGAGTGATGGCAATGTGACTCTGTGCATGGATACTATCTGGTCATCCTCTGTCCTTTAATCAAAACAGGCTAAAATTACTCTTTATAGCAGGGGGAAGCATCAGGAAGTTTTTGTTTGTCTAACCCAACCCACTACTGCAGGGTTGATATTCCTTGGGCATTACAAGCCTCCTTGGCCCCTCTGAGCCACAGCAAGAAGTTCACATTTCTCTTTACCTGTTCTACCAAGTATCTACTCCACTATAGCCACTTCAGAACAGGGGAAATTCCTGACAGCCCATCAAGTGCCAGTCCATACAATCCAAGGCAGCAGTGAACACAAAACACAGTGATAACAGGCAGACTGTCAGAAATACGAACCAGAAAACACAAATCTTGCCCCAAAACTATGAGGTGAATTTGCCTACATGCACCACGCTTGCAGTTCTAAAATTCAGTATCACCATATTAAAATGAGAGCTGAATATGCTTGTATTGACAATAGGAGGCACATTCCTACAAAGGCTTTGATTTCTGTGGGATGAGCCAAAGCCTCCAATTCATTAAGTCTATTTAAATAGAGCTCAAAACCCCCACTGTTTATGAGAAATACTACAGAAATATTTACTGATGTTATAATTCCCTGCATTTCACAACACAGAAGTGCCTCATTACTTACACAAGCAGACAGAATCCTGTCCTGTGCCAGTTGGATTATTCCCCACTGACACCCACTGCATTCCCCAGACTGGTAAAATGTCAAAAGGAAGAGTGGCATTTGCCTTAGGATTGTTCCCAGAACACCCGGGAGCCTCCAGGAGCTCAAACCCTTGTGAGGGCAGAGCCCTGACTGGCTTCAAGAGCCACACAAATGCAAACACATCCCAGTGACTCAGTGCCTGCTCCTGATCCACACAACCACAGCTTTCCTTTAAAGGGGACTCCAGAAATGTCCCTTTGCTGTTGCCCCTGAATACACCAGTCTTGGTGTGCCCCCTAAAAAATTCTGCTTGGCCCAATGTAAACCTCTGACTACAGTCTGACATCCTAAGGGAGAGGACAGAACGCCAAGTGCTGCACCCAAGCCATGAGAAAATACAAGTGTAAGTCAGAATGCTGCATTTACAGGTTCAACTGTGCTCCCATTTTGCAATTCAGGCATTTCCTCTTATTGGAAGACTTTCAGAAGCCAAGGGTTTTTTTTCTTCTTTTTCTTCTTCTAGCAAAGCCCTGCCTCTTACAAACAGCACAGATCAGTCATGTGCAATCTTAGTATATATTAGATTACAGAAATTAAGAAAGGTATTTCAAATGACTAAATTTTAAAAAATGTCCATTCCCCAATTACAATTCCTAGCATCTTAATCCTCCTACAACTTTTACAACTTCCTTCTTTATTAGATGCCAATATTACCCTCATATTAAATAAGCCAGAATTAGCTGCCAAAACCAAACTATTTCAGCTTAAGGTGCTATTAAGTTTATTCTTTAGGACATGTAAATATTTATAGGGTTTAGTGCAGTTATAGAAACTTGGAAAATATGCAAGATAGGCTTACAAGCATTTCTAGAAAACTAAATCCCTTAGTGCACTTTTCCAGTGGCTTCAGAACAGCCAGATAGAAAAGTTCCCAAGGAAAACCCTACAGCACAGCCTTTATTTACCTTATTTTCTTTCTGATAGTTGTGGGGCAGTGGCTGGCACAAGCTGCAAATGCAGTAAGCAAATTCTTTCAGCAGACTGCTGCAGTTGTGACTATCTAAAGAACAACCTGGGATTAGGGATTTCTGGGATTCAAGGAGGCAGCAATGCCTCCAATAACCATCTTCTTCCATCTGAGCAGACTGCAAGAGGAAACACTTCATCTTAAGGAGGTCATTGTGTCTCCTGTGCGGGACAATGCCTTGAACTGCCTGGCAAGAGAAGGCAAATTGCTCAAACAAGCAAGTAATACATTTCAGAAGTCAGAAGTGGAGACAGCTCCTGCTGTAACACAAAACAGATCAGAGACAGAGCCCTGTGCTGCTTCTCTTCTGCCACAGATACAACTGCTAGTGGTCTGTCACATATATGCTCTCATTTACTCATCTAAGGACTAATCCCAAGATTGGTTTAAGTGCCAGCAAGTGAGAGGCTGATCAACTGACCCACTAAAATCTAATTCTGACACCTGTTAAGAATCTCTTCTCCTCTAACAGACACTGCTGAGGATCTGTGGCATTTTCTGGAGCTGAGTCAGCCCTCAGGCTCTTCCAGCTCTTCACCAGGGGCACATCAGGTGGCCATAAATGAAGTTTTATTGATAGTAAGTGACTCACCATTTCAGCCAAGGAAGACTTTCTCCTGAAGGACGGACTGCTTTGCAAGCAAATGTGACACATCAATTTATAAAAAAGAGAGGTTGTCTGAAAAACCTTTATGGGCCTTTAACACACCCTTCTCTTTCTGGATTTCCAGGGCCTCCCTTGTCAGTATTAGTACATGATCAACAAGTAGGTCACTCTCCAGGTAATGACACAAACTTCTCTATATTAAGGGTTTTTTTTGATTCCTTAAGCTCAGCATCTTGCATCAGCTAAAAAAAAAATGAAGTAAATACTTCCAAGAAGACATGTACCTTAAACCTGAAGCCATTCAATGAAGAGCATGAATATTGGTTATTCTTTGTTCCATGCAAACAGCTCTTCTCCCTACACGCAATCCATGCACTATGTTTTGAATGTATCATTACAAGACAAAGCAGCACAGATGTAAGAACAACTGTTTGAAGATGTCCTTATCCCTCTCCAATCTGTCAGAGGCATCCTCACCCCTTGTTACTTGCAGGGTTGTACCTCAAAGGGAGGCTGGACAGTAAAAAATCATTAAAGTTAATAATTAAGTTAACCATCGGTGCTTCTAAGGGAAATTGAAATAACTGGTTTTAACTTGATCATTTATTCAATTATTTGTAGCATAAAATATCACAGTGTTTAAGAAAAGTAGCCAAGAGACCAAAGTAAAAGGAGTTATGATTTTCTGCCAAGGCAGGCAGAGCTCTCCTCAGTCTCAAAGATGTACACTCACAAATGTAAAGCATTTATGACAGATGTACAAGGCACAGGTGACATTACACAGAGCTCTCCCAGCCAGGTGAGAGCTGTGATCTCACATCACTGCTGCCTGGCCCAGCAGCAAGGCATGCTCCCCACTGTCCCAGGGGAACAGGGAAGGAGCCTGGGCTGCACAGCTCACACCAGGGACTCTTCCCCCCACCCATCCCCACAGGCACTGAGTGCCCAGGCAGGGCCAGCGAGGCAGGGCATCCCCTGGCAGTGAGTAATGCATGCTGCACTTCCCTGAGCAGCTCCAGCCCACACTGGCAGCAGCAAGGAGAGGTGCATGGCCTCTCCTGGCCTCCAGCAGCCTGTTCCCACCCATGCACTGCCCACTCCCACAGCACAGCATAAACAGAAACACCAAAGTTCAGCTGTACCCTGGATGTGATGAGGAAGCCAGTCTGAACTTACTACAGCAGCAAAGAGAAACAAAACCCCCACATGCCCCACAAAAACATCTCCTAATCCAGCTTCATTTTCAAACAGCCAGGAGGACAGAAAGGGGCACCTGGGATGACTCTGGGTGGCAGTGCCAGCAGAAAGCACCTTGCTCATGTCAGTTCCCTCAGGCTGCCTTTATGAACACCCAGAGAAGAGCCAGAGGCTCTGCAGGACACAGAGCAGGAGGTGCCTCTGTGTCTCCCAGAGCTGCAGGGCAGCGTGGGACACAGCCCAGCCAACTCCATACCAACGTCTGGCCAGGGAGACTCTCCTTGCCCACAGGGTTTCTGAAGACCTGGGTAATGTATCTGGCACTAATTCAAAAATGTAATGGCATGAAAAAAACCCTGTAGGAGAGATAAAGCAGTTGACAAAGGAAAAACTACACAGACATCAGTAGGAATACTAGGAATGAACTTACAGTCCTTTTAAGGATGTACTGCAAAACAAGATTCATCACAGATTGCTCTAAATACTCTGGATTTTTTTAAGAAACACACTCCAGTGGTTTCTTTCACGGAGCTAAGAAGAATGTGTGCACCATCCCCACAGGGAGCTCCAGCCCATGACAGCAATACCCACCTTACTGACCTGAACCAAGAGAACACACTCTCGCAGCAGGTGATAAACAGGTGGGGGATTAGGGAAAAGGAGAAGAAATGCAGTTTACTTTTAGTCTAGCAGTTCAAGCTCAGGAGTTGCACTCACAACTCAAGAATGCCCAGCAGTGCCCTGCAGCAAACACACTCTGCCAGCATCACTGTCAAATGCAGCCCTGAAGTGCCAGGAGATGGGAAGCTCCAGGGTAACACCCAAGCAAACTCTGGATGCCAGAGAGGTTTTACAGGCACAGCCATCCTCATCCACTTGTACTCCTTCAATCCACAGCCAGCTGGAACCAGCCTCACCAGGCCCCACAGTGACTCCTGATTGTTGCACATCACATTCTCTAAGTCCCACAGGCCACCAGGACTGCCTGACAGCCTCTGCCAAAGGCACCATAAGTTATAGAAAAGGTAATAAAGTTTAATTTAAGTATACATCAGTTCCCTCCCCTAGAAACTGAGTCACCTTGGACTCAACATTAATCTTGTTCTAGGCCACTATGGTAGCAAACATCGGTGTCATTGCAGAAACCATTTGTAATTCCTCTTTGTAAATTAAACTGGCATTTGGAGGAAGCCAGTAAGCCACACTTACTCCAGACTCTCCTAGGATTTTAATAAATTTTAACCACACAAATCAGTTTAAAATCTCATCTTTCTGAGAAAGAATCACCCAACAGATATACTCACTCTGAAAAAAAAAAAACAAGCCAATTAAAAAAGCAGCATTCAAGTACATTTGCTGGCAGAGTCTGAATGGGGGAATACCACTAATCCTTCTGATTTGGAAGGAATACCCTCCACCAAGGAAACTATTCATGCTGAAAGGCAAGAGCTGCACTCATCACATTTTGTCCAGCCTGGATTTGCAAGGAATAGAAGCCTTGATGACATGTTTACTTATCGAGGTGGGAAAAGCACTAATGGATGCCTCCAGCAAAACAAAACAAAAAATACAAACACACACCTTCTTAAATCTACTTTATACACATCTCTCCATCTTTCAGCCAAAAAGAACAGATGTGAAAAACAATAGTCCGATACTTTTTTTTTTAATGTAATTTGACATTAAATTTAAAATCTAATAAAAATAATTTTGTACTGGAGTTGAGATGAAGAGGGAGTTCAACCAAATAGCTGTCCTGAAGTATCAGACATTTTCCTTGGTACCTTCTGACAGATAATATCTTCTATGAGAAAAGAAAATAACCACTCTGCCAAGAATTCCTCCTACTCCTTTAATCTTTATTTTTAACTTCGGGGTTATCTTTAAAAGTTAACTTTTTAACATCTCCCCTACAAAAGATGGATTCAAAGCAAATGGACCCTCCACAAATGACTGATCTTAAACTTGGACGTTTCAGGCTGGAGTCCCCAAATCCCTGTTAGGCACCATCTGTCAGATGGAGCAGGGTAACACACAAACTCTTGGCCATCAACGTTCACAAATTTACTTGGTATTTAACATGAACTTGTCTTATTTTATAATTTTGCTTGGCTAAGGACTGACAAGTGTTCAGCTCAGCTAAAACTCCCCAAGAGTTCCAGCTGGCAAACAAACACAACTCACTAACAGTGACCCACTTGATTTCAATGGTTAAAACAGATGCTTTGGGCAAAATTATTCAATTGACAGTTAAACTGGTTTAAGTATGTCACACTAAGATCACAAGCAGAAATTCAGTTTATTGCTTTAATGATTACTGGCTAAACTGGTGTACTTTTGTAGCACAGATACACTACACAACAACCAAAGACAAGCACAAGAGAATCCATGCAACCTCCATCAATCTTCCTAAGGTTATTCCTATTACAAGGAGTATTTGGGGGAAAAAAATGATATCTGCAACAGCAAAATGAAATTCTGAGATAAAGGACAGATAATTAACAGCTTAGTTTGCTGGTTCCTGTGCCCCCATCATCCCTCTCCCCCAGGAGTACAGTAGGTGTTTCAGTTAGAGAAAGAGATCCATGAAAGCTTTCAGCAGGCAGCAGTAACAATCAGCACACAACTCCACCTGCATTCTGCTTTTCTCACCAAGATCCCTTCAGACCAAATCGTTATTGCATTACAAAACTTCAAGGAACATGGTTTTTGGCTTTATGAACAATTACACAGTCAAAAGCAACATTAAATACTTGCAAACCCACGCTCTTAAATATAAATACAACTCTTCCTACACAGGTTAAATCAGAAAGTGTGAAATACTTTAAGTAACATTAGAATACTAAAAAAAAAACCAAACCACTTTCGGAAAACCAAAGGGAAAAAATAGCCTAATATTTAATACAATTGTTATCAGAATGCAAGATAAATATCCTTGTAAGGCATAGGAACAACCTCCAACAACTGACCCTTGATACTCAATAAGTTAAAAAATGCCACACAGGATTTCAGCTGCTTCATTTCAGAAGGAAAAAAAGGTAGTAAGGAACTGGAAGTATCAGGAAATACTGAGGCATCTCTTTCCAAAAGGAAGTGTGCATGTCTAACTATTCACACAACACAAAAATAAAGTAGAATATTTATTAGCTCAGAGAAACCAAACGCAGCGTACCCACAAAAACATTTACCCCTGATCAAATATGTTAAACAAAGCAGCTCCTAATTAGCTTTTTGATTACAACAACCATGAAGTGACTTTGTGAAACATTAAGGAACAGCATGAGACATACTAGTGGAGCCAGAGTTTCAAATGAAGTGTTTTACTCTAAAAATAGTCGCATATTTCAAGTGTTGAACCTGCTCGTATGCTGGGGCACGCGATATCTGCTTCTGGGAAGCTACAGCACAGAAGTTAACTCACAAGGTCAATAACTGAAGAAAACCCTGCTCTCACATGGCTCTGTTCTGTAACAGCACTGCGAGAATTATCCAGCATTTCCTTAGGAAAGCACTAAAATACAAAACAAAATTGGTATTTGAATGTTTTTTGAAGCAGCTGACTTCAAAAATACTTTCGGAAAGCCTGTAAACATTTACAACACAGTGTGTGTATTAATACAACATTATTACTTTCAAGGTCAGTATTACACATGCAGTTTTCTTGGAGCTACATATTTTGGTGTTATTTTTAACATCTGACAGAGCATCTTGTACTGTTGTAAGCTCTACACTGTTTACAAATACTCCCAAGCTGCAGCTGCTGACTCTACAGAGCATGTCTTGCCATAGCAAAAAGAAAAGTAATTTTAATCATCCATTAATGGCATTTTTTACAGTACTATATGAACTCATGTTCTGTAAATTGGCTTTGTAATTTTTCCACCTTTTGACAATTACACAGAACAACAAGATTTGGTTACAGGAATATCCATTTCTACAAAAGGTCAAAAAAGTCCAAGTACACTTGAGAGACACGTCTAACCCTGTTCAGATTATGGATGAACTTCACAGCCTCTCTCAGCAGGTGCTATTTCAGGAACCTCTACATTTGGCTTACTTTTTAAAATGGAAATGCAGAGATAAAAAAAGCTGGTTTGAAATCAAATGCCAAGTTTCTGTTTTAATTCTTCATTCTCCCAAAATATTTAACCACCAGCACAAGAGCAGAAGGTAGCAGTAAACAACTTACCCACACAAGCATTTAGGAACAGCCAGTCAGTCTTTTTCATTCTATTTTTTATTTGCTTTAGTTTTTTGAAGTCAACTTCAAGCTCCTCCTTGCTGCCAACGGCTCCAGCCAATTCAATTCTTTGGAAGTCCATTTTCACATCAGATTCACGTTTGGTTGTTGGTGGAGATCTTCTTTGGCTATTACCACTACTACAGCTGCCTCTCCACCGAGCCCTGTCTTGCTCGTTTATGATGGAAGAAGCCTCTTCTGTGTCTGCCAGTTCTATTGCTTCAATGTTGTTGGGTCTGGGGTGGTCACACACAACACATTTCCTGGCCTTGGCCCAGTTTTCATATGTACAAACAGAACAAGTCCAGTGCTGAGCCCTTGTGTTCAGTTTATTTCTGTCATTGTATTCCTCGCACGGATCCACGGAAAAAGGGACCGGTCTGGACCCGGAGCCCGAGGACTGAGGGGACTCCGTGGGACTCCTGGTCCTGCGCTGAGACAAGCACTGGGTACACCTTATAGCTCTTGGCCAGTTCAAGTACGTGCACATGTGGCACGACCATTTATTTGCACTTTCCATACTGTAGGATGATTTAACCCTTGGTCTTGCACTGGAATCCGGGCAGATCAAAGGACTGCTCCCTCCTTCAGTGCTCGTAGGATCCCAGTCCCTCCCGATATCACTGGAACCACTTTTGAAAGGATCTTCTGTGATAATTGTTCCACTGGGTCTCTGGGCACGACACATGGTGCACTTGATTGCAGAAGGCCAATTCTCATATGTACAATACTCACAGGCCCATTTAATTCCACGCTCTGTCATCGTGCACTCCTTGAAATGAACTGCGGCGAGCAGAAAGCTGGGGAGTCAGAACACACCATCAGTACACAGTGCCAGCAATGTTCAGAACAACAAATGAGATTTAACCCCGTGGATATAAAAATCAGGCTGGACTAACAGGCAGTGTTTTTTATTTCACGTTACTATAACATCTAAGGGGAGTAAAATCACTATGAAAAGGGTAAGACTTGACCTACCAGCATTTTACATGCAAAATTCGGGATTTACTAGTGCAAAAATGAGAAAAAACCTCAGTCCTGCATTTCTGAAACTCTTCAAATTTGCACTTCCCAACAAATTCAGAATACCCATTAAGCACTGAGAATACTGGGGAAATGACCAGTACAGCCACAGAAACAAGTTATAAATATTAAATTATTAAAATAAACTCAATGTGAACACAGCAGTACAAGCAAAGGAACACAAAGTCTAGGTCCTGTATTTGACCTCACAGGATGTGGAAGGATGGAGTGTATCAGGTGGGCAGTTACACAGTGAGTAAGCAGTTCTTCCAGAAAGGGAGGGTGTTGGAATTTACATAAAATATTTACAATTTGAAAGTTTTAGAAATGCGCTTAACCAAGTCTAGGTCTTGACTGGACATCATCCATATCAGAAGTATTCCAAAGTGAAAATGCCACTTGAAAGCAAGCACAAGCTGTGTGTGTTGGCAGGCTAAGACAGTATTTTCATGCTACAAATTCAGATTTCAACCCAATCCCAACTCACTTTTTCTCTAATGAAGAGGGGATCCTGTCTTCATGCTGGCTCAGACCTTTTCTTCAGATTGCCGAATATGAAGGATGAGACTAAGCAGATAACTATTCCTGTAAACAAAATGAACACAGACTCATTACAGGTTTCCTACTGGACCTGAGTAACCAGAAAGTTAATTATTAAATGCCACACCTATTCTAATCCCAATTTACTCAGTTAAACCCAGTCATGACCTGCTGAGGCCACGAGAGACTGGTAAAAATAAACCAATATTTATAAAAAAACATTGGCCACACGCGTGGTCAATCTGCTGAAGTAAAAGAGGTAGATCCAAGCAACAAGTTCACACCAAAACATCCACAAACACTCTCACTGCAATCTGAAACTATGGATGGGGAAGGCAGAAAAAGCTTTGTGTAGAGAGCATAATAGAGGGAAAGGGTGAGGCAGGTAGATAAAGGACAAACAGACAAACATACACAGCATTTCCTCCCTTACCCCAGAATAGTTACCAGCGTGTAAAACTCAAAGTGCTGCTTTTAAGAAGGCAAAACTGATTAAATACAAATTTGTCACGTCACTTGACCAACACTTCTTATTTATCATATTGCAACTCTGTCAAGCTAACAAAACCACCCAGAGCCTAGGAAGCTAAAACTCACAAGCTGCACAACAGGATTAAATTCAAAACTAGACACATCAACCCAAAAATTAGTTAACACCTGCACCCCAATTAGCCAGTGTTTTATGAGTTAGTACATTCTTCACTGCAATACCTTCACACACACCTTGCTCCATCAAGTCATAGCTGAAACTTCTACTCAAATTTGTCAGCCCTACTCCTACTAGCTCCTCCTGAGGACTCCAGCACTGAACATGGGTTTTTTCCAGGAGCTCAAGTGATCTATTCAGCAGATCAGGTGGCTGCATGAATGAGGGGCTATCGCATGGCCGGGACAGGGGAGAGGGCAGCACTATCCTTTTCCACAGCAATCCATATTTATGCTGCATGAAAGCACAGGAGCAATCAGGAACACAGAAAGCTCTCTCATAAAGCTCGGGTTCCACAGTACTGGTTTGAACAGCCTGCAGAGCACTTCACTCCCACCTCTACATTATAAAACTGTGTCACACTGAGGAATGTGCTGAAAAGGCAATCACATTTCCTGCTGCTTCCCCTCCACCATTCCTGACAGATGTCCATGCCCTTTCATAATGGGGGGAAAAAAGGAGCTGGATCATAGCAGGTGCCCCATATCTGTGACAAAGTGAGTGATAAACACATACATACATACAGGAGAATATAAAGTTAATTTGATTTTACTGAAGGTGACTTTGCAAGGAAGACTTTTTGGGAATTTTAAGGAAAAAAAGGTTTCTCTACTTTGCCAAAGCACCTCCTGTATGAGTACACAAGACACTAGGTTTATCTATTACATTTGGTCAAAGCTTTTCCCCCAATTCCTAAAATAAGATTTTAAATTAATTTCTTAATAAGCTTCCCTCTAGAAACAGCAGAGGTTTTTTTAGGAATTAATGTTTTGTAGTTAGAAACATGGGAGAGTTGAACAGGGTTTTCAGAACAGAGAAGGCAGGAGCACACTGCCCATACACCTGCCCACTGCCACCAACAGATTGTGCCACCAAAAGTGGCTGTCCCAATACTCCAATGCTTGAGAATAATTCCTACTGGAGCAGAATTTGGCTCCCATCAAATCCATAAACAGTGTGCAATGGGTATCTGCAACTGTACATGGTTTCCTCCCTGCCCTAGTTTGTAAGGCCTTTAACAAAGCAGTTCCCACTGCAGACAAATCCCAACCCACATTTGGGATGGGGCATGAAAACAAGACATCATCTGTTTTAGTGATATTAAGACTGGGAAAGGAGATTGCAGCTCAAGTTGGAAAGCAGCTAGCTGGCTGCAAAAACAATCTAAACAAATACTGAGATACTGCTCAGGAAACAAAATAGTTCAGGACATCCCACGTTACAGGAAAGCTTTCATATGTGTCACAAGATCAGCTTTTTAGCTGCAATTGTCTTCTGTGCCCCTTAAAAAGCAGATACTCTCAGACATAATTCTTAGAGAGGCTGAGTATCTGCAGCTTTGAAAGCCTCTGAGATATGAGCTCACCACCTCCAAACATAAGGCCTCGGGTTATTACAAAGTAAAGAATATAAAAAGGCTCAACAGAGCAACACAATTTCTCTTCCTTGACAGCTCTGCCAACACCAAGTACAGTGAGGAAATCCAGCATTGGGGTTTTTTTACTGTTTTTTACTTGATCTGACCTCCAATTCTCACCACCAGGTCTGGTGGGAGCAGAGCTGGAGGTCAGAGACACCAGACCCCTCCAATTTTGTTTACATCAGGAACTGCAGTGGCAAGACAAGGGGAAATGGCTTCACATGGAAAGGGAGTGGGTTTAGATTAGTATTAAGAATAAATTGTTCCCTGTGAGGGTGGGGAAGCCCTGGCACAGATTGCCCAGAGAAGCTGTGCCTGCCCCTGGATCCCTGGAAGTGGCCAAGGAGCTTGGAGCAACAGGGAAGTGTCCCTACCCATGGCAGGGGACTGGAACAAGATGAGCTTTAAGGTCCCTTCCAAGTCAGACCACTCTGTGATTCTATGATTTACTGATGATACAGCATCACCATCCAGCCACAGCAGTTTGAAGCTTATTACATTTTTTCCCAATTAGTTCTTTGACTCTGTTTTCAAGTCAACTTGTTATTTTAGATTCCTCACAGAGGAGAAGCTGAATCATGGAGCGCCTCCTCTGACAGAGGAATAGCAACACAGTGACTGTGAAGTGCAGGTGCATGCCTTTATGTTCAAAAAACATGAGCACACAAGAAATTAAAACCCACAAAACTTCAAACAAATTCCAGTTGATCAGTTTAGACCGTGTGCTGAGTGTCTTCTGGACACACTTGTAGAATAACTCAATACACTCAAGAGAAAAATATATTAAGTCCTGATAAGTAAGGAACAACAACAAAACAAAATAAAAAAAAAAAAACCAAAAAAAAAAAAAACCCAAAAAAAATCAAAACCTTATCAGATCACCCTTTTACTAAATTAAGTCCTTTGTAAAGGGTGACCTAGAATAACCAGATTTTTTTTTTTGCTTTGCTTCAATTTTTAAGAACATTCTTCTTTTTGTGTGCACAGGAAAACACCAAACAGCTCACACAAATTGGGAAGAAACAAAGAAGTTCTCAAATACCACTTTTACAACAGGATATACTACACTCCCTCAATTTAATTATTCGCTGTGTCCAGAAGTTGTTTTTCCTTTGGCTCAAACAAGGAACAATATGGAACTTCACTTCATGAAATGATCAAGCCCTCCCTGCAAACAGGCCAGATGCCGATTTAGACCAGTCTACACCACAGATTTTTTTGCTGGGATGGTGCTGGCATCTGTGCTGGCTGAAACCTTACGTAATTACACTGATCAAGTCAGTGCTCCCACCTCGAATTCATTTTGTTCATGTCTATGGATTTTCAAATAAAACCACTTTTGTGTTTACAGGGAAAAAGGGAGCCCAAGGTGCCAACTTCAGCCTTCAGCAAGACTTGCAAGGAGAATCAAGAACCACCCTCCTCCCCACCGTGCAGCTGCCGCTCACAGGCTGCTCCAAAAAGAAAGGCAGGCTGCTTTCTTTATTTCAAAAACACTAGAGCAACTTTTCAGATGAACACAATAAGCAGAAGTACCTTTTTCTGAAAGAAAGGGATATCTATAACCAAATGCAGAATCCATTAGTTCAGCACTTCAGGAGTATAGAAGTAAAACCTTCCCTAATCCTAGCCTGATTTTCCAAGGTGGACATTTACTGACTTTCTTCTGTTACCTTACCAAACTTACTCTACCTTCAGCTATTTGCTCTTCTTCCTCAATAATTCAGTATAACCCTCCACAGATCAGCATATTAAAAGCAGGAAGCTTGAACCTGGGCTTCTGTTGCTTGATGGAAATTAACAATAAGCTCCATTGTCATCTCCTCAAATTAATTTTAATAAAATTAAGAACCCTGACCCTGTCAATGGAACAAACAGATCAGATCAGCATTGAACCTGGAAGCTTTGCAGTAATATCTATGTATTATAATAAAGAATGGAAAGATTATAATGAAGCCACAAACACAGAAGCATTTTCTACATTAGCCCAAACACACTGAAGCAAGGAATTTAACAAACAAGCACAGTTTGCTTTGGTTGTTAGGACAGCTCTTTAAAAAGGTAACAATTCAGTCCCAAACAGAGCAGCAAAAGGGAGAAAACACACTGTCATCTCAGCAAAAGAGCACTGGAATCATTTTCTGCAAGCTGCTCTACGAGGTGGGGGTTTTACTTAGGAAATGTTGATTTCCTTACAGAACACCAGCTGGCCGTGTGCAGTGCTGACAGCAGGAACTGGACCCAGACTGCAGCAGCCACAGAACGCACAAACCCTTCCCACCAAACAGATACAAGCAGGGTTGGGAGGCTCTGCCAGACTGCACCATCCTCAGGCTGCTCCAAACACACTGGGACCAGCCCTGCTCTCCCGAGGAGGAGCTGCTCCTCTGCTCCCCCAGCAGCAGCGAGCAGGCTGCTGAGCAGAGAAGCATCACCCAGCTCAGCCTGGCACAAATCTGAAGCCATCCTCAGGCTGCTCCAAACACACTGGGACCAGCCCTGCTCTCCCGAGGAGGAGCTGCTCCTCTGCTCCCCCAGCAGCAGCGAGCAGGCTGCTGAGAGAAGCATCATCCAGCTCAGCCTGGCACAAATCTGAATTCACTGAAGACCCAATCACTGCCATGCACATCACAACACAATGTATAAACTACAGCAGTAATGGTGCATGAGAAAAAAACCCCAAACAATTACTCAGTCCCAATTAACATAAGTCACTGAAGACCCAATCACTGCCATGCACATCACAACACAATCTATAAACTACAGCAGTAATGTTGCATGAGAAAAAAACCCCAAATAATTACTCAGTCCCAATTAACATCTTTTCCATCTAGTGTGTTAAGTGACTTTCTTCAGTTTTGACAGTCCAGATCACCAGAAATACTCCTTACTGAAGATTTTTAGGTATGTCCTGCCTCACTACCTAGACCTTTTCATTATAAGCAGGGAATGAGTTAAAATCCAGGAGACCTCAGCTCTCACAAAGAAACACAGTTCACTTAACCAAAAAAAAAAGCAAGAAAGTAAGAATTAACTTCTGAACACATTCAGAAATCTGTTCATTGGGTGAATTCAGATGGATTTCATTTACATGAAATTAATAAAAAATTGTTTTCATTCTGCTTTATGGATTCGTATCTCATTTCAAAGCATCTTCAATCTACTTTATTAGGTATTTATGGGATTCAGAAAAATTACGCTGATTTTGCTTCAGCTTTCTTTTCAATATTCTATTCACACTTCCAACCCAACTGCTGACTTTTCATAAGCAAAAGAATTTATATGCAGCTTTAATGCAAGAGGATGTCCAATTTTGCTAATGCTCCATGTACTAAGAAGGAAAACATCTGGGAGGTTTCTGATCTTTGGAGACATCTGAAATACAAGACTGACAATGAACTTTAGGTCTACAACTTAATGTAAACAGATGTGTCTGCAAAAGCTGGAAACTCATTACAGAATTAACAGATATTCGAGAATAGTAAACATTTTCTCTTTCTGTTGTTCTTTTTTTATATATTAATGTTTATCTCTTGAAGCATTTCTGTGCTCTTAGCAGCTGCAGTTAACCCCCTTGTGTAATTTTCATGGTGCAAGTTTGCATTTTATTCATTACTCATCTCAAATGGGTCAAACTCCATCTAGCTCTATTCCATTTGTGACTAAAAGCTAGGAAAATCTTAACTGCTGAAAACAGCCTACAAAAACCCAGCAGCAGCAGCTTGCAGTTCAGTTCTCTTTCTTTGTCAGGGTTCTTTTTTTGTTTTGTTTTAAGCTCAATTAGAAGTGAACAACTGTCCAGATGAGGTGTTACTACACATTAGGATGGACTAAATACGGCCAACTGCTTAGAAACCAACACCATTTGGGCAAACAGGAGTAAGCAGTTTAACAGTTACATAATGCACAGCATCTCCCACACAATACTAATCAAAACCCAAGCGAAATGACTTAAAATAATGAGCTATGATAGAAGATTTGCATAAATACAGCCAGCAGCATTTAATGAATTTGACCATGAACGGCAACAGATGAATATTGACTTAAGAGCTACACTAACAAACACACACAATAAAACAACAGAACGTTAAAACTTCATTTTTCAAAAGACATTAGCCTTGGACAAAGGACAGAAGTTGAACAAGATGTTTCTTTATAAAAAGTGAGGTCAAATACAAAAACAGTTTATCTGTGTTTAGACTGTGATTCAAACACCAGACCCATTTTTGTTTAGCTCTCAGCCATCCTCACACACAAGGAGGAAAACCAGATGTCACGCTCTGACTGAAAACACACTGTGGAGTCAGACATCAAAACCCTGAAACACTTAAACCTGTCCAACTGCAGGAACATTACACCAAGACTTGTACATTTTCTAGTAATTATCCCCTGGACCTCCTCAATACTGCCTGACCATAAATTAGAGCAGGGCTACACACGCAGTCACCACTGGAGGAGGAAAACCACCTGCCTCCAAAGGAAACATGGAAACACACTCAGCACCCACTGTTGGGCAGCTTGCTCAGAATTAACGATGAGCCACTTCAGACACAGCCAAGGACTGTCTTTGGTAAAAGCATTTGCAATTGGAATACACTTCAGGCAAGTCCCAGCTCAAGCGAGCCAAACAAACCACACTCATTTTATCCAGTTCTTCCTAAAATGCTGGCAAGGCAGTAAAGTATCAAAAAGAGGGGAAAAAGAAAAAATAGTAGCAAAAGTGCTTTTATCACAGCACACAAAGTCCACTAATGTGGATGCTGCTGCTTAACATAGTGCAAAGAGCTAGTGTCAAATACCACAGGGAAAACAAATCCAAACTCCTTCTAGAGACACTGATATCAGTTCTTTTTTTTTACCACATGATTAGTAATCTGTATTTTAGTCATAGTGCCTATCTCTGAGTTAATCACTGCAGGGTACTCTGCACTCCTGGAAAGTTTCAGAGTAACAGCCATAAAGCAGTAATAACAGGTTCTGGGGTGGGAGTAAGTTTCTACTAAAGGCAACGCTGAATAACCTTCTTTAAATAAGCCCTTTAAAAGCCATGAGGTGACTTTTTTTTTTTTATCCCTGCAAAGCTAAACAGCAATGGGGAGGTCAAAAATAAAAAAGTAAGTAGTCCAGCAGCCCATCTCAGCCCTCCAGCAAGATAAAAATGAATTTCTCAGCAGGCACCCCGTGAGGGGAAGCCTTTGCAGGTAAAAGCTGAAGCCACTGGCCCCTCTGTCAGACGGTGTCAATGAGGAGCAGAAGTCCAGGACACAACAGCCCTGACTCACCAGGCACTGAGAACCAGGACAAACCAAAAGCAGACCATCAACACTTCCTGAACCCAAGACCTGTACACTGAGGCTGTTCCAGGGTGCACTGAAATAACAGCAAGGAATAAACATGCCAGCTGTCTCTACAGATCCCTGCTTAGATACTGGGCAGATGATTGGAGACTCAAGGAATACTTTCAAGCCCATTAGCCACAAGTCAAGCTCTCACAGTGCACTTATGGTCCCAACAACCACAAAAAACAAGATGCTCTCATAAACCAACAATCATCAAATAAACTTCCTATTTTTTTGCTGGAATTATACACATTTATGAGACTTATGACAGATATTTTTCTTCCAGATTGAAGGATTGAAGACTGCACCAAGAACCACAGAGTTTTTAAATGAGTGGCTCTATAAAAGTGTGTGTAAATTCAAAGGCACAAAAAGATTACTCATCAAAATACTTCTAATACACTAAAAAAAAACAAAAAACCAAACAACCCACACACAAAAAAAAGCCCCAAACAAACAAAGAACAGCACAAGTTTATTTTTCCTTCTAGAGTCACAGGAATCATGGTTCTGACAGTTTTCTTTAGCTCAGGAACCCCAACTCCTCAACATGTAGAAGTCACCAAGAAAACAAACATACATTACTGAAGTTTCTTAATGCCTACAAACTCCTCAGTAACCCCAACTTTCTCTGTTTTATTAAAAACAGCTTCTCAGGACCAGATGCTAAATCAAAGTGAAGTCAAAGAACCACATGGAGGATTTTGAAACCTTAACATTTGATTACAGAAGAAATGGCAAACGTAACCCAAATAAAACAGCGCCGTGCCTTGGCTTCTGGCACAGCAGGAGGGAGGGCACGAGGAGAAGACTGCAGCCTCCTTGCTCACAAGTGACAGTTCCAGACACAAGTCCCACTTACACAGCCCTGTCTCCACGTGCCAAAGCAGACACAAGCCCATCCTTCCAGCCCCACATTCCCTGGACAGCAGGTTACATGCCTGCTTTTCACTTTGTACCTTGTTCTCAGCACTTCAGGTATTTTCAGCTCAGTTCTGAACTTAAAGATCTTAAATCCTGTGTCATCTCCAGCATTTTTCTTAGAACTAAAAAACTGTCCTTAATTTAAAATTTGCAAACCATTCTAAGTAAAAAAAAAAAAAATTCAACTTGGTAGAACATAATGAAAAATAAACAAACAAACAAAACCAACAATCCATGCAGCAGTATCCTTAAGAACAAACAGAACAGATTACATCAAGACAAAGCCAAATAACCAAAGGGAAAAATGCCAACTTCATTATATCTCCTGTACAGTAGAAAATGCAAAAGGGCTGCAAACGTGGCTGCTTCCTAGGCAAGATGCTCTGCACACACCAGTCACCACCAGTGTTTGCACTGAATTACCTGCCCATGTTCCTTGTAAAAAATCTACTATTCCTTCTTGAACCAGGGGCTCCATATCAGCCCCCTCCTGAAGACAGCTCCCTCCTCAAACATCACTGCCCTCATTCCCACACCTCTCCTCTCCCTGGTCTTCACCAAAGTGAGTCTCTGCATCAATGGGACATCAGCAGAGGAAAAGCTGTTTTGAAAAACCCCAGGTGGACACAGCTTCAGTTTGAGTACAGAGCTCCCAAACACCTGCCTGTGCCACTAAAGAAGGAAACACAAAAGGATAAATATTACTATAGATGAACACATTCTCAGAATTGTTGAAGTATGACAGTTCTTCTTTTTAAGCACGTTAACTGGACCCCAAAGAGGTAATTATAAATCTTGCATGTCAAGAAAGCTCCAAAAAAATTAACTACATAGAGCAGCTGTGCTCCAGCCACTGATGATGTAAAAATGAGCACAGTCACAATCCTGGGCAAGCTGAAGCAATGACAGCTACAGAAGAAATGCTATGAAAAGTACCAGCAAAGTGACTGGATCCCAAATGCTTGAAATCTTAATTTGAAGACAAATGTTTTAAGGTGTAATAAATTCCATTCAACTGACATGACAAAGTTACAATTATCTATGTTACTAAACTAACTTTACCAAGCTACACCATCTGACAAGGAAAATGGCAAACTCTTCAGCAGCTGTGTTGAAAAAAATTCTCTTTTCAACTTTGCCTTGTTTCCCTCCTCATACATAGTACTATTTAAAAAAAAATAAAAAATTAAGAACTCTGTTACAGCTAAGCCAGCCATTTTCAGCTGCCAAACTAAAGTTTAGTTCCATTTTAGTACCAGGAGACTGTGGATCATAATTCATCTAGTTAAATTGAGGATTACTTGTTGACATCAATTTTGAACAGCCCAAAATAACCCAGTCTTCAAATTTTGGGGGGAGGAAAGGGCATGAGATGATGAAGAGAACTGGCAGTAGCAGTTCAAATGCTTTGCTGTGATTAGCAGAGAGCACATCACGACAAGGAATGTATTGATCTGAAGTTGTGCTACAACTGAGATGGCAAAGAGAAGCTGGAAAGAGAAACATTCACACCCAAGTTAATACCACATGAAGGAGCCAGTAAATCTCACTTTAAAGTGCCTGAGAGAACATTTGATTATTTGATTGACTGTATTAAAAATAACCTCCCATTCAATCAGTAAAGTATTTCCTACTTACACTTCTGACTTATTTACAGATCCTTCTTGCAAAGGGCAGCAAAGATGGGTGGGAATTCCTGTCACTGAGGAATTTACAGGTCAAACAACACACAGTGGGAACGGCCACACACAAAGATAAAAATGTCCCCTTGACCCAGTCTGAGCTGGAATTAGTCCCCAATTAAAGTCACGCTTCTGTGATGAACCCCGTTGATGCTTTTGTGCCACTCAGCATTCCAATTACATTAATATTTGTAATTATACTTCTGAGAGAATGCTAATAGACACAGCTCCTGACGAAGAGATGACACCGATGTCACCCCCACCTGCCTGCCCTTGCTTAAGCAGCAGAAGGAAAGCAAAGTAGCAATTTCTTTTTCCTTCAAGAGAATACACCACGTAATTAGAGTTTCACAAATCCCACAAAATGCAACGCATCCAAAGGCTTTATTCTCTCTGAATGCTGTGATGGACTTAAACCACACGTGATCCTTCATACCTGATATGCCAGCCTCCACATGCTGAAACACCAACTCAGCTCAGCCCTCAGAAGGGAACAACAAAAGAGTTCCAGAAAACCTCCTGCTGCTCACCTGCGTCCCCCTGTCTGAATAACTACTGCAAAAGGGGGGGAAAAATAAATAAACCTCACAAATAAATAAGAAATTAGCCTCACAAATCTCTTCTGCGAGACCGACAAGCAGATGGAAAAACAAAACTGATTACAACAGATCTCTCCTGAACTATTGTTAAAAGGTTCTGCTCACAACAGAGTGAGAGAACCTCTCTCTAAAAAGAGAAAAAGGGAGTTACTACACAGAAGACATCTCACCTTTCAATTTTTGCCCCAACAAACGCATCAAAGCACTGAACTCACATGCCAGCTCCACCACTTGTGACACCGCGGGCAGCTGGTGAGCAGAGACTGTTCAAGCACAGCACAAAGCCCGTCAAACAACGCTTGTTTACCACATCAACCCCCAAGAATTCCAGAAAAAGTTGTCATTATTGCCACGGCTGAAAGTCACCGTGGCAGCAGAAAGTTCCCAGCAGCAAGCCGGGCTGTGCCAGCCGTGCAGGGATCCATCCTCTCCATCATTTCTCCTCCCAGGGGAGCGGTGACTGCCGTGGGGACAGGCTGATCCTGTCACTCCCAAGGAAGGACTCACAGACACATCCGAAGGACTCACAGACACATCCATGACCTCCGCAGACAAGTTTATCTTATCCTGCCAGGAAGCTGCTGCAGTCTGGGACCGCGAGGGCAGACAGGGAGGCGCTGGCAGCGTGGATTGCCAAGCTCTGCCTCGCTCCTTAATCCAACTTTTCCTAATTTTTGTTTGGACTTCGGTTCCCAAAGACGAGCTCGATTTTGAAACACTTCTCACACTGTGCTTCACTTCTGATAAAGCATCGATAATAGGTGATCCCAGAATGAATCACGGAGTGGCTGGGGCTGGAAGGGACCTTAAAGATCATCTTGTTCCGCCCCCCTGCCGTGGGCAGGGACACCTTCCACTATCCCAGGCTGCTCCAAGCCCTGTCCAGCCTGGCCGTGGACACTTCCAAGGATGGGACAGGCGAGATCACGGAAGTTCTGCTACCCAAAATCCACAGCCACAACCCATCACTCCCAGCACCGCGTGCAGATCCACACAGGCACAACCCAGCACCAACAAAATCGGAGCAGGAGGGTGGGAAGCGGTGGGAGGGAGGCAGCTCAGGCATGATCTCACCAGGCACACCGAGGCACCACAGCCCGCGGTCCGGAGCGGCAGCCACGGGAGGAAAAAATCCGAGTTTCCTGCCTTTGTACGGAGGCTGTGCCAGCCTGTCTGCCCTCAGCAACCCGTTCCCCGCGGGACACCGACGGCAGCGGGATGCGGGGCCGCGCCGGAGGCGCCTCCTCACAGCCCCCCCGACCCCGCAGCGGGTCCCGCTCCGCTCCGGCTCCGCTCGCCCCCGTTCCCCCCGCGCCCCCTCGCCTTGCAGCGCTGCCCGGGGAGGGCAGTGAGAGCACGGGGGCTTTACCTCTCCGCCGGGATCCGTCCCTCAGTCCCTCAGGAACACGCTCGGAGCACTGGGAGCCGCCTGCGCCCCGCGCCGCCCCCCCCCCTCCCGCGCTCCCCC